>NC_092343.1:336777570-338243820 GCF_046630445.1 Rutidosis leptorrhynchoides | reverse complement strand
TTTAAATTTTGGGATGAAGCTCAAATCAACTAGAAACTTCCCTTCTCCTTTCTTTTATTAAACACACTATCACCTTTTGGCAACTTAGGCCCCTCCCCACCACTTTATAACTTAGGTGGTCCTAATCATTTCTTAACCCTTGCAACTTTGGTCCTTTATCCATTTAACACTTAACTTATGAATATAAATTTCATTTAATCATCAAATACAATAAAAATAAATACATAAAAACTATCTCAAAATTTGGGGCGTTACAACGGATTAACCCTTTATGTAATAAATCTTCGACCATTTGTTGCAGTATTGCACTCTCTTTAGGATTCATACGGTAATGTGGCATATTTGGTAAACTGGCACCCGGTATAAGATCAGTGACGTGTTGGATATCACGCATAGGCGGGAGCTCATCGGGAAGTTCACTCGGTGTGAGATCACGATAACGTGTTAACAGTTTTTGAATGGCATCCGGGATGTGATCTGTCATCTCCTCTGAACCTGTCATGCAAAATTCCTTAAATATCAACATGGAAATAGCCTTGGAGATGATCATGTCCCTCATGAACTCAGATGTGTTGGTAGATAATAGCATGAGGTTATCTGATTTCTTTTGTTCTCGATTTGCCATGTACGCTAGTGGTAGCAATGTTATTTTCTGACCGTATTTCACGAAATGATAGACATTTTCTCGCCCATCGTGAGTGGTGCGTAAATCAAATTGCCAAGGGCGGCCGAACAAGAGGTGGCAAGCATTCATGTCCACTATGTCGCATACGACTTCATCCTTATAAAATTTCCCGATTGATAAAGGAACGCGACAACGCTCCGTTACCTTAATGCCTGGACCATCATAATCCAAACGATGCTGTAAGGTTCCGGGTTTTCTCGATCTCTAGCTTTAACTTGCGCACAATCTCCCTGGAGATAATATTTTCGCAACTACCACTGTCGATAATTAAGTCAAAAACGGAACTAGAGATTGTACACCTTGTTCGGAATAATAGATTACGTTGTGTGTCATCTATTTTTTGGGCCAGTAGAACCTTTCGAACGACCAATGTAGATTCTTCTATCCCGTCTGGTTCACAAACTCCTTCATACGTGTTATATGTGTACTCCCCTTCTTCCTCATCGTCATCATATAAATCTACATGTAGGGCCTTTCGTTGGGGGCAATTATTAGAAAGATGACCAGTTTGATTGCACCTGTAACACTTGCTGCCAGTAGGACGCCTATAGGGGTTAGTGGTGTTTGATGTTGCGGGCTGTTTACCTAATTCTTTATCGGTCAGAGGGGGTTTAACTACCTATGAAGTGGTTGTGCTCATTCTGTTCGGATTTCGTGGTGAATCCCCGATGAACCGTCGGCTAGTATCACCTCCAAAATTGTTTTCCACACCCATACCCTCGGCTCGACGGGCTAGGTTGTGAGCCTCAGTTAGACTCATGATGACTTTACACCCTATATTTTCTCTGATGTTGGCGCGTAACCCAGATAGATAACGCGATATTTGTTGCCCTTCGGTCTACATCAAGTTGTTACGTGAAGCAAGTCGAAGGAATTTTGCTGTGTATTCAGCAATAGTCTTTTGCCCTTGCCTAAGGGCCTGGTATTGTTCAAACAGGAATTGGTCATAATCGGGTGGCAAGAATCTAGCCATCAGTAGGCGCTTCATCTTCACCCAAACTCGTATCGGTGGTTTTCTAGAACACTGTCGTTGGTTCTGGACTTGTTCCCACCAAGATGATGCACCTCCCTTCAACCTATAGGCAACCAATTTGACTTGTTTGTTTTCTGGTATCTCTGAGAAATCGAAAAATCGTTCTACTTCCGCTACCCAGTCTAAGAATTCTTCAATGTTAAGATTCCCGCTGAACGATGGAAGATCTACCTTTAGGCTATAATCGTTCTGTTTATGTGATTGTCGCCCATAGTGATGGTTTTCTCTCTGGCCATACCCGAATGTTTCGTCTTCCGAAGAGGAGTCATCTAAATAATTCAGGTGGTACTGCCCGCGTGTTTCTATTCGTGGTTGTTGTCGGAACGTTTGATATCGTAGTGGTTGTTCGTGGGGTATGACTGGGTGGCGTTGACGTGGTGGATATGGTGGTATTGGTCCCCATGACGAGATTTGGGGCGATCCCCGCTCTCTTCTTCACGAGTTTGGTTAATAGCTTTCAATCCTTCCTCCATCTGTTCAACGCGAGTCGAGAGGGATTGAAGCATGGTCATGATGGCGTCCAGTTTGGTTGTTTCAGCACCCTCACTGGTTTTGTTGTTATTGTTATTCCCAGAAGTCATCGTAACGAGAAAACCTCGCTCTTGATACCAACTAATGGGGACGCACGTACTTTGTAGAAGCAATCGCCTTCTACAATAGTGATAAAAGTAATTAACGATGCAAAAGAAATTTTATTATTGATAAAAGCTCAATCCAACTAAGGGATTTACTAAAAATATATAAAGGAAAAAAACAAACTTTGACTCCAACTCAAACTCCTAACATAAAGCAAATTCAAATAAATGTAACAATATAAAAACAAGGAAACAGAAATAAAGATAGACTCCTAATTTGCATCGTGAAGATAGGTTTCTTCGGCTCGAAGCTAGCCACGTTCCCCTGCAAGCGAAATCTGAATAAAAAAAATACTACCAAATTATTAAATTATGAAAACGTAGATTACTTTAATCACTAAACAATATCCGAAATTTTCATTTATTTCCTAACTGACCACAATTGGACGGACAACACAAATAGCATTAACCATACTAACAAGTAAATTACCATAAAATATTATACTCGACTCTTCGAATTTGCACGTTCATCCTCCATATCCTCCATTGCAAGACTTTTAGCTGTAGCAACATCTCTATCAAAATATCTTGCGCGAACATGCCCTTTCGGAACAAGCTTCCAAAACTTTTCAAAATTCTTTTCAGCATCATCATTCTTTCCTAACAATGTATATACAATCCCTTGACCATGAAACGCCCTAAAATCTCCGGGTTCTTCCTTAATCAACTCCTCATATATCTTCAAAGCATCACTATTTTTCCTTTCAACTACAAAAATATCAGCCAACAAAATCTTAAAATCCCTAATTATATCATCTTTCTTTTTCTCCTTTTTGCATAAATCTATCCTTTCCATTATCCGTTTCTCGAGACTTTTTAATTCTTCATCCGACGACTCTACTGATCTTGCCACCCTTACTAAACTGCGATAAGCTTCGACATGTAGTGGATCGTTTGTAATAATTTCCTCAAACCCTCGTATCGCAGAGTCGTTTTCACCATAGTACCATTGTATCTGACTTTTCATCATCTTCCATTCGCTATTTTTAGGTTCGAGATTACTCAGCTGAGTAAGTATTTCAATTACTTCATTAACCTTAACCTCTCCTTCTTTTAGTTGCTTCAATCGGTTTATCAAAGTCTTAATTTCCTCGGATTTGGAATCACTGATGGATTCGACAGCAGCAACAGGTGTAGACGATAAAACTGGGGCAGCGATTGACGGTTTCAGCGTGAAACGTGAGAAGAAAACTGAGGCTACGGTGACGCCGGTGATGACGGTGGTTTTGATGACGGGTAGTGGGGAAGGTTTTACGGTTTTTGTTATATGACAGTAAGAACTAGACTTAGGGTTTTGGTAGTTTTTAGAATTATGTAAAGATGATTTAGTTGGTTTGAAAGATGAAGATGAAAACGAAAAGGATGTCGTTTTGTGGAAAGTAACGGATCTTGAACGGAAGCTGGAGTGGTGGGCGAGAAGATGGTGGGGGCAGGTGACGGTGGTTAAAGATAGTTCCATTGGTTTGATTAGTCCGTGGACGGAAGTGGTTTTGGATGGAGGAATTGAACGTAATTATAGATTTTTCTATGAACAACTTACAACCTCTAAAACCCTAACGGGCCAAACCGTTTTTACGTAATTGGGTTAACCAACACATCCGTACTATACTTATACTTATTATATCTATATTATTTATTATATATAAAGATTATGTCATAAATAAGAAATATTCATACATTAAAAAAAATTGAATAAAGAAAAAAGTTTTGAGCCCCTCATGATAATATATCATTAAACTATTTCGTTTAAAAAAAACTCGTAATTTCACGGGTCATTTCATTAATACTTATATATATACTATATTTTTAGCCAGTGCGATTTATGACCGATGAAAAATTAATTAAAAGGTTAGTTATAGATACTATATGTTTTTAATCCGTGCGTTGCATGATCGATGAAAAATCAATTAAAAGATTCGTTATGATTAACATGTAAATTTTATAATACTTTTATTAAAAAAGTGCAACCACAGATGAAAATGAGACGATATATATATGAGTACTAAGAGGTGATTGAACCTTGTTTTTTAAGATATGTATATATTTTAAACCAGTGACGATTCTAGGATCAGAATTTAATGGGGTTCTGAAATTTTTTTAATACTAATTATATTTGAATACTCTTTTTAGTGATTGTTTACTAAAAAAAAGAAGAAAAAAAAAGGGTTCAAAAGTTATACAGGCTCCGAGTAGTTAAATTTAGTGTTGTCCTACACAACTTGAAAGAAAACTATAAAATCGAAAAATATATGGGGTCATATACTTAAATTTAGTGGTGTTCTACACAAGATTAAAAGATAAATTCTACAAAAAAAAAAAAAAAAAAAAAAAAAAAAAAAAAATTCAAACTAGGGGTGTCCCGTGATCTCACATGTCTCAACCTACACTCGCCACTGTTTTAAACCCGTGTGACAAATCAAGTAATAAGTATAATAATCACTACAATTAGATAATACTCCATTTTCTCGTACAACCATCGGGGAGGATGACAATATTGATATAAGTCATCTCGTGAAAACGTTGTAGGCGCGAAGCATGAAATGCGTTAGAGGATATAATTCACTTTACTATTTGTATCTTTTGTAGAATAATTTTTCGCATAAAAAAATTACTTTGAAATATCATCAATATCTTCTTAAATGAACTTCGAAATTTTTTTCTTCAATATAATAAAAATAAAGTGTAATTAGAGTAAATAATAGTAACAAGCATGTGGTCAGCTACGCGTTGCGGCTACCACATTGAAATGCTTTCAGGTGACGTTTGCTACATTGTTGTGTTCTTTTCCGGGTTAGGCAATGGTGGTGGTTCCTGCCTTCCTGGTTCTTCAAAGAATGTGAATGCAGCTTCTAGTTCTCAAGAGTTGTTGCTGGCCTACATTATTAACAAAGAAATTAGATGGTTTCAACAACGATATAAATAGAAAATGACGCATTTGGTTTTAGATAAGTTGCTAACTTGCTAACGAACCTTCATTTTGGTGTGACTCCATGTGATGTATATGCATTGCATTATAACATATACTTCTATATATACTAAGTACAATACTACTATATTAGTGTAGTGGGTTGACAAAGCCATATTTGTAATGGCTTTTTTTTTTTTTTTTTTTTTTTTTTTTGGAAAAGCAAGATAAATATATTATCAACATAAAACAAATGACAAGTTGGAGACCAATATTTGGCCACCAACACAGCACAGCAGTTTTGCTACAACATACACAATCTATACTAATAGTTTGCGAGTGCATATTTTAATTAAGCATTCTATATGATAGTGTAGTCAGATTTTCACTAAATAATGGATAAAACACATAGGGGATGCTATACATTTAAACATATTAAAGGTACACATGAGGGTACTCATGTTGAGGTTCAAGTTGCTGTGGAATTGGAGCCCGGGACCAATTACTCCGTTCTTTTGATCTCCGTTGTGTTTCCTGTTTCATCATTCGGCAATGGTTAAATTGAAAGATTTGGTTGATGCTGAGAACGTTGTTGCTGCTCCTGTCGGTAATATCTCAGAGGGCTCCACTAATTCGACTGAGTTGGGGACTGAACCATTTTCGGTTATCAGTCCTTCGTTTACTACACAAAAGGTGTCTTTCCTTAACAAGGTTGATGCAAATGTTTCTGGTTCTGGAATCTGCTTCGGTTCTTTGCAACAATTTGACAGCCCACTTAATGGTTCGAGGCCCAACGTTAATGTTATTGTAAATGAAGAGGTGAATTGTTTGGATTTCGACTCTATGTGTATTGGGTCGGAGTTTAATGGGCATCCCCCGCCCCTGTTTTGGCCACGAATTGCAACGGTGATGCGGTTTTGGGTGACAAATATATTGGTTTTGTGGAGCTTATGAACAGAATGTCAAACGTGGTTGAATCTAAGGAAGAAGAAAATTTGGTTATAAAAAATAGAGCGAATAAACAACGTGAACCCATTCGTAAGAGTTCGAAAAGAAGGAACAAACGATAAAGTCGCTTCGTGTTCTTATACTCTTAAAGATAATGGTGACGATTTGGATTACGGAGAAGCGGTTCAAAATTTGTTTAAGGAAGCTCAAGTTGCTACCCGGTTTGGAAGTTCTTCGCACATGGTGTCTGCTGATCAAGGGTTGTTTCCTCCCTTGACGGACACTTTAGTTGACAATGAATCCTCAAGTGTGTAGACGCTGAGAGAGAGGATCTTAGAATCAACCTAACACGATCTAGAGGCGGAATAACACTAGAACGAGCTTAAAAGAATATCTATGGGTTTTCGGGTTCGTACAAGTCAAACCAAGATTAGATCTTGATAAACACGAAGCCTAGACTGACATTCTGTGGTATTTGGACATGAAGATTGAGAGAGACTCGACCTTGAACTGTTTTTCGTGTGTGTGTTTTTTGTGTAGTGTTGTTAACCAAATTAATGAAGATTAATTAGGCTTAAATGTAGTGACCCGAACTTTTCCATGTTTATATATATTAATTGAGATTGATATTTACATGATTAAATGTTTCCAACATGTTAAGCAATCAAACTTGTTAAGACTTGATTAATTGAAATATGTTTCATATAGACAATTGACCACCCAAGTTGACCGGTGATTCACGAACGTTAAAACTTGTAAAAACTATATGATGACATATATATGGATATATATATAGTTAACATGATACTATGATAAGTAAACATATCATTAAGTATATTAACAATGAACTACATATGTAAAAACAAGACTACTAACTTAATGATTTTTAAACGAGACATATATGTAACGATTATCGTTGTAAAGACATTTAATGTATATATATCATATTAAGAGATATTCATACATGATAATATCATGATAATATAATAATTTAAAATCTCATTTGATATTATAAACATTGGGTTAACAACATTTAACAAGATCGTTAACCTAAAGGTTTCAAAACAACACTTACATGTAACGACTAACGATGACTTAACGACTCAGTTAAAATGTATATACATGTAGTGTTTTAATATGTATTTATACACTTTTGAAAGACTTCAATACACTTATCAAAATACTTCTACTTAACAAAAATGCTTACAATTACATCCTCGTTCAGTTTCATCAACAATTCTACTCGTATGCACCCGTATTCGTACTCGTACAATACACAGCTTTTAGATGTATGTACTATTGGTATATACACTCCAATGATCAGCTCTTAGCAGCCCATGTGAGTCACCTAACACATGTGGGAACCATCATTTGGCAACTAGCATGAAATATCTCATAAAATTACAAAAATATGAGTAATCATTCATGACTTATTTACATGAAAACAAAATTACATATCCTTTATATCTAATCCATACACCAACGACCAAAAACACCTACAAACACTTTCATTCTTGAATTTTCTTCATCTAATTGATCTCTCTCAAGTTCTATCTTCAAGTTCTAAGTGTTCTTCATAAATTCCAAAAGTTCTAGTTTCATAAAATCAAGAATACTTTCAAGTTTGCTAGCTCACTTCCAATCTTGTAAGGTGATCATCCAACCTCATGAAATCTTTGTTTCTTACAGTAGGTTATCATTCTAATACAAGGTAATAATCATATTCAAACTTTGGTTCAATTTCTATAACTATAACAATCTTATTTCAAGTGATGATCTTACTTGAACTTGTTTTCGTGTCATGATTCTGCTTCAAGAACTTCAAGCCATCCAAGGATCCATTGAAGCTAGATCCATTTTTCTCTTTTCCAGTAGGTTTATCCAAGGAACTTAAGGTAGTAATGATGTTCATAACATCATTCGATTCATACATATAAAGCTATCTTATTCGAAGGTTTAAACTTGTAATCACTAGAACATAGTTTAGTTAATTCTAAACTTTTTCGCAAACAAAAGTTAATCCTTCTAACTTGACTTTTAAAATCAACTAAACACATTTTCTATATCTATATGATATGCTAACTTAATGATTTAAAACCTGGATACACGAAAAACACCGTAAAACCGGATTTACGCCGTCGTAGTAACACCGCGGGCTGTTTTGGGTTAGTTAATTAAAAACTTTGATAAACTTTGATTTAAAAGTTGTTATTCTGAGAAAATGATTTTTATTATGAACATGAAACTATATCCAAAAATTATGGTTAAACTCAAAGTGGAAGTATGTTTTCTAAAATGGTCATCTAGACGTCGTTCTTTCGACTGAAATGACTACCTTTACAAAAACGACTTGTAACTTATTTTTCTGATTATAAACCTATACTTTTTCTGTTTAGATTCATAAAATAGAGTTCAATATGAAACCATAGCAATTTTATTCACTCAAAACGGAATTAAAATGAAGAAGTTATGGGTAAAACAAGATTGGATAATTTTTCTCATTTTAGCTACGTGAAAATTGGTAACAAATCTATTCCAACCATAACTTAATCAACTTGTATTGTATATTATGTAATCTTGAGATACCATAGACACGTATACAATGTTTCGACCTATCATGTCGACACATCTATATATATTTCGGAACAACCATAGACACTCTATATGTGAATGTTGGAGTTAGCTATACAGGGTTGAGGTTGATTCCAAAATATATATAGTTTGAGTTGTGATCAATACTGAGATATGTATACACTGGGTCGTGGATTGATTCAAGATAATATTTATCGATTTATTTCTGTACATCTAACTGTGGACAACTAGTTGTAGGTTACTAACGAGGACAGCTGACTTAATAAACTTAAAACATCAAAATATATTAAAAGTGTTGTAAATATATTTTGAACATACTTTGATATATATGTATATATTGTTATAGGTTCGTGAATCAACCAGTGGCCAAGTCTTACTTCCCGACGAAGTAAAAATCTGTGAAAGTGAGTTATAGTCCCACTTTTAAAATCTAATATTTTTGGGATGAGAATACATGCAGGTTTTATAAATGATTTACAAAATAGACACAAGTACCTGAAACTACATTCTATGGTTGAATTATCGAAATCGAATATGCCCCTTTTTATTAAGTCTGGTAATCTAAGAATTAGGGAACAGACACCCTAATTGACGCGAATCCTAAAGATAGATCTATTGGGCCTAACAAACCCCATCCAAAGTACCGGATGCTTTAGTACTTCGAAATTTATATCATATCCGAAGGGTGTCCCGGAATGATGGGGATATTCTTATATATGCATCTTGTTAATGTCGGTTACCAGGTGTTCACCATATGAATGATTTTTATCTCTATGTGTGGGATGTGTATTGAAATATGAAATCTTGTGGTCTATTGTTACGATTTGATATATATAGGTTAAACCTATAACTCACCAACATTTTTATTGACGTTTAAAGCATGTTTATTCTCAGGTGAATATTAAGAGCTTCCGCTGTTGCATACTAAAATAAGGACAAGATTTGGAGTCCATGTTTGTATGATATTGTGTAAAAACTGCATTCAAGAAACTGATTTCGATGTAACATATTTGTATTGTAAACCATTATGTAATGGTCGTGTGTAAACAGGATATTTTAGATTATCATTATTTGATAATCTACGTAAAGCTTTTTAAACCTTTATTTATGAAATAAAGGTTATGGTTTGTTTTAAAAATGAATGCAGTCTTTGAAAAACGTCTCATATAGAGGTCAAAACCTCGCAACGAAATCAATTAATATGGAACATTTTTAATCAATAAGAACGGGACATTTCATTAAATACCTCAGTTCCTATGTCGGTCGACAGTGGATGACAGTCGGTCGACTGACCATGTCAGTCGGCCGACTGTCGAGTAATATTACGAATTATATTTAAACGTTTACAAATATAAAATAACACATCGACAATCAACGTTTAACAATATTACAGGTTACAACATGATCGAATAAAACGTTAAAGTTCATGGAACTAGGGATTACAAAATATGCACTAACAAACTCCCCCTAAGACCTAGTTCCTCATAAGTCTTCGATCTGCTTCAATCTCTGTACGGATCTGTAACCATATTGTTCAAATAGCAAACCTTTGCAATACGAATGTACTGTTGTGCTTGAACTCTATTTTCTGGCCTGTACAGCATCCGATTGTAGTACAATGTGAAGATGTCAGCTTCACAGCAATTTCTCAACCAAACGGGATCTAAAACCCGTATCGAGTCTGTCTCATCTTCCTTCAATTTGTCCAAAACAATGACTGCCTCCTCTGAGCGTTCATCGTAGTACCACCAGCGAAAACGTGGGCTAAAGTTCTGCGGCATTTTCATCACAGGAACCTTTCTCATATAATTTACTGGCTTGTATTTGACAATCTTTCTTCGTTCGCCCGTTTTCTTGTTTGTTCGATAAGTGATCGTGGGAAATTGAGGGCTGAATCCCTCAAAGTTCTTTGACAAGTACGAGTGTCTTATCTTCTTGCAGACAATATTAGGAATTCCGTCATAATCCCTATATAACATTTTGAGCCTAGCCACTTGCATAAATTCAAAGTACGGTAGAGACGTGAACTCGTATCCATGTTTGATGTAATCCACTCCGTACTCCTTCTTTATTGCGTATATATTCAACTCTTTAATGTAGGCCCATGCAATTATTTTTCCTTTAGCCAAAAGATTCGCCGGTCTATTAATGTAATTCTTCCATTCAGGTTCCGGCGCTGGCTTCTCACAATATTTTCTGATCCTCAACAGGATCTTCCACTCAGCTTCTAGAACTTCTATCTTTTCTTTATTTATCTTGACCGGTAAAAACCCTGGAGGTAAATCTTCGGTCTTTTCTTTTTCTTCGCATTTACGGTTTAGAAGCTCTTCATTCATTTTGAAGTAGTCTTGAAATGTAGGTAGATCTTTATCGTTATTACATTCGTACTCTGGAAAATCACCTATTGGTTCATCTTCAATAATTACTTCATCAAAATCTTTGTCGTTTTCATTACTTACGACAATTTCCTCAAAATCATCACTAGAATCGTAACGATTCTCAAAAGATGAGCTAGCAGTTGCGTCAGCTGAAGTACTTGCTTGTTGCTCTTGACGCACTAGCTCGGCCTGCTCCTCAGCGCTTAGATCCGGCGGGATCTCCCCTTCTTCTAAATCATCAAATACAACTGAGTGATTCAGACGATCCTGCTTTTCCAAAAAATCACATAAAGAATAATCAATATTTAGAGGAATTACTGACAGTGGGTTCTCGCTTGTGCCTTTAGCAATATCCAAACCTAGCTCATCCTCGCCTTGATCGTTAAAATTACCAAAGTCTATATCCTCCTCGAGATCAACAGCCTCAATATCGAAATTATTTTCCCACTCAAGCACCTTCGAAAGTGCCTTGTTCGCTGTAGTCTCAGCCTTTACAATCAGCAAATTCTGAGCATCAAACTTAGTTTGTAACTTCTTCAATTCAACCTGTTGATCTTCAACCTGCTTGGTCAGTTTGGCAATCTCAGCATCCTTTCTTCTCTCTCGTTCATCAGCTTTTTCTTTAAACTTTTCAAATTCAGAAGCCATATTGACAACCTTCTCATTTAATATAGAAACCGCATCATCTTGTGTAATAGCAGTCGTGGATGCAGCAGCATGAACTCCTGTATCAGTTTCAGCACGTGTTTCTTGAGTAGCAGCAGCTGAAGGTTATCGTTGTGGTTGTGATTGCTGTGATTGTCGCTGTTCAGTAGCGGAGGACGACTCAGTCCTTTTTGCCTTCTTAATGAATCTTATGCGCCTCTGCTTTGACTTTGTTGTAACCGAAGGACCCTCAGATTGTTTTCGCTTTCTCAGCTCGAATTGATCAGGGTCAAGGTCATCTCCTTCATCGTCTTCATCAACCAGTATCTGTTCAATTGGAACAACTGGCGGTGGCTGATTAACCTCTTGATCGTCTTCACCAACTGCGACGATATCATCTTCATTACCAGACGTACTGTTCTCATGACGACAGGCAGCACCTGGTGGACATACATAGTTTTCATTTGCGAGGTGGCCAACCAATCTCTTGAATGGTTCATCCGGACCTCTCTTTTGCTTGACTCGATTGAAAGTCAAATCGTTCAGATGATTCAGCTTAATCTCATCCTCCCAAACCTTATTCAAACCTTGCACTTGCTTTTCAATCATCACCTGCAAGAACCTAGGAAACATTAAGTGGCTCTTCTTTTTCACGTTCACCAACATGCTTCTGAAAATTACTTCGGAGAAGTTGAAGTCCGCATGAAGAACTAGTGCTGCAAACATTGAGCTATAAGTCTCATTCAGCTCATCAAAACCGCCTACCATTGGACTCATGCATCTCAACAACACCAAAGTTAGGTATTTGTATTGATGACAGAATCGAGTTCTCTTAACAGCTCCTTTCATTGGATCACCAGAGTATCCACATCTTACTAGACACCTTCGGACCTTAGTTCTATTCAGTGTGACTGGCATAGAATCATTATCTGAAAAACCTAAGTCTTCACGAACTGTCTGTGCCGAGATCTTTACAATTGTACCACCAACGCTGCTTCGTATCACCTTTCTTCCTTGTTCAGTGACGATAGAAGCATTGTTCCAGAATTCTCGTTGGTGTGAGTAGTATGCCTTGCATTCTAGAGTTATTGCAGTATGAATCCTGGACCTTTTCAAGAATTTGATAATATCAACGAAGCCTTCCTTTGCTTCAGGTCCTTCCTCGTTTAGACATGCCTCTAGATTGGCATTTTCGCTTGCCGTCAGGCCTGGAAGATTCTTGGACAGAATCACCTCTTCCTCATGTACGTCTTCGTTCACTAGACTACCTAGTTGAGCCATTTATTCTGCCATACAAACATATATACAATAATCGAAAAGCGTTAAATCGAAAACAAAACAAAAAAAAAAAAATACAGGAAACAACAGTCGGTCGACATACTATGTAATTCGGTCGATTTTCAAGGACAGTCGGCCGACATTTATACAAGTCGATCGACTTGTAAAGTCGCCCGACATAAGGTAAGTCGGTCGACTTAGGAGGTCAATCGGTCGACTGAACGACGAAACAAAACACAGATCGGAACACAAATTCGTCGATTTAATGTGGTTTTGTCTCAATCAATGACTAATACAAGTACAGAGGAGGCCGATTTACATTATCTAACCAACAATTAACATTAACAAGTCCTAAACAACACAAAACGAATCAAAAAAGAAAAATAAGCAAGAAACCTCAATAACTTTCGATTTTGAAGGAGTTACCTCGATTGGATTACGGCGCTGGAATCACGAAACAAAGTTGTATAAGAAAAACACGATCAAAAACTCCTTCTTACAAAATTTGAATTTTTTTGGTAAATCAACACAATCGCACGAAATAAAGAACATCGGCCGTCTGAGGGCCTTTTATACCCAGCTCGACAATCGGTCGACTAAGTGATTATGTCGACCGACATATGTGACAATCGGTCGATACACGTGACAAACGACCGATACACGTGACAAACGTCCGACATATGTAACAAGCAAGTAAGTCGGTCGATTTTTGTTCAATGTCGACCGACTTATAGTACAAATCGGTCGACTGTCTCCTCCTAATTAAAAAATTATTTTTCGATACATAACCCCCGATAATTCCCTCTATTCACATCCACTGGCTGATTTTACACGCAAAATATTTTCGTTTTGAAGACTTTAACAAGTTTATGATTTGAGATGTGTAGTTCGTTTCTTTTTGACGTCGAGACACTATTTGTAACTTCAAGGAAATATACACATATTCACATAAGCAAACAAATAAAATGTTTTTGTATTTTTCAAAATAAATATCAACACACTGAAAAATCTTTTTGTAGTTTTTAGGATTTTAAAATATTTCACAATAACAATGCAAATGAAGTACAATTCATGTCAGAAAGTCAATGATCAAGGTTAAGAAAGATCCAAGATTGTATGACATAAAACATGTTATTTACAGGAAGCAGTTTCTGTAAGTCATAAACCTAAAGAAGCTAAATTATCAAAATGTATACATGTTCAATTAACATTCAGGCAACAGTATGTACACAAAATTTCACAAGTAAAAGCAAACAATAACAGAGAAAAGATTTTAACATGGTTTCTAGATTCATTAAACATTTTCAGACTTTCCTCTTAGACATTTTGATGATCAAGTTAATTAATTACATTAACATATTGCTATGTTAGATTCAATCATTGACTTAGACATCATTTGAGATCGCACGATTTATTAGGTAGTCAATTGAGCACAAGTCTATTGACGCTTTCCGTTACCACAAGCACATACGATAGGTCTAATTGAACAGGAAGATTCTCATAGTAATTTTGGAATATCCCTGTCAGCCATTAGCTTCTATCGTAATGTATACTTTTCAATTCATATGATTCTGATGGATCTCATAGTATATTCAATATTCTATCAATCGTGCAATCAACCAACTGCTATCAATCTCATTCCTTCTTTATTATTAAAGTTATTGGAGGAAACGGAATGAAAGACGTAGCTTTCTTAATAAGTGAGTATTCAGAATATCTCTCTGAAAACATCTTTCGCTGTCTAGGCCTTAATGGGTACAGTCCCATATCACAGACAATGATAATAAGTCCAATAGAATGGTTTTGTTGAAGTATGAATGATTTAAGTTCTTCTTGGTAATCTTTACACTCATTTGTATTCTTGCAAAGACTTCTCTTCTCGATTTCATCATTATCTTGACCTTGATATTTTCGTCTTCCATGATTTCACTTTTGTTTTCATGATATAATAACTTGATATGCAATGTGCCAAAAAATTTTTTTTTTTTTAAACAACACATTGCAGTCTTGACTTTGATTTAGTTCTCGAATTGACTTCCTTGCGATGAAGATCTCTTTTCTTCATTTGTGTGTCAATTAACTTAAATCATTCATTCATGGACTGTCTGTAATATAGAACCACACTTTTCAACCCGTTCACAGGAAAGACACTCTTATTGAGATAAACTTACTATTTTGGAGTTTAGGTACGATTCAAGAATTAAAGTTTGATAGAATTCGGTATGCATAGTCAATTAGAACATTTTCAACGCTTATTGATCGCTTGAATATCCCAATTAGTCGTGAGACTCAATGGTGCAGCAATTTGGAATTTGCTTGGGGATATTCTACATCATGTGTTTCTAGATTATACGTCATGATAGGGGATACCCTCACCTTTTGTTGATTTCCTCAACAATTTTCTTTAAAGTATGCACCTGTGGTAATTAAGTGACTACCCTCAACCGCTGTAAACCTTTCCATGAGTTACTTATCAAGATATTTACATGATTGTGATTATGATCATCTCATTCTATGATTAAGTCCGTATCCCATTTTTATATAGATCAAACTCGTTTTTTTTTTCTGAATATCTGATGTTGCATTCATTACTCCCCCTAAAATACTAAAAATCTAAAATCTTTTTGGTTTTTGGATTTTAAACACACAGAAACAATCAGAAAGAAAAGAAAATATAACCACACAGTATATACAGCTATGCAAGCAGAACACATAAAATGAAGTTACTCGTTGGTCTCTTCGTCAGGAATGACATCTGACAATATTTTGACACTTAACTTAGTTAACAAGAAATCAAAACGCGGTTTATCAAAAGCTTTTGTGAAAAGATCAGCCCTTTGCGTAGTTGTGCCAATTTGGATAACATCAATTAGCCTTTTCTCATAACAGTCTCGAATAAAATGATATTTAATCCCTATGTGTTTGGTCTTAGAGTGATTCACAGGATTTTTCGTAACAGCTATGGCAGCAGTATTATCAACAAAAATAGGAGTGTTAGAAATATGCAAACCGTAGTCACGAAGCTGCTGTTGTATCCACACAACCTGAGATGCACAGCTTGCTGCAGCAATGTATTCAGCTTCACAAGTGGCCAAGGCCACTGCTGTCTGCTTCTTGCACTGCCATGTAACTAGTCTGATTCCAAGGAATTGACAACCTCCTGATGTTGACTTAAAATCTTTCTTGCATCCACCATAGTCGGAATCACTATAAGCCGTCAGTACAAAATCATTATCACAGGGATACCATAGGCCCAAATTCGGAGTTTGCTTTAAATAACGCATAATCTTTTTCACCACAAGCAAATGATGTACATTCGGATTTGCTTGATAGCGAGCACATAAACAAACTGCGAACATGATATCAGAGCGAGACGCTGTTAGATACATCAACGAACCAATGATGGCTCTATATAAGGTTTGATCAACCTTATCACCTTCCTTATCCGGTGTAATCCCGTGATTCACCGATAGCGGCGTCCTTGCAGGACGTTCATCTTCCATTTTGAATCTTTTCAGAATATCTGATACATATTTTGTCTGATGTAAAAAGATACCCTGATTTGTTTGTACAACCTGAATACCAAGGAAGAATTTGATAGTTCCCATTGAACTCATCTTGAACCGTTTCTGCATTACCTCCTCAAAATCATCCACCATCGTCTTATCTGTAGATCCAAAGATAATATCATCCACGTACACCTGTACTAGCATTATATGCTTGCCCTTTTCTTTGATGAAAAGTGTCTGATCGATGACACCTCTTCTAAAACCATTATCAATCATATAGTTGGACAACGTACCATACCACGCTCTTGGAGCTTGATGAAGCCCATACAGTGCTTTTTCTAGACGATATACCTTTTCTGGAGAGTGTAGATCTGTAAAACCCGGTGGTTGCTTAACAAACACGGTCTCATTGAGAGTCCCGTACAAAAAGCGCTTTTGACATTCATTTGATAGACCTTGAAGCCTTTAAAAGATGCGAATGCCAAAAATATTCGAATTGCTTCAAGTCTAGCCACTGGTGCAAATACTTCATCATAATCTATATCAGGGATCTGCTGATATCCCTTCACAACCAATCTAGCTTTATTTCGAATTACAATACCTTGCTCGTCTTTTTTATTCTTCCATACCCATCGAAGCCCATAAGGTTTGCAACCATGAGGTGGAGTCACTAGTTTCCATACTCCTAAATGCTTGAATTGCAAAAGCTCTTCTTGCATGGCATTTACCCACATCATAAAGAAGAGCTTCCTCAACAGAATTTGGTTCAATTTGACACACAAAGCATGAATATGCATGTAAGAAGAGTTTGCCTGACCTATTTAGTGAAGAATAGAAAGCTTGCATAACATTCTCAGTTGAAGCTTTCTGATTTTCAGACGTTGAGGCATCATTTGATGGTGCTCCAGAAACTCCTTTCGAATCAACAATAAAATCATCTAAGTGTCGAGGTAGGACAACTGTTCGTGATGATCTACGAACACCTTCAGGTTCTGGTTGTTCTTCCTGAACTTCTACAATTTGTGGCAGATTATGAACACTTTCGCCACTGTCTATAGGTTGTGACTCCTCTTCAGAATCAGATCCATCATAAGATGGATCATCTTGATAATCACCGGATTCTTCATCATCTTGAACAAGTTGTTGTTGTGGCACTGGGTGATGTTGTGGTGCCGTTTGAGATTTCGGAACCATTTGTGATGGAGACGTCTGCATTTCATTCAGTAATCTTGCAATAACTTCATCATCAGTAGCAACAGACGGAAGACCAAAAGAATCAAACAAATTTTCATAATCAAACTGCCATGAAAAACCTTTCCCAGCAGGAATAGCAGCATTTCTTTGAACATCTACTTCGAAATGTTCTTCAACACGTTTAGATACAGTGTTGAAAACTCTTTTGTTTGGATTCCCATAACCAAGAAATATACCAGGAACAGCCTTAGGATTAAATTTTCCTCCAGTATCTCGTATCATGATTGAACACGGTGCACCAAAGGGTTCGAAATGTTTAATGTTAGGCTTCCTTTTATGTAGCAATTCATAGCAAGTTTTTCCATGTCTCTTGACTACTAACAATCGGTTCATTGTATAACATGCTGTAGCCACAGCTTCACTCCATAAGTTAACCGGTAAACTTGAGTCGGCTAACATAGTTCTCGCAGTTTCTACTAACGTTCTGTTACGTCTTTCAGCAACACCATTTGATTGCGGAGTATAAGCTGGACTGAACTGTTTTTGAATGCCTTTCTCATTGCAGAAACTCTCCATCTGCTAATTCTTGAATTCAGTACCATTATCTGTTCGAGTCTTCCTAACCTTTAACTTGTACAAAGATTCCAGCTTCAAAAACAACAACTTTATATTGTCAAACGTGTCAGACTTCTTTTTTAACATCACTACCCAAGAGTATCGTGAGTATTCATCAGTCACTACCAAACAATATGAATCTCCAGAGATGCTTGTTCGATTAATCGGACCAAAAAGATCCATATGTAACAACTCTAGAGGAACAACAATTGAATGATGTTTCTTTGTTGCATGTGACTTTTTAGTCTGTTTCCCTTTCTTACACGGAAGACATCCTTCAGGAATTTGAAAACTCTTAACATTTACTCCCTCAATCATATTATTATGAACAAGATTATTCATCTTTCTCAAGCTCAAATGACCCATACGCTTGTGCCATCAAAATTGATTCTTGTTCTGTAGCTTTGGATATGAAAGCTTGATGACCTGTTGCAGCTTTAACATGGGCTGTTGACATATCCAAAATATACAAATCTTTATTTCTGGGAGCTGTCATAAGAATCATCTCTTACGGTATTACATACTCTTTCTTCAAAATATAGCATCTTTGATCATCAAAAGAAACCTTATGCTTTTTATCTGCTACTTGCGAAACTGACAGCAGATTATTTGACATCTGCTTCACAAAATTCACTTTATCAAAACTAACATTAGCATTAGCAATCACACCCTGAGCTGTAATAAAACCTCCTTCATCTCCTGCAAAAGAAACAGATCCTCCATTTACTGATTTGACATAAGAAAGTAAGGACATATTTCCTGTCATGTGCCGGGACGCCCCACTATCAACAATCCAGGTATTTCTACTCGGATCGTAGGCGACCTGCACAACAAGAAAAGAAGTTAGTTTGAGATGGACACCCATGCCCGAATGGCAGTGGGTTTCCCATCGACACCAATAACTTGCACATCCATCCATTGACCCTTTGATCCCGATGGATCATTGGACTTGTCAACAACCTTTGTCTCGGTTTTAGGCTTTCAAACGGTACGTTTACCAACAGATTTCTCATAATAGTCATTCGTTTGAAAAATTTTATTCACACCTGACTGTACCCTTGTGGATGAATTAGCAATAGAATTTGACTTTGGTTTATAAAAACCTTTTGAACTATTACTTGAAGTACCTATGGAACTGGAACTAGAAGCATAGTGTGTAGTTTTCGTTTCAGTGTCAGATTTTCTTTTTGGTGTTTTCCAACGCTGTTGACAGTTAACAGCACAATGACCCTTTTTCCCACATTTATTACAGTTTTGAGTTTCTTTTGTACGTGGTTTTGAACTCAGATGCTTATTGGGAAAAGACTGTTTCATGGGTGACATAGGCTTCTCAACATGATGTTTCAAGCCTGGTCGACGGTTAGGATGCACATATTTAGGCACATTGTTAGTATTAGGGCTCCTTTTATTAAATAGTTCTTCAGGTGCTTGTGTAAGAACATATTCTTTATCTAGGTTGAGTCCCTGCTGATACTTGACAGGTGTCTGAAATATTTTCTTTCCATTAGCGTTCCTAGAGTTTACTTGTTTTCTAGGTGTGGGTTGTCCGCTTTCACTAGCCTTACTAGCATTCAATGGATTTTTCAGGATAGTAATTGGTTTGGATTTTGGTGTCACAAACTCTGAAACTTTTTCATACTCTGAATCAGATTTACTGTCCTCAGCTAAGTCTTCAACAATCGGCTTAGTGCTGTCTGATTTTTCATTCTCTACAGGCTTAACACTTAGGATTTCACTAAGGCAAGAATCAGAAGGTTTATTAATGTACTCATTCCTAAGAGGAGGAGGACACTCTTTATAACCTAAACCCTTTTTACCATCATTCTTGTTATAGACAGTATAGTCAATGACATATGACATTCGCTGCCAAGTGTCATTTCTAGCCTTTTCTGACTCATACTTAATCTTAAACTCTTCCTTTTCTCTCTTAGCACATTCAAGTTGATTTAAGTACATCATTATGGCCTTTTGGTCACCTGAAATTGTAGCTCTTAAATCATGAACTTGATTTTCTAGAGTTTTGATTGTCTCCCTAAATTCCTTTTTATTGTTAAACTGAGTTAAATTAGTCTCGTATAGGCCTTTTACCTCAAGATAAGCTGCTTTAACAATCCTAAGTTCCTGTTTTACTTCGGGACAGTATATACATCCTAAGGGGATATCATTCAGTTTAGAAACTATGGATTCAAGTTTAGCAATTTCTAACTTATGATCAGCACAATCGTTACATACCAAAGGAAATTCAGTTTGTACCTTAGAGTCACTTGATGTGTTTGCCATGAACGCATACTGCTTTTCTTCAGTCTCTGATTCAGGTTCAGATTCTGAACTAGAACTGGAACAGTCAGAATTATTCAACTCAACTGAAATCTTGACATCATCTATTACAATAGTTTCTCCATCTGATGAAGACGAACTACTGTAATCTGTCCATACATCTCCATCATTGTGCATTGCGTATTTGAACTTCTCATACACTCTCTTGTTAAGAACACCTCTTCTAACATATCTGATCATTGCATAAGTTCGCTCAATTCTTGCTTCCATCTTGCAGATGTAACACATGCATTCATTCGCAGTACCAACACAACCAGCTTTCTCTCTTTCTTGTTTCTCACTTTCAGTTTCTTCTTCGGTCTTAGGCATTCTAACAACGTTAGCATGATTTTCATCATCAGCAAATACTGTCCAATCACAACCTTCGTCTGAATATGTTGCAATTAAGCCTTTTGCTTTATCATTTCTGATAGTATCACCGCTCGTTGTTTCAACTGGCACATTAACCTTTGTCTTATTATACTGATTGTGAAATGGGTTGTGAAAACCAGTTTTCTGTGGCCTGGTACATGTTCTTTTGAAGTGTCCTAACTCATTGCAATTAAAACAACTCACTTTTGACATATCAAAACCTAACTTAGTATCTCTAGTAACACCTAAGCTCTGTTAACCTGTCCTTTTCAGAAATTTCTTCGCTCGTCTAATCACACTACCCATAGCCCAGAGGATATCCATCTTTTCAAGTTCATCCTCATCAATCTGCTCATAATCTTCTGCTTCTAAATGGGCATTACCAATTTGACCACCAACCATTTCATTATAAGAATTAACTACCAAAGCAACTAAAGCCATATCTTCCTCTACAACTGAAAGGGGCCTAGTTCTTAAATTCTCAGTGTTAAGAACTACAGTTTTTGGCTCCTGTCTAATGGTGAACTGATTTGTACTACTAGGCTTATTTACTTGGGTTGGAAACATCACATTTTGAGCAGGTTGTGATCTATTTACAGCACTATCATTAGAAACAAACGCTGTTTGTAAGAGAGCATGAACATTGCTCAATCCAGAAGTACCAGCTTTGTAAATTATAGGACTCTGTTGACCCTCAAGACGTTTCTTCTTGGTTTCCATATCCAAGTCCTTTACCATCAATTTTGATGTGAATTTATCTAGGGTCAGTGATTCACCAGCAGACGAAGCTCTGTCTTCTATCTGTTCAATAAACGCATCCCACTTGTGTGGTAAACCATCTGTTAATTGTTTGATAGCTTTCTGTTCTGTAACTTCTACACCTAAGTTACCCAATTCAGAGACAAGATGACGATAACGAATGATTGTCTCTTCTAACGTTTCATGACTTAGAGCAGCAAACCTTTTCCATTCACTTTTGATTACTTTAGCTTTCTTTTCACGATACGCCTTATTTCCTTCGACACCTATCTTAATAGCATTCCAAAGAGAATATGAAGTTAAGTGCATTTGATATTGATGATAAATATCACCGTCTAAACCCTGGGTCAATTGAGCATAACATCTACATTCTAAGGCATATGTTTCTTTTTCTGTCACGCTATAATCTTCATACTTTTTACTATTACCATCAGTACCTAAAGGCTCTTTATATTCATGTTGTATCAAATCTCACATTCTAGGATCAAGGCCTCTAATGTAATTCATGAACCTAGCCCTCCATCTAATGTAATCATTTGTATTATCAAGTCTAGGAGCACGATTGGCACTGCCTGATTCACTATCAGATAGTAAAATGTTTTGAACGCCGGAAGTAATTGCCATTGCCTGATCAGACATTTTAAATTTTGATTAAGGTTGAATCTGATCCTAAGTCGGTCGACTGTTGGTGACAGTCGGTCGATGAACAGATACAGTCGGTCGATGAACAACTACAGTCGGTCGACTGTCAATGATTACTTGGTCGAAGTTCTGTTTACATTTAGGCAAATGGTAGTACTTTTTCAATCGGTCGATGTTCCTTCAATCGGTCGGTTTAGTACTTAAGTCGGTCGGTTTACAACTTAAGTCGGTCGGTTTATCATATGTCGGTCGGTTTAAAGACAATCGGTCGAACTAACGACAATCGGTCGAAATACACAAAAATCGGTCGATTGTCTCCTAAGTTGGTCAACTGTACTTTCTTTCTGAGCCAGAATCAAAACCAAAGGTTTAACGTAAAAGTATACAAAATTCAATCCAAAACCAATTTTTTTGACCCAAAAATATACCAAGAACTCGTTTAAAACAATTGATTCAGCAAGCCAAAGCTCTGATACCACTTTGTAGACGCTGAGAGAGAGGATCTTAGAATCAACCTAACACGATCTAGAGGCGGAATAACACTAGAACGAGCTTAAACGAATATCTATGGGTTTTCGGGTTCGTACAAGTCAAACCAAGATTAGATCTTGATAAACACGAAGCCTAGACTGACATTCTGTGGTATTTGGACATGAAGATTGAGAGAGACTCGACCTTGAACTGTTTTTCGTGTGTGTGTTTTTTGTGTAGTGTTGTTAACCAAATTAATGAAGATTAATTAGGCTTAAATACCTCAATTCCTATGTCGGTCGACAGTGGATGACAGTCGGTCGACTGACCATGTCAGTCGGCCGACTGTCGAGTAATATTACGAATTATATTTAAACGTTTACAAATATAAAATAACACATCGACAATCAACGTTTAACAATATTACAGGTTACAACATGATCGAATAAAATGTTAAAGTTCATGGAACTAGGGATTACAAAATATGCACTAACAAAGTGCCCTTACCTTCAAGATTGATAATCGCTCGGGCAAAAGAATGTGTTGGGAGATCATTGACGGTAAGTTGAAAAAAGCGGGTACATAGATTGGTAAGGTTTTTATGTCTCGTTCACTTTGTTGAATCGTATGTTTATCTTTCGAGCTTAGGTTTGTTGATATTCTTGTATGGTTCATGTCGTTTTGTTGTATTTTTTGTTCGGTTTCAGTTGGATTCCGTTAGGTGAAGCTCGGTTATAGATAGTTTGTTTGTTTTTCCGCTTTTTAAGTTCGAGCCTCATCAGTTTCATTCTTGTACTATTGGTTGAAGACGTTTTCTTTTGGAAAATGTTTTCGTTATCTATATGAGTTTTCGTCTTTTTCGCCAAAAGAAAAAAAA
Source organism: Rutidosis leptorrhynchoides (assembly GCF_046630445.1). Classification (NCBI taxonomy): domain Eukaryota; kingdom Viridiplantae; phylum Streptophyta; class Magnoliopsida; order Asterales; family Asteraceae; genus Rutidosis; species Rutidosis leptorrhynchoides. Next base: position 338,219,966 of record NC_092343.1, on the reverse strand, counting down.
AATTTGAGCGACCAACGATTCCAATATTGTACTTCAACTGCCCATTTTTTTGGGCTGTAGAAGTATCGAACATAATAGTTTGGTGACTAGTTAGCCAATCGAATCTTGATTTAACTGCCAGTATGTTTTGTGAATGGTGGTCAGTAAGCTCAACTAGAGGCTAGCTAGATGTAACTTTTAAAAGCCTCGGGTAATTAAACTTTATTTTGAGATTACTAGGCAGTTAAGTAGACATTTTTAAGTTAAATTAGCCATGGACTTGCTTATTATTAGATTAAAGTTTTTTGGAGACTAATTAGCCAACTACTACAAAACTTAACCCATCTTTGATTAAACTCGAAGGAAGCAGCTTTGTATCCACATAGTTTTGAGTGAAGCTAACTATGAATTTACCCGACTGATCAATACACCATTTTCTGAAGTCTTTATTTTCTGATAAGACCACTTCTATATCTTCGATCGTGATAACTAATAGAATTTGAAGCTGAATATTGATTTTGTATTGATCAGTTTTTTATATAAGTTGAATTGGTACAATTACAATGACTTGCTACTCTATTTATTACACAAAAGATTGTAACAGCTAATTCTAAACTTGGAATGCAGCCTAGTTACTTTTAAAGGGAATCTTCTTTATATCTTGGTACTTGCTTGTATCCGTTGATGGTGTTGTATCCGTTGTTGTTGTGTTGACTTGTGACATTCCATATTTGGAAATGATGAAAGTTCCTTTCTGATCCAAGATGGCATGACTACTCTTTTGTGATAAATGACTTTTAGTTTAGCTTTCTAACACTCCCTCTCAAGTTGAATAGTGGGGTTTCCAATATTCAACTTGACTAATACGTCGTTGAATAGCCTTCCATTAACTGATTTGGTGAGAATGTCTGCGAACTAGTCCTCTGATCTCACAAATGGTAGTGAGATGATTTCTACTTCAAGCTTTTCCTTGATAAAGTGTCTGTCGATTTCAACATGTTTTGTCCGATCATGTTGAATTGGGTTTTCTGAAATAGCAATGGATGCTTCGTTGTCGCAAAAAATCTGACTAGTGTCTTCTGGTGGAAATCCGATCTCTGTTAGTAGCTTTCGGATCCATAACGCTTCTTGTACTCCTCGTGCTATCCCTCTGAACTCAGCTTCAGCACTTGAAAGAGCTACAACCTTTTGTTTTTTACTTTTCCATGTAACCAGGTTTCCTCCAACTGAGGTAAAATACCCTGATGTGGATTTTCTGTCTCCTTTTTCACCTCCCCAACTTGCATCTGTATATATCTGAGTTTTGAGGTGTCCGTTGTTTTTTAATACAACTCCATGTCCCGCTGTTCCTTTGAGGTATCTGATGATTCTCCACACAGCTTCCATGTGATGTACTTGAGGGTGATGCATAAATTGGCTGACAACTCCTACTGCATACGCTATATCTGTAGTGACCCGAACTTTTCCATGTTTATATATATTAATTGAGATTGATATTTACATGATTAAATGTTTCCAACATGTTAAGCAATCAAACTTGTTAAGACTTGATTAATTGAAATATGTTTCATATAGACAATTGACCACCCAAGTTGATCGGTGATTCACGAACGTTAAAACTTATAAAAACTATATGATGACATATATATGGATATATATATATAGTTAACATGATACTATGATAAGAAAACATATCATAAAGTATATTAACAATGAACTACATATGTAAAAACAAGACTACTAACTTAATGATTTTTAAACGAGACATATATGTAACGATTATCGTTGTAAAGACATTTAATGTATATATATCATATTAAGAGATATTCATACATGATAATATCATGATAATATAATAATTTAAAATCTCATTTGATATTATAAACATTGGGTTAACAACATTTAACAAGATCGTTAACCTAAAGGTTTCAAAACAACACTTACATGTAACGACTAACGATGACTTAACGACTCAGTTAAAATGTATATACATGTAGTGTTTTAATATGTATTTATACACTTTTGAAAGACTTCAATACACTTATCAAAATACTTCTACTTAACAAAAATGCTTACAATTACATTCTCGTTCAGTTTCATCAACAATTCTACTCGTATGCACCCGTATTCGTACTCGTACAATACACAGCTTTTAGATGTATGTACTATTGGTATATACACTCCAATGATCAGCTCTTAGCAGCCCATGTGAGTCACCTAACACATGTGGGAACCATCAATTGGCAACTAGCATGAAATATCTCATAAGATTACAAAAATATGAGTAATCATTCATGACTTATTTACATGAAAACAAAATTACATATCCTTTATATCTAATCCATACACCAACGACCAAAAACACCTACAAACACTTTCATTCTTCAATTTTCTTCATCTAATTGAACTCTCTCAAGTTCTATCTTCAAGTTCTAAGTGTTCTTCATAAATTCCAAAAGTTCTAGTTTCATAAAATCAAGAATACTTTCAAGTTTGCTAGCTCACTTCCAATCTTGTAAGGTGATCATCCAACCTCAAGAAATCTTTGTTTCTTACAGTAGGTTATCATTCTAATACAAGGTAATAATCATATTCAAACTTTGGTTCAATTTCTATAACTATAACAATCTTATTTCAAGTGATGATCTTACTTGAACTTGTTTTCGTGTCATGATTTTGCTTCAAGAACTTTGAGCCATCCAAGGATCCATTGAAGCTAGATCCATTTTTTTCTCTTTTCCAGTAGGTTCATCCAAGGAACTTAAGGTAGTAATGATGTTCATAACATCATTCGATTCATACATATAAAGCTATCTTATTCGAAGGTTTAAACTTGTAATCACTAGAACATAGTTTAGTTAATTCTAAACTTGTTCGCAAACAAAAGTTAATCCTTCTAACTTGACTTTTAAAATCAACTAAACACATGTTCTATATCTATATGATATGCTAACTTAATGATTTAAAACCTGGAAACACGAAAAACACCGTAAAACCGGATTTACGCCGTCGTAGTAACACCGCGGGCTGTTTTGGGTTAGTTAATTAAAAACTATGATAAACTTTGATTTAAAAGTTGTTATTCTGAGAAAATGATTTTTATTATGAACATGAAACTATATCCAAAAATTATGGTTAAACTCAAAGTGGAAGTATGTTTTCTAAAATGGTCATCTAGACGTCGTTCTTTCGACTGAAATGACTACCTTTACAAAAACGACTTGTAACTTATTTTTCCGACTAGAAACCTATACTTTTTTTGTTTAGATTCATAAAATAGAGTTCAATATGAAACCATAGCAATTTGATTCACTCAAAACGGATTTAAAATGAAGAAGTTATGGGTAAAACAAGATTGGATAATTTTTCTCATTTTAGCTACGTGAAAATTGGTAACAAATCTATTCCAACCATAACTTAATCAACTTGTATTGTATATTATGTAATCTTGAGATACCATAGACACGTATACAATGTTTCGACCTATCATGTCGACACATCTATATATATTTCGGAACAACCATAGACACTCTATATGTGAATGTTGGAGTTAGCTATACAGGGTTGAGGTTGATTCCAAAATATATATAGTTTGAGTTGTGATCAATACTGAGATACGTATACACTGGGTCGTGGATTGATTCAAGATAATATTTATCGATTTATTTCTGTACATCTAACTGTGGACAACTAGTTATAGGTTACTAACGAGGACAGCTGACTTAATAAACTTAAAACATCAAAATATATTAAAAGTGTTGTAAATATATTTTGAACATACTTTAATATATATGTATATATTGTTATAGGTTCGTGAATCAACAGTGGCCAAGTCTTACTTCCCGACGAAGTAAAAATCTGTGAAAGTGAGTTATAGTCCCACTTTTAAAAATCTAATATTTTTGGGATGAGAATACATGCAGGTTTTATAAATGATTTACAAAATAGACACAAGTACGTGAAACTACATTCTATGGTTGAATTATCGAAATCGAATATGCCCCTTTTTATTAAGTCTGGTAATCTAAGAATTAGGGAACAGACACCCTAATTGACGCGAATCCTAAAGATAGATCTATTGGGCCTAACAAACCCCATCCAAAGTACCGGATGCTTTAGTACTTCGAAATTTATATCATATCCGAAGGGTGTCCCGGAATGATGGGGATATTCTTATATATGCATCTTGTTATTGTCGGTTACCAGGTGTTCACCATATGAATGATTTTTATCTCTATGTATGGGATGTGTATTGAAATATGAAATCTTGTGGTCTATTGTTACGATTTGATATATATAGGTTAAACCTATAACTCACCAACATTTTTGTTGACGTTTTAAGCATGTTTATTCTCAGGTGATTATTAAGAGCTTCCGCTGTCGCATACTTAAATAAGGACAAGATTTGGAGTCCATGCTTGTATGATATTGTGTAAAAACTGCATTCAAGAAACTTATTTTGTTGTAACATATTTGTATTGTAAACCATTATGTAATGGTCGTGTGTAAACAGGATATTTTAGATTATCATTATTTGATAATCTACGTAAAGCTTTTTAAACCTTTATTGATGAAATAAAGGTTATGGTTTGTTTAAAAATGAATGCAGTCTTTGAAAAACGTCTCATATAGAGGTCAAAACCTCGCAACGAAATCAATTAATATGGAACGTTTTTAATCAATAAGAACGGGACATTTCAGTTGGTATCCGAGCGTTGGTCTTAGAGAACCAGAAAATTTGCATTAGTGTGTCTTATCGAGTTTGTTAGGATGCATTAGTGAGTCTGGACTTCGACCGTGTTTTCTTTAAAAATGATTGCTTAACATTTTTGTTGGAAACTATATATTTTTAACATATGAATATTATGTGATATATTAATCTCTTAACGTGTTTGATATTATGTGATAGATGTCTACCTCTAGAACAAGTCCCATTGACTCACCTAATAATAATGAAGAGTCAAATGTAAATTGGAATGATTTGTGGACTGATTCACAAGTTCCCGAAGAGGAACCGGAAGAAGAGTCGGAACCGGAAGAAGAATCGGAAGCGGAAGAAGAATCGGAACCGGATGAAGAAATAGAACCGGTGGGGGAAATAATAAAACGGTTAAGTAAAAGAAAATCCTCAACCAACCGACCAAAGTTAATTATGGTCAATGGTGTTTCCGCCAAGGAAGCAAAATATTGGGAGGATTACCAATTCTCCGATGAATCGGATTTCGACGAGAATTTCGATGATGTTATAGAAATTACCCCAACTGAATTTAAAAAGGCAAAAGAAAATAATAAGGGAAAGGGCATAAAAATAGAGAAATCTAATTCCAACCCCGATGAACTTTATATGTATCGTCAACCCCCGAAGTCCTTAAGTTGTAACAATGACCCGGGAACCTCTAAACCACCCGGTTTTTCTAAACCAATGTGGATAACGACGGCTCGTATTAGGGGAACATCATATATCCCTAGAAACTTGGCAAAACGAACCAAAACCGAAGAAGAAGAAACGAGAGAGTCGGAATAAGATAGTTGTATTCGTGTGGTGTAATATATGTAATATAGTGTGCTTATGCTTTATGATATATGTAAAAATTGCTTGTATTAATAAGTATTTTTTTATGAATCTAACTCTTGTCTATTTTACAGTTTAAAAACACAAAATGGATAGACAACCCAATATTTTAAGAGACCTACCCGGAGACATGATTGATGAAATCTTGTCTAGAGTCGGCCAGAATTCTTCGGCACAACTATTTAAGGCGAGATCAGTTTGTAAGACATTCGAAGAACGTTCCAAGAATGTCTTGGTTTATAAGAGACTTTCGTTTGAAAGATGGGGGATATCACATTGGGAAACCCATAAGTTACGATGTGTTTACTTTGACGCATATATTGCGGGGAACCCAAATGCTATTTTACGCAACGGGTTAAGAAATTATTTTGACTCAATATATCCGAATATTGGACTTCGTGATTTAGAAAAAGCGGCTAACATGCAACATAAAGAAGCATGTTATGCTTACGGATTAGTAATGTTCACTTCTCACCAAAGTGAGAACAAGAACATCGGGCTACAACTATTAAACAAAATGTTTCCACAAGTGACGGAGTCGGTAATTGGGGTAAGAAATGAGGTTTTTAGATTATTACGGGACTGATGGACATTACGTAACCCTCGTCCCTTTGATGACGTTACAACACGCTGTCTTATCAACGGCCATAACGGTTATGTTGCACAAGACCAAGGATGGGAAGTAGTCCTAGTAAAACCAGAATGCATGACTTGTTTCTGGACGTATGAATTACGTGTCTTTATTGCCTTTGCCGAACGACTTGTGTACTAGCTAGAATTGTCTTCACAACTATCTTGTATCAAAGTTATTGTGTGCTATATTTCATGCTTTATGTAAAATAAGCGGTATTGTAAGTTTGTAAAATATTGTATAAAAGTTTGAACGCGAAATATTATTACAATCAGTTTTTCATATAGAATTGTAGTAGTTGAATTGTATATTAGCTACTAAGTATGAACTTAACGGGTAGGTACTACCCGAATTTAAACTTATAAAACGCTAATATGAAGAAAAAGCTTTTATAAATGAGTTCATATTATGCTACGAAATACTATTAACTACTCTTAATATTCTGTATGATTAACTTGTTCCATTTAACTATTTTGAAGGAAATGGCACCGACTACTCGACACACCGTGAATATGAATGAAGAGGAATTCCGTACTTTTCTAGCTTCAAACATAGCCGCAGTACAGGCTGCGCTACATACCAACAATAACCTTGGATCTAGCAGTACAGGAAATCGTGTAGGATGCACCTACAAAGAATTCACTGCCTGCAAACCTTTGGAATTTGATGGAACCGAAGGACCGATCGGATTGAAACGGTGGACCGAGAAGGTTGAATCGGTGTTTGCCATAAGTAAGTGTACTGAAGAGGACAAAGTGAAGTATGCTACGCATACCTTCACAGGTTCTGCGTTAACATGGTGGAATACCTATCTAGAGCAAGTGGGACAAGATGATGCGTACGCACTACCGTGGTCAGCATTCAAGCACTTGATGAACGAGAAGTACCGTCCCAGAACCGAGGTCAATAAGCTCAAGACAGAACTTAGAGGGTTACGAACCCAAGGATTTGATATTACCACGTACGAAAGACGATTCACAGAATTGTGCCTATTGTGTTCGGGAGCATTCGAAGATGAGGAAGAAAAGATCGACGCGTTTGTGAAAGGATTACCGGAAAGAATCCAAGAAGATATAAGTTCACACGAGCCCGCCTCCATACAACAGGCATGTAGAATGGCTCACAAACTAGTGAACCAGATTGAAGAAAGAATTAAAGAATAGACTGCTGAAGAGGCCAATGTGAAGCAAGTCAAAAGAAAGTGGGAGGAAAACGGTGATAAGAATCACCAATACAACAACAACAGCAATTACAACAATAATCGCAACAATTATCCCAACAATCGCAACATCAATCGCAACTACAACAAACGGCCCAACAACAACAACAACAACAACAACAACAACAGCAACTACAACAATCATCCCAACAACAATAATAACCGCAACAACAACAACAATCAGAAGCAACTATGCCAAAGGTGTGAAAAGAATCACTCGGGGTTCTGCACCAAATTTTGCAACAAGTGTAAAAGAAATGGTCATAGCGCGGCGAAGTGTGAGGTCTACGGACCAGGGGTTAATAGAACGAAAGGAACAAATGGTGTCGGAACGAGTAATGGCGGAGCAAGTAGTGTCGGAGCAAGTTATGCCAATGTAGTTTGTTATAAATGTGGAAAACCAGGCCACATTATTAGAAATTGCCCGAACCAGGAGAACACGAATGGACAAGGCCGTGGAAGAGTTTTCAATATTAATGCGGTAGAGGCACAGGAAGACCCGGAGCTTGTTACGGGTACGTTTCTTATTGACAATAAATCTGCTTACGTTTTATTTGATTCGGGTGCGGATAGAAGCTATATGAGTAGAGATTTTTGTGCTAAATTAAGTTGTCCATTGATGCCTTTGGATAGTAAATTTTTACTCGAATTAGCAAATGGTAAATTAATTTCAGCAGATAATATATGTCGGAATCGAGAAATTAAACTGGTTAGCGAAACATTTAAGATTGATTTGATACCAGTAGAGTTAGGGAGTTTTGATGTGATAATCGGTATGGACTGGTTGAAAGAAGTGAAAGCGGAGATCGTTTGTTACAAAAATGCAATTCGCATTATACGAGAAAAAGGAAAACCCTTAATGGTGTACGGAGAAAAGGGCAACACGAAGCTACATCTTATTAGTAATTTAAAGGCACAAAAACTAATAAGAAAAGGTTGCTATGCTGTTCTAGCACACGTCGAGAAAGTACAAACTGAAGAAAAGAGCATCAATGATGTTCCCATTGCAAAAGAATTTCCCGATGTATTTCCGAAAGAATTACCGGGATTACCCCCACATCGATCCGTTGAATTTCAAATAGATCTTGTACCAGGAGCTGCACCAATAGCTCGTGCTCCTTACAGACTCGCACCCAGCGAGATGAAAGAACTGCAAAGCCAATTACAAGAACTTTTAGAGCGTGGTTTCATTCGACCAAGCACATCACCGTGGGGAGCTCCTGTTTTGTTTGTCAAGAAGAAAGATGGTACATTCAGGTTGTGTATCGACTACCGAGAGTTGAACAAACTTACCATCAAGAACCGCTACCCACTACCGAGAATCGACGACTTATTTGATCAACTACAAGGCTCGTCTGTTTATTCAAAGATTGACTTACGTTCCGGGTATCATCAAATGCGGGTGAAAGAAGATGATATTCCAAAGACTGCTTTCAGAACACGTTACGGTCATTACGAGTTTATGGTCATGCCGTTTGGTTTAACTAATGCACCAGCTGTGTTCATGGACCTTATGAACCGAGTGTGTGGACCATACCTTGACAAGTTTGTCATTGTTTTCATTGATGACATACTTATTTACTCAAAGAATGACCAAGAACACGGTGAACATTTGAGAAAGGTGTTAGAAGTATTGAGGAAGGAAGAATTGTACGCTAAGTTTTCAAAGTGTGCATTTTGGTTGGAAGAAGTTCAATTCCTCGGTCACATAGTGAACAAAGAAGGTATTAAGGTGGATCCGGCAAAGATAGAAACTGTTGAAAAGTGGGAAACCCCGAAAACTCCGAAACACATACGCCAGTTTTTAGGACTAGCTGGTTACTACAGAAGGTTCATCCAAGACTTTTCCAGAATAGTAAAACCCTTGACTGCATTAACGCATAAAGGGAAGAAATTTGAATGGAATGATGAACAAGAGAAAGCGTTTCAGTTATTGAAGAAAAAGCTAACTACGGCACCTATATTGTCATTGCCTAAAGGGAATGATGATTTTGTGATTTATTGTGACGCATCAAAGCAAGGTCTCGGTTGTGTATTAATGCAACGAACGAAGGTGATTGCTTATGCGTCTAGACAATTGAAGATTCACGAACAAAATTATACGACGCATGATTTGGAATTAGGCGCGGTTGTTTTTGCATTAAAGACTTGGAGGCACTACTTATATGGGGTCAAAAGTATTATATATACCGACCACAAAAGCCTTCAACACATATTTAATCAGAAACAACTGAATATGAGGCAGCGTAGGTGGATTGAATTATTGAATGATTACGATTTTGAGATTCGTTACCACCTGGGGAAGGCAAATGTGGTAGCCGATGCCTTGAGCAGGAAGGATAGAGAACCCATTCGAGTAAAATCTATGAATATAATGATTCATAATAACATTACTACTCAAATAAAGGAGGCGCAACAAGGAGTTTTAAAAGAGGGAAATTTAAAGGATGAAATACCCAAAGGATCGGAGAAGCATCTTAATATTCGGGAAGACGGAACCCGGTATAGGGCTGAAAGGATTTGGGTACCAAAATTTGGAGATATGAGAGAAATGGTACTTAGAGAAGCTCATAAAACCAGATACTCAATACATCCTGGAACGGGGAAGATGTACAAGGATCTCAAGAAACATTTTTGGTGGCCGGGTATGAAAGCCGATGTTGCTAAATACGTAGGAGAATGTTTGACGTGTTCTAAGGTCAAAGCTGAGCATCAGAAACCATCAGGTCTACTTCAACAACCCGAAATCCCGGAATGGAAATGGGAAAACATTACCATGGATTTCATCACTAAATTGCCAAGGACTGCAAGTGGTTTGATACTATTTGGGTAATAGTTGATCGTCTCACCAAATCAGCACACTTCCTACCAATAAGAGAAGATGACAAGATGGAGAAGTTAGCACGACTGTATTTGAAGGAAGTCGTCTCCAGACATGGAATACCAATCTCTATTATCTCTGATAGGGATGGCAGATTTATTTCAAGATTCTGGCAGACATTACAGCAAGCATTAGGAACTCGTCTAGACATGAGTACTGCCTATCATCCACAAACTGATGGGCAGAGCAAAAGGACGATACAAACGCTTGAAGACATGCTACGAGCATGTGTTATTGATTTCGGAAACAGTTGGGATCGACATCTACCGTTAGCAGAATTTTCCTACAACAACAGCTACCATTCAAGCATTGAGATGGCGCCGTTTGAAGCACTTTATGGTAGAAAGTGCAGGTCTCCAATTTGTTGGAGTGAAGTGGGGGATAGACAGATTACGGGTCCGAAGATTATACAAGAAACTACCGAGAAGATCATCCAAATTCAACAACGGTTGAAAACCGCCCAAAGTCGACAAAAGAGCTACGCTGACATTAAAAGAAAAGATATAGAATTTGAAATTAGAGAGATGGTCATGCTTAAAGTTGCACCTTGGAAAGGCGTTGTTCGATTTGGTAAACGAGGGAAATTAAATCCAAGGTACATTGGACCATTCAAGATTATTGATCGTGTCGGACCAGTAGCTTGCCGACTAGAGTTACCTCAACAACTCGCGGCTGTACATAACACTTTCCACGTCTCGAATTTAAAGAAATGTTTTGCTAAAGAAGATCTCACTATTCCGTTAGATGAAATCCAAATCAACGAAAAACTTCAATTCATCGAAGAACCCGTCGAAATAATGGATCGTGAGGTTAAAAGACTTAAGCAAAACAAGATACCAATTGTTAAGGTTCGATGGAATGCTCGTAGAGGACCCGAGTTCACCTGGGAGCGTGAAGATCAGATGAAGAAGAAATACCCGCATCTATTTCCAGAAGATTCGTCAACACCTTCAACAGCTTAAAATTTCGGGACGAAATTTATTTAACGGGTAGGTACTGTAGTGACCCGAACTTTTCCATGTTTATATATATTAATTGAGATTGATATTTACATGATTAAATGTTTCCAACATGTTAAGCAATCAAACTTGTTAAGACTTGATTAATTGAAATATGTTTCATATAGACAATTGACCACCCAAGTTGATCGGTGATTCACGAACGTTAAAACTTATAAAAACTATATGATGACATATATATGGATATATATATATAGTTAACATGATACTATGATAAGAAAACATATCATAAAGTATATTAACAATGAACTACATATGTAAAAACAAGACTACTAACTTAATGATTTTTAAACGAGACATATATGTAACGATTATCGTTGTAAAGACATTTAATGTATATATATCATATTAAGAGATATTCATACATGATAATATCATGATAATATAATAATTTAAAATCTCATTTGATATTATAAACATTGGGTTAACAACATTTAACAAGATCGTTAACCTAAAGGTTTCAAAACAACACTTACATGTAACGACTAACGATGACTTAACGACTCAGTTAAAATGTATATACATGTAGTGTTTTAATATGTATTTATACACTTTTGAAAGACTTCAATACACTTATCAAAATACTTCTACTTAACAAAAATGCTTACAATTACATTCTCGTTCAGTTTCATCAACAATTCTACTCGTATGCACCCGTATTCGTACTCGTACAATACACAGCTTTTAGATGTATGTACTATTGGTATATACACTCTAATGATCAGCTCTTAGCAGCCCATGTGAGTCACCTAACACATGTGGGAACCATCAATTGGCAACTAGCATGAAATATCTCATAAGATTACAAAAATATGAGTAATCATTCATGACTTATTTACATGAAAACAAAATTACATATCCTTTATATCTAATCCATACACCAACAACCAAAAACACCTACAAACACTTTCATTCTTCAATTTTCTTCATCTAATTGAACTCTCTCAAGTTCTATCTTCAAGTTCTAAGTGTTCTTCATAAATTCCAAAAGTTCTAGTTTCATAAAATCAAGAATACTTTCAAGTTTGCTAGCTCACTTCCAATCTTGTAAGGTGATCATCCAACCTCAAGAAATCTTTGTTTCTTACAGTAGGTTATCATTCTAATACAAGGTAATAATCATATTCAAACTTTGGTTCAATTTCTATAACTATAACAATCTTATTTCAAGTGATGATCTTACTTGAACTTGTTTTCGTGTCATGATTTTGCTTCAAGAACTTTGAGCCATCCAAGGATCCATTGAAGCAAGATCCATTTTTTTCTCTTTTCCAGTAGGTTCATCCAAGGAACTTAAGGTAGTAATGATGTTCATAACATCATTCGATTCATACATATAAAGCTATCTTATTCGAAGGTTTAAACTTGTAATCACTAGAACATAGTTTAGTTAATTCTAAACTTGTTCGCAAACAAAAGTTAATCCTTCTAACTTGACTTTTAAAATCAACTAAACACATGTTCTATATCTATATGATATGCTAACTTAATGATTTAAAACCTGGAAACACGAAAAACACCGTAAAACCGGATTTACGCCGTCGTAGTAACACCGCGGGCTGTTTTGGGTTAGTTAATTAAAAACTATGATAAACTTTGATTTAAAAGTTGTTATTCTGAGAAAATGATTTTTATTATGAACATGAAACTATATCCAAAAATTATGGTTAAACTCAAAGTGGAAGTATGTTTTCTAAAATGGTCATCTAGACGTCGTTCTTTCGACTGAAATGACTACCTTTACAAAAATGACTTGTAACTTATTTTTCCGACTAGAAACCTATACTTTTTTTGTTTAGATTCATAAAATAGAGTTCAATATGAAACCATAGCAATTTGATTCACTCAAAACGGATTTAAAATGAAGAAGTTATGGGTAAAACAAGATTGGATAATTTTTCTCATTTTAGCTACGTGAAAATTGGTAACAAATCTATTCCAACCATAACTTAATCAACTTGTATTGTATATTATGTAATCTTGAGATACCATAGACACGTATACAATGTTTCGACCTATCATGTCGACACATCTATATATATTTCGGAACAACCATAGACACTCTATATGTGAATGTTGGAGTTAGCTATACAGGGTTGAGGTTGATTCCAAAATATATATAGTTTGAGTTGTGATCAATACTGAGATACGTATACACTGGGTCGTGGATTGATTCAAGATAATATTTATCGATTTATTTCTGTACATCTAACTGTGGACAACTAGTTATAGGTTACTAACGAGGACAGCTGACTTAATAAACTTAAAACATCAAAATATATTAAAAGTGTTGTAAATATATTTTGAACATACTTTAATATATATGTATATATTGTTATAGGTTCGTGAATCAACAGTGGCCAAGTCTTACTTCTCGACGAAGTAAAAATCTGTGAAAGTGAGTTATAGTCCCACTTTTAAAAATCTAATATTTTTGGGATGAGAATACATGCAGGTTTTATAAATGATTTACAAAATAGACACAAGTACGTGAAACTACATTCTATGGTTGAATTATCGAAATCGAATATGCCCCTTTTTATTAAGTCTGGTAATCTAAGAATTAGGGAACAGACACCCTAATTGACGCGAATCCTAAAGATAGATCTATTGGGCCTAACAAACCCCATCCAAAGTACCGGATGCTTTAGTACTTCGAAATTTATATCATATCCGAAGGGTGTCCCGGAATGATGGGGATATTCTTATATATGCATCTTGTTATTGTCGGTTACCAGGTGTTCACCATATGAATGATTTTTATCTCTATGTATGGGATGTGTATTGAAATATGAAATCTTGTGGTCTATTGTTACGATTTGATATATATAGGTTAAACCTATAACTCACCAACATTTTTGTTGACGTTTTAAGCATGTTTATTCTCAGGTGATTATTAAGAGCTTCCGCTGTCGCATACTTAAATAAGGACAAGATTTGGAGTCCATGCTTGTATGATATTGTGTAAAAACTGCATTCAAGAAACTTATTTTGTTGTAACATATTTGTATTGTAAACCATTATGTAATGGTCGTGTGTAAACAGGATATTTTAGATTATCATTATTTGATAATCTACGTAAATCTTTTTAAACCTTTATTGATGAAATAAAGGTTATGGTTTGTTTAAAAATGAATGCAGTCTTTGAAAAACGTCTCATATAGAGGTCAAAACCTCGCAACGAAATCAGTTAATATGGAACGTTTTTAATCAATAAGAACGGGACATTTCAATATCTGGGCGAGTATGAGCAAGGTAGATCAGTTTTCCAACGATCCTTTGATATTGTTCTTTATCTACAAGTTCAGCTCCTTCTTCAATAAACAGCTTCTGGTTTGGAATTGCAGGGGTCTCGGCTGGTTTGCAGTCGATCATCCCTGTTTCAGCAAGTAGATCAAGAACATATTTCTTTTGACATATAAAAAATTCCTTGTTGAGATCTAAGAACTTCGATTCCCAAAAAATATTTCAACATTCCAAGATCTTTCATTTCAAATTCGTTTGATAAATTTGCTTTTAAGTTGAAAAATTCATCTCTGTCATTTCCTGTAATTATTATGTCATCGACATAGATAATTAAGCAAGTTATTAGTTGATTTCTTTTTTTAAAAAATAGTGTGTGATCTGAATTACTTTGTTTATAGCCATATTTTTTCATCGCTAAGGTAAATTTCCCAAACCAAATCCGAGGAGATTGTTAACCCATATAAAGATTTTTTAAGGCGACAAGATTCCCTGTTTTTGAAGTTTTCTGAGAATCCTGGTGGAGCTTGCATATAAACCTCTACCTTGAGCTCGCCATGTAGAAAGGCATTTTTCACATCAAATTGGTGAAGAGGCCATCCTTTATTTGCGGCAACAGAGAAGAGAACTCTAATGGTGTCAATTTTAGCCACCGGTGAGAAAGTCTCGGAATAGTCTATCCCGTAAGTCTGAGTATATCCCTTGGCAACTAGCCGGGCTTTATATCTTTCAATTGTGCCATCTGGTTTGTGTTTTATTGTAAAGACCCAGCGACATCCTACTGGCTTCTTCTCTCGGGGAAGAATACATTTTTCCCATGTATCACTTTTCTTCAAAGCTTCCATTTCAACTTCCATTGCATTTCTCCAGTTTTTTGATTTCAGCGCTTGTTCTATGGAAGTTGGTATTTTTTCAGAGTATATCGCGGAATTGAATTTCTTTGCTTTTTCTGATAAATTTCCTTTGGCAATATTTGCCATCGGATATCTCGATCTAAGATCTTCTTTCTCGGGATCATATCTTTTAGGTGGAACTCCCCTGTTAGCTCTTGGAGGAAGTACATAACCTTCATTTGACTCATTATGACTTGCAGCTGGTTCTTCTAAGATTTGTTGACTTGATTCCTGTCTTGAACTTATTTGTGGTTCATCAGGGATCTGTTGAATTGATTCCTTACTTGAACTTTGTGGTTCGTCCGGAATTTGTTGAGTTGATTCAGTTTGACTTGAACATTCTGATTCGTCTTGTGCTGAATTTCCTTGCTCTTTTCCAATTTCTATATCTTGTGAGATTTTGGCACTTTGATTTACTTCTTCTGATGATGGAATACTTTGCAACCAACTCACAATGTCATTAGTTTCAATCTCCCCCTCACTTGTGTGTTGGGGGCTATAAAAATATTCAGTTTCAAGAAAGTCACAATTCATTGTAGTGAATATGTGACGCCTTTTAAGACTGTAGCATCTATACCCTTTTTGGTTGACCCCATACCCAACAAAAACACATTTTTCGGCACATAGATCTAGTTTGGTTCGTTCTTGTTTAGGTATGTGAATGTAGATAGAACAACCAAAAATTCTGGGTTCGAGGTTAAGATTAGACGGAAGTTCATGAAATTTGGATAGTGTTTGAAGTGGAGTCTGAAGATCAAGAATTTTGGTCGGAAGTCGGTTTATAAGATAAGTTGCCTTGGCAAGTGCTTCGGGCCAAAAACTTCTCGGAACATTTGATAATATTAATAGGGCCCGAGTTATTTCTAAAATAATACGATTTTTCCTCTCGGCTACTCCATTTTGTTCAGGGGTATGCGCACACGAAGTTTGGTGAATAATTCCTTTTTCGTTACAAAATTGTTTCATAGAGGAGTTTACAAATTCTCCTCCATTATCTGATCTTAAAACTTATATGTTTCTTTTAAATTGAGTTTGAATCATAGTATAAAACATAGAGAATTTGTCAAACACTTCTGATTTATTTGTTAAAAAATAAGTATAAGTCATTCGTGTGTAATCATCAATAAAAAGTAAAAAATATCGAAGAGTTTTACCCCCGTTAATTGGAGTTGGACCCCACACATCCGAGTGAATTAATGAAAAAGGAATATTTTTCCTTGATTTACTAGGTTTAAAAGTACTCTTATGACTTTTTGCCAAAATACAAGTCTCACAAGTTAAAGTGGTATTTGGTGGATATAATTTTAGAAAAAGAAGATTTAAGTAACTTGCGGAAGGATGACCTAGCCTTCTATGTCATAGCCAAGCCTCCCTATCAGGTGTTCCATGTGCAAGCATCACGGTACCTTCTTGGGTTACTTTGGCCATATAGTATAACCCACCCCGTTCGGTGCCAAGTCTAATAATCACTCCAGTCCTAATATCTTGTAGGATACAGAAAGTGGGGTGCAATAAAACAGAACAATTTAGTTCTTTTGTAACGTGACTAACTGATAACAGTTTATGGGACAAGGATGGAATATATAAACAATTAGATAATTTCATAGTCGGAGTAATTTCAATTCTCCCACCCCCCCCCCCCCCCCTTTTACTTGTACGATCCCTCCATTGGCAGTTTGAATTTTACTAACCCGAGGTGTTGATTCAGAGCAAAAATCAGATTTTTCAAAAGTCATGGTGTGAGTAGCACCACAGTCAAAAATCCATTTGTTACTTTTTGTATCACTTGAAATAATATTTGCTTTTCCGATAACACAAGATTTATTTTTAGTTTCACTAGTTAGTTTATTATTTTTTTAAAAATTAATTGTTTTGACCTGTTTATTTTTGTCCAAGTACCCAAATAACTTGGTATTAATCTTATCCCTTTTTACTTTTAAAAACAACGGACCTTGATAAGGGTTGTTGGGCTTTGGCCGGTTTAGGGGTAATTTTAGAATCATTTCATGCTTTGAAACATTTTTTTCAACTGATTTATTATTATTTTTGAGAGCGTGGACAAAGTCAAAGTTTTTAATATAAAAGGGTTGACCTTGTAAATTAGTAGAACTAGATGGTTTTAACCGCCTTTTATTTTCAAAATCATAATAATTTGATTCCTCATTTACTGAAAAGTCGACAGATACTATTGACTCTCCCTTTTTCCAAGAGCCATTTGACCATTCATTTGGTTCCTTGTTACTTGAAAACTCTTTTACTTTATAGTTTATCCCAACTTTATCTATATCATCGGTCATTTGCAAAGAAGATCCAGACAGAGATTTTAAATTCCCTTTCCCTTTTTCGATTATATCTTGAAGGCAATGAAAACGATTAGGGTTTACCCATGTTGGCTTGCTTCATAATCTATCGATTTTAACTTTGATCTTCTTGCTTTGGCCGATTGATTATATGCGACTTTAAGGTTTGAGGGTTTTTCCCTCACCCTTCCGACCGGTTTATGATATTGAAAAACAAGATTAGAGAAGAAATTGGGGCTTGAGGTGTTAATCCTCAACCCTTTACCTCTTCCTGTCGATTCTTTATCACCGTTATACGCTGCCGCCGCTGCTGCACTTTCCTGCTCCTCACCGCCGCGGCTGGTGGTGTTGCTGGTGGTCATTTTTAAACGACTTGTTATATTGCTGTAAGTACCATTCATTTTGGGGTTTTCTAATATAAATGGTGATGGTTCTGTAACAGAACCCACATCAGAAATATTGGTACTGTTGCTACTTTTGGTTTGATGAATCATGAGTGCTATGATTTTGATCAGCACCAAAGCTCTGATACCATGATAACTAATAGAATTTGAAGCTGAATATTGATTTTGTATTGATCATTTTTTTATATAAGTTGAATTGGAATATTGACTTGCTACTCTATTTATTACACAAAAGATTGTAACAGCTAATTCTAAACTTGGAATGCAGCCTAGTTACTTTTGAAGGGAATCTTCTTTATATCTTTTTTGGTACTTGCTTGTATCCGTTGATGGTGTTGTATCCGTTGTTGTTGTGTTGACTTGTGACATTCCATATTTGGAAATGATGAAATTTCCTTTCTGATCCAAGAAGGCATGACTACTCTTTTGTGATAAATGACTTTTAGTTTAGCTTTCTAACAGATCGTACCCATTAATTTTCGTGTCACACAATTTACAGTTCTTATCCACCTCTAAATGATATATACGGTTGTAACGCAGCCACAGAGGTTCTTCACCGGTCCATAAATCAGGCCAAAAGCTAATGTCACGACATTGTAACGAATAGGATTTTTGGGAATAAGTCCTTTCAACAGATTACTCCATACACTCGATTTGATGATCAGATTATCATCAATACCACCTGAACTCCCATGAATTGATTCAATGACTTTTTTTCCACATGTCACTACTATTCCAGTTTGATCTCCACATCCACTTATATAAAAGAGCAACATTAAATGCTCTTAAACTAACAAATTTGGAGACCTCCCTTATCATGTGAAGCTAACACAAAGTCCCATTTGACCCATGATATCTTTTTTCATCAACACCATGAAAGAACTTTGAGTTTTCATCTCCTTCTAAATCCCATTTGATTCTAGATTTTTGAACGTTATCCATCTCAATTTTATTTAAACTTTAACTTCCTTAAACCAACTGATCCATTCAGAGAGATATTCAGTTGTTGAACGTAATCCATCCCCTTCTTCTAGAACACGATCGATTGCTCAATGAAAGCATTAAATTGATTAGCATCCTGTCTGTTAAAGTTGTACCAAATCGATCACCTTTGCTTCTAATTTCATTTATATCACCAAGAATAATAAATTCTCTTTCTTCCTAGATGATTTTGAGGACCATGTACATTAATCATATAAAACATTTTTATAAATTTAGACGGTTTTGAGGATGACAACATTACTCGTAGCAAGATAAAGATTCGTCTTCAACATTTTTATAAATTATTGAACATTATATTAGGATGCTATGTTAGATTCATATTGTTTATGTGTTGACAATTTCTGATGTTTCTTCAACTAACACGTGATTCCATGTTTTTTTTAACTATTTCATTTAACTAATCCGTGATTTCACGGGTCTTTTAACGAGGAGGAATGAACATACCAGACACTTGAATACATAAATTAAAGTAAACAGACTTTTCTACCCTTAGATTTAAAACTGATATCCATATAATTACAAACGCAACGCAAGCTTCATTCCGTTTTGCTTTTTCCAAACCTAAGCTCTCACGTAAATTTCACTTAAGTGACCTCAATGGCATTCACAACTGTAGCGTCAGATCCTTTTCCTTCCGATTCGATAAACAAAATGTCAGTACCAATAATGTTTCGGTTACTAACCCTAATTCTGAAAATGTCATTACCAATAAAGTTTCGGTTAGGAACCCTAATTTTGAACCTACGGTGACCTCTGATGCCTTAACAGGAAGCCCTCAGTCAGATTGTCTTTTCAGTCTTGTCATGGACTCCGCTTGCGGCGCAATCACTGGTTCCGTTGTTGGTTTTGGTAATCTCTGGCTTTAAACTAAAGTTTTATTGATTTTAATTACATGTATATTTGAATGATTCTTCTGTATATACCATACCCTTCAATTTGACTGAATGGGTTCGGGTTTTTGTTTGATAGCATTAGGAAAGACACTACTATCTTTCTTACCATTTTTCTGACTTTTTTTTTTTTTTTGTTTGCATTTTATAAGGGTATGGACTAATTGAAAATAAAGGATTTAAGGGATCACTTGCAGAGGCTGTACCATTTGCTAAGGTATCATTATTTCTTGGAGTATCATATATTTATATCATATTAATTATACAGACAATAAATTTTATAATAAAAAGTATTCTTCATCTCATTTGATTCTTCTTTTCTATTCTCATCAGGTGTTTACAGTTTATTCTTTTGTTAAGAGCTTTGTTGAAAGTTACTTGAAGAACATACGAGGGAAACATGATGGTACAAATTTTCTAATGTATTTGTATATTCATTTTAATAGTAGATTAAAAACATAAAATGATCAAACACATAAATATACTTTTTCTTTTTGTAGCTTACGGTGCAGGTGTGGCGGGTTGCTGTGCTGGCATGGCCATAAGTTATCATTGTGGTAGTCAGAATCCTCTTCCGAATTGTATTTTGTTAGGTGCTGTTTCATCCATGTTGGAAGTCATTAAACAACCACGACCAGCAATGGCCCAATCATATGAGTCATTTGGTCAACAAGTCAACGGGATAGTTCCTCCTTTGAGTCTTCCCCTTCCCAATGAACTCAAGGACTCCTTCTCCTCATTCTGCAAATCACTCAACGGAGGCCCACGTTAATTTACAAGCTAGATTATATATTATATATATCTTATGTATGCAACCTTTAAGAAGTTTGTGTGTGATTGGTTTTTGTTAATTTGCAGTCACATGCTTGTTATCTTTGTGCTTAGGATATATTATTGGAGTATTATGTACAGTATTTGATTACAATGCTATTTTTTTGTGCCTTTTGACCATCTAAATGATAATTTTGAATTGGCATGTTGGGCTCCGTTTTCCTTTTGCTGTTCAGTATGCTTCTTATGTAGTTTGCAAAAGTTGGTTGTGGGTGCATGTACGACGGTTTGGTGATTAGCTCGTCTTGACTCGAATAAAAAAAGTCGGGTCAAGTCGGGAAAAGTCAAAAGTAGGGTCAAAGCAGTTCAATAACTCTACCACTGCCATTAAATCGAACCCGGTGATCAATAACCCTACCATTTTGAAGAGAAGTAATTCTAGTGTGAAGGTTCATAATGAATGCTACAGTCAAGTCAGACCATTCTCATATGTACCTTTATTTATATATCGAAGGAACAATAAATAGATGCTTATACCGTACACAACCGTAAGTATTCTCATACGTTCTCATTCCATATTATAATATGGATCATTCTAAAATTGCCACGATTTATAAAACAGGCGAGTGGATGTGCATGTAGATTCTTGGACCGAAGAAGGTATGGTATGGTTGAGGCACTTTTGGTGAAGTTGGTCGTGAAATTCAGACCATGGTTGGGTATAAAGATGCCACCGGTTAGGTGTTTTTGAGTGGGAAATTAAGCTTAGTGTTGCGTCTTCGAGTGGTGAAACGAGATGAGTTGTCGATACTCATGTCGGTGGTCCACTTCCGGTTTTGGCTCCAGTTGACCCCCCCGAAAGGCCAGTCAAATACCTTCCCAAAAACTCGTGTGCAGCTATTTGTGACCGGACGGGTTTGTTGCTGTTGAGACACAAACGGTGATACAAGTTATACCCACGAATCCAAATTCACATGAACGGGTAGTTCCTCAAGCGGGGCTAAACGGGTCGACCTGATCCACAAATTCAGGATCTTAAACAAAAACTTCAAGAAGCTAAGTTCGATCAAACAATTCGTGTGAAACAGCTTCTACCGATTTACACCCAAATCGCTACCAAATTTGCAGAGATTCACCACATGTCCTTTCGAATGGCTGAAAAAGGCATGGTCAACAGGTTGCTGACTGGAACATTTCTCAGTTTTTCTTTTACTGTCGGCTCCCGTCGTATGCTAGCCTAGGCTTCTTTAACCAGGAGTGACACAGATAAGAGGGTCAACTTTAGTATCGGTCGAATTTGGGGGAACATTTGACCGTTAACCAATGACCCAAAACTCCTATTTATCCAACGATTCGCGATTCAGGTCCAACACAAAGAATGCTTGTAAGGCAACCTACAAAAGAATGGTTTTCACCCTCGGGATAACAAAAAATCGGAAATTTCAGGCCCCAAATCTCAGCCGACTTTATCTTTTACTTCAAGGAGCATCTTGAGATCTTTAGTGACGGCTATGGAGGAGCTACAACTTGCTGTTCATAATGCTACAGTCAAGTCTGACCATTCTCATATGTACCTTTTACCATATTGAAGAAACAAGTAGACAATTTTGTACCATACACAACATAAATATTCTGGTACCGGTAAAATTTTATAATTGCCACGGTTTATATAACATGCGAGTGGATGTAGATTTCGGGACCGATTTATGAAACATAGATTTCGGTTAGGTGTTTTTGAGTGGGAAATTAAACTTCGTGTTGCGTCTTCTGGTCAAGCAAACGGTAATATGGAGGGTTGTGGTCACGAATGTGACAGGTCACACCTACATTGTGCATGCAAGTCTTAACGGACGTTTTTAAGTCTACATTTTAAAAATAGTCAAGACACGTTTGACCAGACGTCAAACGTTACAATTTTCGTTTAGGTGGTAACGGGTACTGGAGGATACATACATCTTTATATTGTAGCGACCCGACAAAATCGTCATTGACGGCGCCGTCTACTTACGTCCCGTTACGTGATCATAAGTCTTTAAAACAACGTTTGACCAAAAGTATGTCGCATTCATTTCAAAAGTAAAGATGTTTCAAGGTTTACAAAGTAGTTCGACAACTAGTTACGTTACAAAGTTTAAAGTACAAAAGAAACATTTGCGACACAATTTGAAAGTAGCCAAAAGACGCTCCACGTATGCATGTATACTCGACATCCAAGCAAGTATCAAAAGTAATGAGCGGAAGCATGTATCACAAAACGTTCAAGGACCTGAGAAAAACATAGAAATCTGTCAACGAAAACGTTGGTGAAATCATAGGTTTAAGTAAGTAAGTACAAGTGAACCACAAGATTTGTAACATTGATATAATATAATAGTAATACATTCCAAAAGTTAATATTCACGAGCACCCAATTATCAATGCTTAACATTCCTTCCATAGAACTCCGTCACAATAGTGTTAGAACATACACTGTTTCTCGAAAATATATTTCATTCGTAAACGGTAGCGAACCGTTTGAATGAGGGTTTGTCAAACCCATATGGCCATATAACATAAGTTCTCGCTTACACCCGGCAAGTGTAACTAATGATAATCGAATTGAGGATTTTTGTTCAAACTCGTATGTAGAATGTTTGTTTTCCTGTACTTGTGTTCACTTAGTAAAAAGAAACGTTTATGTTTTCTCATCTCAAATGTAAGTTCAAAAGAGTAAAAGTGGGACTATGATCTCACCTTATGTGCACGTAGGTATAAGTACTTCAACAAGTAAACGTTTGCAAGAACGAATGCTAGTCTTGACCTAAACAAATAGGTTTGTATCAATATCGGTAAACACGGTCGGTCAAAGTGTTCAATTAGTCCTATGGCTCGTTACGACTCAATTACATAGCATGTGGATCAAATTGTCAAGTTTCATGCAAGATACAAGTATAGAAGCATGTTAGAACGATCGCATAAACATTTGGTTAAGTTTGACAAAAGTCAAACTTTGGTCAAAGTCAAAGTCAAAGTCAACGGGGTCGGGTCGGGTATCCGACAATTTTTCCATGATGAGAAAGTATATATAAGCATGTCGGCCAAGTTTCATGTTAATCGGAGTTACTAGTAAGCGGGGGTGAAAACGTGAAAATCAAAAGAATTTGGGACAGTCTAGAATGGCGCGCCGCGCGGGGTTTTGGCGCGCCGCTCCATTTCTCGGTTCAGCAAGTCTGGCAGTTTTCAAGTGTTCCAAACGAGCCAAACTTCAAACAAACATAATTTACGAACCGTAAACACTTAAAACGCGTATCTTATATCGTTGGAAAGGTATTTTGACAAGGAATACAACTAACCACATTTCACCAATCGAAAACATCATTTGCAACAACCGACTTTCCAAATTAAATGCTCAATTAATGCACATCATTAATGTTCAAGTTCATAAATGCACAATCATGATTCGGGAATTAAATGCACATATGTGATACGCCGTTTCGAAGATAATTAAACATACAATACAACTAAATACTTACTAATAACATCTCATGTCATTCAAAGCATCAAAGGTTCATTTCAAGTTCATCAAACCCTAACCTAAATCCACCAAAATCAATAATCAAGTTTATGAAGTTTTCTAAAGCAACCTACACATCAAATTGAAGCTAGTGATACTAGGAACACATTTAATACTTGCACTTTATCATAACAACAACATTAAATCATCCAAAACTCAAAATCAAACGCACACTTTTCATGTTCATGCTAGTTACACTAAAACAACGAGATCTAGCATATAGATCATATATTCATGTTAGACTTAAGTCATAGACACTAATTAACAACTTTATAAGTTAAAAACATCAAGAACACAAAATCTAGTTATTTTAGAAAGTTACCCAAATTAGATGTAATCGGTATGGAATCGAAGAGGAAGTTGCAAGGATTTCAAATATGTAATTTGTTTGGATTGAAGCTTACTAGATTTGAAATGGATGATGATTCTTTGTGATGAAGTTTGAGAGAAATTGTGAAAGTAGTAAAAGAAAATGAAAATGAAAATGAAAAAGAAAGGGAGGTGGGGGTTGACTAGTCAAAAGCTAGTCACATCTTTGCTCCCTTGGCGAAACTAGTCCCTCGAGTTCGGTTGCGGGTGCGTGAATTACCTAAACGAGATATTTTAAATACGCGTATTAACGAAGGATGTTATAATCATATAACGGACTTTAAATAAATAAACGGAAAAAGGCGGGATGTTACATACATAAGATGACCTAACGGTTGAGTTTTGTTTCGCCTTATGTCGGTGGTCCACTTACAGTTCCGGTTGACCCCCCGAAAGGCTAGTCGAATACCTGCCCGAACACTTCAAGAAGCTAATTTTGATCAAACAATCGTCCAACAGATAAATGGGTCGCCCGGATGCATTCACGCGAACGGGTAGTTCCTCAAGCGGGGCAAAACGAGTCAACCTAATACTCAAATGTTGGGATCTTAAACAAAAACTTCAAGAAGCTAAGTTCGATCAAACAATCGTCCAACAGATGAAAGCTCTTGAACCCACCAAATTTGCAGAGCTTCACGACACGTCCTTTCGAATGGCTGAAAACGGTGTGGTCAAACAGGTTGTTGACTAGAACATTTCTCGGTTTTTCTTTTACAGTCGCCTCCCGTCATACGCTGGCCGAGGCTTCTTTAATCAGTAGTGCACGTGAGGCTGCTGGGGACTCACTTACCAATATGCTTATGATATGATAAAAAATGGTTTGTGTACTTGAACAGTGAAGATTTTTGGCTTGATTGTGATGTTTTTGGACGAACATTTGATCGTTAATCATTGACCCAAAACTCCTATTTATCAAATTACTACAGTAATAAATAATTACCGGGAGGGATAATTCTGATCAGAGAAGTAATGTACCTCAATGATCAAAATCATTTAATTAAACAAATTAGGATGTTTTACGCATTGTGGCATTAAGCAAACACCGGGTAAACTTTCAACCCATTCTCATTTTAGCTGCTGTATTTTTTACTTGACCCGTTTCTAATTTGAAACCAAATTATATACGTACTATATTTTTATCATCTCAGCTTGACTAATTCTATTTCGTAAACAATGAGAGAATGATATTAGATTCATATAACTAATTTGATAAACATGAAACCAAGTGCAGGCGAATTACCAGATCTAAAACTCAAAATAAAAAATCACATGTAGATAGATTATAAAAAAACAAACGATTTAATAACTAAGAACTTTCGATTTCATTGATAAACTGTTTGATTACATAACCACATGACTTCCAATACTCAGCAATATCAAAAATATCAAAGATAATAACAAACCCTAAAAAGGCTAATTACGCACTTGTAAATTTGGTAACGGCCTTCGTCCCTTCACTAACGGCATGCTTTGCCAGCTCACCAGGTAACACCAATCTCACCGCCGTTTGAATCTCACGTGATGTAATCGTCGGCTTCTTGTTATACCTAGCAAGTCTAGAAGATTCCTGAGCAAGTTTCTCGAAAATATCATTGATAAACGAATTCATAATCCCCATTGCCTTGCTTGAAATTCCGATATCAGGATGCACTTGTTTCAACACTTTGAAGATGTAGATCTTGTACGTTTCGACGCTCTTCTTGTTTCTCTTTTTCTTCTTATCGACGGCGCCTGCACCGGCATCCTTCGGCAGCTTCTTTCCGGCCTTTGGTTTCTTCTCCGCCGCAGGTGATTTTTCCGCTGGTTTCTTCTCGGCGGCGGGCTTCTTTTCTGCTTTTGGCGCCATTTGTGTAGAGAGGGAAGTGTTTTGAACTTTTTGGAGAAGATAAATGAAAGTGAATGGTAGTGAGAATTTGTGAAGAGTGGGTTTTATTTATATAGATGATGTATGGAGTCATGTGATTGGTGGGCTTTGTGTGTGGTGGATTGAGAATATTGGCCGTTGATTTAGTTATGGGTGATCTAACGAATGAGATTAGAATCTATTGTATACATACATACATTATTATAAAGCGCGTGTCAATAATCCTACGTGTCGACTTCTCAATTAATCTGAATTAAATTTGCACACGTGTCATTTTCATAATTAAACTAATTTAAATAAGTATTAATATTTCTATATTTAAATGTATTATGAATTCTTAGAAATATTAACGTAATCCCTAACTTCACAAGGAAATATATATATATATACTTAATATATAAGGAAATATATATTTAGTTATAGGACGTTTCTATAGAGTATATATCTTATTAATCTATTTAAACTTTAAATTACGTTTTACATTTAAAAAACTGATACAATACAATACATCTTACTTAATTCTTAACTAGATATAGATATAGATAACATAACATTAAAATATAAAATATAGTTATTTTAAGATATAATTATATTCAATTACTTTAATGTAATACAGTATTATTTTCAAATTAAAAAAAAAAATATCCAATGACATGGCATCATAAATAATTAAGAAGTTCCAAGGTTGACACGTTGAAAAACAACTTACGCGTCGAAAGATAACACAAAATTATACATTTGTTAGTAATTATATTATATTTAATATAATATAATTTTATATTTTAACAATTTAAGTTAATTTCATAGCGAAAGATAACACATATAAAGTTACATGCATCACATTTACTCATCTTATAATTAATATATTAAGAGCAACTTTATTTTAACTATTGTGTAACGACGGGCTCATACACTAGAGATCATTTTATTGTAAAATAATTGAAATTTTTTTCATTATAATTGTATTCTACACCTAATCAGTATCAATGTTGACGTTATCGCAAACTAATTTATAAAACTATCGTACAACGCACGAACTCATAACATGGATAGAAGCATAATAAATATAAGGGTTGTCGAATACTAAATTATACAACGTCTGTGCAACGCACAGGCTCATAAAACTAGTCACGAAATACGGGATGGGAACGTGACGCGGATCGGAGGATTTTTATGTTTGATGAATTTCAAGTGGAATATTGGAAAATGATTGTTATTTTTTTATTTTTGATGAATTTCTATTGGAATTGTAATATTGAAAAATGAGTGTAATTTTGTAACATATTTGACGTATTACCCCGTTTGCGATATGATACATGTTGTGTTAGTTCTACTACTATAATTATTGGCGGTACCAGGATTTTTTTTACCGGGGAAAAAAAATTAAAGCCGTAGTAATTTTTTTAGGCAAAATATGAAGATTTTGGGGCAAAAAATTGAGGTTTTTGGGCAAATTATGGAGGTTTTGGGATAAAATTTGAAGGATTGTGGGCAAAATTTGTAGATTTTGGAGTAAAATTTGATTATTTTTGAGCAAAATCTGAAGGTTTTGGGGCAATATATTTAAGTTTTGGGGCAAAAAAAATTCACCAGGGGTAAAGTCAAAAAATCCAAAATTTCTACACTGAAAATTGCAAATTCACTGGGGGCGGCTGCCCCCGCTTGTCGCTTTCATAAAATCGCCCCTGACTATAATCACGATGAGTCGTGATGGTTAATTTTGATGTACAGTTCAAAGTTTAAAAAAATATATCGAAAAAAAGATTTTGAAAGAAAAGTGAAAGAGTTGTTCTATATATTTATAATAGTTTAATCGAAGAGGCCCCCATAAACGAGTTGAAAACTAGTATATGGTTACACACTTTTTACTATTTAATATCAGACCCGGAGAGTTTGCCCACTTTAACATTTTGACTTTGTGAAAAAAACTGGAAGTTCAATATCCAATCTTAGCTACTATGACAACAACAACAAACTCAATACGACATGAGTGGTATATGAGGGAGGTGAGATGTAGACAATCATTTCAATATTCGAGAATAGAAACAAGTCATTTCTCCACCCAGAGTGAAAACACTCACAATAGAAGAGAAAGTCATCCCTCTCTCTATTCGACAGATAAGGAGATTGCTTCCGAGTGGACCTCCGGCCAAAAAGTAGGAAATTTCTATTTTTTTTTTAAATAAAAAAATAGTAAGATAAAAAAAGAACATAAAAAAACGTTCTCGACTTGCTCCATAGTAAGACTAGCAACACAATCCTTAGTAGCATGAGGACCTTGGCATCTTTCACAACCTACCTTAATCATATGCATTTCTTTTGTAAGCTGTTCAATCTGCCTTCCTAGATTACTTAATTGCACATTCATATCCTTAACCATATCTTCAGAATCATAACTAACAGATTTTACCGAACAAGAAATATTTAAATCTTGGTGCCATTCATGAGAATGCGCAGCCAACTTATTAATCAAAGTTTCAGCTTCCTCGGCAATTTTACTCATAATGTTTTCTCCAGCAGATATATCAATCTCTCTTCTTGTAGCAATATCACAACCCTTATAAAAAGTAGTTACTTTTTTAAACTTATTCAAACCATGTTGTGGACAACCTCTAAGCATTTGACCAAATCGTACCCAAGCAGAATAAAGAGACTCATTAGTTTTCTGACGAAAATTAGCAATGTCAGTTTGAAGTGTGACAGTTTTAGACGCAGGAAAGAATCGAGTGAGAAATTTTTCAACCATCGTATCCCAACTAGTAATATCTCCTCCCGGTAACGAGTTTAACCATTCTCTAGCTTCATCTTTTAACGACCATGGGAAGAGACGGAGATAAATGACATTACTTACCACATTATTAATGTTAAATAGATTACAAATATCTTTAAAATTTCGAATGTGTGCATTAGCATCTTTCTTTTCAGTACCCCTAAATTGATTATCTTTAAGCAAATGAAAAATTGGGCCTTTAATATCAAAATTTTCTTTTATTTCAGGCTGAGTAATAGCATGACCTAATCCTTCCCGACCAGCTTTCATTAACGCTTCCATTGAATTTTCAGTAGCCATTTCACTTTCTGAACCAAAAAGAGATCCCAAATTAGAATCAAGACTAGACGGAGAACTAGATAATGAATCATCATTAGAGGTAGTTCCTTCATTGAAATTTAATTTCTTAACAATATTCGAATCCCTAGAATGTTTAAATAATATGTCCGGATTTGGTAACATATCTTGTAAGACTGGTTTCTTGGACCGAGTGTTCATGTGATCTTAAATCATAAAAAGAAAAGTTTTAGGAAAAAATCTTTTAAGCCTTAAAGGATATGTATATTAATATTTTAAATTTATTCTAATCTTTCTAGTAATATTTAAGAGATATATTAGTATATTAGTAAATTTTAAATTAATTAAAATAATAAATATTAATAACATAATTAATAATATAATTATTAAATAACAACTTTTATCGCATAACAACGAATAATTAAACATACACGACCTATTGAATCTTTCAATACTTAAGTGACCCGTCAGCGTCTAGGTTCGAGCATGAACCTTTAAATCGGAACTCCAGCAACCCTCCCTTAAAGGAAGACAGTCATCACCCGTTTTCAAGAAATATCAATAACCAAAGTATATCCAACTTCCGTATTTACCGCGCTCCCCGGCAGCGGCGCCAAAAAGTTGATGTGCAAAAGTGTACAGTGCTTAATTTGCCTTTCAAACTCTTAAATTTATATAACATTTATTATTACACTTTTAACACTCTAACGAGCAATAAAACCCGATCAAAGGTAGTATTTTAGGTTATCGTCCCAAGAGAGCGTAGATGCGTTATAAGTTGTTTATAGCTTAGCTCTTATTAAAGAACTAAGGATATTTCTATGTGTTTTATGGGATAGATTCTTATCTCTTAGGAAATAGATGATTTAAGATAAGCAAAATAACAAAATATAAAGCAAGAAAATATAGATTTAAATTAAACAATTATAAATAAAAGCAGCTACATGAACGAATAACTCATACAAAATTTTATTAGGCAAGTTTCATAACTTATATTAACACAAATCAAGATAACAATCATAGACCAATTATTATCCCTAAGCAGGTTAAGACAAGTGTTGCATATCATTTAATGAGTAGGACTTAGAGCATATATTAGACATGTGATGTGCATGACTAATATCTCAATGCTTAGCATTTAATTCAATTACATGATACATTTCAACCTTATGATGTGGATCAACATGCAAATAGACTGACAAATTATATAAGCTATTAAACATTAAGCAGATCAACTCAAGTTACTAGCTGAAAGTCAATTACTACTTAGTTTTCATGTAATCATTAATTAAACACATCCAAACAAAGGATCCTCGATTAAGCCTAACAATATCATACTATATTATATAAGTGTAATTCTAATTAAACAAGTTAATCACTATTATGCTGTTTAACCTAGTTGCATGCAATTCAATTTAACAAGTTTGATGGACTAGATCTAAACAAGTAGCATGAATCGAATAATAGATCATCGGATCAAGTACTAATCAACCCTAAAATCATGTTATTTAATCATTAAGCATGGCAAATAAGTGTATTAAAGCATAACAGATTCAAAATAGTTTAAATATCATTACTGAAACTCGACCATACAGATCTGGAAAAGAACTAGAAACTGTACGAAACTGAAGCCAGCGGCTTCCTTCCCATGAAGCCGGCGGCTTCGGGTTGAGGCCGGCGGCTTCATCTGATTCTCAGATGAAGTTCAATCTTCGTTCACGTAACTACTATGAACGTTTAGTTCATAGCAGAAGATGAACAGAAAAGAATACAGTAAATAAGATAAATAAAACAATAAAATAAGGATAGAATCATACCTTAAAAAGAAGGTAGATGTAAAATAACTTGAATTAAAACTTGATTCTTGATTACAAAGACTAAATCTAACCTAAGGGTTTAGAGAAAAACCCTAAAAAATGACCTAACCAGAATTATTGAATTCTGAAAACTAATACATATGAAAACTGAGACCAGAGGCTTGTATTTATACAGTTTAAGTTCGGTGGCCAAGCCGGCGGCTTCATTGGGAAGCCGGCGGCTTGCCTTGAGTCGGTAACTCCTTTTGCAAGTTAAACTTAATCCGCAAGCTAGAACCTTTTAACCATCATACTCAAGCCGGCGGCTTCAGAAGAGCCCGGTGGCTTCGTAGATTCGCCAAATCTTTTTGATTTTGTTTCCGTTTTTGTTTGAACTTGATCAACAAGTTGAGAAACCGTGTCAGCTAGGTCGGCGGCTTCAGTACCAAGCCGGCGGCTTCCTTTGCCTTTTTCTTGATCAACAATTTATTTCACTTTTACAAAGATTCTGGAACATTCTGTACATGTGACTCCAAAGTCGGCGGCTTCCTTGAACCCATGCCGACGGCTTCATTAAGCCGTTCTGCAATTTGCTGTGTTTTTGATCCTGTTTGATACATAACTTTGATAAAATCATTAGACTTTTTTTCATTTTTACCCATTTTAGCATGTTTTTGGGTTAAAACGGCTCTAAAATACTAAGATAACTCCTCAAAATGTTATTAAAAACTGTATAATTTAGGAGTTATCAGTCCAATTCAAATCTACACTATTACCTCGATTCCAAAGCTCCTGAACCTGTCTTATAAGAAATATAAAAAAAATATACAATTGAGGTAAAGTCCAGTGAGCGGATATAATGAAGACTGGAATATAGTATGATATGCAAAGGCTTATTTTAAAAACAAGTCATTTACCAAAATACACTTCATTAAACTGAATCTTAATTTCAAAATGAACTTATTTTCAAAATAGAAGTATTTCTAAAGCAAAATACAAACTGATATAGATCCACAATACCACCAATGTTAATATATCAAAGTATTGTTATAAGCGACAATCACAATTCATAAAATAGTGCACTAAAAGTCAAACAAATAAGTAACAAAGTATCAAAAATGAAATCAGATGGTAACTACTCCACTAATCATTCATATCGGTAATGTTTCGTATGACACTACGATAAACGTTCATTATCAAAACAAAATAACTAGGACCGATCTATATGCCTCCTATCAAAATCAAATAACAAAGAGTTCGTACCAACTACCGGGTAATCAAAAAGAGACGCCGCAGATATAACAAATACACTATTACGGTCGACGTCACATTATCGGTGTCCAATAATGCGCTCATGGAACCTTCATGAATAGGTTACTCTTAGGCACATTTTAAGAAACCGTTTTAGCCGACATAGAATTACAATTTTCTAAATACTTTTCGAATGATTAAAGGAATTTATAATATGTTGAAAAACAATTAATAACATAGATACAAATAATTTACGTTTGACCAAATATTTAAAAATGTTATATAAAATCGTATGTCGTTTTAGTATAAAAACCACGTATCTACCCAACCGTTCGACCTTACGTTCGTGACTAGTCATTTACATACTTTTTGAGTCCATTATGATATAACAACTTAGCGGAATTTAATGGGACATGTAAAGTCACATGAAATGACGTACACTCAATACGAATCACCGTACCACTTGCACACTCACACATGTTCTTTACCGGGATGTTTTGGGACATTTATGGGGCTATTTTCGTGACCTTTCTTGGCTTTTTCGGGGCTGAAAATACAGCAGCTTCAAGACTGATTTTTGGCTGATTTCCGGGCTATTTTGTTGGATTTTTCGAGACACTGTTTAGACACATTTTTCAAAGATCAAAATATTATGATTTTCTCAACTAACGAACATAATTTGTAGCCTCGTTAGTACATCAAAAATGAGGAAAATCGTAACACTGTTTATAGAATAACAAATATAACAAATTTTCAAATAAGCATATCATACCAAATACCAATAATATTTATAGATATTATAAACAAAGTTTTGAGAAGAAATATTTTACCAAAATGATCTTAGTACTACCTAGAATATATGTACCTTATCTCGAATAACGAAATCTCAAAGATGAAAGAAAACACCACCAAAAAATGATCACCAAACCGAATCTAATAATTACAAAAGTATAAGCACAAAATATATTCAAATACGGTATATGTAATATCATTTTATTTTATAATATTATCGTATGATCTTTATGTGTTTATTCTTATTATTACAAAATTATAAGCTTGATTAAAGACCCATTGTGTAACGACCCAACCCGTCGATTGCCGGCCCATAATTTTTTTCCTTTTTAATATACATTAAATAACACTTTAGTTCCCAATTGTGTTTCCAAAAACATCTTTAATACATAGCTTAAATATCCAAACGGGCATACAAAACCGAGCATGGTGTTTGGAGATACGCTACCCAATCCTAATAAATCCAAAGACACGTCTTCTAACGCAACCTACACAAGTTCACTAGTTCCCACGCTTACCCGAGCCACCACCTCCACGCGAATCTATAAAAATGTAAACAACGAGAGGGTAAGCTATGAAAGCTTAGTGAGTATAAACATACTATATACGTACATATACATAAAATGAATACGTACAACCGAACACAATAAGTAAACACATACCACATACCGAGTATAACTAGCAAGCTATACCTAACGTACCACCAAGCCAAATTCTGCAAGATTAGCTACAACATATATATATATATATATATATATATATATATATATATATATATATATATATATATATATATATATATGTATATATATATATATATATATATACAATAAATAACTAAGACACCAAGGTTAACCTCTTAACCTTATACCTATGAAGGTTGGCCGAACAACCCGAGCCTTAGTGTATTCGCACTACCCGAGATTCACTTCCTTTACCGCTTCAACAACCGAGGTTGGCCGAACTACCCGAGCCTTAGTGAATTTGCGCTACCCGAGATTCACCACCTCATCAATAAGATGACCGAACTACCCGAGTCATCATGAATCCGCTCTACCTGAGATTCACAACCCCGAGGGTGGTAACCCGAAACGCATAAGCATACGATCATGAACCCGATCAAATCCCGGAGATCATTACCCCGAACATATGTAGAGTGAATCCGAGCACGGACCACTCTACCAACCCGCACCCATCCTATGCATACATACGCATATAATATATTTATACTCACCTTGAAGTCTTGATGGATGCCAAACCAAAATCCTCAACCGCCAATGAAACGTACCTATTCCATTAATTACATAATCATCAATACAAACTCATTTGGACTTTCGACCCGCCCAAATGAACAGCAAGTGCAAATCACACCCTTTTGCACTTTTAACGCTACTCGAAGGTTCAAAACCAACAAGACTAAATCCCGCGTACCCAAAATACCTAAATGTACCAACTTAAGCATTTGAACGCATTTTAACTTGCGTTTTGCCTGAAACCCCATTTTGACCCTTTACATAGTCAAATTCTCGCATTTACAAGTTTTGACTTCAAAACGCCCCCAATACAAGTTTATACTTTAACTTAACTCATTTTAAGTTTATAAACTCAACTAAATCGACAATCGGGCATAAACATCATCAAACCCTAATTTTGACTCTATTCAAAATTAGTCAACCAATCGAACACAAAAGGTTTCCATTACATCAATAATCACTAAATACTAGTGATTACACTCATTGCAAGTCTCACATGTATAAACTTGCTCACCAAACCCGAAACCCGCCTACAACACCAATAAACCCGAATCCTAGTTATCATCTTTCATTAACAACTAGTGGGGTTCCATTTTTGAACATACAATCAAAAGCCCTAAATTTAGATGATGAACATTGTGACGACCCCGTCAAAACACTTAACGGCTCCGTCACTTGGTCCCACAGCTTGATCGAAACTCTATATGAATTTAATAAAACAACCTTGCATTCTTTATTTAAAAATGATTTCCTATAAAGGAAATCTACTAAAATGTATAAGTTTAGAAAAACTATACAATAATACTTTAACCAAAAGTTGACCAAAATAAAGTCAACAAACAACCACTTTTTAATGTAACAAAATAGAATGCAAGTTAATGTTTAACAAAAGCTGCCATCATAAATATGCAGACTCTCTAAGCACAGCGGAAGAAATCAATCATGAACCTGAGAATAAAACATGCGAGTAACTGTCAACAAAAATGTTGAGTGAATTATAGGTTTAATATTGCAAACAATATTTAATTTAAACAATAAAAATTTATGTTTGAAAACATAAAAACTCCTTTTTGAACCACCAAATTATATGCTAGAAAACATATAATAAAATATTATTCCATTTTCCGTGAGCCACCTGGTAACCACTTAACCATTTATTTACCCTTGCCAAACACAATAAATAATATACACCGAACAAGTGTATCTACAACAAAATACGAAGTACTAAACATTCCGATTATAAATTGCTAGCGCGACTAGCTCGAAATGGGGTTGTCAAACCCGATAGATCTATCCATAGGATTCGCGTTCACCAGTAGAAACCAGTGATTACAGTTACCAGACTAGGGAATATTTTTGTTCAACTCACAATGAATAATTTAAACCAACTTCCACTTGTCCAAAATATAAAATAAATTGCATGTATTCTCATCCCAAAAGATTTAAATAGAAAAATGGGACTATAACTCACCTTAATAGCAAACGAAGTAACCACACAAATAAGCGAACAGCAAATGAAGTAAAGTGATCAGGAACGATCACAACGCCGACCTATAAATAAAGCAGGTCGATATAAATAACTAACTTAGGTCAAGTCTTAGTATGATATCTATTGTATATGTTGCAAGTAGACATAGAACAACACTCAACATGCATCGGTTTGATCGGAACAGCGTACGGTCACACACTTTCTATTTTTAGAAAGTTTCTATTTTTAGCAGGTTTTCATTTTTGGAAAGTTTCTATTTTTGGAAAGTTTCTATTTTAGAAAAGTTTCTATTTTTGGAAAGTTTCTATTTTAGGAAAGTTTCTATTTTTGGAAAGTTTCCAAATTTAGAAAGTTTTCATATTTAGAAAGTTACTATTTATAGAAAGTTTTTAAGTTAGGGAAGCTCCTTAATTAGAAAGTCAACAAAAGTCAACTGAAAGTCAAAGTCAATCAAAAGTCAACGCAAAAGTCAACCTTGGTCAAACATAGTCAACATTAATTTTAAAAGTATAAGTTGTAATAATACCATAAGTTATAATGTTAATTAAAGTTAAATATGTATAATTATATCATAACATAAGTTTAATTAAATTAAAATGAATTTTTAAAGTTAACATAAGTTTAAATGTTATAATTAATATAACATAAGTATATAATTAATTAATTAAATATTAATCATAATATAAGTATTATTAATTAATAATAGGTTTTAAATCATATCATAAGTATTATTAATTAATAATGAATTATTAATCATATCATAAGTTTCTAATTATAATCATTAAATCATAAGTATTTAATAATTAAATTATAATTAAATAATAATTAAATATTTTAATAATTAAATAATCAATTAATTCTTATTATAAGTCTTATTATAATCACCTCATAATATAAGTTTAATACTTACCATAAGTACTTTTCATTAATAATAAAAGTACTATTAATCATAAGTTTAATTAAAGTTTCATTAATCATAATTAATTAATAAATGATATAATAAATATGTATATCATAAGTCTTAAATTAAAATAATTACTTTTATATCATAAGTAATTTATTAATAATGAAAATCATTATTCATATCATAAGTCTTATTTCATAACCATAAGTTTTAATTAAAAGTTCATCGGGTCATAACTTGAGCCCCGGGAATCAGTTTTCGGCGAGTCTTATATATATCTTCGCCTAACCAACCTACCCGACACCTTAGTGCGCTCAAGAACATCTCAAAAACAGACACCAAGTCGTGACTTACAGCCATTACTCAATTTGGATCTTTAATCCGTTCAAAAACATGTTTTAGTCATAACGGGTGATCCGTGGCTCGGATTTCGATGACCCGAACATGAATGTTCATCCATTCATCAATCCTAACATACTAG
Source organism: Rutidosis leptorrhynchoides (assembly GCF_046630445.1). Classification (NCBI taxonomy): domain Eukaryota; kingdom Viridiplantae; phylum Streptophyta; class Magnoliopsida; order Asterales; family Asteraceae; genus Rutidosis; species Rutidosis leptorrhynchoides. Next base: position 338,182,343 of record NC_092343.1, on the reverse strand, counting down.
TACACCCTAAAGACTCTAAAAATGGTCACAAAGTCAGACCATACCTGTACCAATTCGTTTTCATATTTTAATTTCAATTAAACAACATTTTGATCATAACTTATGTTCCGGGAATCGAAATAACATGAATCCGGAGTCTAAAATTAATGTCTTGATGAGAGGAACTCATCTAGACACTTTAATTTCACTTTTATATCAGTTGTGTATACCGAAACAATAAAACAAACCGCTGTCCCAAATCAATCAAACCGAAAACATGAATTAACGAGCATTTCTACGCATATTATCAACAATACAATAACATATAATCATCATACTATCAATATAACATATAAAAACAGTAAAATTAAAGAAAAATCAAAAAGTTAGGGTTAGGGTTTATACCCTAATCAAGAATTGAAGGATATGAACATGTAGAGGAGAACGAGAGGAACGCGTTGATGTTAAAAGCCCTTTGATCCAAGCTCTAGATGATGATCAATTGAAGATGATGATGATGAGAAAAATGGTGGCCCTAGGAGAGAAAAAGAGAGGAAGAGAGAAAAAAATAAAATGTGTTTTGGAAAAATGAAGTAGTGATTTAGGTTTAAGATTAAATCAAGTTCAAGAAATTGGCAAAACAAGTCCTCCCCCTCCCTTGGGAGATTTAGGCCGTCCCCCATACATGGGTGGGTCCCTCTTGGCCCATTTTTATGTTAATTGCAATTGCTTGTGGCCCGAAAGCTCGAACGAAGCCTGAAACGCGAAAATGCTACTACGCGATTGATTTTTCGGAGAGATAACAAATACGCGATGAATAAAATATATAAACACTAAATATGATCATATGACATTAAAATATCATATTTAAAATAATTAGAACTTAAAAATCCCAAAAGCTCGACCGTTGGTTTGAAAACCGAAAAGATTCGCCGGATAGAAATCCGCGACACGTAGAAACGTACAATTAAAGATATGAATACAAATATTCATATAACACATAATAATTAATATATTATTACAAAAATAATAATATAGGTCATAGAAATGACGTGGCATGAATAACATTTAACGGTCGTTAAATAGTTAACGGTAAAAGATAACGGAAAAAGTAGGGTCGTTACAGTACCTTCCCGTTACGGAAATTTCGTCCCGAAATTTAAGCAGGTGCAGGGGTTGACTCGGCATCTGGGAACAAATGCGGGTACTTCTGCCTCATCTAATCTTCACGTTCCCAAGTGAACTCGGGTCCGCGTCTAGCATTCCATCTAACTCGGACGATAGGAATTCTACCCAGCTTAAGAGTCTTAACCTCTCGATCCATAATTTCAACAGGTTCCTCAATAAAATGAAGTTGCTTATCAACATGAAGTTCCTCCAGAGGAATAGTTTCATCGGCCTCGGCCAAACACTTCTTCAAATTCGATACATGAAAAACGTAATAAACAGTACTGAGTTCTTGTGGCAATTTCAAACGATAAGCCACGGGTCCAACTCTCTTAATAATCTCAAACGGTCCAACAAAATGAGGATTCACTTTCCCCTTTTACCAAAACGTATTACGCCCTTTCAAGGTGATACCCTCAACATAACACGATCACCAACCTGAAATTCAATATCGTTCCTTCAAACATCGGCGTAACTCTTTTGCCGACTCCTGGCGGTTTTCAATCTCTCCTTAATCTGTACAATCTCCTCGGTAGTCTCATGAATAATTTCTGGACCTGTGAGTTGAGCATCCCCAACCTCATTCAAATAGACAGGAGACCTACACTTTCTAACATACAGAGCTTCAAACAGTGCGGCTTTAATACTTGCATGATAACTTGTTGTTATAAGAAAATTTAGCCAACGGTAAGTATCTATCCCAACCATTACCAAAATCAATTTCGCATGCCCTCAACAGGCCTTTCAACGTTTGGATGATCCTTTCATTCTGACCATCCGACTGTGGGTGATAAGCGGTGCTCATATCCAATTTAGTCCCCAAAGCATCTTGTAAGGACTGCCAAAACCTCGATGTAAATCGACTGTCTCTGTCCGAAATAATAGATACGGGAACACCATGTCTAGAAACAATCTCCTTCAAATACAAATGAGTGAGCTTCTCCATCGAATCTGTTTCCTTAATCGGTAAGAAATGAGCTAATTGTGTGAGTCGGTCAACAATCACCCAAATGGTATCATAACCACCCACAACTCTCAGTAACTTCGTAATAAAATCCGTTGTAATACCTTCCTACTTCCACTCGGGAATATCAGGTTGCACCAAAAGTCCAGACGGTTTCTGATGTTCAGCTTTAACCTTAGCACAGATCAAACACTTAGCCACATACGTAGCCACATCAGCTTTTAAATTAGGCCACCAATACAGCTCCTTAAGATCATGAAACATCTTTCCTGAACCAGGATGAATAGAGTACCCAGATTTATGAGCTTCATCTAAAATAAGTTGTCGCAAATCACAAAATTTCGAAACCCAAAGACGTCTCGCAAAATACCGAGTACCATCGGTTCATACCTCTAACTATCTACTCAAGCCTCGGACCTTCCCGTTACAAAATTCTTCTCCTTCAAGGCTTCTTGTTGAGCTGCAAGAATCTGCCTTGCGAGGTTTGTTCAAATGGTCATATTCAAGGCCCTAAACCTACGAGGTTCAATTCTCTCTTTTTGACTTAATGCAATGGCCACAACATTGGCCTTTCCCCGGAATGGTTAAAGGAGTTCACAATCAAAACCGTTCAACAATTCCACCCATCTTCGCTACCTCATATACTACTTTCTTTTATCAAAGTTATGTTGAAGACTTTTGTGATCAGTGTACACTGTACATTTGACCCCATAAAAGTAATGTCTCCAATTCTTGAGTGCGAACACAACAGCTCCCAATTCTACATCATGGGTTGTATAATTCTGTTCATGAATCTTCAACTGACGTGACGCGTAAGCAATGACTTTCTTTTGTTGCATCAAAACACAACCAAAGTCTTGACACGAAGCATCACAATAGATAAACAAATCATCATTACCCTCAGGTAGTGATAATATCGGAGCGGTAGTCAACTTCTTCTTCAAAATTTGAAAAGCAATCCCTTGTTCATCCTTCCGCTCATACTTCTTCCTCTTGTGCGTTAAAGCAGTAAGAGGTTTCGCTATACGAGAGAAATCTTGAATGAACCTTTTATAATAGCCTGCCAAACCTAGGAACCGGCGAATCTGAGTAGGAGTTTTCGGAATTTCCCACTTCTCAGTCGCCTCAACCTTAGCGGAATCAACTTGAATTCCCTTCTTACTAACAACGTGTCTAAGGAACCGAACTTCTTTCAACCAGAACGCACACTTAGAGAACTTAGCGTAAAGCTCTTCCGTTCTCAACAAATCAAGCACCGACTTCGGATGTTCTTCGTGTTCATGATCACTCTTGGATTAGGTAATAATATCACCGATGAAAACGATAACGAACTTGTCCAGACAAGGTCTACACACACGGTTCATGAGGTCCATGACACAGCAGGTGCGTTAGTCAATCTGAACGGCATAACAAGAAATTCAAAGTGACCGTAACGGGTGCGAAAAGCAGTTTTCGAAACATCAGATTCTTTAACACGCAACTGATGATAGCTAGAACGAAGATCAATTTTTTGAATAAACAGACGAACCTTGAAGCTGATCGAACAGATCATCAATTCTCAAAAAAAAGATAACGATTCTTAATAGTAAGCTTGTTTAACTCGCGATAATCAATACACAATTGGAACGAACCATCTTTCTTCTTATCAAACAAAACAGAAGCTCCCCAAGGAGACGAACTGGGACGAATGAAACATAGTCGCAACAATAAGGGAGAAATATATAGAGTAGTCACATCGGTGGCATAGATATAAAAGGCAAATCTCCTAAAGGAGATAACGAGGATCATGGACTTCAAAGTAAATCTTCATTACATTTCCGAAAGAAAGACGTACGAAAGGTGTGAAATTTCAACGAGAGTGAGCTTCCTTGTTCAATGAGCGAGGAAATCTAGGATTCATCCATATTCTTAAATTTATGTGCGGATGAAAAGAACGCGAATCATGGGTTATAAAGAATGGTCGACTCCAGGTGAGATGAATCTCCAAAATAATTTTGTGCACCTTAAGGTATCGAATCCTAGGATTGATGTTTACGAAGGTGTTGCGGTTGACAGCGAATATTGAGAGTAGAAACTCCTCAAACGGTCCAGTGTAATATATATCCCTGATATCCACTATAACAACAATTGGGGTAGAAACCCACCTAGCACCTTTTCTACAATAATGTAGAAACTTGATTTATCGGTCCATGTTTCGGCCATATCCAAACATAAGAGGAAAAACTTTATGAGCGCAAAGGCTTTCCAACGAATTTTATAAAACCGGCATCCAAAATGGTGGAAGAGTTTCTATCAACGAACTTAATGGTAAATTTCATCCTTAACGGAGGATGAGAGGAACTGTGATCCAAACACTCTGTAGAGTAATGCGAAAAAAAAAAAAAAAAAAAAAAATCTAATGTAATCAATCAAAGAAGTTTTGAAAAAGCTTTAAACGTCTGATGTAACCCCATAACGGAACGAAGCTCTTAGTAAATTTAGAAGTATGTACAACGTGTACCATTTTACGTAAAACAATTTGAGTTAACTAGACAACTCAACAAGAGTGGTTTTAAAATAATTTTGAAGGTATAATTTAGTGTATATTAGCCAAAATAGGTAAGGGTAAATTTGTCCATTTGAATTCATACGTACATATATGATTTTATAAATAGTATACATGACAAAATATTTCATTACTTCTATCCGCCCATAAACCTCGTGAGAACCGCCCAATTACACAAATGTGTAAAATTTTTAATGAAAAGCAGGGTATCCGCATTACAGAGGTTACAAGTTGAAGTAAGATCGTTGAAGCTCAGGTGAAGGACTTGAATCGTCTTGCGACATCTAACCAACAAATGCTACGAGGTCATGAAAACCAATGAGTTAAATATTGTTTTGGCTATTATCAGGACATAAGTCCTTGAGCCAAAACTCTTCACGTGCGAAGCTGTCACTAACAAGCGAGTTATGAATGATAAAACATGGGGTAAGTAGTTCGGTTAAGACGAGTCTCTCGTATATCAACAAATAAGATAATGAGTATCTTCCTTACTCATGTAACAACGTTAGAATTTCCGAATGAGTGGTGTATAAATTTTCTCTGACTCGCTTTCTATTCCTCATGTCACAATATTGGGACTTTTTATGAATTAACGTAATATAATCACGTTGGCCTGACGCCATTATATTTCACTAACTCATAGTTCCATTCCAATATCACTACATAAGGTCAGGACACGTGGTCAACCTCGAATTTCAACACAATTTCCCTAAAACAATTTCTTAACAATGTGCTAAGGATAGCACGAGAGACAAAGACATCGAAAGTAATGAATAGGAGTAATGGTGACATGAAAATGTCTTCGAAGTACCAAGAATCTCTAAAAGTCAAGGATGACGTTTTTCGGTTCAAAAACCAAAGCACATAGGCACAACGGCACAATGGCATGTAATGTAACAAAAATGTTATATACCCAAACACAATAGCTGACATTGAAATGCCGAGCCTTTAGAAGTCAAGAATGACATCTCGCGTAATATAACTCAAACGTTATATACATAACCATAATAGATGACATAGAAATGCCGAGAATTCTAGAACACGTAATGTAACTTAAACGTTATATCAATAAACACTAATTATGACATAGAAATGTCGAGAATTCCAGAAGTCAAGAATGACACCCCCTCGGTTTCACTAACCGAGGTGTTCCTTTAAAAGATGAACTCGCATGAGTCGGAGAATACGTTTAAATCGGAATGGGAGTTCCTACCGGATTCAGAACATAATAGAAATGTATGTATGACAACAATATACATACCAATACGATACAAATAATCACATATAGTAATATATAATAGGCCGGGCTGTAGACTAGACTCACTAATGCACCCTATTGACTCGGGTAACGACATCAATGCAGCCTAATTCCCTACAACCAGAGCTCTGATACCAACTGTGACGACCCCGTCAAAACACTTAACGGCTCCGTCACTTGGTCCCACAGCTTGATCGAAACTCTATATGAATTTAATAAAACAACCTTGCATTCTTTATTTAAAAATGATTTCCTATAAAGGAAATCTACTAAAATGTATAAGTTTAGAAAAACTATACAATAATACTTTAACCAAAAGTTGACCAAAATAAAGTCAACAAACAACCACTTTTTAATGTAACAAAATAGAATGCAAGTTAATGTTTAACAAAAGCTGCCATCATAAATATGCAGACTCTCTAAGCACAGCGGAAGAAATCAATCATGAACCTGAGAATAAAACATGCGAGTAACTGTCAACAAAAATGTTGAGTGAATTATAGGTTTAATATTGCAAACAATATTTAATTTAAACAATAAAAATTTATGTTTGAAAACATAAAAACTCCTTTTTGAACCACCAAATTATATGCTAGAAAACATATAATAAAATATTATTCCATTTTCCGTGAGCCACCTGGTAACCACTTAACCATTTATTTACCCTTGCCAAACACAATAAATAATATACACCGAACAAGTGTATCTACAACAAAATACGAAGTACTAAACATTCCGATTATAAATTGCTAGCGCGACTAGCTCGAAATGGGGTTGTCAAACCCGATAGATCTATCCATAGGATTCGCGTTCACCAGTAGAAACCAGTGATTACAGTTACCAGACTAGGGAATATTTTTGTTCAACTCACAATGAATAATTTAAACCAACTTCCACTTGTCCAAAATATAAAATAAATTGCATGTATTCTCATCCCAAAAGATTTAAATAGAAAAATGGGACTATAACTCACCTTAATAGCAAACGAAGTAACCACACAAATAAGCGAACAGCAAATGAAGTAAAGTGATCAGGAACGATCACAACGCCGACCTATAAATAAAGCAGGTCGATATAAATAACTAACTTAGGTCAAGTCTTAGTATGATATCTATTGTATATGTTGCAAGTAGACATAGAACAACACTCAACATGCATCGGTTTGATCGGAACAGCGTACGGTCACACACTTTCTATTTTTAGAAAGTTTCTATTTTTAGCAGGTTTTCATTTTTGGAAAGTTTCTATTTTTGGAAAGTTTCTATTTTAGAAAAGTTTCTATTTTTGGAAAGTTTCTATTTTAGGAAAGTTTCTATTTTTGGAAAGTTTCCAAATTTAGAAAGTTTTCATATTTAGAAAGTTACTATTTATAGAAAGTTTTTAAGTTAGGGAAGCTCCTTAATTAGAAAGTCAACAAAAGTCAACTGAAAGTCAAAGTCAATCAAAAGTCAACGCAAAAGTCAACCTTGGTCAAACATAGTCAACATTAATTTTAAAAGTATAAGTTGTAATAATACCATAAGTTATAATGTTAATTAAAGTTAAATATGTATAATTATATCATAACATAAGTTTAATTAAATTAAAATGAATTTTTAAAGTTAACATAAGTTTAAATGTTATAATTAATATAACATAAGTATATAATTAATTAATTAAATATTAATCATAATATAAGTATTATTAATTAATAATAGGTTTTAAATCATATCATAAGTATTATTAATTAATAATGAATTATTAATCATATCATAAGTTTCTAATTATAATCATTAAATCATAAGTATTTAATAATTAAATTATAATTAAATAATAATTAAATATTTTAATAATTAAATAATCAATTAATTCTTATTATAAGTCTTATTATAATCACCTCATAATATAAGTTTAATACTTACCATAAGTACTTTTCATTAATAATAAAAGTACTATTAATCATAAGTTTAATTAAAGTTTCATTAATCATAATTAATTAATAAATGATATAATAAATATGTATATCATAAGTCTTAAATTAAAATAATTACTTTTATATCATAAGTAATTTATTAATAATGAAAATCATTATTCATATCATAAGTCTTATTTCATAACCATAAGTTTTAATTAAAAGTTCATCGGGTCATAACTTGAGCCCCGGGAATCAGTTTTCGGCGAGTCTTATATATATCTTCGCCTAACCAACCTACCCGACACCTTAGTGCGCTCAAGAACATCTCAAAAACAGACACCAAGTCGTGACTTACAGCCATTACTCAATTTGGATCTTTAATCCGTTCAAAAACATGTTTTAGTCATAACGGGTGATCCGTGGCTCGGATTTCGATGACCCGAACATGAATGTTCATCCATTCATCAATCCTAACATACTAGTACACCCTAAAGACTCTAAAAATGGTCACAAAGTCAGACCATACCTGTACCAATTCGTTTTCATATTTTAATTTCAATTAAACAACATTTTGATCATAACTTATGTTCCGGGAATCGAAATAACATGAATCCGGAGTCTAAAATTAATGTCTTGATGAGAGGAACTCATCTAGACACTTTAATTTCACTTTTATATCAGTTGTGTATACCGAAACAATAAAACAAACCGCTGTCCCAAATCAATCAAACCGAAAACATGAATTAACGAGCATTTCTACGCATATTATCAACAATACAATAACATATAATCATCATACTATCAATATAACATATAAAAACAGTAAAATTAAAGAAAAATCAAAAAGTTAGGGTTAGGGTTTATACCCTAATCAAGAATTGAAGGATATGAACATGTAGAGGAGAACGAGAGGAACGCGTTGATGTTAAAAGCCCTTTGATCCAAGCTCTAGATGATGATCAATTGAAGATGATGATGATGAGAAAAATGGTGGCCCTAGGAGAGAAAAAGAGAGGAAGAGAGAAAAAAATAAAATGTGTTTTGGAAAAATGAAGTAGTGATTTAGGTTTAAGATTAAATCAAGTTCAAGAAATTGGCAAAACAAGTCCTCCCCCTCCCTTGGGAGATTTAGGCCGTCCCCCATACATGGGTGGGTCCCTCTTGGCCCATTTTTATGTTAATTGCAATTGCTTGTGGCCCGAAAGCTCGAACGAAGCCTGAAACGCGAAAATGCTACTACGCGATTGATTTTTCGGAGAGATAACAAATACGCGATGAATAAAATATATAAACACTAAATATGATCATATGACATTAAAATATCATATTTAAAATAATTAGAACTTAAAAATCCCAAAAGCTCGACCGTTGGTTTGAAAACCGAAAAGATTCGCCGGATAGAAATCCGCGACACGTAGAAACGTACAATTAAAGATATGAATACAAATATTCATATAACACATAATAATTAATATATTATTACAAAAATAATAATATAGGTCATAGAAATGACGTGGCATGAATAACATTTAACGGTCGTTAAATAGTTAACGGTAAAAGATAACGGAAAAAGTAGGGTCGTTACAAACATGAAAACGAAATTCAGAGTTAGAGCTTACTACTAGTATCAAATTGTAGCCAAGAACGAGGAGAACAATGTTGCCTCTTGCACCAAAGATCGAATCACAAATCTTCCTTTCCAAAATCCTTTTGAATGATTTGAAGTATTTATGTTTTGAGAGAAAAGGTGGAATAAAAATGGAAAAGAAAATGAAATAAATGAATGAGTGGACCAGAATTGGGGCTTAAATCTGCCTCATACGTGAAGTGACCAAAACGCCCTCGAAAAACCCTTTATTTTACGAAATACGGAACCAGCTCACCAGAAGTGCCGCGCCGCGGCCTTCCTCTCTCGCGTCGCGACCAACAGCGTGGTCTGGTGGTCTTGTTTGCATGCCTCCTGATCCTAAATTGCTTGAAATGTCATGCCGCAACCAGCTGCTCCGCGCCGCGACCCATCAGCCACTTTGCCACCTTTTCACGTACTAGAATCCTTCCTCTCGTACATGCTTCGAACTCTTCATTCGTGCAACGTACATGCACTTTAGAACACGTATAACAACCATTCGATCACTCTCGTACTCTATTTACGTACATGCAACGTGTATAGATACTCGATGCACATATATATATTCTTTTCATATATATATATATATATATATATATTCGTTATACGTCGTACGAATAAACGGGTCTTACACATTGTTTTCGTTGTATTTTGACTACTAACACAATGAAATGTTTTTTTTAACAGCGATTGGGATCACCCGAGGGGGACTAAACCACCCGTTAAGATCATCTCCCATTTCAACTATGTCGATGCAGCGATAATAACCCCGCCCCCATCGCTGCCCGGGAGGAAACCTTGAAACCGATCCAAGGGCACGACCAAGTAAAACCCCTCCCCTTTACCCCCCAAACGATATGGGAAAGGTGCCATGGGTGGATACTTCATGGCAGGGATAAAATTGTGTTTTTAAATATTTAACCAACGGGGTCGAACTCCTGACCTCCCCTAAAGGAGGCAGGCCACCAACCGCTGGACCACATCACAACTTCAACAGAATGAAATGTTAACACACGTTTAACATGATTTTTATATGGTTTTGTTGGGGAAGAATGTTGCTTTGTGCTTAACAATAATATTAATCTTAACCAAAGTCAATAAGTGTTTTGATGATGACACATGCACATAACTAAAGGTGATGGTAGACATCTTGACATAAATATACAAGTTCGCTAATCCACACTTATTCTATCAAAATACCAAAACCAAATTAATCTTAAAACGAAAATATATGCCACACGATTTGGTCCACGATCGACCGCAGTTCAGACAGTGGAAGCCCTGTACCCTGGTTTGTGAAACCAGGGTGCACGGTCAACCCCACGGATGATCGTAGGTCGACCACAAAAGGTTGTGTCTAAACTTTTGATCAAATGAAGTTTGACCACTTTGGGGCATCTATAATTTATGAAACTTATTTAAACATGCGTAGAATAATTGGCCCCTTCATATCCAAAAAAGTTTTGGTCACTAGAATGCTAATTTTGGTTCATCACACCTTAATGACATAATGACGTTTTAGCCTTGATTACGGATAACACAAAAGTGTTACAGGAAAATTGTGCTCCTAAAATGTATCTAGACATACTTAGGATGGTCATTAAGTCCCAACCAAGAGTTGTTCCTTCCTTGTTCATGTATTGGACATTAATGTATACTTATACATTAATCTTGCAAATGTCACATTGCAAGTAAACTTACATAGCTTTGGTACAATGCTATGTCATCACTATATGTTTAGTCTTAGATTAATTAGTGAACTTTTGCTAGTAATTACATAAGTATTACTTTACTATTTGCTATTAATACATGAGTATTATTTGACTATGTGCTAAATGCCAACTTGCTAGCAGTTACTTAATATATATATATATATATATATATATATATATATATATATATATATATATATATATATATATATATATATATATATATATATATATATATATGAACTTTATCTTGCTATAAGTCATAGGTTAGGAACTTACAGATGTATGCTTAGCCTACCCAAATGCATTAAGTGTAACTTGGTTGATAAGAATTGATATGTCATAACCAAATTATCTTAAATGCTTAAAGAATTATTAACACAAATATTGAGATATCAAAAGAGACATGTTTAAGTTTAACAACATGTCTAATAATGGGTTAGTCTTTATTAATATAATGTCTTACTACATGTTTAATTAAACTTATTTGTTTCACTAGGTAAGACATCATTAACACGTCTAATTAATCTATGTGCAACCTTAAAGACGAATAATAACATGCTCAGTGTTTAATTAGATTATTGTCATCAGTGATATGTTAACCAACCAACAAGACTTAAGCAAGTGCGTTAAAAACAAACAAAAGATTATGACAAATATGAGATTATCTCAATTGGTTATCAAGACTTGTATCCAAGAATGTTGGACTTCCCTCTTTGGTTATGACAAGTCACTATCAAAAGAATACAACCAAGGAGAACCATACACTTAATGCATATAGTACTTGTATAGGATATTGGGTATTTTTTATATGTATTAAATGAAGTAAATAGGACAAAAGAACCAGGTTTGAATGGATTCAAACATCCATACAACGGCTAGATGAAAGTGACCTGAGAACGTACAGTTGACCGTGGGCTGAGCCGCAATAATGGATAGTTTTTTTTTATTTCTCTCTATAAATAGCAAGACTTGGAGAGGTTTGAAGTTTGCTCTCTTGCATGCTTCAACTCTAATTCATTAGAGAATCACAAAGATCATAATTCATATATATATATATATATATATATATATATATATATATATATATATATATATATATATATATATATATGATTAGCAAAAGAAGTTCTATAATCTCATAGATTGTAGAAGTGTTGTAAACTTACTATCAAATTGCTATCTTTGTGAGTTTACTTAGTGTTGTATTATCTTTTGAGTTGTCTTGGGATTTTCATCACTATAAAGTGTGAGTCTTGTACTTTGTAACTAGAAACATTAGCTAGATTAGTTATCATCTTCCTAAAGGGAACTAATAATTTGATTAATTTCATTGGGGATTAATACTTGTCCAAGGTGAATACAAGTTGATCTAAGTTAAAGGTAATCTTTCAAAGGATGGAAAGATTATCTTTATTGTCTATAAAGGAGTACAACACTTGTAAATTGGATCTCCACCGGGATTGGAGAAAAAGGCTTAGTGAAGCAAAACTCCCAATTAGTGAATCGGGGAGTGGATTAAGGTGGATTAGTTAACATCCACTCGCATCACTATAAATTCTTGTTTTTATGTTCTTTACTTTATTTTCTGCATTACTTCAAACATAGACACTACACACATTGAGTTTGAGTTGATTAAGTTGATCAATGATTGTTTAAATCTTGTTGATTATCGAAAACATTTTAAAAATCGTATTAAGTAACTATTCACACACCCCCTCTAGTTACATACAATTGGTATCAGAGCGTTTGCTTTAACCTTTGCTCTAGAAACGTTTTAGGTTGAGTCAAAAATCATTTTGTGCAAAAACCCGAATCAAACGTTCTTGGGATCAACTCAACCAATGGCATACCTTGAAGGATTGGCTAGAGAAGCACTAATATTTGACATAGAGGATGTCTATGTGTGGAAATTAAGATTCGAGATTTATGTCAAATCAAAGGATTATGATATATGGAGGATCATCAAGGGAGGAAACCTTGTTCCTCATGAATCTTCAAATGTGGTGTACTCAACATTCCAAAATGGTGAAGTAATGAACAAAGTGCTAAAACAGTTAGATGCTATATCATTACTCCATAAAGTTCTTCCAAGTGAAGAAAGGATTAAAATACTTTCTTGTGAAAGTGCAAGAGAATGTTGGGATACACTATGCCCTCAAGTTGAACATACCTCAAGTTGCTTGAAAAAAATGGGTTCAAGAAAGAGTTAACAAGACTTGAACGTCTTGGAGGTAATTAGATAGATACTCAATATGAAGATGAAGACTTTTGTCTCATGGCTTCAAGATTCTCTCCAAGTCAAGATGCTCACAATGAAGATGAAGTTGAATATTGCTTATAAGAAGAAGAAGAAGGTGAGAACTCGAACGTTCAAAGCAATGAGGTACATGTAATATATCCTTCTAATTATGAAGAATTGTCAGATGAGTACAAAGCGGTAAAATTTGTGTATACTAGATGTTGTGATAAAGTAAAATTGTTGGAAAAAGAATTGCAAGAGGTTAATCAATTCAACAAAATTTTAATTGAGGGAAATATGTTTTAAAAAGATCTTTAAATGACCAAAAATGTTTTAAAGAAAAAATTATTTTGAAATCTTGTCACAACTCTAGTAGGTACAAACAAAGTACTTTAAGTCCAATGTCAATCATTAGGAAAATTGAAAATTTGGGAAAGTTAAATCAATCTATCAATTCAATGGAAGGGATAAATCAAGGGTTGGGTAACTGATTATTTAACCCCATTAACTAACACATAACTCCATACATATTACTTTCGAATATATAAGTAGCAAATTAGTAACTTATGTAATTCATTAATCAAATAATACGAATAAATATAAACATATAAGTATGATCATATATTAAACCACCGAGTTACATTGCCTATCCCTCCATGATCATAGACTTTCACCTACACTTATTTTGGATTACTCGTAAAATAAGTAGTCGCCCGTGAGCTCACAAAATACTCAAAAACCTATGTATATAAAAGAAAAACTCAGAGTGTAAATTAAATATTATTAAATTTACCATTTTCGTAAAAGAGATAAGGGTTATGAATAGTTGACTTTTTATCTTTAATAAAGTTTCCACACACTCTTTACTTTTTAAAAAGTAACTACAAAGTCCACAACCGTTTTTTCAGGGTCTTATAGACTTTTCCACGTTAATGAATCAAGCTATAATAATACAAATAAATAATTCAACTAGTTAAAAGAAAGTAAAAGAAATCTGTTGGACGCATTCTTTTTATTAGCTTTTACAGAGTAAACCAAGTAGATCAAATAGGTTAAGAAAACCAGTGTTTCTATGAATTGCAACGGCCACCCGATCAAGTGGAATCCACCTGATCCATCCGATTTATGATGCATATGGATAATATAACAATAAATGAATATTGATATGGATATGAATAAACTTGAATAATTATAAATATGATATAAATGAAAAGTTTCATTAATGAATATATAGTCATTAAAACCATAATACATATATAAAATATAAATTCATATGTATGAATATATACAAACACATTTAATATTAGAAATGCATTTATCATTACATACATTTTGTTTTCAATTATATTATCAACTAACTAATATATTCTAACAAAAATCGTATATATCTAATCAAATATACATACAATATACCCATTTAAGTTTTCATGGTTTATGTTTAATAACAAATTTAACAAATTGTGTTATATATTTGACAAAGATTACATATGTATGTGGATAAATTTTAATAATGTCACATTATATACATCATTGTTATATTATGTTATTTTGTCACTTATTAGTAAATATTATAACGTTTATTGAATATATCAAATGGATATTCATTAACTCAGTTAATTCACTAGATATGTATATGAATGGATCATGGATGAAATGAAATTTAATAGATTTGGATAAGGATAAGAATGAACAAAAACTAAATGAATATTGATATGAATATGACATCATCTGATTCATATTCAGATTTATTGTAACTAGTTTAATACCCGCGAATTTACTGGATTTAGAAACTAAAGTTTCATTATAGATTATATATGTAGTTTTCTTAAGGCGATAACAAAGACGGTGGTTCAACCCTGACCTCGGATACTCAATTCTGTAACTCCTAATTATGGCTAAACCCATTTTTACCTATTACCCAAAGACATATTCTACCTCGGAGAATCTCAATTACAAACACTCTCAGCTTAATACAAGACCCCATACTACACGTCAAAAAAGAAAATTATGAGCTCAAAATATGATGTGAATTGTGCACATCTTAACCATTTATAATATGAAGTGTAAGAGAGTATAAATACACTTCATCACCTCATTATTCAATACACCCTACTAAGTCTAGCCATTATACACATAGTCATTCACCTTTGTATACACACACAACTGATATGGCCGAAACGGACGGTTTTTATTTGCGCAGTCGTCGGGCCGCGGCTCGCCAGGATCAGTCACTCGTGGAAGAGGGTACTGTTTTAAATTTATATTTAGTGGGGTCTAAATCTTACTACTCCTTACAAGTAAGACAAGTATGACCTAGAGTCGTATTTTTGAGATATCAGTAGAATCGAACTTATATTTAAGCCTAAGATAGTTAGGGAGTAGTGGTTATTTAATTTGGGATTTTCTAATTTATAAGATAGATAAAGTAAATGCGATAAAATTCATAACTCAGATAAGGTTAAAGTGAGTGCATACTATGACTTCATCAGTTATTCTGTCGAGATTATGGAATGCTGGCTCATGAATAGGCAGAGGTTTTGTATTCATTACACTGGTCCTAAACGCCCCTGTCATAAGACATGTCACTGGGTACTGCGTTAGGCTTGAAGATTCTGAATAGACAGCAACGTCCCTTACCCTCGACGCCCGTGCAGTCTAACTACAGGCATACACGTTCAGACGGCTCATCCAATTGAGCGACTCGGTTGGGTGACGTATTAACATTCCAAAATGGTCTAAACTTTCTTAACCGTAATTGTAACAACCCGTTTTTTCCTTTGGCATGTTGCTTTGGTCGACGTATGAAGTCCAAAGGTGGGTATTCGATCTTTATTGTGTTTGACTTTAGTTACGTTTGTTTAATCTAGTCATAAAACGAAAAAGGGCCTGAAAACCAAAACTTATGGCCGCAATTTATGGCCTTACGACTGCAACTTTTGAACAGGGAGACATGTTTCTGAAAACAGCCAAAGTTACGGCCACAATATTTGTAGTGACCCGAACTTTTCCATGTTTATTTATATATATATTAAATGAAATTGTTATTTACATGATTAAGTGTTTCCAACATGTCAAGAAATCAAACTTGTTAAGACTTGATTAATTGAAATAGGTTTCATATAGACAATTGACCACCCAAGTTGACCGGTGATTCACGAACGTTAAAACTTGTAAAAACTATACGATGAAATATATATGGTTATATATATAGTTAACATGATTTTATTATAAGTACGTATCTCATTAGGTATTTTAACAATGAGTTATATACATAAAAATGAGACTATTAATTTAAGAAACTCGAAAACGATATATATAACGGTTATCGTTATAACAACGTCTTACTAGGTACATACGAATCATATTAAGATATTGATACACTTAGTTAATTATGTTAAATGATAAGTAAATATATTATTAAGTGTATTAACAATGAAATACATATGTAAAAATAAGACTACTAACTTAATGATTTCGAAACGAGACATATATGTAACGATTATCGTTGTAACGACATTTAACTATATATATATCATACTAAGATATATTATATATCATAATATCATGATAATATAACAATTTAACATCTCATTTGTTATAATAAATAATGGATTAACAACATTCAACAAGATCGTTAACCTAAAGGTTTCAAAACAACATTTACATGTAACGACTAACGATGACTTAACGACTCAGTTAAAATGTATATACATGTAGTGTTTTAATATGTATTCATACACTTTTTAAAGACTTCAAGACACTTATCAAAATACTTCTACTTAACAAAAATGCTTACAATTACATCCTCGTTCAGTTTCATCAACAATTATACTCGTATGCACCCGTATTCGTACTCGTACAATACACAGCTTTTAGATGTATGTACTATTGGTATATACACTCCAATGATCAGCTCTTAGCAGCCCATGTGAGTCACCTAACACATGTGGGAACCATCATTTGGCAACTAGCATAAAATATCTCATAAAATTACAAAAATATGAGTAATCATTCATGACTTATTTACATGAAAACAAAATTACATATCCTTTATATCTAATCCATACACCAACGACCAAAAACACCTACAAACACTTTCATTCTTCAATTTTCTTCATCTAATTGATTTCTCTCAAGTTCTATCTTCAAGTTCTAAGTGTTCTTCATAAATTCCAAAAGTTCTAGTTTCATAAAATCAAGAATACTTCCAAGATTGCAAGCTTACTTTCAAGTTTTCTAAATCCATTCCAAGTAATCATCCAAGATCAAGAAACCTTTGTTACTTACAGTAGGTTATATTTCTAATACAAGGTAATAATCATATTCAAACTTTAATTCAATTTCTATAACTATAACAATCTTATTTCGAGTGGAAATCTTACTTGAAATTGTTTTCGTGTCATGATTCTGCTTCAAGAACTTTCAAGCCATCCAAGGATCCTTTGAAGCTAGATCTATTTTTCTCATTTACAGTAGGCTTATCCAAGGAACTTGAGGTAGTAATGACGTTCATAACATCATTCGATTCATACATATAAAGCTATCTTATTCGAAGGTTTAAACTTGTAATCACTAGAACATAGTTTAGTTAATTCTAAACTTGTTCGCAAATAAAAGGTAATCCTTCTAACTTGACTTTTAAAATCAACTAAACACATGTTCTATATCTATATGATATGCTAACTTAATGATTTAAAACCTAGAAACACGAAAAATACCGTAAAACCGGATTTACGCCGTCGTAGTAACACCGCGGGCTGTTTTGGGTTAGTTAATTAAAAACTATGATAAAATTTGATTTAAAAGTTGTTATTCTGGGAAAATGATTTTTATTATGAACATGAAACTATATCCAAAAATTATGGTTAAACTCAAAGTGGAAGTATGTTTTCTAAAATGGTCATCTAGACGTCGTTCTTTCGACTGAAATGACTACCTTTACAAAAATGACTTGTAACTTATTTTTCCGAATATAAACCTATACTTTTTATGTTTAGATTCATAAAATAGAGTTCAATATGAAACCATAGCAATTTGATTCACTCAAAACGGATTTAAAATGAAGAAGTTATGGGTAAAACAAGATTGGATAATTTTTCTCATTTTAGCTACGCGAAAATTGGTAACAAATCTATTCCAACCATAACTTAATCAACTTGTATTATATATATTATGTAATATTGAGATACCATAGACACGTTGTGATGCCCCGTACTAAATCAACACGTACGGACCATGTGATGCCCCGTACTAAATCAACACGTACGGACCATCGACAACAGGATCATTACAAGGTTAAGTACTATATGGGATTTCAAAAAGAGTTTGCATTCATATTAAAAGGTGACGTCATAACTAACGTCAAATGTTTTACAACCAAAGTATGCTCCTACGAATAGCAAGCATGAATAATAGTACGTGACCCCATAGGTCGTTACAAATCATTGTTTCAAAAGTAATAATGTTTGAATGCAAATAAACGTTCATGCAGTGACATCTCTAAAGCAGCGGGTGTCTACAGCAAGACTAGTACAACAGCGGAAGCAAGTATCCTTAAGCACCCGAGAAAAACATGCTTAAAAACATCAACACAAAGGTTGGTGAGCTATAGTGTAAGTATAACAGTAATGTAAGTAGGCCACGAGATTTCAGTGCCACAAAGAGCGTTTCAAAACAGTAATCCAAATCCGTATGTTTAAGTATATGCTCAACCGTGGGCACTCGGTAACTAACTTAATGTTCAATAATATAATACCCCCTGAAATTACACTTGGCAAGTGTGTGTGTTTACGAAGTATTAAACACTCGTTAAATACAAGCGCGACTAGCCCGAGTGGGGATGTCAAATCCTATGGATCCATATCTAAGATTCGCGTTCACGGTTCAAAAACCAATGATTAAACGTTACCGAGCTAAAGGGAATGTTTATGCTGTTGTATAACCCACACATATATAAGTTTAAGTACTCGTGCCTAGTATGTAAAACATAAAATCCACAAGTATTCTCAGTTCCCAAAATAAGTTAAAGTAAAAAGGGAATGCTATAACTCACAATGATAATGTAGTCGTAAAGTCGGTTCGGAAAAGGTGTGCAAGTAATCGGTCTGAAGGTCCTCAACCTAAGGCAAATAGTACTAAGTCAGTAAATCATCTTAATAGGTTTAAAAGTATGTATTTAAGGTCATAAAGGTCATCATCATTCATCATCAAACAAAAGGCAAAAAGTAGGTTTCGTTTATGAAAGTAGTTTAAAACAAAGGCTGACTTCGATCAGTCACCACGGCCTATACCCTTAATGAATTAAGGTGAGACCAGTGGCCATGGCTCCGTATATGAGTCCTTTAAGTGTGGCAAAATTTACAGAAGCAAACTCGTCTTCGTTTGACCGTGGCGACAGTCTAAGTGCGAGTAGGTCAGAAATTTCTGCACAACGTTAAAGGACATAGTGACGATCGGAGGGCCATAAATCCTAAACCGTAACTCGGATTAAGATGAGTCCTATATGAAAAGTTATCTACTCGAAAAGATCTATTTGAAAATCATAATCACAACAGCCCAGGTCTACTGGTATATTACAGAAACAGCAGAACAGTAGGCAGAGAACAGTAAGCAGATAAAAAATAATGGGTTCCGGTGGGTTTGGTGTTTGATGTTCATCATGGTTCTCATCCTTGATGCCAATAGCTTCAAGTGTACAACTCATTGATGTGTTTGCATCATATTTATCAAGTTTTGACCATCATAACCCTTGTGCAAGTCCAAGACATGTAGCACAACTTCACTTAAGAGTTGTAAGTGTTTTGATGAACCAAAGTTACATCAAAGTCTTAGATCTAACACATACATGAACTTTAAAACTAATAATAAGTTACAAACTTGAAAGTAAACTAACTAATTAAGATCTTAAGATGTAGAACATAGTTCTTAGTTAGATCTTGAAGATCCAAGACTCAAAAGTCTAGATCAAGCATAAGTATACAAAGTTATATTTAAAGAAAACTTATTTACATGTTCTTGAACTTTTAAGTATCTTTAAGTTCCAAGAGATATGAGATCAAGACTAACTTGTAGTACTTGACCAACATCAACCAAAATCATAAAATTAAAGTGCAAGTAAAACTAAATAAACAAGTAAAATGTTCATGGTTGTTCATACTTTAAAGATTCAAACCAAGGTTTGATCTTTAGAAAGTAAACTTTACAGTTTACTTCATGAACTTCAAGTATGAGTTAAATCAACACATGAACTTGCAATCTTTTAAGAGAGTATATGTAGAACATAACTAGTAAGTTTATGTTCTTGTTGTGTTCTTGAAATTACAAGATAAAAGAAGAAAGAAACTAGTAAGTTTAATTCTTGAAAGCATGTAAGTAAACAACAACAACAACAAAGTAAGTAAGTAATAATAACAAATAAGTATTCAAGTAACAAAAGATGATGATGATTAATGGGAGTCTATGTTTCGGTTTTGATTAAAGAAAAGAAGGAAGAAAAGTTGTTCAAACACTTACAAGAAGAGAGAAATGTGAGAGAAAATGAAATGCAAGTTTGAGAGTGTTTGAAGTTGTGAGAGAATGAGAGAAATCAAGTGATGAAAAATGAAACACAAACACCCCTAAAGGGTCCTCTAAACCCACGGTTTGCAGCCCTAAATAGGGGAGTGAAATGTTTGTTGGTCCATGCATGGTAAAGCTCATAAAAGGTGTTTAAAAGAGGTGGTTACATGGGGATAACAAGTTAACTAGATTCTAATTCTTTCAACTAACTAGTTAACTCCCTAAATGTGTAACATCCCGCGTTTTTCCGTTAAATTTATTTTTAACACTGTCTTTTTTTTTAAATAATATCCTTCGTTATTTAAATTCGTAGTTTCCGTTGACTAACGTTTATAATATTCTCGTTATTTAATTATAACATCACTCGTCTACTCGAGCGTTTTTAAAATATTCATTTGGTTAAATCCCGCACCCGCTTTGAAACTTGAGGGACCAAAGTTGTCAAGTGGGCAAACTAGTTGACTAGGTCAACTAGTCAACCCACCATTCTCATCCATTCATTTCCATCCATCTTCACCTCCTTTTTCTCTCTAGCTCAAGAACTCCATTTCTCCCAACTTCACTAATTCATCATCTAAATCCGATTGGAGAAGCAAACATCAAAACAAATTACATATTCGTGATCCTCTATTCATCCTCTTCGATTTGGTACAAATTTCATCAAGTTTGGGTAACATTTCTAAAACTCTAGATTTCTATAAATTCGTGTTTTTGACTTGAAATTGTGTTAGTTAGTGTCTATGGCTCGTAGGGATGTCGTGTGTGTAATTTGTATGCTCGTTCTTCGTGTTTTGAAAATATGACATGAACACCCAAATGGGTCTAGCTTAATCTTGAGTTTTGGTTGCTCAAATGATGTTATAAGATAAAGTGTATGTGTTAAAAGTGTTAGTTACTTCCTTAGCTTCGTTTTGATATGTTGGATGATGAAAAACTAGCTCAATAACATGAAATGTGTTTTTGGTGAATCGATTATCGTTTTGGTAGGAACTTGATGCGGTTGAATGCTAGTTGAGACACTTGTTTGAATGTATGCTAGTTAACTAGTTAAATTGTATGCGTAAATAGCTTCGAAATGGTGTGATGTATGCTAGCGTTTGATTAGTGAATCATAAGTCTCATTTGTGTCGAAATTGATTTTGAAACGATAACGTGGCTAGTGATTTTGACGTAGTAAATGTTTATTGAAACTTGGAATATGCGTCTAGTTGCAATGTATGCGTTATTACCTTCAAAACGGCATATCATTTGTATGTTAAAAGTTCCCGAATCATAAAATACGTTTTACTAACTTGAAACTTTGAAAATAAACCTTTCTTGATCAATTGACGAGTTTTCGGTTATTGTAAATGATGTTTTTTGTTTGATGATATGTGGTTAGTTATATTGCTCGTCAAAATACCTTTCCGAGGATATAAGATACATATTTTGGTTGTTTGCGGATCATAAATGGTGAATGTTTGATGTTTGGTTCGTGCATACTTTGAAAAACTGACCAGAATTCTCTGCCCAGGTAGTGGCGCGGCGCGCCACATCCCCGCGCGGCGCGCAGAATCGCCTGGCCAGATTCTGCTCACTTTGTCACATTTCACGCGAAATGTTTGACTAGCTACCGACCTCCGATTCACATGAAACTTGTTCTAATATGCTTATATATGAATAAAAACCTCAGAAAAATAGTTCGGGACCGAACCCGAACGCGTTGACTTTTTCGTTGACTTTGACCAAGTTTGACTTTTAGTCAAACTTAACCAAACTTTTATGCAAACGTTCTAACATGCTTTTATACGTGATTCTTGCATGAAACTTGACAACGTGATTCACATGCTATACTATTCGAGTCGTAACGAGCCATAGGACTAATTGAACACATTTCACCCGACCTTGTGTCGTAACCGGTTAATTGATACAACTTACTTGTTTAGGTCAAGGCTAAGCAACTTTCATGCACACGTTTACTTGTTGAAGTACTTTTATACTCGTGCACTCGAGGTGAGATCATAGTCCCACCTTTGCAAATACTTTTATTCTTTTAAATCGTGGGCTGAGAAACATATACATTACATACTTATATACATTTCACATGTATATATACTTTTCATACTTTTATACTTTGAACACAATACGAATACAAAGATACAGACGAGTTAGAACAAAAGTCCTCAATCCAATTATCATTAGTTCCACTTGCAGGGTGTAAGTGTAAGCGAGTGATTATGTTGTGTGGCCATACGGGTTTAACGAACCCTCATTCAGACGGTTCGCTACCGTTAGTGGATGAAATATAATTTCAACGTGCATAGTGTATGTTCTAACACTATATTCAAAATTCAGAGGGAAGATTCAGTTAAGCTTTGGTAATTGGGTGCTCGCAATACAAACTACATTCTTCGGAATAAATACGATTTGGATAATCATCTATACAAACTATTGTGGTTCAAAATATACTTTTACGAATACATTTATGATCTCACCAACGTTTTTCGTTGACAGTTTTCTACATGTTTTCTCAGGTTCATACTTGGCTACTTGATACATGCTTCCGCACTCTTTGATTACTTGATTGGAGTCAACCATACATGCATACGCTAGTGATAGCACCTTTGGATTCAAACTTTTGTTACATACTTACGCTATTTATAGCAACTGTGTTTTTAAACTAATTATGTCGCAAGTTATTTCATTTATACTTTATGACTTTTGTAAACTTAGACTTGTTGTCGAACGGTTTTGTAAACTAAACTTTGCAAGTCTTGTACTTTTCAAATGAATGCGACATAATTTTGGTCAAACGAGTCTCATATAGGGACTACGACCACGTAACGGGACCTAAGTTAACGACGCCGTCAATAACGGTTTTGGTCGGGTCGTTACAGATGGTATCAGAGCGTTGGTTGTAGGGAACTAGGACGTGCATTAGTGTGTCTAACAGAGTCGTTAGGACGCATTAGTGAGTCTAGACTACAACCGGATAGTTAGCATTTGCATTCTGACATACATTTGCTATAGATAGCACTTACTTGACTACTTGTGCATTATACTCGAATCATTCTTAGGCAAAATTCTTAATGGTACCAAGTTTTCATCATACGAACTCGTATTCTGCAACTTTCTGGTAACACGCGTAAATTCAGGATTCATACCCGTATGGATGACGACGACTTCATTAGTCACACTTGTTCGGGAACTCTGTCTCCCGGATTGTTATTTGCCACCGTTTCAACTTACTATCGGTTTCCCACTGGTGTTTCTTACTATCTACTTTTTAGTGTTACTACCATCACTACTCTAGATGAGTATCGTCATCACCATTTATCACTACGGTTGCGTGCTACTCGTTATCATGACTCGTTACTCTTTTCATACCTGAATACCTTATTGTCTGACTCGAACCACATTGACGTGAACAATCATTTATACACTTCCCTCGGGGAACGCTTCTTTATAGTTGCACTAATTCTTTCGATTCAATACGAGTCACGTTAGAGACGTCGTTACACTTTGTTATTTTAAACTTCACGATTACACGAACTTGAATCTATAGAGTGATGTGGGAATGGAAGTATGAGTTAGCGTAATATAACGACACTCGATCAACGTGGTTATATTACGGTAAGACATACCAAAGTTCTAGTGACGCGTGATGGTGGTTAGACTCGATCAACCTAAACACCACCATGTGCCATGTACATGACTTCATCCTTTCATGTTTGGACATCCGAAAACTCCGAGAATATTGATAACAACCATACCGGGGACACCCCTTCGACTTTTGTCGAACTGTACTTATGCTTCCGAATGAATTACCGATTCCTCTCGACTTCAACCGTATGTTACACGTGTATACTATCTCGTCCTCGCACAGTCTTATTGACTAATTACGATTTACTCGTTATGCTCGCACCGAGGCGGAAACTTCTCTCTCATCACACTCGTACTTCCGGTTCAGGAAATCTTTACTCTAAACTCTCAATGGAGGGAGAGACTCTCCACGTTATACTAGTATTCACCTCGAGGGTGAATAGTCCCGACGAACGTTTTTTTTTTCAGAAACCGATGAGAACTTGCCCCGACGAACGTTTTTGGAAACTGATAAATCTTTCGCGACGCGAATTTTCTTGAGAAACTTGTCCTAACAAACTTGTTCAAATATACCTTACGGAATGTACTCCGTTTCGGACCGAGATCCTCGTTTCACTTCTAGATTTTGGAGTGCCTCACAAAAAGCCTCGGGACCGCGTTTAGACATGAGTACCGCGTACCATCCACAGCCCGACGGACCGAACAAACATACGATTTAAACCTTAGAATCCATAATACGAGTTGTATTACTAACTTCAAATTTACTTGAGAAAAGTATTTTCCTTTAAGCTTAATCCTCGTACTACAATGATTTTCATTCGAGTTTTAACGTCACACCTTTTGAAACCACATGTGACCGGAAACATCATCCTCCTTTTTGTCGAAACCAAGTAAACGATGATCAATTCACCGGGGCCGAGGTTATTCATGAGCAACCGAGAAAATTTATTCATATTCAAGTAAAACCCTACGCGACTAGTAATCACCAAGAGCTACGCCGATGTTAGACGTAAACATTTCAAATTCCACGTGGGAAACCGCGTCACGTTAAGAGTCGTGCCTTGGAAAGGTGCAATCCGTTTCGGGAAAACGTAGGAAGCTAAATCCGCGATATTTTGATCCTTTAAATTCTTGGGGTGTTTTGGACCCGTCGCTAGCCGTTTAGATTTTCCGACTCATTTTGAGTCTCCGTTTATCCTACATTCGATGTATCAACTCAAAGACGTGTTTTGCGAAACGAGAACTTGTTATCTCCTTTGATGAACTCACTATCGACGATAAACCTCACTTCCTAGGAGGACCGGTTGAAACCATGAATCATGGAAGCCAAACCTTAAAACAACATATGATCCCGACCGTCAAAATTCGTGGAAATACTCAAGGACGTACCTTCACTTATTCGTAGAATTTACAACGCAAGATCTCGAGTAAGATTCAACAACTACTACTTCCAACTAAATTTCGGGACGAAATTTCTTTTAAGGTGTAGGTAATGTAACATCCCGCGTTTTTCCGTTAAATTTATTTTTAACACTGTCTTTTTTTTTTTAAATAATATCCTTCGTTATTTAAATTCGTAGTTTCCGTTGACTAACGTTTATAATATTCTCGTTATTTAATTATAACATCACTCGTCTACTCGAGCGTTTTTAAAATATTCGTTTGGTTAAATCCCGCACCCGCTTTGAAACTTGAGGGACCAAAGTTGTCAAGTGGGCAAACTAGTTGACTAGGTCAACTAGTCAACCCACCATTCTCATCCATTCATTTCCATCCATCTTCACCTCCTTTTTCTCTCTAGCTCAAGAACTCCATTTCTCCCAACTTCACTAATTCATCATCTAAATCCGATTGGAGAAGCAAACATCAAAACAAATTACATATTCGTGATCCTCTCTTCATCCTCTTCGATTTGGTACAAATTTCATCAAGTTTGGGTAACATTTCTAAAACTCTAGATTTCTATAAATTCGTGTTTTTGACTTGAAATTGTGTTAGTTAGTGTCTATGGCTCGTAGGGATGTCGTGTGTGTAATTTGTATGCTCGTTCTTCGTGTTTTGAAAATATGACATGAACACCCAAATGGATCTAGCTTAATCTTGAGTTTTGGTTGCTCAAATGATGTTATAAGATAAAGTGTATGTGTTAAAAGTGTTAGTTACTTCCTTAGCTTCGTTTTGATATGTTGGATGATGAAAAACTAGCTCAATAACATGAAATGTGTTTTTGGTGAATCGATTATCGTTTTGGTAGGAACTTGATGCGGTTGAATGCTAGTTGAGACACTTGTTTGAATGTATGCTAGTTAACTAGTTAAATTGTATGCGTAAATAGCTTCGAAATGGTGTGATGTATGCTAGCGTTTGATTAGTGAATCATAAGTCTCATTTGTGTCGAAATTGATTTTGAAACGATAACGTGGCTAGTGATTTTGACGTAGTAAATGTTTATTGAAACTTGGAATATGCGTCTAGTTGCAATGTATGCGTTATTACCTTCAAAACGGCATATCATTTGTATGTTAAAAGTTCCCGAATCATAAAATACGTTTTACGAACTTGAAACTTTGAAAATAAACCTTTCTTGATCAATTGACGAGTTTTCGGTTATTGTAAATGATGTTTTTTGTTTGATGATATGTGGTTAGTTGTATTGCTCGTCAAAATACCTTTCCGAGGATATAAGATACATATTTTGGTTGTTTGCGGATCATAAATGGTGAATGTTTGATGTTTGGTTCGTGCATACTTTGAAAAACTGACCAGAATTCTCTGCCCAGGTAGTGGCGCGGCGCGCCACATCCCCGCGTGGCGCGCAGAATCGCCTGGCCAGATTCTGCTCACTTTGTCACATTTCACGCGAAATGTTTGACTAGCTACCGACCTCCGATTCACATGAAACTTGTTCTAATATGCTTATATATGAATAAAAACCTCAGAAAAATAGTTCGGGACCGAACCCGAACGCGTTGACTTTTTCGTTGACTTTGACCAAGTTTGACTTTTAGTCAAACTTAACCAAACTTTTATGCAAACGTTCTAACATGCTTTTATACGTGATTCTTGCATGAAACTTGACAACGTGATTCACATGCTATACTATTCGAGTCGTAACGAGCCATAGGACTAATTGAACACATTTCACCCGACCTTGTGTCGTAACCGGTTAATTGATACAACTTACTTGTTTAGGTCAAGGCTAAGCAACTTTCATGCACACGTTTACTTGTTGAAGTACTTTTATACTCGTGCACTCGAGGTGAGATCATAGTCCCACCTTTGCAAATACTTTTATTCTTTTAAATCGTGGGCTGAGAAACATATACATTACATACTTATATACATTTCACATGTATATATACTTTTCATACTTTTATACTTTGAACACAATACGAATACAAAGATACAGACGAGTTAGAACAAAAGTCCTCAATCCAATTATCATTAGTTCCACTTGCAGGGTGTAAGTGTAAGCGAGTGATTATGTTGTGTGGCCATACGGGTTTAACGAACCCTCATTCAGACGGTTCGCTACCGTTAGTGGATGAAATATAATTTCAACGTGCATAGTGTATGTTCTAACACTATATTCAAAATTCAGAGGGAAGATTCAGTTAAGCTTTGGTAATTGGGTGCTCGCAATACAAACTACATTCTTCGGAATAAATACGATTTGGATAATCATCTATACAAACTATTGTGGTTCAAAATATACTTTTACGAATACATTTATGATCTCACCAACGTTTTTCGTTGACAGTTTTCTACATGTTTTCTCAGGTTCATACTTGGCTACTTGATACATGCTTCCGCACTCTTTGATTACTTGATTGGAGTCAACCATACATGCATACGCTAGTGATAGCACCTTTGGATTCAAACTTTTGTTACATACTTACGCTATTTATAGCAACTGTGTTTTTAAACTAATTATGTCGCAAGTTATTTCATTTATACTTTATGACTTTTGTAAACTTAGACTTGTTGTCGAACGGTTTTGTAAACTAAACTTTGCAAGTCTTGTACTTTTCAAATGAATGCGACATAATTTTGGTCAAACGAGTCTCATATAGGGACTACGACCACGTAACGGGACCTAAGTTAACGACGCCGTCAATAACGGTTTTGGTCGGGTCGTTACAAAATGATACTTACACTTGAAAGACATGGGCTAAGTAGTTCATTAATAATGTAGGGTGGGCTTGTAAGCCCAAAGTCAAGTGTCCATTAACTTAAAACAAGCCCAAGTTCCAATAATAACAAGTAAACCCAATTAAAGCCCAAGTAATTAACTAATAACCGTAGTTAATTAAAATGATTAATAAATCTTAATCATGAATGCAAATAATATCTAGAAATATTATTCGTGAAGTTTCATGTGTCACAAAGACGTTTCGGGCACTTAAAAGTCAAGTACGGACAATCAAGGCAACATGTAAACGTAAGAACATGCATTCGTTTAATCACACGTATTAATAATAATAATTATTAATAAATACACGTTGGAAAATCCAGGGTCGTTACATTACCCACCTGTTAAAGAAAATTTCGTCCCGAAATTTTAAGGAGTGACCAACAATGGTACCGTATTCGAATAAGAAGGAGCGTATCATAGTTCTGTGAGACCCGTGGGCTCAGAAGTAAGTTATCTACCTTGAAAGGTACTTCAGCGTATGAAAGTGAGAATAGGTATATGCTGTTACTTAAGCCTCTTGTCCTAAGAGGTCAACAAATTGATTTTATTTCTGATTAACAGGAGTATGTCATCTGAATGTATATCCACAAGAAGGAAAGATGGTGTGTTTAGCCTTACAGGCATCTTCAGTAAGCTGGATGCGTGAAATGCATCATGAATGTTCCTAAGCTCATCTAAAACATTGAGCGTGTATGTCGTAATATAAGCTGACAGGTAGAATGGAAAACATAGTGATTACAACCATGCGATTTGATGTATGGATAACGTTAGCTACGGATTTTACTAACCCCTTGGTTTCGAAAGGAGGCCATAGGCATAGGAACTCAATATTTAAGAACGTTTCATTTGAGTAAGTGAATCGAAATTTTAGCTGAAGGTGACCAACCGAACTTGCAGGCCATAATTATTCATAGTGTCTTCAGGACGGTCTGAACGAACAAGGAGGGACACTACCTAGTTTACCATACTACAGGTGAACCTATCCTTGGATGAAATGAAAACACGGTTCCGCAATGTAACTTCATCCTTTCAGTTACATGTTGAAGTTAGGATTAACGTTAACTAGAGTAACATACAGTTGCAACCAATGAAGGAAGAAATATATAGAGTATCCACATGAGTGTCGTAAATGTTTTAAGCAGTCCCCTCCCATGGGGTAACAAGATTCATAGGCTCTCAAAGTTTCTTATGTTACATTTCCAAAAGAAAGTCGCACGAAAGGCGTGGTCTTGAACGAGAGTAAACTCTTCGAGTGGTTCATTTTGAATTTATCCGAGTACTTAAGGGGATGCGCGAATGAGGAGATACGTGAACCCTTGGTCCTAACGAATGGCTTACTCCGAGTGAAAAGAATCTCCAAAAATGATTCTTGTGTCTCAACATACTGATTCATAGAGATGAAGTTTACGAGGGTGTTGTGATTCGCCGTGAAGTATTGAGAACAGTAATTGATGTTATGCGAGGTGTATACGAAATAGTTTATATTTTACTAGGAAAAACTATTAAATACGATACAATTTTACACAAGATATTTATTTATTTATAGAATGGATATACTTAAACCTTGCTACAACACTTATAGGCAGTGTACCTAATCGTACAGTAGTGTAGTTTTTAGTAAGTCCGGTTCGTTCCACAGGGAAATTTTTAAACAAAGCTCAACGCTATATTAGTTTACTTTTATAAAAATACAAATATATATATAAGTAATATTATTATTATAAAGGGGGGTTTTTACCGTTTAATGACCGGTTTGTCGATTTTAAAACTTTAGTCGCAGTTAAAACATAATGTAAAATATTAAATAAATAAAAGACTTAATTTAAAGCGTAAAGTAAATAACGATAATGAAATTGCGAATAATAAAAGTGCGATAAAATAAAATTGCGATAATTAAAAAGTACGATAATTAAAAGTGCGATTAAATAACAATAAATAAAAGTGCGATAATTAGAAGTGCAATTAAATATAAAATAAAAGAAATTAAATATGAAATAAAAGAATTATGCTTATTTAAACTTCCGTAATCATGATGTTTGACGTGTTGATTTTAGTTTTATGCCCATGGGTTAATTGTCCTTTGTCCTGGATTATTTAATATGTCCTTCTGGTTTTTGTCCATAACAGTCCATCAGTCATAAATATAAAGTGCGAGTGTCCTCGTCAAATTATTATTATACCCGAAGTTAAATATTCCAACTAATTGGGGATTCGAATTGTAACAAGGTTTTAATACTTTGTTTAATGAATACACCAGGTTATCGACTGTGTGTAAACCAAGGTTTTACTACTTTGTTAACAATTACACCAATTACCCTTGAATGTAATTTCACCCCTGTTTTAATTATTCTAGTGGCTATTAATCCATTCCCGTGTCCGGTTAAATGAACGATTATTCGTACATATAAATACCCCGCCCATCGTGTCCGATTGAGTGTATATGGTAATTTATAGGGACGCCCAATTGTAAATCTTTATATTATCATTAACAAACTATCATTTAGTTAAACAAATATAAAGCCCATTAATAGCCCATAGTCTAATTTCCACAAGTGTCGTTCTTTTGTCCAAACCCCAATTATGGTACAAAGCCCAATTACCCAATTTTAGTAATTAGCCCAACATCATGATTACTTCGTTTTAAATAAGCATAATAATAACTTAGCTACGAGACATTAATGTAAAAAGGTTGAACATAACTTACAATGATTAAAAATAGCGTAGCGTTACACGGACAGAATTTCGACTTACACCCTTACAATATTCGCTAACATACCCTTATTATTAGAATTAAAATTAAAATTAAAATTAAAATTATATATATATATATATCGTTTACGTATGATAAGAGAAGAAAAAGATGATGAATTTTTGATCAGAATTCGGTTTGCTTTATAGGCAGAGTTGATTTTTGGGGCTCCGCGACTCGCGGCCCTTTTGGCCTTCAAACTCCGCGAGTCGCGGAGATTGAAATTACAGCTCACATCTTTTGGAGTCTTTCTTGCCGACGGATTTTATATATAAATATAAAATATAAATAATTAATATAATTATTTATATATTATATTATATTCTTGTGCATAGTAGACTTGTAATTTTTAGTCCGTTGCGTCGAGCGTTGAGAGTTGACTCTGGTCCCGGTTCCGGATTTTTGAACGTCCTTGCGTACAATTTTATATTTTGTACTTTGCGTTTTGAATCTTGTACTCTTGTAATTTCGAGACGTTTCTTATCAATAATTGGAACCTTTTTGATTGTCTTTTGTACTTTTGAGCTTTTTGGTCATTTGCGTCTTCAATTCGTCGAATCTGTCTTTTGTCTTCACCTTTTATTATTTAAACGAATATCACTTGTAAATAGAACAATTGCAACTAAAAGCTTGTCTTTCTTGAGGAATAATGCTATGAAATATATGTTCGTTTTTAGCATTATCAAATATTCCCACACTTGAGCGTTGCTTGTCCTCAAGCAATATCGTCTTGAAATACTAGAATCACTTCTTTATTCTTCACACTTTGTACATCAGTGATTTCTATACGGCGGTATAAACAATGGTAGTAACGATATGGTTTACAGTCCCACATGACTATAAAAATTTAGATCCATTAAGGAAATTGGATCTTTATGAAAACATTTGATCTTTTGAAAATTAAATCTAGTTTTTTTCCTAGATAAGTTTTCCGGGATAACCCTTTACCGGTATTTGCAAAATATTTTTGTGGGTTTGGTGGGTTTTAGATTTGAAAATTTTAGCTCAAAACTTATGGTTTTGTGTCACCCACTTGCTAACCTTGTATTTGGAAAGCAACACGTCCAGTTTACTTGTCCCGTATATTACCTTTCGGTAAACTACCGTCCGGTTGAAAGGAAAGCGTTGAACAAGCAACTGTTAAGGCAATGTCCCCTGACATGCTTTTAATTATGGTCTATAACGTGTCGGACGCAATTACTATCCTTGGTAGGAGTAATAGTAAAGCTCACCCTTATAATTTTTCGGTCTGGCACAAGGTCCTGTCTTTGACCACTATGCAACCACCATTCTTACGGTTGACACCCGATTTAGTTCAGGTGACCTAATGAATTCCAGGTGAATTCCTAGGATTTTACGTTCAATGGTAATGAACGCATTGAAAATAGGGTTTTCAGAAAACAAATCGGTTTGTAATTTTGATCAAAATATTTTCTCGTTTAAGCTCGAGTTTAGATATCATCGAATTCCATGAGTTTGTAATTCTCAATCTTTAAGGTCAATCTCTAGGATTGAGTAATATCAGTCTTAAAAGCTGATTTTTAATCTTTAAGGAGATTATCCTTTCTGGGGATCTGATTCATTAGTCTTATCCAGCTAATTTGCATGGTGCCCCCCCATTGTACGAGATAAATCCTTCTCATGGTTAGGATAAATCTGACCACTTGGCGACCCTGTTTAATGTTGAGGTCCGTGGATTTCCTGCTGATTTTAGTGATGACTTTTCTAGATTTTTCGTCAACCTACAGCTGGTCTGGACGACAACTTCATGACCTAAATCAAGAAGCGCGTGTCTTTTTCGGAAGACTTTACTTCCTTTTAATGATGGAATTGATTCATCGTGTAGATCCATCTCTTCTTTTCTTTCATCGGGTAAAACAGTTTAGTTTAGTCCAAAGCAAAAGTATTTTCAGTTATTTGTTACAGATATATGTGACATATGTTTAAGATAACTTGGTAAATTTTCCCACACTTGGCTTTTATTTTTCTTTTTTTTATCGTCCTCTATTCCATTTTAAATGAATTTTAACATTTTGGTTTGTTTCTCAATTTATGTCCTTTCCGAGGTAACAATAATTTCGGTGTTAAAACCTAGTTTTACCGTTCATAAATATGTATAAACATGATTTTGAATTCATTTAATTGAAAATTTTGAAAAATTTTACTAGAATTGGGTAGTCAGTATATAAGACTAGGGCTGTTCTTTTTTTATCAGAGAGCACTAGATTCTAATACAACTACTGCTTTACTAGTATTTTTAATGGTAACCAAGTGTTTAAGATAAAAATTTTAAAATCCGAAAGAATTTAAAATCCGAAAGAATTTAACCCCTTCCCACACTTAAGATCTTGCAATGCCCTCATTTGCAAGAAATCAGTAACAATTTAAATTATTGAGGGTGATTTGTGTGAAAATGATTAAATTTTACCAAAGTTTCCAAATATATTTGCGTTTGTTTGCTGAATGATAAATGGTGCACATCATTTGTTCATTCCGTCTTGTTGTTATTTCACATATATTTTGCATCTTGTCGTCAAAATTAGTTGCTTTTGCTGAACTTAATGCCAGTCTTTGAAAATGCGTTGTTTTACCCTGTTGTGTACATAAGATAAACTGCAAACATATATACATATTTTTGAAGTTTGGTATATTACCCCACATTCAAAAATTATTAAAATCTAAGAATAAAAGTTAGATGATTATAAAAATGATTACAATATTAACAAAAGTATTAAACGTATCAATAATTACAAATTACAAAATAAAAAAAAAAAATAATAAGTAAACTAAGGATGATATTGGTACCAATAGGGGTTCCAGGCATAACCATAACCGATAATTTTAAAATTTTGTCGAATGACGGACTAGGACATCAATCCGAAACGACCTCGTCCTAAATAACAAGGGAAACAAAATTTTAAAATTTGTCTTTTTGTAGCGATTGTTTTAAAAGCTAAGATTTTTGGGTTTTTTAATGTTTTTGGCATACTTTAAATCAATAAGATTAAAAATAATGATAATAAAAGTTCTCGTCCCTTCCTCGGGTAAAGCAATTTCGGTTCAAAGACCTAGTCTTCAACTTACGACGAATTTTAAAAATCATATTTTTAACTTAATGAGATAAAGTAAATTTTTGTTTTTAAATTCACACAACTTAAATATAAAATTCAAAATTAATATTAAAAATTCACACCAAACTTAAAATTTGAAATGCATAAAATTAAAAATTCATATTTTAAAAATTAAAAGTTCACACCAAATTTAATTTAAAAATTCATATTATAAATTCACACCAAATTTATTGTTTTTACAAAGTTTACAATATTAATTTAAGATTTAAATATTAATTTTAAAAACATTGTAAAAATAAAATTAAAAATCTTTTTGTCTTTTTATCCCACTTTAATCAATCAAATATTATCAAAAATATGCGCCCCTCTTTTCGGTAAAGTTATTTCGGTTCCAAGACCTAATTTAACTCATGACGAATTTTTGAAATATTTTGGTTTGATTGATTAAAGATATTTATACCTTAAGAATAAACGTTAAATTTCGCAGTGATGTAATAAATTTTTGAATGATATCAATAATTTCGGTCGCCAAACCTAATTTTATTTAATACCAATTTAATACTTTTTAGCGAACAAATTAGCGTTTATTATCAAAAGGTTAAAAATAAAAATAAAAATAAAAACTGTACAGACATACCTGTGGAATAGATTTCTTAGTTATATGATCTATCCCATTCATAAGATAGTCGGTTTAATTGGTTTTCCATAGCTACATAGGCGTAACCTCGAGCATTCAGTGTCTTTTCTTGTAAACATATGAACGGTCCGTCTCTGCATAAAGTAACAAATTCGGTATTTGAATAGGTTTGATTATTTGAACATTTACCTCCATGTGACCATTTTCCGCATTTGTGACATCGTTCTAGGTGTCGTGCTCTTCTTTTCGCTGCGGATTTTGA
Organism: Rutidosis leptorrhynchoides; assembly: GCF_046630445.1. Taxonomy (NCBI): domain Eukaryota; kingdom Viridiplantae; phylum Streptophyta; class Magnoliopsida; order Asterales; family Asteraceae; genus Rutidosis; species Rutidosis leptorrhynchoides. The sequence goes on along the minus strand of NC_092343.1, from coordinate 338,146,902 downwards.
TTTTCCTTTACCAAATTGTAACTTATTATCTTCGCATCTGGATTCTTTTCTAACTCCTGTAACGACCCGACCAAAACCGTTATTGACGGCGTCGTTAACTTAGGTCCTGTTGCGTGGTCGTAGTCCCTATATGAGACTCGTTTGACCAAAATTATGTCGCGTTCATTTGAAAGGTACAAAGTTTAGTTTAACAAACGGATCGACAATAAGTTTAAGTTTACAAAGTTATAAAGTATGAATGAAATAACTTGCGACATAATTAGTTTGAAACCACAGTTGCTATAAATAGCGTAAGTAAGTAGACAAAAGTTTGAATCCAAAAATGCTATCCCTAGCATATGCATGCATGGTAGACTCCAATCAAGTAATCAAAGAGTGCGGAAGCGTGTAACAAATAGCCATGTGAAAACCTGAGAAAACATAGAAGAATCTGTCAACGCAAAAACGTTGGTGAAATCATAGGTTTGAGTAAGTGAGTAAAAGTAAAGTAAGTCGAACCACAAGATTTGCAAAGTTGAAATAATAGTAGTACATTCTAAAAGTTAATATTCACGAGCACCCAATTATCAAAGCTTAACGTTCCGTCCGTTGAATACCCCATCAATTAGTGCTAGAACAACACTGTTCCCGAAAATATATTTCATCCGTAGACGGTAGCGAACCGTCAAGGATGAGGGTTGTCAACCCATATGGCCATATAACATAAGTTCTCGCTTACACCATCTGATGTAACTAATGATAATCGGATTGAGGATTTTCGTTCTAAACTCGTATGTAGAATGTTTGTTTTCCCGTTCTTGTGTTCACTTAGTTCAAAAGAAACGTTTATGTTTTCTCATCCCAAAAGTAAGTTTAAAAGAGTAAAAGTGGGACTATGATCTCACCTCGAGTGCACGAGTATAAAGGTACTTCAACAAGTAAACGTGTGCATGAAAGTTGCTTAGCCTTGACCTAAACAAGTAAGTTATATCAATTAACCGGTTACGACACAAGGTCGGGTGAAATGTGTTCAATTAGTCCTATGGCTCGTTACGACTCGATTAAATATAGCATGTGAATCACGTTGCCAAGTTTCATGCGAGAATCAAGTATAAAAGCATGTTAGAACGATTGCATAAAAGTTTGGTTAAGTTTGACTAAAAGTCAAACTTGGTCAAAGTCAACGAAAAGTCAACGCGTTCGGGTCGGGTCCCAAACTATTTTTCTATGCTAAATATTCATATACAAGTATATTAAAACAAGTTTCATGTGAATCGGAGGTCGGTAGCTAGTCAAACATTTCACGTGAAATGGGACAAAGAGGTCAGAATCTGACCAGGTCTATCTGCGCGCCGCGCGGGGTGAGGTGCGCGCCGCGCCATTTCTTGTACAGGCAATTCTGGTCAGTTTTCAAAGTATGCACGAACCAAAACACGAACAATCACATTTTATGATCCGCAAACAATTAGAACATGTATCTTATATCATCGGAAAGGTATTTTTACAAGGAATACAACTAAACACAATTCATCAATCACAAACATCATTTACAATAGCCGAAATCTCATCAAGTGATCATTATAGGGTTATTTTCAAAGTTTCAAGTTCGTAAAACGTATTTTATGATTCGGGAATCCAATTTACACGTACGATATGCCGTTTCGAAGGTAATTAAGCATACATTGCATCTAAACACTTACTAACAACATTAACAAGCATTCAACGTATCAAAAGTTCATTTCAAAGTCTATCAACCCTAACCAAAATTCACAAAAATCAATAATCATGTGTTTGAAGTTTTCTTAATCAACCTACGCATCAAAACGAAGCTAGTGATACTAGTAACACAATTAAAACATGAACTTTAACAATCAAACAACATTTAATCTTCCAAAATGCAAGATTAAGCAAACCCATTTCAAATGTTTAAACTAGTTACTCAAAACAACAAATCGAGCAAGTAAATCATATATTCATGCTAGACACGAGCCATAGACACTAACTAACACAATTTCAAGTCAAAAACACGAATTTATAGAAATCTAGAGTTTTTAGAAAGTTACCCAAAATCGGTGTGGTTAGTATCAAATCGTAGAGAATGATGAGAGGATCAAGAATATGTAGTCGGATTTATTGTGAGCTTCCAAGATTGAATTTAGATGATGAATGAATGGAATGGGTTTATGTGTGTGTTCTTGAGATGGAGAGAAAAGAGATGAGGGAGATGATGGAATGAATGAATGGTGGAAAAATGGGTTGACTAGTTGACCTAGTCAACTAGTTTGCCCATTTGGCAACTCCGGTCCCTCGAGTTTCAAAGCGGGTGCGGAATTTAACCGATCGAATATTTTTAAAACGCAAGTTAACGAGAGATGTTGTAATCGAGTAACGGGATTATCAAGAACACTGGTTAACGAAGTGTACAAATATAGGTGACAAGAGATGTCATTTAAAAAAAAAAGACGGTGTTAAAATAAATTTAACGGAAAAACGCGGGATGTTACATTATCCACACCTCAAAAGAAATTTCGTCCCGAAATTTAGTTGGAAGTAGTAGTTGTTGAATCTTCCTCGAGATCTTGTGTTGCCAATTCTACGAATGAGGGAGAAGTACGTTCTAGGGTATTTCAACGAACTTTGACGGTCGGGGTTTCACGTCGTCTTAGAGTTTGGGTTCACGATTCATGGTTTCAACCGGTCCTCCTAGGAATGAAGTTTATTGTCGATAGTAAGCTCATCGAAAAGAAATGACAAGTTCTTGTTTCGCAATACACGTCCTTAAGTTGACACATCGAATGTAGGATAAACGGAGACTCAAAATGAGCCGGAAAATCCAAACGGCTAGCAACGGGTCCAAAACGCCCCAAGATTTCAAAAGGGTTAAAATATCACGGATTTAGCTTTCTATGTTTCCCGAAACGGATTACACCTTTCCAAGGTGCGACTCTTAATGTGACGCGGTTTCCCACGTGGAATTTGAAATGTTTACGTCTAACATCGGCGTAGCTCTTGGTGATTACGAGTCACGTAGGGTTTTACCTGAATATGAATAAATTTTCTCGGTTGCTCATGAATAACCTCGGCCCCGGTGAATTGATCATCGTTTACTTGGTTCGACAAAGGAGAATGACGTTTCCGGTCACATGTGGTTTCAAAAGGAGTGACGTTAAAACTCGAATGAAAATCATTGTAGTACGAGGATTCGGTTAAAGGAAAATACTTTTCTCAAGTAAATTTGAAGTTGGTAATACAAACTTGTATTATGGTTTCCAAGGTTTAAATCGCATGTTTGTTCGGTCCGTCGGGTTGTGGATGGTACGCGGTACTCATGTCTAAACGCGGTCCTGAGGCTTTTTGTAAGGTACTCCAAAATCTAGAAGTGAAACGAGGATCTCGATCCGAAACGGGGTACATTTCCCTAAGGCATATTGAACAAGTTTGCTAGGAATTGAAAACGTTAGCTAGGACAAGTTTCTCAAGAAAATTCGCGTCGCGGAAGATTTATCGGTTTCCAAAAACGTTCGTCGGGGCAAGTTCTTATCGGGTTTTGAAAACGATTGTTAGGACTATCCACCCTCGCGGCGAATACTTGTATGACGTGAAGAGTCGCTCTCCATTGAGAATTTAGAATAAGGACCTCCTGAACCGGAAGTAAGAGGGTGATGCAAGAGAAGTTTCCGCCCCGATGTGAGCATAACGAGTAAATTGTAGTTAGTCAATAAGACTGCGTGAGGACGAGCTAGTATACCCGTGTGACATACGGTTGAAGTCGAATGGAATCGGTAATTCATTCGGAAGCATAAATATAATTTGACAATAATTGAAGGTGTGTCCCCGGTATGGTTGTTATAAATATTCTCGGAGTTTTCGGATGTCCAAACCTGAAAAGATGAAGTCATGTACATGGCACATGGTGGTGTTTAGGTTGATCGAGTCTAACCACCATCACGCGTCACTAGAACTTTGGTATGTCTTACCGTAATACAACCACGTTGATCGAGTGTCGTTATATTACGCTAACTCATACCTCCATTCCCACATCACTCCATAGATTCAAGTTCGTGTCATCGTGAAGACCTAAAATGAACAAAATGTAACGACGTCTCAAACGTGACTCATATTAAATCGAAAGAATTTCTGCAAATCTAAGGAAGCGTTCCCCGAGGGAAGTGTATAAATGATTGTTCACGTCAATGCGGTTCGAGTCAGACAAAAATGTATTCAGGTATGAAATGAGTAACGAGTCATGATAACGAGTAGCACGCAACCGTAGCGATAAATGGTGATGACGATACTCATCTAGAGTAGTGACAGTGACTTTACAATATTCATGGATAGTAAGATGAGACGGGGGGAATAACAACCAAGGAGTCAGAGTCCCCGAACTAAAGTGGCAGGATACGAGTTCGTATAATGAAGGTTGGGTACCATTAAAAAGTTTTCCTAAGAATGATTCAAGTATATATGCACAAGTAGTCATGTAAGTGCTATCTATAGCAAATGTATGTCAGAATTCAATGGCTAACTATCCGGTTGTAGTCTAGACTCACTAATGCGTCCTAACAACTCTGTCAGACACACTAATGCACGTCCTAGATCCCTACAACCAACGCTCTGATACCACTTGTAACGACCCGACCAAAACCGTTATTGACGGCGTCGTTAACTTAGGTCCCGTTGCGTGGTCGTAGTCCCTATATGAGACTCGTTTGACCAAAATTATGTCGCGTTCATTTGAAAGGTACAAAGTTTAGTTTAACAAATGGATCGACAATAAGTTTAAGTTTACAAAGTTATAAAGTATGAATGAAATAACTTGCGACATAATTAGTTTGAAACCACAGTTGCTATAAATAGCGTAAGTAAGTAGACAAAAGTTTGAATCCAAAAATGCTATCCCTAGCGTATGCATGCATGGTAGACTCCAATCAAGTAATCAAAGAGTGCGGAAGCGTGTAACAAATAGCCATGTGAAAACCTGAGAAAACATAGAAGAATCTGTCAACGCAAAAACGTTGGTGAAATCATAGGTTTGAGTAAGTGAGTAAAAGTAAAGTAAGTCGAACCACAAGATTTGCAAAGTTGAAATAATAGTAGTACATTCTAAAAGTTAATATTCACGAGCACCCAATTATCAAAGCTTAACGTTCCGTCCGTTGAATACCCCATCAATTAGTGCTAGAACAACACTGTTCCCGAAAATATATTTCATCCGTAGACGGTAGCGAACCGTCAAGGATGAGGGTTGTCAACCCATATGGCCATATAACATAAGTTCTCGCTTACACCATCTGATGTAACTAATGATAATCGGATTGAGGATTTTCGTTCTAAACTCGTATGTAGAATGTTTGTTTTCCCGTTCTTGTGTTCACTTAGTTCAAAAGAAACGTTTATGTTTTCTCATCCCAAAAGTAAGTTTAAAAGAGTAAAAGTGGGACTATGATCTCACCTCGAGTGCACGAGTATAAAGGTACTTCAACAAGTAAACGTGTGCATGAAAGTTGCTTAGCCTTGACCTAAACAAGTAAGTTATATCAATTAACCGGTTACGACACAAGGTCGGGTGAAATGTGTTCAATTAGTCCTATGGCTCGTTACGACTCGATTAAATATAGCATGTGAATCACGTTGCCAAGTTTCATGCGAGAATCAAGTATAAAAGCATGTTAGAACGATTGCATAAAAGTTTGGTTAAGTTTGACTAAAAGTCAAACTTGGTCAAAGTCAACGAAAAGTCAACGCGTTCGGGTCGGGTCCCAAACTATTTTTCTATGCTAAATATTCATATACAAGTATATTAAAACAAGTTTCATGTGAATCGGAGGTCGGTAGCTAGTCAAACATTTCACGTGAAATGGGACAAAGAGGTCAGAATCTGACCAGGTCTATCTGCGCGCCGCGCGGGGTGAGGTGCGCGCCGCGCCATTTCCTGTACAGGCAATTCTGGTCAGTTTTCAAAGTATGCACGAACCAAAACACGAACAATCACATTTTATGATCCGCAAACAATTAGAACATGTATCTTATATCATCGGAAAGGTATTTTTACAAGGAATACAACTAAACACAATTCATCAATCACAAACATCATTTACAATAGCCGAAATCTCATCAAGTGATCATTATAGGGTTATTTTCAAAGTTTCAAGTTCGTAAAACGTATTTTATGATTCGGGAATCCAATTTACACGTACGATATGCCGTTTCGAAGGTAATTAAGCATACATTGCATCTAAACACTTACTAACAACATTAACAAGCATTCAACGCATCAAAAGTTCATTTCAAAGTCTATCAACCCTAACCAAAATTCACAAAAATCAATAATCATGTGTTTGAAGTTTTCTTAATCAACCTACGCATCAAAACGAAGCTAGTGATACTAGTAACACAATTAAAACATGAACTTTAACAATCAAACAACATTTAATCTTCCAAAATGCAAGATTAAGCAAACCCATTTCAAATGTTCAAACTAGTTACTCAAAACAACAAATCGAGCAAGTAAATCATATATTCATGCTAGACACGAGCCATAGACACTAACTAACACAATTTCAAGTCAAAAACACGAATTTATAGAAATCTAGAGTTTTTAGAAAGTTACCCAAAATCGGTGTGGTTAGTATCAAATCGTAGAGAATGATGAGAGGATCAAGAATATGTAGTCGGATTTATTGTGAGCTTCTAAGATTGAATTTAGATGATGAATGAATGGAATGGGTTTATGTGTGTGTTCTTGAGATGGAGAGAAAAGAGATGAGGGAGATGATGGAATGAATGAATGGTGGAAAAATGGGTTGACTAGTTGACCTAGTCAACTAGTTTGCCCATTTGGCAACTCCGGTCCCTCGAGTTTCAAAGCGGGTGCGGAATTTAACCGATCGAATATTTTTAAAACGCAAGTTAACGAGAGATGTTGTAATCGAGTAACGGGATTATCAAGAACACTGGTTAACGAAGTGTACAAATATAGGCGACAAGAGATGTCATTTAAAAAAAAAAGACGGTGTTAAAATAAATTTAACGGAAAAACGCGGGATGTTACAACTCCGTCCATTCTTTCTCTGATTACTGATACTATTTCACTCGGTAGTATGTCATTATTTCTTTTAGTGATCAAAGCGTGTAGCATTAGACCATGGTTTAGTTCACAGGCAGTCTTCATTTCGTAAAAACCTAAAAAAAATAAAAATTCAGAATGGGGGGAGAAGACTAGTTCTTTAGGGTCTGCTAGGGAAAGACCATACGTGTTCCATTTTCGAGAACTACACGAAAACAGACAATCTAACTCTAACAGAAATACATATTATCCTTTAAAGACTTGATTCTCCCCACACTTAGTTAGCTGTGGTGTCGAAATTGTGATTAACTTCGTTGTCGACTTCCATCGGACCATGTATGTAATGTTTAACTCTGTGACCATTAACTTTAAATTCAATCCCATTTGAATTTATCAATTCTATCGTTCCGTATGGGAAAACTCTTTTGACTATGAATGGTCCAGACCATCTTGATTTCAATTTTCCAGGAAATAGCTTGAATCGTGAATTGAAAAGAAGAACTCTGTCTCCTTCTTTAAATTCTTTTGAACTTCTGATTCTTTTATCATGCCATTTCTTCGTTCTTTCTTTATAGATTAACGAATTTTCGTATGCTTTATGTCTTAATTCTTCTAATTCGTTTAGTTGACTTAATCGTAGACGTCCGGTTTCATGTAAATCAAGATTACATGTTTTCAAAGCCCAAAATGCTTTGTGTTCAATTTCTACTGGAAGATGACATGCTTTTCCATAAACAAGTCTAAAAGGTGTGGTTCCAATTGGAGTTTTGTAGGCTGTTCTAAAAGCCCAGAGTGCATCCTCCAATTTAATGGACCATTCCTTCGGATTTGATCCTACGGTTTTCTCTAAAATACGTTTTAAAGCTCGGTTGGTATTTTCAACTTGTCCATTTGTTTGTGGATGATATGCGGTGGAGATTTTATGAGTTACTCCATATCTTTTAAGAACTTTCTCAAGTTGATTATTACAGAAATGAGTACCCCGATCACTTATTAAAGCTTTCGGTGTTCCAAACCTTGCAAAAAGACGTTTTAAAAAGTTGACTACAACTCGTGCATTGTTAGTTGGGAGAGCTTGTGCTTCCGCCCATTTAGATACATAATCAATGGCTACGAGTATATATAGATTATTATTAGATTTTGGAAATGGACCCATAAAGTCAATACCCCAAATGTCAAATACTTCACATACTTGGATGACATTTTGTGGCATTTTATCACGTTGACTTATTTTTCTGGCCCTTTGACATGCATCACAGGATTTGCAAAGAAGGTGTGCGTCTTTGTAAATTGTAGGCCAATAGAATCCAGCTTCATAAACTTTTCTTGCTGTTAGTTGAGGCTCATAATGCCCTCCTGTTGGTCCTGTGTGACAATGGTTTAAAATTTTACTAGCTTCATCTCCAAATACACATCGGCGTATTATTTCATCGGGAAAACTTTTAAACAGATGTGGATCTTCCCAGAAATAGTGTTTTATATCACTGAAGAATTTCTTTCGTCTTTGGTACGATAATCCTTTTTCAAGGAATCCACAAACTAAGTAGTTTGCATAGTCTGCAAACCATGGGATTTCTTTATAATCTATCTTCAATAGATATTCATCAGGAAAGTTGTCTTGTATGGCTGATTCATTTAAAACTTCTAATTCGGGATTTTCAAGACGAGAAAGATGATCAGCGGCGAGATTTTCTGCTCCTCTTTTATCTCGGATTTCAATATCAAACTCTTGTAAGAGTAAGATCCAACGGATTAATCTTGGTTTAGCATCTTGTTTTGAAAATAGGTATCTAAGAGCAGAATGGTCGGTATAGACCACCGTTTTAGCTAGAACGAGATATGATCGAAATTTGTCAAAAGCAAAGACAATAGCAAGGAGTTCTTTTTCAGTAGTTGTATAGTTCGTTTGTGCTCCTTGTAATGTCTTACTAGCATAATATATAGGTTGAAATCGTTTTTCAATCCTTTGTCCTAAAACGGCTCCCATTGCAAAATCACTTGCATCGCACATTAGTTCAAATGGTAGATTCCAATTTGGTGTTATCATGATCGGCGCATTAGTGAGTTTCTCTTTAAGAATATTAAAAGATTTGATACACTCATCTGAAAAGATGAATGGCGCATCCTTTTCTAGGAGTTTATTCATAGGAGTGGCAATTTTAGAAAAATCTTTTATGAAACGTCGGTAAAAACCGGCATGGCCTAGAAAACTCCTAACTCCTCTAACATTGGTGGGATGTGGAAGTTTAGCAATTACATCTACTTTAGCTCTATCCACTTCAATTCCTTCTTTTAAAATTTTATGTCCAAGAACGATGCCTTCTTTAACCATGAAATGGCATTTCTCCCAATTAAGTACTAGATTTGATTGTTCGCATCTAATCAGCATTCGTTCAATATTAACTAAACATGATTCAAATGTATCACCGAATACTGAAAAGTCATCCATGAAAACTTCCATGCATTCTTCTATCATGTAGTGAAAAATCGCCATCATGCACCTTTGAAAGGTTGCAGGGGCGTTGCAAAGTCCAAATGGCATGCGTTTGTAAGCAAAAGTACCATAAGGGCACGTGAATGTTGTTTTCTCTTGATCCTCGGGTGCTATTGGAATTTGAAAATATCCAGAAAATCTATCTAGAAAACAATAGTAACTATTTCCGGCTAATCTTTCCAACATTTGATCTATGAAAGGTAAGGGAAAGTGATCTTTTCTGGTGGCGTCATTTAATTTTCTATAATCAATACATACACGCCATCCTGTTACAGTCCTAGTAGGAATAAGCTCATTTTTCTCATTTGTAATGACAGTCATGCCACCCTTCTTAGGCACGCATTGAACTGGGCTTACCCATGGACTATCAGAGATTGGATAAATTAAACCTGCATCTAGCAGTTTAATAATCTCTTTCTTAACTACATCTTGCATATTAGGATTTAGTCTTCGTTGGCGTTGCACATACGTTTTATGACCTTCTTCCATAAGGATTTTATGTGTGCAATACGAAGGACTTATTCCTTTAATATCATGAATCTTCCATGCAATGGCTGGTTTATGAGCTTTCAACACAGAAATGAGTTGTGATTTCTCATTTTCAGTAAGAGAAGACGATATTATTACAGGTAATTCAGATTCACCATGTAAATAAGCATATTCCAAATGGTTTGGAAGTGGCTTTAACTCTAATTTCGGAGGTTCTTCTATCGATGATTTATATCGATATCTGTCTTCTTCTTTTAGCATTTGAATTTCTTCTGTTGTTGGTTCATATCCATTATCCATAAGTGTAGCTAACATTTCAGCTTCATCAATTGGTTCAGTTCCTTCTCCTACAGAACATTCTCCCGTTCCTTGTAATTCTGGAAATTCTTCTAACAATTCAGCATATGGATCTACAGTTTGAATATAATAGCATGTATCATCTGCAGATTGCGGTTGTTGCATGGCTCTATCCACTGAAAAGGTAACACTCTCATCCTCTATACTTAGGGTCAGTTTCTTACCGAACACGTCTATCATTGCTTTAGCCGTGTTTAAGAATGGTCTTCCTAATATGAGAGGAACTTGAGAATCTTCTTCCATGTCCAAAACAACAAAATCTACTGGAAATACTAAAGTACCAACTTTAACTAGCATGTTCTCCATTATCCCTCTAGGATATTTTATTGATCTATCGGCTAGTTGTATGCTTATTCTAGTTGGTTTCAATTCTCCAAGGTCTAGTTTAGCGTATAGTGAATACGGCATTAGATTTATACTAGCACCTAAGTCTGCCAATGCTTCTATTGAACTAAGACTACCCAAAAAACATGGAATTATGAAACTTCCTGGATCAGATAGTTTTTCTGGTATCTTATTCAACAGCACTGCTGAACAATTAGCATTCATAGTAACAGCCGAGAGTTCTTCCATTTTCTTTCTATTTGAGATTAGATCTTTCAAGAATTTAGCATATCTTGGCATTCCTGAAATCACATCAATGAAAGGAAGATTTACATTTATCTGTTTAAACATATCCAAGAATTTGGATTGCTCGGCTTCAAGTTTTTCTTTCTTCATTTTACTCGGGTAAGGAAGTGGTGGTTGGTATGGTTTAACATAAGATTTATCCTTAACTGTGTTATTTTCATTAACCTTTTCAACTACCGGTTCTTTTTCCTTATCTTGATCAGGTTGTGGTTCTTGTGGAGTAGGAATAGCTTTATCAGAAGTTACAGGTATTTCAGGTGGTTTAAGTGTTGTACCACTTCTTGTGGTAATAGCTTTAGCAGTTTCATTTCTGGGGTTAGCATTTGTATCACTAGGTAGACTTCCCGGTTTTCTTTCACCTATTAACCTTGCTAGGTTACTCACTTCTTGTTCCAGATTTTGAATAGAAGCTTGTTGATTTCTAAATGCTTGAGCATTTTGTTCATTTGTTTGTTTTTGAGATGTGAAAAACTGTGTTTGAGTTTCAACTAGCTTCGTCATCATATCTTCTAAATTTGGCTTTTTATCATCGGTTTGTTGTGGTGGTTTGTTTTGAAAATTTGGTCTTTGCTGGTTGTAAGTATTATTGGATACTTGTTGATTGCTAGGACCTTGTTGGTTGTTGTATGGAATATTTCAGTTATAATTCTGGTTTTGATTGTAAATCGGTCTTGGCGGTTGATAATTATTCTGATAATTATTTCCAGGCCTTTGGTTTATGTATGAAATATTCTCTCTTTGTTCCATTGTTAATTCAATACTGAGATAATCTTTTGTCAAATGTGGTCCTCCACACTGCTCACAACTAATTCGTATTGAGTGAATATCTTTAGTCATCTTTTCCATTCGTCTCTCCACAGCATCTATCTTTGCGGAAATGGAATCTAAGTCATGGCTAGAATCGGCTCTAGCTGCTTTAGATGATCTAATGATATCTTTTTCTTGGTGCCACTCATGTGAGTGGGAAGCAGTGTTATCAATAATTTTGTAAGCATCAGTTTCGGTTTTCTTCATAATAGAACCACCAGCTGCTATATCTATGTCTTTCCTTGTAGTGATGTCACATCCTTGGTAGAATATTTGTACTATTTGACAGGTGTCTAAACCATGTTGCGGACATCCTCTTAACAACTTTCCATATCTAGTCCACGCATCATATAGAGTTTCATTTGGTTTCTGTGTGAACGTAACAATTTCTGCTTGAAGTCTTACGGCTTTAGATGCAGGAAAGAATTGTTTAAGAAATTTGTCAACTAAAACGTCCCATGTATCGATCGCCCCTTCAGGTAACGATTCCAACCAATCTTTGGCTTCTCCCTTTAAAGTCCAGGGAAATAACATGAGATATATCTGTTCATCCTCCACTTCTCGGATTTTAAATAGTGTGCAGATCCTATTAAAGGTACGTAGATGTTCATTTGGATCTTCCTTCGGCGCACCACTAAATTGGCATTGATTAGTTACCATGTGTAGAATTTGTCCTTTGATTTCATAATCTGGCGCATTAATGTCTGGATGAGTAATTGCGTGACCTTGGCCAGTGCGTTTAGCTCTCATTCGGTCTTCCATACTTAAAGGTTCCAGATTCTCCATAATTGAATTTGTTGAATCGGTATCACTAGATGATTTTGATTTAATAGTTCGTTCCTCAACAATCTCTGTTTGAATGATTGGTGGCTCCGAAGGAAAGTTTAATGGTTCAGGATCTATGAACCGTTCCTGAATATTCTCTGGATTCTCAATTGTGAGGTTGGGTTCAAAAAATGGATTATCGGAAATTTGAATTGAAGTACTTGGTCGACTGGATGACGATTCTAAAGAAAAATCAACGGCGGTTATATTTGCTAAATGTCTTGATCTAGTTACAGGTGGTGAACGTACAAAAGGTGATGAACGTCTTGCTCGGTGCATTCACTGAATATCCTATTAGTTTTTAAAAGGAAAGAAAAATTATAATAAGTTATCCAACCAATAGACTTTTCTGATTTTGCCCACGTTTTGAATAGCCAAAAGATGCAGCAGAGGGGCAGGATTTGTTTGGTCTCAATATAATTGAGGACTGTTTGGCTCCAATAACCCGGTCCACGTACAAATCCAACTATTACTACGAACCAGAAAATTTTGATGTCTATTAATTTAACCACTTAAAATAAATTTTCGTAATTTTAAGAAATTTAGATAAGAAGTAGAAAAAATTCTAAGTCCTAAAAACTAGAATGGCGAGAAATAAGAGAGAAAAAGAGTTCGTCGCAAAAGGTAGAAAAAGAAAAAATGGTTGAAAAATAAAAGGTGACGGAAAAATAAAAGAAACTTATAAAAACTTAAAAATACTTAACTAACCTAATCTTATTACTACAACTAACTTAAAATTATAATCGCAAATTGATATTACTAATTGGAATGATAATTGATACATAGTAAAAGGTGTCTAAAAATATTAAAGCTTACAGGAAAAACTAAATCCCAAATGGAAATAACTTAAAAAGAAACTAAAACTTAAAAAGGCGTCGCAAAATTCTAAAGCACCTAAATCTTAGTCTAAAGAAAAAGCACTTAAGGAATTCTACGGCAAAGCCTAAAAATCTAGGAGTAAAAATAACTATAGCAAAAACTAAGTTTAAAATTAAATATGAGCTAAAAAATACAAATATTACGCTACAACGATTAAAAAGGGACAAAATATAAAAATATACAAAAAGTTGTAAAAAGTACAATTTTTATAAAAATATTATTTTTATATTTTTTTTTATTTAATAAAACTACTAATTTTATAATTTAATTAAACTAATTAATACTAAATACATAAATTAAATAAAAAGTAAAAGTAAAAATAAAACTAATAATAATAATAATAATAATAATAATTAGGGTTAAATAATAATTATAATTAATAATAAACCGTAATTAATGCTGAATTAGGGCTTCCTGTTCGCGTGTCAGAGAAGCTCCGCGAGTTGCGGTAATTTATAAAAAAAACCCCGCGAGTCGCGGGGTTCAGAAATTCAGTTGACAGATTTAAATATTCGACGCGTTTTTTCTTTATTTATTTTTTTTATTTTCTGTTTTCTGTTTTTTTTTCTATATATAAAAGATATTTAATAAAACTTATATTTTTATAAACTAAAATAGAAATAAAGAAACTTATAAAACTTAAATATTTAACAAAATCTTAAAAATACTTATATTTTTGTTTTTCTTTTTTTATATTTTCGAATATTTAAAACGTATTTTTACAAAAGCGAATTTTTAATAGATGTAAGCTAAAAATCTTTTTTTTTTTTATATTAGCGTTGCGCTTCCGGCGTTTAAGAGTGTTCCCCGGCAGCGGCGCCAAAAATACTTGATGTTATGCGAGGTGTATACGAAATAGTTTATATTTTACTAGGAAAAACTATTAAATACGATACAATTTTACACAAGATATTTATTTATTTATAGAATGGATATACTTAAACCTTGCTACAACACTTATAGGCAGTGTACCTAATCGTACAGTAGTGTAGTTTTTAGTAAGTCCGGTTCGTTCCACAGGGAAATTTTTAAACAAAGCTCAACGCTATATTAGTTTACTTTTATAAAAATATAAATATATATATAAGTAATATTATTATTATAAAGGGGGGTTTTTACCGTTTAATGACCGGTTTGTCGATTTTAAAACTTTAGTCGCAGTTAAAACCTAATGTAAAATATTAAATAAACAAAAGACTTAATTTAAAGCGTAAAGTAAATAACGATAATGAAATTGCGAATAATAAAAGTGCGATAAAATAAAATTGCGATAATTAAAAAGTACGATAATTAAAAGTGCGATTAAATAACAATAAATAAAAGTGCGATAATTAGAAGTGAAATTAAATATAAAATAAAGGAAATTAAATATGAAATAAAAGAATTATGCTTATTTAAACTTCCGTAATCATGATGTTTGACGTGTTGATTTTAGTTTTATGCCCATGGGTTAATTGTCCTTTGTCCTGGATTATTTAATATGTCCTTCTGGTTTTTGTCCATAACAGTCCATCAGTCATAAATATAAAGTGCGAGTGTCCTCGTCAAATTATTATTATACCCGAAGTTAAATATTCCAACTAATTGGGGATTCGAATTGTAACAAGGTTTTAATACTTTGTTTAATGAATACACCAGGTTATCGACTGTGTGTAAACCAAGGTTTTACTACTTTGTTAACAATTACACCAATTACCCTTGAATGTAATTTCACCCCTGTTTTAATTATTCTAGTGGCTATTAATCCATTCCCGTGTCCGGTTAAATGAACGATTATTCGTACATATAAATACCCCGCCCATCGTGTCCGATTGAGTGTATATGGTAATTTATAGGGACGCCCAATTGTAAATCTTTATATTATCATTAACAAACTATCATTTAGTTAAACAAATATAAAGCCCATTAATAGTCCATAGTCTAATTTCCACAAGTGTCGTTCTTTTGTCCAAACCCCAATTATGGTACAAAGCCCAATTACCCAATTTTAGTAATTAGCCCAACATCATGATTACTTCGTTTTAAATAAGCATAATAATAACTTAGCTACGAGACATTAATGTAAAAAGGTTGAACATAACTTACAATGATTAAAAATAGCGTAGCGTTACACGGACAGAATTTCGACTTACACCCTTACAATATTCGCTAACATACCCTTATTATTAGAATTAAAATTAAAATTAAAATATAAATTATATATATATATATATATATATATATATATATATATATATCGTTTACGTATGATAAGAGAAGAAAAAGATGATGAATTTTTGATCAGAATTCGGTTTGCTTTATAGGCAGAGTTGATTTTTGGGGCTCCGCGACTCGCGGCCCTTTTGGCCTTCAAACTCCGCGAGTCGCGGAGATTGAAATTACAGCTCACAACTTTTGGAGTCTTTCTTGCCGACGGATTTTATATATAAATATAAAATATAAATAATTAATATAATTATTTATATATTATATTATATTCTTGTGCATAGTAGACTTGTAATTTTTAGTCCGTTGCGTCGAGCGTTGAGAGTTGACTCTGGTCCCGGTTCCGGATTATCGAACGTCCTTGCGTACAATTTTATATTTTGTACTTTGCGTTTTGAATCTTGTACTCTTGTAATTTCGAGACGTTTCTTATCAATAATTGGAACCTTTTTGATTGTCTTTTGTACTTTTGAGCTTTTTGGTCGTTTGCGTCTTCAATTCGTCGAATCTGTCTTTTGTCTTCACCTTTTATTATTTAAACGAATATCACTTGTAAATAGAACAATTGCAACTAAAAGCTTGTCTTTCTTGAGGAATAATGCTATGAAATATATGTTCGTTTTTAGCATTAACAGTAATCCACCTAGTACCTTTCCTACGATAGGGTTTCCAATGAGTGTACCTCAGAAAACTGATTTATCGGCTCGCGTTTTTATCATGTCTAACTTTAAAAGAACATTTTTGTGGGTGCAAAGATTTTCTAACAAATTTTATAAAACCGCCATCCAAAGTGACTCGAGATTTTTTTTTTTTAACAAAGGTCTTAATAGTAGGTTTCATTCCTAACGGAGGGCGAGAGAAAGTGTGATCCTTACATGGTGTAGTCTAATACGAAAGCCTTTAATAAAGTCCACCGAGGGAGTTTTGAAAAGCAAAACCTTTAAACGTTTGTTGTGACCACATAAACGGACGAAGTTCCTAGTAAATTTAGAAGTAGGTACAACGTGTACCATTTTGCTCAAAACTATTTGACTTAAGTTGAATAGCTCAGTAAAGGAGCGGTTTTTAAATAATTTGAAGATATAACTTAGTATCAAAATAGGTAAGTATAAATTTATACATATATGATTTTATAAATCATTTAAGTGACCGAAAAGTTTTTTTTTTTTTTAGTACCTTCATTGTCTGTAAATCTTGTGAGGACTGTACAAATAAACAACGTGTAAAAATTAATGATAAGCATAGTTTTTCGTATTTCAAAGGTTACGAATTGAAAAGATTTGAGTGAAAAGCTTGGAATCCTTGGGTGACCAGTTACTAGGTAATGAAAACTAATGATATAAATGCAGTTTTGGTAATTATCATGATACAAGTCTTTGGGCCAAAAATATTTACGTGCGAAGCCGTTGCTAAAAAGTGAGGTACGAAGGATAGAGCACGAGGATGAGAAGTTAATCGCTTCTTGAATTTGCAAAATGCCAAACAGGTCGTGACTAATAATGAAGTCAGAGTACCGATGGTGTTAATGTTACTAAATGAGAGTTTCTTGGAATGAGTTAGGACTTAGAGTTATGTAAGGAAGAGCATTGTTCTAACTGGTGTGGTGAAATAAATCCATGGGGTGACACAATAGTTTTGAATGGTTTATGTGGATGTCCGAAGGCCTTGCATGACGTGGTAGTCAGTGACTTTATCACATATACATGAATCTCTCGATTTCGACGGTTATAAAGCCTTTATGATGACTTGGATACGAATAACACGAAAAGTTTTATAAAATAAGCAACGAAAATTTTATAGAAATTGTTTATGGTGACAAGGTAAGAGAAGAAACGAAGTTCTTAGTAAATTAGGGTTATGTACAACACGTACCGTTCAAAGTATGATATCTTTTGAATAAAGGATTTGATTTGTAACAGTGAAAGTAAAGTTTCGTATGTACTTGTCAAAAATAGGTAATCATTTACTTTTTTTTTTTATATAATGGGTATGATTTCGAAAATTTGTATGAATGACAAACAAAATAAGTTTATTTTTCTTATAAAGCTTTGAGAGGATAGCACAGTAAAATAATGTGTGTAAAATTTGGTAAACAAAATTTTCATATTTCGGGGGATACAAGTTGGAAAAGATTGATGAGAACCGAGTAAAAGACTTTTGAAAATTTGGAGTGATATTTGAGGTAATAAAAACCAATGAATTTATGTATGATTGACGACTATTAGTAGGGCATAAGTCCTTTGACTAAAAATGATTAAGTGTGAAGTTGTTGCTTATAAGTGAGATACAAATGGGAGAGTATGAGGATGAGAGTTAACCACTCATTGATTTTAGGAAAATTTCGAACGGGTATGACGGATATCGAGGTAAGAAGGATGATGCTGTGGTTATCACCGAATAAAGATTTCTCGTAATAAGCTAGGACTTAGAGTTGCGTAAGAATGAGTATCAAAATGAGATTCTTGGGAGGTCTTCAATATAGGCTTTGAATTGCTGAAGTGACGGAATACAATCTTCCTTAAGTATTGTTGTGCAAGTTTGTCCATTGTATCGGTTTCTTTCATGGCTAGAAAGTAAGCAGTTTTGGTGAGACGGTCAATAATAACCCAGATGATGTCCTAACCATCTTACCGTCTTTGGTATTTTAGCGATGAATTCCATCCAATTTCCATTGTGGGATTTCGAGTTGTTGTCATGTAACTAATAAGGTTCAGTTCTCGGGCTACATCTCTTCCCATAATAGTTTCACCATTCTTGCAAGGTATACGGATAAATTTTCCCTCATTATAAACAAATTCCACTTTCATCCTTGAAAGTCAGTTCGTGCTAACTATTTCCTCAAAGCTTCTTAGCTCGATGAGTATTAGGTTAATCTTAAAGTTCATCCCAAATCAAATCTTACTGTACTACTGTGAAAAACAAATTCTATCAATCTTCTCAAATAACATATGCCTGTACGTAGGTAACTATTCCTTTTCAACTATTACATTAAAACTCCCAAGTTTGGTTAATATGAGGTCATCTCCAAATGACCCACCTGTTAATCTTAAAGTACTACCTTAAATTATTCCCTTATCTTCCTCAGTTTACCATTTGCTTGCCCTATAGAATACTTAGCTCTCATGGTTGTTAATGGCTTATTAGTCGTAACACTAAGGTTCTTAGATATAAGGTTTCTATCGCTCCAATATTAAACAGCCTTGAGACAATGAATCGTTGTGATGAAACGTACCCTAACCAAAATCAGGATCCATGCGAGTTTCTATAACTTAGATAACGATTGCTCTACCACAAGTTAGTACAAAGTTTTTCCTATTTGGGAACTTTTTCCTTAAATGACCAGGGTGTCGATCTCTAATACAAATTTTTCGGGTTATCAATTCTGCAATCAAGGCCCCTCTTGTACAGTATCTGAGTTACGTGGTTATTCCTTCCCTACCTTTAACAGGCTACAATGTGTACGCTCAAGTAATTCCTAACAAAATTTTCCCTGGATCACCCCATATTCCTCATGTAGTAACATTGGAACTTCTGCATGATTTACTTCAATATAATCACGCTGGCATGGCGTCATTATATTATAATAAATCGTACGTTCATTCCAATATCAATCCATATGGTCAATGTAACGTGATCACTTCCAATTATACACAAATTTCATCTAACAGTGCTTTATCTATGCCAACAAAATAGAATTGACATAACTAATCTCGCAGTTTCTCGTTGTCGGTGCGTAGGTTCCGTAGACCATGTATTAATGCTTAAGTGTCCCGAAGTTTCTTCAAAGGTTCGGATTCAGGTAACGTTGTTAGGTTCCTTCTAAATATTCAATCCGGGTTTCGCGTCGGGTTGTACGTGAAGCAAGTAGTAATACGATGTGTTTGAGCATCAGTAGAAGGTACTATGACCTTGTGAAAGGAGATGTCCTCCTGACTTATCCAATGTCTAGGGGTGGTAGGGACTTAAGTGCAGAAGTGTCGTTAGATCGTTGAGCAGTCGTGAAGAATGAAAGAGTTAAGTGACGGTTATGAGAGCGTACAGTGTATGTGTCAACTGAACAATCTTCTAGATTGCGTGAAGTAATGTTTCGATCTCTGGAACGGTGGAACAGTAGTAACAGGTGGATTGCACTACTAGTTCTTAGGGTTAGACGAGTGGGAAAGTAGTTCAGGAAAACATCTGAACCGGGAAGGATAAGTTCTCCAAGTCGGTATAACGGATAGTAGATAGGTAGCAAGAGCGTAATCAGGCATAACAACTACAGCAGCCTAGATCGTTTACAGCGGCACGTGGCATGGCAATAGTAACAGTATTATACCGAGGTAATATGCTAAAGGCAGATAGTAGCATGCAATCGAAAGCGAATAATAGCATGCAGTAGTGAAATCACACAGTAGCATACGGCATATAGCAGTAAAAGTAAGTAGCAGCATGCAGTAAGTTCAGCGGAAATAAGAAAACTAGCAAGTTGTAGATTAGTCCCATTAGTGAATCCTACTCGGGTCGGTCTTAGACTCACTAATGCAACCTAATTCCCTACAACCAATGCTCTGATACCAAAGGTGATGCCCCGTACTAAATCAACACGTACGGACCATGTGATGCCCCGTACTAAATCAACACGTACGGACCATCGACAACAGGATCATTACAAGGTTAAGTACTATATGCGATTTCAAAAAGAGTTTGCATTCATATTAAAAGGTGACGTCATAACTAACGTCAAATGTTTTACAACCAAAGTATGCTCCTACAAATAGCAAGCATGAATAATAGTACGTGACCCCATAGGTCGTTACAAATCATTGTTTCAAAAGTAATAATGTTTGAATGCAAATAAACGTTCATGCAGTGACATCTCTAAAGCAGCGGGTGTCTACAGCAAGACTAGTACAACAGCGGAAGCAAGTATCCTTAAGCACCTGAGAAAAACATGCTTAAAAACGTCAACACAAAGGTTGGTGAGCTATAGTGTAAGTATAACAGTAATGTAAGTAGGCCACGAGATTTTAGTACTACAAAGAGCTTTTCAAAACAGTAATCCAAATCCGTATGTTTAAGTATATGCTCAACAGTGGGCACTCGGTAACTAACTTAACATTTAATAATATAATACCCCCTGAAAGTACACTTGGCAAGTGTGTGTGTTTACGAAGTATTAAACACTCGTTAAATACTAGCGCGACTAGCCCGAGTGGGGATGTCAAACCCTATGGATCCATATCTAAGATTCGCGTTCACGGTTCAAAAACCAATGATTAAACGTTACCGAGCTAAAGGGAATGTTTATACCGTTGTATAACCCACACATATATAAGTTTAAGTACTCGTGCCTAGTATGTAAAACATAAAATCGCATGTATTCTCAGTTCCCAAAATAAGTTAAAGTAAAAAGGGAATGCTATAACTCACAATGATAATGTAGTCGTAAAGTCGGTTCGGAAAAGGTGTGCAAGTAATCGGTCCGAAGGTCCTCAACCTAAGGCAAATAGTACTAAGTCAGTAAATCATCTTAATAGGTTTAAAAGTATGTATTTAAGGTCATCATCATTCATCATCAAACAAAAGGCGTAAAGTAGGTTTCGTTTATGAAAGTAGTTTAAAACAAAGGCTGACTTCGATCAGTCACCACGGCCTATACCCTTACTGAATTAAGGTGAGACCAGTGGCCATGGCTCCGTATATGAGTCCTTTAAGTGTGGTAAAATTTACAGAAGCAAACTCGTCTTTGTGTGACCATGGCGACGGTCTAAGTGCAAGTAGGTCAGAAATTTCTGCACAACGTTAAAGGACATAGTGACGATCGGAGGGCCATAAATCCTAAACCGTAACTCGGATTAAGACGAGTCCTATATGAAAAGTTATCTACTCGAAAAGATCTATTTGAAAATCATAATCACAACAGCCCAGGTCTACTGGTATGTTACAGAAACAGCAGAACAGTAGGTAGAGAACAGTAAGCAGAAAAAAAATAATGGGTTCCGGTGGGTTTGGTGTTTGATGTTCATCATGGTTCTCATACTTGATGCCAATAGCTTCAAGTGTACAACTCATTGATGTGTTTACATCATATTTACCAAGTTTTGACCATCATAACCCTTGTGCAAGTCCATGACATGTAGCACAACTTCACTTAAGAGTTGTAAGTGTTTTGATGAACCAAAGTTACATCAAAGTCTTAGATCTAACACATACATGAACTTTAAAACTAATAATAAGTTACAAACTTGAAAGTAAACTAACTAATCAAGATCTTAAGATGTAGAACATAGTTCTTAGTTAGATCTTGAAGATCCAAGACTCAAAAGTCTAGATCAAGCATAAGTATACAAAGTTATATTTAAAGAAAACTTATTTACATGTTCTTGAACTTTTAAGTTATCTTTAAGTTCCAAGAGATATGAGATCAAGACTAACTTGTAGTACTTGACCAACAACAACCAAAATCATAAAATTAAAGTGCAAGTAAAACTAAATAAACTAGTAAAATGTTCATGGTTGTTCATACTTTAAAGATTCAAACCAAGGTTTGATCTTTAGAAAGTAAACTTTAAAGTTTACTTCATGAACTTCAAGTATGAGTTAAATCAACACATGAACTTGCAATCTTTTAAGAGAGTATATGTAGAACATAACTAGTAAGTTTATGTTCTTGTTGTGTTCTTGAAATTACAAGATAAAAGAAGAAAGAAACTAGTAAGTTTAATTCTTGAAAGCATGTAAGTAAACAACAACAACAACAAAGTAAGTAAGTAATAATAACAAACAAGTATTCAAGTAACAAAAGATGATGATGATTAATGGGAGTCTATGTTTCGGTTTTGATTAAAGAAAAGAAGGAAGAAAAGTTGTTCAAACACTTACAAGAAGAGAGAAATGTGAGAGAAAATGAAATGCACGTTTGAGAGTGTTTGAAGTTGTGAGAGAATGAGAGAAATCAAGTGATGAAAAATGAAACACAAACACCCCTAAAGGGTCCTCTAAACCCACGGTTTGCAGCCCCAAATAGGGGAGTGAAATGTTTGTTGGTCCATGCATGGTAAAGCTCATAAAAGGTGGTTAAAAGAGGTGGTTACATGGGGATAACAAGTTAACTAGATTCTAATTCTTTCAACTAACTAGTTAACTCCCTAAATGATACTTACACTTGAAAGACATGGGCTAAGTAGTTCATTAATAATGTAGGGTGGGCTTGTAAGCCCAAAGTCAAGTGTCCATTAACTTAAAACAAGCCCAAGTTCCAATAATAACAAGTAAACCCAATTAAAGCCCAAGTAATTAACTAATAACCGTAGTTAATTAAAATGATTAATAAATCTTAATCATGAATGCAAATAATATCTAGAAATATTATTTGTGAAGTTTCATGTGTCACAAAGACGTTTCGGGCACTTAAAAGTCAAGTACGGACAATCAAGGCAACATGTAAACGTAAGAACATGCATTCGTTTAATCACACGTATTAATAATAATAATTATTAATAAATACACGTTGGAAAATCCAGGGTCGTTACATTACCCACCTGTTAAAGAAAATTTCGTCCCGAAATTTTAAGGAGTGACCAACAATGGTACCGTATTCGAATAAGAAGGAGCGTATCATAGTTCTGTGAGACCCGTGGGCTCAGAAGTAAGTTATCTACCTTGAAAGGTACTTCGGCGTATGAAAGTGAGAATAGGTATATGCCGTTACTTAAGCCTCCTGTCCTAAGAGGTCAACAAATTGATTTTATTTCTGATTAACAGGAGTATGTCATCTGAATGTATATCCACAAGAAGGAAAGATGGTGTGTTTAGCCTTACAGGCATCTTCAGTAAGCTGGATGCGTGAAATGCATCATGAATGTTCCTAAGCTCATCTAAAACATTGAGCGTGTATGTCATAATATAAGCTGACAGGTAGAATGGAAAACATAGTGATTACAACCATGCGATTTGATGTATGGATAACGTTAGCTACGGATTTTAACAATCCCTTGGTTTCGAAAGGAGGCCATAGGCATAGGAACTCAATATTTAAGAATGTTTCATTTGAGTAAGTGAATCAAAATTTTAGCTGAAGGTGACCAACCGAACTTGCAGGCCATAATTATTCATAGTGTCTTCAGGACGGTCTGAACGAACAAGGAGGGATACTACCTAGTTTACCATACTACAGGTGAACCTATCCTTGGATGAAATGAAAACACGGTTCCGCAATGTAACTTCATCCTTTCAGTTACATGTTGAAGTTAGGATTAACGTTAACTAGAGTAACATACAGTTGCAACCAATGAAGGAAGAAATATATAGAGTATCCACATGAGTGTCGTAAATGTTTTAAGCAGTCCCCTCCCATGGGGTAACAAGATTCATAGGCTCTCAAAGTTTCTTATGTTACATTTCCAAAAGAAAGTCGCACGAAAGGCGTGGTCTTGAACGAGAGTGAACTCTTCGAGTGGTTCGTTTTGAATTTATTCGAGTACTTAAGGGGATGCGCGAATGAGGAGATACATGAACCCTTGGTCCTAACGAATGGCTTACTCCGAGTGAAAATAATCTCCAAAAATGATTCTTGTGTCTCAACATACTGATTCATAGAGATGAAGTTTACGAGGGTGTTGTGATTCGCCGTGAGGTATTGAGAACAGTAATCCACCTAGGGAACAGACATTCCCCTTTTTATTAAGTCTGGTAATCTAAGAATTACGGAACAGACACCCTAATTGACGCGAATCCTAAAGATAGATCTATTGGGCCTAACAAACCCCATCCAAAGTACCGGATGCTTTAGTACTTCGAAATTTATATCATATCCGAAGGGTGTCCCGGAATGATGGGGATATTCTTATATATGCATCTTGTTAATGTCGGTTACTAGGTATTCACCATATGAATGATTTTTATCTCTATGTATGTGATGTGTATTGAAATATGAAATCTTGTGGTCTATTGTTACGATTTGATATATATAGGTTAAACCTATAACTCACCAACATTTTTGTTGACGTTTAAAGCATGTTTATTCTTAGGTGAATACTAAGAGCTTCCGCTGTTGCATACTAAAATAAGGACAAGATTTGGAGTCCATGTTTGTATGATATTGTGTAAAAACTGCATTCAAGAAACTGATTTCGATGTAACATATTTGTATTGTAAACCATTATGTAATGGTCGTGTGTAAACAGGATATTTTAGATTATCATTATTTGATAATCTACGTAAAGCTTTTTAAACCTTTATTTATGAAATAAAGGTTATGGTTTGTTTTAAAAATGAATGCAGTCTTTGAAAAACGTCTCATATAGAGGTCAAAACCTCGCAACGAAATCAATTAATATGGAACGTTTTTAATCAATAAGAACGGGACATTTCAGTTGGTATCCGAGCGTTGGTCTTAGAGAACCAGAAAATTTGCATTAGTGTGTCTTATCAAGTTTGTTAAGATGCATTAGTGAGTCTGGACTTCGACCGTGTTTTCTTTAAAAATGATTGCTTAACATTTTTGTTGAAAACTATATATTATTAACATGTATATATTATGTGATATATTAATCTCTTAACATGTTTGATATTGTGTGATAGATGTCTACCTCTAGCACAAATCCCATTGACTCACCTAATAATAACGAAGAGTCGAATATATATTGGACTAATTCACAAGTTCCCGAAGAAGAACCAGAAGAAGAATCAGAACCGGAAGAAGAATCAGAACCGGAAGAGGAGGAACCGGAGGAGGAAATAGAACTGGTGGGGGAAATAATAAAATGGTTAAGTAAAAGAAAATCCTCAACCAACCGACCAAGGTTAATTATGGTCAATGGTGTTTCCGCCAAGGAAGCAAAATATTGGGAGGATTACCAATTCTCTGATGAATCGGATTCCGACGAGAATTCCGATGATATTATAGAAATTACCCCAACTGAATTTAAAAAGGCAAAAGAAAATAATAAGGGAAAGGGCATAAAAATAGAGAAATCTAATTCCAACCCCGATGAACTTTATATGTATCGTCAACCCCCGAAGCCCTTAAGTTGTAACAATGACCCGGGAATCTCTAAACCACCAGGTTTTTCTAAACCGTTGTGGAAAACGACAGCTCGTATTAGGGGAACGTCATATATCCCTAGAAACTTGGCAAAACGAACCAAAACCGAAGAAGAAGAAGAAACGAGCGAGTCAGAATAAGATAGTTGTATTCGTGTGGTGTAATATATGTAATATAGTGTGCTTATGCTTTATGATATATGTAAAAATTGCTTGTATTAATAAGTATTTTTTTTATGAATCTAACTCTTGTCTATTTTACAGTATAAAAACACAAAATGGATAGACAACCCAATATTTTAAGAGACCTACCCGGAGACATGATTGATGAAATCTTGTCTAGAGTCAGTCAGAATTCTTCGGCACAACTATTTACGGCGAAATCAGTTTGTAAGACATTCGTAGAACATTCCAAGAATGTCTTAGTTTATAAGAGACTTTCCTTTGAAAGATGGGGGATATCACATTGGTAAACCCATAAGTTACGATGTGTTTACTTTGACGCATATATTGCGGGGAACCCAAATGCTATTTTACGCAACGGGTTAAGAAATTATTTTGACTCAATGTATCCGAATATAGGACTTCATGATTTAGAAAAAGCGGCTAACATGTAACATAAAGAAGCATGCTATGCTTACGGTTAGTAATGTTCGCTTCTCACCAAAGTGAGAAAAAGAACATCGGGCTACAACTATTAAACAAAACGTTCCCACAAGTGACGGAGTCGGTAATTGGGGAAAGAAATGAGGTTTTTAGGTTATTACGAGAATGTTGGTCATTACGTAACCCTCGTCCCTTTGACGACGTTACAACACGCTGTCTTATCAACGGCCATAACGGTTATGTTCCACAAGACCAAGGATGGGAAGTAGTCCTAGTAAAACCAGAATGCATGACTTGTTTCTGGACGTATGAATTACATGTCTTTATTGCCTTTTGCTGAACGACTTGTGTACTAGCTAGAATTATCTTCACAACTATCTTGTATCAAAGTTATTGTGTGCTATATTTCATGCTTTATGTAAAATAAGCGATATTGTAAGTTTGTAAAATATTGTATAAAAGTTTGAACGCGAAATATTATTATAATCAGTTTTTCATATAGAATTGTAGTAGTTGAATTGTATATTAGCTACTAAGTATGAACTTAACGGGTAGGTACTACCTGAATTTAAAGTTATAAAATGCTAATATGAAGAAAAAACTTTTATAAATGAGTTCATATTATGCTACAAAATACTATTAACTACTCTTAATATTCTGTATGATTAACTTGTTCCATTTGACTATTTTGAAGGAAATGGCACCGACTACTCGACACACCGTGAATATGAATGAAGAGGAATTCTGTACTTTTCTAGCTTCAAACATAGCCGCAGTACAGGCTGCGCTACATACCAACAATAACCTTGGATCTAGCAGTACAGGAAATCGTGTAGGATGCACCTATAAAGAATTCACTGCCTGCAAACCTTTGGAATTTGATGGAACCGAAGGACCGATCGGATTGAAACGGTGGACCGAGAAGGTCGAATTGGTGTTTGCCATAAGTAAGTGTACTGAAGAGGACAAAGTGAAGTACGCTACGCATACCTTCACAGGTTCTACGTTAACATGGTGGAATACCTATCTAGAGCAAGTGGGACAAGATGATGCGTACGCACTACCGTGGTCAGCATTCAAGCACTTGATGAACGAGAAGTACCGTCCCAGAACCGAGGTCAATAAGCTCAAGACAGAACTTAGAGGGTTACAAACCCAAGGATTTGATATTACCACGTACGAAATACGATTCACAGAATTGTGCCTATTGTGTCCGGGAGCGTTCGAAGATGAGGAAGAGAAGATCGACGCGTTTGTGAAAGGATTACCGGAAAGAATCCAAGAATACATAAGTTCACACGAGCCCGCCTCCATACAATAGGCATGTAGAATGGATCACAAACTAGTGAACCAGATTGAGGAAAGAATTAAAGAACAGACGGCTGAAGAGCTCAATGTGAAGCAAGTCAAAAGAAAGTGGGAGGAAAACGGTGATAAGAATCACCAATACAACAACAACAGCAATTACAATAATAATCGCAACAATTATCCCAACAATCGCAACATCAATCGCAACTACAACAAACGGCCCAACAACAACAACAACAACAACAGCAACTACAACAATCATCCCAACAACAATAACAACTGCAACAACAACAACAATCAGATGCAGCTATGCCAAAGGTGTGAAAAGTATCACTCGGGGTTCTGCACCAAATTTTGCAACAAGTGTAAAAGAAATGGTCATAGCGCGGCGAAGTGTGAGGTCTACGGACCAGGGTTTAACAGAACGAAAGGAACAAATGGTGTCGGAACGAGTAATGGCGGAACAAGTAGTGTCGGAGCAAGTTATGCCAATGTAGTTTGTTATAAATGTGGAAAACCGGGCCACATTATTAGAAATTACCCGAACCAGGAGAACACGAATGGACAAGGCCGTGGAAGAGTTTTCAATATTAATGTGGCAGAGGCACAGGAAGACCCGGAGCTTGTTACGGGTACGTTTCTTATTGACAATAAATCTGCTTACGTTTTATTTGATTCGGGTGCGGATAGAAGCTATATGAGTAGAGATTTTTGTGCTAAATTAAGTTGTCCATTGACGCCGTTGGATAGTAAATTTTTACTCGAATTAGCAAACGGTAAATTAATTTCAGCAGATAATATATGCCGGAATCGAGAAATTAAACTGGGTAGCGAAATATTTAAGATTGATTTGATACCAGTAGAGTTAGGGAGTTTTGATGTAATAGTTGGCATGGACTGGCTGAAGAAGGTGAAAGCAGAGATCGTATGTTATAAAAATTCAATTCACATTGTACGAGAAGAAGGAGAACCCTTAATGGTGTACGGAGAAAAGGGCAACATGAAGCTACATCTTATTAGTAATTTGAAGGCACAAAAACTAATAAGAAAAGGTTGCTATGCTATTCTAGCACACGTCGAGAAAGTACAAACTGAAGAAAAGAGCATCAATGATGTTCCCGTCGCAAAAGAATTTCCCGATGTATTTCCGAAAGAATTACCGGGACTACCTCCACATCGATCTGTTGAATTTCAAATAGATCTTGTACCAGGAGCTGCACCAATAGCTCGTGCTCCTTATAAACTCGCACCCAGTGAGATGAAAGAACTGCAAAGCCAACTGCAAGAACTATTAGAACGTGGTTTCATTCGACCAAGCACATCACCATGGGGAGCTCCTGTTTTGTTTGTCAAGAAGAAGGATGGTACATTTAGGTTGTGTATTGACTACAGAGAGTGGTACATTTAGGTTGTGTATTGACTACAGAGAGTTGAACAAACTTACCATCAAAAATTGTTATCCACTGTCGAGAATTGACGACTTATTTGATCAACTACAAGGCTCGTCGGTTTATTCGAAGATCGATTTACGCTCTGGATATCATCAAATGCAAGTAAAGGAGGATGATATTCCAAAAACTGCTTTTAGGACGCGTTATGGTCATTATGAGTTTATGGTTATGCCGTTTGGATTGACTAACGCACCAGCTGTGTTCATGGACCTTATGAATCGAGTGTGTGGGCCATATCTTGACAAGTTTGTCATTGTTTTCATCGATGACATACTTATTTACTCAAAGAATGATCAAGAGCACGAAGAACATTTGAGAAAAGTGCTAGAAGTATTGAGGAAAGAAAAATTGTACGCTAAGTTTTCAAAGTGTGCATTTTGGTTGGAAGAAGTTCAATTCCTCGGTCACATAGTGAACAAAGAAGGTATCCAGGTGGACCCGGCAAAGATCGAAACCGTTGAAAAGTGAGAAACCCCAAAAACTCCGAAGCATATACATCAATTTTTAGGATTGGCTGGTTACTACAGAAGATTCATCCAAGATTTCTCCAAAATAGCAAAACCCTTGACTCCATTAACACATAAAGGGAAGAAATTTGAATGGAAGGATGAACAAGAGAAGGCGTTTCAATTATTGAAGAAAAAGCTAACTACGGCACCTATATTGTCATTGCCTGAAGGGAATGATGATTTTGTGATTTATTGTGACGCATCAAAGCAAGGTCTCGGTTGTGTATTAATGCAACGGACGAAGGTGATTGCTTATGCGTCTGGACAATTGAAGATTCACGAGCAAAATTATACGACGCATGATTTGGAATTAGGCGCGGTTGTTTTTGCATTAAAGACTTGGAGGCACTACTTATATGGGGTCAAAAGTATTATATATACCGACCACAAAAGTCTTCAACACATATTTAATCAGAAACAACTGAATATGAGGCAGCGTAGGTGGATTGAATTGTTGAATGATTACGACTTTGAAATTCGTTACCACCCGAGGAAGGCAAATGTGGTAGCCGACGCCTTGAGTAGAAAGGACAGAGAACCCATTCGAGTAAAATCTATGAATATAATGATTCACACTAACCTTACTACTCAAATAAAGGAGGCGCAACAAGGAGTTTTAAAAGAGGGAAATTTAAAGGATGAAATACCCAAAGGATCGGAGAAGCATCTTAATATTCGGGAAGACAGAACCCGGTATAGGGCTGAAAGAATTTGGGTACCAAAATTTGGAGATATGAGAGAAATGGTACTTAGGGAAGCTCATAAGACCAGATACTCAATACATCCTGGAACGGGGAAGATGTACAAGGATCTTAAGAAACATTTTTGGTGGCCAGGTATGAAAGCCGATATTGCTAAATATGTAGGAGAATGTTTGACGTGTTCTAAGGTCAAAGCTGAATATCAGAAACCATCAGGTCTACTACAACAACCTGAAATCCCGGAATGGAAATGGGAAAACATTACCATGGATTTCATTACTAAATTGCCAAGGACTGCAAGTGGTTATGATACTATTTGGGTAATAGTTGATCGTCTCACCATGTCAGCACACTTCCTGCCAATAAGAGAAGATGACAAGATGGAGAAGTTAGCACGACTGTATTTGAAGGAAGTCGTCTACAGACATGGAATACCAATTTCTATTATCTCTGATAGGGATGGCTGATTTATTTCAAGATTCTGGCAGACATTACAGCAAGCATTGGGAACTCGTCTAGACATGAGTACTGCCTATCATCCACAAACTGATGGGCATAGCGAAAGGATGATACAAACGCTTGAAGACATGCTACGAGCTTGTGTTATTGATTTCGGAAACAGTTGGGATCGACATCTACCGTTAGCAGAATTTTCCTACAACAACAGCTACCATTCAAGCATTGAGATGGCGCCGTTTGAAGCACTTTATGGTAGAAAGTGCAGGTCTCCGATTTGTTGGAGTGAAGTGGGGGATAGACAGATTACGGGTCCTGAGATAATACAAGAAACTACCGAGAAAATCATCAAAATTCAACAAAGATTGAAAACCGCCCAGAGTCGACAAAAGAGCTACGCGGACAGTAAAAGAAAAGATATAGAGTTTGAAATTGGAGAAATGGTCATGCTTAAGGTTTCACCTTGGAAAGGCGTTGTTCGATTTGGTAAACGGGGGAAACTAAACCAAGGTACATTGGACCATTCAAGATTATAGATCGTGTCAGACCAGTAGCTTACCAACTGGAGCTACCTCAACAACTCGTGGCTGTACATAACACTTTCCACTTCTCAAATTTGAAGAAATGTTTTGCTAAAGAAGATCTCACTATTCCGTTGAACGAAATCTAAATCAATGAAAAACTTCAATTCATTGAAGAACCCGTCGAAATAATGGATCGTGAGGTTAAGAGACTTAAACAAAATAAGATACCGATTGTTAAGGTTCAATGGAATGCTCGTAGAGGACTCGAGTTCACCTGGGAGCATGAAGATCAGATGGAGAAGAAATACCCGCATTTATTTCCAGAAGATACGTCAACACCTCCAACTGCTTAAAATTTCGGGACGAAATTTATTTAACGGGTAGGTACTGTAGTGACCCGAATTTTTCCATGTTTATTTATATATATATTAAATGAAATTGTTATTTACATGATTAAGTGTTTCCAACATGTTAAGAAATCAAACTTGTTAAGACTTGATTAATTGAAATAGGTTTCATATAGACAATTGACCACCCAAGTTGACCGGTGATTCACGAACGTTAAAACTTGTAAAAACTATACGATGACATATATATGGTTATATATATAGTTAACATGATTTTATTATAAGTATGTATCTCATTAGGTATTTTAACAATGAGTTATATACATAAAAATGAGACTATTAATTTAAGAAACTCGAAAACGATATATATAACGGTTATCGTTATAACAACGTCTTACTAGGTACATACGAATCATATTAAGATATTGATACACTTGGTTAATTATGTTAAATGATAATTAAATATATTATTAAGTGTATTAACAATGAAATACATATGTAAAAATAAGACTACTAACTTAATGATTTCAAAACGAGACATATATGTACCGATTATCGTTGTAACGACATTTAACTGTATATATATCATACTAAGATATATTATATATATCATAATATCATGATAATATAACAATTTAACATCTCATTTGTTAAAATAAATAATGGGTTAACAACATTTAACAAGATCGTTAACCTAAAGGTTTCAAAACAACATTTACATGTAACGACTAACGATGACTTAACGACTCAGTTAAAATGTATATACATGTAGTGTTTTAATATGTATTCATACACTTTTTAAAGACTTCAAGACACTTATCAAAATACTTCTACTTAACAAAAATGCTTACAATTACATCCTCGTTCAGTTTCATCAACAATTCTACTCGTATGCACCCGTATTCGTACTCGTACAATACATAGCTTTTAGATGTATGTACTATTGGTATATACACTCCAATGATCAGCTCTTAGCAGCCCATGTGAGTCACCTAACACATGTGGGAACCATCATTTGGCAACCAGCATAAAATATCTCATAAAATTACAAAAATATGAGTAATCATTCATGACTTATTTACATGAAAACAAAATTACATATCCTTTATATCTAATCCATACACCAACGACCAAAAATACCTACAAACACTTTAATTCTTCAATTTTATTCATCTAATTGATCTCTCTCAAGTTCTATCTTCAAGTTCTAAGTGTTCTTCATAAATTCCAAAAGTTCTAGTTTAATAAAATCAAGAATACTTCCAAGATTGCAAGCTTACTTCCAAGTTTTCTAAATCCATTCCAAGTAATCATCCAACCTCAAGAAATCTTTGTTTCTTACAGTAGGTTATAATTCTAATACAAGGTAATAATCATATTCAAACTTTGGTTCAATTTCTATAACTATAACAATCTTATTTCAAGTGATGATCTTACTTGAACTTGTTTTCGTGTCATGATTCTGCTTCAAGAACTTCGAGCCATCCAAGGATCCGTTGAAGCTAGATCCATTTTTTTCTTTTCCAGTAGGTTTATCCAAGGAACTTAAGGTAGTAATGATGTTCATAACATCATTCGATTCATACATATAAAGCTATTTTATTCGAAGGTTTAAACTTGTAATCACTAGAACATAGTTTAGTTAATTCTAAACTTGTTCGCAAATAAAAGTTAATCCTTCTAACTTGACTTTTAAAATCAACTAAACACATGTTCTATATCTATATGATATGCTAACTTAATGATTTAAAACCTGGAAACACGAAAAACACTGTAAAACCGGATTTACGCCGTCGTAGTAACACCGCGGGCTGTTTTGGGTTAGTTAATTAAAAACTATGATAAACTTTGATTTAAAAGTTGTTATTCTGGGAAAATGATTTTTATTATGAACATGAAACTATATCCAAAAATTATGGTTAAACTGAAAGTGGAAGTATGTTTTCTAAAATGATCATCTAGACGTCGTTCTTTCGACTGAAATGACTACCTTTACAAAAACGACTTGTAACTTATTTTTCTGACAAAAAACCTATACTTTTTCTGTTTAGATTCATAAAATAGAGTTCAATATGAAACCATAGCAATTTGATTCACTCAAAACGGATTTAAAATGAAGAAGTTATGGGTAAAACAAGATTGGATAATTTTTCTCATTTTAGCTACGTGAAAATTGGTAACAAATCTATTCCAACCATAACTTAATCAACTTGTATTATATATTATGTAATCTTGAGATACCATAGATACGTATACAATGTTTCGACCTATCATGTCGACACATCTATATATATTTCGGAACAACCATAGACACTCAATATGTGAATGTTGGAGTTAGCTATACAAGGTTGAGGTTGATTCCAAAATATATATAGTTTGAGTTGTGATCAATACTGAGATACGTATACACTGGGTCGTGGATTGATTCAAGATAATATTTATCGATTTATTTCTGTACATCTAACTGTGGACAACTAGTTGTAGGTTACTAACGAGGACAGCTGACTTAATAAACTCAAACATCAAAATATATTAAAAGTGTTGTAAATATATTTTGAACATACTTTGATATATATGTATATATTGTTATAGGTTCGTGAATCAACCAGTGGCCAAGTCTTACTTCCCGACGAAGTAAAAATCTGTGAAAGTGAGTTATAGTCCCACTTTTAAAATCTAATATTTTTGGGATGAGAATACATGCAGGTTTTATAAATGATTTACAAAATAGACACAAGTACGTGAAACTACATTCTATGGTTGAATTATCGAAATTGAATATTCCACTTTTTATTAAGTCTGGTAATCTAAGAATTAGGGAACAGACACCCTAATTGACGCGAATCCTAAAGATAGATCTATTGGGCCTAACAAACCCCATCCAAAGTACCGGATGCTTTAGTACTTCGAAATTTATATCATATCCGAAGGGTGTCCCGGAATGATGGGGATATTCTTATATATGCATCTTGTTAATGTCGGTTACCAGGTGTTCACCATATGAATGATTTTTATCTCTATGTATGGGATGTGTATTGAAATATGAAATCTTGTGGTCTATTGTTACGATTTGATATATATAGGTTAAACCTATATCTCACCAACATTTTTGTTGACGTTTAAAGCATGTTTATTCTCGGGTGAATACTAAGAGCTTCCGCTGTTGCATACTAAAATAAGGACAAGATTTGGAGTCCATGTTTGTATGATATTGTGTAAAAACTGCATTCAAGAAACTGATTTTGATGTAACATATTTGTATTGTAAACCATTATGTAATGGTCGTGTGTAAACAGGATATTTAGATTATCATTATTTGATAATCTACGTAAAGCTTTTTAAACCTTTATTTATGAAATAAAGGTTATGGTTTGTTTTAAAAATGAATGCAATCTTTGAAAAACGTCTCATATAGAGGTCAAAACCTCGCAACGAAATCAATTAATATGGAACGTTTTTAATCAATAAGAACGGGACATTTCAATATTGGGGATTACGGTCGCAATATTGGGGATTACAGCCGCAATTTTATGGATTACGGCCGTAATATTGGTGTTGGCAGGTTACGAATTTAACCTTAAATTTGAGGTTTTTAAGGGGTGTTTTGGTCCTTTCACTTAGGGGTCGGGTTTTTAGCCACAAAACTGACCCAAGGCCCATCTAGAGCTCATTTCTTATCCATTCAAACACTCCCAATCTTAGAGAGAGAGAAGGATTCCTAGAGAGAGGAAGCTTGAGTGGGTGAAGATGGTGGTGATTCTTGCCCAAATTGGAGTGGATCTTGGTACATCTTGATGTTTCTAACTACTAGGATTCGTTATGATGCTAAGGTAAACCCTAATTCGAATTGTAAGTGTATAATTCTTGTGTTGAGTTTGAGTTAGTGTTGGGTTATAAACCCCATTTCTCATGAAATTGAGGGTTTTATTGTATGTATTGTGTAAGTAAACCTAATTATTGTGGATTTAGGGTTTGATGACAAATTTGGAAGTATTTGTCATGGTTTGGGTGTTAAATCACTAAGTCATAAGTGTGTTGGTGTTTTGATGTTCTTAAGAACATGTTTGCTAGACAAAATGGATGTTGACTTGGTTTGTTGTCAAAATGAGTTTTGAGTCAAGTTTTGGTGAATCAAGTATGTAAATACTTGATTGAATCAAGTATGTAAATACTTGATTTAGGTGTTACTTGGTGTTTTGGAAATATAATCACTAGCCGTTAGTGATTTTGGGCATTTTTGGGACTTATGTCAAAATGGGTTGACTTTGATTGGGTAGAATTTGGTAATGACACTAATTTTGAATTAAATGGATGTTAAACACTTTTGTTAAGTGTTAAATGGCGTTTTTGAATGAAAGTAATCGTGGGAAGTGATTTTGAGTTAAAATGGCATTTTAACAAAAGTCAAAGGTAGTCAAAGCAATATGGGTCAATATTGCAAGTGTTATGATTTTGGTGAATATGGCGTTTGAAATGGTCACTACCTAAGTAGTAACATAGTGTCAGGACCTAGGTTGGTCTAATTTAGTGTTAAGTATAATTTGGATTAAATTGTACTTTGTAGTGTGGGTTTGAATTACCACCCGTAGTGGCAATTGGTGGAGTCCACTTTAGGTGCCTAAATGGGTGGATTGTGGAGGTAGGTATAAACCCTTGGTTAAGGGTGTTGGCATCGAATTCTCTTGTAGAGAATGTATGTTGATTATGTGTATACCTATATGCGTATTATAGGTAAAAGCTTGCTCGGTTGCGTTTGGTGGAGATTTCGCGCATGGTTTGTAATGCTCGAGTTCATGAGGTGAGTGGAATAATTATGCGTGTACGTATATAACGTATTTATTTGTGTAGCGTGAGATGTGAAGTGTCGATGTGTTAAGACACCACGTTTCACGTAACGAGTGAAGTGTCGATGTGCTAAGACACCATCCGGGAATTATGAAGAGTGAAGTATCGACGTGTTAAGATGACACTCTAAGAAATGTAATGGGGTGAAGTATCGATGTGTTAAGATGCCACCCGGGGTGAAGTATCGATGTGTTAAGATGCCACTCCAAGTAATATGACGAGTGAAGTGTCGACGTGTTAAGACACCACTGGGGTGAAGTGTCAACGTGTTAAGACACCACCTGGGGTGAAGTATCGACGTGTTAAGATGCCACCCTTGGGGTTAGTGTACGACGTGTTAAGTGCACTAATGGTTGTTACGAACACCGATGGTCTTTCGCGAGTACCATTCCCTTGTATGATTGGTTAACCATGGTTATGTGTTGTAGTGTAGCATATTATGTTGTTCGAGTTATATGCTATTGTTTGTGCTAGCTTGCGTATTTGAGATTTAGCTTTATACTTTGCGATGATAAGCTAATTATATTGCTAGCGTGTATGCGATAATTGTGTAAGTGATTGCAAGTTAGTAGATTATATATGTATATGTATAATTATTGCATTCACTAAGCTTTATGCTTATCCCTCTCATTGTTTACCTTTGTACAGGTATTGTGATTGTGAAGCTAGCTAGTTGTTAGTCTAGATGTGTAGGAGCGCTTGGGCTCGATGGGGTAGCTTTTGGATATTTGGACGCGAATTGGGGATTCGGTAGCCCCCGGGATTTATGCTCTTGGTATCGGGTTGGATTATTGAGTATTAACCTATATTTTTGTATGATTGGGTCATTGTTACAAATACTTTTGTAATGCGTCATTTGTATACCAAGGGTCGTTATAAATTGTTAAACGTATCGAAATGTTATGTAATATGAACGTATGAATGGGACCTAACTTATATAAAAAAAATATAGTGCTACGTTTTTGGTAAACGGAATCGTGGTCCTTACAAGTGGTATCAGAGCATAGTCTAAGGGAATTAGGTGACCTTGGAATAGGTGTCTAGTCTTAGACTTATTGACAGTGGTGTGTTATTTGCGGGACTTGTAGGAATACGGGTCGGATTGAGATTTGTTAGTGCCTTAGAGTAGGTGACTAACTAGGACTTGTACTTGTCCAATGTGTGATTATGTGGGGCCTTACTTCGTGTATAAATTAGTGCCTTAGACTGCTAGTGCCTAATGTAAGTAGGCGAACTTGAACGTTGTTTTAGTGATAGTCACCTAGGTTGTAGGTTGACTTGTTGTTACGGCGTACTTGTGTATATTTATTATTATATTGTATATAGGTGTATATATACAGGTATCTATTGGTACGCTGTCCTAGAGACGAATCTATTGGAGAGTTTCGGATGTTTGATAGTTTTGAGTGATCAAGTTCACGGTAAGGACTTTGGTCGTTCGGGTACTATGAGTTATCGCATGTTATTTTGTGTGAATGTTGAATCAGTCCGGGTAAAGTACTTTGCGTGACCATTTGGAAATGGTAAGGTACGCAATTGTAATAGTGATTGATCACCATTATTACAACCGTGTATCTTTACACCAAGCATGACATGACGAGTACTGAACGGAGGAAACGTGGCATGGTTGGGGTAGATTCGGGGCGAGTTAGGAATCTTTTATTGGTTCCTAGGATATAGTGGTCTCGGATGATGTGCTTGTTGTCACATCGGGTTCTTTGTGAGTTGGGAAGTGTTACAATGGTTTCGGTTAGCTAAGGTGAGTGAGAAAACTCACGAGTTTGGTGCGTGCTTAGTCACCCTAAGTAGTGGGTGCACTATTGAGATTGTCATTGGTTGTAGTTACCCATCGTAACTTGAACGATCGATTAATGTGTGTGTGTGTGTGTGTGTGTGTCGAGGACTTGAATTCCGGAATGAGATGCAACAAGTCTAATGATTGTGGTATTGGGTTACACTCGGTAGAGTGTGTGTTTAGGGAATCGTGTAAGGATTCTAGTTGTGAGTCGCCTTGGAATTGGCGAGTCGAGGAGTCTTCGGGTCGTTAAACTCATGTGAGTGAGACCTGTATGGCGATGATTGTGTTAGTGAGTTGTGGATTATAGGGTAACATTCCTAACAGAATATCACATGTAGTTGTGGTTGTGCCAATATGTGGAAGGGTGTAAGACTTGGTGTTTTCAAGCATCTCTTTAGTGTTAGATGAAAGGTTTCGTGAGGCTATATCGTTTGGCCTTGTGGAATTGCGGGTAGCGCGTGATCGCTAGGAACTTTCGATAAGACAGTAAACCATAAGGTTTGTCGGGTAGGAATGACTTCGGGTCATTATTGTGGAGAAATGGGTGACATCGGGTGTATGGAACCCAAAGGTCGAGTTTCTAAATCTCGGTAGAATGTGGTGGGAGTCTGCATGACACTGCGTCAGGTGCCCCTTTATACCTGCAAAGTGTGATGTTCAACTCTGGTGATGGTGTGATCATTTTGTGCTTAGGGTGACCTTGAGATACCCTTGGAAGCATCAGAGATTATAATAGTGATCGACAGGTGATAGTAATTCGACGGTGGTGAAAGTCGAAGTTTAAGGGCATTGCGGCCAATACTTCTTATGAAGCGACGGATGAGCGAATCTTTTTACTCTTAAGTGATAGACGGGTAAAGAGGATCGGTGAGCCGGTGACAGACTTAATGGTCGGTTAGACCGAAGGTTATGATGAAGAGTTGATATTGCGGTCGATGCAATTACTATATCGGATTGGTCACTCTTCTCCATTAGAGTGAGCAATTGTCGATAAAGGTCCGTTGAGTGGAAGGTCGGGTGATCTCGACTCAGAAGCACGACTAGTTAAACGGAGTGGCATATGCCTAGGCTTAGAGGCATATGTAGGACTTTGGTGAAGTTCGCTTTGCGAACATTTAAGGAAGTTGATTGTGATTGTGGTATGAAGGTGCGATGTAGTCGCGTGTACGACATTTCAAGTGAATGTGTATGTCAGCTCTGAGAGCCTGAAGTGAATTCGTGGTGATTTGGAGTGTATGACCAACGATGAGAATGGTCATATGTTTCTTGAAATAACAATTCCGCAGGAGGTTATCATCTTGGCAGTGAGAAGGTGGAGTTGAATCCTAAGTGGGGGAGTTTTTACTACCGTCCGAGGAAGCATTGGTGGTGTTATGTATAGTGAAGTGGCAGAGTGTACCGTGCTAAGCCTCAATAGGTATTCGGAGTTCCTAACGAGGAAGAGTGGAGGGTTGTTGATGTTGACTCGAAATCGTGCATTACGATTGTGAGTTACAATTCTGGAACGTTACGCGTGAAGATTGTAAAGATGGGGATCGAAGGAAGTGTAAGTCTTCTTATGTATGGTGGTCGTGTAGTACCAATGTGCGGCATGAGACCAAATGTGAAGTTTGATATCTCGAAGTGAGAGAATGAAGTCGTCATTGCAGGTGCTCTCAATATGAAAATCTAGGTTGTCGTGAAACTCAGATAGTATTATTGAATGGGTACGAGTTCGATATCGCGAAGGATACTGTATTTTCCCTGTCGAAAAACGTGATCGTGGAAATTATCAGTGGATTATTCCACTTTATGAATGATTGTGAGGCGGGGAGTGCCGGTTCTGATTGTCTCACATAGAGACACGCGGTTGTTTGTTGCGTGAGTGTGTTCCCTAGTGATGTGACCCGTTAGTTGCATCTAAATGTTGAGGCCATCCTTAACGGAGGGTCTAGGTGGGAGGATTCACCAGGAGTTGGTGGATATTATTGTGGGTCATGTGGTGAATTGCGAATTTGTTGTGATGATAATTCGTTGTTGACGGGATTCTAGTACACGAATAGTTTCCATGCTAGTACTAGGAAGCCGTAATTGTAAGGATGTGTTGGAGGGTTTAGGGGAGAAACCCTGTATCGAGTGTTGGTGTTTCATCTAACTCGTGGTATATTATTGTCGTCTTGAATTAATTCAGTGACGAATGATCGTTGGCGGAGCAAATGATAGGAAAGTTGTGTTCCTAGTATGAGTAGTTGGTGATACCGAAATTCTTCGTTGAGGGAATAACCCGGTTGTGGCAACGGGGGGAAGTTGGTTCCTAAATCAGAGAACATTCATGAATGACCGGTTAAGTAGTACGTTTATGAACCAATGAAGTACGGAGTTTAATGAGGCATGGATCCTTCTCGATTTGGATTAATGTGTGATGACCCGGCAATTTCCGACCAAATTTAAACTTGATCTTAAGATGAAACCAACATGATAAGCAAAGTCTGTAATGTTGAGTCTTAAATATTTTGAAATGTTTTCATATATTCAATTGACCCTCTGACTATTCCCGACGATTCACGAACAAATGTGTAAGCAATTATGTAATATATATATATATATATATATATATATATATATATATATATATATATATATATATATATATATATATATATATATAAGCGTATATATTAAATTAATATAATACAAAATAATCATTTGAATTGAAGATATAAAATAATATACAAAATAATTAAGTGTAATGTAAAATGAATCTATATATATATATATATATATATATATATATATATATATATATATATATATATATAGAAAATTCGAGATGCACAAGTTGATATATTATCATTAATACTATTATTATTAATAAGAATATCAATATAAGTATTGTTATTAATAGCACTATTGTTATCATTTTTTATATTATGATTGTTATTTTTTTTAAAAATAAATTAAAAAAATATATATATTATTTAGTTATTATTATTAATAATATATTTAGTATTATTATTAGAATTATTAATATTATTATCTTCATTATTAATTTTATTATTATTACTTACATAATTATAATTATAATTAGTATCAATATATATACTTATTTACTTATTAAAACAAGGTATAAATAATCGGATATATATATCTTTAGAATCTGATTTATGTCGTGATCAAGCTTTAACAATTTTGTTTTACGTCTCTGAAAACATTAAACAAAAGAATCATTCGTACTAGTTTGTTAAAGATCAAAATCAACTTTTATTATTTTTATTATTTTTCCTCCTGAACGATTATTTTTGTCAAATTAAATGGACTATCAAACAAATGTATTGGTGTCAAATGAGCTGTAAAAATGTCATTTATCATATATATAATATTCCTCTAATACAACTCGAGTGATAACAGAACAATTAAATTAGGAGTCTGAAAAATAAACTCAAACAACTCTGTTCTTCATCCACTTTTCAAAAACATCGAATTTGAGTTTAAATTTAAAATCCTTTAATGCAGTTTCATTATAAACCTTTCATTTAAGCTTTCTGGAAAGTTACAAATCCCAATTTATCATATTGAGTTCAAATTTCCGAAGTCAAACATAATTTCTAAAAGTCAAACAATCTGTTCATCGTTAAATTCGAGCTTGTTGTTATGTTATAAGCTTAATTGATGAAGCAGATAGTTTCTAATAATGATTTTAAACCATTTTCATGTTATAAGTATTGTCTATAACAGCCTCTATAATCGTAATTGATTTTGAGTTTTTGAATAACATAAACGAGCTGTTTCAGTTTTTTTTTTTTTTTATTATTTCATTCTGTTTTTAATTAAATTGATTTAATCCAGCTGAGAGTCGCTTATGTATCAATTTTTGGTCTTAAAACTATTTAAGAAACTCGCTAATAACAAGGTTTAATTCTCTGATCGATTTCTGTTATTTGATGAAGAAGATGAATAAGGAACACGGGTTATATTTAATTCAAGTACCTTTATAATCAGAAAAGTGACACGGCTTGAATGGTTAAGGGGTGTGTTAGTTTAGCGGGAGGTCTCGGGTTCGAGCCCGGCTATGGGCGTATTTTTTTTAAAGGGCTTTAAAGGTTCGTGAATCCGAGGCCAACCCTGCGTTGTTCAGTTGTTTAATATCGTCATATGTATTTTTACTACAAAATACATTAGGTGAGTTCCTTTGATCCCCTTTTACTCTTTACATTTTTGGGACTGAGAATACATGCGCAACTTTTATAACTGTTTTATAAAACAGACACAAGTAATTAAAATGACATTATATGGTTGAATGATCGAAATCGAATATGCCCCTTTTTATATAGTCTGGTAATCTAAGAATTAGGGAACAGACACCCTAATTGACGCGAACTCTAAAGATAGATCTATCGGGCCCAACAAGCCCCATCCAAAGTACCGGATGCTTTAGTACTTCGAAATTTATATCATGTCCGAAGGAGGATCCCGGAATGATGGGGATATTCTTATATACATATTGTGAATGTCGGTTACCAGGTGTTCAATCCATATGAATGATATTTTTGTCTCTATGCATGGGACGTATGTTTATGAGAAATGGAAATATGAAATCTTGTGGTCTATTAAAATTATGAAATGATTATTTATGCTAAACTAATGAACTCACCAACCTTTTGGTTGACACTTGAAAGCATGTTTATTCTCAGGTACGAAAGAAATCTTCCGCTGTGCATTTGATCATTTTAAAGATATTACTTGGAGTCATTCATGACATATTTCAAAAGACGTTGCATTTGAGTCGTTGAGTTTATCAAGATCATTATTAAGTCAATTATAGTTGGATATATTATGAAATGGTATGCATGTCTGTCAACTTTAGATGTAATGAAAGATTGTCTTTTCAAAAACGAATGCAATGTTTGTAAAATGTATCATATAGAGGTCAAGTACCTCGCGATGTAATCAACTGATGTGAATCGTTTATAATCGATATGGACTTCGTCCGGATGGATTAGGACGGGTCCTTTCAGTTGGTATCAGAGCGGTGGTCTTAGTGAACCAGGTCTTGCATTAGTGTGTCTAACTGATAGTTGTTTAGATGCATTAGTGGGTCTGGACTTCGACCGTGTCTACATGTCAAAAGTTTTGCTTATCATTTTGTGTCAAAAATTACCTGCTTATCATTCTTAGAGAATCACTTGCTTATCATTCTTAGTCTAGACACGTTTTACTGCAGTGACTGCATGAATAGTGTATAGACAAAATTCATATCTTAGCGTATCTGCTACTTCATATCTTAGCGTATCTATTACTGTAACTTTGCCTGACAACTTCCGTAGATTCCTCCGTAACTTATGGGATTTTAGTATTATATATGCATATGTAAATTATGTATTGCAGGGTACTAATCTACATCCTATAATCTATTTCTTATCGAAAATCCCTCATCTGATCGTACGAGATGAATACTGCAACCAGTTCGAGTCCCTCAGATTCCAATAGCTATTCCGATAGTTATTCCGACAGCTATTCCGATATAGATGTTCACCTAAGCTCCGAAAACAGCGTCATCGGCATGAATCAACCAATCAGCCATTATCAATTCATCTGATGGGTTCGTAGTCGACTTAATTAATGGAAACGCGCAGAAGGCAATCCCTTCCACCAACCGAATTCACCTCTTGACAATGAACCTGAAGTGTTTACCGGCGAACCTGTTCGAGACACCATTTTTAGTCTCATTTTCAGGGTAACTCGACAAGATTATATTCTACCCACAATTCTGAACCTTATTTATCCGCTCGTTACCGACAATCATCCTAGAGTAATAAATCAACGAACTTCGCGCTCGAATAATCAAGCCGGAGAATATGGTGCAA
The DNA here is from genome assembly GCF_046630445.1 of Rutidosis leptorrhynchoides. Lineage (NCBI taxonomy): Eukaryota > Viridiplantae > Streptophyta > Magnoliopsida > Asterales > Asteraceae > Rutidosis > Rutidosis leptorrhynchoides. The sequence continues at coordinate 338,102,757 of NC_092343.1, read as the reverse complement.
AATGTACCAGCTTCATCAACATCACCGGCACCAACAGTGCAATCAATAACAGCACCAGTACCATCAACAATCCATGCTTCAATATCATCATATGTACTTTGAGTATGATCTTCGTTCTACGTATCGTTCTACCTCATTTATCTTCGTTCGACATGGTGAATATGTAATCTCTAAAGTTTTAGAGATTATTTATTCTTATTCCAACCGAAAAACAAATGAGTTTAATATCATATTAACTCATTAAATCCATGAATACATCTGAAGAAAATATATATGTATATATGTTTTCATAAAGATTGTAATTAAAAATTCTCTGGTACAAACTGTTAATGGTGAAAACATTTTAACGAGTAGGTAATACTCGAGGAATATTTAAATTTCACATTAATAAGTTACATTGTACGTTCTTCGAATCTGTTTCAATAGTCATATACTATCCTACTTACATCCACCGATATATGTATCCGTTCACCAAAGAATAACTATTTTCATTCAAATTCAATTTCATATTTGGATTTTGACCTATCAGAATTCAACAAGTGGCATAATGAAGAAATAATGGACACAATAAAAATTGATTAGAAACAGACTAATTAACAACATTAAATTTTATTAAGAAACCACGCTAACAAAATCTTAGCTAACTGTTCCTAGCTAACTGTTAATTCCGTATTACATTTTATTTATCGCAATTTTATTTATTTAATTTCTGTTATTTATTTTACGCACTTTAAATACCGGGACACGTTTACAAGGTTTTGACATATCATATCGACACATATATATATATATATATATATTATTTGGAATCACCATAGACACTCTATATGCAGTACGATCGAGTTCTCTATACAGGGTTGAGGTTGATTCTATAATAATATATATACTTTAAGTTGTGATCGAGTCTGAGACGTATACGGGTCGCGATACTTATTAATTAATTCGAATATTATATATGAATTATTGAATTGCTAACTGTGGACTATCAACATTGGACAATTAAAATGAATTAAAATATTGTATATAACATATGAAACTAAACAATTCTTCAAGTTTGCCACTTGATTTCATCTTAAACTTCATTTGTATCTTGACGATTACAATCAGCGTTCAGACCTTTCATGATTCTTGAAAACACCTCAATCAAAAGGATTAACCAACCGCACTTCATTTACGGGAGAAAAGATTGATGCATATAGTTATGCACCTGAAAACACTCTGAACCTGAGTAAATGTTTAACACGTAGCTGTACTAATTACTTTAGCGTTATTATTACCGAAAATAACTTTGCATCTGCTGTTCGAGATAGCCAATTTTGTCACAGCTCCAGCAAGACAACTTCGACTTTTCATTTGAAACAACCTTATTATCACTTTGATTTATATGTATGCTCTTTTATTGTTACCAGGGAACCTTTCATATTCCATCATATTACCATCAGCGTTTAATCATCTAAAAACACAATTTTCCTGAAACCACCTAGGATTAATAACCGATGATTCAGATATCATAGCATTAAATGCAGAGGAAACAGAAAAATGGTAGATGGTCTAAACGACCAAAAGTTTGATGATAAAGAAAGGAGTGTTAGGAACACTCGATAGAAAATTGGGTACTGAAAAACAGATTTAGCAAATCATGAAGGAGACCAAGGTCAAATACAAGGACCATACCATATATTCAAAGAACCCAGGTAATTCTGGATCCGATGAAACCTTCAACGAATATCTTGCTCCGTACTCATGTTAAAATTTTGCGGAAAATTTTTCTTCATCAACCATCGAACTTAGAAATTCCAAAATATCATCATCAATATCTTCGATATTTCTGAGGATATTTTCATAAATATTCTCGTCCGAAATTATATACTTCTTCGTGCTTCCTGTGTATCAGTATATTGGAAACATTCAAGAGAAAATTTAGTACCGAAAAGCAGATTATGCGAAACTATGAAGAAAGCCGTGGACAAATCACAAAGAATAAGTTTGACTTCAAAGAATCTAAATGATTCAATGTCTGCTAAAGTCTTTAGTGAATATCTTACTCCTTACTCTAAACCCTTGTGGACAATAGTTTCTATCATCCTCTGATCTTAGATATTCTAAGATATTATCGTATCTTTCATTATAAATATCCTCCATATTTATGGAGATATATTTTTATAACTATTCTTATATGAAATTATTAATCTCTTCGTGCTATCAGTATTACATCATATAAAAACTGTTAGTTTCTATATTCTGTAAACTTTCGAGCTTAAAATTTGAATGTTATTGAAGTAATGTTGGAAACTGATGCATGAGTTAGTATAATATAATGACACTTGATCAACGTGATTATATTACAGTAAGTCATGCTGAGTTTCTAATGGAATGCGATGATTCACAGTACCATCATTATGTGCCATGTTACACGACTCCTACGTTCTGTCTAATCTATAAACATATCAAGAACATATTTTTCTTGATAGTCCTATCTTTCCTTGAATTCTGGTAATTTGACAAATCAAATCGTGCCATTTTGATTTCCTTCTTAGAACATTAACAATGTTCATCCTGAAGTTTATATCTGCGAATTCTGAACCATTACAAGCGGTGTTTAATCGCAAGAAGAAGAAACGAAGGGACAAAGCTCCAAAATATAAGAGAAAATATAAATCCCAATAACAACACGGAGATTACAAACCGTGGATATTAATACGAATAACAATATAAAGACATGGTATAATTAAGAATAGTATTACCCCAAGGTAATAGTAGGAGTAAACAGATTCTTCTGGTGGAAGATTGAAAAGAAGGATGACAGAAACGATAATTAAGAAAACATCAAGGATTAGAACGGGATTAAGCATTTCACAATCTTTTGAATATATGAACTAAGAAAGAAAGTATAGGAATGGTGAGAATAATGGAATGGAAGAGTTTGATTTATAAGGGAAATATCAGACAGAGTAACCGAGACAGATCAGCGTATTTAATTATAGAGATCTTAATTTCCTTATTCGCCGAAAAATCAAATCTTATAGATTTTGAAGATTTTCTTTAATTCCTTGAATTCCGGAATTCAACCAAGGCAACGTCAAAAGCTAAGACGCACCTTATTTTCTAAATTCAAGCTTGACTAGTCAAAAGTTATGATGAAACATGCCCTTCATATTTCACTCTTCCGTGATAACTTCACTCGTACGCTTCGAATAATCGAATTGTTTACTCCATATTACTCAATTATGATAAACTCTATTTATCAACTCATATTCGTCATGAAAACATTTTTATTGTTAACCATGACCACCTCACTCAAATTTCGGGACGAAATTTCTTTAACGGGTAGGTACTGTGATGACCCGGCAATTTTCGACCAAATTTAAACTTGATCTTAAGATGAAACCAACATGATAAGCAAAGTCTGTAATGTTGAGTCTTAAATATTTTGAAATGTTTTCATATATTCAATTGACCCTCTGACTATTCCCGACGATTCACGAACAAATGTGTAAGCAATTATGTATATATATATATATATATATATATATATATATATATATATATATATATATATATATATATATATATATTTATATATATATATATATATAAGCATATATATTAAATTAATATAATACAAAATAATCATTTGAATTGAAGATATAAAATAATATACAAAATAATTAAGTGTAATGTAAAATGAATCTATATATATATATATATAGAAAATTCGAGATGCACAAGTTGATATATTATTATTAATACTATTATTATTAATAATAATATCAATATAAGTATTGTTATTAATAGCACTATTGTTATCATTTTTTATATTATGATTGTTATTTTTTTTAAAAATAAATTAAAAAATATATATATATTATTTAGTTATTATTATTAATAATATATTTAGTATTATTATTAGAATTATTAATATTATTATCTTCATTATTAATTTTATTATTATTACTTACATAATTATAATTATAATTAGTATCAATATATATACTTATTTACTTATTAAAACAAGGTATAAATAATCGGATATATATATATCTTTAGAATCTGCTTTATGTCGTGATCAAGCTTTAACAATTTTGTTTTATGTCTCTGAAAACATTAAACAAAAGAATCATTCGTACTAGTTTGTTAAAGATCAAAATCAACTTTTATTATTTTTATTATTTTTCCTCCTGAACGATTATTTTTGTCAAATTAAATGGACTATCAAACAAATGTATTGGTGTCAAATGAGCTGTAAAAATGTCATTTATCATATATATAATATTCCTCTAATACAACTCGAGTGATAACAGAACAATTAAATTAGGAGTCTGAAAAATAATCTCAAACAACTCTGTTCTTCATCCACTTTTCAAAAACATCGAATTTGAGTTTAAATTTAAAATCCTTTAATGCAGTTTCGTTATAAACCTTTCATTTAAGCTTTCTGAAAAGTTACAAATCCCAATTTATCATATTGAGTTCAAATTTCCGAAGTCAAACATAATTTCTAAAAGTCAAACAATCTGTTCATCGTTAAATTCGAGCTTGTTGTTATGTTATAAGCTTAATTGATGAAGCAGATAGTTTCTAATAATGATTTTAAACCATTTTCATGTTATAAGTATTGTCTATAACAGCCTCTATAATCGTAATTGATTTTGAGTTTTTGAATAACATAAACGAGCTGTTTCAGTTTTTTTTTATTATTTCATTCAGTTTTTAATTAAATTGATTTAATCCAGCTGAGAGTCGCTTATGTATCAATTTTTGGTCTCAAAACTATTTAAGAAACTCGCTAATAACAAGGTTTAATTCTCTGATCGATTTCTGTTATTTGATGAAGAAGATGAATAAGGAACACGGGTTATATTTAATTCAAGTACCTTTATAATCAGAAAAGTGACACGGCTTGAATGGTTAAGGGGTGTGTTAGTTTAGCGGGAGGTCTCGGGTTCGAGCCCGGCTATGGGCGTATTTTTTTTAAAGGGCTTTAAAGGTTCGTGAATCCGAGGCCAACCCTGCGTTGTTCAGTTGTTTAATATCGTCATATGTATTTTTACTACAAAATACATTAGGTGAGTTCCTTTGATCCCCTTTTACTCTTTATATTTTTGGGACTGAGAATACATGCGCAACTTTTATAACTGTTTTATAAAACAGACACAAGTAATTAAAATGACATTATATGGTTGAATGATCGAAATCGAATATGCCCCTTTTTATATAGTCTGGTAATCTAAGAATTAGTGAACAGACACCCTAATTGAAGCGAACTCTAAAGATAGATCTATCGGGCCCAACAAGCCCCATCCAAAGTACCGGATGCTTTAGTACTTCGAAATTTATATCATGTCCGAAGGAGGATCCCGGAATGATGGGGATATTCTTATATACATATTGTGAATGTCGGTTACCAGGTGTTCAATCCATATGAATGATATTTTTGTCTCTATGCATGGGACGTATGTTTATGAGAAATGGAAATATGAAATCTTGTGGTCTATTAAAATTATGAAATGATTATTTATGCTAAACTAATGAACTCACCAACCTTTTGGTTGACACTTGAAAGCATGTTTATTCTCAGGTACGAAAGAAATCTTCCGCTGTGCATTTGATCATTTTAAAGATATTACTTGGAGTCATTCATGACATATTTCAAAAGACGTTGCATTTGAGTCGTTGAGTTTATCAAGATCATTATTAAGTCAATTATAGTTGGATATATTATGAAATGGTATGCATGTCTGTCAACTTTAGATGTAATGAAAGATTGTCTTTTCAAAAACGAATGCAATGTTTGTAAAATGTATCATATAGAGGTCAAGTACCTCGCGATGTAATCAACTGATGTGAATCGTTTATAATCGATATGGACTTCGTCCGGATGGATTAGGACGGGTCCTTTCATAATGCAAGACTTGGTTCACGGTGTAGTGGACCTAGTAGATCACGTTGAGTGATATATTTATGGATGAAACTTGTTGTGAGTTTTAGTCGAGAGAACTTAAAGGGATAATGGTGTTTTCCGTATTTTGACGTTGAGTGTACGAGATACCGCTGGTTGCGGTAATGCACGCTAGTGATTATTAGCACGTGGTGAAATTTTTGGATTAACGGAAGATATTATGGATGTCGAGCATGGTTGTGTTTCGTAGAATCGTAGGGCGTGGTCCCTATTGTATGTAAGGGTTAAGGCAATGTAGTATTTACCTCTTGGTAAACGATGAGGATCACGGGGACGTGATCCATTATAAGTGGGGGAGAGTTGTAACAACCCATTTTTCCTTTGGCATGTTGCTTTGGTCGACGTATGAAGTCTAAAGGTGCGTATTCGATCTTTATTGTGTTTGACTTTAGTCACGTTTGTTTAATCTAGTCATAAAACAAAAAAGGGCCTGAAAACCAAAACTTACGGCCGCAATTTATGGCCTTACGATCGCAACTTTTGAACAGGGAGACATGTTTCTGAAAACAACCAAAGTTACGGCCGCAATATTGGGGATTACAGCCGTAATATTGGGGATTACAGCCGCAATTTTGTGGATTACGGTCGTAATATTGGTGCTGGCAGGTTACGAATTTAACCTTAAATTTGAGGTTTTTAAGTGGTGTTTTGGTCCTTTCACTTAGGGGTCGGGTTTTTGGCCACAAAACTGACCCAAGGCTCATCTAGAGCTCATTTCTTATCCATTCAAACACTCCCAATCTTAGAGATAGAGAAGGATTCCTAGAGAGAGGATGCTTGAGTGGGTGAAGATGGTGGTGATTCTTGCCCAAATTGGAGTGGATCTTGGTACATCTTGATGTTTCTAACTACTAGGATTCGTTATGATGCTAAGGTAAACCCTAATCCGAATTGTAAGTGTTTAATTCTTGTGTTGAGTTAGAGTTTGAGTTAGTGTTGGGTTATAAACCCCATTTCTCATGAAATTGAGGGTTTTATTGTATGTATTGTGTACGCAAACCCAATTATTGTGGATTTAGGGTTTGATGACGAATTTGGAAGTATTTGTCATAGTTTGGGTGTTAAATCACTAAGTCATAAATGTGTTGGTGTTTTGATGTTCTTAAGAACATGTTTGCTAGTCAAAATGGGTGTTGACTTAGTTTGTTGTCAAAATGAGTTTTGAGTCAAGTTTTGGTGAATCAAGTATGTAAATACTTGATTTAGGTGTTAATTGGTGTTTTGGAAATATAATCACTAGTCGTTAGTGATTTTGGGCATTTTTGGGACTTATGTCAAAATGGGTTGACTTTGATTGGGTCGAATTTGGTAATGACACTAATTTTGAATTAAATGGATGTTAAACACTTTTGTTAAGTGTTAAATGGCATTTTTGAATGAAAGTAATCGTGAGAAGTGATTTTGGGTTAAAATGGCAATTTAACAAAAGTCAAAGGTAGTCAAAGCAATATGGTTCAATATTGCAAGTGTTATGATTTTGGTGAACATGGCGTTTGAAATGGTCACTACCTAAGTAGTAACCTAGTGTCGGGACCTAGGTTGGTCTAATTTGGTGTTAAGTATAATTAGGATTAAATTGTACTTTGTAGTGTGGGTTTGAATTACCACCTGTAGTGGTAATTGGTGGAGTCCACTTTAGGTGTCTAAATGGGCGGATTGTGGAGGTAGGTATAAACCCTTGGTTAAGGGTGTTGGTGTTGAATTCTCTTGTAGAGAATGTATGTTGATTATGTGTATACCTATATGCGTATTATAGGTAAAAGCTTGCTCGGTTGCGTTTGGTGGAGATTTCGCGCATGGTTTGTAATGCTCGAGTTCATGAGGTGAGTGGAATAATTATGCGTGTACGTATATAATGTATTTATTTGTGTAGCGTGAGATGTGAAGTGTCGATGTGTTAAGACACCATGTTTCACGTGACGAGTGAAGTGTCGATGTGCTAAGACACCACTCTGGGAATTATGAAGAGTGAAGCATCGACGTGTTAAGATGACACTCTAAGAAATGTAACGGGGTGAAGTATCGATGTGTTAAGATGCCACCCGGGGTGAAGTATCGATGTGTTAAGATGCCACTCCAAGTAATATGACGAGTGAAGTGTCGACGTGTTAAGACACCACTGGGGGTGAAGTGTCGACGTGTTAAGACACCACCCGGGGTGAAGTATCGACGTGTTAAGATGCCACCCGTGGGGTTAGTGTACGACGTGTTAAGTGCACTAACGGTTGTTACGAACACCGATGGTCTTTCGCGAGTACCATTCCCTTGTACGATTGGTTAACCATGGTTATGTGTTGTAGTGTAGCATATTATGTTGTTCGAGTTATATGCTATTGTTTGTGCTAGCTTGCGTATTGGAGATTTAGCGTTATACTTTACGATGATATGCTAATTATATTGCTAGCGTGTATGCGGTAATTGTGTAAGTGATTGCAAGTAAGTAGATTATATATGTATATGTATAATTATTGCATTCACTAAGCTTTATGCTTACCCCTCTCGTTGTTTACCTTTTTACAGGTATTGTGATTGTGAAGCTAGCTAGTTGTTAGTCTAGATGCGTAGGAGCGCTTGGGCTCGATGGGGGTAGCTTTTGGATATTTGGACGCGAATTGGGGATTCGGTAGCCCCCGGGATTTATGCTCTTGGTATCGGGTTGGGTTATTGAGTATTAACCTATATTTTTGTATGATTGGGTCATTGTTACAAATACTTTTGTAATGCGTCATTTGTATACCAAGGGTCGTTATAAATTGTTAAACGTATCGAAATGTTATGTAATATGAACGTATGAATGGGACCTAACTTATATATAAAAAAATATAGTGCTACGTTTTTGGTAAACGGAATCGGGGTCCTTACAAGTGGTATCAGAGCATAGTCTAAAGGAAATAGGGGACCTTGGAATAGGTGCTTAGTCTTAGACTTATTGACAGTGGTGTGTTATTTGCGGGACTTGTAGGAATACGGGTCGGATTGAGATTTGTTAGTGCCTTAGAGTAGGTGACTAACTAGGACTTGTGCTTGTCCAATGTGTGATTATGTGGGGCCTTATTTCGTGTATAAATTAGTGCCTTAGACTGCTAGTGCCTAATGTAAGTAGGCGAACCTGAACGTTGTTTTAGTGATAGTCACCTAGGTTATAGGTTGACTTGTTGTTGCGGTGTACTTGTTTATATTTATTATTATATTGTATATAGGTGTATATATACAGGTATCTATTGATGCGGTGTCCTAGAGACAAATCTATTGGAGAGATTCGGATGTTTGACGGTTTTGAGTGATCAAGTTCACGGTAAGTGAAATGTCCCGTTCTTATTGATTAAAAACGTTCCATATTAATTGATTTCGTTGCGAGGTTTTGACCTCTATATGAGACGTTTTTCAAAGACTGCATTCATTTTTAAAACAAACCATAACCTTTATTTCATAAATAAAGGTTTAAAAAGCTTTACGTAGATTATCAAATAATGATAATCTAAAATATCCTGTTTACACACGACCATTACATAATGGTTTACAATACAAATATGTTACATCGAAATCAGTTTCTTGAATGCAGTTTTTACACAATATCATACAAACATGGACTCCAAATCTTGTCCTTATTTTAGTATGCAATAGCGGAAGCTCTTAGTATTCACCTGAGAATAAACATGCTTTAAACGTCAACAAAAATGTTGGTGAGTTATAGGTTTAACCTATATATATCAAATCGTAACAATAGACCACAAGATTTCATATTTCAATACACATCCCATACATAGAGATAAACATCATTCATATGGTGAACACCTGGTAACCGACATTAACAAGATGCATATATATGAATATCCCCATCATTCCGGGACACCCTTCGGATATGATATAAATTTCGAAGTACTAAAGCATCCGGTACTTTGGATGGGGTTTGTTAGGCCCAATAGATCTATCTTTAGGATTCGCGTCAATTAGGGTGTCTGTTCCCTAATTCTTAGATTACCAGACTTAATAAAAAGGGGCATATTCGATTTCGATAATTCAACCATAGAATATAGTTTCACGTACTTGTGTCTATTTTGTAAATCATTTATAAAACCTGCATGTATTCTCATCCCAAAAATATTAGATTTTAAAAGTGGGACTATAACTCACTTTCACAGATTTTTACTTCGTCGGGAAGTAAGAATTGACCACTGGTTGATTCACGAACCTATAACAATATATACATATATATCAAAGTATGTTCAAAATATATTTACAACACTTTTAATATATTTTGATGTTTTAAGTTTATTAAGTCAGCTTTCCTCGTTATTAACCTACAACTAGTTGTCCACAGTTAGATGTACAGAAATAAATCGATAAATATTATCTTGAATCAATCCAAGACCCAGTGTATACGTATCTCAGTATTGATCACAACTCAAACTATATATATTTTGGAATCAACCTCAACCCTGTATAGCTAACTCCAACATTCACATATAGAGTGTCTATGGTTGTTCCGAAATATATATAGATGTGTCGACATGATAGGTCGAAACATTGTATACATGTCTATGGTATCTCAAGATTACATAATATACAATACAAGTTGATTACGTTATGGTTGGAATAGATTTGTTACCAATTTTCACGTAGCTAAAATGAGAAAAATTATCCAATCTTGTTTTACCCATAACTTCTTCATTTTAAATCCGTTTTGAGTGAATCAAATTGCTATGGTTTCATATTGAACTTTATTTTATGAATCTAAACAGAAAAAGTATAGGTTTATAGTCGGAAAAATAAGTTACAAGTCATTTTTGTAAAGGTTATCATTTCAGTCGAAAGAACGACGTCTAGATGACCATTTTAGAAAACATACTTCCACTTTGAGTTTAACCATAATTTTTAGATATAGTTTCATGTTCATAATAAAAATAATTTTCTCAGAATAACAACTTTTAAATCAAAGTTTATCATAGTTTTTAATTAACTAACCCAAAACAGCCCGCGGTGTTACTACGACAGCGTAAATCCAGTTTTACGGTATTTTTCGTGTTTCCAGGTTTTAAATCATTAAGTTAGCATATCCTATAGATATAGAACATGTGTTTAGTTGATTTTAAATGTCAAGTTAGAAGGATTAACTTTTGTTTGCGAACAAGTTTAGAATTAACTAAACTATGTTCTAGTGATTACAAGTTTAAACCTTCGAATAAGATAGCTTTATATGTATGAATCGAATGATGTTATGAATATCATTACTACCTTAATTTCCTTGGATAAACCTACTGAAAAAGAGAAAAATGGATCTAGCTTCAATGGATCCTTGGATGGCTCGAAGTTCTTGAAGCAGAATCATGACACGAAAACAAGTTCAAGTAAGATCATCACTTGAAATAAGATTGTTATAGTTATAGAAATTGAACCAAAGTTTGAATATGATTATTACCTTGTATTAGAATGATAACCTACTGTAAGAAATAAAGATTTCTTGAGGTTGGATGATCACCTTACAAGATTGGAAGTGAGCTAGCAACTTGAAAGTATTCTTGATTTTATGTAACTAGAACTTGTAGAATTTATGAAGAACACTTAGAACTTGAAGATAGAACTTGAGAGAGATCAATTAGATGAAGAAAATTGAAGAATGAAAGTGTTTGTAGGTGTTTTTGGTCGTTGGTGTATGGATTAGATATAAAGGATATGTAATTTTGTTTTCATGTAAATAAGTCATGAATGATTACTCATATTTTTGTAATTTTATGAGATATTTCATGCTAGTTGCCAAATGATGGTTCCCACATGTGTTAGGTGACTCACATGGGCTGCTAAGAGCTGATAATTGGAGTGTATATACCAATAGTACATACATCTAAAAGCTGTGTATTGTACGAGTACGAATACGGGTGCATACGAGTAGAATTGTTGATGAAACTAAACGAGGATGTAATTGTAAGCATTTTTGTTAAGTAGAAGTATTTTGATAAGTGTCTTGAAGTCTTTCAAAAGTGTATGAATACATATTAAAACACTACATGTATATACATTTTAACTGAGTCGTTAAGTCATCGTTAGTCGTTACATGTAAATGTTGTTTTGAAACCTTTAGGTTAACGATCTTGTTAAATGTTGTTAACCCAATGTTTATAATATCAAAAGAGATTTTAAATTATTATATTATCATGATATTATGATGTACTAATATCTCTTAATATGATATATATACATTAAATTTCGTTACAACGATAATCGTTACATATATGTCTCGTTTCAAAATCATTAAGTTAGTAGTCTTGTTTTTACATATGTAGTTCATTGCTAATATACTTAATGATATGTTTACTTATCATAATATCATGTTAACTATATATATAACCATATATATGTCATCATATAGTTTTTACTAGTTTTAACGTTCGTGAATCACCGGTCAACTTGGGTGGTCAATTGTCTATATGAAACCTATTTCAATTAATCAAGTCTTAACAAGTTTGATTGCTTAACATGTTGGAAACATTTAATCATGTAAATATCAATCTCAATTAATATATATAAGCATGGAAAAGTTCGGGTCACTAAAGTACCTACCCGTTAAATAAATTTCGTCCCGAAATTTTAAGCTGTTGAAGGTGTTGACGAATCTTCTGGAAATAGATGCGGGTATTTCTTCTTCATCTGATCTTCACACTCCCAGGTGAACTCGGGTCCTCTACGAGCATTCCATCGAACGTTAACAATTGGTATCTTGTTTTGCTTAAGTCTTTTAACCTCACGATCCATTATTTCGACGGGTTCTTCGATGAATTGAAGTTTTTCGTTGATTTGGATTTCATCTAACGGAATAGTGAGATCTTCTTTAGAAAAACATTTCTTCAAATTCGAGACCTGGAAAGTGTTATGTACAGCCGCGAGTTGTTGAGCTAACTCAAGTCGGTAAGCTACTGGTCCGACACGATCAATAATCTTGAATGGTCCAATATACCTTGGATTTAATTTCCCTCTTTTACCAAATCGAACAACGCCTTTCCAAGGTGCAACTTTAAGCATGACCATCTCTCCAATTTCAAATTCTATATCTTTTCTTTTAATGTCAGCGTAGCTCTTTTGTCGACTTTGGGCGGTTTTCAACCGTTGTTGAATTTGGATGATCTTCTCGGTAGTTTCTTGTTTAATCTCCGGACCCGTAATCTGTCTATCCCCCACTTCACTCCAACAAATCGGAGACCTGCACTTTCTACCATAAAGTGCTTCAAACGGCGCCATCTCAATGCTTGAATGGTAGCTGTTGTTGTAGGAAAATTCTGCTAACGGTAGATGTCGATCCCAACTGTTTTTGAAATCAATAACACATGCTCGTAGCATGTCTTCAAGCGTTTGTATCGTCCTTTCGCTCTGCCCAACAGTTTGTAGATGATAGGCAGTACTAATGTCTAGACGAGTTCCTAATGCTTGCTGTAATGTCTGTCAGAATCTTGAAATAAATCTGCCATCCCTATCAGAGATAATAGAGATTGGTATTCCATGTCTGGAGACGACTTCCTTCAAATACAGTCGTGCTAACTTCTCCATCTTGTCATCTTTTCTTATTGGCAGGAAGTGTGCTGATTTGGTGAGACGATCAACTATTACCCAAATAGTATCAAAACCACTTGCAGTCCTTGGCAATTTAGTGATGAAATCCATGATAATGTTTTCCCATTTCCATTCCGGGATTTCGGGTTGTTGAAGTAGACCTGATGGTTTCTGATGCTCAGCTTTGACCTTAGAACACGTCAAACATTCTCCTACGTATTTAGCAACATCGGCTTTCATACCCGGCCACCAAAAATATTTCTTGAGATCCTTGTACATCTTCCTCGTTCCAGGATGTATTGAGTATCTGGTTTTATGAGCTTCTCTAAGTACCATTTCTCTCATATCTCCATATTTTGGTACCCAAATCCTTTCAGCCCTATACCGGGTTCCGTCTTCCTGAATATTAAGATGCTTCTCCGATCCTTTGGGTATTTCATCCTTTAAATTTCCCTCTTTTAAAACTCCTTGTTGCGCCTCCTTTATTTGAGTAGTAAGGTTATTATGAATCATTATATTCATAGATTTTACTCGAATGGGTTCTCTGTCCTTCCTGCTCAAGGCATCGGCTACCACATTTGCCTTCCCCGGGTGGTAACGAATCTCAAAGTCGTAATCATTCAACAATTCAATCCACCTACGCTGCCTCATATTCAGTTGTTTCTGATTAAATATGTGTTGAAGACTTTTGTGGTCGGTATATATAATACTTTTGACCCCATATAAGTAGTGCCTCCAAGTCTTTAATGCAAAAACAACCGCGCCTAATTCAAAATCATGCGTCGTATAATTTTGTTCGTGAATCTTCAATTGTCTAGACGCATAAGCAATCACCTTCGTTCGTTGCATTAATACACAATCGAGACCTTGCTTTGATGCGTCACAATAAATCACAAAATCATCATTCCCTTCAGGCAATGACAATATAGGTGCCGTAGTTAGCTTTTTCTTCAATAACTGAAATGCTTTCTCTTGTTCATCATTCCATTCAAATTTCTTCCCTTTATGCGTTAATGCAGTCAAGGGTTTTGCTATTCTGGAAAAGTCTTGGATGAACCTTCTGTAGTAACCAGCTAGTCCTAAAAACTGGCGTATGTGTTTCGGAGTTTTCGGGGTTTCCCACTTTTCCACAGTTTCTATCTTTGCCGGATCCACCTTAATACCTTCTTTGTTTACTATGTGACCGAGGAATTGAACTTCTTCCAACCAAAATGCACACTTTGAAAACTTAGTGTATAGTTTTTCTTTCCTCAATACTTCTAGCACTTTTCTCAAATGTTCTTCATGCTCTTGATCATTCTTTGAGTAAATAACTATGTCATCGATGAAAACAATGACAAATTTGTCAAGATATGGCCCACACACTCAGTTCATAAGGTCCATGAACACAGCTGGTGCGTTAGTCAATCCAAACGGCATAACCATAAACGCGTAATGACCATAACGCGTCCTAAAAGCAGTTTTTGGAATATCATCCTCCTTTACTCGCATTTGATGATATCCAGAACGTAAATCAATCTTCGAATAAACCGACGAGCCTTGTAGTTGATCAAATAAGTCATCAATTCTCGGCAGTGGATAACGGTTTTTGATGGTAAGTTTGTTTAACTCTCTGTAGTCAATACACAACCTAAATGTACCATCCTTCTTCTTGACAAACAAAATAGGAGCTCCCCATGGTGATGTGCTTGGTCGAATGAAACCACGTTCTAATAGTTCTTGCAGTTGGCTTTGCAGTTCTTTCATCTCGCTGGGTGCGAGTCTATAAGGAGCACGAGCTATTGGTGCAGCTCCTGGTATAAGATCTATTTGAAATTCAACAGATCGATGTGGAGGTAGTACCGGTAATTCTTTCGGAAATACATCGGGAAATTCTTTTGCGACGGGAACATCATTGATGCTCTTTTCTTCAGTTTGTACTTTCTCGACGTGTGCTAGAACAGCATAGCAACCTTTTCTTATTAGTTTTTGTGCCTTCAAATTACTAATAAGATGTAGCTTCATGTTGCCCTTTTCTCCATACACCATTAAGGGTTCTCCTTCTTCTCGTACAATGCGAATTGCATTTTTATAACATACGATCTCTGCTTTCACCTTCTTCAGCCAGTCCATGCCAACTATTACATCAAAACTCCCTAACTCTACTGGTATCAAATCAATCTTAAATATTTCGCTACCCAGTTTAATTTCTCGATTCCGGCATATATTATCTGCTGAAATTAATTTACCGTTTGCTAATTGGAGTAAAAATTTACTATCCAACGGCGTCAATGGACAACTTAATTTAGCACAAAAATCTCTACTCATATAGCTTCTATCCGCACCCGAATCAAATAAAACGTAAGCAGATTTATTGTCAATAAGAAACGTACCCGTAACAAGCTCCGGGTCTTCCTGTGCCTCTGCCGCATTAATATTGAAAACTCTTCCGCGGCCTTGTCCATTCGTGTTCTCCTGGTTCGGGTAATTTCTAATAATGTGGCCCGGTTTTCCACATTTATAACAAACTACATTGGCATAACTTGCTCCGACACTACTTGCTCCGCCATTACTCGTTCCGACACCATTTGTTCCTTTCGTTCTGTTAACCCCTGGTCCGTAAACCTCACACTTCGCCGCACTATGACCATTTCTTTTACACTTGTTGCAAAATTTGGTGCAGAACCCCGAGTGATACTTTTCACACCTTTGGCATAGCTGCTTCTGATTGTTGTTGTTGTTGCGGTTGTTATTGTTGTTGGGATGATTGTTGTAGTCGCTGTTGTTGTTGTTGTTGTTGTTGTTGTTGGGCCGTTTGTTGTAGTTGCGATTGATGTTGCGATTGTTGGGATAATTGTTGCGATTATTATTGTAATTGCTGTTGTTGTTGTATTGGTGATTCTTATCACCGTTTTCCTCCCACTTTCTTTTGACTTGCTTCACATTGGCCTCTTCAGCCGTCTGTTCTTTAATTCTTTCCTCAATCTGGTTCACTAGTTTGTGAGCCATTCTACATGCCTGTTGTATGGAGGCAGGCTCGTGTGAACTTATATCTTCTTGGATTCTTTCCGGTAATCCTTTCACAAACGCGTCGATCTTCTCTTCCTCATCTTCGAACGCTCCCGGACACAATAGGCACAATTCTGTGAATCGTCTTTCATACGTGGTAATATCAAATCCTTGGGTTCGTAACCCTCTAAGTTCTGTCTTGAGCTTATTGACCTCGGTTCTGGGACGGTACTTCTCGTTCATCAAGTGCTTGAATGCTGATAACGGTAGTGCGTAAGCATCATCTTGTCCCACTTGCTCTAGATAGGTATTCCACCATGTTAATGCAGAACCTGTGAAGGTATGCGTAGCGTACTTCACTTTGTCCTCTTCAGTACACTTACTTATGGAAAACACCGATTCGACCTTCTCGGTCCACCGTTTCAATCCGATCGGTCCTTCGGTTCCATCAAATTCCAAATGTTTGCAGGCAGTGAATTCTTTGTAGGTGCATCCTACACGATTTCCTATACTCCTAGATCCAAGGTTATTATTGGTATGTAGCGCAGCCTGTACTGCGGCTATGTTTGAAGCAAGAAAGGCACAAAATTCCTCTTCGCTCATATTCAAGGTGTGTCGAGTAGTCGGTGCCATTTCCTTCAAAATAGTCAAATGGAACAAGTTAATCATACAGAATATTAAGAGTAGTTAATAGTATTTCGTAGCATAATATGAACTCATTTATAAAAGCTTTTTCTTCATATTAGCGTTTTATAAGTTTAAATTCGGGTAGTACCTACCCGTTAAGTTCATACTTAGTAGCTAATATACAATTCAACTACTATAATTCTATATGAAAAACTGATTATAATAATATTTCGCGTTCAAACTTTTACACAATATTTTACAAACTTACAATACCGCTTATTTTACATATAGCATGAAATATAGCACACAATAAATTTGATACAAGATGATTGTGAAGATAATTCTAGCTAGTACACAAGTCGTTCAGCAAAGGCAATAAAGACACGTAATTCATACGTCCAGAAACAAGTCATGCATTCTGGTTTTAATAGGATTACTTCCCATCCTTGGTCTTGTGGAACATAACCGTTATGGCCGTTGATAAGACAGCGTGTAGTAACGTCGTCAAAGGGACGAGGGTTACGTAATGTCCAACAGTCCCGTAACAATCTAAAAACCTCATTTCTTACCCCAATTACCGACTCCGTCACTTGTGGGAACGTTTTGTTTAATAGTTGTAGCCCGATGTTCTTGTTCTCACTTTGGTGAGAAGCGAACATTACTAATCCGTAAGCATAACATGCTTCTTTATGTTGCATGTTAGCCGCTTTTTCTAAATCATGAAGTCCAATATTCGGATATATTGAGTCAAAATAATTTCTTAACCCATTGCGTAAAATAGCATTTGGGTTCCCCGCAATATATGCGTCAAAGTAAACACATCGTAACTTATGGATTTTCCAATGTGATATCCCCCATATTTCGAACGAAAGTCTCTTATAAACCAAGACATTCTTGGAACGTTCTTCGAATGTCTTACAAACTGATCTCGCCTTAAATAGTTGTGCCGAGGAATTCTGACCGACTCTAGACAAGATTTCATCAATCATGTCTCCGGGTAGGTCTCTTAAAATATTGGGTTGTCTATCCATTTTGTGTTTTTAAACTGTAAAATAGACAAGAGTTAGATTCATAAAAAAAAATACTTATTAATACAAGCAATTTGTACATATATCATAAAGCATAAGCACACTATATTACATATATTACACCACACGAATACAACTATCTTATTCCGACTCGCTTGTTTCTTCTTCTTCAGTTTTGGTTCGTTTTGCCAAGTTTCTAGGGATATATGATGTTCCCCTAATACGAGCCGTCGTTTTCCACATTGGTTTAGAAAAACCTGGTGGTTTAGAGGTTCCCGGGTCATTGTTACAACTTAAGGACTTCGGGGGTTGACGATACATATAAAGTTCATCGGGGTTGGAATTAGATTTCTCTATTTTTATGCCCTTTCCCTTATTATTTTCTTTTGCCTTTTTAAATTCAGTTGGGGTAATTTCTATAACATCATCGGAATTCTCGTCGGAATCCGATTCATCGGAGAATTGGTAATCCTCCCAATATTTTGCTTCCTTGGCGGAAACACCATTGACCATAATTAACCTTGGTCGGTTGGTTGAGGATTTTCTTTTACTTAACCGTTTTATTATTTCCCCCACCGGTTCTATTTCTTCATCCGGTTCCGATTCTTCTTCCGGTTCCGATTCTTCTTCCGGTTCCGACTCTTCTTCCGGTTCCTCTTCGGGAACTTGTGAATCAGTCCACGAATCATTCCAATTTACATTTGAATCTTCATTATTATTAGGTGAGTCAATGAGACTTGTTCTAGAGGTAGACATCTATCACATAATATCAAATGCGTTAAGAGATTAATATATCACATAATATTCACATGTTAAAAATATATAGTTTCCAACAAAATTTGTTAAGCAATCATTTTTCAAGTAAACACGATCGAAGTCCAGACTCACTAATGCATCCTAACAAACTCGATAAGACACACTAATACAAAATTCTGGTTCTCTAAGACCAATGCTCGGATACCAACTGAAATGTCCCGTTCTTATTGATTAAAAACGTTCCATATTAATTGATTTCGTTGCGAGGTTTTGACCTCTATATGAGACGTTTTTCAAAGACTGCATTCATTTTTAAAACAAACCATAACCTTTATTTCATAAATAAAGGTTTAAAAAGCTTTACGTAGATTATCAAATAATCATAATCTAAAATATCCTGTTTACACACGACCATTACATAATGGTTTACAATACAAATATGTTACATCGAAATCAGTTTCTTGAATGCAGTTTTTACACAATATCATACAAACATGGACTCCAAATCTTGTCCTTATTTTAGTATGCAACAGCGGAAGCTCTTAGTATTCACCTGAGAATAAACATGCTTTAAACGTCAACAAAAATGTTGGTGAGTTATAGGTTTAACCTATATATATCAAATCGTAACAATAGACCACAAGATTTCATATTTCAATACACATCCCATACATAGAGATAAAAATTATTCATATGGTGAACACCTGGTAACCGACATTAACAAGATGCATATATAAGAATATCCCCATCATTCCGGGACACCCTTCGGATATGATATAAATTTCGAAGTACTAAAGCATCCGGTACTTTGGATGGGGTTTGTTAGGCCCAATAGATCTATCTTTAAGATTCGCGTCAATTAGGGTGTCTGTTCCCTAATTCTTAGATTACCAGACTTAATAAAAAGGGGCATATTCGATTTCGATAATTCAACCATAGAATTTAGTTTCACGTACTTGTGTCTATTTTGTAAATCATTTATAAAACCTGCATGTATTCTCATCCCAAAAATATTAGATTTTAAAAGTGGGACTATAACTCACTTTCACAGATTTTTACTTCGTCGGGAAGTAAGACTTGGCCACTGGTTGATTCACGAACCTATAACAATATATACATATATATCAAAGTATGTTCAAAATATATTTACAACACTTTTAATATATTTTGATGATTTAAGTTTATTAAGTCAGCTTTCCTCGTTATTAACCTACAACTAGTTGTCCACAGTTAGATGTACAGAAATAAATCGATAAATATTATCTTGAATCAATCCAAGACCCAGTGTATACGTATCTCAGTATTGATCACAACTCAAACTATATATATTTTGGAATCAACCTCAACCCTGTATAGCTAACTCCAACATTCACATATAGAGTGTCTATGGTTATTCCGAAATATATATAGATGTGTCGACATGATAGGTCAAAACATTGTATACGTGTCTATGGTATCTCAAGATTACATAATATACAATACAAGTTGATTAAGTTATGATTGGAATAGATTTGTTACCAATTTTCACGTAGCTAAAATGAGAAAAATTATCCAATCTTGTTTTACCCATAACTTCTTCATTTTAAATCCGTTTTGAGTGAATCAAATTGCTATGGTTTCATATTGAAATTTATGTTATGAATCTAAACAGAAAAAGTATAGGTTTATAGCCAGAAAATAAGTTACAAGTCATTTTTGTAAAGGTTGTCATTTCAGTCGAAAGAACGACGTCTAGATGACCATTTTAGAAAACATACTTCCACTTTGAGTTTAACCATAATTTTTGGATATAGTTTCATGTTCATAATAAAAATAATTTTCTCAGAATAACAACTTTTAAATCAAAGTTTATCATAGTTTTTAATTAACTAACCCAAAACAGCCCGCGGTGTTACTACGACAGCGTAAATCCGGTTTTACGGTGTTTTTCGTGTTTCCAGGTTTTAAATCATTAAGTTAGCATATCCTATAGATATATAACATGTGTTTAGTTGATTTTAAAAGTCAAGTTAGAAGGATTAACTTTTGTTTGCGAACAAGTTTAGAATTAACTAAACTATGTTCTATTGATTACAAGTTTAAACCTTCGAATAAGATAGCTTTATATGTATGAATTGAATGATGTTATGAACATTATTACTACCTTAATTTCCTTGGATAAACCTACCAGAAAAGAGAAAAATGGATCTAGCTTCAATGGATCCTTGGATGGCTCGAAGTTCTTGAAGCAGAATCATGACACGAAAACAAGTTCAAGTAAGATCATCACTTGAAATAAGATTGTTATAGTTATAGAAATTGAACCAAAGTTTGAATATGATTATTACCTTGTATTAGAATGATAACCTACTGTAATAAACAAAGATTTCTTGAGGTTGGATGATCACCTTACAAGATTGGAAGTGAGCTAGCAACTTGAAAGTATTCTTGATTTTATGTAACTAGAACTTGTAGAATTTATGAAGAACACTTAGAACTTGAAGATAGAACTTGAGAGAGATCAATTAGATGAAGAAAATTGAAGAATGAAAGTGTTTGTAGATGTTTTTGGTCGTTGGTGTATGGATTAGATATAAAGGATATGTAATTTTGTTTTCATGTAAATAAGTCATGAATGATTACTCATATTTTTGTAATTTTATGAGATATTTCATGCTAGTTGCCAAATGATGGTTCCCACATGTGTTAGGTGACTCACATGGGCTGCTAAGAGCTGATCATTGGAGTGTATATACTAATAGTACATACATCTAAAAGCTGTGTATTGTACGAGTACGAATACGGGTGCATACGAGTAGAATTGTTGATGAAACTGAACGAGGATGTAATTGTAAGCATTTTTGTTAAGTAGAAGTATTTTGATAAGTGTCTTGAAGTCTTTCAAAAGTGTATGAATACATATTAAAACACTACATGTATATACATTTTAACTGAGTCGTTAAGTCATCGTTAGTCGTTACATGTAAATGTTGTTTTGAAACCTTTAGGTTAACGATCTTGTTAAATGTTGTTAACCCAATGTTTATAATATCAAAAGAGATTTTAAATTATTATATTATCATGATATTATGATGTACGAATATCTCTTAATATGATATATATACATTAAATGTCGTTACAACGATAATCGTTACATATATGTCTCGTTTCAAAATCATTAAGTTAGTAGTCTTGTTTTTACATATGTAGTTCATTGTTAATATACTTAATGATATGTTTACTTATCATAATATCATGTTAACTATATATATAACCATATATATGTCATCATATAGTTTTTACAAGTTTTAACGTTCGTGAATCACCGGTCAACTTGGGTGGTCAATTGTCTATATGAAACCTATTTCAATTAATCAAGTCTTAACAAGTTTGATTGCTTAACATGTTGGAAACATTTAATCATGTAAATATCAATCTCAATTAATATATATAAACATGGAAAAGTTCGGGTCACTACAGTAAGGACTTTGGTCGTTCGGGTACTATGAGTTATCGCATGTTATTTTGTGTGAATGTTGCATCAGTCCGGGTAAAGTACTTTGCGTGACCATTTGGAAATGGTAAGGTACGCAATTATAATAGTGATTGATCACCATTATTACAACCGTGTATCTTGACACCAAGCATGACATGACGAGTACCGAACGGAGGAAACATGGCATGGTTGGGGTAGATTCGGGGCGAGTTAGGAATCTTTTATTGGTTCCTAGGATATAGTAGTCTCGGGTGATGTGTTTATTGTCACATCGGGTTCTTTGTGAGTCGGGAAGTGTTACAATGGTTTCGGTTAGCTAAGGTGAGTGAGAAAACTCATGAGTTTGGTGCGTGCTTAGTCACCCTAAGTAGTGGGTGCACTGTTGAGATTGTCATTGGTTGTAGTTACCCATCGTAACTTGAACGATCGATTAATGTGTGCGTGTGTGTGTCGAGGACTTGAATTCTGGAATGGGATGCAACAAGTCTAATGATTGTGGTATTGGGTTACACTCGGTAGAGTGTGTGTTTAGGGAATCGTGTAAGGATTCTAGTTGTGAGTCGCCTTGGAACTGGCTAGTCGAGGAGTCTTCGGGTCGTTAAACTCATGTGAGTGAGACCCGTATGGTGATGATTGTGTTAGTGAGTTGTGGATTATAGGGTAACATTCCTAACAGAATATCCCATGTAGTTGTGGTTGTGCCGATATGTGGAAAGGTGTAAGACTTGGTGTTTTCAAGCATCTCTTTAGTGTTAGATGAAAGGTTTCGTGAGGCTATATCGTTTGGCCTTGTGGAATTGTGGGTAGCGCGTGATCGCTAGGAACTTTCGATAAGACAATAAACCGTAAGGTTTGTCGGGTAGGAATGACTTCGGGTCATTATTGTGGAGAAATGGGTGACATCGGGTGTATGGAACCCAAAGGTCGAGTTTCTAAATCTCAGTGGAATGCGGTGGGAGTCTGCATGACACTGCGTCAGGTGCCCCTTTATACTTGCAAAGTGTGATGTTCAACTCCGGTGATGGTGTGATCATTTTGTGCTTAGGGTGACCGTGAGATACCCTTGGAAGCATCGGAGATTATAATAGTGATCGACGGGTGATAGTAATTCGATGGTGGCGAAAGTCGAAGTTTAAGAGCATTGCGGCTAATACTTCTTATGAAGCGACGGATGAGCAAATCTTTTTGGTCTTAAGTGATAGACGAGTAAAGAGGATCGGTGAGCCGGTGACAGACTTAATGGTCGGTTAGACTGAAGGTTATGATGAAGTGTTGATATTGCGGTCGATGCAATTACTATATTGGATTGGTCACTCTTCTCCATTAGAGTTAGCAATTGTCGATAAAGGTCCGTTGAGTGGAAGGTCGGGTGATCTCGACTCAGAAGCACGACTAGTTAAACGGAGTGACATATGCCTAGGCTTAGAGGCATATGTAGGACGTTGGTGAAGTTCGCTTTGCGAACATTTAAGGCAGTTGATAGTGATTGTGGTATGAAGGTGCGATGTCGTCGCGTGTACGACATTTCAAGTGAATGTGTTTGTCGGCTCTGAGATCCTGAAGTGAATTCGTGGTGATTTGGAGTGTATGACCAACGATGAGAATGGTCATATGTTTCGTGAAATAACAATTCCGCAGGAGGTTATCATCTTGGCAGTGAGAAGGTGGAGTTGAATCCTAAGTGGGGGAGTTTTTACTGCCGTCCGAGGAAGCATCGGTGGTGTTATGTATAGTGAAGTGGCAGAGTGTACCGTGCTAAGCTTCAATAGGTATTCAGAGTTCCTATTGAGGAAGAGTGGAGGGTTGTTGATGTCGACTCGAAATCGTGCATTACGATTGTGAGTTACAATTCCGGAACGTTACACGTGAAGATTGTAAAGATGGGGATCGAAGGAAGTGTAAGTCTTCTTATGTAAGGTGGTCATGTAGTACCAATGTGCGGCATGAGACTAAATGTGAAGTTTGATATCTCGAAGTGAGAGAATGAAGTCGTCATTGCAGGTGCTCTCAATATGAAAATCTGGGTTGTCGTGAAACTCGGATAGTATTATTGAATGGGTACGAGTTTGATATCGCGAAGGATACTGTGTATTTTCCCAGTTGGGAAACGTGATCGTGGAAATTATCAGTGGATTATTCCACTTTATGAATGATTGTGAGGCGGGGAGTGCCGGTTCTGATTGTCTCTCATAGAGACACGCAGTTGTTTGTTGCGTGAGTGTGTTCCCTAGTGATGTGACCCGTTAGTTTCCATCAAAATGTCGAGGCCATCCTTAACGAACGGTCTAGGTGGGAAGATTCACTAGGCGTTGGTGGATATTATTGTGGGTCGTGCGGTGAATTGCGAATTTGTTGTGATGATAATTCGTTGTTGACGGGATTCTAGTACACGAATAGTTTCCATGCTAGTACTAGGAAGCCGTAATTGTAAGGATGTGTTGGAAGGTTTAGGGGAGAAACCCTGTATCGAATGTTGGTGTTTCGTCTAACTCGTGGTATATTATTGTCGTCTTGAATTAATTCAGTGACGAATGATCGTTGGCGGAGCAAATGATGGGTAAGTTGTGTTCCTAGTATGAGTAGTTGGTGATACCGAAATTCTTCGTTGAGGGAATAACCCGGTTGTGGCAACGGGGGGAAGTTGGTTCCTGAATCAGAGAACATTCATGAATGACCGGTTGAGTTGTACGTTTATGAACCGATGAAGTACGAAGTTTAATGAGGCATGGATCCTTCTCGATTTGGATTAATGCAAGACTTGGTTCACGGCGTAGTGGACCTAGTAGATCGCGTTGAGTGATATAGTTATGGATGAAACTTGTTGTGAGTTTTAGTCGAGAGAACTTAAAGGGATAATGGTGTTTTCCGTATTTTGACGTTGAGTGTACGAGATACCGCTGGTTGCGGTAATGCACACTAGTGATTATTAGCATGTGGTGAAATTTTTGGATTAACGGAAGATATTATGGATGTCGAGCCTGGTTGTGTTTCGTAGGATCGTAGGGCATGGTCCCTATTGTATGTAAGGGTTAAGGCAATGTAGTATTTACCTCTTGGTAAACGATGAGGATCACGGGGACGTGATCCATTATAAGTGGGGGGAGAGTTGTAACAACCCATTTTTCCTTTGGCATGTTGCTTTGGTCGACGTACGAAGTCCAAAGGTGCGTATTCGATCTTTATTGTGTTTGACTTTAGTCATGTTTGTTTAATCTAGTCATAAAACAAAAGAGGGCCTGAAAACCAAAACTTACGGCCGTAATTTATGGCCTTACGACCGCAACTTTTGAACAGGGAGACATGTTTCTGAAAACAACCAAAGTTACGGCCGCAATATTGGGGATTACGGCCGCAATATTGGGGATTACAGCCGCAATTTTGTGGATTACGGCTGTAATATTTGATGTACGCAGAGGTGTATATGAAATAGCTTATATTTTACTAGGAAAAACTATTAAATACGATACAATTTTACACAAGATATTTATTTATTTATAGAATGGATATACTTAAACCTTACTACAACACTTATAGGCAGTGTACCTAATCGTACAGTAGTGTAGTTTTTAGTAAGTCCGGTTCGTTCCACAGAGAAAATCTTTAAACAAAGCTTAACGCTATATTAGTTTAATTTATAAAAATACAAATATATATATATATAAGTAATATTATTATTATAAAGGGGGTTTTTACCATTTAATGACCGGTTTGTCAATTTTTAAAACTTTAGTCGCAGTTAAAACCTAACGTAAAATATTAAAAATAAATACAAGACTTAATTTAAAGCGTAAAGTAAATAATGATAATGAAATTGCAATAAATAAAAGTGCGATAAAATAAAATTGCGATAATTAAAAAGTACGATAATTAAAAGTGCAATTAAATACAAAATAAAGGAAATTAAATATGAAATAAAATAATTATGCTTATTTAAACTTCCGTAATCATGATGTTTGACGTGTTGATTTTAGTTTTATGGCCATGGGTTAATTGTCCTTTGTCCTGGATTATTTAATATGTCCGTCTGGTTTTTGTCCATAACAGTCCATCAGTCATAAATATAAAGTGCGAGTATCCTCGTCAAATTATCCTTATACCCGAAGTTAAATATTTCAACTAATTGGGGACTTAAACTGTAACAAGGTTTTAATACTTTGTTATCAATTATGCCAAGTGTCCTTGTACATAATTTCACCCCTGTTTTAATAATTCTAGTGGCTATTAATCCATTCCCGTGTCCGGTTAAATGAACGATTATTCGTACATATAAATACCCCGCCCATCGTGTCCGATCGAGTGTATATGGTTATTTATAGGGACGTCCAATTGTAAATCTTTATATTAAAATTAACAAACTATCATTTAGTTAAACAAATATAAAGCCCATTAATAGCCCATAGTCTAATTTCCACAAGTGTCGTTCTTTTGTCCAAACCCCAATTATGGTACAAAGCCCAATTACCCAATTTTAGTAATTAGCCCAACATCATGATTACTTCGGTATTAAATAAGCATAATAATAACTTAGCTACGATACATTAAATTAAAAAGGTTGAACATAACTTACAATGATTAAAAATAATGTAGCGTTACACGGACAGAATTTCGACTTACACCCTTACAACATTCGCTAACATACCCTTATTATTAGAAATTAAAATTAAAATTAAAATATATATATATATATATATATATATATATATATATATATATATATATATATATATATATACACGTTTATAGAGAGATTGATAAAAGGATATTTGATACGATCAAAATGCGTTAGCTTTTATAGGCATTTTTGTCCAGGGTATCTCCGCGAGTCGCGGTCCCTTTGCACTACAAACTCCGCAAGTCTCGGAGTTCGTAAACCCAGCTCACACAAGTTTGGATCCTAGTCTGCCGACGGTTTTAATATATAAATATAATATATATATATATATATATATATAATTTATATAATTAATTATATATTATATTATATTTATATACAAAGTTAACTTGTAATTTTTAGTCCGTTGCGTCGAGCGTTGAGAGTTGAATCTGGTCCCGGTTCCGGATTTTCGAACGTCCTTGCGTACAATTTAATATCTTGTACTTTGCGTTTTGAATCTTGTACTCTTGTAATTTCGAGACGTTTCTTATCAATAATTGGAACTTCTTTGATTGTATTTTGTACTTTTGAGCTTTTTGGTCGTTTGCGTCTTCAATTCGTCGAATCTATCTTTTGTCTTCACCTTTTATTATTTAAACGAATATCACTTGTAAATAGAACAATTGCAACTAAAAGCTTGTCTTTCTTGAGGAATAATGCTATGAAATATATGTTCGTTTTTAGCATTATCAAATATTCTCACACTTGAGCGTTGCTTGTTCTCAAGCAATATAGTCTTGAAATACTAGAATCACTTCTTTATTCTTCACACTTTGTACATCAGTGATTTCTATACGGCGGTATAAACAATGGTAGTAACGATGTGGTTTACAGTCTCACATGACTATAAAAATTTAGATCCATTAAGGAAATTGGATCTTTATGAAAACATTTGATCTTTTTGAAAATTCAATCTAGTTTTTTACCCTAGATAAGTTTTCCGGAATAACCCTTCACCGGTATTTGCAAAATATTTTTGTGGGTTTGGTGGGTTTCAGATTTGAAAATTTTAGCTCAAAACTTGTGGTTTTGTGTCAACCACTTGCTAACCTTGTATTAGGAAAGCAACACGTCCAGTATACTTACCCCGTATATTACCTTTCGATAAACTACCGTCCGGTTGTAAAGGAAAGCGTTGAACAAGCAACTGTTAAGGCAATGTCCCCTGACATGCTTTTAATTATGGTCTATAACGTGTCGGACGCAATTACTATCCTTTGTAGGAGCAATAGTAAAGCTCACCCTTATAATTTTTCGGTCTGGCACAAGGTCCTATCTTCGACCATGCTATGCAACCACCGTTCTTACGGTTGACACCCGATTTGGTTCAGGTGACCTAATGAATTCCAGGTGAATTCCTAGGATTTTACGTTCAATGGTAATGAACGCATTGAAAATGGGTTTTCAGAAAACAAATTGGTTTTATTTTTGATCAAAATATTTTCTCGTTCAAGCTCGAGTTAAGATATCATCGAATTCCATGAGTTTGTAATTCTCAATCTTTAAGGTCAATCTCTAGGATTGAGTAATATCAGTCTTAAAAGCTGATTTTTGATCTTTAAGGAGATTATCCTTTCCGGGGATCTGATTCATTAGTCTTATCCAGCTAATTTGCACGGCGTCCTCCCCATTTTACAAGACAGATCCTCTCATGGTTAGGATAAGTCTGACCACTTGGCGACCCTGTTTGATGTTGAGGTCCGTGGATTTCCTATTGATTTTAGTGATGACTTTTCTAGATTTTTCGTCAACCTACAGCTGGTCCGGACGACAACTTCTTGACCTAAATCAAGAAGCGCGTTTCTTTTTCGGAAGACTTTACTTCCTTTTAATGATGGAATTGATTCATCGTGTAGATCCATCTTTCTTACAGTAAATCGGGTAAAACTGTTTAGTTTAGTCCAAAGCAAAAGTATCTTTAATTATTTGTTACAGAAATATGTGACATATGTTTAAAATAACTTGGTAAATTTTCCCACACTTGGCTTTTATTTTCCTTTTTATCGTCCTCTATTCCATTTTAAATGAATTCTAACATTTTGGTTTGTTTCTCAATTTATGTCCTTTCCGAGGTAACAATAATTTCGGTGTTAACACCTAGTTTTAGCGTTCATAAATATGTATAAACATGATTTTGAGTTCATTTAATTGAAAATTTTCAAAAATTTTACTAGAATTGAGTAGTCAGTATATAAGACTAGGGCTGTTCTTTATTATCAGAGAGCACTAGATTCTAATACAACTACTGCTTTACTAGTATTTCTAATGGTAACCAAGTGTATAAAGTAAAAATTTTAAAATTCGAAAGAATTTAACCCCTTCCCACACTTAAGATCTTGCAATGCCCTCATTTGCAAGAAATCAGTAACAATTTAAATTATTGAGGGTGATTAGCGCAGAAAAAATGATTAAGTTTTACCAAAGTTTCCAAACATATTGTTGTTTGTGTTGAATGATAAATGGTGCATATCATTTGTTCATTCCGTCTTGTTGTTACATCACATTTATTTTTCATCTTGTCGTTAAAATTAGTTGCTTTTGCTGAACTTAATGCCAGTCTTTGAAAATGCGTTGTTTTACCCTGTTGTGTACATAAGATAAACTGCAAACATATATACATATTTTTGAAGTTTGGTATATTACCCCACATTCAAAAATTATTAAAATCTAATAATAAAAGTTAGAAAATTATAAAAACTATTACAATATCAACATAAGTGCTAAATGTAGTAACATTACAAAAATAAAATAAATAAAACTAAATAAACTAGGGTTGATACTGATACCAGTAGGGGTTCCATGCATAACCATATGTGTTATAGAATGCTTCAGCTGGGTTATAAGTAGGATACGGTGGTTGGATCTCTATAGACCAGGGAGGAAATACGGGCTTTGGAGTAGGAATATAGTTTCTACCTATATGTTGGCAATGAGCTATGATGTGGTTTTGATGAACTTGCCAATCTTCAAATGCTCGATGTCTAGCATTTTCATACTCTTGTGAAGCTATAAACCTTTGCATTTCTGTCATTTCATTTCCCCCTCCCACATTACCTGGCTGTTGATTTCTTTCAACCTGTGGATGTCTTCCATTATATTGTACTGCGGCGTTATTTCGCCTCTTCAAAACCTTAGCACCATGATATACATTTAAACCAATTGTATCGTGGGGTTCTGGTTCTTCGATTAATAATCTCCCCCGACTTATATCCACATCTAGATACTCAGCAATTAATGTAATAAATATACCACCTCCTATTATACTGTGCGGTCTCATCCCCCTAACCATAGCTGATAAATAATAACCTACACAATAAGGTATACTTACAGCGCTTTGTGGGTCTCGAATACACATGTGGTAAAATAAATCTTGCTCATTTACCTTTTCCTTATTTTTACCTCGCTGTGTAATCGAGTTCGCTAGAAACCTGTGAATTACTCTTAACTCAGCTCTATCTATATCCAAATAAGAGTAATTTCCCCCTTTAATGTAACATCCCGCCTTTTCCGTTTACTTTTCCGTTTAACTATTTAAGTTCCGTTATATGTTTATAACACATCCCGTTATTATGCGTTGAATTATCTCGTTTAGGTAATTCCCGCACCCGGTTTAAAGTTGAGGGACCAAACTTGCCAAAGGTTGAAACATTTGACTAGGTCAAAGAGTCAACCCCTTTTCATCCATTCATTTCACCTCCTCTTCCTCTTATTACTACTTTCAAATCCTCTCAACATTCAAACACAAAGATTCATCATCCATTTATGATCTAGCGGGTATTTTGCAAAACAAATTACATATTTGAGCTCCTTGCAACTTCCTCTTCGTTTTGGTACCAACTTCACCTCATTTGGGTAACATTTCTAAAACACTAGATTTCTTTAAATTCGTGTTCTTGACTTATAAAGTTGTTAATTAGCGTCTATGGCTCATTGTGATGTCGTGTATGTAATTTGTATGCTCGATTCGTTGTTTTTGGTGTAACTAGTTCAATATGAAAATTACTTGCTAAATCCTTGATTTTGGATGATCAAATGTTGTTAGATTGTTAAAGTGCATGTTTTAATTGTGTTTCTAGTGTTACTAGCTTCATTATGATGTATAGTTCGATTAATGAAACCTCCTAAACTTGATTATGAAATTTGGTGAATTTAGGTTAAGGTTTCACGAACTTAAAATGGACTTTTAATGATTTGAATGACATGGAATGTTAGTTGTAAGTGTTAGGTTGTGTTGTATGCTTAATTACCTTCGAAACGGCATATTGTTCATGTAATTCGGTTGCCCGAATCATGAAATGCATATTTGGAACTTGAACTTTGATTATGGACGTTTAAATGCGGTTTTGGGGTGTGTAAGTGTTGAATTGCTTGATGAAATGTGTCTAGGTGTTTTCCTCGTCAAATTACCTTTCCGGTGATATAAAATACATGTTCTAATTGTTTGCGGTTTGTAATTTGGGTTGGTTTGATTGTTGGTTCGTGCACTTAGAGTTGCAGCAAACAGGGCCTGGAAACCAACCAGGACGCCGTCCAGAAACTCAGGACGCCGTCCCACTTCTAATACCTGGACGCCGTCTAGGATATCAGGACGCCGTCCCAACCTTCATTTTGGGACGCCGTCTAGCAACTTGGGACGCCGTCCCGTTTGCCTAAAACTGGCTGTTTGCTTGACCTTTTGACGAAAAATGTTTGGCATGTTCTAGACCTCCAATTTACATGTAACTTGTTTTAAAATGCTTATATATGAATAACTAGCATAGAAAATTTGTCCGAGACCCGACCCGACCATGTTGACTTTTCCGTTGACTTCGACCCGACCAAGTTTGACTTTTTGTCAAACTTAACCAAATACGTATACAACCTTTCTAACATGATTATTTACTTGTATCTTGCATGAAACTTGACTAGTTGATTCACATGCTAATATAATTGAGTCGTAACGAGCCATAGGACTAATTGAACATCTTTACCCTTCGTGACTATCGTTATTGATACAACCTATTTGTTTAGGTCAAGACTAGCATTGTTCTTTGCACACGTTACTTGTCGAAGTACTTTTTGGTTCGTGCATACAAGGTGAGATCATAGTCCCACTTTTACTCTTTTAAACTTACTTTTGGGATGAGAAAACATAAACGATTCTTTTGAACTAAGTGAACACAAGAACGGGAAAACAAACATTCTACATACGAGTTTAGAACGAAAATCCTCAATCCGATTATCATTAGTTACCTCAGATGGTGTAAGCGAGAACTTATGTTATATGGCCATATGGGTTGACAACCCTCATCTTTGACGGTTCGCTACCGTCTACGGATGAAATATATTTTCGGGAAACAGTGTTGTTCTAGCACTAATTTATGGGGTATTCAACGGACGGAATGTTAAGCTTTGATAATTGGGTGCTCGTGAATATTAACTTTTAGAATGTACTATGACTTTATCAATATTGCAACTCTTGTGGTTCAGCTTGCTTTTACTCATTTACTTATTTAAACCTATGATTTCACCAACGTTTTCATTGACAGATTTTCTATGTTTTTCTCAGGTCCTTGAACTTAGGTGATACATGCTTCCGCACATACTTTTTGATACTTGCATTGGATGTCGAGTATACTTGCATACGTGGAGCGTCTTTTTGGCTATTTTAAACTATGTCGCACGTGTTTCATATGAACAATAACTTTTGTTATGTACTTGTCTTGGGAATTACTTTTGTAAACATTGAAACATCCTTTATGAAATGTATGCGACATATTTTCGGTCAAACTTTGTTATAAATACTTATAACCATGTAATGGGACCATACGTAGACGACGCCGTCACTTGACGATTTGTCGGGGTCGCTACAAGTGGTATCAGAGCTTTGGTTGTAGGGATTTAGAGTTCATTGGTGTCAACCCCGAGTTATAGGGTACATTGGTGAGTCTAGACTACAACCGGCATATAGACTTGACATAGGAATTACTTGACAAATTGTGCATTTATACTCTAACCCTTCTACTCATATCTACTCTTATTCTATCTAAATCTTGCGTTATATAATTTAATTGACACGCCACCTTGACTATATGATGTAATGTCGAATGCACATATGAATTAGGGTAATATAATTCCCGGAAATTATATTACGGTGACTCATATGAACATACCGACATTATGACATAAAGAATTTAAGGCGGGTCAAGGATAATTTTCTCTCTATCTTTATTCCATATCACGGTTAGTATTATTTAGAATACTAACCAACGGTATTCTTTTGTTTTGAAGGAACAATGGCTCCTCGTCGTGTACGCCGCAATGAAACTCCCGAACAAGCTCTCGAACGGATGATAGCTACCGCCGTAGATGCGGCCATGGCCGGTCACTCGTCTAACAACAACAATAACACCAACCACAACAACAATAACCAAGGAGCCGGTAACTCTAGCGAAGGGTGCTCCTACAAAGCTTTCATGGGGTGCAAACCTCACACTTATGATGGAACCGGGGGACCGGTTGTGCTTACTCGTTGGTTTGAACAAACCGAGGCCGTCTTTAGCATAAGCGGTTGTCGGGATCAAGACAAGGTCAAATACTCCACCCACACTTTCTCCGGAATTGCTCTAACATGGTGGAACACCTATGTTCAATCGGTGGGTACCGATGAAGCTCATGCCCTCTCTTGGGCCGATCTAAAGGAAAAGATGATTGTTGAATATTTTCCGCGCGAAGAAACCCGAAAGCTTGAGGAAGAACTAAGAGCTTTGAAAGCGGTCGGAAACGATCTTAAAGCTTATAATCAACGCTTCGCCGAACTATCCTTGATGTGTCCTAATCTTGTTAACCCCGAATCTCAAAGGATTGAGCTCTACATGCTCGGTCTTCCAAAAAGCATCAAACAAGGGGTGATGTCATCCAAACCCACTACTCATCAAGCTGCTATGAACATGGCTCGCCAATTAATTGAAACGGTTGACGAAATCGTAGTACCGGCTCCTAAGGCCGAGGACAAGTCGGGTGGCAACAAAAGGAAATGGGAAGCCACTCCATCAACTAACTACAACAACAACACCTTCACCAAAAAGCCCTTCAACAACGACGGCAAGAAGGGTTATGTCGGAAACTTACCTTTGTGCAACAAGTGCCACAAACATCATTACGGCGAATGTAACAAGCTAATTTGTCACCGTTGCCAAGGAGTTGGTCATAGGGCCAACAATTGCACAAGCGCCGCCCCCGTTGCTCGAAAGGGGCCCAATCCTCCAAAAACGGTCACTTGTTACGAATGTGGCCAAACGGGCCATTATAAGAACGAATGCCCGAAGAAGAAAGCCAACCCCAACAACCGAGGCCGAGCCTTTAACATCAACACCGAGGAAGCCCGAGATGACAATGAACTAGTCACGGGTACGTTTCTTCTCAACAACTCTTATGTTACTTGCTTATTCGATTCGGGTGCCGATAAATGTTTTGTGTCTAAGACTTTGGCTCCTACCCTTTGCACTCCACCACACCCTTTAGATACTACTTATTCCATCGAAGTGGCCGACGGAAAACTCTTAAGTGCCGACACATATTACCGGGGGTGTACTTTGAACATTTTGGGTAAAGAATTTGAAATTGACTTGATACCCATGGAATTAGGGAGTTTTGATGTAATAATCGGTATGAATTGGATGGTCAAAAATAAATCTCACATTCTTTGCGATCTTCACGCAATCTGAATTCCTATCGAGAATGGTGAACCATTGATTGTCTATGGCGACAAAAATTGCACCGGACTCAATCTCGTTTCGTGCCTTAAAGTTCGAAAGCTACTTCGCAAGGGTTGTTTCGCGATTCTTGCTCACGTTAAGAAAGTCGAGGCCGACGAAAAGCGTATCGAAGATGTGCCAATTGTTAGTGACTTTTCCGATGTATTTCCCGACGAATTACCGGGTCTTCCACCTCATCGACCGGTTGAATTTCAAATCGATCTTATTCCAGGAGCCGCACCCGTAGCGAGTGCACCGTATAGACTCGCTCCATCCGAATTACAAGAATTACAAAGTCAAATCCAAGAGTTACTTGACCGTGGTTTCATTCAACCTAGCCATTCACCATGGGGCGCTCCGATTTTGTTCGTCAAGAAGAAAGACGGATCCCTACGAATGTGCATTGATTATCGTGAACTAAACAAATTGACGGTTAAGAACCGATATCCTCTTCCTCGCATTGATGACCTTTTTGATCAACTACAAGGTTCTCGTGTATACTCAAAAATCGATCTCCGTTCGGGTTATCATCAACTAAGGGTTAAAGGGGAAGATGTCTCCAAAACTGCTTTCCGGACTCGTTATGGTAGTTATGAATTCCTTGTCATGCCTTTCGGTCTCACTAACGCACCGGCGGTGTTCATGGATCTCATGAACCGCGTGTGCAAACCTTACCTCGACAAATTCGTTATCGTGTTCATCGATGATATTTTGATCTATTCTAAAAATGAAGAGGAACACAAAGAACATCTCCGACTCGTGCTCGAGCTCTTGAGAAAAGAGCAACTATATGCCAAGTTCTCCAAGTGTGAATTTTGGTTAAAGGAAGTTCAATTTCTTGGTCATGTTGTAAGTGATCAAGGCATTAAAGTCGATCCCGCAAAAATCGAAGCCATTAGTAAATGGGAGACTCCTACTACTCCTACTCAAATTCATCAATTCTTGGCTCTCGCTGGATACTATCGTAAATTCATCAAGGATTTCTCCCTAATCGCTCGTCCTTTAACCGCGTTAACTCACAAGGAACGAAAATTCGTTTGGACATCCGAACAAGAAACCGCTTTTCAAATCTTGAAAACTAAGCTAACCACCGCTCCTATCTTGTCACTTCCCGAAGGCAATGATGATTTTGTTGTATATTGTGATGCCTCGAAAAACGGTTATGGATGCGTATTAATGCAACGAAAGAAAGTCATTGCTTATGCCTTTCGACAACTCAAAGTCCACGAACGAAACTACACGACACATGATCTTGAACTCGGTGCCGTCATCTTTGCACTTAAGTTATGGAGACATCATCTTCTTGGTACCAAGAGTACTATCTTTACCGATCACAAAAGTCTCCAACATATCTTCGATCAAAAGCAACTAAACATGAGACAACGAAGGTGGATTGAGACCTTGAACGATTATAATTGCGAGCTTCGTTACCACCCCGGGAAGGCAAATGTAGTGGCCGATGCCTTAAGTCGAAAGGAAAGAGCGGTGCCTCTTCGTGTCCGAGCTTTGAATATCACCATCCACTCCAACCTTAATAGCCAAATTCGGGTAGCCCAAGATGAAGCTCTTAAGGACAACAACATCGCATGCGAACTTTTAAACATTCTCGTCTCCCGATTCGAAGTTAAGGAGACCGGACTTCGATATTACGCCGGAAGAATTTGGGTGCCTAGATATGGCGACTTACGAAACCTCATCCTAGACGAAGCCCACAAATCGCGATACTCGATTCATCCCGGTGCCAATAAGATGCACCACGACCTTAAAGAACGATATTGGTGGCCGAACATCAAAAAGGAAGTCGCTACTTACGTTGCCAAATGTTTGACTTGCGCTAAAGTCAAAGCCGAACACCAAAGACCGTCCGGGTTACTTCAACAACCCGAGATCCCGCAATGGAAGTGGGAAAGGATCACGATGGATTTTATCACCAAACTACCAAAAACGTCGGGCGGTTATGATACTATTTGGGTCATTGTCGATCGCCTCACCAAATCCGCACACTTTCTCGCCATGAAAGAGACCGACAAAATGGAGAAACTTGCACGAATATACATTAAGGAGATTGTAGCCCGACACGGTGTACCTTTATCGATTATCTCCGACCGAGATGGTCGTTTCGTTTCTAGATTTTGGCGTACGTTACAAGTAGCGTTGGGAACGCGTTTGGACATGAGCACCGCATATCATCCCCAAACCGATGGGCAAAGTGAACGTACAATACAAACCTTAGAGGATATGTTACGAGCCTGCGTTGTTGATTTTGGGAAAGCTTGGGACAATCACTTACCTCTCGCTGAATTCTCTTACAATAATAGTTATCACGCGAGTATTAAGGCCGCACCTTTTGAAGCGTTATATGGTCGAAAATGTCGCTCTCCTCTTTGTTGGGCCGAAGTGGGTGACGTGCAAATTTCCGGGCCCGACCTCATTCACGAAACCACCGAGAAGATTCTTCAAATCCGAGATAGGCTTCGGACGGCCCGGAGTCGTCAAAAATGCTATACCGACAAAAGACGCAAAGACCTCGAATTTCAAGTCGGTGACCGCGTCATGTTAAAAGTCGCACTCCGTTTTGGGAAGCGTGGGAAACTAAATCCGCGGTACGTTGGTCCTTTCGAAATCTTAGAACGTGTTGGAACCGTTGCGTATCATTTGGATCTTCCGCCTCAACTAAGCTCCGTCCATCCTACTTTTCATGTATCTAACTTGAAGAAATGTCTTGCCGAGCCCGATATCGTCGTTCCTCTTGAGGAACTTACTATTAATGACAAACTTCATTTTGTGGAGGAACCGGTTGAAATTGTGGACTACGTCGAGAAGGAATTGAAACAAAGCCGGATCCCGATTGTCAAGGTCCGTTGGAACGCCAAAAGGGGACCCGAGTTTACTTGGGAAAGAGAAGATCAAATGCAAAAGAAACACCCTCATCTATTCCCGGTTCCGGAAACGTCAGATTCCGAGGAAGAAACAACGACTACTACGCCTACCTAAATTTCGGGACGAAATTTCTTTTAAGGTGTAGGTAATGTAACATCCCGCCTTTTCCGTTTACTTTTCCGTTTAACTATTTAAGTTCCGTTATATGTTTATAACACATCCCTTTATTATGCGTTGAATTATCTCGTTTAGGTAATTCCCGCACCCGGTTTAAAGTTGAGGGACCAAACTTGCCAAAGGTTGAAACATTTGACTAGGTCAAAGAGTCAACCCCTTTTCATCCATTCATTTCACCTCCTCTTCCTCTTATTACTACTTTCAAATCCTCTCAACATTCAAACACAAAGATTCATCATCCATTTATGATCTAGCGGGTATTTTGCAAAACAAATTACATATTTGAGCTCCTTGCAACTTCCTCTTCATTTTGGTACCAACTTCACCTCATTTGGGTAACATTTCTAAAACACTAGATTTCTTTAAATTCGTGTTCTTGACTTATAAAGTTGTTAATTAGCGTCTATGGCTCATTGTGATGTCGTGTATGTAATTTGTATGCTCGATTCGTTGTTTTTGGTGTAACTAGTTCAATATGAAAATTACTTGCTAAATCCTTGATTTTGGATGATCAAATGTTGTTAGATTGTTAAAGTGCATGTTTTAATTGTGTTTCTAGTGTTACTAGCTTCATTATGATGTATAGTTCGATTAATGAAACCTCCTAAACTTGATTATGAAATTTGGTGAATTTAGGTTAAGGTTTCACGAACTTAAAATGGACTTTTAATGATTTGAATGACATGGAATGTTAGTTGTAAGTGTTAGGTTGTGTTGTATGCTTAATTACCTTCGAAACGGCATATTGTTCATGTAATTCGGTTGCCCGAATCATGAAATGCATATTTGGAACTTGAACTTTGATTATGGACGTTTAAATGCGGTTTTGGGGTGTGTAAGTGTTGAATTGCTTGATGAAATGTGTCTAGGTGTTTTCCTCGTCAAATTACCTTTCCGGTGATATAAAATACATGTTCTAATTGTTTGCGGTTTGTAATTTGGGTTTGTTTGATTGTTGGTTCGTGCACTTAGAGTTGCAGCAAACAGGGCCTGGAAACCAACCAGGACGCCGTCCAGAAACTCAGGATGCCGTCCCACTTCTAATACCTGGACGCCGTCTAGGATATCAGGACGCCGTCCCAACCTTCATTTTGGGACGCCGTCTAGCAACTTGGGACGCCGTCCCGTTTGCCTAAAACTGGCTGTTTGCTTGACCTTTTGACGAAAAATGTTTGGCATGTTCTAGACCTCCAATTTACATGTAACTTGTTTTAAAATGCTTATATATGAATAACTAGCATAGAAAATTTGTCCGAGACCCGACCCGACCATGTTGACTTTTCCGTTGACTTCGACCCGACCAAGTTTGACTTTTTGTCAAACTTAACCAAATACTTATACAACCTTTCTAACATGATTATTTACTTGTATCTTGCATGAAACTTGACTAGTTGATTCACATGCTAATATAATCGAGTCGTAACGAGCCATAGGACTAATTGAACATCTTTACCCTTCGTGACTATCGTTATTGATACAACCTATTTGTTTAGGTCAAGACTAGCATTGTTCTTTGCACACGTTACTTGTCGAAGTACTTTTTGGTTCGTGCATACAAGGTGAGATCATAGTCCCACTTTTACTCTTTTAAACTTACTTTTGGGATGAGAAAACATAAACGATTCTTTTGAACTAAGTGAACATAAGAACGGGAAAACAAACATTCTACATACGAGTTTAGAACGAAAATCCTCAATCCGATTATCATTAGTTACATCAGATGGTGTAAGCGAGAACTTATGTTATATGGCCATATGGGTTGACAACCCTCATCTTTGACGGTTCGCTACCGTCTACGGATGAAATATATTTTCAGGAAACAGTGTTGTTCTAGCACTAATTTATGGGGTATTCAACGGACGGAATGTTAAGCTTTGATAATTGGGTGCTCGTGAATATTAACTTTTAGAATGTACTATGACTTTATCAATATTGCAACTCTTGTGGTTCAGCTTGCTTTTACTCATTTACTTATTTAAACCTATGATTTCACCAACGTTTTCATTGACAGATTTTCTATGTTTTTCTCAGGTCCTTGAACTTAGGTGATACATGCTTCCGCACATACTTTTTGATACTTGCATTGGATGTCGAGTATACTTGCATACGTGGAGCGTCTTTTTGGCTATTTTAAACTATGTCGCACGTGTTTCATATGAACAATAACTTTTGTTATGTACTTGTCTTGGGAATTACTTTTGTAAACATTGAAACATCCTTTATGAAATGTATGCGACATATTTTCGGTCAAACTTTGTTATCAATACTTATAACCATGTAATGGGACCATACGTAGACGACGCCGTCACTTGACGATTTGTCGGGGTCGCTACATTTAAATCGGTGATGGCTAGTTATTTGACTCCATACACCATGCGTATCAAAATTTTCATCAATCTTCCTACCATTTAATATCAACCCTCGACAATCGGCAGATGCTAGCTCCTCAGGCGTATATATACGTAAGGCCTGAGCCATGTCTAGTAGAGACATGTGGCGCATCGAACCTCCTAACAAAAATCTAATAAAAGTTCGATCGGTTAAACTAGCTACCCGATCATTTATTTCTATACTACACAATAATTCTTCACACCATACTTTATATACAGGTCTACACATGTTGAATAATCATACCCAATCATTAAAAGTAGAATTACCATACCTCTGTGTAAGTAATTCTCTAATCCGTTCGCCCAATCCTACGGCTTCTAACGGTTCCCATTCTATTACCCTAGGTACTTCAACAGCTTTAGAATGAAGAGTGTGCAAGCTCCTTTGGTATTTTGGATAATCTATCTGTAGTGACCCGAACTTTTCCATGTTTATATATATTAATTGAGATTGATATTTACATGATTAAATGTTTCCAACATGTTAAGCAATCATACTTGTTAAGACTTGATTAATTGAAATATGTTTCATATAGACAATTGACCACCCAAGTTGACCGGTGATTCACGAACGTTAAAACTTGTAAAAACTATATGATGACATATATATGGATATATATATAGTTAACATGATATTATGATAAGTAAACATATCATTAAGTATATTAACAATGAACTACATATGTAAAAACAAGACTACTAACTTAATGATTTTTAAACGAGACATATATGTAACGATTATCGTTGTAAAGACATTTAATGTATATATATCATATTAAGAGATATTCATACATGATAATATCATGATAATATAATAATTTAAAATCTCATTTGATATTATAAAATTGGGTTAACAACATTTAACAAGATCGTTAACCTAAAGGTTTCAAAACAACACTTACATGTAACGACTAACGATGACTTAACGACTCAGTTAAAATGTATATACATGTAGTGTTTTAATATGTATTTATACACTTTTGAAAGAATTCAATACACTTATCAAAATACTTCTACTTAACAAAAATTCTTACAATTACATCCTCGTTCAGTTTCATCAACAATTCTACTCGTATGCACCTGTATTCGTACTCATACAATACACAGCTTTTAGATGTATGTACTATTGGTATATACACTCTAATGATCAGCTCTTAGCAGCCCATGTGAGTCACCTAACACATGTGGGAACCATCATTTGGCAACTAGCATGAAATATCTCATAAAATTACAAAAATATGAGTAATCATTCATGACTTATTTACATGAAAACAAAATTACATATCCTTTATATCTAATCCATACACCAACGACCAAAAACACCTACAAACACTTTCATTCTTCAATTTTATTCATCTAATTGATCTCTCTCAAGTTCTATCTTCAAGTTCTAAGTGTTCTTCATATATTCTACAAGTTCTAGTTACATAAAATCAAGAATACTTTCAAGTTTGCTAGCTCACTTCCAATCTTGTAAGGTGATCATCCAACCTCAAAAAATCTTTGTTTCTTACAGTAGGTTATCATTCTAATACAAGGTAATAATCATATTCAAACTTTGGTTCAATTTCTATAACTATAACAATCTTATTTCAAGTGATGATCTTACTTGAACTTGTTTTCGTGTCATGATTCTGCTTCAAGAACTTCGAGCCATCCAAGGATCCGTTGAAGCTTGATCCATTTTTCTCTTTTCCAGTAGGTTTATCCAAGGAACTTAAGGTATTAATGATGTTCATAACATCATTCAATTCATACATATAAAGCTATCTTATTCGAAGGTTTAAACTTGTAATCACTAGAACATAGTTTAGTTAATTCTAAACTTGTTCGCAAACAAAAGTTAATCCTTCTAACTTGACTTTTAAAATGAACTAAACACATGTTCTATATCTATATGATATGCTAACTTATTGATTTAAAACCTGGAGACACGAAAAATACCGTAAAACCGAATTTACGCCGTCGTAGTAACACCGCGGGCTGTTTTGAGTTAGTTAATTAAAAACTATGATAAACTTTGATTTAAAAGTTGTTATTCTGAGAAAATGATTTTTATTATGAACATAAAACTATATCCAAAAATTATGGTTAAACTCAAAGTGAAAGTATGTTTTCTAAAATGGTCATCTAGACGTCGTTCTTTCGACTGAAATGACTACCTTTACAAAAATGACTTGTAACTTATTTTTCCGACTATAAACCTATACTTTTTCTGTTAGATTCATAAAATAGAGTTCAATATTAAACCATAGTAATTTGATTCACTCAAAACGGATTTAAAATGAAGAAGTTATGGGTAAAACAAGATTGGATAATTTTTCTCATTTTAGCTACGTGAAAATTGGTAACAAATCTATTCCAACCATAACTTAATCAACTTGTATTGTATATTATGTAATCTTGAGATACCATAGACACGTATACAATGTTTCGACCTATCATGTCGACACATCTATATATATTTCGGAACAACCATAGACACTCTATATGTGAATGTTGGAGTTAGCTATACAGGGTTGAGGTTGATTCCAAAATATATATAGTTTGAGTTGTGATCAATACTGAGATACGTATACACTGGGTCGTGGATTGAATCAAGATAATATTTATCGATTTATTTCTGTACATCTAACTGTGAACAACTAGTTGTAGGTTACTAACGAGGACAGCTGACTTAATAAACTTAAAACATCAAAATATATTAAAAGTGTTGTAAATATATTTTGAACATACTTTGATATATATGTATATATTGTTATAGGTTCGTGAATCAACCAGTGGCCAAGTCTTACTTCCCGACGAAGTAAAAATCTGTGAAAGTGAGTTATAGTCCCACTTTTAAAATCTAATATTTTTGGGATGAGAATACATGCAGGTTTTATAAATGATTTACAAAATAGACACAAGTACGTGAAACTACATTCTATGGTTGAATTATCAAAATCGAATATGCCCCTTTTTATTAAGTCTGGTAATCTAAGAATTAGGGAACAGACACCCTAATTGACGCGAATCCTAAAGATAGATCTATTGGGCCTAACAAACCCCATCCAAAGTACCGGATGCTTTAGTACTTCGAAATTTATATCATATCCGAAGGGTGTCCCGGAATGATGGGGATATTCTTATATATGCATCTTGTTAATGTCGGTTACCAGGTGTTCACCATATGAATGACTTTTATCTCTATGTATGGGATGTGTATTGAAATATGAAATCTTGTGGTCTATTATTATGATTTGATATATATAGGTTAAACCTATAACTCACCAACATTTTTGTTGACGTTTTAAGCATGTTTATTCTCAAGTGATTATTAAGAGCTTTCGCTGTCGCATACTTAAATAAGGACGAGATTTGGAGTCCATGCTTGTATGATATTGTGTAAAAACTGCATTCAAGAAACTTATTTTGTTGTAACATATTTGTATTGTAAACCATTATGTAATGGTCGTGTGTAAACAGGATATTTTAGATTATCATTATTTGATAATCTACGTAAAGCCTTTAAACCTTTATTGATGAAATAAAGGTTATGGTTTGTTTTAAAATGAATGCAGTCTTTGGAAAACGTCTCATATAGAGGTCAAAACCTCGCAACGAAATCAATTAATATGGAACGTTTTTAATCAATAAGAACGGGACATTTCAGTTGGTATCCGAGCGTTGGTCTTAGAGAACCAGAATTTTGCATTAGTGTGTCTTATCGAGTTTGTTAGGATGCATTAGTGAGTCTGGACTTCGACCGTGTTTACTTGAAAAATGATTGCTTAACAAATTTAGTTGGAAACTATATATTTTTAACATGTGAATATTATGTGATATATTAATCTCTTAACTCGTTTGATATTATGTGATAGATGTATACCTCTAGAACAAGTCCCATTGACTCACCTAATAATAATGAAGAGTCAAATGTAAATTGGAATGATTCGTGGACTGATTCACAAGTTCCCGAAGAGGAACCGGAAGAAGAGTCGGAACCGGAAGAAGAATCGGAACCGGAAGAAGAATCGGAACCGGATG
This sequence comes from Rutidosis leptorrhynchoides, assembly GCF_046630445.1. Classification (NCBI taxonomy): domain Eukaryota; kingdom Viridiplantae; phylum Streptophyta; class Magnoliopsida; order Asterales; family Asteraceae; genus Rutidosis; species Rutidosis leptorrhynchoides. Next base: position 338,058,516 of record NC_092343.1, on the reverse strand, counting down.
AAGAAATAGAACCGGTGGGGGAAATAATAAAACGGTTAAGTAAAAGAAAATCCTCAACCAACCGACCAAGGTTAATTATGGTCAATGGTGTTTCCGCCAAGGAAGCAAAATATTGGGAGGATTACCAATTCTTCGATGAATCGGATTCCGACGAGAATTCCGATGATGTTATAGAAATTACCCCAACTGAATTTAAAAAGGCAAAAGAAAATAATAAGGGAAAGGGCATAAAAATAGAGAAATCTAATTCCAACCCCGATGAACTTTATATGTATCGTCAACCCCCGAAGTCCTTAAGTTGTAACAATGACCCGGGAACCTCTAAACCACCAGGTTTTTCTAAACCAATGTGGAAAACGACGGCTCGTATTAGGGGAACATCATATATCCCTAGAAACTTGGCAAAACGAACCAAAACCGAAGAAGAAGAAACAAGCGAGTCGGAATAAGATAGTTGTATTCGTGTGGTGTAATATATGTAATATAGTGTGCATATGCTTTATGATATATGTAAAAATTGCTTGTATTAATAAGTATTTTTTTTATGAATCTAACTCTTGTTTATTTTACAGTATAAAAACACAAAATGGATAGACAACCCAATATTTTAAGAGACCTACCCGGAGACATGATTGATGAAATCTTGTCTAGAGTCGGTCAGAATTCTTCGGCACAACTATTTAAGGCGAGATCAGTTTGTAAGACATTCGAAGAACGTTCCAAGAATGCCTTGGTTTATAAAAGGCTTTCGTTCCAAAGATGGGGGATATCACATTGGGAAATCCATAAGTTACGATGTGTTTACTTTGACGCATATATTGCGGGGAACCAAATGCTATTTTACGCAATGGGTTAAGAAATTATTTTGACTCAATATATCCGAATATTGGACTTCGTGATTTAGAAAAAGCGGCTAACATGCAACATAAAGAAGCATGGTATGCTTAAGGATTAGTAATGTTCGCTTCTCACCAAAGTGAGAACAAGAACATCGGGCTACAACTATTAAACAAAACGTTTCCACAAGTGACGGAGTCGGTAATTGGGGTAAGAAATGAGGTTTTTAGATTGTTACGGGACTGTTGGACATTACGTAACCCTCGTCCCTTTGACGATGTTACAACACGCTGTCTTATCAACGGCCATAACGGTTATGTTCCACAAGACCAAGGATGGGAAGTAATCCAAGTAAAACCAGAATGCATGACTTATTTCTGGACGTATGAATTACGTGTCTTTATTGCCTTTGCTGAACGACTTGTGTACTAGCTAGAATTATCTTCACAACCATCTTGTATCAAATTTATTGTGTGCTATATTTCATGCTATATGTAAAATAAGCGGTATTGTAAGTTTGTAAAATATTGTGTAAAAGTTTGAACGCGAAATATTATTATAATCAGTTTTTCATATAGAATTGTAGTAGTTGAATTGTATATTAGCTACTAAGTATGAACTTAACGGGTAGGTACTACCCGAATTTAAACTTATAAAATGCTAATATAAAGAAAAAGCTTTTATAAATGAGTTCATATTATGCTACGAAATACTATTAACTACTCTTAATATTCTGTATGATTAACTTGTTCCATTTGAATATTTAGAAGGAAATGGCACTGACTACTCGACACACCGTGAATATGAATGAAGAGGAATTCCGTACTTTTCTAGCTTCAAACATAGCCGCAGTACAGGCTACGCTACATACCAACAATAACCTTGGATCTAGCAGTACAGGAAATCGTGTAGGATGCACCTACAAAGAATTCACTGCCTGCAAACCTTTGGAATTTGATGGAACCGAAGGACCGATCGGATTGAAACGGTGGACCGAGAAGGTCGAATCGGTGTTTGCCATAAGTAAGTGTACTAAAGAGGACAAAGTGAAGTACGCTACGCATACCTTCACAGGTTCTGCGTTAACATGGTGGAATACCTATCTAGAGCAAGTGGGACAAGACGATGCGTACGCACTACCGTGGTCAGCATTCAAGCACTTGATGAATGAGAAGTACCGTCCCAGAACCGAGGTCAATAAGCTCAAGACAGAACTTAGAGGGTTACGAACCCAAGGATTTGATATTACCACGTACGAAAGACGATTCACAGAATTGTGCCTATTGTGTCCGGGAGCATTCGAAGATGAGGAAGAGAAAATCGACGCGTTTGTGAAAGGATTACCGAAAAGAATCCAAGAAGATATAAGTTCACACGAGCCCGCCTCCATACAACAGGCATGTAGAATGGCTCACAAACTAGTGAACCAGATTGAAGAAAGAATTAAAGAACAGACTGCTGAAGAGGCCAATGTGAAGCAAGTCAAAAGAAAGTGGGAGGAAAACGGTGATAAGAATCACCAATACAACAACACAATTACAACAATAATCGCAACAATTATCCCAACAATCGCAACATCAATCGCAACTACAACAAACGGCCCAACAACAACAACAACAACAACAACAACAACAACAACAACAACTACAACAATCATCCCAACAACAATAATAACCGCAACAACAACAACAATCAGAAGCAGCTATGCCAAAGGTGTGAAAAGTATCACTCGGGGTTCTGCACCAAATTTTGCAACAAGTGTAAAAGAAATGGTTATAGCGCGGTGAAGTGTGAGGTCTACGGACCAGGGGTTAATAGAACGAAAGGAACAAATGGTGTCGGAACGAGTAATGATGGAGCAAGTAGTGTCGGAGCAAGTTATGCCAATGTAGTTTGTTATAAATGTGGAAAACCGGGCCACATTATTAGAAATTGCCCGAACCAGGAGAACACGAATGGACAAGGCCGCGGAAGAGTTTTCAATATTAATGCGGCAGAGGCACAGGAAGACCCGGAGCTTGTTTCGGGTACATTTCTTATTGACAATAAATCTGCTTACGTTTTATTTGATTCGGGTGCGGATAGAAGCTATATGAGTAGAGATTTTTGTGCTAAATTAAGTTGTCCATTGACGCCTTTGGATAGTAAATTTTTACTCGAATTAGCAAATGGTAAATTAATTTCAGCAGATAATATATGTCGGAATCGAGAAATTAAACTGGTTAGCGAAACATTTAAGATTGATTTGATACCAGTAGAGTTAGGGAGTTTTGATGTGATAATCGGTATGGACTGGTTGAAAAAAGTGAAAGCAGAGATCGTTTGTTACAAAAATGCAATTCGCATTATACGAGAAAAAGGAAAACCCTTAATGGTGTACGGAGAAAAGGGCAACACGAAGCTACATCTTATTAGTAATTTGAAGGCACAAAAACTAATAAGAAAAGGTTGCTATGCTGTTCTAGCACACGTCGAGAAAGTACAAACTGAAGAAAAGAGCATCAATGATGTTCTCATTGCAAAAGAATTTCCCGATGTATTTCCGAAAGAATTACCGGGATTACCCCCACATCGATCCGTTGAATTTCAAATAGATCTTGTACCAGGAGCTGCACCAATAGCTCGTGCTCCTTACAGACTCGCACCCAGCAAGATGAAAGAAATGCAAAGCCAATTACAAGAACTTTTAGAGCGTGGTTTCATTCGACCAAGCACATAACCGTGGGGAGCTCCTGTTTTGTTTGTCAAGAAGAAAGATGGTACATTCAGGTTGTGTATCGACTACCGAGAGTTGAACAAACTTACCATCAAGAACCGCTACCCACTACCGAGAATCGACGACTTATTTGATCAACTACAAGGCTCGTCTGTTTATTCAAAGATTGACTTACGTTCCGGGTATCATCAAATGCGGGTGAAAGAAGATGATATTCCAAAGACTGCTTTCAGAACACGTTACGGTCATTACGAGTTTATGGTCATGCCGTTTGGTTTAACTAATGCACCAGCTGTGTTCATGGACCTTATGAACCGAGTGTGTGGGCCATACCTTGACAAGTTTGTCATTGTTTTCATTGATAACATACTTATTTACTCAAAGAATGACCAAGAACACGGTGAACATTTGAGAAAGGTGTTAGAAGTATTGAGGAAGGAAGAATTGTACGCTAAGTTTTCAAAGTGTGCATTTTGGTTGGAAGAAGTTCAATTCCTCGGTCACATAGTGAACAAAGAAGGTATTAAGGTGGATCCGGCAAAGATAGAAACTGTTGAAAAGTGGGAAACCCCAAAAACTCCGAAACACATACGCCAGTTTTTAGGACTAGCTGGTTACTACAGAAGGTTCATCCAAGACTTTTCCAGAATAGCAAAACCCTTGACTGCATTAACGCATAAAGGGAAGAAATTTGAATGGAATGATGAACAAGAGAAAGCGTTTCAGTTATTGAAGAAAAAGCTAACTACGGCACCTATATTGTCATTGCCTGAAGGGAATGATGATTTTGTGATTTATTGTGACGCATCAAAGCAAGGTCTCGGTTGTGTATTAATGCAACGAATGAAGGTGATTGCTTATGCGTCTAGACAATTGAAGATTCACGAACAAAATTATACTACGCATGATTTGAAGACATGCTACGAGCATGTGTTATTGATTTCGGAAATAGTTGGGATCGACATCTACCGTTAGCAGAATTTTTCTACAACAACAGCTACCATTCAAGCATTGAGATGGCGCCGTTTGAAGCACTTTATGGTAGAAAGTGCAGGTCTCCGATTTGTTGGAGTGAAGGGGGGATAGACAGATTACGGGTCCGGAGATTATACAAGAAACTACCGAGAAGATCATCCAAATTCAACAACGGTTGAAAACCGCCCAAAGTCGACAAAAGAGCTACGCTGACATTAAAAGAAAAGATATAGAATTTGAAATTGGAGAGATGGTCATGCTTAAAGTTGCACCTTGGAAAGGCGTTGTTCGATTTGGTAAACGAGGGAAATTAAATCCAAGGTATATTGGACCATTCAAGATTATTGATCGTGTCGGACCAGTAGCTTACCGACTTGAGTTACCTCAACAACTCGCGACTGTACATAAAACTTTCCACGTCTCGAATTTGAAGAAATGTTTTGCTAAAGAAGATCTCACTATTCCGTTAAATGAAATCCAAATCAACGAAAAACTCCAATTCATCGAAGAAACCGTCGAAATAATGGATCGTGAGGTTAAAAGACTTAAGCAAAACAAGATACCAATTGTTAAGGTTCAATGGAATGCTCGTAGAGGACCCGAGTTCACCTGGGAGCGTGAAGATCAGATGAAGAAGAAATACCCGCATCTATTTCCAGAAGATTCGTCAACACCTTCAACAGCTTAAAATTTCGGGACGAAATTTATTTAACGGGTAGGTACTGTAGTGACCCGAACTTTTCCATGTTTATATATATATTAATTGAGATTGATATTTACATGATTAAATGTTTCCAACATGTTAAGCAATCATACTTGTTAAGACTTGATTAATTGAAATATGTTTCATATAGACAATTGACCACCCAAGTTGACCGGTGATTCACGAACGTTAAAACTTGTAAAAACTATATGATGACATATATATGGATATATATATAGTTAACATGATATTATGATAAGTAAACATATCATTAAGTATATTAACAATGAACTACATATGTAAAAACAAGACTACTAACTTAATGATTTTTAAACGAGACATATATGTAACGATTATCGTTGTAAAGACATTTAATGTATATATATCATACTAAGAGATATTCATACATGATAATATCATGATAATATAATAATTTAAAATCTCATTTGATATTATAAACATTGGGTTAACAACATTTAACAAGATCGTTAACCTAAAGGTTTCAAAACAACACTTACATGTAACGACTAACGATGACTTAACGACTCAGTTAAAATGTATATACATGTAGTGTTTTAATATGTATTTATACACTTTTGAAAGACTTCAATACACTTATCAAAATACTTCTACTTAACAAAAATTCTTACAATTACATCCTCGTTCAGTTTCATCAACAATTCTACTCGTATGCACCCGTATTCGTACTCGTACAATACACAGCTTTTAGATGTATGTACTATTGGTATATACACTCCAATGATCAGCTCTTAGCATCCCATGTGAGTCACCTAACACATGTGGGAACCATCATTTGGCAACTAGCATGAAATATCTCATAAAATTACAAAAATATGAGTAATCATTCATGACTTATTTACATGAAAACAAAATTACATATCCTTTATATCTAATCCATACACCAACAACCAAAAACACCTACAAACACTTTCATTCTTCAATTTTCTTCATCTAATTGATCTCTCTCAAGTTCTATCTTCAAGTTCTAAGTGTTCTTCATATATTCTACAAGTTCTAGTTACATAAAATCAAGAATACTTTCAAGTTTGCTAGCTCACTTCCAATCTTGTAAGGTGATCATCCAACCTCAAGAAATCTTTGTTTCTTACAGTAGGTTATCATTCTAATACAAGGTAATAATCATATTCAAACTTTGGTTCAATTTCTATAACTATAACAATCTTATTTCAAGTGATGATCTTACTTGAACTTGTTTTCGTGTCATGATTCTGCTTCAAGAACTTCGAGCCATCCAAGGATCCGTTGAAGCTTGATCCATTTTTCCCTTTTCCAGTAGGTTTATCCAAGGAACTTAAGGTATTAATGATGTTCATAACATCATTCGATTCATACATATAAAGCTATCTTATTCGAAGGTTTAAACTTGTAATCACTAGAACATAGTTTAGTTAATTCTAAACTTGTTCGCAAACAAAAGTTAATCCTTCTAACTTGACTTTTAAAATCAACTAAACACATGTTCTATATCTATATGATATGCTAACTTAATGATTTAAAACCTGGAGACACGAAAAATACCGTAAAACCGAATTTACGCCGTCGTAGTAACATCGCGGGCTGTTTTGGGTTAGTTAATTAAAAACTATGATAAACTTTGATTTAAAAGTTGTTATTCTGAGAAAATGATTTTTATTATGAACATAAAACTATATCCAAAAATTATGGTTAAACTCAAAGTGGAAGTATGTTTTCTAAAATGGTCATCTAGACGTCGTTCTTTCGACTGAAATGACTACCTTTACAAAAACGACTTGTAACTTATTTTTCCGACTATAAACCTATACTTTTTCTGTTAGATTCATAAAATAGAGTTCAATATGAAACCATAGTAATTTGATTCACTCAAAACGGATTTAAAATGAACAAGTTATGGGTAAAACAAGATTGGATAATTTTTCTCATTTTAGCTACGTGAAAATTGGTAACAAATCTATTCCAACCATAACTTAATCAACTTGTATTGTATATTATGTAATCTTGAGATACCATAGACACGTATACAATGTTTCGACCTATCATGTCGACACATCTATATATATTTCGGAACAACCATAGACACTCTATATGTGAATATTGGAGTTAGCTATACAGGGTTGAGGTTGATTCTAAAATATATATAGTTTGAGTTGTGATCAATACTGAGATACGTATACACTGGGTCGTGGATTGATTCAAGATAATATTTATCGATTTATTTCTGTACATCTAACTGTGAACAACTAGTTGTAGGTTACTAACGAGGACAGCTGACTTAATAAACTTAAAACATCAAAATATATTAAAAGTGTTGTAAATATATTTTGAACATACTTTGATATATATATGTATATATTGTTATAGGTTCGTGAATCAACCAGTGGCCAAGTCTTACTTCCCGACGAAGTAAAAATCTGTGAAAGTGAGTTATAGTCCCACTTTTAAAATCTAATATTTTTGGGATGAGAATACATGCAGGTTTTATAAATGATTTACAAAATAGACACAAGTACGTGAAACTACATTCTATGGTTGAATTATCAAAATCGAATATGCCCCTTTTTATTAAGTCTGGTAATCTAAGAATTAGGGAACATACACCCTAATTGACGCGAATCCTAAAGATAGATCTATTGGGCCTAACAAACCCCATCCAAAGTACCGGATGCTTTAGTACTTCGAAATTTATATCATATCCGAAGGGTGTCCCGGAATGATGGGGATATTCTTATATATGCATCTTGTTAATGTCGGTTACCAGGTGTTCACCATATGAATGACTTTTATCTCTATGTATGGGATGTGTATTGAAATATGAAATCTTGTGGTCTATTATTATGATTTGATATATATAGGTTAAACCTATAACTCACCAACATTTTTGTTGACGTTTTAAGCATGTTTATTCTCAGGTGATTATTAAGAGCTTCCGCTGTCGCATACTTAAATAAGGACGAGATTTGGAGTCCATGCTTGTATGATATTGTGTAAAAACTGCTTTCAAGAAATTATTTTGTTGTAACATATTTGTATTGTAAACCATTATGTAATGGTCGTGTGTAAACAGGATATTTTAGATTATCATTATTTGATAATCTACGTAAAGCTTTTTAAACCTTTATTGATGAAATAAAGGTTATGGTTTGTTTTAAAATGAATGCAGTCTTTGAAAAACGTCTCATATAGAGGTCAAAACCTCGCAACGAAATCAATTAATATGGAACATTTTTAATCAATAAGAACGGGACATTTCACTATCCAACATCTGTCTAATCTCAAGTTCGGGTGCAAATCTTCCACGTGCATATCTGAAAATGTCATAACTGGATGAGGTATATCTTGTTTGTAATAGTTATCAACATCTTGTTGTTCCGCATTCTCAGGAGGAGCAATGCGAGCTTGGGATGAAGATTCACCCCTTTCAGTTGTTTTCCTTGAGTAATTCCTTGATAGCATTCTTCTCAACATGATTTTGTGAAAGATTTGATGAAAAATGGTGAAAAATTTCGGATTTGTGATGTGTTTGTGTGTGTATTTTCGCAGTAAAATGGGGTGTTTGTGTGTTGACTGATCTGATCGATCCTTTTTATTTTTTTCTGGATTTTATATTCTCCGCGAGTCGCGGTGAATTTCCCCTTCAAACTCCGTGAGTCGCGGAGTCTTTTTTTATTTATTATAAAAACCTTAACTTATAAAACAATTAATTAATTAATTTTAAAAATTTGTTTCCCTTGTTATTTAGGACGAGGTCGTTTCGGAACGATGTCCTAGTCTGTCCCTAGACAAAATTTTAAAATTTGTCAATTTAAAGCGCGGTTTTAAAAGCAAAGAATTTTTTTTTGGGTTTTTTTTAATGTTTTTGGCATACTTTAATTCAATAAGATTAAAAATAATGATAATAAAAGTTCTCGTCCCTCCCTTGGGTAGAGCAATTTCAGTTCAAAGACCTAGTCTTCAACTCACGACGAATTTTAAAAATCATATTTTTAACTTAGCGAAATAAAGTAAATTTTTGTTTTTAAATTCACACCAAAGTTAAATTTAAAATGCATAAAATTAAAAATTATATTATTAAAAATTAAAAATTCACACCAAACTTATATTATATTTTTGTTTTTATACATACAAACTTATATTAAAAATATTAATTTTTCAAATATTTACAATTTTAAATATATTAATTTTAAAAATTGCACAATATTAATTTAAGATTTATATATTAATTTTAAAAACATGGTAAAAATAAAATTAAAAATCTTTTTGGTTTTTATCCCACTTTAATCAATCAAATATTATCAAAAATATACGCCCCTCTTTTCGGTAAAGTAATTTCGGTTCCATGACCTAATTTAACTCATGACGAATTTTTGAAATATTTTGGGTTGATTGATTAAAGATATTTATACCTTAAGAATAAACGTTAAATTTCGCAGTGATGTAATAAATTTTTGTATGATATCAATAATTTCGGTCGCAAGACCTAATTTCATCGAATACCAATTTAATACTTTATAGTAAACAAATTAGCATTTATTATCAAAAGGTTAAAAATAAAAAAAAATAAAAATAAAAACTGTACATACTTACCTGTGAGATAGATTTCTTAGTGATATGCTCTAGCCCACTCATAAGATAGTCGGACTAATTGGTTTTCCATAGCTACATAGGCGTAACCTCGAGCATTCAACGTTTTTCTTCTAAACATATGAACGGTCCATCTCTGCATAAAGTAACAAATTCGGTATTGGAATATGTCTGATTCGTCGAGCATTTTCCTTCGTGTGACCATTTTCCGCATTTGTGACATCTTTCAAGGTGCCGTGCTCTTCTTTTCGCTGCGGATTTTGATTTTCCTTTACCAAATTGTAACTTATTATCTTCGCATCTGGATTCTTTTCTTACTCCGTCCAATTTACTTCTGATTAATGATACTATTTCACTTGGAAGGGTGTCATTATTACGTTTAGTGATCAAAGCGTGTAGCATTAGACCATGGTTTAGTTCACAGGAAGTCTTCATCTCGTAAAAACCTAAAAAATAAAAATTCAGAATGGGGGGAGAAGACTAGTTCTTTAGGGTCTGCTAGGGAAAGACCATTCGGGTTCCATTTTCGAGAACTACACGAAAACAGAAAATCTAACTCTAACAGAAATACATATTATCTTTTTAAGACTTGATTCTCCCCACACTTAGTTAGCTGTGGTGTTGAAATTGTGATTAACTTCGTTGTCAATTTCCATCGGACTATCTATGTAATGTTTAACTCTGTGACCATTAACTTTAAATTCAATCCCATTTGAATTTATTAATTCTACTGTTCCGTATGGAAAAACTCTTTTGACTATGAATGGTCCAGACCATCTTGATTTCAATTTTCCAGGAAATAGCTTGAATCGTGAATTGAAAAGAAGAACTCTGTCTCCTTCTTTAAATTCTTTTGAACTTCTGATTCTTTTATCATGCCATTTCTTTGTTCTTTCCTTATAGATTAACGAATTTTCGTATGCTTCTTGTCTTAATTCTTCTAATTCATTTAGTTGACTTAATCGTAGACGTCCGGTTTAATGTAAATCAAGATTACATGTCTTCAAAGTCCAAAATGCTTTGTGTTCAATTTTTACTGGAAGATGACATGCTTTTCCATAAACGAGTCTAAAAGGTGTGGTTCCAATTGGAGTTTTGTAGGCTGTTCTAAAAGCCCAGAGTGCATTATCCAATTTAATGGACCATTCCTTCGGATTTGATCCTACGGTTTTCTCTAGAATACATTTTAAAGCTCGGTTGGTATTTTCAACTTGTCCACTTGTTTGTGGATGATATGCGGTGGAGATTTTATGAGTTACTCCATATCTTTTAAGAACTTTCTCAAGTTGATTGTTACAGAAATGAGTTCCCCGATCACTTATTAAAGCTTTCGGTGTTCCAAACCTTGCAAAAAGATGTTTTAAAAAGTTGACTACAACTCGTGCATCGTTAGTTGGGAGAGCTTGTGCTTCCGCCCATTTAGATACATAATCAATGGCTACAAGAATGTAGAGATTATTATAAGATTTTGGAAATGGACCCATAAAGTAAATACCCCAAATGTCAAATACTTCACATACTTGAATGACATTTTGTGGCATTTCATCACGTTGACTTATTTTTCCGGCCCTTTGACAAGCATCACAGGATTTGCAAAGAAGGTGTGCGTCTTTGTAAATTGTAGGCCAATAGAATCCAGCATCATAAACTTTTCTTGCTGTTAGTTGAGGCCCATAATGCCCTCCTGTTGGTCCTGTGTGACAATGGTTTAAGATTTTACTAGCTTCATCTCCGAATACACATCGGCGTATTATTCCATCGTGACAACTTTTAAACAGATGAAGATCTTCCCAGAAATAGTGTTTTATAGCACTAAAGAATTTCTTTCGTTTTTGCTACGATAATCCTTTTTCAAGGAATCCACATACTAAGTAGTTTGCATAGTCTGCAAACAATGGAATTTCATTATGATCTATCTTTAATAGATATTCATCAGGAAAGTTGTCTTGTATGGCCGATTCATTTAGAACTTCTAATTCGGGATTTTCAAGACTAGAAAGATGATCAGCGGCGAGATTTTCTGCTCCTCTTTTATCTCGGATTTCAATATCAAACTCTTGTAAGAGTAAGATCCAACGGATTAATCTTGGTTTAGCATCTTGTTTCGAAAATAGGTATCTAAGAGCAGAATGGTCGGTATAGACCACCGTTTTAGCTAGAACGAGATATGAATGAAATTTGTCAAAAGCAAAGACAATAGCAAGGATTCTTTTTCAGTAGTTGTATAATTTGTTTGTGCTCCTTGTAACGTCTTACTAGCGTAATAAATAGGTTGAAATCGTTTTTCAATCCTTTGTCCTAAAACGGCTCCTATTGTAAAATCACTTGCATCGCACATAATTTCAAACGGTAGATTCCAATTTGGTGTTATCATGATCGGCGCATTAGTGAGTTTCTCTTTAAGAATATTAAAAGATTTGATACATTCCTCTGAAAAGATGAATGGAACATCCTTTTCTAGGAGTTTATTCATAGGAGTGGCAATTTTAGAAAAATCTTTAATGAAACGTCGGTAAAAACCGGCATGCCCTAGAAAACTCCTAACTCCTCTAACATTGGTGGGATGTAGAAGTTTAGCAATTACATCTACTTTAGCTCTATCCACTTCAATTCCTTCCTTTGAAATTTTATGTCCAAGAACGATGCCTTCTTTAACCATGAAATGGCATTTCTCCCAATTAAGAACTAGATTTGATTGTTCGCATCTAATCAGCATTCGTTCAATATTAACTAAACATGATTCAAATGTATCACCGAATACTGAAAAGTCATCCATGAAAACTTCCATGCATTCTTCTATCATGTAGTGAAAAATCGCCATCATGCACCTTTGAAAGGTTGCAGGGGCGTTGCAAAGTCCAAATGGCATGCGTTTGTAAGCAAAAGTACCATAAGGGCACGCGAACGTGGTTTTCTCTTAGTCTTCGGGTGCTATTGGAATTTGAAAACATCCGGAAAATCCATCAAGAAAACAATAGTAACTATTTCCGGCTAATCTTTCCAACATTTGATCAATAAAAGGTAAGGGAAAGTGATCTTTTCTGGTGGCGTCATTTAATTTTCTATAATCAATACATACACGCCATCCTGTTACAGTCCTAGTCGGAATAAGCTCATTTTTCTCATTTGTGATGACAGTCATGCCACCCTTCTTAGGCACGCATTGAACTGGGTTTACCCATGGACTATCAGAAATTGGATAAATTAAACCTGCATCAAGCAGTTTAATAATTTTTTTTCTTAACTACATCTTGCATATTAGGATTTAGTCTTCGTTGGCGTTGCACATACGTTTTATGACCTTCTTCCATAAGGATTTTATGTGTGCAATACGAAGGACGTATTCCTTTAATATCATGAATTTTCCATGCAATAGCTGGTTTATGAGCTTTCAACACAGAAATGAGTTGAGATTTTTCATTTTCAGTAAGAGAAGACGATATTATTACAGGTAATTCAGATTCACCATGTAAATAAGCGTATTCCAAATGGTTTGGAAGTGGTTTTAACTCTAATGTCGGTGGTTCTTCTATCGATGATTTATATCGATATCTGTCTTCTTCTTTTAGCATTTGAATTTCTTCTGTTGTTGGTTCATATCCATTAGCTATTAGTGTAGCTAACATTTCAGTTTCATCAATTGGTTCAGTTCCTTCTCCTAAAGAACATTCTCCTGTTCCTTGTAATTCTGGAAATTCTTCTAACAATTCTGCATGTGAATCTATAGTTTGAATATAATAACATGTATCATCTGCAGATTGTGGTTGTTGCATTGCTCTATCAACTGAAAAGGTGACACTCTCGTCCTCTATACTTAGGGTCAGTTTCTTACCAAACACGTCTATCATTGCTTTAGCCGTGTTTAAGAATGGTCTTCCTAATATGAGAGGAACTTGAGAATCTTCTTCCATGTCCAGAATAACAAAATCTACTGGAAATACTAAAGTACCAACTTTAACTAGCATGTTCTCCATTATCCCTCTACGATATTTTATTGATCGATCAGCTAGTTGTATGCTTATTCGTGTTGGTTTCAATTCTCCAAGGTCTAGTTTAGTGTATAGTGAATACGGTATTAAATTTATACTAGCACCTAAGTCTGCCAATGCTTCTATTGAACTAAGACTACCCAGAAAACATGGAATTGTGAAACTTCCTGGATCAGATAATTTTTCTGGTATCTTATTCAACAGCACTGCTGAACAATTAGCATTCATAGTAACAGCCGAGAGTTCTTCCATTTTCTTTCTATTTGAGATTAGATCTTTCAGAAATTTAGCATATCTAGGCATTCCTGAAATCACATCAATGAAAGGAAGATTGACATTTATTTGTTTAAACATATCCAAGAATTTGGATTGCTCGGCTTCAAGTTTCTCTTTTTTCATTTTACTCAGGTAAGAAAGTGGTGGTTGGTATGGTTTAACATAAGGTTTAGCCTTAACTGTGTTATCTTCATTAACCTTTTCAACTACTGGTTCTTTTTCCTTATCTTGTTCAGGTTGTGGTTCTTGTGGAGTAGGAATAGCTTTCTCAGAAATTACAGGTATTTCAGGTGGTTTAAGTGTTGTACCACTTCTTGTGGTAATAGCTTTAGCTGTTTCATTCCGGGGGTTAGCATTTGTATCACTAGGTAAACTTCCCGGTTTTCTTTCACCTATTAACCTTGCTAGGTTACTTACTTCTTGTTCCAGATTTTGAATAGAAGCTTGTTGATTTCTAAATGCTTGAGCATTTTGTTCATTGGTTTGTTTCTGAGATGTGAAAAACTGCGTTTGAGTTTCAACTAGCTTCGTCATCATATCTTCTAAATTCGGCTTTTTATCATCGGGTTGTGGTGGTTTTTTTTTGAAAATTAGGTCTTTGCTGATTGTAAGTATTATTGGATACTTGTTGATTGCTAGGACCTTGTTGGTTGTTGTATGGAATATTTCGGTTATAATTCTGGTTTTGATTGTAAATTGGTCTTGGCGGTTGATAATTATTCTTATAATTATTTCCAGGCCTTTGGTTTATGTATGAAACATTCTCTCTTTGTTCCATTGTTAGTTCAATACTGAGACAATTTTTTGTCAAATGTGGTCCTCCACACTGCTCACAACTAATTCGTATTGAGTGTATATCTTTAGTCATCTTTTCCATTCGTCTCTCGACAGCATCTATCTTTGCTGAAATGGAATCTAAGTCATGGATAGAATCGGCTCTAGCTGCTTTAGATGATCTAACGATATCTTTTTCTTGGTGCCACTCATGTGAGTGGGAAGCAGTGTTATCAATAATTTTGTAAGCATCAGTTTCTGTTTTCTTCATAATGGAACCACCAGCTGCTATATCAATGTCTTTCCTTGTAGTGATGTCGCATCCTTGGTAGAATATTTGTACTATTTGACAGGTGTCTAAACCATGTTGCGGACATCCTCTTAATAACTTTCTAAATCTTGTCCACACCTCATATAGAGTTTCATTTGGTTTCTGTGTGAACGTAACAATTTCTCCTTGAAGTCTTACGGCTTTAGATGCCGGAAAGAATTGTTTAAGAAAATTTTCAACTAAAACGTCCCATGTATCAATCGCCCCTTCAGGTAACGATTCCAACCAATCTTTAACTTCTCCCTTTAAAGTCCAGGGAAATAACATGAGATATATCTGTTCATCTTCTACTTCTCTTATTTTAAATAAAGTACAGATCCTATTAAAGGTACGAAGATGTTCATTTGGATCTTCCTTCGGCGCACCACTAAATTGGCATTGATTAGTCACCATGTGTAGAATTTGTCCTTTGATTTCATAATCTGGCGCATTAATGTCAGGATGAGTAATTGTGTGACCTTGGCCAGTGCGTTTAGCTCGCATTCGGTCTTCCATACTTAGAGGTTCCATATTCTCCATAATTGAATTTGTTGAATCTGAATCACTAGAGGATTCTGATTTAATGGTTCGTTCCTCAACAATCTCTGTTTGAATGATTGGTGGTTCCGGAGAAAAAATTAATGGTTCAGGATCTATGAATTGTCCCTGAATATTCTCTGGATTCTCAATTGTGAGGTCGGGTTCAAAAAATGGATTATCGAAAATTTGAATTGGAGTACTTGGTCGACTGGATGACGATTCTAAAGAAAAATCAACGGCGACAATATTTGCTAGATGTCTTGATCTGGTTACAGGTGGTGAACGTACAAAAGGTGGTGAACGTCTTGCTCGGTGTATTCACTGAATATCCTATTAGTTTTTAAAAGGAAAGAAAAATTATATAAGTTATCCAATTAATAGACTTTTCTGATTTTGCCCATGTTTCGAATAGCCAAAAGATGCAGCAGAGGGGCAGGATTCGTTTGGTCTCAATATAATTGAGTACTGTTTGGCTCCAATAACCCGGTCCACGTACAAATCCAACTATTACTACGAACCAGAAAATTTTGATGTCTATCAATTTAACCACTTAAAATAAATTTTCGTAATTTAAAGAAATTTAGATAAGAAATAGAGAAAATTCTAAGTCCTAAAAACTAGAATGACGAGAAATGAGAAAGAAAAAGAGCGCGTCGATATTAAATTTGGAGAAATAAGAAAGAAATAAAAGTGACTTATAAAACTTTAAAACACTCGACTAACCCAACCTTATTATTATCACTAACTTAAAATTAAAATTGAGAATTGAGATTACTAATTGGAGTGATAATTGATACATAGGTAAAAGGCGTCGAAAAATAAAAATAAGAAAGTAGTGCGTTAAAACTTAAAAAGGAACTAAAAACTAAAAAATTAAAAGTTGCGTCTAAAAATATTAAAGCTTAAAAGAAAAACTATATCCCAAATGGCAATATCTTAAACAGGTACTAAAACTTAAAAAAAGGTGTCGCAGAATTCTAAAGCACCTAAATCTTAGTCTAAAGAGAAAGCACTTAAGGGACTTTACGGCAAAGCTTAAAAATCTAGAAGTAAAAATAACTATGACAAAAACTATGGATTAAAACTAAATATGAGCGAAAAATACAAAAAATTACGCTAAAACAATTAAAAAGGGACAAAATATAAAAATATACTAAAAGTTGTAAAAAGTACAATTTTTATAAAAATATTTTTTTTATATTATTTATTTTATAAAACTATAAATTTTACAATTTAATTAAACTAATTAAACTAAATATATAAAATAATTAAAACTAAACTAAATCAATTAATTAACAAAACCTAATTAGGGTTTTTAAATAAATAATAATAATAATAATAATTACACGTAATTAATGCAGAATTAGGGCTTCTGCTCGTGTCAGGGTGGCTCCGCGAGTTGCGGTACACCTGGCAACAAACTCCGCGAGTCGCGGGGTATGAAATTTCAGATTAGGTGGTTTCGTTTGACAGGTTTCGTAATTATTTTTTTTTTATTTTTCTGTTTTTAATTAATATATTTATATAAATTTAATAAAACTTATATTTTAAAAACTAAAATAAAAATAGAAATATTCTATAATTTTATAAATAAAAATCTTAAAACTAGATTTATATATATATATATTTTTTTCGGTTTTGATTTTATGTTTTAAATAAACACAAAATATTTAAATAAAACTTATATTTTTATAAAATAAAAATAAAGAAACTTTATAAAACTTAAATATTTAACAAACTCTTAAAAATATTTATATTTTTGTTTTTCTTTTTATATTTTCGAATATTTAAAACGTATTTTTACAAAAACGTATTTTTATAAAAGTAAACTAAAAATAAAAATCTTTTTTT
Organism: Rutidosis leptorrhynchoides; assembly: GCF_046630445.1. NCBI lineage: Eukaryota > Viridiplantae > Streptophyta > Magnoliopsida > Asterales > Asteraceae > Rutidosis > Rutidosis leptorrhynchoides. The sequence goes on along the minus strand of NC_092343.1, from coordinate 338,040,943 downwards.
TTTATATTTAGTGTTGCGCTTCCGGCTTTTAAGCTAGATTTTGTTCCCCGGCAGCGGCGCCAAAAATACTTGATGTACGCAGAGGTGTATATGAAATAGCTTATATTTGACTAGGAAAAACTATTAAATACGATACAATTTTTCACAAGATATTTATTTATTTATAGAATGGATATACTTAAACCTTGCTACAACACTTATAGGCAGTGTACCTAATCGTACAGTAGTGTAGTTTTTAGTATGTCTGGTTCGTTCCACAGGGAAAATCTTTAAACAAAGCTTAGCGCTATATTAGTTTAATTTATAAAAATACATATATATATATATATATATATATATATATATATATATATATATATATATATATATATATAATACATATATATATATATATATAGATATATATATATATATATATATATATATATATATATATATATATATATATATATATATATATATATATATATATATAAGTAATATTATTATTATAAAGGGGGGTTTTTACCGTTTAATGACCGGTTTGTCGATTTTTAAAACTTTAGTCGCAGTTAAAACCTAATGTAAAATATTAAAAATAAATACAAGACTTAATTTAAAGCGTAAAGTAAATAACGATAATGAAATTGCGATAAATATAAGTGCGATAAAATAAAATTGCGATAATTAAAAAGTACGATAATTAAAAGTGCAATTAAATACAAAATAAAGGAAATTAAATATGAAATAAAATAATTATGCTTATTTAAACTTCCGTAATCATGATGTTTGACGTGTTGATTTTAGTTTTATGCCCATGGGTTAATTGTGCTTTGTCCTGGATTATTTAATATGTCCGTCTGGTTTTTGTCCATAACAGTCCATCAGTTATAAATATAAAGTGCGAGTATCCTCGTCAAATTATCCTTATACCCGAAGTTAAATATTCCAACTAATTGGGGACTTAAACTGTAACAAGGTTTTAATACTTTGTTATCAATTATGCCAAGTGTCCTTGTACATAATTTCACCTCTGTTTTAATAATTCTAGTGGCTATTAATCCATTCCCATGTCCGGTTAAATGAACGATTATTCGTACATATAAATACCCCGCCCATCGTGTCCGATCGAGTGTATATAGTTATTTATAGGGACGTTCAATTGTAAATCTTTATATTAAAATTAATAAACTATCATTTAGTTAAACAAATATAAAGCCCATTAATAGCCCATAGTCTAATTTCCACAAGTGTCGTTCTTTTGTCCAAACCCCAATTATGGTACAAAGCCCAATTACCCAATTTTAGTAATTAGCCCAACATCATGATTACTTCGGTATTAAATAAGCATAATAATAACTTAGCTACGAGACATTAAATTAAAAAGGTTGAACATAACTTACAATGATTAAAAATAGCGTAGCGTTACACGGACAGAATTTCGACTTACACCCTTACAATTAAAATTAAAATTAAAATTAAAATATAAATATATATATATATATATATATATATATATATATATATATATATATATATATATATATATATATATACGTTTATAGAGAGATTGATAAAAGGATATTTGATACGATCAAAATGCGTTAGCTTTTATAGGCATTTTTGTCCAGGGTATCTCCACGAGTCGCGGTCCCTTTGCACTACAAACTCCGCAAGTTGCGGAGTTTGTAAACCCAGCTCACACAAGTTTGGATCCTAGTCTGCCGACGGTTTTAATATATAAATATAATATATATATATATATATATAATTTATATAATTAATTATATATTATATTATATTATATTTATATACATAGTTAACTTATAATTTTTAGTCCGTTGCGTCGAGCGTTAAGAGTTGACTCTGGTCCCGGTTCCGGATTTTCGAACGTCCTTGCGTACAATTTAATATCTTGTACTTTGCGTTTTGAATCTTGTACTCTTGTAATTTCGAGACGTTTCTTATCAATAATTGGAACCTCTTTGATTGTATTTTGTACTTTTGAGCTTTTTGGTCGTTTGCGTCTTCAATTCGTCGAATCTATCTTTTGTCTTCACCTTTTATTATTTAAACGAATATCACTTGTAAATAGAATAATTGCAACTAAAAGCTTGTCTTTCTTGAGGAATAATGCTATGAAATATATGTTCGTTTTTAGCATTATCAATATTGATGCTGGCAGGTTACGAATTTAACCTTAAATTTGGGGTTTTTAAGGGGTGTTTTGGTCCTTTCACTTAGGGGTCGGGTTTTTGGCCACAAAACTGACCCAAGGCTCATCTAGAGCTCATTTCTTATCCATTCAAACACTCCTAATCTTAGAGAGAGAGAGAGAAGGATTCCTAGAGAGAGAAAGCTTGAGTGGGTGAAGATGGTGGTGATTCTTACCCAAATTGGAGTGGATCTTGGTACATCTTGATGTTTCTAACTACTAGGATTCATTATGATGCTAAGGTAAACCCTAATTCGAATTGTAAGTGTTTAATTCTTGTGTTGAGTTAGGGTTTGAGTTAGTGTTAGGTTATAAACCCCATTTCTCATGAAATTGAGGGTTTTATTATATGTATTGTGTAAGTAAACCCAATTATTGTGGATTTAGGGTTTGATGACGAATTTAGAAGTATTTGTCATGGTTTGGGTGTTAAATCACTAAGTCGTAAGTGTGTTGGTGTTTTGATGTTCTTAAGAACATGTTTGCTAGTCAAAATGGGTGTTGACTTGGTTTGTTGTCAAAATGAGTTTTGAGTCAAGTTTTGGTGAATCAAGTATGTAAATACTTGGTTTAGGTGTTAATTGGTGTTTTGGAAATATAATCACTAGCCGTTAGTGATTTTGGGAATTTTTGGGACTTATGTCAAAATGGGTTGACTTTGATTGGGTCGATTTTGGTAATGACACTAATTTTGAATTAAATGGATGTTAAACACTTTTGTTAAGTGTTAAAGGTCATTTTTGAATGAAAGTGATCGTGGGAAGTGATTTTGGGTTAAAATGGCATTTTAACAAAAGTCAAAGGTAGTCAAAGCAATATGGGTCAATATTGCAAGTGTTATGATTTTGGTGAACATGGTGTTTGAAATGGTCACTACCTAAGTAGTAACCTAGTGTCGGGACCTAGGTTGGTCTAATTTGGTGTTAAGTATAATTTGGATTAAATTGTACTTTGTAGTGTGGTTTTGAATTATCACCCGTAGTGGTAATTGGTGGAGTCCACTTTAGGTGTCTAAATGGGCGGATTGTGGAGGTAGGTATAAACCCTTGGTTAAGGGTGTTGGCGTCGAATTCTCTTGTAGAGAATGTATGTTGATTATGTGTATACCTATATGCGTATTATAGGTAAAAGCTTGCTCAGTTGCGTTTGGTGGAGATTTCGCGCATGGTTTGTAATGCTCGAGTTCATGAGGTGAGTGGAATAATTATGCGTGTACGTATATAATGTATTTATTTGTGTAGCGTGAGATGTGAAGTGTCGATTTGTTAAGACACCACGTTTCACGTGACGAGTGAAGTGTCGATGTGCAAAGACACCACTCTGGGAATTATGAAGAGTGAAGTATCGACGTGTTAAGATGACACTCTAAGAAATGTAACGGGGTGAAGTATCGATGTGTTAAGATGCCACCCGGGGTGAAGTATCGATGTATTAAGATGCCAATCCAAGTAATATGACGAGTGAAGTGTCGACGTGTTAAGACACCACTGGGGTGAAGTGTCGACGTGTTAAGACACCACCCGGGGTGAAGTATCGACGTGTTAAGATGCCACCCGTGGGGTTAGTGTAAGATGTGTTAAGTGCACTAACGGTTGTTACAAACACCGATGGTCTTTCGCGAGTACCATTCCCTTGTACAATTGGTTAACCATGGTTATGTGTTTTAGTGTAGACTATTATATTGTTCGAGTTATATGCTATTGTTTGTGCTAGCTTGCGTATTGGAGATTTAGCGTTATACTTTGCGATGATATGCTAATTATATTGCTAGCGTGTATGCGGTAATTGTGTAAGTGATTGCAAGTAAGTAGATTATATATGTATATGTATAATTATTGCATTCACTAAGCTTTATGCTTACCCCTCTCGTTGTTTACCTTTTTACAGGTATTGTGATTGTGAAGCTAGCTAGTTGTTAGTCTAGATGCGTAGGAGCGCTTGGGCTCGATGGGGTAGCTTTTGGATATTTGGACGCGAATTGGGGATTCAGTAGCCCCCGGGATTTATGCTCTTGGTATCGGGCTGGGTTATTGAGTATTAACCTATATTTTTGTATGATTGGGTCATTGTTACAAATGCTTTTGTAATGCGTCATTTGTATACCAAGGGTCGTTATAAATTGTTAAACGTATTGAAATGTTATGTAATATGAACGTATGAATGGGACCTAACTTATATAAAAAAAAATATAGTGCTACGTTTTTGGTAAACGGAATCGGGGTCCTTACAGTAATAGAATACATGGTTTGCCATATCCGAGAGACGTGATGTGCTTCAATGCTTTCGTTAATGATTGGTAAAAGATAGTTAGGCCCTTTAAAAAGAGTTCAACCATAAAGAACACCATGGCCAAGTCAAGCTGACTTCCATGAACACGTTCGGTTATCCTAACGGTCCAATCCTTTATGTGTCTAAACAAACAGTTCCTTAATTAACTAAGAATCCCTCAAGCGGGATGCAATGCTTGAGACCGCGTTATGGTGCAGTGTACTGGTCAACACTAACCGGGTTCCATGACCTTACTTAGCAGAGGTACAGCTTACAACAACCGTTGTGCTTCAGCGTGCACGTACGAAGTTTATATGCTTGGTGACTACACTAGCACGATCTAGGACCGACAATGTACTAAGGGTCTAGTCAGATGTTTCACTACGAAAGATTCCTCGGTCGGAATCCAAATCTTGATAGACTTACTACAACCGGTGTGCCTCAGTTGATCTTACATTGTATCCGATAGACTTCTCTTACCAAGGGGTGACACAGATAGTGTACTCTGAATCGGGGTTCGCGACTTCCCAATAACAGAGCCTATAACTTTTGAGCAGAGCCAAATGATTTCTCATTAGTATCTCCGTCTGATCTTGTTTGGCTGCAGTTCTCTGATTTAGGTGTTGTTGTCCTTGAATGAACTGAGTCAATTGATCATCAGCTCCGAGAGTGGGATTAGTTGCTTTTGTAATCTGGGTGGTAGGGGAATTTTCCTCAACTGGGGGACCAGTGAGTGGAAGTGGTTGATCGTAGGTCAATTGAGATTGTTGGGCTGGATAAGGTGGATAGCGATAGCGGAAAGGTTGATTGCTTCGCTGAAATTGATTAACCCTAGGCGGTTGATTGAATCCGGGATTTGGTGAACGAGCTGGGTAATGAACGTAACAGACTGGACTGTCAGGGTTTTCGTACTTAACTTGATATTCTTCAGTGGGTTGCGGGTTGGTACAATTAACACAAGCCTGAGCTTGGTTAACCTGCTGCAGCTGCGTCTTCAATTCTTCGAGTTGTTTAGCAAGAGATTCCATCTTATCCGTGAGTGATTTGATGGCCTCCGTTTGATTGTTAAGTGCAGAGAGTGGGGCAGATGATGAAGTTGTTTCACCACTGTTCCAGTCATGATGATGCATTGTCATGTTCTCGAGCAATTCCCATGCTTCGTCTGCGGTTTGGTTCATCAGATTCCCTTGAGCTGCTGCATCAATCTTCGTCCTATGATTTACCGTAAGACTATTGTAGAAGGTACAGATTTGGACTGACCGTTCTAGCTGGTGATTAGGGCATTTCTTCAGCAGGGTTTTGAATCGCTCCCATGCAGTGTAAAGAGATTCATCATAACTTTGTTTGAAGTTAATGATGTCATTCTTCAGTTTGGTTTGTTTAGAAGGAGGGAAATATTTGGTTAGGAATTTAGTAGCCATCTCCGTCCATTACGTGATGGAATCTTTTTCCAGTCTTTCAAACCAAGTTTGAGCATGATGAGTGAGAGAATAGGGGAACAAGTATAGCCGGACTATATCTTGTCCTATCCCTGGCTGTTTATAGGAGTTCGAAAGAGATATGAATTTATCAAGGTGAGAATTAGGATCGTCGTTCGGTAATCCATGAAACCGACAGCTATTTTGGATGAGCTGGATGATGTGATGTTTTAACTCGAACGAGTGTCCTTGAATCTCTGGAAATCTGATTGGTCCTCCTCGACCTTCAATCAAGGGTTTGGTGTTTTCTGCTAAAGTAACGCGTAATGCCATTTGATTTCCGATTCGTTCTTCCTTGTGTGCTTTAGAGATTATTGTGTCTGGATCAGGTACGAATAGCAACGGCCCTGGTCTAGATCGGGTTTAGGTCATACACTAGGTATGCCTTTTTATTTATAATTTTTCGCAAATAAACTAAGATAATCTAAAGTAAGCTAAACTAGTCTAAGGTAATCTAATTCTAAGGTAATCTAATTTTATCTAGTTTGATCTAAGGTAGTCTAAAGTAATCTAAGGTAATCTAATTTAATTAGCTAACTATCCTACGGTTGAATACGTTTTTGGTTCTGGCTTGATTCCCTGGTATTTCGGTAACAGAGCTCCGCACGAACTATTCAACAAACCAAGTGGCCAGGCCGACTACGGAGAGGCAGGATCCTTTTGGTCCCAATATAATTGGCGACTGTTCGGAAAATCCAACAACCAAGTCCGTGTATAATTGTCTTTCTTAGACACTACTAAATGCTTGTGAATAAGTTTGATAGAGAGCAATATTGCCTGATACCAGTTCCCCGGAAGCGGCGCCAAAAACTTAGTACTCTCCCGTGATATGGCTGAAACGGATGGTTTTTATTTGCGCGGTGTCGTCGGGCCGCGGCTCGCCAGGATCAGCCACTCGTGGGAGAGGGTACTATTTTAAATTTATATTTAGTGGGGCCTAAATCTTACTACTCCTTATAAGTAAGGGAAGTATGACCTAGAGTAGTATTTTGAAGATATCAGTAGAATCAAACCTATATTTAAGCCTAAGATAGTTAGGGAGTAGTGGTTATTTAATTTGGGATTTTCTAATTTATAAGATAGATAAAGTAAATGCGATAAAATTCGTAATTCAGATAAGGTTAAAGTGAGTGCATACTATGACTTCATCAGTTATTCTGCCGAGATTATGGAATGTTGGCTCATGAATAGGCAGAGGCCTTGTATTCATTACACTGCTCCTAAACGCCCCTATCATAAGACATGTCACTGGGTACTGCGTTAGGCTTGAAGATTCTAAATAGACAGCAACGTCCCTTACCCTCGACGCCCGTGCAGTATGACTACAGGCATACAGGTTCAGATGGCTCAGCCAATTGAGCGACTCGGTTGGGTGACGTATTAACATTCCAAAATGGTCTAAACTTTCTTAAGCATAATAGAATACATGGTTTACCATATCCAAGAGACATGATGTGTTTCAATGCTTTCGTTAATGATTAGTTTTGAAAGATAGTTAGGCCCTTAAAAAGAGTTCAACCATAAAGAACACCATGGTCAAGTCAAGCTGACTTCAATGAACACGTTCGATTATCCTAACGGTCCAATCCTTTATGTGTCTAAACAAACAGTTCCTTAAATAACTAAGAATCCCTCAAGCGGGGTGCAATGCTTGAGACCGCATTATGGTGCAGTGTACTGGTCAATACTAACCGGGTTCCATGGCCTTACTTAGCAGAGGTACAGCTTACAACAACCGCTGTGATTCAGCGTGCACGTACGAAGTTTATATGCTTGGTGACTACACTAGCATGGTCTAGGACTGACAATGTACTAAGGGTCTAGTTAGATGTTTCACTACGAAAGAGTCCTCAGTCAGAATCCATAGACTTACTACAACCGGTGTGCCTCAGTCGATCTTACGTTGTATTCGATAGACTTATCTTACCAAGGGGTGACACAGATAGTGTACTCTGAATTGGGGTTCATGACTTCCCAATAACAGAGCCTATAACTACGTTCTATTAGTTAGAAAAGCGATTGAGTTCAAAGCATAATCGCAAAGCATTTCGACAGCATACACAAACCATAATATTATTTCGGCATTATAACTACTTACATCATAGCATACACTAAATATAACTACTCACTAATCATGGCAACAATATCATAAAACATTATATAAGATAAAGGATAGAAGTACCAGTAGATTAAACGAGTTCTGAATACAAAAGTGACAACTTCAAGACTCCAGACCGCTCCTAATACAATCTTCAGCATTTTTCTCCGGGTACTAGGTTTCCCGCACGGAGTTGGAGGCCTTGAGAGTATGACTAATATTGTACAAGAGAGAGAAAGAAGTGAATTGAAGTGTGTGTTGGAATGAATGACAAAGACCCTTTAAATAAGCAAAGTTTTTGCCTGCAAACGGCTGGCAAGCCGTATGGCACCCCGTTTGGTGAGCCATATTTGGAAAGCCGTTTGCTTGGCAGCCCGTTTCTTGGGGCCGTTTGCTGGACCGTTTGGTAGGCCGTACCCCATACTGGAAAGCCGTATGGCAATCAGTATGGTAGGCCGTTTTTGGTGCTGGTCAGCCTTGATTCACTGGATCGTAACTTGATTTCTTGTCTTTCACCGTTTTTACTCTAGAATCTTCGTTTTAGCTCCGATTCTCTTGATTCTTTTTGCACCGCCTTCGTAATTACTTGTTCTTCAATTCTAACCGATGAAGCGGGTAATTTTCCGATAAAGTTCGAATCTTTCTTGTTTTTAGGCCTTAATACCGGGGTGAAAACGTTACTTTTTAGCCTATATCAAATATCCCACACTTAGACTTTTGCTTGTCCTCAAGCAAACTCTCATTTCCTTAAGAATCTTTTTGACGTTTCTTTTCTAATAGCCTAAACGGTTTGCTTTTATTATAAGAGCAAAATATAAGGTGAGTCATCTATGTTAAGGATTGAAATTATCTCTGCAAGCATGCGAGGAGGTTACATGACATAGGCTAGCTTTCACGGGTCACCTAAATCACTCAAGTGTTTAGGGTTCCCTATAGATCTAAGAAATAAAAACGCTCATAGCCAGTCATGCTGCACCCATCGTCATAGGCTTTCTAAAGACTCAAATCCTTGCTGCTAATGCGAGAACGGTAGTAATCTCAGCTTTATGGGTCATTTGTCAATGATGGAAAAGGAATTTTGGAGTGGTAGTGAAGTTATTTTTGAGGGGTGAGATAAAGGGTAATGTAGTCTTTATACAGACTTTTATTCGGATAGATAGGAGTACTGAGGTATTTTGAGAAGCACTTTTGAACTTTTCTTCATTTGATAATCATTTTCGGTCTAGTTCTCTTCGGCATTTCTCTTATTTAGTTCTGCCCCTTTTTCAGAACCATAATTTTTTTTTTGTGGAGACTTCATCTCGAGAAACTTTTAGCCGGTAAACTTTTTCAAGACCTTTGTCATGATACTTGAGAGTTTTATAACATCAGGTTTTCGGAAGGAGTTCTCATTTTCTGGATTTTTCGAGTAATAGTAAAGGTGATGTGGAGTAGAAGTGGTGGAGGTGCGGAAGGCTTATGTTTGACAAATGGCTAACTCTTTTGATTACAACCGAATCACGTTTCGCTACTTGGAGATGTAGATCTAAAGCAAGTTCTGATTCTGAGCACAGACATCGGCACTCTCAACAGAAAATAGTGAAGCATTAAAGATGAATGCTGGTCTTATTTGGGGTGCCTCACCATAATCAATTTAGGTCGATAATGCCTTAGTCATGCAATGCTCTATTAGAGATTCTAATCTAACAAGATTTCCACCTTACTTAAGCCTTATTTTTATTGACAAACGTTTTAGGTTTTCAAAAATACTTTTTCGAAAAGGGTTTCTTTCAAAAATTTTGAAATTTGGCTTAAGGACTTGGAATCTTCGTAATGGGTTATTATAAAACAGCATAAAAAGATACCAACATCCCACACTTAGACGAACATTGTCCTTAATGTTCCTAGTGTATCCCACACTTACGAGTTTTAGTTGAAGATTCGGGAGTATTTGTCTAGTGCTTTTATTGGGTGTTATCCCACACTTAGTGATAAGCTAGGATGTGGCATAGTTTGAATCTTGAGCTAGTAGCGAAAAGAAAAAATACCCCTAGCAGATGCGGCTGGCTTCCAATCCTTGCATCTTTATCGACTCATTTGTCATCCTTTATTCTTTTACTCTACTTTATTGAACGAGTTGCCTCCCGAGGAGCGCTTTTGTTTAAGGTCATTGGCTCGACTGTAGTGATGCTTTAAAAAGCAAACATTCCTCACTGATGGTTGTGATCTTGGTCTTCTCGAGGGAATGTGAGTCTTGGTGGATAAATCCTGAGAAAGTGTCGGACGAATAGTGGTAACAGATCCGGTACTTCTCTTGAAGATCTTCTGAAAGATAAGTAGTGCGCAGTTTCGGCTCTTAATAAGTCTTGAAGTCCGATAAGAATATGATCCACGGCTCTGCTAGTTGGCCCATGAATGTTAATCATAGAAGCAGTGCTGGTGGTGATTATTTCTCTGACAGGATGCTCATTTCGGAGTTCTTCAAATAATGTCAGAAACTGTATCTTTAGAATCTCGAAGTTTTCGGAACGGTGATCTCCACAGTAGGAGTCCGTTGCTTTGCACAGATTAGTTAAAAGATGAAGCTGGAAAGAAGTGAATAGCAATCCTGATCCGAGTATTAATTTCACCGTCTTTGAGTATATCTCCCGACATCCAGCTTTAAATGTGAAACTTGGATCTGCGGATTCGTGGAAGATACGTGATATCTGCTTCGTAACATAGGTGGCAATGTTGACTCGGTCTGGTTCAAGATGAGAGAACGGATTGTTTCGCCTTGCTTCCTCCATAACAGCGTCTCGTAACTCTTTGATAATCAGATCAGCATGGTGATCAATTGTTACGTAAATCATGTAACATCCCGCGTTTTTCCATTAAATTTATTTTAACACCGTCTTTTTTTAGATAATATCTTTCATTATCTAAATTCGTATCTTTCGTTAACTAACGTTCTTAATATTTCCGTTATTTGATTTAACATCTCTCGTTTACCCTAGCGTTTTTAAAATATTTCGTTTAGGTAATTCACGCACCCCCATCCGAAATCGAGGGACTAGTTTTGCCACTTGACCAAAGAGGTGGCTAGTAGTTGACTAGTCAACCACCTCACCACCTCCACTCATTCATTCATCTCTTTCTTTCTTTCTTTCTTTCTTTCTTACTTCCTCTTTTTCTCTCAAACACTCAAACAATAAATCATCATCCATTTCACATCTAGGAAGCTCACAACAAATCCCATTACATATTTAGAATCCTCTCTTCATCCTCTACAATTTGATACCAATTTCATCTTGTTTGGGTAACATTTCTAAAACTCTAGATTTCTCTAACTCGTGTTTTTGACTTGAAATTGTGTTAGTTAGTGTCTATGGCTCGTGTCTAGCATGAATATATGATTTATTTGCTCGATCTTGTTGTTTTGCATAAACTAGCATGAACTTGAAATAGGTTTGTTAAATCTTGAGTTTTGGTTGATTAAATGTTGTTTAAATGTTAAAGTTCATGTTTTAATTGTGTTACTAGTATCACTAGCTTCATTTTGATGTGTAGGTTGATTAAGAAAACTTCAATAACATGATTATGAGTTTGTGAATTTTGGTTAGGGTTTGATAGACTTTAAAATGAATTTTTGAGGCATTGAATACTATGAAATGATGTTGGTAAGTGTTTAGTTGTATTGCATATTTCATTACCTTCAAAACGGTATATCATATGTATAAATTGGATTCTCGAATCATGAAATGCATTTTGCGAACTTGAGACTTTGATTATGAACATTTAACGATCATTTGACGAGGTTTTTGTTGTTGTAAATGATGAACTCGATTGATGATATGTGGTTAGTTGTATTCCTTGTCAAAATACCTTTCCAACGATATAAGATACATGTTCTAAGTATTTTCGGTTCACAAATTGTGTTAGTTTGAGTTTTGGTTCGTGCACTTGTGTGTTTCAGCAAAACAAGGTCTGCATACTGATCTAGACGCCGTCCAGATTCTTGGACGCCGTCCAGTCCTTCAATGCTGAATGCCGTCCAGCAAATCTGGACGCCGTCCAGATGAACTGCCAGATTCTGTTTCGCTTGGTTGTTCACCGTTTAATTCTAACTACGCTACGCACCTCCTATTAACATGAAACTTGGCCAACATGCTCATATATGATTATATAACTTAGAAAAATTATCGAATACCCGACCCGAACCCGTTGACTTTGACCAAGTTTGACTTTTAGTCAAACTTAACCAAACACTTATGCAATCGTTCTAATCTTTCTTTTATACTTGATTCTTGCATGAAACTTGACAACGTGACTCACATGCTATATATATTCGAGTCGTAACGAGCCATAGGACTAATTGAACACATTTCGCCCGACCTTGTGTCGTAACCGGTTAATTGATACAACTTACTTGTTTAGGTCGAGGCTAAGAAACTATCATGCACACGTTTACTTTGTGAAGTACTTTTATACTCGTGCACTCGAGGTGAGATCATAGTCCCATCTTTCAACAACTTTTATACTTTTAAATCATGGGATGAGAAACATATATACAGTTTTATACTACATACTTTATACTTTGAACACAAGTACGAAAACAAACATTCCACGGCGAGTTAGAACAAAATCCCCAATTCGATTATCATTAGTTACACTTGCAGGGTGTAAGTGTAGGCGTGAACTTATGTTGTATGGCCATACGGGTTTGACAAACCCTCATTCGGACGGTTCGCTACCGTTATGCGGATGAAATATATTTTCGAGAAACAGTGTATGTTCTAACACTATTGTGATGGGGTTCTATGGAAGGAAAGTTAAGTCTTGATAATTGGGTGCTCGCGAACATACTTTTGGAATGCAAACGATTTGGATAATCAACATATTGGAAATACTAAATCTTATGGTTCAAAATATAACGTTTACAAATACACCTGTGATTTCACCAACGTTTTTCGTTGACAGTTTTCTATATGTTTCTCAGGTTCATACTTGGCTATTTGATGCATGCTTCCGCGTACACTCATACTTGCTTGGGGTCAAGCATACATGCATACATTCTGATTTCTTGCTTGGAGTCAAGCATACATACATGCATACGCTAGTGATAGCACCTTTGGATTCAAACATTTTGTTTACATACTTACGCTATTTATAGCAACCGTGATTTTCAACTTATTATGTCACAAGTTATTTCATTTATACTTTACACCTTTTGTAAACTTAACTTATTGTCAATCCGTTTGGTAAACTAAACTTTGTAAGTCTTGTACTTTTCAAATGAATGCGACATAATTTTGGTCAAACGAGTCTCATATAGGGACTACGACCACGTAACGGGACCTAAGTTAGCGGCGCCGTCAATGACGATTTTGACGAGTCACTACAGATGGTATCAGAGCGTTGGTTGTAGGTAACTAGGATATGCATTAGTGTGTCTGACAGAGTCGTTAGGAGGCATTAGTGAATCTAGACTACAACCGGATAATTAACCATTGCATTCTGACATACATTTGCTATAGATAGCACGTACTTGACTACTTGTGCATTATACTTGAATCATTCTTAGGCAAACTTCTTAATGGTACCAAACTTTCATCATATGAATCGGTATTCTGCCACTTTCTGGTAACCCACGTTAATTTCAAGATTCATACACGAAAGAATGACAACGACTTCATTAGTCACACTTGTTAGGGAACTCTGTCTCCCAAATTGTTATTCGCCACCGTTTCAACTTACTATCGGTGTCACACCGGTGTTCCTTACTAACTACCACTTCTTGTTACTACCATCACTACTCTAGGTGAGTATCGTCATCACAATTTATCACTACGGTTGCGTACTGAAATGTCCCGTTCTTATTGATTAAAAACGTTCCATATTAATTGATTTCGTTGCAAGGTTTTGACCTCTATATGAGACGTTTTTCAAAGACTGCATTCATTTTTAAACAAACCATAACCTTTATTTCATCAATAAAGGTTTAAAAAGCTTTACGTAGATTATCAAATAATGATAATCTAAAATATCCTGTTTACACACGACCATTACATAATGGTTTACAATACAAATATGTTACAACAAAATAAGTTTCTTGAATGCAGTTTTTACACAATATCATACAAGCATGGACTCCAAATCTTGTCCTTATTTAAGTATGCGACAGCGGAAGCTCTTAATAATCACCTGAGAATAAACATGCTTAAAACGTCAACAAAAATGTTGGTGAGTTATAGGTTTAACCTATATATATCAAATCGTAACAATAGACCACAAGATTTCATATTTCAATACACATCCCATACATAGAGATAAAAATCATTCATATGGTGAACACCTGGTAACCGACAATAACAAGATGCATATATAAGAATATCCCCATCATTCCGGGACACCCTTCGGATATGATATAAATTTCGAAGTACTAAAGCATCCGGTACTTTGGATGGGGTTTGTTAGGCCCAATAGATCTATCTTTAGGATTCGCGTCAATTAGGGTGTCTGTTCCCTAATTCTTAGATTACCAGACTTAATAAAAAGGGGCATATTCGATTTCGATAATTCAACCATAGAATGTAGTTTCACGTACTTGTGTCTATTTTGTAAATCATTTATAAAACCTGCATGTATTCTCATCCCAAAAATATTAGATTTTAAAAGTGGGACTATAACTCACTTTCACAGATTTTTACTTCGTCGGGAAGTAAGACTTGGCCACTGGTTAATTCACGAACCTATAACAATATATACATATATATCAAAGTATGTTCAAAATATATTTACAACACTTTTAATATATTTTGATGTTTTAAGTTTATTAAGTCAGCTGTCCTCGTTAGTAACCTACAACTAGTTGTCCACAGTTAGATGTACAGAAATAAATCGATAAATATTATCTTGAATCAATCTACGACCCAGTGTATACGTATCTCAGTATTGATCACAACTCAAACTATATATATTTTGGAATCAACCTCAACCCTGTATAGCTAACTCCAACATTCACATATAGAGTGTCTATGGTTGTTCCGAAATATATATAGATGTGTCGACATGATAGGTCGAAACATTGTATACGTGTCTATGGTATCTCAAGATTACATAATATACAATACAATTTGATTAAGTTATGGTTGGAATAGATTTGTTACCAATTTTCACGTAGCTAAAATGAGAAAAATTATCCAATCTTGTTTTACCCATAACTTCTTCATTTTAAATCCGTTTTGAGTGAATCAAATTGCTATGGTTTCATATTGAACTCTATTTTATGAATCTAAACAGAAAAAGTATAGGTTTATAGTCGGAAAAATAAGTTACAAGTCATTTTTGTAAAGGTAGTCATTTCAGTCGAAAGAATGACGTCTAGATGACCATTTTAGAAAACATACTTCCACTTTGAGTTTAACCATAATTTTTGGATATAGTTTCATGTTCATAATAAAAATTATTTTCTCAGAATAACAACTTTTAAATCAAAGTTTATCATAGTTTTTAATTAACTAACCCAAAACAGCCCGCGGTGTTACTACGACGGCGTAAATCCGGTTTTACGGTGTTTTTCGTGTTTCCAGGTTTTAAATCATTAAGTTAGCATATCATATAGATATATAATATGTGTTTAGTTGATTTTAAAAGTCAAGTTAGAAGGATTAACTTTTGTTTGCGAACAAGTTTAGAATTAACTAAACTATGTTCTAGTGATTACAAGTTTAAACCTTCGAATAAGATAGCTTTATATGTATGAATCGAATGATGTTATGAACATAATTACTACCTTAAGTTCCTTGGATGAACCTACTGGAAAAGAGAAAAATGGATCTAGCTTCAATGGATCCTTGGATGGCTCAAAGTTCTTGAAGCAAAATCATGACACGAAAACAAGTTCAAGTAAGATCATCACTTGAAATAAGATTGTTATAGTTATAGAAATTGAACCAAAGTTTGAATATGATTATTACCTTGTATTAGAATGATAACCTACTGTAAGAAACAAAGATTTCTTGAGGTTGGATGATCACCTTACAAGATTGGAAGTGAGCTAGCAAACTTGAAAGTATTCTTGATTTTATGAAACTAGAACTTTTGGAATTTATGAAGAACACTTAGAACTTGAAGATAGAACTTGAGAGAGTTCAATTAGATGAAGAAAATTGAAGAATGAAAGTGTTTGTAGGTGTTTTTGGTCGTTGGTGTATGGATTAGATATAAAGGATATGTAATTTTGTTTTCATGTAAATAAGTCATGAATGATTACTCATATTTTTGTAATCTTATGAGATATTTCATGCTAGTTGCCAAATGATGGTTCCCACATGTGTTAGGTGACTCACATGGGCTGCTAAGAGCTGATCATTGGAGTGTATATACCAATAGTACATACATCTAAAAGCTGTGTATTGTACGAGTACGAATACGGGTGCATACGAGTAGAATTGTTGATGAAACTGAACGAGAATGTAATTGTAAGCATTTTTGTTAAGTAGAAGTATTTTGATAAGTGTATTGAAGTCTTTCAAAAGTGTATAAATACATATTAAAACACTACATGTATATACATTTTAACTGAGTCGTTAAGTCATCGTTAGTCGTTACATGTAAGTGTTGTTTTGAAACCTTTAGGTTAACGATCTTGTTAAATGTTGTTAACCCAATGTTTATAATAACAAAAGAGATTTTAAATTATTATATTATCATGATATTATGATGTACGAATATCTCTTAATATGATATATATACATTAAATGTCGTTACAACGATAAACGTTACATATATGTCTCGTTTCAAAATCATTAAGTTAGTAGTCTTGTTTTTACATATGTAGTTCATTGTTAATATAATTAATGATATGTTTACTTATCATAATATCATGTTAACTATATATATAACCATATATATGTCATCATATAGTTTTTTTACAAGTTTTAACGTTCGTGAATCACCGGTCAACTTGGGTGGTCAATTGTCTATATGAAACCTATTTCAATTAATCAAGTCTTAACAAGTTTGATTGCTTAACATGTTGGAAACATTTAATCATGTAAACATCAATCTCAATTAATATATATAAACATGGAAAAGTTCGGGTCACTACAGTACCTACCCGTTAAATAAATTTCGTCCCGAAATTTTAAGCTGTTGAAGGTGTTGACGAATCTTCTGGAAATAGATGCGGGTATTTCTTCTTCATCTGATCTTCATGCTCCCAGGTGAACTCGGGTCCTCTACGAGCATTCCATCGAACCTTAACAATTGGTATCTTGTTTTGCTTAAGTCTTTTAACCTCACGATCCATTATTTCGACGGGTTCTTCGATGAATTGGAGTTTTTCGTTGATTTGGATTTCATCTAACGGAATAGTGAGATCTTCTTTAGCAAAACATTTCTTCAAATTCGAGACGTGGAAAGTGTTATGTACAGCCGCGAGTTGTTGAGGTAACTCAAGTCGGTAAGCTACTGGTCCGACACGATCAATAATCTTGAATGGTCCAATTTACCTTGGATTTAATTTCCCTCGTTTACCAAATCGAACAACGCCTTTCCAAGGTGAAACTTTAAGCATGACCATCTCTCCAATTTCAAATTCTATATCTTTTCTTTTAATGTCAGCGTAGCTCTTTTGTCGACTTTGGGCGGTTTTCAACCGTTGTTGAATTTGGATGATCTTCTCGGTAGTTTCTTGTATAATCTCCGGACCCGTAATCTGTCTATCCCCCACCTCACTCCAACAAATCGGAGACCTGCACTTTCTACCATAAAGTGCTTCAAACGGCGCCATCTCAATGCTTGAATGGTAGCTGTTGTTGTAGGAAAATTCTGCTAACGGTAGATGTCGATCCCAACTGTTTCCGAAATCAATAACACATGCTCGTAGCATGTCTTCAAGCGTTTGTATCGTCCTTTCGCTCTGCCCATCAGTTTGTGGATGATAGGCAGTACTCATGTCTAGACGAGTTCCTAATGCTTGCTGTAATGTCTGCCAGAATCTTGAAATAAATCTGCCATCCCTATCAGAGATAATAGAGATTGGTATTCCATGTCTGGAGACGACTTCCTTCAAATACAGTCGTGCTAACTTCTCCATCTTGTCATCTTCTCTTATTGGTAGGAAGTGTGCTGATTTGGTGAGACGATCAACTATTACCCAAATAGTATCAAAACCACTTGCAGTCCTTGGCAATTTAGTGTTGAAATCCATGGTAATGTTTTCCCATTTCCATTCCGGGATTTCGGGTTGTTGAAGTAGACCTGATGGTTTCTGATGCTCTGCTTTGACCTTAGAACACGTCAAACATTCTCCTACGTATTTAGCAACATCGGCTTTCATACCCGGCCACCAAAAATGTTTCTTGAGATCCTTGTACATCTTCCCCGTTCCAGGATGTATTGAGTATCTGGTTTTATGAGCTTCTCTAAGTACCATTTCTCTCATATCTCCAAATTTTGGTACCCAAATCCTTTCAGCCCTATACCGGGTTCCGTCTTCCCGAATATTAAGATGCTTCTCCGATCCTTTGGGTATTTCATCCTTTAAATTTCCCTCTTTTAAAACTCCTTGTTGCGCCTCCTTTATTTGAGTAGTAATGTTATTATGAATCATTATATTCATAGATTTTACTCGAATGGGTTCTCTATCCTTCCTGCTCAAGGCATCGGCTACCACATTTGCCTTCCCCGGGTGGTAACGAATCTCAAAATCGTAATCATTCAATAATTCAATCCACCTACGCTGCCTCATATTCAGTTGTTTCTGATTAAATATGTGTTGAAGACTTTTGTGGTCGGTATATATAATACTTTTGACCCCATATAAGTAGTGCCTCCAAGTCTTTAATGCAAAAACAACCGCGCCTAATTCCAAATCATGCGTCGTATAATTTTGTTCATGAATCTTCAATTGTCTAGACGCATAAGCAATCACCTTCGTTCGTTGCATTAATACACAACCGAGACCTTGCTTTGATGTGTCACAATAAATCACAAAATCATCATTCCCTTCAGGCAATGACAATATAGGTGCCGTAGTTAGCTTTTTCTTCAATAACTGAAACGCTTTCTCTTGTTCATCATTCCATTCAAATTTCTTCCCTTTATGCGTTAATGCAGTCAAGGGTTTTGCTATTCTGGAAAAGTCTTGGATGAACCTTCTGTAGTA
Organism: Rutidosis leptorrhynchoides; assembly: GCF_046630445.1. Lineage (NCBI taxonomy): Eukaryota > Viridiplantae > Streptophyta > Magnoliopsida > Asterales > Asteraceae > Rutidosis > Rutidosis leptorrhynchoides. The sequence continues at coordinate 338,021,774 of NC_092343.1, read as the reverse complement.
ACCAGCTAGTCCTAAAAACTGGCGTATGTGTTTCGGAGTTTTCGGGGTCTCCCACTTTTCAACAGTTTCTATCTTTGCCGGATCCACCTTAATACCTTCTTTGTTCACTATGTGACCGAGGAATTGAACTTCTTCCAACCAAAATGCACACTTTGAAAACTTAGCGTACAATTCTTCCTTCCTCAATACTTCTAACACCTTTCTCAAATGTTCACCGTGTTCTTGGTCATTCTTTGAGTAAATAAGTATGTCATCAATGAAAACAATGACAAACTTGTCAAGGTATGGTCCACACACTCGGTTCATAAGGTCCATGAACACAGCTGGTGCATTAGTTAAACCAAACGGCATGACCATAAACTCGTAATGACCGTAACGTGTTCTGAAAGCAGTCTTTGGAATATCATCTTCTTTCACCCGCATTTGATGATACCCGGAACGTAAGTCAATCTTTGAATAAACAGACGAGCCTTGTAGTTGATCAAATAAGTCGTCGATTCTCGGTAGTGGGTAGCGGTTCTTGATGGTAAGTTTGTTCAACTCTCGGTAGTCGATACACAACCTGAATGTACCATCTTTCTTCTTGACAAACAAAACAGGAGCTCCCCACGGTGATGTGCTTGGTCGAATGAAACCACGCTCTAAAAGTTCTTGTAATTGGCTTTGCAGTTCTTTCATCTCACTGGGTGCGAGTCTGTAAGGAGCACGAGCTATTGGTGCAGCTCCTGGTACAAGATCTATTTGAAATTCAACGGATCGATGTGGGGGTAATCCCGGTAATTCTTTCGGAAATACATCGGGAAATTCTTTTGCAATGGGAACATCATTGATGCTCTTTTCTTCAGTTTGTACTTTCTCGACGTGTGCTAGAACAGCATAGCAACCTTTTCTTATTAGTTTTTGTGCCTTCAAATTACTAATAAGATGTAGCTTCGTGTTGCCCTTTTCTCCGTACACCATTAAGGGTTTTCCTTTTTCTCGTATAATGCGAATTGCATTTTTGTAACAAACGATCTCCGCTTTCACTTCTTTCAACCAGTCCATACCGATTATCACATCAAAACTCCCTAACTCTACTGGTATCAAATCAATCTTAAATGTTTCGCTAACCAGTTTAATTTCTCGATTCCGACATATATTATCTGCTGAAATTAATTTACCATTTGCTAATTCGAGTAAAAATTTACTATCCAAAGGCGTCAATGGACAACTTAATTTAGCACAAAAATCTCTACTCATATAGCTTCTATCCGCACCCGAATCAAATAAAACGTAAGCAGATTTATTGTCAATAAGAAACGTACTCGTAACAAGCTCCGGGTCTTCCTGTGCCTCTACCGCATTAATATTGAAAACTCTTCCACGGCCTTGTCCATTCGTGTTCTCCTGGTTCGGGCAATTTCTAATAATGTGGCCTGGTTTTCCACATTTATAACAAACTACATTGGCATAACTTGCTCCGACACTACTTGCTCCGCCATTACTCGTTCCGACACCATTTGTTCCTTTCGTTCTATTAACCCCTGGTCCGTAGACCTCACACTTCGCCGCGCTATGACCATTTCTTTTACACTTGTTGCAAAATTTGGTGCAGAACCCCGAGTGATTCTTTTCACACCTTTGGCATAGTTGCTTCTGATTGTTGTTGTTGTTGCGGTTATTATTGTTGTTGGGATGATTGTTGTAGTTGCTGTTGTTGTTGTTGTTGTTGTTGTTGTTGTTGGTCCGTTTGTTGTAGTTGCGATTGATGTTGCGATTGTTGGGATAATTGTTGCGATTATTGTTGTAATTGCTGTTGTTGTTGTATTGGTGATTCTTATCACCGTTTTCCTCCCACTTTCTTTTGACCTGCTTCACATTGGCCTCTTCAGCAGTCTGTTCTTTAATTCTTTCTTCAATCTGAATCACTAGTTTGTGAGCCATTCTACATGCCTGTTGTATGGAGGCGGGCTCGTGTGAACTTATATCTACTTGGATTCTTTCCGGTAATCCTTTCACAAACGCGTCGATCTTCTCTTCCTCATCTTCGAATGCTCCCGGACACAATAGGCACAATTCTGTGAATCGTCTTTCGTACGTGGTAATATCAAATCCTTGAGTTCGTAACCCTCTAAGTTCTGTCTTGAGCTTATTGACCTCGGTTCTGGGACGGTACTTCTCGTTCATCAAGTGCTTGAATGCTGACCACGGTAGTGCGTACGCATCATCTTGTCCCACTTGCTCTAGATAGGTATTCCACCATGTTAACGCAGAACCTGTGAAGGTATGCGTAGCGTACTTCACTTTGTCCTCTTCAGTACACTTACTTATGGCAAACACCGATTCAACCTTCTCGGTCCACCGTTTCAATATAATCGGTCCTTCGGTTCCATCAAATTCCAAAGGTTTGCAGGCAGTGAATTCTTTGTAGGTGCATCCTACACGATTTCCTGTACTGATAGATCCAAGGTTATTGTTGGTATGTAGCGCAGCCTGTACTGCGGCTATGTTTGAAGCTAGAAAAGTACGGAATTCCTCTTCATTCATATTCACGGTGTGTCGAGTAGTCGGTGCCATTTCCTTCAAAATAGTTAAATGGAACAAGTTAATCATACAGAATATTAAGAGTAGTTAATAGTATTTCGTAGCATAATATGAACTCATTTATAAAAGCTTTTTCTTCATATTAGCGTTTTATAAGTTTAAATTCGGGTGGTACCTACCCGTTAAGTTCATACTTAGTAGCTAATATACAATTCAACTACTACAATTCTATATGAAAAACTGATTATAATAATATTTCGCGTTCAAACTTTTATACAATATTTTACAAACTTACAATACCGCTTATTTTACATAAAGCATGAAATATAGCACACAATAACTTTGATACAAGATAGTTGTGAAGACAATTCTAGCTAGTACACAAGTCATTCAGCAAAGGCAATAAAGACACGTAATTCATACGTCCAGAAACAAGTCATGCATTCTGGTTTTACTAGGACTACTTCCCATCCTTGGTCTTGTGCAACATAACCGTTATGGCCGTTGATAAGACAGCGTGTTGTAACGTCATCAAAGGGACGAGGGTTACGTAATGTCCAACAGTCCCGTAATAATCTAAAAACCTCATTTCTTACCCCAATTACCGACTCCGTCACTTGTGGAAACGTTTTGTTTAATAGTTGTAGCCCGATGTTCTTGTTCTCACTTTGGTGAGAAGCGAACATTACTAATCCGTAAGCATAACATGCTTCTTTATGTTGCATGTTAGCCGCTTTTTCTAAATCACGAAGTCCAATATTCGGATATATTGAGTCAAAATAATTTCTTAACCCGTTGCGTAAAATAGCATTTGGGTTCCCCGCAATATATGCGTCAAAGTAAACACATCGTAACTTATGGGTTTCCCAATGTGATATCCCCCATCTTTCAAACGAAAGTCTCTTATAAACCAAGACATTCTTGGAACGTTCTTCGAATGTCTTACAAACTGATCTCGCCTTAAATAGTTGTGCCGAAGAATTCTGGCCGACTCTAGACAAGATTTCATCAATCATGTCTCCGGGTAGGTCTCTTAAAATATTGGGTTGTCTATCCATTTTGTGTTTTTAAACTGTAAAATAGACAAGAGTTAGATTCATAAAAAAAATACTTATTAATACAAGCAATTTTTACATATATCATAAAGCATAAGAACACTATATTCCATATATTACACCACACGAATACAACTATCTTATTCCGACTCGCTCGTTTCTTCTTCTTCGGTTTTGGTTCGTTTTGCCAAGTTTCTAGGGATATATGATGTTCCCCTAATACGAGCCGTCGTTGTCCACATTGGTTTAGAAAAACCTGGTGGTTTAGAGGTTCCCGGGTCATTGTTACAACTTAAGGACTTCGGGGGTTGACGATACATATAAAGTTCATCGGGGTTGGAATTAGATTTCTCTATTTTTATGCCCTTTCCCTTATTATTTTCTTTTGCCTTTTTAAATTCAGTTGGGGTAATTTCTATAACATCATCGGAATTCTCGTCGGAATCCGATTCATCGGAGAATTGGTAATCCTCCCAATATTTTGCTTCCTTGGCGGAAACACCATTGACCATAATTAACTTTGGTCGGTTGGTTGAGGATTTTCTTTTACTTAACCGTTTTATTATTTCCCTCACCGGTTCTATTTCTTCATCCGGTTCCGATTCTTCTTCCGGTTCCGATTCTTCTTCCGGTTCCGACTCTTCTTCCGGTTCCTCTTCGGGAACTTGTGAATCAGTCCACAAATCATTCCAATTTACATTTGACTCTTCATTATTATTAGGTGAGTCAATGGGACTTGTTCTAGAGGTAGACATCTATCACATAATATCAAACACGTTAAGAGATTAATATATCACATAATATTCATATGTTAAAAATATATAGTTTCCAACAAAAATGTTAAGCAATCATTTTTAAAGAAAACACAGTCGAAGTCCAGACTCACTAATGCATCCTAACAAACTCGATAAGACACACTAATGCAAATTTTCTGGTTCTCTAAGACCAACGCTCGGATACCAACTGAAATGTCCCGTTCTTATTGATTAAAAACGTTCCATATTAATTGATTTCGTTGCGAGGTTTTGACCTCTATATGAGACGTTTTTCAAAGACTGCATTCATTTTTAAACAAACCATAACCTTTATTTCATCAATAAAGGTTTAAAAAGCTTTACGTAGATTATCAAATAATGATAATCTAAAATATCATGTTTACACACGACCATTACATAATGGTTTACAATACAAATATGTTACAACAAAATAAGTTTCTTGAATGCAGTTTTTACACAATATAATACAAGCATGGACTCCAAATCTTGTCCTTATTTAAGTATGCGACAGCGGAAGCTCTTAATAATCACCTGAGAATAAACATGCTTAAAACGTCAACAAAAATGTTGGTGAGTTATAGGTTTAACCTATATATATCAAATCGTAACAATAGACCACAAGATTTCATATTTCAATACACATCCCATACATAGAGATAAAAATCATTCATATGGTGAACACCTGGTAACCGACAATAACAAGATGCATATATAAGAATATCCCCATCATTCCGGGACACCCTTCGGATATGATATAAATTTCGAAGTACTAAAGCATCCGGTACTTTGGATGGGGTTTGTTAGGCCCAATAGATCTATCTTTAGGATTCGCGTCAATTAGGGTGTCTGTTCCCTAATTCTTAGATTACCAGACTTAATAAAAAGGGGCATATTCGATTTCGATAATTCAACCATAGAATGTAGTTTCACGTACTTGTGTCTATTTTGTAAATCATTTATAAAACCTGAATGTATTCTCATCCCAAAAATATTAGATTTTAAAAGTGGGACTATAACTCACTTTCACAGATTTTTACTTCGTCGGGAAGTAAGACTTGGCCACTGGTTGATTCACGAACCTATAACAATATATACATATATATCAAAGTATGTTCAAAATATATTTACAACACTTTTAATATATTTTGATGTTTTAAGTTTATTAAGTCAGCTGTCCTCGTTAGTAACCTACAACTAGTTGTCCACAGTTAGATGTACAGAAATAAATCGATAAATATTATCTTGAATCAATCCACGACCCAGTGTATACGTATCTCAGTATTGATCACAACTCAAACTATATATATTTTGGAATCAACCTCAACCCTGTATAGCTAACTCCAACATTCACATATAGAGTGTCTATGGTTGTTCCGAAATATATATAGATGTGTCGACATGATAGGTCGAAACATTGTATACGTGTCTATGGTATCTCAAGATTACATAATATACAATACAATTTGATAAAGTTATGGTTGGAATAGATTTGTTACCAATTTTCACGTAGCTAAAATGAGAAAAATTATCCAATCTTGTTTTACCCATAACTTCTTCATTTTAAATCCGTTTTGAGTGAATCAAATTGCTATGGTTTCATATTGAACTCTATTTTATGAATCTAAATAGAAAAAGTATAGGTTTATAGTCGGAAAAATAAGTTACAAGTCGTTTTTGTAAAGGTAGTCATTTCAGTCGAAAGAACGACGTCTAGATGACCATTTTAGAAAACATACTTCCACTTTGAGTTTAACCATAATTTTTGGATATAGTTTCATGTTCATAATAAAAATCATTTTCTCAGAATAACAACTTTTAAATCAACTTTTAAATCATGGGATTGGGGTTTTCACCGTTGTTGTTTCCTCTGAAACCCTCGTGTCATTTCGCCAGGTTTTGATCATTGGTCCTTCCCCTGTTGTTATCCCATTTGCGCTTCTCACTACTACCCGCTTCAGACTTGGCCTTCTCCGGTTCATCGATGATAATTTTATTCATTAAAGTATGCGCCATGCGCATCGCTTCCGGGACATTTGGTGGCTTGGACGAGGTGACGTTTCCCTTGATGCTCTTAGGAAGTCCCCAGAAGTACCTTTCCATTCGTTTAAACTCCGGTGTAACCATTGTCAGACACATCAGGGCTAATTCTAAAAATCTCCGGTTGTAACTATCAAGGTCGTTCCCAACAGCCTTTAACTGCATAAATTCAATCTCCATCTTCTGGATCTCGGTCCTAGGGCAATATTCCTCAATCAGGGCCCCTTTGAACTCCTCCCATGGAGTAGCAAACGCCTCATCAATACCTTTTGCTTGAGCCAATGTGTTCCACCACATTAGTGCGCCATCAGACAGTGTGCATGAAACAAACTTGGTTTTATTCTCCTCTGAACAGTTACTAACTCGAAACACAGATTCTAACTTCTCGAACCATCTAGTGAGACCAACCGGCCCCTCCGTTCCGCTAAAGTTATGGGGCTTGCAGCTCTGAAACTCTTTGTACGTGCACCCATTACGAATGGGTGGGATAACCGGTGGCGGTGGTGGTGGAGCTTGGCGGTTCCTTTCCGCTAAAGCTGCGGTGACTCATTCATTGATCATATCCTCGATTTGGGCTGCGGTCAAAATCTAGCATGCAAATAGTAATAATACAGTATATGGTAACCAACATGGAATCAACACATCACATGTTTATTAAGTAATGCAATCCAGGTACAAATACCACAGAATCATCATACAGTAACGTAAATAGAACATCGTGCAAGAATTCAATAACGCAAAGTTCCATTCATTAATAATAATAAGTTGCATACATTCGTATAGTTTCGTACAATACATAAGTGAAACATAAAACTACAACTAGATTACATAATTAAATCTACTACAAAAGTCCTACGGTGAAGGTGGGTGTAGGATGTCCAATACGGGGGACATCTGGTCCTCGAGCTCAGTTACCCGAGCACGGAGGATCTCCACCTCCCTCATCAGTTCCTCGACAGAGGGGGAGGGTGGGGCAGGCGGTGCAGTCGGTGCGGGTGGTGCTGGTGGAGCTGGTGGTGCTGACGGTCTGGCTCCAAAAGTAGAGGCTGCGAGGCGGAAAGGCTTACGAATGAAGGGATCAGCAGGATACGACACAAGCCGCTTACGTGCGGTAACCCTACGACGCCGACCATATGCGTCAGTGAATGCTCAACCTCCATTGATCCCCGGAATAATGGTGCCGTCGAAACGGTACCGCTTCTTCGGTAGGGTGGAGGGTGGCTGAACAGGTGCATCGTCAAGGTCCTCCTCGTCGGAGTCATCATCACTAGAGTCGTCTGAGGAAGAATCATCGGATGAAGAATCGGTGGAGGATGGGTCATCTGAATCATGTGGAGGTGGCTGCAAGGGTGGCTGTACTGGCTCTCCTCGGGCGGCCATCATCTGTCGGTATCTAAAAGGCGGGATCGGCACGAGTCGTCCATCAGGAGCGCGTCGGTACCAATGACGATACTGATTACGGAATGGACCTTCCTCGAATTTCGCGGGAATCACAACACCACCAAGATGGTGCTGTGGCTCCTGAGGTACTGGGGCTAGTGGAGCTGGAATCTCCAGGAGGTCCTGGGCTCCGTCTGCAGTACCCACAGGGGCAGGCGCATGGCTGCTAGCTCTGGAGGATGAAGCGCCGATGTCACTGGTGGGTAACGGGATCGGTGTGTCAGCAGCAGCAGTAAGTGAGGTGGCTGACGAGTCTGAACTGCCCAAAATGATAGTAGGTGGGATATCCGATATCTGAACAAGGAAAAATAAATTTTCCATGTCAGTAAGTCATAAAGCAAGCACGTATTAGGCCAAGTAACTATAACAGTCTAAATCATGTGTAACAGTAAGTAGCATGGCAATAACGACAAGTATCATGCAATCGAAAGCAGATAATAGCATGCAGTGGTGAAATAATGTAATAGCATACGGCATATCGCAGTAAAAGTAAGCATCAGCATGCAGTAAGTTCAGCGGAAACAAGTAAACTAGCAAGTTGTAGATTAGTCCTATTAGTGAATCCTACTCGGGTTGGTCTTAGACTCACTAATGCAACCTAATTCCCTACAACCAATGCTCTGATACCAAATGTGGTGCCCCGTACAAAACCATCGTGTACGAATCATCAACAACGGGATCATTACAAAGTCAAACACTATATGCTATTTCAAAATACGTTTGCATTCATGGTAAAAGGTGACGTCATAACTAACGTCGAATGTTTTACATAAAAAGCATGCTTCAATGAATAGAAGCAACGATAATAGTACATGACCCTTAGGTCGTTACAAATCGTAGTTTCAAAAGTAATAATGTTTATGAATGCAAGATAAACGTTCATGCAGTGACATCTCTAAAGCAGCGGGTGTCTACAGCAAGACTAGTACACAGCGGAAGCAGCTAACCTTAAGCACCTGAGAAAAACATGCTTAAAAACGTCAACACAAAGGTTGGTGAGCTATAGTTTAAGTATAAAAGTATGTAAGGTAGGCCACGAGATTTCAGTGCTACAAAGAGCGTTTCAAAACAGTATGATAAAGTATATGTTTAACCGTGGGCACTTGGTAACTAACTTAACGTTTATACCCCCTGAAAGTACACTTGGCAAGTGCGTATGTTTACGAAGTATTAAACACTCGTTAAATGCTAGCGCGGCTAGCCTGAGTGGGGATGTCAAACCCTATGGATCCATATCTAAGATTCACGTTCACCGGTTCAAAAACCAATGACTAAACGTTACCGAGCTAAAGGGAATGTTTATGCCATTGTATAACCCACACATATATAAAGTTTAAGTACTCGTGTCTAGTATGTAAAACATAAAATGCGCATGTATTCTCAGTTCCCAAAATAGTTAAAGTAAAAAGGGATGCTATAACTCACAGTGGTAAAGTAGTGGTAAAGTCGAGTCGGGAAATAAGCAAGTACATAGGTCCACAAAGTCCTCAACCTAAGTCAAATAGTACTAAGTCAGTAAATCATTCCAATAGGTTTAAATGTATGTAAATTAGGTCTTAAGGGTCATCATCATTCATCATCAAACAAAAGGTGTAAAGTAAGTTTCGTTCATGAAAAGAGTTTAAAACAAAGGCTGAGTTCGATCAGTCACCACGGCCTCTATACCTACTGAAATAAGGTGAGACTAGTGGCCATGGCTCCGTATATGAGTCCTTTAGTTGTGGTAAAAATTCCAGAAGCAAACTCGTCTTCGTTTGACCGTGGCGACGGTCTAAGTGCGAGTAGGTCAGAATTTTCAGCACAACGATCAAAGGACATAGTGACGATCGGAGGGCCATAAATCCTAAACCGTAACTCGGATTAAGACGAGTCCTAAATGAAAAGTTATCTACTCGAACAGAGCTATCTGAAAATCATCTTTACAGTAGCCCAAGTTGAAATGTCCCGTTCTTATTGATTAAAAACGTTCCATATTAATTGATTTCGTTGCGAGGTTTTGACCTCTATATGAGACGTTTTTCAAAGTCTGCATTCATTTTTAAAACAAACCATAACCTTTATTTCATAAATAAAGGTTTAAAAGGCTTTACGTAGATTATCAAATAATGATAATCTAAAATATCCTGTTTACACACGACCATTACATAATGGTTTACAATACAAATATGTTACATCGAAATCAGTTTCTTGAATGCAGTTTTTACACAATATCATACAAACATGGACTCCAAATCTTGTCCTTATTTTAGTATGCAACAGCGGAAGCTCTTAGTATTCACCTGAGAATAAACATGCTTTAAACGTCAACAAAAATGTTGGTGAGTTATAGGTTTAACCTATATATATCAAATCGTAACAATAGACCACAAGATTTCATATTTCAATACACATCCCATACATAGAGATAAAAATCATTCATATGGTGAACACCTGGTAACCGACATTAACAAGATGCATATATAAGAATATCCCCATCATTCCGGGACACCCTTCAGATATGATATAAATTTCGAAGTACTAAAGCATCCGGTACTTTGGATGGGGTTTGTTAGGCCCAATAGATCTATCTTTAGGATTCGCGTCAATTAGGGTGTCTGTTCCCTAATTCTTAGATTATCAGACTTAATAAAAAGGGGCATATTCGATTTTGATAATTCAACCATAGAATGTAGTTTCACGTACTTGTGTCTATTTTGTAAATCATTTATAAAACCTGCATGTATTCTCATCCCAAAAATATTAGATTTTAAAAGTGGAACTATAACTCACTTTCACAGATTTTTACTTTCTCGGGAAGTAAGACTTGGCCACTGGTTGATTCACGAACCTATAACAATATATACATATATATCAAAGTATGTTCAAAATATATTTATAATAATTTTAATACATTTTGATGTTTTAAGTTTATTAAGTCAGCTGTCCTCGTTAGTAACCTACAACTAGTTGTCCCCAGTTAGATGTACAGAAATAAATCGATAAATATTATCTTGAATCAATCCACGACCCAGTGTATACACATCTCAGGCTAGATCACAATTTAAAGTATATATATTTTTGGAATCAACCTCAACCCTGTATAGCTAACTCTCACATTACTGCATATAGTGTGTCTATGGTTGTTCCAAATAATATATACACATGGGTCGATATGATATGTCAAAACATTTGCATACGTGTCTATGGTATCCCAAGATTACATAATATTTTAGAATACATGTATAATACAATATAAGTTAGCTAGGATATGATTAATATAGATTTGTTACCAATTTTCACGTAGCTACAACAAGAAAAATTATCCAATCTTGTTTTACCCATAACTTCTTCGTTTTAAATCCGTTTTGAGTGAATTAAATTGCTATGGTTTCATATTGAACTCTATTTTATGAATCTAAACAGAAAAATTATAGGTTTATCGTCGGAAATATAAGTTACAAGTCGTTTTTGTAATAGGTAGTCATTTCAGTCGAAAGAACGACGTCTTGATGACCATTTTGAAAAACATACTTTCACTTTGAGTTTAACCATGATTTTTGGAGATAGTTTCATGTTCATAAGAAAAATCATTTTTCCAGAAGAACAACTTTTAAATCAAAGTTTATCATAGTTTTTAATTAACTAACCCAAAACAGCCCGCGGTGTTACTACGACGGCGTAAATCCAGTTTTACGGTGTTTTTCGTGTTTCCGGGTTTTAAATCATTAAGTTAGCATATCATATAGATATATAATATGTGTTTAGTTGATTTTAAAAGTCAATTTAGAATGATTAACTTTTGTTTGCGAACAAGTTTAGAATTAACTAAACTATGTTCTAGTGATTACAAGTTTAAACCTTCGAATAAGATAGCTTTATATGTATGAATCGAATGATGTTATGAACATAATTACTACCTTAAGTTCCTTGGATGAACCTACTGGAAAAGAGAAAAATGGATCTAGCTTCAATGGATCCTTGGATGGCTCAAAGTTCTTGAAGCAAAATCATGACACGAAAACAAGTTCAAGTAAGATCATCACTTGAAATAAGATTGTTATAGTTATAGAAATTGAACCAAAGTTTGAATATGATTATTACCTTGTATTAGAATGATAACCTACTGTAAGAAACAAAGATTTCTTGAGGTTGGATGATCACCTTACAAGATTGGAAGTGAGCTAGCAAACTTGAAAGTATTCTTGATTTTATGAAACTAGAACTTTTGGAATTTATGAAGAACACTTAGAACTTGAAGATAGAACTTGAGAGAGTTCAATTAGATGAAGAAAATTGAAGAATGAAAGTGTTTGTAGGTGTTTTTGGTCGTTGGTGTATGGATTAGATATAAAGGATATGTAATTTTGTTTTCATGTAAATAAGTCATGAATGATTACTCATATTTTTGTAATCTTATGAGATATTTCATGCTAGTTGCCAAATGATGGTTCCCACATGTGTTAAGTGACTCACATGGGCTGCTAAGAGCTGATCATTGGAGTGTATATACCAATAGTACATACATCTAAAAGCTGTGTATTGTACGAGTACGAATACGGGTGCATACGAGTAGAATTGTTGATGAAACTGAACGAGAATGTAATTGTAAGAATTTTTGTTAAGTAGAAGTATTTTGATAAGTGTATTCAAGTCTTTCAAAAGTGTATAAATACATATTAAAACACTACATGTATATACATTTTAACTGAGTCGTTAAGTCATCGTTAGTCGTTACATGTAAGTGTTGTTTTGAAACCTTTAGGTTAACGATCTTGTTAAATGTTGTTAACCCAATGTTTATAATATCAAATGAGATTTTAAATTATTATATTATCATGATATTATGATGTACGAATATCTCTTAATATGATATATATACATTAAATGTCGTTACAACGATAATCGTTACATATATGTCTTTTTTCAAAATCATTAAGTTAGTAGTCTTGTTTTTACATATGTAGTTCATTATTAATATACTTAATGATATGTTTACTTATCATAATATCATGTTAACTATATATATAACCATATATATGTCATCATATAGTTTTTACAAGTTTTAACGTTCGTGAATCACCGGTCAACTTGGGTGGTCAATTGTCTATATGAAACCTATTTCAATTAATCAAGTCTTAACAAGTTTGATTGCTTATCATGTTGGAAACATTTAATCATGTAAATAACAATTTCATTTAATATATATATATATATATATATATATATATATATATATATATATATAAACATGGAAAAGTTCGGGTCACTACAGTACCTACCCGTTAAATAAATTTCGTCCCGAAATTTTAAGCAGTTGGAGGTGTTGATGTATCTTCTGGAAATAAATGCGGGTATTTCTTCTTCATCTGATCTTCTCATTCCCAGGTGAACTCGGGTCCTCTACGAGCATTCCATCGAACCTTAACAATCGGTATCTTGTTTTGTTTAAGTCTCTTAACCTCACGATCCATTATTTCGACGGGTTCTTCAATGAATTGAAGTTTTTCATTGATTTGGATTTCGTCCAACGGAATAGTGAGATCTTCTTTAGCAAAACATTTATTCAAATTTGAGACGTGGAAAGTGTTATGTACAGCCGCGAGTTGTTGAGGTAGCTCCAGTTGGTAAGCTACTGGTCCGACACGATCAATAATCTTGAATGGTCCAATGTACCTTGGATTTAGTTTCCCCCGTTTACCAAATCGAACAACGCCTTTCCAAGGTGAAACCTTAAGCATGACCATTTCTCCAATTTCAAACTCTATATCTTTTCTTTTACTGTCTGCGTAGCTCTTTTGTCGACTCTGGGCGGTTTTCAATCTTTGTTGAATTTGGATGATTTTCTCGGTAGTTTCTTGTATTATCTCCGAACCCGTAATCTGTCTATCCCCCACTTCACTCCAACAAATCGGAGACCTGCACTTTCTACCATAAAGTGCTTCAAACGGCGCCATCTCAATGCTTGAATGGTAGCTGTTGTTGTAGGAAAATTCTGCTAACGGTAGATGTCGATCCCAACTGTTTCCGAAATCAATAACACATGCTCGTAGCATTTCTTCAAGCATTTGTATCATCCTTTCGCTCTGTCCATCAGTTTGTGGATGATAGGCAGTACTCATATCTAGACGAGTTCCTAATGCTTGCTGTAATATCTGCCAGAATCTTGAAATAAATCTGCCATCCCTATCAGAGATAATAGAGATTGGTATTCCATGTCTGGAGACGACTTCCTTCAAATACAGTCGTGCTAACTTCTCCATCTTGTCATCTTCTCTTATTGGCAGGAAGTGTGCTGATTTGGTGAGACGATCAACTATTACCCAAATAGTATCAAAACCACTTGCAGTCCTTGGAAATTTAGTGATGAAATCCATGGTAATATTTTCCCATTTCCATTCCGGGATTTCGGGTTGTTGAAGTAGACCTGATGGTTTCTGATGCTCAGCTTTGACCTTAGAACACGTCAAACATTCTCCTACGTATTTAGCAACATCGGTTTTCATACCCGGCCACCAAAAATGTTTCTTGAGATCCTTGTACATCTTCCCCGTTCCAGGATGTATTGAGTATCTGGTTTTATGAGCTTCTCTAAGTACCATTTCTCTCATATCTCCAAATTTTGGTACCCAAATTCTTTCAGCCCTATACCGGGTTCCGTCTTCCCGAATATTAAGATGCTTCTCCGATCCTTTGGGTATTTCATCCTTTAAATTTCCCTCTTTTAAAACTCCTTGTTGCGCCTCCTTTATTTGAGTAGTAAGGTTAGTGTGAATCATTATATTCATAGATTTTACTCGAATGGGTTCTCTGTCCTTTCTGCTCAAGGCGTCGGCTACCACATTTGCCTTTCCCGGGTGGTAACGAATCTCAAAGTCTTAATCATTCAACAATTCAATCCACCTACGCTGCCTCATATTCAGTTGTTTCTGATTAAATATGTGTTGAAGACTTTTGTGGTCGGTATATATAATACTTTTGACCCCATATAAGTAGTGCCTCCAAGTATTTAATGCAAAAACAACCGCGCCTAATTCCAAATCATGCGTCGTATAATTTTGCTCGTGAATCTTCAATTGTCTAGACGCATAAGCAATCACCTTCGTCCATTGCATTAATACACAACCGAGACCTTGCTTTGATGCGTCACAATAAATCACAAAATCATCATTCCCTTCAGGCAATGACAATATAGGTGCCGTAGTTAGCTTTTTCTTCAATAATTGAAACGCCTTCTCTTGTTCATCCTTCCATTCAAATTTCTTCCCTTTATGCGTTAATGCAGTCAAGGGTTTTGCTATTTTGGAGAAATCTTGGATGAATCTTCTGTAGTAACCAGCCAGTCCTAAAAATTGACGTATATGCTTCGGAGTTTTTGGGGTTTCCCACTTTTCAACGGTTTCGATCTTTGCCGAGTCCACCTGGATACCTTCTTTGTTCACTATGTGACCGAGGAATTGAACTTCTTCCAATCAAAATGCACACTTTGAAAATTTAGCGTACAGTTTTTCTTTCCTCAATACTTCTAGCACTTTTCTCAAATGTTCTTCGTGCTCTTGATCATTCTTTGAGTAAATAAGTATGTCATCGATGAAAACAATGACAAACTTGTCAAGATATGGCCCACACACTCAGTTCATAAGGTCCATGAACACAGCTGGTGCGTTAGTCAATCCAAACGGCATAACCATAAACTCGTAATGACCATAACGCGTCCTAAAAGCAGTTTTTGGAATATCATCCTCCTTTACTCGCATTTGATGATATCCAGAACGTAAATCGATCTTCGAATAAATCGACGAGCCTTGTAGTTGATCAAATAAGTCGTCAATTCTCGGCAGTGGATAACGATTTTTGATGGTAAGTTTGTTCAACTCTCTGTAGTCAATACAAAACCTAAATGTACCATCCTTCTTCTTGACAAACAAAACAGGAGCTCCCCATGGTGATGTGCTTGGTCGAATGAAACCACGTTCTAATAGTTCTTGCAGTTGGCTTTGCAGTTCTTTCATCTCGCTGGGTGCGAGTCTATAAGGAGCACAAGCTATTGGTGCAGCTCCTGGTACAAGATCTATTTGAAATTCAATAGATTGATGTGGAGGTAGTCCCGCTAATTCTTTCAGAAATACATCGGGAAATTCTTTTGCGACGGGAACATCATTGATGCTCTTTTCTTCAGTTTATACTTTCTCGACGTGTGCTAGAACAGCATAGCAACCTTTTCTTATTAGTTTTTGTGCCTTCAAATTACTAATAAGATGTAGCTTCATGTTGCCCTTTTCTCCGTACACCATTAAGGGTTCTCCTTCTTCTCGTACAATGCGAATTGCATTTTTATAACATACGATCTCTGCTTTCACCTTCTTCAGCCAGTCCATGCCAATTATTACATCAAAACTCCCTAACTCTACTGGTATCAAATCAATCTTAAATATTTCGCTACCCAGTTTAATTTCTCGATTCCGGCATATATTATCTGTTGAAATTAATTTACAGTTTGCTAATTCGAGTAAAAATTTACTATCCAACGGCGTCAATGGACAACTTAATTTAGCACAAAAATCTCTACTCATATAGCTTCTATCCGCACCCGAATCAAATAAAACGTAAGCAGATTTATTGTCAATAAGAAACGTACCCGTAACAAGCTCCGGGTCTTCCTGTGCCTCTACCGCATTAATATTGAAAACTCTTCCGCGGCCTTGTCCATTCGTGTTCTCCTGGTTCGGGCAATTTCTAATAATGTGGCCCGGTTTTCCACATTTATAACAAACTACATTGGCATAACTTGCTCCGAACTACTTGCTCTGCCATTACTCGTTCCGACACCATTTTGTTCCTTTCGTTCTGTTAACCCCTGGTCCGTAGACCTCACACTTCGCCGCGCTATGACCATTTCTTTTACACTTGTTGCAAAATTTGGTGCAGAACCCCGAGTGATACTTTTCACACCTTTGGCATAGCTGCTTCTGATTGTTGTTGTTGTTGCGGTTTTTATTGTTGTTGGGATGATTGTTGTAGTTGTTGTTGTTGTTGTTGTTGTTGTTGTTGTTGTTGTTGTTGTTGTTGTTGTTGTTGTTGTTGTTGGGCCGTTTGTTGTAGTTGCGATTGATGTTGCGATTATTGGGATAGTTGTTACGATTATTGTTGTTGTTGTTGTATTGGTGATTCTTATCACCGTTTTCCTCCCACTTTCTTTTGACTTGCTTCACATTGGCCTCTTCAGTCGTCTGTTCTTTAATTCTTTCCTCAATCTGGTTCACTAGTTTGTGAGCCATTCTACATGCCTGTTGTATGGAGGCGGGCTCGTGTGAACTTATATCTTCTTGGATTCTTTCTGGTAATCCTTTCACAAACGCGTTGATCTTCTCTTCCTCATCTTCGAACGCTCCCGGACACAATAGGCACAATTCTGTGAATCGTCTTTTGTACGTGGTAATATCAAATCCTTGGGTTCGTAACCCTCTAAGTTCTGTCTTGAGCTTATTGACCTCGGTTATGGGACGGTACTTCTCGTTCATCAAGTGCTTGAATGCTGACCATGGTAGTGCGTACGCATCATCTTGTCCCACTTACTCTAGATAGGTATTCCACCATGTTAACGCAGAACCTGTGAAGGTATGCGTAGCGTACTTCACTTTGTCCTCTTCAGTACACTTGCTTATGGCAAACACCGATTCGACCTTCTCGGTCCACCGTTTCAATCCGATCGGTCCTTCGGTTCCATCAAATTCCAAAGGTTTGCAGGCAGTGAATTCTTTGTAGGTGCATCCTACACGATTTCCTGTACTGCTAGATCCAAGGTTATTGTTGGTATGTAGCACAGCCTGTACTGCGGCTATGTTTGAAGCTAGAAAAGTACGGAATTCCTCTTCATTCATATTCACGGTGTGTCGAGTAGTCGGTGCCATTTCCTTCAAAATAGTCAAATGGAACAAGTTAATCATACAGAATATTAAGAGTAGTTAATAGTATTTCGTAGCATAATATGAACTCATTTATAAAAGCTTTTTCTTCATATTAGCGTTTTATAAGTTTAAATTCGGGTAGTACCTACCCGTTAAGTTCATACTTAGTAGCTAATATACAATTCAACTACTACAATTCTATATGAAAAACTGATTATAATAATATTTCGCGTTCAAACTTTTATACAATATTTTACAAACTTACAATACTGCTTATTTTACATAAAGCATGAAATATAGCACACAATAACTTTGATACAAGATAGTTGTGAAGATAATTCTAGCTAGTACACAAGTCGTTCAACAAAGGCAATAAAGACACGTAATTCATACGTCCAGAAACAAGTCATGCATTCTGGTTTTACTAATACCACTTCCCATCCTTGGTTTTGTGGAACATAACCGTTGTGACCGATAGTAAGACAATGTGTTGTAACGTCGTCAAAAGGATGAAGGTTACGTAATGACCAACAGTCTCGTAATAACCTAAAAACCTCATTTCTTACCCCAATTACCGATTCCGTCACTTGTGGGAACGTTTTGTTTAATAGTTGTAGCCCGATGTTCTTGTTCTCACTTTGGTGAGAAGCGAACATTACTAACCCGTAAGTATAACATGCTTCTTTATGTTGCATGTTAGCCGCTTTTTCTAAATCACGGAGTCCTATATTCGGATATATTGAGTCAAAATAATTTCTTAACCCGTTGCGTAAAATAGCGTTTGGGTTCCCCGCAATATATGCGTCAAAGTAAACACATCGTAACTTATGGATTTCCCAATGTGATATCCCCCATCTTTCGAACGAAAGCCTTTTATAAACCAAGGCATTCTTGGAATGTTCTTCGAATGTCTTACAAACTGATCTCGCCTTAAATAGTTGTGCCGAGGAATTCTGACCGACTCTAGACAAGATTTCATCAATCATGTCTCCGGGTAGGTCTCTTAAAATATTGGGTTGTCTATCCATTTTGTGTTTTTATACTGTAAAATAGACAAGAATTAGATTCATAAAAAAAATACTTATTAATACAAGCAATTTTTACATATATCATAAAGCATAAGCACACTATATTACATATATTACACCACACGAATACAACTATCTTATTCCGACTCGCTCGTTTCTTCTTCTTCGGTTTTGGTTCGTTTTGCCAAGTTTCTAGGGATATATGATGTTCCCCTAATACGAGCCGTCGTTTTCCACATTGGTTTAGAAAAACCTGGTGGTTTAGAGGTTCCCGGGTTATTGTCACAACTTAAGAAATACGGGTGTTGACGATACATATAAAGTTCATCGGGTTTGGAATCAAATTTCTCTATTTTTATGCCCTTTCCCTTATTGTTCTCTTTTGCCTTATTAAATTGTGTTGGGGTAATTTCTATAACATCATCGGAATCCTTGTCGGGATCCGATTCATCGGAGAATTGGTAATCCTCCCAATACTTTGCTTCCTTGGCGGAAACACCATTGACCATAATTAACTTTGGTCGGTTGGTTGAGGATTTTCTTCTACTTAACCGTTTTATTATTTTCCCCACTGGTTCTATTTCTTCATCCGGTTTCGATTCTTCTTCCGGTTCAAACTCTTCTTCCGGTTCCTCTTCGGGAACTTGTGAATCAGTCCACGATACATTCCAATTTACATTTGAATCTTCATTATTATTAGGTGAGTCAATGGAACTTGTTCTAGAGGTAGACATCTATCACATAATATCAAATGCGTTAAGAGATTAATATATCACATAATATTTACATGTTAAAAATATATAGTTTCCAACAAAATTTGTTAAGCAATCATTTTTCAAGTAAACACGGTCGAAGTCCAGACTCACTAATGCATCCTAACAAACTCGATAAGACACACTAATACAAAATTCTGGTTCTCTAAGACCAACGTTCGGATACCAACTGAAATGTCCCGTTCTTATTGATTAAAAACGTTCCATATTAATTGATTTCGTTGCGAGGTTTTGACCTCTATATGAGACGTTTTTCAAAGACTGCATTCATTTTTAAAACAAACCATAACCTTTATTTCATAAATAAAGGTTTAAAAAGCTTTACGTAGATTATCAAATAATGATAATCTAAAATATCCTGTTTACACACGACCATTACATAATGGTTTACAATACAAATATGTTACATCGAAATCAGTTTCTTGAATGCAGTTTTTACACAATACCATACAAACATGGACTCCAAATCTTGTCATTATTTTAGTATGCAACAGCGGAAGTTCTTAGTATTCACCTGAGAATAAACATGCTTTAAACGTCAACAAAAATGTTGGTGGGTTATAGGTTTAACCTATATATATCAAATCGTAACAATAGACCACAAGATTTCATATTTCAATACACATCCCATACATAGAGATAAAAATCATTCATATGGTGAACACCTGGTAACCGACATTAACAAGATGCATATATAAGAATATCCCCATCATTTCGGGACACCCTTCGGATATGATATAAATTTCGAAGTACTAAAGCATCCGGTACTTTGGATGGGGTTTGTTAGGCCCAGAGGCGGATCTAGTGCATTAGGAGGGGGGGCGTCCGCCCCCGGTGAATTTCGAAATTTTAGTGCAAATTTTTTCGGTTTTTCGATTTTGCCCCCGGTGGAAAAAAATTTTTGCCCCAAACCCTTTATATTTTGCCCAAAACCTCTATAATTTGCCCCAAAACCTTTGTATTTTGCCCAAAAACCTTCAAATTTTACTCAAAAAACTCTATATTTTGCCAAAAAAAAAATCCCTACGTTTTGAAAAAAAATTCGCCCCCGGTGAAAAATTTTCCTGGATCCACCACTGGTTAGGCCCAATAGATCTATCTTTAGGATTCGCGTCAATTAGGGTGTCTGTTCCCTAATTCTTAGATTACCAGACTTAATAAAAAGGGGCATATTCGATTTCGATAATTCAACCATAGAATGTAGTTTCACGTACTTGTGTCTATTTTGTAAATCATTTATAAAACCTGCATGTATTCTCATCTCAAAAATATTAGATTTTAAAAGTGGGACTATAACTCACTTTCACAGATTTTTACTTCGTCGGGAAGTAAGACTTGGCCACTGGTCGATTCACGAACCTATAACAAATATGTACATATATATCAAAGTATGTTCAAAATATATTTACAACACTTTTAATACATTTTGATGTTTTAAGTTTATTAAGTCAGCTGTCCTCGTTAGCAACCTACAACTAGTTGTCCAACGTTAGATGTACAGAAAAAAAATTGATATATATTATCTTGAATCAATCCACGACCCAGTGTATACACATCTCAGGCTAGATCATGTGAAGACCCATCCTAATCCATCCGGACGAAGTCCATATCGATTATAAACGATTCACAACAATTGATTACATCGCGAGGTACTTGACCCCTATATGATACATTTTACAAACATTGCATTCGTTTTTGAAAAGACAAACTTTCATTTCATCAAAAGTTGACAGTAGGCATAATATTTCATAATATATCCAACTATAATTAACTTAATAATAATATTGATGAACTCAACGACTCGAATGCAACGTCTTTTGAAATATGCCATGAATGACTCCAAGCAATGTCTCTAATATGAGTTAATGCACAGCGGAAGATTTCTTTCGTACCTGAGAATAAACATGCTTTAAAGTGTCAACCAAAAGGTTGGTGAGTTCATTAGTTTAACATAAATAATCATTTCATAATTTTAATAGACCACAAGATTTCATATTTCCATTTCTCATAAACATACGTCCCATGCATAGAGACAAAAATATCATTCATATGGATTGAACACCTGGTAATCGACATTCACAATATGCATATAAGAATATCCCCATCATTCCGGGATCCTCCGTCGGACATGATATAAATTTCGAAGTACTAAAGCATCCGGTACTTTGGATGGGGCTTGTTGGGCCCGATAGATCTATCTTTAGAGTTCGCGTCAATTAGGGTGTATGTTCCCTAATTCTTAGATTACCAGACTTAATAAAAAGGAGCATATTCGATTTCAATCATTCAACCATATAATGTAGTTTCAGTTACTTGTGTCTATTTCGTAAAACAGTTATAAAAATTGCGCATGTATTCTCAGCCCAAAAATATAAAAGGGTAAAAAGGCAAATGAAACTCACCTAATGTATTTTGTAGTAAAAATACATATTACGACATTGAACAATGCAGGGTTGACCTCGGATTCACGAACCTATATCATTTGTATACTTATTAAAACATATATTTGTAATCGAATAAATTTCTATATAATTATTAGTGTTATAATTTAATAAGTTATAAGTTTCATTATTTATTTTTTTATATATATTTTCATATTATATATACAAATGTTGATATAGATAAGTTATGTGTACAAAATATATTCACGTATATAAAATCTTTATTTTCATACTTATAACCTTAAGTATGTTATTAAAACTTTTAGTTTAGTAATCATAATTATTTTAAAAATATTGATATAGATATTACTGATAATAATAATAATAGTAATCTTAATGATAGTAACATAATATTAATTTTAATAGAAATGATAATAATGATAATATTTATAATAATGCTTATGTTACAAGTAATAATAATTCTAATAAAATGATTACTAATACTAAATAATAATAATAATATCTACAATATTGATAAAAGTGATAATAATAATGATATTAATTATAATAGTTATTATCATAGTAGTAATAAATGACACTTTTTATCCTAATACTTATATTTGTAATTATAATAATAATTATCATACCAATAATAATGATAATGATAATTATAAAAATGATGATCTTAATAATAATAATATTACTAATAATTATAAAAAGGGTACTAATATTAACCTAAATGAAAATAATAATAATTTGCATTATTTTCTTAATAATTTATATATTCTAAGATTTCAATATTAGAAATCTTCGTGTTAAAATTCAAATCTAATGATTAAAGCTTCCTTATCAAAATTTTGTAATCCTAATTATAAAGATGTAAATAATACTTTAAATGAATAAAATTAATAATAATAACATTAATAACACTTGTAAATACCTTAATTAATAATAATTAATAATACTAATAACTACAACATAACAACAATAATGATAATCATAATATTAATAGTAATAATAATAATAACAATAATAATGATAATAATAAGTTTTAAAAAAAATAACAGCTACCTTTAAAAGAGTTTCTAAAAAAGAAAAGCCCCAAACCGGGCTCGAACCCGTGACCTCCTGCTACCACGACACCACACTAAACCAGCTGGGCTGATGCCCGTTTTCTGAAATCATACACAATGTATTTCTATTTAACCCGTTTTTATATCTAACTTCATCTTCTCCCTTTCTTCTTCCAATAAACATCGATCAGCACAAATCATTCAGGCAATTAATTTGTTAGGTTTAGGATATGATATTAACACAGAACGAATAACAAGTAAATTAATTGATCAAAACAACAAAGACAAAATAAAAAAAAAAATAAATGAAAGCTGCTGTGCAGCGTTTTATGAACACAAAAAATATATATATATATATATATATATATATGATTTTGAATTCAAGTTCGTTTTGGACAAACTTTATAACACAAAATAGGTTTTAATTCGTTCATATAAACTGTCGGTAACCTCAATTGATCCTAAGACATTAAACTGAAATCGAATTTCTCATTAAACACTATTGTTGACTTTCTAAATTAAAAATTTGACTCGAACAATTCGAATTAGTTTTGACGAATTGGAACCTGAAAATTTGAGGAAACGATCATGACATGATTTAGAACACACCTGTATTTTTAGATTTTCAAAACCATTAAGAATTCGAGCATTTGATAGAATGAATGAGAAACAGAGGTAGCCGTCTGAATGTTCTTCACGGTTTAATTTGTTTCGAAAAATTTAGACACTGTAAAAGAGAATGATAGCTGTTAAATGATAAAGTGGGTTTGTTATTAACACATACACTGAATTTTATCATTTGATAAACCTAGTGGATCGACATAATTTGTTCATCAAGGACAGAATAGAATAAAAAAATAAAAGTGACAGATATGTGAAACAGATTTTTGGTTGTATACGCTTGTTTTAATTGACTGGAATTAATTTAGAGATAGGGTCCAAAATTAACTACAGGATGATAGGAACATACAAGTAATTCTGTTTCCAAATTCATTTTTCACGATTTATATAAAGGATTTTAATAATTAATAATTATAATCATATTGATAATAATAATCTAAATAAGAATGATACTGATTTCTAGTATACATCTGCTTATTACTGCATATACATATATTATATATAGTTGTATATATCTATCTCTATATATGCATAACTCTTATCTTTATATAATTATTGTTATAAATTATAATTAATATTATTAATAAATATAACTATATAGTAATACTCTTAATATTATATATAATAATAATACAATTTATAATGATATAATAGTAATAATAATATTACTAATGATAATGATTACAATTACCATAAATGCATAGCAATAATATTGTTAATAACAATAATACTAATTATACTAATATTATTAGTATTAAGGATGTTATTAATAATAATAATGATATATCAGTTTATATATATCAACTTATTCATACAAAGTTTCAAATATATATATTTGTATGTATCTTGTATTAGAAATAATAATAATATTAATGGTTCAAATATTAATATTAATATTAACTTAATAATAATGAAAGTGCTAATAGTAATATTAAAATAATAATCATATTCTTAATGTGTAATTATATTTTACCTATTAATAGTATATATTATAACTGTACCACATATAACCTATGTTGAATATTATTTACTCGTTTTACTATAATACATTATATAATATGTGTTTGTATATTAAATGTAATTATCTTATATATATAAGTATTATACATATATATTTACTTGATGTGTTATGTTCTCCTATTAAAATAATTTGCGACATATAATATCTATAACTTTTATATATATAATCACATGCATATTTATTTACACCCAAATGTTCGTGAATCGTCGAGAATAGTCGAAGGTCAATTGAATATATGAAACAGTTCAAACTTTTTGATATTTCAACATTACAGACTTTGCTCATCGTATCGAAATCAAATAAGATTCAAGTTTAAATTTGGTCAAAAATTCCCGGGTCATCACAGTACCTACCCGTTAAAGAAATTTCGTCCCGAAATTTGAGTGAGGTCGTCATGGCTAACAATAAGAATGTTTTCCTGACGAATATGAGCTGATAATTAAAGTTTTATCACCATTGAATAATTAGGATAAAACGATTCGATTACTCAAAGCGTACGAGTGAAGCTATCACAAAAGAGTGAAATGAAGAAATAAAAATTCGTCTTAACTTTTGATGTAGTCATGGTTGAATTTAGAAAATAAGGTGCGCCTTAACTTTTGACGTAGAGGGTTGAATTCCGGATTCCAAGGAATTAAAGAAAATCTTCGAAATCTAAAAGATTTGATTCTTCGGCGAATAAGGAAATTAAGATCTCCATAGTTAAATACGGTGATCTGTCTCGGATCATCTGTCTGATATTTTCCATTATAAATTAAACTCTTTTGTTCCATTATTCTCACCATTCCTCTACTTTCTTTCTTAGTTCTTACATCCAAAAGATTGTGAAAATGCTTAATCCAGTTCTAATCCTTGTCCTTATCATGACTATCACCACAATCATTCTCCTTTCCAACTTCCACCGGGGGAATCTGTTTTCTTCTACTTCGCCCTTGGGGTTATAGTATTTTTAATTTCCCCGTGTCTTTATGTTGCGATAAACATTGATATACACGGTTTGTAATTCCTATGTTTGTGATCGGCTTTATATTTTCCTTTATTTTTCGGAGCTCCATGCTCTTGTTTTCTCTTCCCGACTCCAAGTCAAGCGAATAATGGTCCATAATTCGTAGATATAGAGTTTCGAATGATTATAATGTTCTAAGCAGGGTGGAACGTCATAGCACGATTTGATTTCAAACTTATCAAAAATACAGACGATAGAACTATCAAGAATATATTCTTTTTTATATGTTCGGAGGTTATGTAGAATGAAAGAGTTATGTAACATGACACATGATGATGGTATAATCTACTGTGAACCATCATCACATTCCATTAGAAACTCAGCATGAATTACTGTAATATAATCATGTTGATCAAGTGTCATTATATTATACTAACTCATGCATCAGTTCCCAACACTACTTCAAAAACATTCATAGTTTAAACTCGAAAGTTTACAGAATATAGAAACTAATAGTTTCTTATATGATGTAACACTGATAGCGCGAAGAGATAAATGATTTCAGATAAGAATATCTTTAGATATATCGATGGTATTTAAAATAAAGGTACGATGATATCTTAGAATTTCTAATATCGATGGATGATGAAGAAGGTTTATCCGTAAGGGTTTAGATTCGGAAGCAAGGTATTCGCTAAAGATTTCGTCAGAAACAGAATTATTTGGATTCTGTGAAGTCAAACTTATTCTTTGTGATTTGTCCACGGCTTCCTTCATAGTTTCGCATAATCTGCTTTTCGGTACTAAATTTTCTATTGAATGTTTCCAATATAATGATACACAGGAAGCACGAAAAAGTATATAATTTCGGACGAGAATATTTATGAAAATATCCTCAGAAATATCGAAGATATTGATGATGATATTTTTGGAATTTCTAAGTTCGATGGTTGATGGAGAAAGATTTTCCGCAAGATTTTAACATGACTACGGAGCAAGATATTCTCTAAAGATTTCAACGGATCCAGAATTATCTGGATTCTTTGAATATAGGGTATGGTCCTTGTATTTGTCCTTGGTCTCCTTCGTGGTTAGCTCAATCCGTTTTTCAGTTCCAACCTTTCTGAGCTTTTCCAACATACTAGTCTTTATCATAAAACTTCCGACGATTAATGTCGTTTTACGGTTTTTGCTGCTTCATCAGCATTTTGATGACTAGTTCGCAGTTCGGGGTGTTTTTCAGAACTTCACATTCAAGCATGTAAGTCCAGATGATAGACATTATATGTACACATATAACTGTTGGCATAGGCATGCTACGAGATTTCAAAATACTGATTGCTAATTCCAGATGATGCGTATGACAATTCTTGTTAAAAGATGTGGATGAGTACATGATGAGACTTCAATAGGTAAATATAGTGATTTATCGGAGGGATTTAAACCAAGGAGCAACGAGGTTGCTGGTACGTCTACTGATAATATGGTGGGATATAAAAGGGTCTCCGGTAACAATAAAAGAGCACGTATATATATCGAGGTTATAATAAGGTTAATCCAACTGAAAAGTCGAAGTTGACTTGTTGGAGCTGTGACAAAATTTGCTAATTTGAAGAGAGATTGTAAAATTACTTTCGGTAATAACAACGTCAAGGAGTTAGCACAGATACGTGTTAAACGTTTACTCAGGTTCCGAGTGTTTTCAGGTGCATAACTATATGCATCAATCTTTCTTCTTCCGTAGATGGAGTGCGGTTGGTTCATCCTATCGATTGGAGTGTTTTCAAGAATTATGAAAGGTTTGAATCGCAGATTGTAATCGTCAAGTTACAAATGAGATTTAAGATGATATCAAGTGGCAAACTTGAAGAATTGTTTAGTTTCATATATTATAATCAATATTTTAATTCATTTTAATTGTCCAATGTTATTAGTCCACAGTCGATAGTCCACAGTTGACAGTCCAATAATTCATATATAATTTAATATATAATATTCAAATTAATTAATACATATCGTGACCCGTGTACATGTCTCAGACTCGATCACAACTCAAAGTATATATATTATTAGACAATCACCCTCAACCCTGTATAGAGAACTTGATCATTACTGCATATAGAGTGTCTATGGTGATTCCAAATAATGTATATAGATGCGTCGATATGATATGTCAAAGCCTTGTATACATGTCCCGATATTTAAAGTGCGTAAAAATAAATAACAGAAATTAAATGACGATAAATAAAATTGCGAGAATGTAAATTGCGATAATTAAATTGCGATAAAATAAAATGTAATACGGAATTAACAGTTACCTAGGAATAGTTAGCTAGGATCTTGTTAGCGTGGTTTCTTAACAAAATTTCATATTGTTAATTAGTCTGTTTCTAATCAATTTTTATTGTGTCCAATATTTCTTCATTATGCCACTTGTTGGATTCTGATAGGTCAAAATCCAAATATAAAATTGAATTTGAATGAAAATAATTATTCTTTGGTGAACGGATACGTATATCGGTGGTTGTAAATATAATATTAAATGACTGTTGAATCAGATTCGAAGAATGTACAGTATAACTTATTAAAGTGAAATCTAAATATTCCTCGGGTATTACCTACCCGTTAAAATATTTTTACCATTAACAGTTTGTACAAAAGAATTTTTAATTACAGTCTTTATGAAAAAATATATATACATATATATTTTCTTCAGATGTAATTATGGATTTAATGAGTCAATATAATATTAGACTCATTTGATTTTCGGTTTGAGCTAGAATAAGTAATCTCTAAAACTATTAGGAACCACATATTCTTCGCAGAATATTAATGAAGTTATGGATCAATACTTCATCGTTAATAGTTGTTGTTGGTACTCCTTGGTATCTATGGTGCGTAGGATATTGATTTTCGAGGTACAGATTGAGATGTTGAGACGTGTGATATGGATGTTACTGTTGGTGGTGGTGATGGTACTGTTAATGTTGCTGATGGTGGTACTGTTGGTGCCAGTGATGTTGTTGAAGCTGGTACGTTTTACACCATATTTTTCAAAATTACAACTCGGGTGCGAAGCTCGTTGACTTCTTCGATTACCCCGGGATGATTGTTTGTCAGAACGAGCGGATGAATAAGGTTCAGAATTGTGGATAGAATATAATCTTGTCGATTTACCTTGGAAATGAGACTGAAAATGGTGTCTCGAACAGGTTCGCCGGTAAACGCTTCAGGTTCGTTGTCAAGAGGTGAATTCGGTTGGTGGGAGGGATTACCTTCTGCGCGTTTCCATTAATTAAGTCGACTACGAACCCATCAGATGAATTGATAATGGCTGATTGGTTGATTCATGCCGATGACGCTGTTTTCGGAGCTTAGGTGAACATCTATGTCGGAATAGCTGTCGGAATAACTATCGGAATAGCTATCGGAATCTGAGGGACTCGAACTGGTTGCAGGATTCATCTCGTACGATCAGATGAAGGATTTTCGATAAGAAATAGATTATAGGATGTAGATTAGTACCCTGCAATATATAATTTACATATGCATATATAATACTAAAATCCCATAAGTTACGAAGGAATCTACGGAAGTTGTCAGGCAAAGTTACAGTAACAGATACGCTAAGATATGAAGTAGCAGATACGCTAAGATATGAATTTTGTCTATACACTATTCATGCAGTCAATGCAGTAAAACGTGTCTAGACTAAGAATGATAAGTAAGTGATTCTCTAAGAATGATAAGCAGGTATTTTTTTTTTTTTTTGACACAAAATGATAAGCAAAACTTTTGACATGCAGACACGGTCGAAGTCCAGACTCACTAATGCATCCTAACGACTTATCAGTTAGACACACTAATGCAGACCCGGTTCACTAAGACCACCGCTCTGATACCAACTGTGAAGACCCATCCTAATCCATCCGGACGAAGTCCATATCGATTATAAACGATTCACAACAGTTGATTACATCGCGAGGTACTTGACCCCTATATGATACATTTTACAAATATTGCATTCGTTTTTGAAAAGACAAACTTTCATTTCATCAAAAGTTGACAGTAGGCATAATATTTCATAATATATCCAACTATAATTAACTTAATAATAATATTGATGAACTCAACGACTCGAATGCAACGTCTTTTGAAATATGCCATGAATGACTCCAAGCAATGTCTCTAATATGAGTTAATGCACAGCGGAAGATTTCTTTCGTACCTGAGAATAAACATGCTTTAAAGTGTCAACCAAAAGGTTGGTGAGTTCATTAGTTTAACATAAATAATCATTTCATAATTTTAATAGACCACAAGATTTCATATTTCCATTTCTCATAAACATACGTCCCATACATAGAGACAAAAATATCATTCATATGGATTGAACACCTGGTAATCGACATTCACAATATGCATATAAGAATATCCCCATCATTCCGGGATCCTCCTTCGGACATGATATAAATTTCGAAGTACTAAAGCATCCGGTACTTTGGATGGGGCTTGTTGGGCCCGATAGATCTATCTTTAGAGTTCGCGTCAATTAGGGTGTATGTTCCCTAATTCTTAGATTACCAGACTTAATAAAAAGGGGCATATTCGATTTCGATCATTCAACCATATAATGTAGTTTCAGTTACTTGTGTCTATTTCGTAAAACAGTTATAAAAATTGCGCATGTATTCTCAGCCCAAAAATATAAAAGGGTAAAAAGGCAAATGAAACTCACCTAATGTATTTTGTAGTAAAAATACATATTACGACATTGAATAATGCAGGGTTGACCTCGGATTCACGAACCTATATCATTTGTATACTTATTAAAACATATATTTGTAATCGAATAAATTTCTATATAATTATTAGTGTTATAATTTAATAAGTTATAAGTTTCATTATTTATTTTTTTTTATATATTTTCATATTATATATACAAATGTTGATATAGATAAGTTATGTGTACAAAATATATTCACGTATATAAAATCTTTATTTTCATACTTATAACCTTAAGTATGTTATTAAAACTTTTAGTTTAGTAATCATAATTATTTTAAAAATATTGATATAGATATTACTGATAATAATAATAATAGTAATCTTAATGATAGTAACATAATATTAATTTTAATAAAAATGATAATAATGATAATATTTATAATAATGCTTATGTTACAAGTAATAATAATTCTAATAAAATGATTACTAATACTAAATAATAATAATAATATCTACAATATTGATAAAAGTGATAATAATAATGATATTAATTATAATAGTTATTATCATAGTAGTAATAAATGACACTTTTTATCCTAATACTTATATTTGTAATTATAATAATAATTATCATACCAATAATAATGATAATGATAATTATAAAAATGATGATCTTAATAATAATAATATTACTAATAATTATAAAAAGGGTACTAATATTAACCTAAATGAAAATAATAATAATTTGCATTATTTTCTTAATAATTTATATATTCTAAGATTTCAATATTAGAAATCTTCGTGTTAAAATTCAAATCTAATGATTAAAGCTTCCTTATCAAAATTTCGTAATCCTAATTATAAAGATGTAAATAATACTTTAAATGAATAAAATTAATAATAATAACATTAATAACACTTGTAAATACCTTAATTAATAATAATTAATAATACTAATAACTACAACATAACAACAATAATGATAATCATAATATTAATAGTAATAATAATAATAACAATAATAATGATAATAATAAGTTTTAAAAAAAAATAACAGCTACCTTTAAAAGAGTTTCTAAAAAAGAAAAGCCCCAAACCGGGCTCGAACCCGTGACCTCCTGCTACCACGACACCACACTAAACCAGCTGGGCTGATGCCCGTTTTCTGAAATCATACACAATGTATTTCTATTTAACCCGTTTTTATATCTAACTTCATCTTCTCACTTTCTTCTTCCAATAAACATCGATCAGCACAAATCATTCAGGCAATTAATTTGTTAGGTTTAGGATATGATATTAACACAGAACGAATAACAAGTAAATTAATTGATCAAAACAACAAAGACAAAATAAAAAAAAAAATAAATGAAAGCTGCTGTGCAGCGTTTTATGAACACAAAAAATATATATATATATATATATGATTTTGAATTCAAGTTCGTTTTGGACAAACTTTATAACACAAAATAGGTTTTAATTCGTTCATATAAACTGTCGGTAACCCCAATTGATCCTAAGACATTAAACTGAAATCGAATTTCTCATTAAACACTATTGTTGACTTTCTAAATTAAAAATTTGACTCGAACAATTCGAATTAGTTTTGACGAACTGGAACCTGAAAATTTGAGGAAACGATCATGACATGATTTAGAACACACCTGTATTTTTAGATTTTCAAAACCATTAAGAATTCGAGCATTTGATAGAATGAATGAGAAACAGAGGTAGCCGTCTGAATGTTCTTCACGGTTTAATTTGTTTCGAAAAATTTAGACACTGTAAAAGGGAATGATAGCTGTTAAATGATAAAGTGGGTTTGTTATTAACACATACACTGAATTTTATCATTTGATAAACCTAGTGGATCGACATAATTTGTTCATCAAGGACAGAATAGAATAAAAAAAATAAAAGTGACAGATATGTGAAACAGATTTTTGGTTGTATACGCTTGTTTTAATTGACTGGAATTAATTTAGAGATAGGGTCCAAAATTAACTACAGGATGATAGGAACATACAAGTAATTCTGTTTCCAAATTCATTTTTCACGATTTATATAAAGGATTTTAATAATTAATAATTATAATCATATTGATAATAATAATCTAAATAAGAATGATACTGATTTCTAGTATACATCTGCTTATTACTGCATATACATATATTATATATAGTTGTATATATCTATCTCTATATATGCATAACTCTTATCTTTATATAATTATTGTTATAAATTATAATTAATATTATTAATAAATATAACTATATAGTAATACTCTTAATATTATATATAATAATAATACAATTTATAATGATATAATAGTAATAATAATATTACTAATGATAATGATTACAATTACCATAAATTCATAGCAATAATATTGTTAATAACAATAATACTAATTATACTAATATTATTAGTATTAAGGATGTTATTAATAATAATAATGATATATCAGTTTATATATATCAACTTATTCATACAAAGTTTCAAATATATATATTTGTATGTATCTTGTATTAGAAATAATAATAATATTAATGATTCAAATATTAATATTAATATTAACTTAATAATAATGAAAGTGCTAATAGTAATATTAAAATAATAATCATATTCTTAATGTGTAATTATATTTTACCTATTAATAGTATATATTATAACTGTACCACATATAACCTATGTTGAATATTATTTACTCGTTTTACTATAATACATTATATAATATGTGTTTGTATATTAAATGTAATTATCTTATATATATAAGTATTATACATATATATTTACTTGATGTGTTATGTTCTCCTATTAAAATAATTTGCGACATATAATATCTATAACTTTTATATATATAATCACATGCATATTTATTTACACCCAAATGTTCGTGAATCGTCGAGAATAGTCGAAGGTCAATTGAATATATGAAACAGTTCAAACTTTTTGATATTTCAACATTACAGACTTTGCTCATCGTATCGAAATCAAATAAGATTCAAGTTTAAATTTGGTCAAAAATTCCCGGGTCATCACAGATCACAACTCAAAGTATATATATTTTTGGAATCAACCTCTACCCTGTATAGCTAACTCCCACATTACTGCATATAGAGTGTCTATGGTTGTTCCAAATAATATATACACATGGGTCGATATGATATGTCAAAACATTTTCATACGTGTCTATGGTATCCCAAGATTACATAATATTTTAGAATACATATATAATACAATATAAGTTAGCTAGGATATGATTAATATAGATTTGTTACCAATTTTCACGTAGCTACAACAAGAAAAATTATCCAATCTTGTTTTACCCATAACTTCTTCGTTTTAAATCCGTTTTGAGTGAATCAAATTGCTATGGTTTCATATTGAACTCTATTTAATGAATCTAAACAGAAAAAGTATAGGTTTATAGTCGTAAATATAAGTTACAAGTCGTTTTTGTAATAGGTAGTCATTTCAGTTGAAAGAACGACGTCTTGATGACCATTTTGAAAAACATACTTCCACTTTGAGTTTAACCATGATTTTTGGAGATAGTTTCATGTTCATAAGAAAAATCATTTTTCCAGAAGAACAACTTTTAAATCAAAGTTTATCATAGTTTTTAATTAACTAACCCAAAACAGCCCGCGGTGTTACTACGACGGCGTAAATCCGGTTTTACGGTGTTTTTCGTGTTTCCGGGTTTTAAATCATTAAGTTAGCATATCATATAGATATAGAACATGTGTTTAGTTGATTTTAAAAGTCTAGTTAGAAGGATTAACTTTATTTGCGAACAAGTTTAGAATTAACTAAACTATGTTCTAGTGATTACAAGTTTATAACATTGAATAAGACAGCTTTTTATGTATGAATCGAATGATGTTATGAACATCATTACTACCTCAAGTTCCTTGGATAAACCTACTGGAAATGAGAAAAATGGATCTAGCTTCAAAGGATCCTTGGATGGCTTGAAAGTTCTTGAAGCAGAATCATGACACGAAAACAATTTCAAGTAAGATTTCCACTCGAAATAAGATTGTTATAGTTATAGAAATTGAATTAAAGTTTGAATATGATTATTACCTTGTATTAGAAAGATAACCTACTGTAAGTAACAAAGGTTTCTTGATCTTGGATGATTACTTGGAATGGATTTAGAAAACTTGGAAGTAAACTTGCAATCTTGGAAGTATTCTTGATTTTATGAAACTAGAACTTTTGGAATTTATGAAGAACACTTAGAACTTGAAGATAGAACTTGAGAGAGATCAATTAGATAAAGAAAATTGAAGAATGAAAGTATTTGAAGGTATTTTTGGTCGTTGGTGTATGGATTAGATATAAAGGATATGTAATTTTGTTTTCATGTCAATAAGTCATGAATGATTACTCATATTTTTGTAATTTTATGAGATATTTTATGCTAGTTGCCAAATGATGGTTCCCACATGTGTTAGGTGACTCACATGGGCTGCTAAGAGCTGATCATTGGATTGTATATACCAATAGTACATACATCTAAATGCTGTGTATTGTACGAGTACGAATACGGGTGCATACGAGTAGAATTGTTGATGAAACTGAATGAGGATGTAATTGTAAGCATTTTTGTTAAGTAGAAGTATTTTGATAAGTGTCTTGAAGTCTTTCAAAAGTGTATGAATACATATTAAAACACTACATGTATATACATTTTAACTGAGTCGTTAAGTCATCGTTAGTCGTTACATGTAAGTGTTGTTTTGAAACCTTTAGGTTAACGATCTTGTTAAATGTTGTTAACCCAATGTTTATAATATCAAATGAGATTTTAAATTATTATATTATCATGATATTATGATGTACGAATATCTCTTAATATGATATATATACATTAAATGTCGTTACAACGATAATCGTTACATATATGTCTTTTTTCAAAATCATTAAGTTAGTAGTCTTGTTTTTACATATGTAGTTCATTATTAATATACTTAATGATATGTTTACTTATCATAATATCATGTTAACTATATATATAACCATATATATGTCATCATATAGTTTTTACAAGTTTTAACGTTCGTGAATCACCGGTCAACTTGGGTGGTCAATTGTCTATATGAAACCTATTTCAATTAATCAAGTTTTAACAAGTTTGATTGATTAACATGTTGGAAACACTTAATCATGTAAATAACAATTTCATTTAATATATATATAAACATGGAAAAGTTCAGGTCACTACACAAGTCGTACTGATCAGACCCAGAAACAGTAAAACAGTAGGTTCCGGTGGTTCTTGGTACTCGATGCTTATCACGATTCTCATCCTTGATGCATATAGCTTCAAGTGTACAAATCATTGATGTGTTTGCATCATCTTAACCAAGGTTTCACCATCATAACACTTGTGTAAGTCTAAGACATATAGCACAACTCAATTAAGTGTTGTATGTAGTTTGATGAACCAAAGTTACATCAAAGTCTTAGATTTAACATCAAAGTCTTGCATGGGAAAGGTGTGTAACTAGATTCCATAAGTCTTTAATCAAGCTAGTTAAGTCATAAGTAATACTTACATGATAAGTTGGGCTAATGAGTCCATTAAGTATATAGGGTGGGCTCTTAAGTCCATTAACATTAATCAAAGCCCAAGTTCAAGTATTTAATAAGTTAATCCAACAAAAGCCCAAGTAATTAACTAGTATCCATAGTTAATTAAAATGATTAATGTAGTGACCCGAACTTTTCCATGTTTATATATATTAATTGAGATTGATGTTTACATGATTAAATGTTTCCAACATGTTAAGCAATCAAACTTGTTAAGACTTGATTAATTGAAATAGGTTTCATATAGACAATTGACCACCCAAGTTGACCGGTGATTCACGAACGTTAAAACTTGTAAAAACTATACGATGACATATATATGGTTATATATATAGTTAACATGTTTTTATTATAAGTATGTATCTCATTAGGTATTTTAACAATGAGTTATATACATAAAAATGAGACTATTAATTTAAGAAACTCGAAAATGATATATATAACGATTATCGTTATAACAACGTCTTACTAGGTACATATGAATCATATTAAGATATTGATACACTTGGTTAATTATGTTAAATGATAAGTAAATATATTATTAAGTGTATTAACAATGAAATACATATGTAAAAATAAGACTACTAACTTAATGATTTCGAAACGAGACATATATGTAACGATTATCGTTGTAACGACATTTAACTGTATATACATCATACTGAGATATATTATATATCATAATATCATGATAATATAACAATTTAACATCTCATTTGTTATAATAAACAATGGGTTAACAACATTCAACAAGATCATTAACCTAAAGGTTTCAAAACAACATTTACATGTAACGACTAACGATGACTTAACGACTCAGTTAAAATGTATATACATGTATTGTTTTAATATGTATTCATACACTTTTGAAAGACTTCAAGACACTTATCAAAATACTTCTACTTAACAAAAATGCTTACAATTACATCCTCGTTCAGTTTCATCAACAATTCTACTCGTATGCACCCGTATTCGTACTCGTACAATACACAGCTTTTAGATGTATGTACTATTGGTATATACACTCCAATGATCAGCTCTTAGCAGCCCATGTGAGTCACCTAACACATGTGGGAACCATCATTTGGCAACTAGCATGAAATATCTCATAAAATTACAAAAATATGAGTAATCATTCATGACTTATTTACATGAAAACAAAATTACATATCCTTTATATCTAATCCATACACCAACGACCAAAAACACCTACAAACACTTTCATTCTTCAATTTTCTTCATCTAATTGATCTCTCTCAAGTTCTATCTTCAAGTTCTAAGTGTTCTTCATAAATTCCAAAAGTTCTAGTTTCATAAAATCAAGAATACTTTCAAGTTTGCTAGCTCACTTCCAATCTTGTAAAGTGATCATCCAACCTCAAGAAATCTTTGTTTCTTACAGTAGGTTATCATTCTAATACAAGGTAATAATCATATTCAAACTTTGGTTCAATTTCTATAACTATAACAATCTTATTTCAAGTGATGATCTTACTTGAACTTGTTTTCGTGTCATGATTCTGCTTCAAGAACTTTGAGCCATCCAAGGATCCATTGAAGCTAGATCCATTTTTCTCTTTTCCAGTAGGTTCATCCAAGGAACTTAAGGTAGTAATGATGTTCATAACATCATTCGATTCATACATATAAAGCTATCTTATTCGAAGGTTTAAACTTGTAATCACTAGAACATAGTTTAGTTAATTCTAAACTTGTTCGCAAACAAAAGTTAATCCTTCTAACTTGACTTTTAAAATCAACTAAACACATGTTCTATATCTATATGATATGCTAACTTAATGATTTAAAACCTGGAAACACGAAAAACACCGTAAAACCGGATTTACGCCGTCGTAGTAACACCGCGGGCTGTTTTGGGTTAGTTAATTAAAAACTATGATAAACTTTGATTTAAAAGTTGTTATTCTGAGAAAATGATTTTTATTATGAACATGAAACTATATCCAAAAATTATGGTTAAACTCAAAGTGGAAGTATGTTTTCTAAAATGGTCATCTAGACGTCGTTCTTTCGACTGAAATGACTACCTTTACAAAAACGACTTGTAACTTATTTTTCCGACTAGAAACCTATACTTTTTTTTGTTTAGATTCATAAAATAGAGTTCAATATGAAACCATAGCAATTTGATTCACTCAAAACGGATTTAAAATGAAGAAGTTATGGGTAAAACAAGATTGGATAATTTTTCTCATTTTAGCTACGTGAAAATTGGTAACAAATCTATTCCAACCATAACTTAATCAACTTGTATTATATATTATGTAATCTTGAGATACCATAGACACGTATACAATGTTTCGACCTATCATGTCGACACATCTATATATATTTCGGAACAACCATAGACACTCTATATGTGAATGTTGGAGTTAGCTATACAGGGTTGAGGTTGATTCCAAAATATATATAGTTTGAGTTGTGATCAATACTGAGATACGTATACACTGGGTCGTGGATTGATTCAAGATAATATTTATCGATTTATTTCTGTACATCTAACTGTGGACAACTAGTTGTAGGTTACTAACGAGGACAGCTGACTTAATAAACTTAAAACATCAAAATATATTAAAAGTGTTGTAAATATATTTTGAACATACTTTGATATATATGTATATATTGTTATAGGTTCGTGAATCAACCAGTGGCCAAGTCTTACTTCCCGACGAAGTAAAAATCTGTGAAAGTGAGTTATAGTCCCACTTTTAAAATCTAATATTTTTGGGATGAGAATACATGCAGGTTTTATAAATGATTTACAAAATAGACACAAGTACGTGAAACTACATTCTATGGTTGAATTATCGAAATCGAATATGCCCCTTTTTATTAAGTCTGGTAATCTATGAATTAGGGAACAGACACCCTAATTGACGCGAATCCTAAAGATAGATCTATTGGGCCTAACAAACCCCATCCAAAGAACCGGATGCTTTAGTACTTCGAAATTTATATCATATCCGAAGGGTGTCCCGGAATGATGGGGATATTCTTATATATGCATCTTGTTAATGTCGGTTACCAGGTGTTCACCATATGAATGATTTTTATCTCTATGTATGGGATGTGTATTGAAATATGAAATCTTGTGGTCTATTATTATAATTTGATATATATAGGTTAAACCTATAACTCACCAACATTTTTGTTGACGTTTTAAGCATGTTTATTCTCAGGTGATTATTAAGAGCTTCCGCTGTCGCATACTTAAATAAGGACGAGATTTGGAGTCCATACTTGTATGATATTGTGTAAAAACTGCATTCAAGAAACTTATTTTGTTGTAACATATTTGTATTGTAAACCATTATGTAATGGTCGTGTGTAAACAGGATATTTTAGATTATCATTATTTGATAATCTACGTAAAGCTTTTTAAACCTTTATTGATGAAATAAAGGTTATGGTTTGTTTAAAAATGAATGCAGTCTTTGAAAAACGTCTCATATAGAGGTCAAAACCTCGCAACGAAATCAATTAATATGGAACGTTTTTAATCAATAAGAACGGGACATTTCAGTTGGTATCCGAGCGTTGGTCTTAGAGAACCAGAAAATTTGCATTAGTGTGTCTTATCGAGTTTGTTAGGATGCATTAGTGAGTCTGGACTTCGACCATGTTTTCTTTAAAAATGATTGCTTAACATTTTTGTTGGAAACTATATATTTTTAAAATATGAATATTATGTGATATATTAATCTCTTAACGTGTTTGATATTATGTGATAGATGTCTACCTCTAGAACAAGTCCCATTGACTCACCTAATAATAATGAAGAGTCAAATGTAAATTGGAATGATTTGTGGACTGATTCACAAGTTCCCGAAGAGGAACCGGAAGAAGAGTCGGAACCGGAAGAAGAATCGGAACCGGAAGAAGAATCGGAACCGGATGAAGAAATAGAACCGGTGGGGGAAATAATAAAACGGTTAAGTAAAAGAAAATCCTCAACCAACCGACCAAAGTTAATTATGGTCAATGGTGTTTCCGCCAAGGAAGCAAAATATTGGGAGGATTACCAATTCTCCGATGAATCGGATTTCGACGAGAATTCCGATGATGTTATAGAAATTACCCCAACTGGATTTAAAAAGGCAAAAGAAAATAATAAGGGAAAGGGCATAAAAATAGAGAAATCTAATTCCAACCCCGATGAACTTTATATGTATCGTCAACCCCCGAAGTCCTTAAGTTGTAACAATGACCCGGGAACCTCTAAACCACCAGGTTTTTCTAAACCAATGTGGACAACGACGGCTCGTATTAGGGGAACATCATATATCCCTAGAAACTTGGCAAAACGAACCAAAACCGAAGAAGAAGAAACGAGCGAGTCGGAATAAGATAGTTGTATTCGTGTGGTGTAATATATGGAATATAGTGTTCTTATGCTTTATGATATATGTAAAAATTGCTTGTATTAATAAGTATTTTTTTTATGAATCTAACTCTTGTCTATTTTACAGTTTAAAAACACAAAATGGATAGACAACCCAATATTTTAAGAGACCTACCCGGAGACATGATTGATGAAATCTTGTCTAGAGTCGGCCAGAATTCCTCGGCACAACTATTTAAGGCGAGATCAGTTTGTAAGACATTCGAAGAACGTTCCAAGAATGTCTTGGTTTATAAGAGACTTTCGTTTGAAAGATGGGGGATATCACATTGGGAAACCCATAAGTTACGATGTGTTTACTTTGACGCATATATTGCGGGGAACCCAAATGCTATTTTACGCAACGGGTTAAGAAATTATTTTGACTCAATATATCCAAATATTGGACTTCGTGATTTAGAAAAAGCAGCTAACATGCAACATAAAGAAGCATGTTATGCTTACGGATTAGTAATGTTCGCTTCTCACCAAAGTGAGAACAAGAACATCGGGCTACAACTATTAAACAAAACGTTTCCACAAGTGACGGAGTCGGTAATTGGGGTAAGAAATGAGGTTTTTAGATTATTACGGGACTGTTGGACATTACGTAACCCTCGTCCCTTTGATGACGTTACAACACGCTGTCTTATCAACGGCCATAACGGTTATGTTGCACAAGACCAAGGATGGGAAGTAGTCCTAGTAAAACCAGAATGCATGACTTGTTTCTGGACGTATGAATTACGTGTCTTTATTGCCTTTGCCGAACGACTTGTGTACTAGCTAGAATTGTCTTCACAACTATCTTGTATCAAAGTTATTGTGTGCTATATTTCATGCTTTATGTAAAATAAGTGGTATTGTAAGTTTGTAAAATATTGTATAAAAGTTTGAACGCGAAATATTATTACAATCAGTTTTTCATATAGAATTGTAGTAGTTGAATTGTATATTAGCTACTAAGTATGAACTTAACGGGTAGGTACTACCCGAATTTAAACTTATAAAACGCTAATATGAAGAAAAAGCTTTTATAAATGAGTTCATATTATGCTACGAAATACTATTAACTACTCTTAATATTCTGTATGATTAACTTGTTCCATTTAACTATTTTGAAGGAAATGGCACCGACTACTCGACACACCGTGAATATGAATGAAGAGGAATTCCGTACTTTTCTAGCTTCAAACATAGCCGCAGTACAGGCTGCGCTACATACCAACAATAACCTTGGATCTAGCAGTACAGGAAATCGTGTAGGATGCACCTACAAAGAATTCACTGCCTGCAAACCTTTGGAATTTGATGGAACCGAAGGACCGATCGGATTGAAACGGTGGACCGAGAAGGTTGAATCGGTGTTTGCCATAAGTAAGTGTACTGAAGAGGACAAAGTGAAGTACGCTACGCATACCTTCACAGGTTCTGCGTTAACATGGTGGAATACCTATCTAGAGCAAGTGGGACAAGATGATGCGTACGCACTACCGTGGTCAGCATTCAAGCACTTGATGAACGAGAAGTACCGTCCCAGAACCGAGGTCAATAAGCTCAAGACAGAACTTAGAGGGTTACGAACCCAAGGATTTGATATTACCACGTACGAAAGACGATTCACAGAATTGTGCCTATTGTGTCCGGGAGCATTCGAAGATGAGGAAGAGAAGATCGACGCGTTTGTGAAAGGATTACCGGAAAGAATCCAAGAAGATATAAGTTCACACGAGCCTGCCTCCATACAACAGGCATGTAGAATGGCTCACAAACTAGTGAACCAGATTGAAGAAAGAATTAAAGAACAGACTGCTGAAGAGGCCAATGTGAAGCAAGTCAAAAGAAAGTGGGAGGAAAACGGTGATAAGAATCACCAATACAACAACAACAGCAATTACAACAATAATCGCAACAATTATCCAAACAATCGCAACATCAATCGCAACTACAACAAACGGCCCAACAACAACAACAACAACAACAACAGCAACTACAACAATCATCCCAACAACAATAATAACCGCAACAACAACAACAATCAGAAGCAGCTATGCCAAAGGTGTGAAAAGAATCACTCGGGGTTCTGCACCAAATTTTGCAACAAGTGTAAAAGAAATGGTCATAGCGCAGCGAAGTGTGAGGTCTACGGACCAGGGGTTAATAGAACGAAAGGAACAAATGGTGTCGGAACGAGTAATGGCGGAGCAAGTAGTGTCGGAGCAAGTTATGCCAATGTAGTTTGTTATAAATGTGGAAAACCAGGCCACATTATTAGAAATTGCCCGAACCAGGAGAACACGAATGGACAAGGCCGTGGAAGAGTTTTCAATATTAATGCGGTAGAGGCACAGGAAGACCCGGAGCTTGTTACGGGTACGTTTCTTATTGACAATAAATCTGCTTACGTTTTATTTGATTCGGGTGCGGATAGAAGCTATATGAGTAGAGATTTTTGTGCTAAATTAAG
Organism: Rutidosis leptorrhynchoides; assembly: GCF_046630445.1. Lineage (NCBI taxonomy): Eukaryota > Viridiplantae > Streptophyta > Magnoliopsida > Asterales > Asteraceae > Rutidosis > Rutidosis leptorrhynchoides. The sequence goes on along the minus strand of NC_092343.1, from coordinate 337,979,015 downwards.
TTGTCCATTGACGCCTTTGGATAGTAAATTTTTACTCGAATTAGCAAATGGTAAATTAATTTCAGCAGATAATATATGTCGGAATCGAGAAATTAAACTGGTTAGCGAAACATTTAAGATTGATTTGATACCAGTAGAGTTAGGGAGTTTTGATGTGATAATCGGTATGGACTGGTTGAAAGAAGTGAAAGCGGAGATCGTTTGTTACAAAAATGCAATTCGCATTATACGAGAAAAAGGAAAACCCTTAATGGTGTACGGAGAAAAGGGCAACACGAAGCTACATCTTATTAGTAATTTGAAGGCACAAAAACTAATAAGAAAAGGTTGCTATGCTGTTCTAGCACACGTCGAGAAAGTACAAACTGAAGAAAAGAGCATCAATGATGTTCCCATTGCAAAAGAATTTCCCGATGTATTTCCGAAAGAATTACCGGGATTACCCCCACATCGATCCGTTGAATTTCAAATAGATCTTGTACCAGGAGCTGCACCAATAGCTCGTGCTCCTTACAGACTCGCACCCAGCGAGATGAAAGAACTGCAAAGCCAATTACAAGAACTTTTAGAGCGTGGTTTCATTCGACCAAGCACATCACCGTGGGGAGCTCCTGTTTTGTTTGTCAAGAAGAAAGATGGTACATTCAGGTTGTGTATCGACTACCGAGAGTTGAACAAACTTACCATCAAGAACCGCTACCCACTACCGAGAATCGACGACTTATTTGATCAACTACAAGGCTCGTCTGTTTATTCAAAGATTGACTTACGTTCCGGGTATCATCAAATGCGGGTGAAAGAAGATGATATTCCAAAGACTGCTTTCAGAACACGTTACGGTCATTACGAGTTTATGGTCATGCCGTTTGGTTTAACTAATGCACCAGCTGTGTTCATGGACCTTATGAACCGAGTGTGTGGACCATACCTTGACAAGTTTGTCATTGTTTTCATTGATGACATACTTATTTACTCAAAGAATGACCAAGAACACGGTGAACATTTGAGAAAGGTGTTAGAAGTATTGAGGAAGGAAGAATTGTACGCTAAGTTTTCAAAGTGTGCATTTTGGTTGGAAGAAGTTCAATTCCTCGGTCACATAGTGAACAAAGAAGGTATTAAGGTGGATCCGGCAAAGATAGAAACTGTTGAAAAGTGGGAAACCCCGAAAACTCCGAAACACATACGCCAGTTTTTAGGACTAGCTGGTTACTACAGAAGGTTCATCCAAGACTTTTCCAGAATAGCAAAACCTTTGACTGCATTAACGCATAAAGGGAAGAAATTTGAATGGAATGATGAACAAGAGAAAGCGTTTCAGTTATTGAAGAAAAAGCTAACTACGGCACCTATATTGTCATTGCCTGAAGGGAATGATGATTTTGTGATTTATTGTGATGCATCAAAGCAAGGTCTCAGTTGTGTATTAATGCAACGAACGAAGGTGATTGCTTATGCGTCTAGACAATTGAAGATTCACGAACAAAATTATACGACGCATGATTTGGAATTAGGCGCGGTTGTTTTTGCATTAAAGACTTGGAGGCACTACTTATATGGGGTAAAAAGTATTATATATACCGACCACAAAAGTCTTCAACACATATTTAATCAGAAACAACTGAATATGAGGCAGCGTAGGTGGATTGAATTATTGAATGATTACGACTTTGAGATTCGTTACCACCCGGGGAAGGCAAATGTGGTAGCCGATGCCTTGAGCAGGAAGGACAGAGAACCCATTCGAGTAAAATCTATGAATATAATGATTCATAATAACATTACTACTCAAATAAAGGAGGCGCAACAAGGAGTTTTAAAAGAGGGAAATTTAAAGGATGAAATACCCAAAGGATCGGAGAAGCATCTTAATATTCGGGAAGACGGAACCCGGTATAGGGCTGAAAGGATTTGGGTACCAAAATTTGGAGATATGAGAGAAATGGTACTTAGAGAAGCTCATAAAACCAGATACTCAATACATCCTGGAACGGGGAAGATGTACAAGGATCTCAAGAAACATTTTTGGTGGCCGGGTATGAAAGCCGATGTTGCTAAATACGTAGGAGAATGTTTGACGTGTTCTAAGGTCAAAGCTGAGCATCAGAAATCATCAGGTCTACTTCAACAACCCGAAATCCCGGAATGGAAATGGGAAAACATTACCATGGATTTCATCACTAAATTGCCAAGGACTGCAAGTGGTTTTGATACTATTTGGGTAATAGTTGATCGTCTCACCAAATCAGCACACTTCCTACCAATAAGAGAAGATGACAAGATGGAGAAGTTAGCACGACTGTATTTGAAGGAAGTCGTCTCCAGACATGGAATACCAATCTCTATTATCTCTGATAGGGATGGCAGATTTATTTCAAGATTCTGGCAGACATTACAGCAAGCATTAGGAACTCGTCTAGACATGAGTACTGCCTATCATCCACAAACTGATGGGCAGAGCGAAAGGACGATACAAACGCTTGAAGACATGCTACGAGCATGTGTTATTGATTTCGGAAATAGTTGGGATCGACATCTACCGTTAGCAGAATTTTCCTACAACAACAGCTACCATTCAAGCATTGAGATGGCGCCGTTTGAAGCACTTTATGGTAGAAAGTGCAGGTCTCCGATTTGTTGGAGTGAGGTGGGGGATAGACAGATTACGGGTCCGGAGATTATACAAGAAACTACCGAGAAGATCATCCAAATTCAACAACGGTTGAAAACCGCCCAAAGTCGACAAAAGAGCTACGCTGACATTAAAAGAAAAGATATAGAATTTGAAATTGGAGAGATGGTCATGCTTAAAGTTGCACCTTGGAAAGGCGTTGTTAGATTTGGTAAACGAGGGAAATTAAATACAAGGTATATTGGACCATTCAAGATTATTGATCGTGTCGGACCAGTAGCTTACCGACTTGAGTTACCTCAACAACTCGCGGCTGTACATAACACTTTCCACGTCTCGAATTTGAAGAAATGTTTTGCTAAAGAAGATCTCACTATTCCGTTAGATGAAATCCAAATCAACGAAAAACTCCAATTCATCGAAGAACCCATCGAAATAATGGATCGTGAGGTTAAAAGACTTAAGCAAAACAAGATACCAATTGTTAAGGTTCGATGGAATGCTCGTAGAGGACCCGAGTTCACCTGGGAGCGTGAAGATCAGATGAAGAAGAAATACCCGCATCTATTTCCAGAAGATTCGTCAACACCTTCAACAGCTTAAAATTTCAGGACGAAATTTATTTAACGGGTAGGTACTGTAGTGACCCGAACTTTTCCATGTTTATATATATTAATTGAGATTGATGTTTACATGATTAAATGTTTCCAACATGTTAAGCAATCAAACTTGTTAAGACTTGATTAATTGAAATAGGTTTCATATAGACAATTGACCACCCAAGTTGACCGGTGATTCACGAACGTTAAAACTTGTAAAAACTATACGATGACATATATATGGTTATATATATAGTTAACATGTTTTTATTATAAGTATGTATCTCATTAGGTATTTTAACAATGAGTTATATACATAAAAATGAGACTATTAATTTAAGAAACTCGAAAATGATATATATAACGATTATCGTTATAACAACGTCTTACTAGGTACATATGAATCATATTAAGATATTGATACACTTGGTTAATTATGTTAAATGATAAGTAAATATATTATTAAGTGTATTAACAATGAAATACATATGTAAAAATAAGACTACTAACTTAATGATTTCGAAACGAGACATATATGTAACGATTATCGTTGTAACGACATTTAACTGTATATACATCATACTGAGATATATTATATATCATAATATCATGATAATATAACAATTTAACATCTCATTTGTTATAATAAACAATGGGTTAACAACATTCAACAAGATCATTAACCTAAAGGTTTCAAAACAACATTTACATGTAACGACTAACGATGACTTAACGACTCAGTTAAAATGTATATACATGTATTGTTTTAATATGTATTCATACACTTTTGAAAGACTTCAAGACACTTATCAAAATACTTCTACTTAACAAAAATGCTTACAATTACATCCTCGTTCAGTTTCATCAACAATTCTACTCGTATGCACCCGTATTCGTACTCGTACAATACACAGCTTTTAGATGTATGTACTATTGGTATATACACTCCAATGATCAGCTCTTAGCAGCCCATGTGAGTCACCTAACACATGTGGGAACCATCATTTGGCAACTAGCATGAAATATCTCATAAAATTACAAAAATATGAGTAATCATTCATGACTTATTTACATGAAAACAAAATTACATATCCTTTATATCTAATCCATACACCAACGACCAAAAACACCTACAAACACTTTCATTCTTCAATTTTCTTCATCTAATTGATCTCTCTCAAGTTCTATCTTCAAGTTCTAAGTGTTCTTCATAAATTCCAAAAGTTCTAGTTTCATAAAATCAAGAATACTTTCAAGTTTGCTAGCTCACTTCCAATCTTGTAAAGTGATCATCCAACCTCAAGAAATCTTTGTTTCTTACAGTAGGTTATCATTCTAATACAAGGTAATAATCATATTCAAACTTTGGTTCAATTTCTATAACTATAACAATCTTATTTCAAGTGATGATCTTACTTGAACTTGTTTTCGTGTCATGATTCTGCTTCAAGAACTTTGAGCCATCCAAGGATCCATTGAAGCTAGATCCATTTTTCTCTTTTCCAGTAGGTTCATCCAAGGAACTTAAGGTAGTAATGATGTTCATAACATCATTCGATTCATACATATAAAGCTATCTTATTCGAAGGTTTAAACTTGTAATCACTAGAACATAGTTTAGTTAATTCTAAACTTGTTCGCAAACAAAAGTTAATCCTTCTAACTTGACTTTTAAAATCAACTAAACACATGTTCTATATCTATATGATATGCTAACTTAATGATTTAAAACCTGGAAACACGAAAAACACCGTAAAACCGGATTTACGCCGTCGTAGTAACACCGCGGGCTGTTTTGGGTTAGTTAATTAAAAACTATGATAAACTTTGATTTAAAAGTTGTTATTCTGAGAAAATGATTTTTATTATGAACATGAAACTATATCCAAAAATTATGGTTAAACTCAAAGTGGAAGTATGTTTTCTAAAATGGTCATCTAGACGTCGTTCTTTCGACTGAAATGACTACCTTTACAAAAACGACTTGTAACTTATTTTTCCGACTAGAAACCTATACTTTTTTTTGTTTAGATTCATAAAATAGAGTTCAATATGAAACCATAGCAATTTGATTCACTCAAAACGGATTTAAAATGAAGAAGTTATGGGTAAAACAAGATTGGATAATTTTTCTCATTTTAGCTACGTGAAAATTGGTAACAAATCTATTCCAACCATAACTTAATCAACTTGTATTATATATTATGTAATCTTGAGATACCATAGACACGTATACAATGTTTCGACCTATCATGTCGACACATCTATATATATTTCGGAACAACCATAGACACTCTATATGTGAATGTTGGAGTTAGCTATACAGGGTTGAGGTTGATTCCAAAATATATATAGTTTGAGTTGTGATCAATACTGAGATACGTATACACTGGGTCGTGGATTGATTCAAGATAATATTTATCGATTTATTTCTGTACATCTAACTGTGGACAACTAGTTGTAGGTTACTAACGAGGACAGCTGACTTAATAAACTTAAAACATCAAAATATATTAAAAGTGTTGTAAATATATTTTGAACATACTTTGATATATATGTATATATTGTTATAGGTTCGTGAATCAACCAGTGGCCAAGTCTTACTTCCCGACGAAGTAAAAATCTGTGAAAGTGAGTTATAGTCCCACTTTTAAAATCTAATATTTTTGGGATGAGAATACATGCAGGTTTTATAAATGATTTACAAAATAGACACAAGTACGTGAAACTACATTCTATGGTTGAATTATCGAAATCGAATATGCCCCTTTTTATTAAGTCTGGTAATCTATGAATTAGGGAACAGACACCCTAATTGACGCGAATACTAAAGATAGATCTATTGGGCCTAACAAACCCCATCCAAAGAACCGGATGCTTTAGTACTTCAAAATTTATATCATATCCGAAGGGTGTCCCGGAATGATGGGGATATTCTTATATATGCATCTTGTTAATGTCGGTTACCAGGTGTTCACCATATGAATGATTTTTATCTCTATGTATGGGATGTGTATTGAAATATGAAATCTTGTGGTCTATTATTATAATTTGATATATATAGGTTAAACCTATAACTCACCAACATTTTTGTTGACGTTTTAAGCATGTTTATTCTCAGGTGATTATTAAGAGCTTCCGCTGTCGCATACTTAAATAAGGACGAGATTTGGAGTCCATACTTGTATGATATTGTGTAAAAACTGCATTCAAGAAACTTATTTTGTTGTAACATATTTGTATTGTAAACCATTATGTAATGGTCGTGTGTAAACAGGATATTTTAGATTATCATTATTTGATAATCTACGTAAAGCTTTTTAAACCTTTATTGATGAAATAAAGGTTATGGTTTGTTTAAAAATGAATGCAGTCTTTGAAAAACGTCTCATATAGAGGTCAAAACCTCGCAACGAAATCAATTAATATGGAACGTTTTTAATCAATAAGAACGGGACATTTCAATTAATAAATTAATCATGAATGTAAATAATATCTGAAAATATTATTCGTATAATGTAAGTGTGTCATAAAGACGTTTCGGGCATTTAAAGTCAAGTATGGTAACAAATAAATGTATATAACAATACATTCATTAAATCACAAGTATTAATAATAATTATTAATAAATAAACGTTGGAAAATTCAGGGTCGTTACAATTTACATTCATGATTAAGTTTTATTAATCATTTTTAATTAACTATGGTTACTAGTTAATTACTTGGGCTTATTTATTTAACTTGTTACTTACATACATACTTGGGCTTTATTTTTGTACATGGGCTTAGAAGCCCACCCTACACACTTAATTGGATTAGTTGGCCCATCTTTCATCTAAGTATTACATTATGTAACAACTAGATTAGTTAACTTAGTAAAGAATCAAGTTACATGATACTTGCACCTTATCCCCATGAAAGCACCCTTAATAACCAACTTTTTAAGACAATTACATGCATGATCTTGTGGACAAACTCCTTCCCCCTCCCCCTTGAGCAAACCGTCGGCCATAGGGCCTTGGGAAGTGATTTTGGCTTTCAAATTTTGTTAACTTATTACTAGTATCCTTCATTCATTTCACACACTTACTTGCTTTCATTTTTTCTCTCAAACTTTTCTCTCTTTTTCTCTCATCTTGTAAGTAACTTGAACAAACATTTCTCTTCTTCTTTTTCTTGCAAAAACCGAAACCAAACACCCATAATCATCATCATTTACTTATCTTTGTTTGTTGTTTTATACTTGTTAGTTGTTGTTGATTACTTACATGTTGTTAAGAATCAAACTCTTTAGTTTGATTCTTCATATTATCTTGTATTTACAAGAACACACAAGAACCTAACTTACTAGTTATGTTCTACATTTATTGTTTTAAAAGATTGTAAGTTCATATGTTATAAAATCATACTTGTAATTCATGTTTGTAAACTTTAAGTTTACTTTCTTAAAGATCAAGATTTTGGCTTGAATCTTTAAAGTATGAACAACAATGAACTAGTTACTTGTTAATTTAGTTTATTACTTCATTCTTGCACTTTTTAAATTCGTGATTCATGTTGTGTTGGTCAAGTGTCACTAGTTAACTTTGATCTCATTTTTCTTGATCAAAAGTTAACTTTAAATTTTCAAGAACATAGAAGTATAACTCTTTAGTTATAACTTCAAATACTTATGTAAGATCTAAGTTTATATAGCTTATGGTCTTCTAACTTTGTCATAATCAAGAGCTTATGTGCTTACATACGCTTTACAAGATGATAATCTAAGTTTTGTAACTTATGGTTTCATGAAAGTAAAGATTCAAGTATTAATACTTAGGATTTAACTTAATAACTTTAGATCTAGACTTTTGGGTCTTGGATCTTCAAGATCAAACTAAGAACTATGTTCTACAACTTAAGATCTTGATTAGTTAGTTTACTTTCTAGTTTGTAGTTCAATATTACTCTTATATTTCAAAATGTAAGTGTTAAATCTAAGACTTTGATGTAACTTTGGTTCATCAAACTACATACAACACTTAATTGAGTTGTGCTACATGTCTTAGACTTACACAAGTGTTATGATGGTGAAACATTGGTTAAGATGATGCAAACACATCAAAGAGTTGTACACTTGAAGCTATATGCATCAAGGATGAGAACCGTGATAAGCATCGAGTACCAAGAAACCACCGAAACCTACTGTTTACTGTTTCTGGGTCTGATCAGTATGACCTGGGCTACTGTAAAGATGATTTTCAGTTAGCTCTGTTCGAGTAGATAACTTTTCATTTAGGACTCGTCGTAATACGAGTTACGGTTTAGGATTTATGGCCCTCCGATCGTCACTATGTCTTTTAACGTTGTGCTGAAAATTCTGACCTACTCGCACTTAGACCGTCGCCACGGTCAAACGAAGATGAGTTTGCTTCTGGAATTTTTACCACAACTAAAGAACTCATATACGGAGCCATGGCCACTGGTCTCACCTTATTTCAGTAGGTATAGAGGCCTTGGTGACTGATCGAACTCAGCATTTGTTTTAAACTCTTTTCATGAACGAAACTTACTTTACACCTTTTGTTTGATGATGAATGATGATGACCCTTAAGACCTAATTTACATACATTTAAACCTATTGGAATGATTTACTGACTTATTACTATTTGACTTAGGTTGAGGACTTTCCGGACCTACGTACTTGCTTATTTCCCGACTCGACTTTACCACTACTTTACCACTGTGAGTTATAGCTTTTACTTTAACTATTTTGGGAACTGAGAATACATACGCATTTTATGTTTTACATACTAGGCACGAGTACTTAAACTTTATATATGTGTGGGTTATACAACAGCATAAACATTCCCTTTAGCTCGGTAACGTTTAGTCATTGGTTTTTGAACCGGTGAACGCGAATCTTAGATATGGATCCTTAGGGTTTGACATCCCCACTCGGGCTAGTCGCGCTAGCATTTAACGAGTGTTTAATACTTCGTATACATACGCACTTGCCAAGTGTACTTTTAGGGGGTATAAACGTTAAGTTAGTTACCAAGTGCCCACGGTTAAACATATACTTTATCATACTGTTTTGAAACGCTCTTTGAAGCACTAAAATTTCGTGGCCTACCTTACATACTGTTATACTTAAACTATAGCTCACCAACCTTTGTGTTGATGTTTTTAAGCATGTTTTTCTCAGGTGCTTAAGGTTAGCTGCTTCCGCTGTGTACTAGTCATGCCTCATAGACTTCCGCTATGCTTTACTAGAGATGTCATCGCATGAACGTTTAACTTGCATTCATAAACATTATTACTTTTGAAACTATGATTTGTAACGACCTAAGGGTCACGCACTATTATATTTGCTTCTGTTCATTGAAGCATACTTTTGGATGTAAAACATTTGACGTTGGTTATGACGTCACCTTTTATCATGAATGCAAACTTGTTTTGAAAATGCATATAGTATTTGACCTTGTAATGATCCTGTTGTTGATGGTTCGTACATGTTGATTTAGTACGGGGCGTCACAACCCGGATGCAAATTAGATCAAGCCGATTGGAATCTTTATAGAAAGGTGATTGAAAGTGAAGAACACAAAAGAAGGTCCGAAGCAAATATCGAATGTCGAAAAGGCCAAAAAACCCAAAAGTCACCAAGACCGAAAGTCATTCGCTCAAAATCGATATGAGCATGTAAGTTTAATATTAATTTGGATAATATATATATACATATATATACATACTTAAATATAAATATATATACATACTTATATATATATATATATATATATATATATATATATATATATATATATATATATATGTATATATATGTATATATACATATATATATATATATACATATATATATATATATATACATATATATATATACATACTTAAATATAAATATATATACATACTTATATATATATATATATATATATATATATATATATATATATATATATATATATATATATATATATGTATATATATGTATATATATGTATATATACATATATATATATACATATATATATATACATATATATATATATACATATATATATATATATATACATATATATATATATACATATATATATATATATATATATATATATATATATATATATATATATATATATTAGTAAAAAAAATATGTACATATTTATCAATTTCATATATTTACAGCGTAACTTGGAAACTAACGAGCAAGAGAGCTTGATTGAAAGGTATAAGCGGAACAATACGGATGTCAACGGAAATTGGTATGAACCTTCCGAGGAAACACGAAGAAATTATGTAAGTAATTATAGTCACTAGCTCGTTAATTTGTATAATAAACATATATCATTTTATGTAAGTAATTCTTGTGTTTTAACTATGAAGAATGATATGGTGCGGATGCGTAATGAGCAAGTTGAAAGACAAAATCCAATGAGTGAACGGGAAATCATGCGGGATGTCTTAGGACGTCGGTATGGATGGGAACGTGGTGTTGGTCCAAGTCTTTCACGAAGGTCGGTTGATTCGTGTACTTCGACCCAATCAAGTCCAAGAATGTTTACGGATGATGAGTATAATCGGAGGTGGGCCGCGAACAAGGCAAGGTTAAAGTTGGAGGTGGCGAATGAAGTCAAGAAAGATGTGACAAAAAGTATTAAAAGAAACTTGCGCGATTTCTTCATGAAAAACTTGGGTTTTTCCTGTGGCGGAAAGGGAAAGAAATGGTTCCCGCGGAATTGGAAAGTAGTTAGGAGGAGGAGGAGCCACCAAGCGGTTCGGATCATGACATGGAAATCTAATCAAAACAATTTGTTAACGTTTAATTTGTAGGATGTTATGTAATCAAAACTTAAATTCGTAGGATGTTATGTAATAACTTAAATTCGTAGAATGTTATGTAATAACTTAAATTCGTAGAATGTTATTTATCGTTTAATCGTACGTATTTTTAGTTGTTAATGTGATGTTATTGTTGTTATGTATGCTGGGAAATTGGTCACAATCAGGTTGCAAAGAAACGCCCGAATTACCGGGTGGGAAATGCAAAAACAGCTGAAATCAGTTCAGCTACTGGAGCAATTGCGGCGAGGCATCGCCGCAAATAGGCGTCGTAAATGGCCAACAATCAGCAACGACTATGTGGGTCCCACCACCATCACGCCGCAATTGACACTGTCCAGCAACGATGATGTGGGCCCCACACCTTCCTCGTCGCAAATACCTCGCCGCAAATAAATTTTTTGTATTCTTTTTCGCTTTTCTTTAAATTTTGTGGGTTCCACTGGAAATCGTCGCAACTAACCGTAGTAAATTTATTATTACGGTGAACCTTTGGAGTCGGAACAATTGCCGCGTGACATCGCCACAAATAGTTTTTTGCGGCGTGTCGTACACCATTTTGCGGCGATGGTCCTCGCCTCAAATGAGCCCGTTTCCTGTAGTGTAATACCAAATACATATGATTAATTAATTGAATATAATACTCTTTCATATTCCTATTATATAATAATCATCACTTCTTATAACCATCATATAATGTCTTACAAAACAGAATTCGTGCAACTATACACGTATAAGACAATACTGGCGGATGTGATATGGCATTATTCGATGGTCAGCTGTCTAAGATGATCAATCGAAGTGTTCAGTGGTTGAACAATACTGCAAAATTCGTAAGTTGTTTCGTATATCATAACATATGATAAGTTTATTGTTCTTAGTATTTAAATACAAACTTTAGATAAAATGCATAGGTTATGTCAAATCTTATTATAGATGTTTAAATATATTTACTTACTTTGGACCTATAAGCTGACTATTTCACATTGCACAGAAGGCTATTACACCAACCGATTTCCCGCCAGAGTTGAATCAGATACTACACAAGGAGTATGCATTCATTGTGAAACACAATTTGTACCCTGATGATAACAAGTACTCTTTGTCAGTGTTGTAAAAAATGGTCATTGCAACGGACCTCGAAACGGTTAAAAAAGGTCAACAACGCCGATAGACGGTCAAGAACGGCTGAGACGGTAACAAAACGGCCGAGACAAGCAAGACGGGGTCGAGACGGATGTTGACTTTTTGAATAAATTTCAAACAAAAATATTTCAAACATAAATATTCCAAATTAAAGGCAAATTTATATGTTTACTATGAAATATTTATGTTTGAAATATATATATATATAAAGGCAACGTTGGTCAAGATCCGTCTCGACTCCGTTTTTTCCGTTGCGACGTTTTAAGGTCCCTACCGTCTCGACCCCGTCTCGCGTCCTTTTCAACCTTGCTCTGTGTACACTGTTTGTGACTTGACTGATGAAGCTAAGTCATTTAAAGTCTGAATGAAAAGCTTAGTGAAAAGGAAGTTGAGTATGATGTGCTAGAGGATGTCGATTATGAAAAAGCTGAGGATAACGTTTATACACAAACTCCACAAGCCTTTAAGGTAAGTTTATATCAATGAATGCACAATATAAACATCTCAATACATAGCTACAATTATAACATGTAGTACACATGTGACATACTCCTATTACTGTATGCTAACTAAAATAACTGTGTTATAAAACGTCCCGGTGCCAAAAATTGAAGACATCACTGAAAGAATTAACAACTTCAAGCAAAAATACTCCTGGAGCTACTAAGACTCCAACAACAGTGGCAGAAATACACTTTTTTCATTGAGGCGAAAGTTTTTTTAAAAGCGTATCAATTTTTTTGGGCAAAATATGGAGGTTTTTAGGCAAAATTTGAAGTTTTTTTTTTTTTTTTTTTTTTTTTTTTTTTTTTTTTTGCAAAATTTGAAGGTTTTTGAGCAAAATTTGAAGGGTTTGGGGCAAAATCTTGAGACGTTGGGGGCAAAATATGAAAACTTTTAGCCAAAAAAAAAATTTCACCGGGTTCGAAACGAAAAAACCCAAATTTTTTGCACTAATTTTTTTTTCACTGAGGGCGGGTGACCCCACTTGCCACTCTTCATTTCCGCCCTTGTGTGGTACAACTACAGCTTTGGGTGAGAACTAAAGATACCCAAAATGGAGAAGTTGTGATGGAGCTTCTTGTGTGTGTTTGGTTTTTGAGATTTTACCTTCCGTTTTAATTATCAATAACGGCATGCATCGTCTAACTTTTGAGTCGATGTGTTATTCAGAAAAACTATGTCATTCCTAAGTGTTCCATTTTACTGTAATAGTTTTGGGGTCAGTTGAAATGTCCTGTTCATATTGATTATAAACGTTCCATATTAATTGATTTCGTTGCGAGGTTTTGACCTCTATATGAGACGTTTTTCAAAGACTGCATTCATTTTTAAAACAATCATAACCTTTATTTTATCAATAAAAGTTTCAAAAGCATTACGTAGATTATCAAATAATGATAATCTAAAATATACTGTTTACACACGACCATTACATAATGGTTTACAATAGAAATATATTACATCGACATATGTTTCTTGAATGCAGTTTTTACATAATATCATACAAACATGGACTCCAAATCTTGTCCTTATTTTAGTATGCAACAGCGGAAGCTCTTAGTATTCACCTGAGAATAAACATGCTTTAAACGTCAACAAAAATGTTGGTGAGTTATAGGTTTAACCTATATATATCAAATTGTAACAATAGACCACAAGATTTCATATTTCAATATATATCCCATACATAGAGATAAAAATCATTCATATGGTGAACACCTGGTAATCGACATTAACAAGATGCATATATAAGAATATCCGCATCATTCCGGGACACCCTTCGGATATGATATAAATTTCGAAGTACTAAAGCATCCGGTACTTTGGATGGGGTTTGTTAGGCCCAATAGATCTATCTTTAGGATTCGCGTCAATTAGGGTGTCTGTTCCCTAATTCTTAGATTACCAGACTTAATAAAAAGGGGCATATTCGATTTCGATAATTCAACCATAGAATGTAGTTTCACGTACTTGTGTCTATTTTGTAAATAATTTATAAAACCTGCATGCATTCTCATCCCAAAAATATTAGATTTTAAAAGTGGGACTATAACTCACTTTCACAGATTTTTACTTCGTCGGGAAGTAAGGCTTGGCCACTGGTCGATTCACGAACCTATAACAAATATGTACATATATATCAAAGTATGTTCAAAATATATTTACAACACTTTTGATACATTTTGATGTTTTAAGTTTATTAAGTCAGTTGTCCTAGTTAATAACCTACAACTAGTTGTCTAACATTAGATGTACAGAAAAAAATTGATATATATTATCTTGAATCAATCCACGACCCAGTGTATACACGTCTCAGGCTAGATCACAACTCAAAGTATATATATTTTTGGAATCAACCTCAACCCTGTATAGCTAACTCCCACATTACTGCATATAGAGTGTCTATGGTTGTTCCAAATAATATATACACATGGGTCGATATGATATGTCAAAACATTTGCATACGTGTCTATGGTATCCCAAGATTACATAATATATTAGAATACATGTATAATACAATATAAGTTAGCTAGGATATGATTAATATAGATTTGTTACCAATTTTCACGTTGCTACAACAAGAAAAATTATCCAATCTTGTTTTACCCATAACTTCTTCATTTTAAATCCGTTTTGAGTGAATCAAATTGCTATGGTTTCATATTGAACTCTATTTTATGAATCTAAATAGAAAAAGTATAGGTTTATAGTCGGAAATATAAGTTACAAGTCGTTTTTGTAAAGGTAGTCATTTCAGTCGAAAGAACGACATCTAGATGACCGTTTTAGAAAACATACTTCCACTTTGAGTTTAACCATGATTTTTGGATATAGTTTCATGTTCATAAGAAAAATCATTTTCCCAGAAGAACAAATTTTAAATCAAAGTTTATCATAGTTTTTAATTAACTAACCCAAAACAGCCCGCGGTGTTACTACGACGGCGTATGTCCGGTTTTACAGTGTTCTTCGTGTTTCCAGGTTTTAAATCATTAAGTTAGCATATCATATAGATATAGAATATGTGTTTAGTTGATTTTAAAAGTCAAGTTAGAAGTATTAACTTTTGTTTGCGAACAAGTTTAGAATTAACTAAACTATGTTCTAGTGATTACAAGTTTAAACCTTCGAATAAGATAGCTTTATATATATGAATCGAATGATGTTATGAACATCATTACTACCTCAAGTTTTATGGATAAAGCTACTGGAAATGAAAAAAATAGATTTAGCTTCAAAGGATCCTTGGATGGCTTGAAAGTTCTTGAAGCAGAATCATGACACGAAAACAAGTTCAAGTAAGATTTCCACTCGAAATAAGATTGTTATAGTTATAGAAATTGAATCAAAGTTTTAATATGAGTATTACCTTGTATTAGAAAGATATCTTACTGTAAATAAGAAAGATTTCTTGAGGTTGGATGATCACTCTACAAGATTGGAAGTAAGCTAGCAAACTTGGAAGTATTCTTGATTTTATGAAACTAGAACTTGTAGAATTTATGAAGAACACTTAGAACTTGAAGATAGAACTTGAGAGAGATCAATTAGATGAAGAAAATTGAAGAATGAAAGTGTTTGTAGGTGTTTTTGGTCGTTGGTATATGGATTAGATATAAAGGATATGTAATTTTATTTTCATGTAAATAAGTCATGAATGATTACTCATATTTTTGTAATTTTATGAGATATTTCATGCTAGTTGCCAAATTATGGTTCCCACATGTGTTAGGTGACTCACATGGGCTGCTAAGAGCTGATCATTGGAGTGTATATACCAATAGTACATACATCTAAAAGCTGTGTATTGTACGAGTACGAATACGGGTGCATACGAGTAGAATTGTTGATGAAACTGAACGAGGATGTAATTGTAAGCATTTTTGTTAAGTAGAAGTATTTTGATAAGTGTCTTGAAGTCTTTCAAAATTGTATGAATACATATTAAAACACTACATGTATATACATTTTAACCGAGTCGTTAAGTCATCGTTAGTCGTTACATGTAAGTGTTGTTTTGAAACCTTTAGGTTAACGATCTTGTTAAATGTTGTTAACCCAATGTTTATAATATCAAATGAGATTTTAAATTATTATATTATCATGATATTATGATGTATGAATATCTCTTAATATGATATATATACGTTAAATGTCGTTACAACGATAATCGTTACATATATGTCTCGTTTCAAAATTATTAAGTTAGTAGTCTTGTTTTTACATATGTAGTTCATTGTTAATATACTTAATGATATGTTTACTTATCATAATATCATGTTAACTATATATATATCCATATATATGTCATCATATAGTTTTTTTTACAAGTTTTAACATTCGTGAATCACCGGTCAACTTGGGTGGTCAATTGTCTATATGAAACCTATTTCAATTAATCAAGTCTTAACAAGTTTGATTGCTTAACATGTTGGAAACACTTAATCATGTAAATAACAATTTCATTTAATATATATATAAACATGGAAAAGTTCGGGTCACTACAGTACCTACCCGTTAAATAAATTTCGTCCCGAAATTTTAAGCAGTTGGAGGTGTTGACGTATCTTCTGAAAATAAATGCGGGTATTTCTTCTTCATCCGCTCTTCTCGTTCTCAGGTAAACTCGGGTCCTCTACGAGCATTCAATCGAACCTTAATAATTGGTATCTTATTTTGCTTAAGTCTTTTAACCTCACGATCCATTATTTCGACGGGTTCTTCGATGAATTGAAGTTTTTCGTTGATTTGGATTTCATCTAACGGAATAGTGAGATCTTCTTTAGCAAAACATTTCTTCAAATTCGAGACGTGGAAAGTGTTATGTACAGCCGCGAGTTGTTGAGGTAACTCAAGTCGGTAAGCTACTGGTCCGACACGATCAATAATCTTGAAGGGGTCCAATATACCTTGGATTTAATTTCCCTCGTTTACCAAATCGAACAACGCCTTTCCAAGGTGCAACTTTAAGCATGACCATCTCTCCAATTTCAAATTCTATATCTTTTCTTTTAATGTCAGCGTAGCTCTTTTGTCGACTTTCGGCGGTTTTCAACCGTTGTTGGATTTGGATGATCTTCTCGGTAGTTTCTTGTATTATCTCCGGACCCGTAATCTGTCTATCCCCCACTTCACTCCAACAAATTGGAGACCTGCACTTTCTACCATAAAGTGCTTCAAACGGCACCATCTCAATGCTTGAATTGTAGCTGTTGCTGTAGGAAAATTCTGCTAACGGTAGATGTCGATCCCAATTGTTTCTGAAATCAATAACATATGCTCGTAGCATGTATTCAAGCGTTTGTATCGTCCTTTCGCTCTGCCCATCAGTTTGTGGATGATAGGCAGTACTCATGTCTAGACGAGTTCCTAATGCTTGCTGTAATGTCTGCCAGAATCTTGAAATAAATCTGCCATCAGAGATAATAGAGATTGGTATTCCATGTCTGGAGACGACTTCCTTCAAATACAGTTGTGCTAACTTCTCCATCTTGTCATCTTCTCTTATTGGCAGGAAGTGTGCTGACTTGGTGAGACGATCAACTATTACCCAAATAGTATCATAACCACTTGCAGTCCTTGGCAATTTAGTAATAAAATCCATGGTAATGTTTTCCCATTTCCATTCCGGGATTTCAGGTTGTTGTAGCAGACCTGATGGTTTCTGATGTTCAGCTTTGACCTTAGAACACGTCAAACATTCTCCTACATATTTAGCAATATCGGCTTTCATACCTGGCCACCAAAAATGTTTCTTAAGATCCTTGTATATCTTCCCCGTTCCAGGATGTATTGAGTATCTGGTTTTATGAGCTTCCCTAAGTACCATTTCTCTCATATCTCCAAATTTTGGTACCCAAATTCTTTCAGCCCTATACCGGGTTCCGTCTTCTCGAATATTAAGATGCTTCTCCGATCCTTTGGGTATTTCATCCTTTAAATTTCCCTCTTTTAAAACTCCTTGTTGCGCCTCCTTTATTTGAGTAGTAAGGTTAGTGTGAATCATTATATTCATAGATTTTACTCGAATGGGTTCTCTGTCCTTTCTGCTCAAGGCGTCGGCTACCACATTTGCCTTTCTCGGGTGGTAACGAATCTCAAAGTCGTAATCATTCAACAATTCAATCTACCTACGCTGCCTCATATTCAGTTGTTTCTGATTAAATATGTGTTGAAGACTTTTGTGGTCGGTATATATAATACTTTTGACCCCATATAAGTAGTGCCTCCAAGTATTTAATGCAAAAACAACCGCGCCTAATTCCAAATCATGCGTCATATAATTTTGCTCGTGAATCTTCAATTGTTTAGACGCATAAGCAATCACCTTCGTCTGTTGCATTAATACACAACCGAGACCTTGCTTTGATGCGTCACAATAAATCACAAAATCATCATTCCCTTCAGGCAATGACAATATATGTGCCGTAGTTAGCTTTTTCTTCAATAATTGAAACGCCTTCTCTTGTTCATCCTTCCATTCAAATTTCTTCCCTTTATGCGTTAATGCAGTCAAGGGTTTTGCTATTTTGGAGAAATCTTGGATGAATCTTCTGTAGTAACCAGCCAAACCTAAAAATTGACGTATATGCTTCGGAGTTTTTGGGGTTTCCCACTTTTCAACGGTTTCGATATTTACCGGGTCCACCTGGATACCTTATTTGTTCACTATGTGACCGAGGAATTGAACTTCTTCCAACTAAAATGCACACTTTGAAAACTTAGCGTACAATTTTTCTTTCCTCAATACTTCTAGCACTTTTCTCAAATGTTCTTCGTGCTCTTGATCATTCTTTGAGTAAATAAGTATGTCATCGATGAAAACAATGACAAAATTATCAAGATATGGCCCACACACTCAGTTCATAAGGTCCATGAACACAGCTGGTGCGTTAGTCAATCCAAACGGCATAACCATAAACTCGTAATGACCATAACGCGTCCTAAAAGCAGTTTTTGGAATATCATCCTCCTTTACTCGCATTTGATGATATCCAGAACGTAAATCGATCTTCGAATAAATTGACGAACCTTGTAGTTGATCAAATAAGTCGTCAATTCTCGGTAGTGGATAACGGTTTTTGATGGTAAGTTTGTTCAACTCTCTGTAGTCAATACACAACCTAAATGTACCATCCTTCTTCTTGACAAACAAAACAGGAGCTCCCCATGGTGATGTGCTTGGTCGAATGAAACCACGTTCTAATAGTTCTTGCAGTTGGCTTTGCAGTTCTTTCATCTCGCTGGGTGCGAGTCTATAAGGAGCACGAGCTATTGGTGCAGCTCCTGGTACAAGATCTATTTGAAATTCAACAGATCGATGTGGAGGTAGTCCCGGTAATTCTTTCAGAAATACATTGGGAAATTCTTTTACGACAGGAACATCATTGATGCTCTTTTCTTCAGTTTGTACTTTCTCGACGTGTGCTAGAACAGCATAGCAACCTTTTCTTATTAGTTTTTGTGCCTTCAAATTACTAATAAGATGTAGCTTCGTGTTGCCCTTTTCTCCGTACACCATTAAGGGTTTTCCTTTTTCTCGTATAATGCGAATTGCATTTTTATAACAAACGATCTCTGCTTTCACTTCTTTCAACCAGTCCATACCGATTATCACATCAAAACTCCCTAACTCTACTGGTATCAAGTCAATCTTAAATGTTTCGCTAACCAGTTTAATTTCTCGATTCCGACATATATTATCTGCTGAAATTAATTTACCATTTGCTAATTCGAGTAAAAATTTACTATCCGACGGCGTCAATGGACAACTTAATTTAGCACAAAAATCTCTACTCATATAGCTTCTATCCGCACCCGAATCAAATAAAATGTAAGCATATTTATTGTCAATAAGAAACGTACCCGTAACAAGCTCCGGGTCTTCCTGTGCCTCTGCCGCATTAATATTGAAAACTCTTCCACAGCCTTGTCCATTCGTGTTCTCCTAGTTCGGGCAATTTCTAATAATGTGGCCCGGTTTTCCACATTTATAACAAACTACATTGGCATAACTTGCTTCGACACTACTTGCTCCACCATTACTCGTTCCGACACCATTTGTTCCTTTCGTTCTATTAACCCCTGGTCCGTAGACCTCACACTTCGCCGCGCTATGACCATTTCTTTCACACTTGTTGCAAAATTTGGTGCAGAACCCCGAGTGATACTTTTCACACCATTGGCATAGCTGCTTCTGATTGTTGTTGTTGTTGCGGGTGTTATTGTTGTTGGGATGATTATTGTAGTTGCTGTTGTTGTTGTTGGGCCGTTTGTTGTAGTTACGATTGATGTTGCGATTATTAGGATAGTTGTTGCGATTATTGTTGTAATTGCTGTTGTTGTTGTATTGGTGATTCTTATCACCGTTTTCCTCCCACTTTCTTTTGACTTGCTTCACATTGGCCTCTTCAGCCGCCTGTTCTTTAATTCTTTCCTCAATCTGGTTCACTAGTTTGTGAGCCATTCTACATGCCTGTTGTATGGAGGCGGGCTCGTGTGAACTTATATCTTCTTGGATTCTTTCCGGTAATCCTTTCACAAACGCGTCGATCTTCTCTTCCTCATCTTCAAACGCTCTCGGACACAATAGGCACAATTCTGTGAATCATCTTTCGTACGTGGTAATATCAAATCCTTGGGTTCGTAACCCTCTAAGTTCTGTCTTGAGCTTATTAACCTCGGTTCTGGGACGGTACTTCTCGTTCATCAAGTGCTTGAATGCTGACCACGGTAGTGCGTAAGCATCATCTTATCCCACTTGCTCTAGATAGGTATTCCACCATGTTAACGCATTACCTGTGAAGGTATGCGTAGCGTACTTCACTTTGTCCTCTTCAGTACACTTACTTATGGCAAACACCGATTCGACCTTCTCGGTCCACCGTTTCAATCCGATCGGTCCTTCGGTTCCATCAAATTCCAAAGGTTTGCAGGCAGTGAATTCTTTATAGGTGCATCCTACACGATTTCTTGTGCCGTTAGCTGCATTGCTAGATTCGGAGTTATTGTTGGTATGTAGCGCAGCCTGTACTGCGGCTATGTTTGAAGCAAGAAAGGCACGAAATTCCTCTTCGCTCATATTCAAGGTGTGTCGAGTAGTCGGTGCCATTTCCTTCAAAATAGTCAAATGAAACGAGTTAATCATATAGAATATCAAGAGTAGTCAATATTATTTCGTAGCGTAATATGAACTTATTTATAAAAGCTCTTTCTTCATATTAGCGTTTTATACTCTTTAATTCGGGTAGTACCTACCCGTTAAGTTCATACTTAGTAGCTAACATACCATTTCAACTGCTACAATTCTATATGAAAAACTAATCAAAAAAAAAATATATATCATATTCAAAACTTTATACAATAACTTGCAAACTTACAATACCGCTTTTTTACATATAGCATGAAATATAGCACATAAAACTTTGATACAAAGTAGTTGCGAAGATAATTCTAGTTAATAAATAAGCGTTCAGCAAAGGCAATAAAGACACGTAATTCATACGTCCAGAAACAAGTCATCCATTCTGGTTTTACTAATACCACTTCCCATCCTTGGTTTTGTGGAACATAACCGTTATGACCGATAGTAAGATAATGTGTTGTAATGTCGTCAAAAGGATGAAGGTTATGTAATGACCAACAGTCTCGTAATAACCTAAAAACCTCATTTCTTACCCCAATTACCGACTCCGTCACTTGTGGGAACGTTTTGTTTATTAGTTGCAGCCCGATGTTCTTGTTATCACTTTGGTGAGAAGCGAACATTACTAACCCGTAAGCATAACATGCTTCTTTATGTTGCATGTTAGCCATTTTTTCTAAATCACGAAGTCCTATATTCGGATATATTGAGTCAAAATAATTTCTTAACCCGTTGCGTAAAATAGCATTTGGGTTCCCCGCAATATATGCGTCAAAGTAAACACATCGTAACTTATGGATTTTCCAATGTGATATCCCCCATCTTTCGAACGAAAGCTTTTTATAAATCAAGGCATTCTTAGAACGTTTTCGAATGTCTTACAAACTGATCTTGCCTTAAATAGTTGTGCCGAGGAATTCTGACCGACTCTAGACAAGATTTCATCAATCATGCCTCCGGGTAGGTCTCTTAAAATATTGGGTTGTCTATCCATTTTGTGTTTTTATACTGTAAAATAGACAAGAGTTAGATTCATAAAAAAATACTTATTAATACAAGCAATTTTTACATATATCATAAAGCATAAGCACACTATATTACATATATTACACCACACAAATACAACTATCTTATTCCGACTCGCTCGTTTCTTCTTCTTCAGTTTTGGTTCGTTTTGCCAAGTTTCTAGGGATATATGATGTTCCCCTAATACGAGTCGTCGTTTTCCACATTGGTTTAGAAAAACCTGGTGGTTTATAGGTTCCCGGGTTATTGTCACAACTTAAGAAATACGGGTGTTGACGATACATATAAAGTTCATCGGGTTTGGAATCAAATTTCTCTATTTTTATGCCCTTTCCCTTATTGTTCTCTTTTGCCTTATTAAATTGTGTTGGGGTAATTTCTATAACATCATGGGAATCCTTGTCGGGATCCGATTCATCGGAGAATTGGTAATCCTCCCAATACTTTGCTTCCTTGGCGGAAACACCATTGACCATAATTAACTTTGGTCGGTTGGTTGAGGATTTTCTTCTACTTAACCGTTTTATTATTTCCCCCACTGGTTCTATTTCTTCTTCCGGTTCCGATTCTTCTTCCGGTTCCGACTCT
This sequence comes from Rutidosis leptorrhynchoides, assembly GCF_046630445.1. Classification (NCBI taxonomy): domain Eukaryota; kingdom Viridiplantae; phylum Streptophyta; class Magnoliopsida; order Asterales; family Asteraceae; genus Rutidosis; species Rutidosis leptorrhynchoides. The sequence goes on along the minus strand of NC_092343.1, from coordinate 337,956,034 downwards.
TCTTCCGGTTCCTCTTCGGGAACTTGTGAATCAGTCCACGAATCATTCCAATTTACATTTGACTCTTCATTATTATTAGGTGAGTCAATGGAACTTGTTCTAGAGGTAGATATCTATCACATAATATCAAACACGTTAAGAGATTAATATATCACATAATATTCACATGTTAAAAATATATAGTTTCAAACAAAAATGTTAAGCAATCATTTTTAAAGAAAACACGGTCGAAGTCCAGACTCACTAATGCATCATAACAAACTCGATAAGACACACTAATGCAAATTTTCTGGTTCTCTAAGACCAACGCTCGGATACCAACTGAAATGTCCCGTTCATATTGATTATAAACGTTCCATATTAATTGTTTTCATTGCGAGGTTTTGACCTCTATATGAGACGTTTTTCAAAGACTGCATTCATTTTTAAAACAACCATAACCTTTATTTTATCAATAAAGGTTTCAAAAGCATTACGTAGATTATCAAATAATGATAATCTAAAATATACTGTTCACACACGACCATTACATAATGGTTTACAATAGAAATATATTACATCGACATATGTTTTTTGAATGCAGTTTTTACATAATATCATACAAACATGGACTCCAAAATCTTGTCCTTATTTTAGTATGCAACAGTGGAAGCTCTTAGTATTCACCTGAGAATAAACATGCTTTAAATGTCAACAAAAATGTTGGTGAGTTATAGGTTTAACCTATATATATCAAATCGTAACAATAGACCACAAGATTTCATATTTCAATATACATCCCATACATAGAGATAAAAATCATTCATATGGTGAACACCTGGTAACCGACATTAACAAGATGCATATATAAGAATATCCCCATCATTCCGGGACACCCTTCAGATATGATATAAATTTCGAAGTACTAAAGCATCCGGTACTTTGGATGGGGTTTGTTAGGCCCAATAGATCTATCTTTAGGATTCGCGTCAATTAGGGTGTCTGTTCCCTAATTCTTAGATTACCAGACTTAATAAAAAGGGGCATATTCGATTTCGATAATTCAACCATAGAATGTAGTTTCACGTACTTATGTCTATTTTGTAAATCATTTATAAAACCTGCATGCATTCTCATCCCAAAAATATTAGATTTTAAAAGTGGGACTATAACTCACTTTCACAAATTTTTACTTCGTCGGGAAGTAAGACTTGGCCACTGGTCGATTCACGAATCTATAACAAATATGTACATATATATCAAAGTATGTTCAAAATATATTTACAACACTTTTAATACATTTTGATGTTTTAAGTTTATTAAGTCAGCTGTCATCGTTAGTAACCTACAACTAGTTGTCCAACGTTAGATGTACAGAAAAAAATTGATATATATTATCTTGAATCAATCCACGACCCAGTGTATACACGTCTCAGGCTAGATCACAACTCAAAGTATATATATTTTTGGAATCAACCTCAACCCTGTATAGCTAACTCCCACATTACTGCATATAGAGTGTCTATGGTTGTTCCAAATAATATATACACATGGGTTGATATGATATGTCAAAACATTTGCATACGTGTCTATGGTATTCCAAGATTACATAATATATTAGAATACATGTATAATACAATATAAGTTAGCTAGGATATGATTAATATAGATTTGTTACCAATTTTCACGTTGCTACAACAAGAAAAATTATCCAATCTTGTTTTACCCATAACTTCTTCATTTTAAATCCGTTTTAAGTGAATCAAATTGCTATGGTTTCATATTGAACTCTATTTTATGAATCTAAATAGAAAAAGTATAGGTTTATAGTCGGAAATATAAGTTACAAGTCGTTTTTGTAAAGGTAGTCATTTCAGTCGAAAGAACGACGTCTAGATGACCGTTTTTAGAAAACATACTTCCACTTTGAGTTTAACCTTGATTTTTGGATATAGTTTCATGTTCATAAGAAAAATTATTTTCCCAGAAGAACAACTTTTAAATCAAAGTTTATCATAGTTTTTAATTAACTAACCCAAAACAGCCCGCGGTGTTACTACGACGGCGTATGTCCGGTTTTACAGTGTTCTTCGTGTTTCCAGGTTTTAAATCATTAAGTTAGCATATCATATAGATATAGAACATGTGTTTAGTTGATTTTAAACGTCAAGTTAGACGGATTAACTTTTTTTTGCGAACAAGTTTAGAATTAACTAAACTATGTTCTAGTGATTACAAGTTTAAACCTTCGAATAAGATAGCATTATATATATGAATCGAATGATGTTATGAACATCATTACTACCTCAAGTTTTCTGGATAAAGCTACTGGAAATGAGAAAAATGGATCTAGCTTCAATGGATCCTTGGATAGCTTGAAAGTTCTTGAAGCTAAATCATGACACGAAAACAAGTTTAAGTAAGATTTCCACTCGAAATAAGATTGTTATAGTTATAGAAATTGAATCAAAGTTTGAATATGAGTATTACCTTGTATTAGAAAGATATCTTACTGTAAATAAGAAAGATTTCTTGAGGTTGGATGATCACTCTACAAGATTGGAAGTAAGCTAGCAAACTTGGAAGTATTCTTGATTTTATGAAACTAGAACTTGTAGAATTTATGAAGAACACTTAGAACTTGAAGATAGAACTTGAGAGAGATCAATTAGATGAAAAAAATTGAAGAATGAAAGTGTTTGTAGGTGTTTTTGGTCGTTGGTGTATGGATTAGATATAAAGGATATGTAATTTTGTTTTCATGTAAATAAGTCATGAATGATTACTCATATTTTTGTAATTTTATGAGATATTTCATGCTAGTTGCCAAATGATGGTTCCCACATGTGTTAGGTGAATCACATGGGCTGCTAAGAGCTGATCATTGGAGTGTATATACTAATAGTACATACATCTAAAAGCTGTGTATTGTACGAGTACGAATACGGGTGCATACGAGTAGAATTGTTGATGAAACTGAACGAGGATGTAATTGTAAGCATTTTTGTTAAGTAGAAGTATTTTGATAAGTGTCTTGAAGTCTTTCAAAAGTGTATGAATACATATTAAAACACTACATGTATATACATTTTAACTGAGTCGTTAAGTCATCGTTAGTCGTTACATGTAAGTGTTGTTTTGAAACCTTTAGGTTAACGATCTTGTTAAATGTTGTTAACCCAATGTTTATAATATCAAATGAGATTTTAAATTATTATATTATCATGATATTTTGATGTATGAATATCTCTTAATATGATATATATACGTTAAATGTCGTTACAACGATAATCGTTACATATATGTCTCGTTTCAAAATTATTAAGTTAGTAGTCTTGTTTTTACATATGTAGTTCATTGTTAATATACTTAATGATATGTTTACTTATCATAATATCATGTTAACTATATATATATCCATATATATGTCATCATATAGTTTTTTTTTACAAGTTTTAACGTTCGTGAATCACCGGTCAACTTGGGTGGTCAATTGTCTATATGAAACCTATTTCAATTAATCAAGTCTTAACAAGTTTGATTGCTTAACATGTTGGAAACACTTAATCATGTAAATAACAATTTCATTTAATATATATATATAAACATGGAAAAGTTCGGGTCACTACATTAGTTGCCCCCGGTTTACTTCTCAATTGACGGGGTTTATATGATTCCCATTATCGTTAGTTTTTTTTTTTTTTTTTTTTTTTTCTCTATTAATTTAGGAAACAATAATTACCAAAGATTAAATTAAACGAGAATGAAATCAAATCAAATTTAAAGGAACATAGAGCCAAGACAACCTACCTAGAGCTACACATCAACCAACCAAAGCAAATGAACAACAAAAAACGAAACATAACACCAACCAAAACGCGACACTAAGCCAACAAATGAAATAAAATGCTAAGACCTCACATCACTTCAACGTTAAATTTCCTTAATTTCTCCCCATGGACTCTCCTTGCCCTAGATTTGTTCTTCTTTCGTTTTCCTTTTTTTTCCTTTGACTTCGACATCAAACTAAGCACTTTGCCTTCCACCCAACACTTTGAAATATTTAGTAGCCTCCTAAACAAACTAGAATAATTACTAGAAAACGTTCCTCTGATTAATTACCAAAGACGAAGCAACGTCTACATCAATCGCCTTGTTACATGCATCACAACCAAAATCAACCGACCCTTCTGGAGGCAAATGATCATATCGTTGCACCCCTGATTGGGCCTTCAAGCCCAAATCGGCATCTATTTCAGGAACAGACACTCCAACTAAAGGTCCCAAGTCAAAATCCTCGATGGCTGAACTATTAAACCAACTGGCCCGGAACAGATCTTTACCGGCTGTCTTGTTACCAAATGGGCCACGCCCCAAGCCCATTTAAATACTCGCAATATCAGAATGTTTGTGCCCTAGATCAACAACTTCAACCTGGGAAACATGTGCAGCCGAAAGAGACTTTCCAACTTCAATTTGCGAAACAAGTACATCTATTTCACTTATAACACCCATTATTCATTTTCCTCCATCTACTCTTGAAAGCTCCTTTGCAAATACATCTTTAAGGTCAGTCTGGTTCTTCAGTTTTAATTTATAAAAATAGCGTGTATGTAAAAAATTTCATGTGGATCTGTGCTTGTTTTAGTTATTTATGCATGCTTTGTTGCTAGATGATTTATTTTACTCATTTAAGTTTAGTTTGATTTTATAGAAACAAACCCATGTTGAAAGTTTTTACAAGCTTTATGCTTTTTACATTGAATCTTTTTGGTAATATTTTTTTTAGATGTTATATTTGTATATGATCCAAATTTGTTAACAGCAGCTCTAAAATTTCTCATTTTTATTTTTATTTTTATTTTTATTTCAAGAACTAATATTTAGTTTTTTTTAGTCATCTTCTTATGTGAATTAACGAATTATTGATAACTTTTGTCGTAAATAAAATGTTTACTTTCTATGATTGTACTTGATTATAAAAATGTGTGGTCCCTGAATGTCTGCCGTTTCAGATTCCTCTGTTTTCTATATTCAGAAATGTAAAAAAGTAAGATCTTTGTTTTTAAATTGTAGTTTTGAATAAATATATAAGTTTGTTTTGTTGTAATTGGGTTAAATACATGTGTGATTATTTGATTTTTATCATAAAAATGGTTTTTCTTTTCTTTTAACTTGCCAGAATACATAAAGTACATGATTTTTTTGGTTCTATGAAATAGTTTGTTCAATGAACTTTTTTTACTGCTATTGATTAAGAAAACTTGCATTTTAGTTGTACATTACTTTGGTTTTTTTATCTACTTTAAAATTTTCTTTTTTAATTTCTTGTTCAATGTTGGTTGATACTTCTTAATCATAGAAACCTTCCGAGTTGGATTTCATTAAATATCAAATGTATGATTACACACCTTGGTTTAATACTTAAGTCATTTTTTTTGTTTTATAGCAAAGCAAATATTATCAAAACAAGCCACAAGCTCTAATTTTGATCATGTAAATTAAAAAATTTCTTATTTAAAAACATAATTTAGAGTTACGAAAGTTATATCATGTTATATATATAATACTTTATATTTGCAGACTCCTATATACATTTGATGAGGTATATTAAGATTCATAAAGCTAAGCTTCAATGGCGTCTGATCCAACATCATCCAATCACAAGAATTATTATTATAATGACGTGTTTTTGAGCTTTAAAACATGTAAATAAGATAATTTCTTCATTTGTGCATATATTTATTTCCTCTATTGGCGTTTTTAACAATTTTTATTGCAGTCTCTTATTAGTTTTGTTACGTATGTACATGTAAAACATGATAAAGAAGTGGAAGTTTTATTACTATATTGACAGGGATATTGATTCATCATTTATATTTTACGTGTTTGAAAATAATTACTTTATAAATTATCAACATTTTAGAAGATGTTTCATGGTTCATAGTACTATATTTGCTAGAGAAAATTACCCATATAGACAAATAGCAACCTCTCTCTCAAAAATAAATGATGTTAGTCACTTTTTTTCACAAATAGACATTGACTTCTCGAAAAAGACTTGGTCAACGATCGCGCCTCGCGAAATAAGCTTTAAGCCAATGAGGAACAGCCACGTGTGAACCAGGCTCGCGTATCGCGTAATTTGTGTCTCGAAAATCCCGTATCTCGTGAAAAGCCTCTCGGAACAGCCGGTTGCAAATATTCTCGAAAACCGTCTCGAAAATCACAATATTCTAGAAAGTTTGAATTTTTTCGCGATTGTTTTTCCCAATGCGTCGCGATATATTACGTTTGGGGTTTTAGGGTTTCATTCACCACCAAATCACAACAACTACCATCGCCACCATACACCATCGCCATCGCCACCATATAACATTGCGACCGTACTCCAGCGCCGACAAATGTTCGCGCAGTTGTATTTATGTTCGCGTATTGAAGTATTTTGTTCGCGTAGAAAGGTTTACACCAACGTATCACCATCCATCGCCACCATACACCATTATCGTCACCGGACACCATCCATTGTCGCCGCTCACCCTCCACCGCCATCGCCACCGCTCACCCTCCACCGCCATCGCCACCGCTCACCCTCCACCGCCATTGAGGTACTCTTACGGAGTATTATAGTTTTTTGTTTTTTTTTTTTAAACAATATGATAAAAAAATTCTATAGGAGTATGTAACTATGTTTTTATTGCATTTGAAGTATGTATAAACCATTTATTAAACTGAAAAATGTAAAGACAATTGAATGTAACCATGGACATCATGAATCCATCAAGTGTGAGTGTTAGGGGTCGTTTGGTGGTGCGATTACACTTTAGTTTGAAGCTATCACATTTATAGGATTATGATAAGTAAGATGCAAATGCCAAATATCATATACAGTAACCGTTTATCTATCAGATTTGTTGTTTGACTTGTTTCAATCACGATCTAAAAGCTTAAACGAGTTTGTTTATAACCTCAAGTACTCAAACAGTAGAAGCATAACTTATTATCCGAACTATGAAACAGTAGAAGCATAATTAAACACTTATAACTGTTTCAGTCATATACCTGCAATTTACACAATTGTACTTTAAGACTCAATTTTACGTATGTTTTTTTGAGCTGTTACCTTAAAACTTTAGGTCTTAAAACTGTTTCAGTCAAGCCTATTATTTCTTAATGTTTTGTTCTTCGTGAATTCGTATTAGTATTTAGTATTTACTATACTGATTAAGTATAACCCTATATGTTGTTTTATATGTCAATAGTTCATATGTTTCATTATACTAATGAAAGCCATGGTATTTTAGGACCAACATATAAAGTTGTGATATAATGGGGAAGCATTAAAATGAGCCCGACTTCAAACAATATCCGATAATACGAAATAAAGTAAATTAAATTTTTACTCTTTCTTTGTTTTCTTTATTTTATTTGAATAAGTTTTCATTTAATGTAATTTATTTTTGTAGTTATATAGCGCAACAGTGACAATGAGGAGTCCGATGGATCTACTAGTCGACATGAGGAGGAAATTAGTCCAGACGAATAGGGAGGCGTTATTCAAGACAACATGTTTTGGTAATTGGTTAGATATTAATAACCAACAATTTGAAGGACGGTTCATAAAATGTTGCAACATGAGGTAGATAATGGTACGAGTAAGGATGCTAATGTTAGTTCTTTAAGGTACAAGGTTGGAGATTACACTTTAAATTTTGGACCCCAAGAGTTCTGCTTAATTTCAGGACTTGCTTTTGGAGATGATGATTTGCAAAAGCTTAAATCCCCTTCTGATATGCAGTTTTGTGAACGATTATTCCCGAATGTAAAAGCAGTTTACGTTAAGGATGTTTATGCTAAGTATGTTAATAATGTTGACTTTATTGCGCTTGATGAAGTTGATGCAATTCGTGTTTGTTTACTTTTACTTTTCATTTAAGTATTCGCTTCCTGGCTTTGTTTAGGTGTTTATGGTAAGATTATATATAATACTAAAATACATTATTATAGCTACTTATAAAATTATAAGTTGTAATGTATATGTACTTTGTTATTTAGATATGGAATTTGGAGGCTTACCCCATTGCTCGTGATTGGTGGTCAGTTCTTGAGAACACCCTTCTAAGGGGTATTCGTTGGAATAAGAATCACAATTTTGAGAGGGAAAAAGAGACGTTTCTTGATGGCCCGTTTGCAATTTTAAGTGTTGTATGTTTAATTTTTTTTTTTTTTTTTTTTTTTTTTTTTTATGTATATAGTCATTTATGCCAAATTGACCATAGAATTTGAATCATAATATCCTACTAGATATTTTACCCTAATAAGTTGATATTAACACCACCACCACCACAACAACAACAATACCCAATCCCGCGTATGCAAGGTATGGGGGAGGTGAGATGTAGACAATCCTTCCTCTACCCTAAAATAAAAGAGGAGTCATCTCTCTAACCACGAGTTCGGAGAAAATCTCCACCCGCCGAAAGAGAAACCCTCTACTCTAGGATAGAGAGATTGCTTCCGAGAGGACCTCTGGCAAAAAAAAAGTTGGAACAAATAAAACTTAAATAAAAGAGACATCATGAAAAAGGTGGGCTCAAATTTTCATGGGTTAATAAGTTGATATTAACCTTGGTATCAAATGTTTGATTTTTATTTTAGAGTGATGTGAATTCACTTAATTTTTTTTTTATATACTCACTTTGTTTATGCAATAATTCTTTGAACAAGCAGAATGCTAAACCCTAGTAGAATGCTAGGGTTCTGACTACTTAACGCACCAATAACCACCGCACACTTGATAAGCTTTTACCAAGTCTCAGTTTTCAATTTAACTAAAAATTATTGCTTTTACAGGATAAGCTACCCAAAGAATGGCTTGAGATTGAAGATGATGAGTTACAAAGTGGTTGGTGGTTAGCTAGTGAAATTTTTTTCGATCGTCATAATGTACCACGACATATTCGTATTGTTCCTCTTCTCCATGCTTCAACATCTCCACAAGTTCCACAACCACCACCAGTTTTTCCAAATTCGCAAGTTCCACAAGTTCCACAACATTTTAAACAAATTCATGAGTACTATCTTAAAGAAATAGACGCGGTAAAACAACATCAATTGAAGTTAGAGTAAGAGGTAAATTATTATATCTTATTCGTTCTAGCTTAGTATAGGTTTTATGACTTCAAATTTTAATTGTTATTTACTAGTTATCATTTAAATTCAGTTTAACACTTTTAAAGCTGGTCAACAATATGGCGATACGTTTAATGCATATAGTCAAATTCCAGATCCACCTCTTAGCCATATGAATGGAAATGTTCATAACACTTTTCTTGACTTGAACGTTGATTTACACAACTTCAATGACAACCATCAAGTTAGTATTTAACCTTAAACTTTTATATTAATTTTTATATAACTATAGACTTGTAATATTTGTTTTTATTTTTTATATAGACCGATGTAGGAAAAGACGAAACTTGTTATGATGGTTTGAGATCTTTGTCGGCTGTAGCAACGGGAGATTTTGATGTACAAGATAATTCTTTGTTGAATTTGCTTCAAGAATCATTAGCTAAACAGGTTATAATTCCAATTATTTGCAATTTCGATTTATATATTTTATTTTTAATTTCCTTTTGATTTGAAGATTACCTAAGTTTCTAATTTTGTTTTAATAGATATATAATAATAATAATAGTCAGACGGTCTCAAAGGTTGATATAGAAGATCCGAAAACAGTGATGAGAAAGCGGGAGAAGAAGTGGGACAATATGACAAGTCACCATGGGTTCGATTGCCAATAAAAAAAAGAAACGTGTGTTAAGGCCGGGGAATGAGTTGGTGGTAGAAGAATCAACCCGCGCTCGTTGTTGCCTGTATAGCTTTCTAGAGTAGAGACCTAGCAAGGCATTCTAAGCCCAGATCATTGGTATTGGATGTATCGTTAGGTTGTGCCGAGTCAAATCTGCTCCGTTTATTGATAGTTTGAACCTTTTACATAAGGATGTAGTAATAATAGTTTTAGTGGCTCTATTTTACATAATGACGTTTGTTAATGAATTTTAATAAGTTCTTGATAAAAAGTTATACTTTTGCAGGTAAAAGATGTATTCAATATACTGAGTGATGATGACAAAGGCGGCCTTATTATACCGAAAGCTTTGGTTCTGCCAAAGGATGTTAAAATTTTAACCGAGGTAAATTAATCGCTTATTGATATGTCAACTGCATTAGCTACTTGTAATAACAACATGTTTTTTCATTTACTTTATGTTACCATGCAAACTATGTCATTTAGTCATTATTAAGTACCATTTATCATCCTCTTATAATGTTCCACTTTCTGTTTACTAATTATTTTACCTTTAGTTAAATGCACGTAGATTATTCGTCTAAATACATATACTAAGTAACCTTAACTGATGATTGTTACTATTATTGTATTATATAGGATATTGTAAGGAGACGAGGTGCTGGAAAGAACCCATAAACACCTCCCGAATTTGGCTATTGGCTACGCTCAGAAAATGGAGACATAGCGAAGATAAACATTTACTTTGTTTTGGATGTTTATCGAATTTTTTAGTATGCTTTACTATGTCGGCTAACACCACTGCAATATATAATTGACCCCACTAACCCCGAATATGACACCAAAAAGGGATGGCTATCAGATGCTTTAAGTAGAAAAGTGTCATATAATTATTTTTAATTGTTATTATTATTAGGGTAAAGTGAGTATGGTGTTGTCACTCATTTATATCTTCTAACATCATACGAATTAGTTTATGTAATGTATCTTGTAACAACATATTAAGCTATGGATAGATTATATAAACAGATTGCGCCCTGAAGATGCCAATTGGTCTACAGTCGATTGTTTTTTTCTAACTTTAGTCTTGAACAATGAATATTATGATATTCCTTCAAATTACTGTAACGGTTACCTTTATCCTGGTGATTGGAAGAACGTCACACATGTAAGTTACATATTTAATAAGTACATTTTTACCACATTATATGTTATCTAAGATATTCTCATCTTTATTGTGTTTAATCTCTATGCATATTCGTTATGATGTCGTGCAATTCATGTTATTCTTGTCATAACCACCAAATAGGGCCGGTGAAATATGACTTCACAATATCACAACACAAGTATGTATAAACGAGAACGACTCTATATGAGACGTTTTAATAAAACAAAATTTGATTTGAGCGGAAACATAATAATGTTTTACATAATGAAATTCAAATGATAAGTCTAATATGTGGACTCCAATGCAACAGCTAACTAAGCATCATAGGGCAGCACACAAGCTAATCTTCACCTGAGACAAACATGCTTAAAATGTCAAAACAAAGGTTGAGTGAACATCATAGGTTTAACAATTATAATAAGTTTTAGACCACAAGATTTAATTATAAAGTATCAAAATATTCAATATGCCATGAGTTATAATATCGAACTAAACATTAACCCCTGACACTGTACGGGTGTCGGCAATCATTATTATGTACCCCCTTGACGATCACGCCAATGGGTAGAGACGTCACTCTCAAATAGGCCTACTCACAATAATTAAGCTTGCAAAATTTCAATTCCAGCAATTAACGATATTATGGCGGGGATTTGCATGTAACAATAAATACATGTTTAATAAAAGTCTCACGAAATTGCATATCAAATAGTTTAGGTACTTGTGTCTAAATTGTAAATCATTTTAAAAGCAAGCATGTGTCTCACCCCAAAAGTTGTAAAACTGTTAATAAATAGTAAAAATGGGGCTATGAAGTTCACCTTAGTAGCAAGTAAGATATTCCACGCAAGAAGTATGAACGGAGTATGAAATTGGAGATCTCAACCTAGAGATATAACCTTTAATTAGTTAATGTCTAATAGACATAAAGTTTGTTTATTAATATAGTAAACTATATTAACAGTGACGGTTTTCGAGAAAAGTTCCTATTTTCCAAAAGTTTCTATTTTTGAAAACCTACTATTTATGGAAAGCTTCCACTTATAATAAGCTTCTAATTTAAGAAGTTCGGGTTATAATCTTAACAAAGATGTTGTACAATCTCGCCCAAACTTCGTTGCTATCATGCAAGTCACTCGAATGATCTATTGTTACCGAGCGGCCCAGGATCTCTTGACCAGAATCTAAGTCTTGGCATTCGAGATCCACAAGCGTCCCATAATTGTACCAAGGATCACCCTAGGCCAGAAGTAGCGGTGATGTTTGTAGTCTTTGTATGCTATCTTTAATTATAACCTTCACGTTAATAGTGTATACACTTAACAAGTTATTAATGTACTTATTAGTTATATATATATATATATATATATATATATATATATATATATATATATATATATATATATATATATATATATATATAAGTGATAATATACTTAGTGTAATTAAGTGTTACTATATAGTTAGGTGTATAAGTTATACTAATAATTGTATTATTATTTAATTAATCATTATATGTTACATATATAGATATGCACCTATGTGATACATACATACATATATTCTTTATTTATTTTCATACATATATATATATGTTTATAGCTATGTGTTATTTGTATATATTATATGTAAGTGTTACATATACATAAGTGTAAGATAATACATATATATATATATATATATATATATATATATATATATATATATATATATATATATATATATATATACTTATTACTTTTTTTATTATGTTTACTAACTTATATACCTTACATAATACACATTCATACATACATACACACGTACATATACATACATATATACACATACATATACACGTATGTATATATTTACATATATACACACATATATACCTACAATGTATACATGCACATACGTACGTATGCATGCATGCATGCACGTATATCATCTTCATTATTACTTATTAATTACCCTCATGCACATAAAATCATACCTTATTCATCAACCCTAATCTTAATATTCATAAACAATTCTTTTTCATAATCTATATCATAATCATTCAATCAACCTTAACCATAATCTTTAACTAGTTCTTATCCTTTTTATCATCATCATTATCTTTATTACTAATAATCATATTCTTTTATCTATAATCATAATACTTTTAATCTAATCATACTTAATAGTTATCAAATTATTAGTACTTCATAATCTTCTTATTAATAATCAATCATAACACTTGATCAAGATTATACTTCAATAATACTTAATAACAACATACATAATTATAACTTTAAAAGTAATTAAATTAAGAACAAGATTAAACTAGGGTTTAGGCTACCTTAAAAAGGTTAAGGATCAAGAAAAAGTGCCGAATGAAACTGCAACAGAAACCATATTACAGCAGCAGCAACAACAACGACCCAATTTGAGGTCTTTTTAGGTCCTTTTTGTTAGACAGAAAACAGCAACAGCACAGCAGCAACTATGGCACTTTTTGGGCTGTTTTGAGGGCGAAACAGGAGACTGAAAAATAGCAGGAAAGTGGCGGATGGATGGCTATTTTTGAAGGGTTTTAGTCGACTGAATTAGCAGGCTTGAAGACTGCTTTTGGTCGACTGCAAGTGGGGGGGTTTGTGTGGCGAAAACAGTAGGTTTTGATGAGGTTGTTTATAGTCGACTGAATCAGGGTTTTGGGGTTTATTTAGTCGACTAAATTTGGAGGGAAAAGCTGGAGGAAAAGTCGACTAGTATGCAGGTTTTTGGGGTTTATTTGCGTGGAAGTTGTGATACAACAAAGGAAAGATATGAGGCTTTATATAGAGTTTAACAAGTATTAGATTCATACTAGGATTCCAAGTTAACTTGGTGATCAAGGAGTAATTTGGATTAGCCTAGGATTGTTTGAACTTAAGGATCAAGATGTTTCCTACTTTAATTCTAGCGTAGCCGATTTATGTATATGTTTATTATTTTTATTATTATTTTTTATTAGGCAATTTCATTAATAATTATAAAATTTATATTTTTTTCTATAATTATTAATATTAGGGTTACATTTTATTTATTTATTAGACCCTAACTTTTATTAATTTTATTAAGTTCATATTAGTTTATATAAATTCTTATATGTTTGAATCTTATAATATTGTCACATTTTAATTACTACATATAGTTTATTTATTAATTTAATATTAGGGTTAGGGTTTACGTATTAATGACTTTATTTATTATCTCCAGATAACAACCCTAGTTACAACGTACAAGCAACAATAAACCCTAAGGATATTCCTGTCATTTCTTGAAGGAAAAATGAGGGTTGTTATAATTCTAGTGAAAACTCCTAAAGTATTATACACACACTGTAGTTTTATATGTTGTCTAATATTAATAAAACTTTTTAGGAATTCATTCCGGCAAATGAGGAAAGATCACATTATTGTCTTATGGTGTTGGATATCATGACCGCAGTTATCACCTATTATGATAGCATGATGTGTGTATTGGATGGAGTTCCATTGCGCAACTTATATTGAAGGAGCATGGAGACAATTTTAAAGGATAAACTCTCAAAATACTTAAACTTGAATGGCGTATTAGAGAGTAAAGGATTGGATGTCAAAAAATACGAGATCACCTTTAGGGTTCATCCAAAATATCTTACTCCATAACAAACATCGGATACGGGTGATTGCAGTGTGTTTGTAAGTATGTTTTTATATCGACTAGCTTTTAACAAGTCGGTTGAACACCCGGTACTCGTACCGCCTAAACATGTCGCTTTGTGGTATCGAGAGAGGGTGTTTGATTTATTTTGGGACTGTAAGATGTAATAAGTAGGAACTAGTCGATTAATTTTGGAAAGTATGTAGGTGTTAATTTTGGAAAGTATGTAGGTGTTTATATTGTAAGTTTATGCAGCAGCATTTGAACACTTGTTGTTAGGCATTTCTGCCACGTCCAAACATTATCAATAGCTCCATGGTGATTAAGTTAATTGGAAACTTTATAGAGTGTGATGGTCTACCTCCATGTCTGAAATTTCATACTTGTTTATACACATCCACAAGTGTTAAGTAATCTGCTATAACACCTAACCAAGAGTCAATATGATAGCAAATTTAAATGCATCTACATTAATTAAATTAAACAATAAGATAAGCATGTTTAACAAGCATTATGGTTTTTTCAAATCACAAGTGGGGAAAATATATGATTTTGTTGAAGTCATGGAGACACGACACTGACTACTTTGATGATCGTCAGCACCACATCGCCTGCAAACACTTATTTTCACCCTCTCGCCTTGAGATGGAATTCTTGACGTTTTTTTGGGTCTACCAGTATTGCGCTTGTTTGTTGTAGGAGGTAACAAAACTTGATAATTATCTGGAATAACCCAATTACAAACATCACCTATAAAGGTAGTTTCCTCAACATAGGTAGACGTATAACTTGCCATCGTGAACCATTCTTTTGCCAAATCAGCAGAATTATCAATACTATTTTCCTCATATACCCCTATAACGTGACCAAATGGTAAACCATAGTTGGTCCATTTTTTACACAAACATTCTTTGGTCTCCAAGTCTACGAGACAATTAGTTTTTCCATCGTTGACTTGGTAACGAGTTTTACTAATTCCATACACTTTCCACATGTTTGATTTACGTATTCTTTTGTAAATCTTTGTCTCCGCGTAAGGTGTAAGTATATGACCAAGTTTTTCGTACTTCTCCGCACAATTAATCACATTTCATAAATATTACGTTAATGAGCAAACATGTAATTTAAGTTTGGTATTTTACCTCCAAGTGCATGTCTTTCAAAAGACCATCTATATAGTCATATAAAGCTCTAAAATGATGATGTCATTAAGCTAATTACCCTTTAATTTTCATAATGATGATGTCATAATTATATATTAATTTAATTAAAAAAATAATACGAAATCTTTTATAAAAGAAAATACTAATTTCTCCTAAATTGTAATTTTAATTTTCTAAAAAAATTTAAAAGGCATTTATTATTATTTTTTACTTTTAATATAGTAATAATTATAATTATTATATTATTATTATTATTCAAATATAGATTCTTTTTACGAAATTAATTATGTTACATATGCATGCTAAAATACATGTCTCTATATATTTGTAAAAACAACGACAAGTTTCTTAGTCAAACGGGCCATTAAAATAAATGACTTTAGCATTTACATTCACTTAATACCTAAAACATGTAATTAAATTGTTTCGTTTAAACAAACCCGTGATTTCACGGGTCATTTCACTAGTCTTTGTACTAAACCTCTAAAAAATTTCATTATCATTGTTATAGGCATTTTTCGTGCGCAAGCTGATCACGAATTTACCGGCTCAACACAATTAGAGGTTAAGTAGTTATACCTATTTACAGGACAATGAGCCCTAGACCATCTAACTAACTCCACACGATTAAGCTTATCATATGCAATTGCATCAATGTTAAGAAGTTGTTCCATATAATAATCAAATTCTCTCACTCTATGAGCTTTGCATATTTCCAAAAGAGCCAATCTTTTTTTTTTTGATAAATTAATGTTCATCAATAAATGACGACAACATATACCATGAAAAGCAGCCGAGAAGATTTGACGAATCCCTTGATCAATACCTAAATGTCTAGCAGAAATGAAAATTAAATTAGCAACTGATATCGCTCCATTTATATATGTTTTATCTCGCGATATCTACCTCAATTTGTTCGGTTTTTGACTATCTTAGACAGAGGCGGAGACAAGGGGATGTTTAGGGATGCTTTGCATCCCCCAACTCTTCAAATAAGCGAAATATATTGTGTTAAAAATTGTATATTAGTTGAAAATATCCCCCAACAAACAAACATAAGCATCCCTTAATTCATCCCCTATCCGTGAATCATCAAATTTTGCTCCAAAACCTACATATTTTGTCCAAAATCATCAAATTTTGCTCAAAAAACTCCAAATTTACCCCCAAAACTTCATAATTTGCCTAAAAACCTTCATTTTTTCCCCAAAACCTCCATATTTTTACCAAAAAATTTGCTAGGTTTTTTTTGCCCCCGATGAAAAAAAATTACTGCTTCCGCCACTGTTTGTAAGCATCCCTATTCTGTATTCCTGGCTTCGCCTCTGATCTTGGAGCTTATTGTGTGTGCTATTGAGCTAAATGGTATATTAATCGATAATATCTTCATTTAAAACCAAAGTTATCGAATTCGCGTTTCGAAAGATTCTTAATGCCTTTCAAACTATAGCCAAGTAATTCACCAATACCGAATATATCCTCACTATGTTCAATACTGGAAGCATGAGACAAATCATGATTAATAACGATAAAAGGAGTGTGACAACTTACAAGCGAACAAGTACGAAAATTAGTATTCTCGGTATCCTTCTCTTTTGAAAATCCAGGAGGTTGAGAAAAGCTTTGGCTATTATTAATTGGCTTTGTAGATACAGAATTCGTATCCCCCTAATCCACTTCAATTGGTTTTGTTGCAACAGAAACATTAACAGAATAGCTTCATTACTCTGTTCGTTATCGTTCCATTTAATATTCGAAGCCTCAAACGATGAATCTATATTCACACCTACAAATTCTTTCAAGTGGTCATTTGATGAATTGTCATCCTCTGATGACGAACATTCCAAATTATTGCTCAACATATCACCTTTAATCGATCCACCATCTTCATTATTATCAACTTCTAACGTAGATTCAATATCAAATAACCATGTCCCGACTTCATTCACGCAAACATCAGCAACATGATTATCTATGTTGACCTTAACCGTAGTGGCAATAAGCGATTTATCATACGTAGCAATACAAACCCGATACATGACAAAGGAAGTTTGCAATTTGGTTCAAAAAAGAGAAAACGACCAAACGAAGAAGCACTCTTCTTACCCGCATTGGTACCCCATGCACATGTGGGAAGACCCGAAATTTCTATCCATATTATCCTTTCATCCACTACAAACGTATCCGAGGGTGCTTTAATACATGTGAATAGGGCCTGCATGTTTGGATTGCTTTTAAACAACTCACATGAATCAATAGTGTCAAATTGAAACCACACCCACAATCCGCCCACATATTGAATTTTGAATTTTGAAAAGCCTTCAACCAAACATTGTTGATACACCGTATGTAACGTCCCGATATTCTTAACCTTAGCCATTATGATCAAGTCATCTTTAGACACATTAATCATGTCCTCCTTTTCAAGCACAATATTCTTTATGTTTGAATTCGGTTTTTCCCCTCGAATTACTGATGCATATGATCCATTATCTGACATCTTCTCCTTAGCCACAGAATTCGTGGATCCTGCATCATCAATCTTAGCTGGCTTAGAAATCGGATCTAGAATAGTATGATTCTTACGATCAGAAACATCAATAGGTTTATGTGGACTTGTCTTCTTCATCTTGTCCACCTTTAATGCTTCAATGAATAAATGAAAACTCCCAATCCAAACGTCAGCAAGACGTTTTTCCATGATCGTCACATTCTTAACGCCCATAAATCTAACAAACGCAAATCGTTTCCCCGATTTTGCCCTCTTTTTACCGATATACACATTAATGAGATACCCATAACGATCGAATACCTTACGTAACAAATCTTCATCGGGCGATTCTGGAAAATTAGTAACAAAGAACGATTGATAATCAGATTCCGAATACGTTGACAAATCAATATCAATCTTCTTATACGTGGTGTTGCCGCTTCGTCTTTCTTTAAGGTACCATCCATCCTTGATAGGAATGTCTTTCACGTTTCCTACCATAGAGAAAAACAACGGCGTCTGAACCCGCCTGAGAAACTGAGAAATCGAAGGTGTAGAGATCGCCGTCAATCATAATTTTATACATTCTACAATATCATATTTTCTAGTCACACATTTTTAATAACATAGCGCAAATACATTAGAAGCCCATACTAAAAAAAAGAAATACTAAAGAAAAGTCACATTTGCATCTTTTAATGACATGAGGGAATGAGCTATCACACCATTTTCGCGGGATTATACAATAAAAAAAATTGTTATACATCTGATGGCAATAAAAAAAATTGTTATACATCTGATGGAAAGGATTGAAATCAAATTTATACACGAACTACATGTTTCATCATTATGCTATTAACCACCCATAGAAATATAATTTAAAACCACCATTGCATGCTGCCTCTATACATACTAAACCATTTATGCTAATTATCAACTCTTACTTCTGCATCTTCCACCGCAGACTTGCAATGTCAATCAATTCATTTTACTATTTGAGTTGCTAGTAAACAAACATGTAGAGTTCACACAGATTAGGTGAGTCACATAAGGTCAAAACAGTTTGGATCATCTTGTTTTGTCCAAAACTAATGTTTCTACATTAACAAATAGACTTCAAGTGGACTCGATCAGTTCTAGCTATTTCAATATTCCCTTCTTGCAATAAATACACTACTTGCGATTTCGACTCACCTGTATATAACTGTTAATTTCAACTCATTTACTAATCTCTCAAGGGTTAAATGAGAAGCCATTAAAAGTGGTCTATATAGACCAGCTTTTTTTGGTCAAAAACATGTAGATTAAATTTAAAAGCCATTCATCAAAATGATGAAGAGCAAGGAATTACAAAAGAAGGCAATGATTAAACTCCTACCTTAAACAAAAATGTTAGAAAATAAAATAAATAAAAGCCATCAACGGCTATAACTCCCAACGGCTCTTTAGGACCAACTAGCCGTTAGTTTTTTGTTTATAAATAGGAAACATATCAAATGTATTAGAAACCAATTTTTAGAGTAACAAATTCAATTATATCAAACAAATTAGTATTCAATACAAGATTAGATTATCAAATTATTGTTTTAACATGGTATCAGAGCTAACGGTGTAGATCGAGGGATCAATACAACCGTTTTTTACTTCAATCATTTACCAGGAAAATCAAGCTGCCATGTCTAATTTTGACGGTAGCTCAATTAGTCAGAATATGAAATCTGAGCAGTTAAGAGTCATCAAAAACACTTACCTGAATGTTCTATGCCATTCATTACCGGTCACCATCAAAACCGATAAATTCAAAGCCTACCAAAAAGGTGAAAGGTTGAATACGGCGGAGATGGCGGCAACGACGGGAATCGTAACGGCAGCCGGAGCTAAGAGTGAGGTAACCAGCAACGGCACTTCTGTAATCAAATAAAAAAGTCATACTTTTGCAACTCAGACATCAACAAGAGGTACAGGGCTGAGATTAAAAACCTCAAACCCTAATAAAAACTCTCTACTTTTTAATTCGCATAAACCAATCAAATTGGTGAGGAAAAAATCCTCAAGCCCAAATTTCGACCCTGGTATTATACTCAATTCGTATAATCCGGCCAAAATAGTAAGGAAAAAGGCCTCAAACCCTAAGGTTTCATATAATTGCTATGAATCGGGTAGAGCTATAAATCAAAACTTTAAATCGATTGATGATGAAGCAACATTGGTTAACCATAATCGCTTCAATTGTCCTGAAGAAAAGGGGAATTTAAACCCTATTTCTGGATCTTTGCAAATGGTCGATAATAATAAAGTGATGAGGATGAGTGATGATATAGAAAATGTTGGGAATACTGGTGTGGGTGGTATGAGCTGTAAAGCAAAAGACTTTGGTCAAGAAAAAGATTTTTTAAAAAACCTTTTAAGTAACCAAGAGGTAATGGAATGGTCAAATGACCTTTTAAGAAATGGAAAGTCATCATACGGTTTTTTAATGAATAAGAAATCAAAAAATGATTTTGAAAATAATAAATCTTTTTATAATGAAAAAGTGTCTGATCATGTTTTTAAAACAAATAAAAGAAATGGTACAATTAAAAATAACTCTTTTAAAAATGGTAGTGGCTCAAGTATAATCAAATCCGCGTACTGTACGTTCCCTGGTGATATAAAGCCTTCTTTTAAAAATGGTAGTGGCTCAAGTATAATCAAATCCGCGTACTGTACGTTCCCTGGTGATATAAAGCCTTTACAAAATAAAAGTCATTGTGCAAAAGTTAATGTTGTCACAAATAACATAAAAAGTGATGAATGGATTTTTGACTGTGGTGCTACTCACACCATGTCTTTTGAAAAATCTGATTTTTGTTCTGAAACAAAACCTCGAGTAAATAAAATTCAAACTGCTAATGGAGGGATTGTACAAGTAAAAGGGGGTGGGAGAATTGAAATTACTCCGACGTTGAAATTATCTAATTGTTTATATATCCCGGCCCTGTCTCATAAACTATTATCCATTAGCCACATTACAAAAGAACTAAATTGTTCTGTTCTATTACACCCCACATTCTGTATCCTTCAAGACATTAGGACTGGGGTAATTATTGGGCGTGGTACTGAACGGGGTGGGTTGTACTATGTGGACGAAGTAACCCAACAAGGTACCGTGATGCTTGCTCACGGAACACCTACGAGGGAAGCTTAGTTATGGCATAGGAGGTTGGGTCACCCATCAGCCGGATATTTACACGCTTTATTTCCTAGTCTTTTTCCGTCTAATGTAAACTTAAATTGTGAAACTTGTATTTTGGCTAAAAGCCACCGAAGTACATTTAAACCTAGTAATACTAGAAAAGAAGTACCTTTTGCTTTAATTCATTCTGATGTGTGGGGTCCTGCACCGGTTGTTGGGGGCAGAAATTTCCGGTACTTTGTCTTATTTATTGATGACCATTCACGCATGACCTGGATTTATTTTTTAACTCACAAATCGGAAGTGTTTGAAAAATTTTCTCACTTTTATACAATGGTACAAACTCAATTTAACAAAAATATACAAATTTTAAGATCCGATAATGGGGGTGAGTTTGTCAATACTCCAATGAAACAATTTTGTGAAGATAAAGGGATTATTCACCAAACATCTTGTGCTCATACTCATGAACAAAACGGAGTAGCCGAACGAAAAAATCGACTACTCTTAGAAATGACAAGAGCTTTATTAATTGAATCCAAGGCTCCGAAGAGTTTTTGGCCAGAAGCTCTTGCTTCCGCTACCTATCTTATCAACCATTTACCCACTAAAATTTTGGGCACAAAAACTCCTAAAGATACTCTTTCCCAATTCCATACCCTCCCGACTTCATTTAGCATTGAACCTCGAATATTTGGGTGCTCCGTCTTTGTCCATATTCCTAAACACGAGCGTACTGAAATGTCTCGTTCTTATTGATTAAAAACGTTCCATATTAATTGATTTCGTTGCGAGGTTTTGACCTCTATATGAGACGTTTTTCAAAGACTGCATTCATTTTAAAACAAACCATAACCTTTATTTCATAAATAAAGGTTTAAAAAGCTTTACGTAGATTATCAAATAATGATAATCTAAAATATCCTGTTTACACACGACCATTACATAATGGTTTACAATACAAATATGTTACATCGAAATCAGTTTCTTGAATGCAGTTTTTACACAATATCATACAAACATGGACTCCAAATCTTGTCCTTATTTTAGTATGCACCAGCGGAAGCTCTTAATATTCACCTGAGAATAAACATGCTTTAAACGTCAACAAAAATGTTGGTGAGTTATAGGTTTAACCTATATATATCAAATCGTAACAATAGACCACAAGATTTCATATTTCAATACACATCCCATACATAGAGATAAAAATCATTCATATGGTGAACACCTGGTAACCGACATTAACAAGATGCATATATAAGAATATCCCCATCATTCCGGGACACCCTTCGGATATGATATAAATTTCGAAGTACTAAAGCATCCGGTACTTTGGATGGGGTTTGTTAGGCCCAATAGATCTATCTTTAGGATTCGCGTCAATTAGGGTGTCTGTTCCCTAATTCTTAGATTACCAGACTTAATAAAAAGGGGCATATTCGATTTCGATAATTTAACCATAGAATGTAGTTTCACGTACTTGTGTCTATTTTGTAAATCATTTATAAAACCTGCATGTATTCTCATCCCAAAAATATTAGATTTTAAAAGTGGGACTATAACTCACTTTCACAGATTTTTACTTCGTCGGGAAGTAAGACTTGGCCACTGGTTGATTCACGAACCTATAACAATATATACATATATATCAAAGTATGTTCAAAATATATTTACAACACTTTTAATATATTTTGATGTTTTAAGTTTATTAAGTCAGCTGTCCTCGTTAGTAACCTATAACTAGTTGTCCACAGTTAGATGTACAGAAATAAATCAATAAATATTATCTTGAATCAATCCACGACCCAGTGTATACGTATCTCAGTATTGATCACAACTCAAACTATATATATTTTGGAATCAACCTCAACCCTGTATAGCTAACTCCAACATTCACATATAGAGTGTCTATGGTTGTTCCGAAATATATATAGATGTGTCGACATGATAGGTCGAAACATTGTATACGTGTCTATGGTATCTCAAGATTACATAATATACAATACAAGTTGATTAAGTTATGGTTGGAATAGATTTGTTACTAATTTTCACGTAGCTAAAATGAGAAAAATTATCCAATCTTGTTTTACCCATAACTTCTTCATTTTAAATCCGTTTTGAGTGAATCAAATTGCTATGGTTTCATATTGAACTCTATTTTATGAATCTAAACAGAAAAAGTACAGGTTTATAGTCGGAAAAATAAGTTACAAGTCGTTTTTGTAAAGGTAGTCATTTCAGTCGAAAGAACGACGTCTAGATAACCATTTTAGAAAACATACTTCCACTTTGAGTTTAACCATAATTTTTGGATATAGTTTCATGTTCATAATAAAAATCATTTTCTCAGAATAACAACTTTTAAATCAAAGTTTATCATAGTTTTTAATTAACTAACCCAAAACAGCCCGCGGTGTTACTACGACGGCGTAAATCCGGTTTTACGGTGTTTTTCGTGTTTCCAGGTTTTAAATCATTAAGTTAGCATATCATATAGATATAGAACATGTGTTTAGTTGATTTTAAAAGTCAAGTTAGAAGGATTAACTTTTGTTTGCGAACAAGTTTAGAATTAACTAAACTATGTTCTAGTGATTACAAGTTTAAACCTTCGAATAAGATAGCTTTATATGTATGAATCGAATGATGTTATGAACATCATTACTACCTTAAGTTCCTTGGATAAACCTACTGGAAAATAGAAAAATGGATCTAGCTTCAATGGATCCTTGGATGGCTCGAAGTTCTTGAAGCAGAATCATGACACGAAAACAAGTTCAAGTAAGATCATCACTTGAAATAAGATTGTTATAGTTATAGAAATTGAACCAAAGTTTGAATATGATTATTACCTTGTATTAGAATGATAACCTACTGTAAGAAACTGATGATGTAGCGTGAGGGTACGAAATAGTATTATTTTTAATACAAAATACTACAAAATATGACACAAGTTTTATTAATTTACGGATGGGATATACCTAAACCTTGCTACAACACTATAGGCAGTGTACCTAATCGTAGAGTAGTGTAGTTTTTAGTAAGTCCGGTTCGTTCCACAGGGAGCTGGTGAAGTTAACGCTATATTATTAAGTTTATTTGTAAAAATATATATATAAATAAGTAGTAGTATTATTATAAAATGGGGGTTTTACCGTTTAATGACCGGTTTGTCGATTTTAAGCGTAAAAATAAATGACAAAAATTAAAGTGCGTAAAATAAATTGCGATAAATAAAATGACAGAAAATAAAGATACGATGAGAAATATAATAAAAGAATTATGCTTATTTAAACTTCCGTAATCATGATGTTTGACGTGTTGATTTTAATTTATTACCATGGGTTAATTGTCCTTTGTCCTGGTTTATTTGATACGTCT
Organism: Rutidosis leptorrhynchoides; assembly: GCF_046630445.1. NCBI lineage: Eukaryota > Viridiplantae > Streptophyta > Magnoliopsida > Asterales > Asteraceae > Rutidosis > Rutidosis leptorrhynchoides. Next base: position 337,931,212 of record NC_092343.1, on the reverse strand, counting down.
ATCTGGTTTTTGTCCATAATAGTCCATCGGTCATAAATATAAAGTGCGAGTATCCTCGTCAAATTACCCTTATACCCGAAGTCAAATATTCCAACTGATTAAGGATTTAAACTGTGACGCAGTTATCACTTCTGTCAACAATTACACCAGTTATCACTGTATGTAATCCACCCCTGTTTTAATTAGTTTATGAATATTAATTCATCCACTTGATCAGAATGAATAATCAATTACCCAACCCAATTGATTAATTAAATGATTATAACAGATTCCATATGAACGTCACTAAATAGGACAACCATAATCATTATTAATTATTAGGTTAATTAATTTGAAGATAGGTTCGACAGACTCCAATGAGTTGTCACTCAATTAGACAATACCCCCCATCTATTAATAGTCAATAGTTCAATTTCCACAAGTGTCGGTCTTTTGCCCAAACCCCAATTATGGTACAAAGCCCAATAACCCCTTCTTAATATTTTAGCCCAACATCACGATTACTTCGGCTCAAATAAGCATAATAATAACTTAGTTACGAGACATTAATGTAAAAAGGTTGAACATAACTTACAATGATTAAAAATAGCGTAGCGTTACACGGACAGAATTTCGACTTACATACTCAAAAGATCTCTATCATAAATCTTATTATTATCATAATTTAAATTTAAAATTAAGATTATTGTTATATCTTATTACATTAACATTATGATAGAGATATAGAATATAGATATTGATATTTGATATAGAAAAATAAGAAAAAGATAGAAAGAAAGAAAAAGATCGTAAAAAATCTCCCTCCAATTCATCGAACATATCGTTCGTTTTATAGGCAAATTAGAATTCAAATTTTCATTTACGACCCCTGAACTATGCTCAATTAACAACTTTTTATTATTTAATATTATTCTTATTATGAATTATTTAAATATTATATTTTATTCTTGTGCATAGTTGACTTGTAATTTTTACACCGTTGCGTCGAGCGTTGAGAGTTGGTTCATGTCCTGGTTTCGGATTTTCGAACGTCCTTTCGTACAATTTTATATCTTGTACTTTGCGTTTTGTAACTTGTACTCTTGTCATTTTTAGACGTTCTTCATCAATAAATTGAACCTTTTGAATTGTATCTTGTACATTTGAGCTTTTTGGACGTTTTGGTCTTTCAAATCTTCGTTTTTGTCTTTAAATCTTCATTTTCGAGCGATTTGCGTCTTTCGTCTTCGCACTTATTTATTTAACTATTACAACTAAAAATAAGGAAATTACATTTAAAAACATTACATATTGGAACGATATTGCTACTAAATATATGTTCATTTGGAGCACTATCAAATATCCCCACACTTGAGCGTTGCTTGTCCTCAAGCAATACAGAACTTGAAATAAAAACATACATGAATCACTTTTTTATTCATCACATTTTGTACATCAGTGATTTTGATATAGCGGTATAAACAATGACAGTAATGATGGTTAAAGGTGGGTGTGTCATCCACAGTTGCCTCGGGTTTAGGTCAACGACACTTGCAATCAAATAGCCGATTTACTTTCGGTTTCCAAAGCAAAGTGCACATTTGAAAGGCGGTTTACAGTCCCACATGACTATAAAAATTTAGATCCTTTAAGGAAATTGGATCTTTATGAAAACATTTGATCTTTTGAAAATTCAAGCTAGATTTTACCCTAGATAAGTTTTCTGATTTGATCCACCATTGGTGTTGCAAAATATATTTGTGGATCAATATTTTGGCTAAAAACATTTAGGTTTGTGTAATCCACTGCTATCCCGGTATCGGAAAGCACACATCCAGTTTACGTGTTCCGTATATTACCTTTCGGCAAACTACCGTCCGGTTGTAAAGGAAAGCGATGAACAAGAAACTGTTAAGGCAATGTCCCGTGACATGCAGATGATTATGGTCTTTTAACGTGTCGGATGCTAGAACTATCCTTGGTAGGAGCGATAGTAAAGATCATCCTATGATTTTTCGGTCTGGCACAAGGTCCTGTCTCTGACCATGCTATGCAACCACCGTTCTTACGGTTGACACCCGATTTGCTTCAGGTGACCTAATGAATTCCAGGTGAATTCCTAGGATTTTACGTTCAATGGTAATGAACGCATTGAAAATGGATTTTCAGAAAACAAATCGGTTTGTATTTTTGATCAAAATATTTTCTCGTTCAAGCTCGAGTTTAGATATCATTGAATTCCATGAGTTTGAATTCTCAATCTTTAAGGTCAATCTCAAGGATTGAGTAATATCAGGCTTAAAAGCTGATTTTTGATCTTTAAGGAGATTATCCTTTCTGGGGATCTGATTCATTAGTCTTATCAAGCTAATTTGCACGGTGCCTCCCCATTGTACGAGATAAATCCTTCTCATGGTTAGGATAAATCTGACCACATGGCGACCCTGTTTGATGCTGAGGTCCGTGGATTTCCTGCTGATTTTAGAGATGACTTTTCTAGATTTTTCGTCAACCTACAGCTGGTCTGGACGACAACTTCTTGACCTAAATCAAGAAGCGCGTGTCTTTTTCGGAAGACTTTACTTCCTTTTAATGATGGAATTGATTCATCGTGTAGATCCATCTTTCTTTCAAATGTATTACAGTAAACCGGGTAAAACTGATTAGTATCGTCCAAAGCAAAAGTACCTGCAATAATCTTGTACAAAAATATGTGATATATGTTTTAAATTGAATAACTTGGTACATTCTTCCCACACTTAGTTTCTTTCTTTGCCTTTTTATTTTCTTTTATTTCATTTTAAATGAATTCAAGCGTTTTAGGGTGTTTCTCAATTTATGTCCTTTTCGAGGTAACGATAATTTCGGTATTATCACCTAGTTTTCACCGTTCATAAATATGTATAAACATGATTTTAAATTCATTTAGTTGAAAATTTTTCAAATTTTCACAAAATTTGACAAATAAACTAAGTGCAAACCCGAGAGAATTTATAACCCTTCCCCACACTTGAGATCATGCAATGCCCTCATTTGCATGAAATCAGACTATAATTATAAATTCATGAGGGTGATTAGTGTAGAAAAGTGATTAAAAATACCCAGTTTGTAAGCATATTATTTTATATCACATTTGATATTTTGCTTCTTGTCGTCAAAATCAGTAGCTATTGCTGAACTTAATGTTAGTCTTTGAAAGTGCGTTGTTCTACCCTGTTTTGTACATAAGATAAAATACAAACATATATATATATATATATATATATATATATATATATATTTTTTTTTTTTTGAAGTTTGGTTTATAACCCCACTTTTCAAAAATTTATAAAGTATAATATTTTTGGCATACTTTAAATCAATAAAATTAAAAATAATGATAACAAAATTTGTCGCCCCGCCCTCGGGTAAAGCAATTTCGGCTTAATGACCTAGTCTTCAACTCACGACGAATTTTAGAAATCATTTTTTCAACTTAATGAATTAAAGTAAATTTTGTTTTTAAATATCACACAAAACTTAAAAGCATATTAATTTCATATAAAACCTAAAAAAAACAAAAATTCAGAATGGGGGGAGAAAACTAGTTCTTTAGTGTCTGCTAGCGGAAAAGACCAATCGGGTTCCATTCTCGGAACTACACGAGAACAGAACAACTAACTCTAGATAGCATTTTCTTTTTAGAACATTTGAATCTCCCCACACTTAGGTAGCCGTGGTGTCAAAATTGTGATTAACTTCATCGTTAATTTCTCTTGGTCCATAATCAACTTGCATATCCGTGACTTTTTCTTTAAGCCATTGGTCGGATTCCTGTGTAATATCCACAATTTCAACTAGTTTCTCCTTTTCTTTAGGTGATAGATTGGATACTAACCGGTTACATAACTTAAAGTTCCCCTTGGTTTTAGCATCGCGAATCCGTTTAATAAGTTTCTTCATTGAACTATTAATAACGGGGTCATTTAATTTCGTATCAACAACGGGGTTCTTTGTTATCATGTCATCATTAGGTGTTACTTCATTTTCCCCACACTTAGGCGTTTTATTATTATTAAGCACTACCGTTGGAGTTGGTAAAACAACATGGTTCTTACCAATCGTTTTTGCTGGTTCAACGGTTTTGGTTGGTGGAGATTTAGACTTTCGAATCATAAAGGTGATCGATTTGTCACCACTTTTAAGTGTCATTCTTCCATTTCCTACATCAAATAACGCCCCGGTGGACGCAAAGAATGGTCGACCTAAAATTAGAGGAACGTTTGGGTCCTCTTCTATGTCAATGACAATGAATTCGACTAGAAAGGTTAAATTACCTACTTGAACGGGTAGGTTGTCAGCAATTCCAACTGGGTGCTTAATGGTTTGATCAAAGAGTCGAACACTCATATCCGTTGGACTTAACTTACCTACACCTAATCTCTTATATAAGGAAAGAGGCATAACACTTACACTTGCACCTAAATCTGCTAGTGCATCATACATGACACAATCACTAAGTAGACAAGGAACAATAAATTCACCCGGATCACCTACTCTAGGTGGAGGTTTTGGTGGAACTGTATTCACCGGGTTTACTTCTACGGCTTTTGTTTCTTGTACTTTCTTATTCTTTTTCTTCTTCTTCTTTCCAGAGGTATCACAATCTTTATTACCTATCACTTGCTCATACTCAACTCCTTTTCTTGGAAACGGGATGGGTGGTTTGTATGGTGCCACCATTGGCTTTACATACTCGGGTGGTGGTGGTGTAACTTCTTCATTTTTACTCTCATCTAAAACCTTCCCATCTTCCGGAGCTGGTTTTTCAGAATTTGTTGAAACCATATTAACATTCTCTTTCCGAGGATTTACTTCAGTATTACTCGGTAGCTTTCCTTGTTCCCTCTCACTCATCATGCTAGCAAGAGTACTTACGTGTTTTTCTAGATTCAAAATGGAAGCTTGTTGAGTTCTTAATGACTGATCAAACCTCTCATTTGTTTGGGTTTGAGTTTCAATAAATTGTGTTTGAGATTCAACTAGCTTGAATACCACGTCTTCCATATTTGACTTTTTCTCTTCGGTTTGTTGTGGTGGTTTATACAAGCCATGTCTTTGTGGATTGAAAGTGTTGTTTTGAGTTGGTTGGTTATTCGAACCTTGTTGGTTATACGAGTTGTTGTTGGGTCCATTTGGATTGTAAAGAATGTTTTGATTTCGATTGAAGTTTATCCTTGGCGGTTGATAATTATTTTGATAATTACTTCCCGTCCTTTGGTTCATATAGGAAACATTCTCTCTTTGTTCCATCGTTGGTTCAATGTGACAATCTTTCAATAAGTGTGGTCCACCGCATTGCTCACAACTGATTCGTATTGCGTGAATATCTTTATTCATCTTTTCCATTCGTCTTTCGAAAGCATCTATTTTTGCGGAAACGGAATCAAAGTCATGGCTAGAATCGGCTCTAGCCGCTTTAGATGATCGAAAGATATCTTTTTCTTGGTGCCACTCATGCGAGTGGGAGGCTGTGTTATCAATAATTTTGTAAGCTTCAGTTGCGGTTTTCTTCATAATGGAACCACCAGCTGTTATGTCGATGTCTTTTCGTGTAGCAACGTTGACACCTTGGTAGAATATTTGTACTATTTGGTAAGTGTCTAAACCGTGTTGAGGACATCCTCTCAACATCCTTCCGAATCTTGTCCACGCCTCATATAATGTTTCATTTGGCTTTTGCGCGAACGTAACAATTTCTCCTTGAAGTCTCACGGCTTTAGATGCCGGAAAGAATTGTTTAAGAAATTTTTCAACTAAAACATCCCATGTGTCAATCGCCCCTTCAGGTAACGATTCTAACCAATCTTTGGCTTCTCCCTTTAAAGTCCAGGGAAACAACATGAGATAGATCTGTTCATCCTCCACTTCTCGGATTTTGAATAGTGTACAAATTCTTTTAAACGTACGAAGGTGTTCGTTTGGGTCTTCATTCGGCGTACCACTATATTGGCACTGATTAGTTACCATGTGTAGAATTTGTCCTTTAATTTCATAATCTGGAGCATTAACTTCTGGTTTAATAATGGCGTGACCTTGGCCAGTGCGCTTAGCTCTCATTCGTTCTTCCATACTTAGAGGTTCTAGATTTTCCATGATTGGATTTGTTGTATCCGAATCACTAGAGGATTCTGATTTAATGGTTTCTTTCCTCAATAATCTCTGTTTGAATGATTGGTGGTTCCGGAGGAAAATTTAATGGTTCGGGATCTACAAACCGTTCCTGAATATTCTCCGGATTCTCAATTGTGAGGTTTGTTTCAAAAACTGGATTATCGGAAATTTGAGTTTGAGGATTTGGTCGACTTGATGACGATTCTAAAGAAAAATCAACGGCGGCGATATTCGTTAAACGATGTCTTGATCGAGTTACAGGTGGTGAACGTATGACCGGCGGCGAACGTCTTGCTCGGTGCATTCACTGAATATCCTATTAGTTTTTAAAAAGGAAAGAAAAATTATAATAAGTTATCCAACCAATAGACTTTTCTGATTTTGCCCACGTTTCGAATAGCCAAAAGATGCAGCAGAGGGGCAGGATTCGTTTGGTCTCAATATAATTGAGGACTGTTTGGCTCCAATAACCCGGTCCACGTACAAATCCAACTATTACTACGAACCAGAAAATTTTGATGTCTATCAATTTAACCACTTAAAATAAATTTTCGTAATTTTAAGAAATTTAGAGAAGAAGTAGAAAAAAAAAAAAAAAAATCTAAGTCCTAAAAACTAGAATGGCGAGAAATAAGAGAGAAAAAAATTGCGCGTCGAAAAATGTCGAAAAATAAAAGGTCGAAAAATAGGCGTCGAAAAATAAAAATAAGAAAGTAGTGCGAAATACGGCGTCGTAAAATTCTAAAGCACCTAAAACTTAGTCTAAGGAATAAGCACTTAAGGGATTTTACGGCAAAGCCTAAAAATTCTAGAAGTAAAAATAACTATGGCAAAACTAAACTTAATACTAAAAGTTGCGACTATAGTCTAAAAATCTAAAGGTAATAAAACTAAAAAAAACATTTTTTTTTTTATAGACAAAATTTTAAAAATATATATATATTTTTTTTTTTAATAAATTTTTTTTTTTTTTTTTTTTTTTTTCTTTACGTTTTTTTTTTTTTACGTTTTTTTTTTTTTTTTTTTTTTTTTTTTTTTTTTTTTTTAAAAAAAAACGATTTTTTTTTTTTTTTTTTTTTTTTTTTTTAAAACGATTTTTTTTTTCTTTTTAAAAAAAACGATTTTTTTTTTTTTTTTTTTTTTACACAAATTTTTTTTTTTTTTTTTTTTTTTTTTTTAAAACGATTTTTTTTTTTTTACAAATTAATAATTTTTTTATAATTATAATTTTTTTTTTTTAAAATTTTTTTTTTTTTTTTTTTTTTAATTCAATTACTATTCATGAATAGTAAATGAAAATAAATTAATTAATTTACTATTCACATGAAAGCGACATGATAGCAATTATTAATTATAAGTTACATAATATACCCCTAAAGTATTTAGTAAATACGACTTTTTTTTTTAAATTTTACGTAAACTTTTATTCTTAAATATTTTTATATTATTATATTCTATTTCAATATTATTATATTATTATATTCTATTTCAATATTATTATATTATTATATTTTATTTCAATATTATTATAATTAAAAATATAGCGTTTTAGCGTTCCCCGGCAGCGGCGCCAAAAACTTGATGATGTAGCGTGAGGGTACGAAATAGTATTATTTTTAATACAAAATACTACAAAATATGACACAAGTTTTATTAATTTACGGATGGGATATACCTAAACCTTGCTACAACACTATAGGCAGTGTACCTAATCGTAGAGTAGTGTAGTTTTTAGTAAGTCCGGTTCGTTCCACAGGGAGCTGGTGAAGTTAACGCTATATTATTAAGTTTATTTGTAAAAATATATATATAAATAAGTAGTAGTATTATTATAAAATGGGGGTTTTACCGTTTAATGACCGGTTTGTCGATTTTAAGCGTAAAAATAAATGACAAAAATTAAAGTGCGTAAAATAAATTGCGATAAATAAAATGACAGAAAATAAAGATACGATGAGAAATATAATAAAAGAATTATGCTTATTTAAACTTCCGTAATCATGATGTTTGACGTGTTGATTTTAATTTATTACCATGGGTTAATTGTCCTTTGTCCTGGTTTATTTGATACGTCTATCTGGTTTTTGTCCATAATAGTCCATCGGTCATAAATATAAAGTGCGAGTATCCTCGTCAAATTACCCTTATACCCGAAGTCAAATATTCCAACTGATTAAGGATTTAAACTGTGACGCAGTTATCACTTCTGTCAACAATTACACCAGTTATCACTGTATGTAATCCACCCCTGTTTTAATTAGTTTATGAATATTAATTCATCCACTTGATCAGAATGAATAATCAATTACCCAACCCAATTGATTAATTAAATGATTATAACAGATTCCATATGAACGTCACTAAATAGGACAACCATAATCATTATTAATTATTAGGTTAATTAATTTGAAGATAGGTTCGACAGACTCCAATGAGTTGTCACTCAATTAGACAATACCCCCCATCTATTAATAGTCAATAGTTCAATTTCCACAAGTGTCGGTCTTTTGCCCAAACCCCAATTATGGTACAAAGCCCAATAACCCCTTCTTAATATTTTAGCCCAACATCACGATTACTTCGGCTCAAATAAGCATAATAATAACTTAGTTACGAGACATTAATGTAAAAAGGTTGAACATAACTTACAATGATTAAAAATAGCGTAGCGTTACACGGACAGAATTTCGACTTACATACTCAAAAGATCTCTATCATAAATCTTATTATTATCATAATTTAAATTTAAAATTAAGATTATTGTTATATCTTATTACATTAACATTATGATAGAGATATAGAATATAGATATTGATATTTGATATAGAAAAATAAGAAAAAGATAGAAAGAAAGAAAAAGATCGTAAAAAATCTCCCTCCAATTCATCGAACATATCGTTCGTTTTATAGGCAAATTAGAATTCAAATTTTCATTTACGACCCCTGAACTATGCTCAATTAACAACTTTTTATTATTTAATATTATTCTTATTATGAATTATTTAAATATTATATTTTATTCTTGTGCATAGTTGACTTGTAATTTTTACACCGTTGCGTCGAGCGTTGAGAGTTGGTTCATGTCCTGGTTTCGGATTTTCGAACGTCCTTTCGTACAATTTTATATCTTGTACTTTGCGTTTTGTAACTTGTACTCTTGTCATTTTTAGACGTTCTTCATCAATAAATTGAACCTTTTGAATTGTATCTTGTACATTTGAGCTTTTTGGACGTTTTGGTCTTTCAAATCTTCGTTTTTGTCTTTAAATCTTCATTTTCGAGCGATTTGCGTCTTTCGTCTTCGCACTTATTTATTTAACTATTACAACTAAAAATAAGGAAATTACATTTAAAAACATTACATATTGGAACGATATTGCTACTAAATATATGTTCATTTGGAGCACTATCAGAAACAAAGATTTCTTGAGGTTGGATGATCACCTTACAAGATTGGAAGTGAGCTAGCAAACTTGAAAGTATTCTTGATTTTATGTAACTAGAACTTGTAAAATATATGAAGAACACTTAGAACTTGAAGATAGAACTTGAGAGAGATCAATTAGATGAAGAAAATTGAAGAATGAAAGTGTTTGTAGGTGTTTTTGGTCATTGGTGTATGGATTAGATATAAAGGATATGTAATTTTGTTTTCATGTAAATAAGTCATGAATGATTACTCATATTTTTGTAATTTTATGAGATATTTCATGCTAGTTGCCAAATGATGGTTCCCACATGTGTTAGGTGACTCACATGGGCTGCTAAGAGCTGATCATTGGAGTGTATATACCAATAGTACATACATCTAAAATCTGTGTATTGTACGAGTACGAATACGGGTGCATACGAGTAGAATTGTTGATGAAACTGAACGAGGATGTAATTGTAAGCATTTTTGTTAAGTAGAAGTATTTTGATAAGTGTCTTGAAGTCTTTCAAAAGTGTATGAATACATATTAAAACACTACATGTATATACATTTTAACTGAGTCGTTAAGTCATCGTTAGTCGTTACATGTAAATGTTGTTTTGAAACCTTTAGGTTAACGATCTTGTTGAATGTTGTTAACCCATTGTTTATTATAACAAATGAGATGTTAAATTGTTATATTATCATGATATTATGATATATAATATATCTCAGTATGATGTATATACAGTTAAATGTCGTTACAACGATAATCGTTACATATATGTCTCGTTTCGAAATCATTAAGTTAGTAGTCTTATTTTTACATATGTATTTCATTGTTAATACACTTAATAATATATTTACTTATCATTTAACATAATTAACCAAGTGTATCAATATCTTAATATGATTCATATGTACCTAGTAAGACGTTGTTATAACGATAATCGTTATATATATCGTTTTCGAGTTTCTTAAATTAATAGTCTCATTTTTATGTATATAACTCATTGTTAAAATACCTAATGAGATACATACTTATAATAAAAACATGTTAACTATATATATAACCATATATATGTCATCGTATAGTTTTTACAAGTTTTAACGTTCGTGAATCACCGGTCAACTTGGGTGGTCAATTGTCTATATGAAACATATTTCAATTAATCAAGTCTTAACAAGTTTGATTGCTTAACATGTTGGAAACATTTAATCATGTAAATATCAATCTCAATTAATATATATAAACATGGAAAAGTTCGGGTCACTACACGTACCAAACTTGATCCATGTGCGAAAAAATGTGTCATGGTTGGCTATGGAATAAACCAAAAAGGGTATCGGTGTTATAGTCCCAAAAGGCGTCATGTTTTTACTACAATGAACTGTGACTTTGTCGAAACCGAATATTTTTATAACCCCCAACACACAAGTGAGGGGGAGATTGAAACTAATGACATTGTGAGTTGGTTGGAAAGGATTCCCTCATCAGAAGAAGTGAATCACAGTATAAAAACATCAAAAGGTACAGTAATCGAAGAAGATCAAGAAAATCTAGCACAAGACGAACCAGAATGTTCAAGTCAAACTGGATCAACGCAACAAATTCCTGACGAACCACAAAGTTCAAGTCACGAATCAACTCACCAAGATCCTCCTAACGAACCACAAAGTTCAAGTCACGAATCAACTCACCAAGATCTTCCAGTTGAAACACAAAATTCAAGTCAGGAAACAACTCAACAAGGTACATCGGACGAACGTCAAAGTTCAAGTCAGGAATCAACTCAACAAAAAAATCAAAATTCAAGTCAAACTCAAGAAAGTCAAAATATTTCAACTGAAGGATACGTCTTGCCACCAAGAGCCAACAGAGGAGTTCCACAAAAAAGATATGATCCCGAAAAGAAGCTCTCAGATCAAGATATCCGATGGCGAATGTTGCCAAAGGAAATTTATCAGAAGGAGCAAAGAAATTCAATTCCGCACTATACTCAGAAGAAATACCAACGTCTGTCGAACAAGCCTTAAAGTCACAAAATTGGAGAAAGGCAATGGAAGTTGAAATGGAAGCTTTGATTACGAATGATACATGGGAAAAATGTATTATTCCTCGAGAAAAGAAACTAGTTGGATGTCGCTGGGTGTTTACAATAAAATACAAACCAGATGGCACAATTGAAAGATATAAAGCCCGGCTTGTTGCCAAGGGATATACTCAGACCTACGGAATAGACTATTCTGAGACTTTCTCACCGGTGGCTAAAATTGACACCATTAGAGTCCTCTTCTCTGTTGCTGCAAATAAAGGGTGGCCCCTTCACCAATTTGATGTGAAAAATGCTTTTCTACATGGCGAACTTAAGGAAGAGGTTTATATGCAAGCTCCACCAGGATTCTCGAAAAACTTCAAAAATAGGGAAGTTTGTCGCCTTAAAAAATCTTTATATGGGCTAAAACAATCCCCTCGGGCTTGGTTTGGGAAATTTACCTTAGCAATGAAAAAATATGGTTATAAACAAAGTAACTCAGATCACACACTATTTTTCAAACAAAGAAATCAACTAATTACTTGCTTAATTATCTATGTAGATGATATGATAATTACAGGAAATGACAGAGACGAATTTTTCAACTTAAAAGCAAATTTATCAAACGAATTTGAAATGAAAGATCTTGGAATGTTAAAATATTTTTTGGGAATCGAAGTTCTTAGATCTCAACAAGGAATCTTTATATGTCAAAACAAATATGTTCTTGATCTACTTGCTGAAATATGGATGATCTACTGCAAACCAGCTGAGACCCCTGCAATTCCAAACCAGAAGTTGTTTATCGAAGAAGGAGATGAACTTGCAAATAAAGAACAATACCAAAGGATCGTTGGAAAGCTCATCTACCTTGCTCATACTCGTCCAGATATAGCATATGCAGTAGGAGTCGTCAGCCAGTTTATGCATCATCCTCAAGTACATCACATGGAAGCTGTGTGGAGAATCATCAGATATCTCAAAAGAACAGCTGGACATGGAGTTGTATTCAAAAACAACGGACACCTCAAAACTCAGATATATACAGATGCAAGCTGGGGAGGTGAAAAAGGAGACAGAAAATCCACACCAGGGTATTTTTCCTCGGTTGGCGGGAACTTGGTTACATGGAAAAGTAAAAAACAAAAGGTTGTAGCTCTTTCAAGTGCTGAAGCTGAATTCAGAGGAATAGCACGAGGAGTACAAGAAGCGTTATGGATACGAAAGCTACTAACGGAGATCGGATTCCCACCAGAAGACACTAGTCAGATTTTTTGCGACAATGAAGCAGCAATTGGTATTTCAGAAAACCCAGTTCAACATGATCGGACAAAACATGTTGAAATCGACAGACACTTCATAAAGGAAAAACTCGAAGCCGAAATTATCTCTCTCCCATTTGTTAGATCTGAAGACCAATTAGCAGATATACTCACAAAGGCGGTCAACGGAAGAATTTTCAGTGAAGTCTTAGTCAAGTTGAATATCGGGAATCCCACTATTCAACTTGAGGGGGAGTGTTAGAAAATAAAATAAATAAAAGCCATCAACGGCTATAACTCCCAACGGCTCTTTAGGACCAACTAGCCGTTAGTTTTTTGTTTATAAATAGGAAACATATCAAATGTATTAGAAACCAATTTTTAGAGTAACAAATTCAATTATATCAAACAAATTAGTATTCAATACAAGATTATATTATCAAATTATTGTTTTAACAAAAAACACCTCTATTGAATTAATGAAAATGGTAGCACTTAACTTGTCTATTAGGGATAATTTTTTCGACCCATTAACTTTTTGACAAAATTACCCATTAAAGACTATTTAAATGGTGAATGTAACAAAGAGAAGTTACCCATCTCAAGACATGTTAATTTTCGCATCTCTGAGTTAGTGTACAGTGTTTCCTTTACCACCCAGGTTTACTCGATTTGACTGTTTCAGCTCCGTTCTGTAACGAAACAGAAAAATATTACTATAACATTTAATTTGTGAAGTTTTACATTTGTGTACATCTACTGTATTTATGTATACATAATTATAATTTTGGTTGCATCAATTATATAACTAAAATTTTCACAAACATTCATGCAAATAAAGAAATTTTTTAAAAGTGGTTGGTATGGTGTACCTGTACAAGTTAAGTGAGCATATGAAGCATCAAATAGTTTTTCTATAACCCATCCACATTGCAGTTACGACTCTATCAATGGCATTTTTTTTGCTCTGGTTAGAGTCCTCGTGCTATCTCTTTTAGCTATGAACCTTTACCACCTGATCAATATCATTGTCAGTTTCACTTATCAATTATATCAAATTAACTAAAAGGCTGAATCCATATTCAAAGTTTTCGAGTATTGATTACTCGAGTCCCATCATCCGTTATTCTTCGATTCTCATATAACTCTACATTAAGAAAAAAGTGGCTTCGGGTTTTACCTAAATTTCAACAGTATAATGCTAAGGTTTACGCCAAGATCGTTGACTTCTTTGCTTATACCAAATCTGAATCCCATGGATATTCAAACTATCAAATTTACAAAATATTGTCAGTTGAATAATATATCAATAAAATCTCAATCAGAGAAAATTTTCAACTATATATAATAAAAGAAAAGTGTATTTTTATAATAGCATGCAGAGATTGGATATCAGAATATAATCAAAGGTAACTTGGATGCATCAATGACATTACCGAAGTGGGAACCATCCTTAGTATACAAGTTAAGAAAATAAAACCAGTAGTGTTAAAAACATACTCCGTAATATACAAGAGGGTTAAACCCAAAAATAGGCTACAAACTTACATAAATGTGCCGATGTCGCCCACAAACTCATTTCCGTCCTACTGTCGCCTACAAACTTATAAAAAATGTGCTGATGTTAACATTTTGTTACCGGTTACCTGCTGAACCGGTAAAGTTAATTATTTAACTTTTTTTAATCATTTTATATGTCCCGATGTCGCCCATATACTTTCAGTTCTGTTCCGATGTCGCCCATATACTTTCAGTTCTGTTTCGATGTATCACCGACGTGTCATGACTACTTAGAAGCCACGTATCAACCATTTTGGTTGACGGTTAAAAAAAAGTATTTTGTTTATATTAGCACATTTTTTATAAGTTTGTAGGCGACAGTAGGACGAAAATGAGTTTGTGAGCGACATCGGTACATTTGTGTAAGTTTGTAGCCTATTTTTAGCCTTAACCGTATACAAGATTCCACAATATTTTCACTCTGCTTGCTGTCTTATTCTTGTGGAGCTGTATAATGGCGTATGGTGGCATTTGCTACTTATGAGCAAAATTATAAGTTATTTGCATGCATTTAATCCTACATTTTAATACTACAAGAATTGATAACATCCAATGATTCCTATTGCTAGCCTTATGTACATACTAAAGTTCATCACTCCTATTCATTGACTTATATATTAGAATATGATGCATCAAATATATCCATACTAAAGAAAAGATAACTGCATTGAAAAAATCATTTATTTTTTACTTTAACTAACACGATAAACAAAATAATATACACTTTTACAAATAAATAGAATATAGCACACTAAAAAAAGACAAATGTCAACAGTGCTTACAAGATTAATAGCAAAGAAGAATACAACAGTTTCATGGATCAGTGGCCAAAACGGCAAGAATAATATTCTTTCAAGCCCTAAAAAAAGTTCAAAATGCAAAATCAAGCCGTGACACGCCCAAATCATGGTGATTTCTATAATTCATTATTCAGCTATACATGATGAATTGTACTGAATGTACGAATATATTGATTACAAGATTTTGATTATAATAAACAAAATCCCAAATCAAAAACCCTAAGCCTATTTTAATGATGAGATTGCAAATACTTACATTGATTTTCAGTATTCAAGCCAATTAAATGGTCTTCAACAATCATGTATTGAACCGAGAATACGTCATAGCTACATCATCGAAGGATTGATTGAAAGATTTAGGGCAAGAAATACTTCAAAGTAAGTGTCGCAAAATTTCAATGTCATTCCAACCTGAGTTACAGTGATATGAATTTCGTAGACGGTGCAAAATTAGGGTTTAAACTTGTGTTCACCGTGGGTTTTTCCGCAAATGAATTGTGAGCGTTTCAAATGTGTATACATTTTAGTTTTGACAGCTAAGCTTTTTTGCAAAAATGGTGATGTAATTTTAGTTTTGTTAGGGAGGTCCCAACGGTCCGCCCACCTCCGCTCACACCGTCCAGGCTGGGCGCCGTTGGCACGGAGGCCGCCCAGCACCCCACCCAGCTCCATCTGCTTCCATTTCGTCCAGTTTGAGCATGTTTGAGGACGACAATAAAAGGGACCGTTGCAAAAAAAAAAAAAAAAAAAAAATTAATAAAAAAAGCCAACGGCTCTTTCAAAAGGCTATATGTCATTTTCCTTTTTTTTTTCTTTTTCTTTTTTTACTCTATTTAAACACAACCCACTACTTCATTTTACACACACAAATTACATATTATTCTCTCATTCTCATCTTTTTTATACACTTTTCTCACTTTTTTTTACCATAAAAATGTGTTCCAAAAAAACACCAAACAAAGAAAAAGCGAAACAACGTCCGGTAGTTCATGATCCAAATGCGGTGAGTCGAGATATGATGCAAAATTTACTCGAAAACTCGCAACAAACTACCGGGTTTTCTCGATTTGCAAATACTAATCCATTTTCCGGTATGTTCGGAAATATCCCACACGAAAGTCAACAATCTCAACATATTCAAGTTTACCCGAACCAACAAACTCAACCACTTCAATACTACCCGAACCAACATTCTCAACAACGTCCATACTACCCGAACCAACAATCTCAACATTCTCAACAACTTCATTCATACCCGAACCAACAACAAACTCAACAAACACCTTACTATCCAAGTCTACGTGACGAATCATCCGATGAAGAAGTTCTCGAAACACCACTCCAAAATGAACCCGAATCCGATCCCGAGCCCGAACCCGAACCCGAACGTGATCCGAAAAAAGGAAAAGGAAAGAAAGTGAGGTGTCCGAAGGTTCCTTGGACCGACTTGGAGACAAAAAATTTAGCCGAGCGTTTTTTGTATGTTTCCGAGCATTCGAGTGTCGGAAACGACCAAAATCATAATTCATTTTGGGGTGAAGTCCGAAGACAATATAATTCGATTGTTACGGAGAAAAGACGTGTGGATCAAATAAGTGGAAATGGTCCAAAATACAAAGGGATGTCAAGATATGGATTGCGCTTTACAAAAAATACGAAAAATGTGGCAAAGTGGTTGTAATAACGAAGACATTATGAAGGCGACCCGAACCGATTTCAAAGCGCAAACAAAGGGCCGACACTTTGCGTTTAAGGATGTGTGGCGAGTGTTAAGGGATTGCCCGAAGTTTTTAGAAGGTGAAAGTATATCGAGTAACAACAAACGAAAACAAGCCGATGATATACCAATCAATGTTCCAACCAAGGGAAGTTCCAACCCGAACACAAGCACGCTCCCCGACCCAATCCAAATGGAAAATTTGTTAAAGGATATCGACCCAATCCGACGTCCTCTAAGTCGAGCTAAAAGTCAAAGGGACTCTTACTCATCCGATGCCGCGAGCCGTATGTCTTCTGATGAAGTCCGCTTTAAAATTGCTCAATCGACCCAAGCTTCACAAGAAATGACGAATCAAACAATGAAAAAGCTACAACAAGACAGCGACATGCGAACTATGTTTAAAGGGTTAAAGCTTCTTTCCAAACCGGTTTCACGAGACTTGCCTTCCGATGAATACGATATGTTAATGCGGGCTCGAGAAAAAATTAAGAAAAAATATGCGAAGCAATTGAAAAACTTGGACGACGACGAGGAGTAGTTTTATTATTTAGTTTTCTAGTATTTTATTTTAATTGTCGTAATGTTTTAATTTTTAATTAATGTATTTTTTTTTTAATTTTAATGAAATGGTAGTTTTATGTTGTTTATTTAAATTTAAAATTTATAATATAAATAATAATAATTATTTGATAATATAAAAAAATTAAAAAAGAAAATAAAAAAATATGGAAGGAATGAGTCATGATTGGAAGTGTTTAGTCTTGAGAAGCAATTGAAAAACTTGGACGACGACGAGGAGTAGTTTTATTATTTAGTTTTCTAGTATTTTATTTTAATTGTCGTAATGTTTTAATTTTTAATTAATGTATTTTTTTTAATTTTAATGAAATGGTAGTTTTATGTTGTTTATTTAAATTTAAAATTTATAATATAAATAATAATAATTATTTGATAATATAAAAAAATTAAAAAAGAAAATAAAAAAATATGGAAGGAATGAGTGTCATGATTGGAAGTGTTTAGTCCTGAGAAGGAAGTGAGATGGAAATGCTGATGTGGCGTTAAATGGTTGGTTAGTGCTTGAAAGAGTTCTGTCACCATTAGGACCTCTCTTATAAAAGAGAAATAAAAGAGATCACGAATATGAAATCATGCGCATGTGGTCGGGCAGCGTAACGATGTTATACATCATAAATAAATAGTATTTTCGCCTAAACGAGTTATAGCGCATGTTTAACAATGCGCGTATAAATTCATGAATTCTATTAAGAGAAATGGTATACAAGAAATTCAGTTTTGCGCATGTAGTATACATACGTAGTGTATTTAATTAAAAAGTGGATTAAATCCCAATTTATTCACTCAGCTCTTGAAAATTGCCAGAATAATATATACTTCGTGTAAAATAATCCTTTCAGGGGCAGCCGTCAAAACCAAAAATCAAACACACCTTTTTAATCAGTGCTTGTATAGTTGTTTCTTGATTGTTTTTTATAGAAAATTAATTTGTTCGTAGATCTGAGCCACAATACCACCATACGGTTTTAAAGGCACAATCAAATTAAGTTCTAGAATATTAACATAAACACTGATAAAACTTACAGATATATGTAGAAGATCTGAATCACGCATCAGATCTGAACAGTAAAAGACACGAGACCTATTGCTGCGGGTCCCACGGATGGCGCCATTAGATCAAGCATAGATCTGAGCCGTTGACAGAAGTACGCTTGAATCAACGAAAGAGGGGTTTTTGGGGTTCAACGACATCTACACTCCAGTCCGGAACCGTGATAACCCGAATCGAGATGAAGATCTCGAGAGGGTGGAAGATTGGCCCTGGCCGTCTGGTTGAGTCGGGTTTTCGGGCCGTAAGGGAAAAAAGCCTATGAAGGCAAAAACGCTTGGATTGTATCGTAGAGAGAGAGTGAGAGGGGATAAGGTAGAGAGAGAAAGATAAAATTTCAAGATGAGATGGCAAATGAGGAGGGTGACTCCTCTATTTATATTGGGAGCATTAGGGTTTAGGAGACTAATGGGCTTTTTTCTATGCCAAGCCCAATGAGAAAGCATGATGGGCTACGCACGTCATCAGATAGCGAGGATCATAGACTTTTAAAATAATTTACATTACATTTTCGAAAGGAAGCCGCACGAAATGTGTGACCTCTTAACAAGAGAGAGACGTCCTCGCACAGACGGGCGGGTCGATCTAGGATTCACTTATAAGTTTAAGTGCGGATGAGAAGAAACGTGAATCGTTGGCTATAAAAAATAGTTTACACCAGGTGAGAAAATCTCCGAAAATGATTTCTTGTGCCACAAATATTGAATCATAGGATTGATGTTTACGAGGGTGTTGCGGTTTAGCCGTGAACTATTGGAAGTAGAAACTTCTCAAACGAGCTTAGTGGAATCTCTATCTGCGATACCAGTGTAATAATAGTTAGGGTTGATACCAATCTATAATACATTTGGGGATGAATCCCACATAATGCCTCCCTTAAGAATTGGCGTGATCACTGTGCGTATCTTAGACACTGATTTCACAGCCCGCACTTATGCCACGGCCAACCCTAAAAAGGAATAGTTGATGAGCGCAAAGAGGTATGTTTTGTTCTTGCACTGAGGATAAGAAGAACTATTCATAGTGTAAAGTAATACGGATTTTTTTGTTTTTTATAAAATGCGTTAAAGAAATTTTGAAAAAGTTTGAGTCGTTTGAAGTTACAATAATAATTAAACGAAGTTCTTAGTAAAACGTGTACCATTATAAGTAAAACAATTTGGGCTAGTTAAACCACCCATAAAAGAATTTGATTTAAAAGAAAAGAAAATATGTACTAACCGAAAATAAGTAAATGTAATTTTATTTACGTTATTATATAAATATATAAGATTTATAAAATTTGCACGAGTGACTGTAAATAAATTTATTTATAAAATTTCGAGAGGATCGAACTGTAAAATAGTGTAAAATAGTGTGTGTAAAATTTTGATAAACAGAATATTCATATTTTGAAGGTTACGAGTTGGAGAAAGATCGAGGAAGATCGAGTGAAGGGCCTTGAAAATTTCGGTTGATATTTGAGCAACAATGTTACGAGGTAATGAAAACTATTGAATTTAAATATGGTTGATGACTATTATCAGGGTATAAATTTTCGGAACCAAAAATGCTCATCTGCGAAGCTGTTGTTGACAAGTGAGGTATGAATGGTAGAGTATGAGAATGAGAAGTTAATCCCCTATTGACTTTGAAATGCCAACTGGTTATGACTAGTATGGGAGTCGGAAGACTAGCAGTGATTGCCCTTATTATATATACTCGTGGATTGCTTGATTCCTACAGTCACAAAGATTTCATAATAACTTGGTCATGAATAATCTGATGTTCGCATAGACAAGTATGAAGACACGCTAAAGCAGTTGCTTTTGACTATGTGATGATCATTGAAAATCAATTTATCAATTTTTTATTAAATCTGTAATTATTGCCGGGATAGTATGAATTTCACCAATGAGTAAGGGCGATGTAAGGACATCGTGTCACTTACTTATTGTTAGAACCATTAATATATAATATCACACCCCAATTAGGGCCTGGGTGAATGTGACATTAATATCAAAAATACCAACATATTATATAATGAGAACGACATTATATGATAAAAACAAACTTTATTGAGTACGCGGCGGAAAATAGAATGTCGTTACAAGAATTGAAATTACAAGAATGTAAATAAATGCATAAATAATAATTGTGACTCTTTCTTCAAGTCTTAGAGTCCAAGTAGCATCACATAGATAAGAGCAAGCTGATCAATCGTAACCTGAGAGAAAACATGCTAAAGTGTTAACCAAAAAGGTTGAGTGAAGTTCATAGGTTTAACAAAATAGTTGACCGTTGTTTAGACCACAAGATTTTTATTTATAAAGGTAGATCTCGCAGGGATCTAAAAGTTAATGCCAAGTTTGTGATATTTAGACTAAACAGTTTCAAAGTTTGCCCCGTGACAACTGTCCTTGTCGGTTTGAATCATTATTAAGTAATACAATGACTTGGTCAAATGTATCGGGGACGTTACTCCCGATAGGCCTACCACCAATAATTAAGAATGCGTTATGTAAAAGCAATTAAAAATATCACAGTGGGGACTTGCAGGACATAGCCAGGTATAGCACAGTTTAGTAGTTGGTACTTGTGTCTAAATTGTAAATATTAAAAGAAGCATGTGTCTCACCCCAATAAGTTTAAATAAATTGCGCAATAGTAAGTGGGGCTATGAAGTTCACCTCAGTAAGTAGGAGAAGAGTTGTTATTCCTCGGAATAGAAGAGTTGGATGAATGTGAGGAGAATGTCAACCTAATGACTGATAATGCTAAAAACGAACATATATTTCATAGCATTATCCCTCAAGAAAGACAAGCTTTTAGTTGCAATTGTTCTATTTACAAGTGATAGTCGTTTAAATAATAAAAGGAGAAGACAAAAGACAGATTCGACGAATTGAAGACGTAAAGGACCAAAAAGCTCAAAAGTACAAAGTACAATCAAAATGGTTCAAATTATTGATGAGAAACGTCTCAAAATTACAAGAGTACAAGACGCGAAACGCAAAATACAAGATATTAAATTGTACGCAAGGACGTTCGAAAATCCGGAACCGGGACCAGAGTCAACTCTCAACGCTCGACGCAACGGACTAAAAATTACAGGTCAACTATGCACATAAATATAATATAATATTTAAATAATTCTTAAAATTATTTATATATTATATTTATTTATTAAATCCGTCGGCAGAATGAAAACAAACGCATGTGAGCTGGAAAAAGGGGGCAGTAGGTGACAGGCCTGATGCTATAAATTTCGCAGTTTTGAGCGATCTTTAACACATCTTTTTCTTTCCTTTCTCTGAATGTAAAGATATATATATATATATATATATATATATATATATATATATATATATATATATATATATATATATATATATATATATATATATTTATATTTTAATTTTAATTTTAATTTTAAATTCTAATAATAAGGGTATGTTAGCGAATGTTGTAAGGGTGTAAGTCGAAATTATGTCCGTGTAACGCTACGCTATTTTTAATCATTGTAAGTTATGGTTATTGTTATTTTTAAATTAATGTCTCGTAGCTAAGTTATTATTATGCTTATTTAATGCCGAAGTAATCGTGATGTTGGACTAAATATTAAAATTGAGTAATTGGGCTTTGTACCATAATTGGGGTTTGGACAAAAGAACGACACTTGTGGAAATTAGACTATGGGCTATTATGTAGTGACCCGAACTTTTCCATGTTTAAATATATTAATTGAGATTGATATTTACATGATTAACTGTTTCCAACATGTTAAGCAATCAAACTTGTTAAGACTTGATTAATTGAAATATGTTTCATATAGAAAATTGACCACCCAAGTTGACCGGTGATTCACGAACGTTAAAACTTGTAAAAACTATATGATGACATATATATGGATACATATATAGTTAACATGATACTATGATAAGTAAACATATCATTAAGTATATTAACAATGAACTACATATGTAAAAACAAGACTACTAACTTAATGATTTTTAAACGAGACATATATGTAACGATTATCGTTGTAAAGACATTTAATGTATATATATCATATTAAGAGATATTCATACATGATAATATCATGATA
Organism: Rutidosis leptorrhynchoides; assembly: GCF_046630445.1. Classification (NCBI taxonomy): domain Eukaryota; kingdom Viridiplantae; phylum Streptophyta; class Magnoliopsida; order Asterales; family Asteraceae; genus Rutidosis; species Rutidosis leptorrhynchoides. The sequence continues at coordinate 337,908,576 of NC_092343.1, read as the reverse complement.
ATATAATAATTTAAAATCTCATTTGATATTATAAATATTGGGTTAACAACATTTAACAAGATCGTTAACCTAAAGGTTTCAAAACAACACTTACATGTAACGACTAACGATGACTTAACGACTCAGTTAAAATGTATATACATGTAGTGTTTTAATATGTATTTATACACTTTTGAAAGACTTCAATACACTTATCAAAATACTTCTACTTAACAAAAATTCTTACAATTACATCCTCGTTCAGTTTCATCAACAATTCTACTCGTATGCACCCGTATTCGTACTCGTACAATACACAGCTTTTAGATGTATGTACTATTGGTATATACACTCCAATGATCAGCTCTTAGCAGCCCATGTGAGTCACCTAACACATGTGGGAACCATCATTTGGCAACTAGCATGAAATATCTCATAAAATTACAAAAATATGAGTAATCATTCATGACTTATTTACATGAAAACAAAATTACATATCCTTTATATCTAATCCATACACCAACGACCAAAAACACCTACAAACACTTTCATTCTTCAATTTTCTTCATCTAATTGATCTCTCTCAAGTTCTATCTTCAAGTTCTAAGTGTTCTTCATAAATTCTACAAGTTCTAGTTACATAAAATCAAGAATACTTTCAAGTTTGCTAGCTCACTTCCAATCTTGTAAGGTGATCATCCAACCTCAAGAAATCTTTGTTTCTTACAGTAGGTTATCATTCTAATACAAGGTAATAATCATATTCAAACTTTGGTTCAATTTCTATAACTATAACAATCTTATTTCAAGTGATGATCTTACTTGAACTTGTTTTCGTGTCATGATTCTGCTTCAAGAACTTCGAGCCATCCAAGGATCCGTTGAAGCTAGATCCATTTTTCTCTTTTACAGTAGGTTTATCCAAGGAACTTAAGGTAGTAATGATGTTCATAACATCATTCGATTCATACATATAAAGCTATCTTATTCGAAGGTTTAAACTTGTAATCACTAGAACATAGTTTAGTTAATTCTAAACTTGTTCGCAAACAAAAGTTAATCCTTCTAACTTGACTTTTAAAATCAACTAAACACATGTTCTATATCTATATGATATGCTAACTTAATGATTTAAAACCTGGAAACACGAAAAACACCGTAAAACCGGATTTACGCCTTCGTAGTAACACCGCGGGCTGTTTTGGGTTAGTTAATTAAAAACTATGATAAACTTTGATTTAAAAGTTGTTATTCAGAGAAAATGATTTTTATTATGAACATGAAACTATATCCAAAAATTATGGCTAAACTCAAAGTGGAAGTATGTTTTTTAAAATGGTCATCTAGACGTCGTTCTTTCGACTGAAATGACTACCTTTACAAAAACGACTTGTAACTTATTTTTCCGACTATAAACATATACTTTTTCTGTTTAGATTCATAAAATAGAGTTCAATATGAAACCATAGCAATTTTATTCACTCAAAACGGATTTAAAATGAAGAAGTTATGGGTAAAACAAGATTGGATAATTTTTCCCATTTTAGCTACGTGAAAATTGGTAACAAATCTATTCCAACCATAACTTAATCAACTTGTATTGTATATTATGTAATCTTGAGATACCATAGACACGTATACAATGTTTCGACCTATCATGTCGACACATCTATATATATTTCGGAACAACCATAGACACTCTATATGTGAATGTTGGAGTTAGCTATACAGGGTTGAGGTTGATTCCAAAATATATATAGTTTGAGTTGTGATCAATACTGAGATACGTATACACTGGGTCGTGGATTGATTCAAGATAATATTTATCGATTTATTTCTGTACATCTAACTGTGGACAACTAGTTGTAGGTTACTAACGAGGACAGCTGACTTAATAAACTTAAAACATCAAAATATATTAAAAGTGTTGTAAATATATTTTGAACATACTTTGATATATATGTATATATTGTTATAGGTTCGTGAATCAACCAGTGGCCAAGTCTTACTTCCTGACGAAGTAAAATCTGTGAAAGTGAGTTATAGTCCCACTTTTAAAATCTAATATTTTTGGGATGAGAATACATGCAGGTTTTATAAATGATTTACAAAATAGACACAAGTACGTGAAACTACATTCTATGGTTGAATTATCGAAATCGAATATGCCCCTTTTTATTAAGTCTGGTAATCTAAGAATTAGGGAACGTACACCCTAATTGACGCGAATCCTAAAGATAGATCTATTGGGCCTAACAAACCCCATCCAAAGTACCGGATGCTTTAGTACTTCGAAATTTATATCATATCCGAAGGGTGTCCCGGAATGATGGGGATATTCTTATATATGCAACTTGTTAATGTCGGTTACCAGGTGTTCACCATATGAATGATTGTTATCTCTATGTATGGGATGTGTATTGAAATATGAAATCTTGTGGTCTATTATTATGATTTGATATATATAGGTTAAACCTATAACTCACCAACATTTTTGTTGACGTTTTAAGCATGTTTATTCTCAGGTGATTATTAAGAGCTTCCGCTGTCGCATACTTAAATAAGGACGAGATTTGGAGTCCATGCTTGTATGATATTGTGTAAAAACTGCATTCAAGAAACTTATTTTGTTGTAACATATTTGTATTGTAAACCATTATGTAATGGTCGTGTGTAAACAGGATATTTTAGATTATCATTATTTGATAAACTACGTAAAGCTTTTTAAACCTTTATTGATGAAATAAAGGTTATGGTTTGTTTTAAAATGAATGCAGTCTTTGAAAAACGTCTCATATAGAGGTCAAAACCTCGCAACGAAATCAATTAATATGGAACGTTTTTAATCAATAAGAACGGGACATTTCAGTTGGTATCCGAGCGTTGGTCTTAGAGAACCAGAATTTTGCATTAGTGTGTCTTATCTAGTTTGTTAGGATGCATTAGTGAGTCTGGACTTCGACCGTGTTTACTTGAAAAAAATGATTGCTTAACAAATTTTATTGGAAACTATATATTTTTAACATGTGAATATTATGTGATATATTAATCTCTTAACGCGTTTGATATTATGTGATAGATGTCTACCTCTAGAACAAGTCCCATTGACTCACCTAATAATAATGAAGAGTCAAATGTAAATTGGAATGATTCGTGGACTGATTCACAAGTTCCCGAAGAGGAACCGGAAGAAGAGTCGGAACCGGAAGAAGAATCGGAACCGGAAGAAGAATCGGAACCGGATGAAGAAATAGAACCGGTGGGGGAAATAATAAAACGGTTAAGTAAAAGAAAATCCTCAACCAACCGACCAAGGTTAATTATGGTCAATGGTGTTTCCGCCAAGGAAGCAAAATATTGGGAGGATTACCAATTCTCCGATGAATCGGATTCCGACGAGAATTCCGATGATGTTATAGAAATTACCCCAACTGAATTTAAAAAGGCAAAAGAAAATAATAAGGGAAAGGGCATAAAAATAGAGAAATCTAATTCCAAGCCCGATGAACTTTATATGTATCGTCAACCCCCGAAGTCCTTAAGTTGTAACAATGACCCGGGAACCTCTAAACCACCAGGTTTTTCTAAACCAATGTGGATAACGACGGCTCGTATTAGGGGAACATCATATATCCCTAGAAACTTGGCAAAACGAACCAAAACCGAAGAAGAAGAAACAAGCGAGTCGGAATAAGATAGTTGTATTCGTGTGGTGTAATATAAGTAATATAGTGTGCTTATGCTTTATGATATATGTAAAAATTGCTTGTATCAATAAGTATTTTTTTTTTATGAATCTAACTCTTGTCTATTTTATAGTATAAAAACACAAAATGGATAGACAACCCAATATTTTAAGTGACCTACCCGGAGACATGATTGATGAAATCTTGTCTAGAGTCGGTCAGAATTCTTCAGCACAACTATTTAAGGCGAGATCAGTTTGTAAGACATTCGAAGAACGTTCCAAGAATGCCTTGGTTTATAAAAGGCTTTCGTTCGAAAGATGGGGGATATCACATTGGGAAATCCATAAGTTACGATGTGTTTACTTTGACGCATATATTGCGGGGAACCCAAATGCTATTTTACACAATGGGTTAAGAAATTATTTTGACTCAATATATCCGAATATTGGACTTCGTGATTTAGAAAAAGCGGCTAACATGCAACATAAAGAAGCATGTTATGCTTACGGATTAGTAATGTTCACTTCTCACCAAAGTGAGAACAAGAACATCGGGCTACAACTATTAAACAAAACGTTCCCACAAGTGACGGATTCGGTAATTGGGGTAAGAAATGAGGTTTTTAGATTGTTACGGGACTGTTGGATATTACGTAACCCTCGTCCCTTTGACGACGTTACAACACGCTGTCTTATCAACGGCCATAACGGTTATGTTCCACAAGACCAAGGATGGGAAGTAATCCTAGTAAAACCAGAATGCATGACTTGTTTCTGGACGTATGAATTACGTGTCTTTATTGCCTTTGCTGAACGACTTGTGTACTAGCTAGAATTATCTTCACAACCATCTTGTATCAAATTTATTGTGTGCTATATTTCATGTTATATGTAAAATAAGCGGTATTGTAAGTTTGTAAAATATTGTGTAAAAGTTTGAACGCGAAATATTATTATAATCAGTTTTTCATATAGAATTGTAGTAGTTGAATTGTATATTAGCTACTAAGTATGAACTTAACGGGTAGGTACTACCCGAATTTAAACTTATAAAACGCTAATATGAAGAAAAAGCTTTTATAAATGAGTTCATATTATGCTACGAAATACTATTAACTACTCTTAATATTCTGTATGATTAACTTATTCCATTTGACTATTTTGAAGGAAATGGCACCGACTACTCGACACACCGTGAATATGAATGAAGAGGAATTCCGTACTTTTCTAGCTTCAAACATAGCCGCAGTACAGGCTGCGCTACATACCAACAATAACCTTGGATCTAGCAGTACAGGAAATCGTGTAGGATGCACCTATAAAGAATTCACTGCCTGCAAACCTTTGGAATTTGATGGAACCGAAGGACCGATCGGATTGAAACGGTGGACCGAGAAGGTCGAATCGGTGTTTGCCATAAGTAAGTGTACTGAAGAGGACAAAGTGAAGTATGCTACGCATACCTTCACAGGTTCTGCGTTAACATGGTGGAATACCTATCTAGAGCAAGTGGGACAAGACGATGCGTACGCACTACCGTGGTCAGCATTCAAGCACTTGATGAACGAGAAGTACCGTCCCAGAACCGAGATCAATAAGCTCAAGACAGAACTTAGAGGGTTACGAACCCAAGGATTTGATATTACCACTATGAAAGACGATTCACAGAATTGTGCCTATTGTGTCCGGGAGCGTTCGAAGATGAGGAAGAGAAGATCGACGCGTTTGTGAAAGGATTATCGGAAAGAATCCAAGAAGATATAAGTTCACACGAGCCCGCCTCCATACAACAGGCATGTAGAATGGCTCACAAACTAGTGAACCAGATTGAAGAAAGAATTAAAGAACAGACTGCTGAAGAGGCCAATGTGAAGCAAGTCAAAAGAAAGTGGGAGGAAAACGGTGATAAGAATCACCAATACAACAACAACAGCAATTTCAACAATAATCGCAACAATTATCCCAACAATCGCAACATCAATCGCAACTACAATAAACGGCCCAACAACAACAACAACAACAACAACAACAACAACAACAACAGCAACTACAACAATCATCCCAACAACAATAATAACCTCAACAACAACAACAATCAGAAGCAGCTATGCCAAAGGTGTGAAAAGTATCACTCGGGGTTCTGCACCAAATTTTGCAACAAGTGTAAAAGAAATGGTCATAGCGCGGCGAAGTGTGAGGTCTATGAAGCGACCGGTCCTAATCCTCCCGAACGTAGTCTTCAACAGTTGGTCCCGTTGCGATGATCGACTCCAAATAATAACTTTAACATGAGCAAATGCACAGCGGAAGACTCAATTCATACCTGAGAATAACATGCTTTAAAAGGTCAACATAAAGTTGGTGAGATATATAGGTTTGATGCTAGCAGCGTTATAACTATGGACCACAAGATTTCATATTTATACATAATACACTCCTCGTGTATAGAAAAGGCGTTGAGCACTTGGTAACCATACTTAACTAAAAGTCACAGCAGCATACTCTTAAATAAACCCTACACCGTACCAAGTGTAGTAACGAGAACGAAGTACTGTGCAACCGTTAAATGCTGGTCGTCCAGCCCGGTTGGGGATGTCAGCCCGATAGATCTATCAACAGGATTCGCGTTTACGCTCCTCACATAATTAGCAGTTACCAAGTATAAAGAGATATGCCATGGTACAACTCAACGTAGAATTTAGTTTTATCACTTGTGTCCATAACGTAAATCATTTATAAAAACAGCGCATGTATTCTCAGCCCAAAATATTTAGAGTTTAAAAAGGGACTATATACTCACCATACTGTATTTTGTAGTAAAAATACATATAACATCATTAACATCATTGAATAAGTGTAGGGTTGGCCTCGGATTCACGAACCTATATCATTCGTATATATATTAAAACATCTACTCAAAATTGAATAATTATAACTTTATGTAATTAATTTGTATATCTATTTGATAATGATTATTATCTATTTAAATATATATACATATATATCTATTAAAAATACTTAATTTATTATATATAGATATTTATATACATATTGTCAATCTAATTTAATTTATGTTTATATGTAGTATACTTATAAATATATTTTACAAAGAAGGTTGTATTTAATTAAATTGATTTGAAAATTACTAATATTTTCATTAATAATACTTGAAATGATAAAATTAATAATAATATCATTAATAACACTTGTAATAACATTAATTAATAATAATGATAATGATAATGATAATAAAAATAATAATAATAATAATAATAATAATAATACTATCATAAAAAGAAATAAAGTTTTATACCCTTTTAAAGATTTCTGTAAAAAGAAAACCCCATGTAGGGCTCGAACCCGTGACCCTTTGTTCCCACAACAAGCACCCAACCATTGAGCTGTTTTAGTTTTTCTGATTAATAACAGTCTTGAATATATATTAACCCGTTATCTGCCTCTTTCCTCTTCCTCCTTCTTCACAGACTCAAACGACCAAGATTATTACCCACCAAAAATCATAACCGCGAAAAATTAATCAACTTTAGACCTGGATTTTAACTATAATGACCTGTGATTGTTACCTTTAATTAACATTAACAGATTAAAAAAAAATGCTGCTGCTTCTGTTTTCGAAAAAAAAAATGAAACTCAAACACAGATTCTGATTTCCAGTTGTTTTTAGTTCGAACTTATAACTTGAAACATGTTCTAAATCCTTCCCAAAAACTTTCCGAATCCTCAATTTATACGGAAACATTGAAACGAATTTGGATTTTGCTATGAACAAAAGTTTTAACTTTTTCTTTTTCAGATTTGATTTCGAAAATTCAAATTAAATAGAAAGAATTGGAATTTAGGATTCTACAGATAGTTTGAAATAAAGGTTTCAATCATAACTGCTTTATTACAATTTGTAATTTAATTCGAATTCGAGTTTTGATGGAAACAACACTGATACAGAGGTATCGACTGAAACAGAAAGAAAATAAAATAAATAAGGACTCTGTTTTCGTTTTCCAAATTACAGTTATATTTGATATTGGATATGAATAACTGATGTATTTTTATTTCAATCCATTTTTAGTTAATCGGTCTTTATAAAGAGAAAAAAAATTCGACAGAAACAAAAATATTAACAGTTTGATAGGATAGGTGCTTGGATTTTATTAAAATCGAATCTTAAAAAAAATCATACAGATAATGACAGGATCACAGGTTTTTATTTATATCTATCTTTTTTTTAATAACATTAATACATAATAATAATAATAATAATAATAATAATAATAATAATAATAATAATAATAATAATAATAATAATAATAATAATAATAATTATATAGTTAACAATTTCTACTGATAATGGTAATAATACTTATAAGAGTAATAATCATAATAATAATGTATCAAATTACATGTATCAAAATAATTTTATTAGTATTTGTAATAGTGATATTAATATTAATACTAATATTTATTTTTATGGAAGTAATAATGATATAATAACTATAATTTAATTTGAAAATAAAATTAATACACCCTTGCTACATTTTACTAATTATATAATATCTATTAATTATGTATTATAATGTATATTGAATATTTAATATTCATACATTTTAATATATTAAAACATACAATTACTAATTATATGTAGCATCATATATGTATGTTTATGTACATATATATATATATATATATATATATATATATATATATATATATATATATATATATATATATATATATATATATATATATATATATATATATATATATATACATTTCTATTTAAGATTAAAGGTTCGTGAATCGTCAGAAATTGGTCGAGGTTAAATGAGTATATGAATCAGTTCAAAATTTTTGAGACTCAACCTAACAAAATTATCTTATCGTGTCAAGAATATTACATCGTATCGAGAGTTTGGTTTAAAATTAGTCGAAATTTTCTGGGTCGTTACAGTACCCACCCGTTAAAGAAATTTCGTCCCCGAAATTTGATAGAGGTTGTCATGGATGACAATAGGAATGTTTTCATGAAGAATATAAGGTAATAATGGAGTTTTATCATTATTGAGAGATATAGATAAAACGATTCGATCAAGTGAAGAGCACGAGTGAAGTTATCACAAAAGAGTGAAATGAGTAAATATATATATATATATTCGTTTCAACGGATGACGTAGTTACTATTGACTTCCGGGATTTAAGGGATTTAAAGAAAATCTTACGTAATAAGATTTGGTTCTTCGGTGATTTTAGAAAATCAGAATCTTCTTTGGTTAAATGCGGCAATCTGTTTTGATTTCTCTGTCGGATATTTCTCTATAAATTTACCCCTTCGTTTCCTTATTTTCCACAACTCACATCTTCTATTCTTTCTCCTTAATTCCTACTTCAAGACATTCGTAGATATGCTTCATCCAATTCTAATTCTTGACATACTCTTAATTTCCACATTTGTCATTCTTCTTTTCATCTACCACCAGAAGAATCTATTTACTTCTATTATACTCTTGTGTTTATAGTGTTTCTAGTTCTCCCGTGTCTTTATATTGCTATATGCATTGATATACATGGTTTGTAATTTCGGGATTGTTATCGGCCTTTGTATTGTTCATTATTTTTCAGAGCCTCATGCTTTCGGTTTCTTTTCCCAACTTCGAGTCAAGCGAGTAATGATCCGAAATTCGTAGGTATGAAATTTGGAATGAACATAGCTAATGCTTTAAGAAAGAATTGGTAATGGCACGATTTTGATTTGTCAAATTACCAGAATATCCAGAATGATAGTACTATCAAGATGATATGTTCTTGATATGTTTGGAGATTGAATAAAATGTAAGAGCCGTGTAACATGGTACATGATGACGGTACTGTGAATCATCACATTCCATTAGAAACTCAACATGACTTACTGTAATATAATGAAGTTGATCAAGTTTCATTATATTATACTAATTCATGCATCAGTTCCCAACACTGCTTCAGAACATTCCTATTTTAAGCTCGAAGGTTTCAGAATTTAGAAACTAACACAGTTTCTTTTAGATTGTAACGCAGATATTACAGAGAGATAAATGATCTCAGATAAGAATAGTTGTGAAAATATTTCCAGAAATATTGAGGATATTTATAATGAAAGGCACGATGATATCGTAAATCTTCTATCATTGATGAATAACAAGGAAGGTTTGTCCGCGAAAGTTTAGAATGAGGAGTAAGGTGTTTGCTAATGATTTCAACAGGTACGAAATCATTTGGATCCTTTGAAGCCAGGTTCAGTTTTTATGATTTGTTCACAGTCTCCTTCATACTTTGCTCAATCCATTTTTCAATTCCAACCTTTCTCTTTTTCTGAGCTTTTCCAACATACTGTACTTTATCGTAAACTTTTGACTGTTAAGGTGGTTTACGGTTTTTGCTGCTTTATCAGTATTTCAAGAACTACTTCATAGTTCAGGGTGTTTTTCAGAAACTTCACATTCAAAATATGAAGTTCTTAGGGATAGACATCGTAGATATAACTGGAGAAGTTTTGTGAGATTTTCAAAATACTGATCACGGGTCCCGCCAAAGAGACGACGAGTTGCAGGTACATCTGCTGAGGATGTTGTGGAATGTAAAAGGTTCTCCGGTAACGACGGCGAAAGGACAAGGTATAAATATCGAGGTTATAATAAGAGTAGTCTCACTGAGAAGTCGAAGTGGAGCTGTGACAAAATCAGCTTCTTGAAAAGGAATTGTAAGGTTGTTTTTGCTAATAAATGATAAGGAATTCGACGCGGATACGTTTTAACTATAACTTCGGTTTCGAAAGTTTTTCAGATGCATAACTGTATGCATAAATCTTTCTTCCGTCGACGAGGTGCGGCTGGTTCAACTTCTCGATCGAGGTGTTTTTAAGAATCATGATAGGTTTGAACGCGGATTGTAATTGTCGAGATTCAAATGAGGTTGAAGATGAAATCAAGTGGCAAACTTGAAGAATTGTTTAGTTTCATATGTTATAATCAATATTTTAATTCATTTACTTGTCCAAAGTTAGCAGTCTAATAGTCCGATTGTCCAATGGTCCAATTGTTCAACAGTTCAATATATTCATATATAATTTAATATACATAATTAATACGTATCGTGACCCGTGTACCGGTCTCAGTGTTGATCATAACTCAAAGTATATATATATTTTGGAATCAACTCCAACCCTGTATAGCCAACTCCCACCTTCACATATAGAGTGTCTATGGTTGTTCCAAAATATATATATATAGATGGGTCAATATGATAAGTCGAAACCTTGCATACGTGTCCCATTATTTAAAGTGCGTAAAATAAATAAATATATATCATGACCCATTATACAACGTGTTGTATCAGAATAAATCCGACGTATTGTTGTACATGTGTTCCGACGGTATGTAAAGTGCAGAAATAAAATTACAAGAATGTAAATTGCAATAAATTAAATGTTAGCCGGGAACAGTTAGCTAGGAACAGTTTGTAGTGACCCGAACTTTTCCATGTTTATATATATTAATTGAGATTGATATTTACATGATTAAATGTTTCCAACATGTTAAGCAATCAAACTTGTTAAGACTTGATTAATTGAAATATGTTTCATATAGACAATTGACCACCCAAGTTGATCGGTGATTCACGAACGTTAAAACTTGTAAAAACTATATGATGACATATATATGGATATATATATATATAGTTAACATGATACTATGATAAGAAAACATATCATAAAATATATTAACAATGAACTACATATGTAAAAACAAGACTACTAAATTAATGATTTTTAAACGAGACATATATGTAACGATTATCGTTGTAAAGACATTTAATGTATATATATCATATTAAGAGATATTCATACATGATAATATCATGATAATATAATAATTTAAAATCTCATTTGATATTATAAACATTGGGTTAACAACATTTAACAAGATCGTTAACCTAAAGGTTTCAAAACAACACTTACATGTAACGACTAACGATGACTTAACGACTCAGTTAAAATGTATATACATGTAGTGTTTTAATATGTATTTATACACTTTTGAAAGACTTCAATACACTTATCAAAATACTTCTACTTAACAAAAATGCTTACAATTACATCCTCGTTCAGTTTCATCAACAATTCTACTCGTATGCACCCGTATTCGTACTCGTACAATACACAGCTTTTAGATGTATGTACTATTGGTATATACACTCCAATGATCAGCTCTTAGCAGCCCATGTGAGTCACCTAACACATGTGGGAACCATCATTTGGCAACTAGCATGAAATATCTCATAAAATTACAAAAATATGAGTAATCATTCATGACTTATTTACATGAAAACAAAATTACATATCCTTTATATCTAATCCATACACCAACGACCAAAAACACCTACAAACACTTTCATTCTTCAATTTTCTTCATCTAATTGATCTCTCTCAAGTTCTATCTTCAAGTTCTAAGTGTTCTTCATAAATTCCAAAAGTTCTAGTTTCATAAAATCAAGAATACTTTCAAGTTTGCTAGCTCACTTCCAATCTTGTAAGGTGATCATCCAACCTCAAGAAATCTTTGTTTCTTACAGTAGGTTATCATTCTAATACAAGGTAATAATCATATTCAAACTTTGGTTCAATTTCTATAACTATAACAATCTTATTTCAAGTGATGATCTTACTTGAACTTGTTTTCGTGTCATGATTCTGCTTCAAGAACTTCGAGCCATCCAAGGATCCATTGAAGCTAGATCCATTTTTCTCTTTTCCAGTAGGTTTATCCAAGGAAATTAAGGTAGTAATGATGTTCATAACATCATTCGATTCATACATATAAAGCTATCTTATTCGAAGGTTTAAACTTGTAATCACTAGAACATAGTTTAGTTAATTCTAAACTTGTTCGCAAACAAAAGTTAATCCTTCTAACTTGACTTTTAAAATCAACTAAACACATGTTCTATATCTATATGATATGCTAACTTAATGATTTAAAACCTGGAAACACGAAAAACACCGTAAAACCGGATTTACGCCGTCGTAGTAACACCGCGGGCTGTTTTGGGTTAGTTAATTAAAAACTATGATAAACTTTGATTTAAAAGTTGTTATTCTGAGAAAATGATTTTTATTATGAACATGAAACTATATCCAAAAATTATGGTTAAACTCAAAGTGGAAGTATGTTTTCTAAAATGGTCATCTAGACGTCGTTCTTTCGACTGAAATGACTACCTTTACAAAAACGACTTGTAACTTATTTTTCCGACTATAAACCTATACTTTTTCTGTTTAGATTCATAAAATAGAGTTCAATATGAAACCATAGCAATTTGATTCACTCAAAACGGATTTAAAATGAAGAAGTTATGGGTAAAACAAGATTGGATAATTTTTCTCATTTTAGCTACGTGAAAATTGGTAACAAATCTATTCCAACCATAACTTAATCAACTTGTATTGTATATTATGTAATCTTGAGATACCATAGACACGTATACAATGTTTCGACCTATCATGTCGACACATCTATATATATTTCGGAACAACCATAGACACTCTATATGTGAATGTTGGAGTTAGCTATACAGGGTTGAGGTTGATTCCAAAATATATATAGTTTGAGTTGTGATCAATACTGAGATACGTATACACTGGGTCGTGGATTGATTCAAGATAATATTTATCGATTTATTTCTGTACATCTAACTGTGGACAACTAGTTATAGGTTACTAACGAGGACAGCTGACTTAATAAACTTAAAACATCAAAATATATTAAAAGTGTTGTAAATATATTTTGAACATACTTTAATATATATGTATATATTGTTATAGGTTCGTAAATCAACAGTGGCCAAGTCTTACTTCCCGACGAAGTAAAAATCTGTGAAAGTGAGTTATAGTCCCACTTTTAAAATCTAATATTTTTGGGATGAGAATACATGCAGGTTTTATAAATGATTTACAAAATAGACACAAGTACGTGAAACTACATTCTATGGTTGAATTATCGAAATCGAATATGCCCCTTTTTATTAAGTCTGGTAATCTAAGAATTAGGGAACAGACACCCTAATTGACGCGAATCCTAAAGATAGATCTATTGGGCCTAACAAACCCCATCCAAAGTACCGGATGCTTTAGTACTTCGAAATTTATATCATATCCGAAGGGTGTCCCGGAATGATGGGGATATTCTTATATATGCGTCTTGTTATTGTCGGTTACCAGGTGTTCACCATATGAATGATTTTTATCTCTATGTATGGGATGTGTATTGAAATATGAAATCTTGTGGTCTATTGTTACGATTTGATATATATAGGTTAAACCTATAACTCACCAACATTTTTGTTGACGTTTAAAGCATGTTTATTCTCAGGTGAATATTAAGAGCTTCCGCTGTTGCATACTAAAATAAGGACAAGATTTGGAGTCCATGTTTGTATGATATTGTCTAAAAACTGCATTCAAGAAACTGATTTCGATGTAACATATTTGTATTGTAAACCATTATGTAATGGTCGTGTGTAAACAGGATATTTTAGATTATCATTATTTGATAATCTACGTAAAGCTTTTTAAACCTTTATTTATGAAATAAAGGTTATGGTTTGTTTTAAAAATGAATGCAGTCTTTGAAAAACGTCTCATATAGAGGTCAAAACCTCGCAACGAAATCAATTAATATGGAACGTTTTTAATCAATAAGAACGGGACATTTCAGTTGGTATCCGAGCGTTGGTCTTAGGGAACCAGAAAATTTGCATTAGTGTGTCTTATCGAGTTTGTTAGGATGCATTAGTAAGTCTGGACTTCGACCGTGTTTTCTTTAAAAATGATTGCTTAACATTTTTGTTGGAAACTATATATTTTTAACATATGAATATTATGTGATATATTAATCTCTTAACGTGTTTGATATTATGTGATAGATGTCTACCTCTAGAACAAGTCCCATTGACTCACCTAATAATAATGAAGAGTCAAATGTAAATTGGAATGATTTGTGGACTGATTCACAAGTTCCCGAAGAGGAACCGGAAGAAGAGTCGGAACCGGAAGAAGAATCGGAATCGGAAGAAGAATCGGAACCGGATGAAGAAATAGAACCGGTGGGGGAAATAATAAAACGGTTAAGTAAAATAAAATCCTCAACCAACCGACCAAAATTAATTATGGTCAATGGTGTTTCCGCCAAGGAAGCAAAATATTGGGAGGATTACCAATTCTCCGATGAATCGGATTCCGACGAGAATTCCGATGATGTTATAGAAATTACCCCAACTGAATTTAAAAAGGCAAAAGAAAATAATAAGGGAAAGGGCATAAAAATAGAGAAATCTAATTCCAACCCCGATGAACTTTATATGTATCGTCAACCCCCGAAGTCCTTAAGTTGTAACAATGACCCGGGAACCTCTAAACCACCAGGTTTTTCTAAACCAATGTGGACAACGACGGCTCGTATTAGGGGAACATCATATATTCCTAGAAACTTGGCAAAACGAACCAAAACCGAAGAAGAAGAAACGAGCGAGTCGGAATAAGATAGTTGTATTCGTGTGGTGTAATATATGTAATATAGTGTTCTTATGCTTTATGATATATGTAAAAATTGCTTGTATTAATAAGTATTTTTTTATGAATCTAACTCTTGTCTATTTTACAGTTTAAAAACACAAAATGGATAGACAACCCAATATTTTAAGAGACCTACCCGGAGACATGATTGATGAAATCTTGTCTAGAGTCGGCCAGAATTCTTCGGCATAACTATTTAAGGCGAGATCAGTTTGTAAGACATTCGAAGAACGTTCCAAGAATGTCTTGGTTTATAAGAGACTTTCGTTTGAAAGATGGGGGATATCACATTGGGAAACCCATAAGTTACGATGTGTTTACTTTGACGCATATATTGCGGGGAACCCAAATGCTGTTTTACGCAACGGGTTAAGAAATTATTTTGACTCAATATATCCGAATATTGGACTTCGTGATTTAGAAAAAGCGTCTAACATGCAACATAAAGAAGCATGTTATGCTTACGGATTAGTAATGTTCGCTTCTCACCAAAGTGAGAACAAGAACATCGGGCTACAACTATTAAACAAAACGTTTCCACAAGTGACGGAGTCGGTAATTGGGGTAAGAAATGAGGTTTTTAGATTATTACGGGACTGTTGGACATTACATAACCCTCGTCCCTTTGATGACGTTACAACACGCTGTCTTATCAACGGCCATAACGGTTATGTTGCACAAGACCAAGGATGGGAAGTAGTCCTAGTAAAACCAGAATGCATGACTTGTTTCTGGACGTATGAATTACGTGTCTTTATTGCCTTTGCTGAACGACTTGTGTACTAGCTAGAATTGTCTTCACAACTTTCTTGTATCAAAGTTAATGTGTGCTATATTTCATGCTTTATGTAAAATAAGCGGTATTGTAAGTTTGTAAAATATTGTATAAAAGTTTGAACGCGAAATATTATTATAATCAGTTTTTCATATAGAATTGTAGTAGTTGAATTGTATATTAGCTACTAAGTATGAACTTAACGGGTAGGTACTACCCGAATTTAAACTTATAAAACGCTAATATGAAGAAAAAGCTCTTATAAATGAGTTCATATTATGCTACGAAATACTATTAACTACTCTTAATATTCTGTATGATTAACTTGTTCCATTTAACTATTTTGAAGGAAATGGCACCGACTACTCGACACACCGTGAATATGAATGAAGAGGAATTCCGTACTTTTCTAGCTTCAAACATAGCCGCAGTACAGGCTGCGCTACATACCAACAATAACCTTGGATCTAGCAGTACAGGAAATCGTGTAGGATGCACCTACAAAGAATTCACTGCCTGCAAACCTTTGGAATTTGATGGAACCGAAGGACCGATCGGATTGAAACGGTGGACCGAGAAGGTTGAATCGGTGTTTGCCATAAGTAAGTGTACTGAAGAGGACAAAGTGAAGTACGCTACGCATACCTTCACAGGTTCTGCGTTAACATGGTGGAATACCTATCTAGAGCAAGTGGGACAAGATGATGTTTACGCACTACCGTGGTCAGGATTCAAGCACTTGATGAACGAGAAGTACCGTCCCAGAACCGAGGTCAATAAGCTCAAGACAGAACTTAGAGGGTTACGAACCCAAGGATTTGATATTACCACGTACGAAAGACGATTCACAGAATTGTGCCTATTGTGTCCGGGAGCATTCGAAGATGAGGAAGAGAAGATCGACGCGTTTGTGAAAGGATTACCGGAAAGAATCCAAGAAGATATAAGTTCACACGAGCCCGCCTCCATACAACAGGCATGTAGAATGGCTCACAAACTAGTGAACCAGATTGAAGAAAGAATTAAAGAACAGACTGCTGAAGAGGCCAATGTGAAGCAAGTCAAAAGAAAGTGGGAGGAAAACGGTGATAAGAATCACCAATACAACAACAACAGCAATTACAACAATAATCGCAACAATTATCCCAACAATCGCAACATCAATCGCAACTACAACAAACGGCCCAACAACAACAACAACAACAACAACAGCAACTACAACAATCATCCCAACAACAATAATAACCGCAACAACAACAACAATCAGAAGCAGCTATGCCAAAGGTGTGAAAAGAATCACTCGGGGTTCTGCACCAAATTTTGCAACAAGTGTAAAAGAAATGGTCATAGCGCGGCGAAGTGTGAGGTCTACGGACCAGGGGTTAATAGAACGAAAGGAACAAATGGTGTCGGAACGAGTAATGGCGGAGCAAGTAGTGTCGGAGCAAGTTATGCCAATGTAGTTTGTTATAAATGTGGAAAACCAGGCCACATTATTAGAAATTGCCCTAACCAGGAGAACACGAATGGACAAGGCCGTGGAAGAGTTTTCAATATTAATGCGGTAGAGGCACAGGAAGACCCGGAGCTTGTTACGGGTACGTTTCTTATTGACAATAAATCTGCTTACGTTTTATTTGATTCGGGTGCGGATAGAAGCTATATGAGTAGAGATTTTTGTGCTAAATTAAGTTGTCCATTGACGCCTTTGGATAGTAAATTTTTACTCGAATTAGCAAATGGTAAATTAATTTCAGCAGATAATATATGTCGGAATCGAGAAATTAAACTGGTTAGCGAAACATTTAAGATTGATTTGATACCAGTAGAGTTAGGGAGTTTTGATGTGATAATCGGTATGGACTGGTTGAAAGAAGTGAAAGCGGAGATCGTTTGTTACAAAAATGCAATTCGCATTATACGAGAAAAAGGAAAACCCTTAATGGTGTACGGAGAAAAGGGCAACACGAAGCTACATCTTATTAGTAATTTGAAGGCACAAAAACTAATAAGAAAAGGTTGCTATGCTGTTCTAGCACACGTCGAGAAAGTACAAACTGAAGAAAAGAGCATCAATGATGTTCCCATTGCAAAAGAATTTCCCGATGTATTTCCGAAAGAATTACCGGGATTACCCCCACATCGATCCGTTGAATTTCAAATAGATCTTGTACCAGGAGCTGCACCAATAGCTCGTGCTCCTTACAGACTCGCACCCAGCGAGATGAAAGAACTGCAAAGCCAATTACAAGAACTTTTAGAGCATGGTTTCATTCGACCAAGCACATCACCGTGGGGAGCTCCTGTTTTGTTTGTCAAGAAGAAAGATGGTACATTCAGGTTGTGTATCGACTACCGAGAGTTGAACAAACTTACCATCAAGAACCGCTACCCACTACCGAGAATCGACGACTTATTTGATCAACTACAAGGCTCGTCTGTTTATTCAAAGATTGACTTACGTTCCGGGTATCATCAAATGCGGGTGAAAGAAGATGATATTCCAAAGACTGCTTTCAGAACACGTTATGGTCATTACGAGTTTATGGTCATGCCGTTTGGTTTAACTAATGCACCAGCTGTGTTCATGGACCATATGAACCGAGTGTGTGGACCATACCTTGACAAGTTTGTCATTGTTTTCATTGATGACATACTTATTTACTCAAAGAATGACCAAGAACACGGTGAACATTTGAGAAAGGTGTTAGAAGTATTGAGGAAGGAAGAATTGTACGCTAAGTTTTCAAAGTGTGCATTTTGGTTGGAAGAAGTTCAATTCCTCGGTCACATAGTGAACAAAGAAGGTATTAAGGTGGATCCGGCAAAGATAGAAACTGTTGAAAAGTGGGAAACTCCGAAAACTCCGAAACACATACGCCAGTTTTTAGGACTAGCTGGTTACTACAGAAGGTTCATCCAAGACTTTTCCAGAATAGCAAAACCCTTGACTGCATTAACGCATAAAGGGAAGAAATTTGAATGGAATGATGAACAAGAGAAAGCGTTTCAGTTATTGAAGAAAAAGATAACTACGGCACCTATATTGTCATTGCCTGAAGGGAATGATGATTTTGTGATTTATTGTGATGCATCAAAGCAAGGTCTCGGTTGTGTATTAATGCAACGAACGAAGGTGATTGCTTATGCGTCTAGACAATTGAAGATTCACGAACAAAATTATACGACGCATGATTTGGAATTAGGCGCGGTTGTTTTTGCATTAAAGACTTGGAGGCACTACTTATATGGGGTCAAAAGTATTATATATACCGACCACAAAAGTCTTCAACACATATTTAATCAGAAACAACTGAATATGAGGCAGCGTAGGTGGATTGAATTATTGAATGATTACGACTTTGAGATTCGTTACCACCCGGGGAAGGCAAATGTGGTAGCCGATGCCTTGAGCAGGAAGAACAGGGAACCCATTAGAGTAAAATCTATGAATATAATGATTCATAATAACATTACTACTCAAATAAAGGAGGCGCAACAAGGAGTTTTAAAAGAGGGAAATTTAAAGGATGAAATACCCAAAGGATCGGAGAAGCATCTTAATATTCGGGAAGACGGAACCCGGTATAGGGCTGAAAGGATTTGGGTACCAAAATTTGGAGATATGAGAGAAATGGTACTTAGAGAAGCTCATAAAACCAGATACTCAATACATCCTGGAACGGGGAAGATGTACAAGGATCTCAAGAAACATTTTTGGTGGCCGGGTATGAAAGCCGATGTTGCTAAATACGTAGGAGAATGTTTGACGTGTTCTAAGGTCAAAGCTGAGCATCAGAAACCATCAGGTCTACTTCAACAACCCGAAATCCCGGAATGGAAATGGGAAAACATTACCATGGATTTCATCACTAAATTGCCAAGGACTGCAAGTGGTTTTGATACTATTTGGGTAATAGTTGATCGTCTCACCAAATCAGCACACTTCCTACCAATAAGAGAAGATGACAAGATGGAGAAGTTAGCACGACTGTATTTGAAGGAAGTCGTCTCCAGACATGGAATACCAATCTCTATTATCTCTGATAGGGATGGCAGATTTATTTCAAGATTCTGGCAGACATTACAGCAAGCATTAGGAACTCGTCTAGACATGAGTACTGCCTATCATCCACAAACTGATGGGCAGAGCGAAAGGACGATACAAACGCTTGAAGACATGCTACGAGCATGTGTTATTGATTTCGGAAACAGTTGGGATCGACATCTACCGTTAGCAGAATTTTCCTACAACAACAGCTACCATTCAAGCATTGAGATGACGCCGTTTGAAGCACTTTATGGTAGAAAGTGCAGGTCTCCGATTTGTTGGAGTGAAGTGGGGGATAGACAGATTACGGGTCCGGAGATTATACAAGAAACTACCGAGAAGATCATCCAAATTCAACAACGGTTGAAAACCACCCAAAGTCGACAAAAGAGCTACGCTGACATTAAAAGAAAAGATATAGAATTTGAAATTGGAGAGATGGTCATGCTTAAAGTTGCACCTTGGAAAGGCGTTGTTCGATTTGGTAAACGAGGGAAATTAAATCCAAGGTATATTGGACCATTCAAGATTATTGATCGTGTCGGACCAGTAGCTTACCGACTAGAGTTACCTCAACAACTCGCGGCTGTACATAACACTTTCCACGTCTCGAATTTAAAGAAATGTTTTGCTAAAGAAGATCTCACTATTCCGTTAGATGAAATCCAAATCAACGAAAAACTTCAATTCATCGAAGAACCCGTCGAAATAATGGATCGTGAGGTTAAAAGACTTAAGCAAAACAAGATACCAATTGTTAAGGTTCGATGGAATGCTCGTAGAGGACCCGAGTTCACCTGGGAGCTTGAAGATCAGATGAAGAAGAAATACCCGCATCTATTTCCAGAAGATTCGTCAACACCTTCAACAGCTTAAAATTTCGGGACGAAATTTATTTAACGGGTAGGTACTGTAGTGACCCGAAATTTTCCATGTTTATATATATTAATTGAGATTGATATTTACATGATTAAATGTTTCCAACATGTTAAGCAATCAAACTTGTTAAGACTTGATTAATTGAAATATGTTTCATATAGACAATTGACCACCCAAGTTGATCGGTGATTCACGAACGTTAAAACTTGTAAAAACTATATGATGACATATATATGGATATATATATATAGTTAACATGATACTATGATAATAAAACATATCATAAAATATATTAACAATGAACTACATATGTAAAAACAAGACTACTAACTTAATGATTTTTAAACGAGACATATATGTAACGATTATCGTTGTAAAGACATTTAATGTATATATATCATATTAAGAGATATTCATATATGATAATATCATGATAATATAATAATTTAAAATCTCATTTGATATTATAAACATTGGGTTAACAATATTTAACAAGATCGTTAACCTAAAGGTTTCAAAACAACACTTACATGTAACGACTAACGACGACTTAACGACTCAGTTAAAATGTATATACATGTAGTGTTTTAATATGTATTTATACAGTTTTGAAAGACTTCAATACACTTATCAAAATACTTCTACTTAACAAAAATGCTTACAATTACATCCTCGTTCAGTTTCATCAACAATTCTACTCGTATGCACCCGTATTCGTACTCGTACAATACACAGCTTTTAGATGTATGTACTATTGGTATATACACTCCAATGATCAGCTCTTAGCAGCCCATGTGAGTCACCTAACACATGTAGGAACCATCATTTGGCAACTAGCATGAAATATCTCATAAAATTACAAAAATATGAGTAATCATTCATGACTTATTTACATGAAAACAAAATTACATATCCTTTATATCTAATCCATACACCAACGACCAAAAACACCTAAAAACACTTTCATTCTTCAATTTTCTTCATCTAATTGATCTCTCTCAAGTTCTATCTTCAAGTTCTAAGTGTTCTTCATAAATTCCAAAAGTTCTAGTTTCATAAAATCAAGAATACTTTCAAGTTTGCTAGCTCACTTCCAATCTTGTAAGGTGATCATCCAACCTCAAGAAATCTTTGTTTCTTACAGTAGGTTATCATTATAATACAAGGTAATAATCATATTCAAACTTTGGTTCAATTTCTATAACTATAACAATCTTATTTCAAGTGATGATCTTACTTGAACTTGTTTTCGTGTCATGATTCTGCTTCAAGAACTTCGAGCCATCCAAGGATCCATTGAAGCTAGATCCATTTTTCTCTTTTCCAGTAGGTTTATCCAAGGAAATTAAGGTATTAATGATGTTCATAACATCATTCGATTCATACATATAAAGCTATCTTATTCGAAGGTTTAAACTTGTAATCACTAGAACATAGTTTAGTTAATTCTAAACTTGTTCGCAAACAAAAGTTAATCCTTCTAACTTGACTTTTAAAATCAACTAAACACATGTTCTATATCTATATGATATGCTAACTTAATGATTTAAAACCTGGAAACACGAAAAACACCGTAAAACCGGATTTACGCCGTCGTAGTAACACCGCGGGCTGTTTTGGGTTAGTTAATTAAAAACTATGATAAACTTTGATTTAAAAGTTGTTATTCTGAGAAAATGATTTTTATTATGAACATGAAACTATATCCAAAAATTATGGTTAAACTCAAAGTGGAAGTATGTTTTCTAAAATGGTCATCTAGACGTCGTTCTTTCGACTGAAATGACTACCTTTACAAAAACGACTTGTAACTTATTTTTCCGACTATAAACCTATACTTTTTCTGTTTAGATTCATAAAATAGAGTTCAATATGAAACCATAGCAATTTGATTCACTCAAAACGGATTTAAAATGAAGAAGTTATGGGTAAAACAAGATTGGATAATTTTTCTCATTTTAGCTACGTGAAAATTGGTAACAAATCTATTCCAACCATAACTTAATCAACTTGTATTGTATATTATGTAATCTTGAGATACCATATACACGTATACAATGTTTCGACCTATCATGTCGACACATCTATATATATTTCGGAACAACCATAGACACTCTATATGTGAATGTTGGAGTTAGCTATACAGGGTTGAGGTTGATTCCAAAATATATATAGTTTGAGTTGTGATCAATACTGAGATACGTATACACTGGGTCGTGGATTGATTCAAGATAATATTTATCGATTTATTTCTGTACATCTAACTGTGGACAACTAGTTATAGGTTACTAACGAGGACAGCTGACTTAATAAACTTAAAACATCAAAATATATTAAAAGTGTTGTAAATATATTTTGAACATACTTTAATATATATGTATATATTGTTATAGGTTCGTGAATCAACAGTGGCCAAGTCTTACTTCCCGACGAAGTAAAAATCTGTGAAAGTGAGTTATAGTCCCACTTTTAAAATCTAATATTTTTGGGATGAGAATACATGCAGGTTTTATAAATGATTTACAAAATAGACACAAGTACGTGAAACTACATTCTATGGTTGAATTATCGAAATCGAATATGCCCCTTTTTATTAAGTCTGGTAATCTAAGAATTAGGGAACAGACACCCTAATTGACGCGAATCCTAAAGATAGATCTATTGGGCCTAACAAACCCCATCCAAAGTACCGGATGCTTTAGTACTTCGAAATTTATATCATATCCGAAGGGTGTCCCGGAATGATGGGGATATTCTTATATATGCGTCTTGTTATTGTCGGTTACCAGGTGTTCACCATATGAATGATTTTTATCTCTATGTATGGGATGTGTATTGAAATATGAAATCTTGTGGTCTATTGTTACGATTTGATATATATAGGTTAAACCTATAACTCACCAACATTTTTGTTGACGTTTAAAGCATGTTTATTCTCAGGTGAATATTAAGAGCTTCCGCTGTTGCATACTAAAATAAGGACAAGATTTGGAGTCCATGTTTGTATGATATTGTCTAAAAACTGCATTCAAGAAACTGATTTCGATGTAACATATTTGTATTGTAAACCATTATGTAATGGTCGTGTGTAAACAGGATATTTTAGATTATCATTATTTGATAATCTACGTAAAGCTTTTTAAACCTTTATTTATGAAATAAAGGTTATGGTTTGTTTTAAAAATGAATGCAGTCTTTGAAAAACGTCTCATATAGAGGTCAAAACCTCGCAACGAAATCAATTAATATGGAACGTTTTTAATCAATAAGAACGGGACATTTCACAGTTAGCGTGGATTCCTAACAATATTTCATTTTTGTTAATTCGTCTGTTTCTAACAAATTTTATTTTGTCTAATGTTTTCTTCTTCATGCCACTTGTTGGATTCTGATAGGTCAAAATCCAAATATGAAATTTGAACAGAAATGGTCATTTTATGGTGATCAGATATGTATATCGGTGGTTGTAAGCAGGATAGCAAACGGCCGTTGAATCAGATTCGAAGAATGTACAGTGTAACTTATTAATGTGAATTCTAAATACTCCTCGGGTACTACCCACCCGTTAAAATATTTTCATCATTAACAGTTTGTACGGAAGAGTTTTTAATTACAATCTTTATGAAAATATACTTGCATATATATTTTCTTCAGATGCAATTATGGATTTAATGAGTCAATAAGATATTACACTCATTTGATTTATCGTTAATACCAGATTACATAATTTCTAACTTTAGAAATTACATAATCGTCATATCGAACAGAGATAATTGATGTGGAATGATATGTAAAGTCAGGATAACCAATGTAGAACGTTATGTAGAACGAAAATAATGTAGATAGAACAATACGTAGAACGGTGATTATGCTTGAGGTATAGTTTGTGACGTGGAGATTTACGACGCGGTTGTGATTTGGGGATAATAAGGATACCGTTGATGTTGATGATGGTGGTGCTGATTATGCTGCTGGTGCTGCTGCTGGTGTTTGCAACATTCGCACCATATTCTCCAAAGCCGTCACACGAGCGCGTAGTTCGTTAACTTCTGCTTGTACACCGGGATGATTGGCGGTTGAAGCGAGTGAATGAACAAGATTCGAAATATGGGATAATATATAATCGTGACGAGATACTCTAGAGATAAGGGAGAAAATGGTTTCTCGAACAGGTTCGCCGGTAAGTGATTCTGGTTCATTGCCAAGAGGGCAATTTGATGAATGAGAAGGATCTTCGATGTGAAATGATTTTCGAATATAGGATGATATTCTAACTTCATAGAATATCTATAATACTAAAGATTTCATAGCCTACAGAGGAACTTACAGCATATGACAAGCAACTCTACAGATGCGCTAAGATATGAATTTTTGTCTATACACTATCGATGCACTAAATGCAGTAAGACGTGTCTAGACTAAAGAATGATAAGCAGGCAATTCCCTAAGGATGATAAGCAGATGGTTTCCGACTAGAAATGATAAGCAAAACTTTTTGACAGGTAGACACGGTCAAAGTCCAGACTCCCTAATGTATCCTGACAACTACCAGTTAGACACACTAATGCAAGGCCTGGTTCGCTAAGACCAACGCTCTGATACCAACTGAAGCGACCGGTCCTAATCCTCCCGAACGTAGTCTTCAACAGTTGGTCCCGTTGCGATGATCGACTCCAAATAATAACTTTAACATGAGCAAATGCACAGCGGAAGACTCAATTCATACCTGAGAATAACATGCTTTAAAAGGTCAACATAAAGTTGGTGAGATATATAGGTTTGATGCTAGCAGCGTTATAACTATGGACCACAAGATTTCATATTTATACATAATACACTCCTCGTGTATAGAAAAGGCGTTGAGCACTTGGTAACCATACTTAACTAAAAGTCACAGCAGCATATTCTTAAATAAACCCTACACCGTACCAAGTGTAGTAACGAGAACGAAGTACTGTGCAACCGTTAAATGCTGGTCGTCCAGCCCGGTTGGGGATGTCAGTCCGATAGATCTATCAACAGGATTCGCGTTTACGCTCCTCACGTAATTAGCAGTTACCAAGTATAAAGAGATATGCCATGGTACAACTCAACGTAGAATTTAGTTTTATCACTTGTGTCCATAACGTAAATCATTTATAAAAACAGCGCATGTATTCTCAGCCCAAAATATTTAGAGTTTAAAAAGGGACTATATACTCACCATACTGTATTTTGTAGTAAAAATACATATAACATCATTAACATCATTGAATAAGTGTAGGGTTGGCCTCGGATTCACGAACCTATATCATTCGTATATATATTAAAACATCTACTCAAAATTGAATAATTATAACTTTATGTAATTAATTTGTATATCTATTTGATAATGATTATTATCTATTTAAATATATATACATATATATCTATTAAAAATACTTAATTTATTATATATAGATATTTATATACAGATTGTCAATCTAATTTAATTTATGTTTATATGTAGTATACTTATAAATATATTTTACAAAGAAGGTTGTATTTAATTAAATTGATTTGAAAATTACTAATATTTTCATTAATAATACTTGAAATGATAAAATTAATAATAATATCATTAATAACACTTGTAATAACATTAATTAATAATAATAATAATGATAATGATAATAAAAATAATAATAATAATAATAATAATAATAATAATAATAATAATAATACTATCATAAAAAGAAATAAAGTTTTATACCCTTTTAAAGATTTCTGTAAAAAGAAAACCCCATGTAGGGCTCGAACCCGTGACCCTTTATTCCCACAACAAGCACCCAACCATTGAGCTGTTTTAGTTTTTCTGATTAATAACAGTCTTGAATATATATTAACCTGTTATCTGCCTCTTTCCTCTTCCTCCTTCTTCACAGACTCAAACGACCAAGATTATTACCCACCAAAAATCATAACCGCGAAAAATTAATCAACTTTAGACCTGGATTTTAACTATAACGACCTGTGATTGTTACCTTTAATTAACATTAACAGATTAAAAAAAAATGCTGCTGCTTCTGTTTTCGAAAAAAAAAAATGAAACTCAAACACAGATTCTGATTTCCAGTTGTTTTTAGTTCGAACTTATAACTTGAAACATGTTCTAAATCCTTCCCAAAAACTTTCCGAATCCTCAATTTATACGGAAACATTGAAACGAATTTGGATTTTGCTATGAACAAAAGTTTTAACTTTTTCTTTTTCAGATTTGATTTCAAAAATTCAAATTAAATAGAAAGAATTGGAATTTAGGATTCTACAGATAGTTTGAAATAAAGGTTTCAATCATAACTGCTTTATTACAATTTATAAATTAATTCGAATTCGAGTTTTGATGGAAACAACACTGATACAGAGGTATCGACTGAAACAGAAAGAAAATAAAATAAATAAGGACTATGTTTTCATTTTCCAAATTGCAGTTATATTTGATATTGGATATGAATAACTGATGTATTTTTATTTCAATCCATTTTTAGTTAATCGGTCTTTATAAAGAGAAAAAAAATTCGACAGAAACAAAAAATATTAACAGTTTGATAGGATAGGTGCTTAGATTTTATTAAAATCGAATCTCAAAAAAAATCATACAGATAATGACAGGATCACAGGTTTTTATTTATATCTATCTTTTTTTTAATAACATTAATACATAATAATAATAATAATAATAATAATAATAATAATAATAATAATAATAATAATAATAATAATAATAATAATAATAATAATAATAATAATAATAATAATAATAATAATAATTATATAGTTAACAATTTCTACTGATAATGGTAATAATACTTATAAGAGTAATAATCATAATAATAATGTATCAAATTACATGTATCAAAATAATTTTATTAGTATTTGTAATAGTGATATTAATATTAATACTAATATTTATTTTTATGGAAGTAATAATGATATAATAACTATAATTTAATTTGAAAATAAAATTAATACACCCTTGCTACATTTTACTAATTATATAATATCTATTAATTATGTATTATAATGTATATTGAATATTTAATATTCATACATTTTAATATATTAAAACATACAATTACTAATTATATGTAGCATCATATATGTATGTTTATGTACATATATATATATATATATATATATTTATTTATATATACATTTCTATTTAAGATTAAAGGTTCGTGAATCGTCAGAAATTGGTCGAGGTTAAATGAGTATATGAATCAGTTCAAAATTTTTGAGACTCAACCTAACAAAATTATCTTATCGTGTCAAGAATATTACATCGTATCGAGAGTTTGGTTTAAAATTAGTCAAAATTTTCTGGGTCGTTACAGTCTATGGACCAAGGGTTAATAGAACGAAAGGAACAAATGGTGTCGTAACGAGTAATGGCGGAGCAAGTAGTGTCGGAGCAAGTTATGCCAATGTAGTTTGTTATAAATGTGGAAAACCGGGCCACATTATTAGAAATTGTCCGAACCAGGAGAACACGAATGGACAAGGCCGCGGAAGAGTTTTCAATATTAATGCGGCAGAGGTACAGGAAGACCCGGAGCTTGTTACGGGGTACGTTTCTTATTGACAATAAATCTGCTTACGTTTTATTTGATTCGGGTGCGGATAGAAGCTATATGAGTAGAGATTTTTGTGCTAAATTAAGTTGTCCATTAACGCCTTTGGATAGTAAATTTTTACTCGAATTAGCAAATGGTAAATTAATTTCAGCAGATAATATATGTCGGAATCGAGAAATTAAACTGGTTAGTGAAACATTTAAGATTGACTTGATACCAGTAGAGTTAGGGAGTTTTGATGTGATAATCGGTATGGACTGGTTGAAAGAAGTGAAAGCAGAGATCGTTTGTTACAAAAATGCAATTCGCATTATACGAGAAAAAGGAAAACCCTTAATGGTGTACGGAGAAAAGGGCAACACGAAGCTACATCTTATTAGTAATTTGAAGGCACAAAAACTAATAAGAAAAGGTTGCTATGCTGTTCTAAAACACGTCGAGAAAGTACAAACTGAAGAAAAGAGCATCAATGATGTTCCCGTCGCAAAAGAATTTCCCGATGTATTTCTGAAAGAATTACCGGGATTACCCCCACATCGATCCGTTGAATTTCAAATAGATCTTGTACCAGGAGCTGCACCAATAGCTCGTGCTCCTTACAGACTCGCACCCAGCGAGATGAAAGAACTGCAAAGCCAATTACAAGAACTTTTAGAGCATGGTTTCATTTGACCAAGCACATCACCGTGGGGAGCTCCTGTTTTGTTTGTCAAGAAGAAAGATGGTACATTCAGGTTGTGTATCGACTACCGAGATTTGAACAAACTTACCATCAAGAACCGCTACCCACTACCGAGAATCGACGACTTATTTGATCAACTAGAAGGCTCGTCTATTTATTCAAAGATTGACTTACGTTCCGGGTATCATCAAATGCGGGTGAAAGAAGAAGATATTCCAAAGACTGCTTTCAGAACACATTACGGTCATTACGAGTTTATGGTCATGCCATTTGGTTTAACTAATGCACCAGCTGTGTTCATGGACCTTATGAACCGAGTGTGTGGACCATACCTTGACAAGTTTGTCATTGTTTTCATTGATGACATACTTATTTACTCAAAGAATGACCAAGAACACGGTGAACATTTGAGAAAGGTGTTAGAAGTATTGAGGAAGAAGAATTGTACGCTAAATTTTCAAAGTGTGCATTTTGGTTGGAAGAAGTTCAATTCCTCGGTCACATAGTGAACAAAGAAGGTATTAAGGTGGATCCGGCAAAGATAGAAACTGTTGAAAAGTGGGAAACCCCGAAAACTCCAAAACACATACGCCAGTTTTTAGGACTAGCTGGTTACTACAGAAGGTTCATCCAAGACTTTTCCAGAATAGCAAAACCCTTGACTGCATTAACGCATAAAGGGAAGAAATTTGAATGGAATGATGAACAAGAGAAAACGTTTCAGTTATTGAAGAAAAAGCTAACTACGGCACCTATATTGTCATTGCCTGAAGGGAATGATGATTTTGTGATCTATTGTGACGCATCAAAGCAAGGTCTCGGTTGTGTATTAATGCAACGAACGAAGGTGATTGCTTATGCGTCTAGACAATTGAAGATTCACGAACAAAATAATACGACGCATGATTTGGAATTAGGCGCGGTTGTTTTTGCATTAAAGACTTAGATGCACTACTTATATGGGGTCAAAAGTATTATATATACCGACCACAAAAGTCTTCAACACATATTTAATCAGAAACAACTGAATATGAGGCAGCGTAGGTGGATTGAATTGTTGAATGATTACGACTTTGAGATTCGTTACCACCCGGGGAAGGCAAATGTGGTAGCCGATGCCTTGAGCAGGAAGGACAGAGAACCCATTCGAGTAAAATCTATGAATATAATGATTCATAATAACCTTACTACTCAAATAAAGGAGGCGCAACAAGGAGTTTTAAAAGAGGGAAATTTAAAGGATGAAATACCCAAAGGATCGGAGAAGCATCTTAATATTCGGGAAGACGGAACCCGGTATAGGGCTGAAATGATTTGGGTACCAAAATTTGGAGATATGAGAGAAATGGTAATTAGAGAAGCTCATAAAACCAGATACTCAATACATCCTGGAACGGGGAAGATGTACAAGGATCTCAAGAAACATTTTTGGTGGCCGGGTATGAAAGTCGATGTTGCTAAATACGTAGGAGAATGTTTGACGTGTTCTAAGGTCAAAGCTGAGCATCAGAAACCATCAGGTCTACTTCAACAACCCGAAATCCCGGAATGGAAATGGGAAAACATTACCATGGATTTCATCACTAAATTGCCAAGGACTGCAAGTGGTTTTGATACTATTTGGGTAATAGTTGATCGTCTCACCAAATCAGCACACTTCCTGCCAATAAGAGAAGATGACAAGATGGAGAAGTTAGCACGACTGTATTTGAAGGAAGTCGTCTCCAGACATGGAATACCAATCTCTATTATCTCTAATAGGGATGGCAGATTTATTTCAAGATTCTGGCAGACATTACAGCAAGCATTAGGAACTCGTCTAGACATGAGTACTGCCTATCATCCACAAACTGATGGGCAGAGCGAAAGGACGATACAAACGCTTGAAGACATGCTACGAGCATGTGTTATTGATTTCGGAAACAGTTGGGATCGACATCTACCGTTAGCAGAATTTTCCTACAACAACAGCTACCATTCAAGCATTGAGATGGAGCCGTTTGAAGCACTTTATGGTAGAAAGTGCAGGTCTCCGATTTTTTGGAGTGAAGTGGGGGATAGACAGATTACGGGTCCGGAGATTATACAAGAAACTACCGAGAAGATCATCCAAATTCAACAACGGTTGAAAACCGCCCAAAGTCGACAAAAGAGCTACGCTGACATTAAAAGAAAAGATATAGAATTTGAAATTGGAGAGATGGTCATGCTTAAAGTTGCACCTTGGAAAGGCGTCGTTCGATTTGGTAAACGAGGGAAATTAAATCCAAGGTATATTGGACCATTCAAGATTATTGATCGTGTCGGACCAGTAGCTTACCGACTTGAGTTACCTCAACAACTCGCGGCTGTACATAACACTTTCCACGTCTCGAATTTGAAGAAATGTTTTGCTAAAGAAGATCTCACTATTCCGTTAGATGAAATCCAAATCAACGAAAAACTTCAATTCATCGAAGAACCCGTCGAAATAATGGATCGTGAGGTTAAAAGACTTAAGCAAAACAAGATACCAATTGTTAAGGTTCGATGGAATGCTCGTAGAGGACCCGAGTTCACCTGGGAGCGTGAAGATCAGATGAAGAAGAAATACCCGCATCTATTTCCAGAAGATTCGTCAACACCTTCAACAGGTTAAAATTTCGGGACGAAATTTATTTAACGGGTAGGTACTGTAGTGACCCGAAATTTTCCATGTTTAAATATATTAATTGAGATTGATATTTACATGATTAAATGTTTCCAACATGTTAAGCAATCAAACTTGTTAAGACTTGATTAATTGAAATATGTTTCATATAGACAATTGACCACCCAAGTTGACCGGTGATTCACGAACGTTAAAACTTGTAAAAACTATATGATGACATATATATGGATATATATATATAGTTAACATGATACTATGATAAGTAAACATATCATTAAGTATATTAACAATGAACTACATATGTAAAAACAAGACTACTAACTTAATGATTTTTAAACGAGACATATATGTAACGATTATCGTTGTAAAGACATTTAATGTATATATATCATATTAAGAGATATTCATACATGATAATATCATGATAATATAATAATTTAAAATCTCATTTGATATTATAAATATTGGGTTAACAACATTTAACAAGATCGTTAACCTAAAGGTTTCAAAACAACACTTACATGTAACGACTAACGATGACTTAACGACTCAGTTAAAATGTATATACATGTAGTGTTTTAATATGTATTTATACACTTTTGAAAGACTTCAATACACTTATCAAAATACTTCTACTTAACAAAAATGCTTACAATTACATCCTCGTTCAGTTTCATCAACAATTCTACTCGTATGCACCCGTATTCGTACTCGTACAATACACAGCTTTTAGATGTATGTACTATTGGTATATACACTCCAATGATCAGCTCTTAGCAGCCCATGTGAGTCACCTAACACATGTGGGAACCATCATTTGGCAACTAGCATGAAATATCTCATAAAATTACAAAAATATGAGTAATCATTCATGACTTATTTACATGAAAACAAAATTACATATCCTTTATATCTAATCCATACATCAACGACCAAAAACACCTACAAACACTTTCATTCTTCAATTTTCTTCATCTAATTGATCTCTCTCAAGTTCTATCTTCAAGTTCTAAGTGTTCTTCATAAATTCTACAAGTTCTAGTTACATAAAATCAAGAATACTTTCAAGTTTGCTAGCTCACTTCCAATCTTGTAAGGTGATCATCCAACCTCAAGAAATCTTTGTTTCTTACAGTAGGTTATCATTCTAATACAAGGTAATAATCATATTCAAACTTTGGTTCAATTTCTATAACTATAACAATCTTATTTCAAGTGATGATCTTACTTGAACTTGTTTTCGTGTCATGATTCTGCTTCAAGAACTTCGAGCCATCCAAGGATCCGTTGAAGCTAGATCCATTTTTCTCTTTTCCAGTAGGTTTATCCAAGGAACTTAAGGTAGTAATGATGTTCATAACATCATTCAATTCATACATATAACGCTATCTTATTCGAAGGTTTAAACTTGTAATCACTAGAACATAGTTTAGTTAATTCTAAACTTGTTCGCAAACAAAAGTTAATCCTTCTAAATTGACTTTTAAAATCAACTAAACACATGTTCTATATCTATATGATATGCTAACTTAATGATTTAAAACCTGGAAACACGAAAAACACCGTAAAACCGGATTTACGCCGTCGTAGTAACACCGCGGGCTGTTTTGGGTTAGTTAATTAAAAACTATGATAAACTTTGATTTAAAAGTTGTTATTCTGAAAAAATGATTTTTATTATGAACATGAAACTATATCCAAAAATTATGGTTAAACTCAAAGTGGAAGTATGTTTTCTAAAATGGTCATCTAGACGTCGTTCTTTCGACTGAAATGACTACCTTTACAAAAATGACTTGTAACTTATTTTTCCGACAATAAACATATACTTTTTCTGTTTAGATTCATAAAATAGAGTTCAATATGAAACCATAGCAATTTGATTCACTCAAAACGGATTTAAAATGAAGAAGTTATGGGTAAAACAAGATTGGATAATTTTTCCCATTTTAGCTACGTGAAAATTGGTAACAAATCTATTCCAACCATAACTTAATCAACTTGTATTGTATATTATGTAATCTTGAGATACCATAGACACGTATACAATGTTTCGACCTATCATGTCGACACATCTATATATATTTCGGAACAACCATAGACACTCTATATGTGAATGTTGGAGTTAGCTATACAGGGTTGAGGTTGATTCCAAAATATATATAGTTTGAGTTGTGATCAATACTGAGATACGTATACACTGGGTCGTGGATTGATTCAAGATAATATTTATCGATTTATTTCTGTACATCTAACTGTGGACAACTAGTTGTAGGTTACTAACGAGGACAGCTGACTTAATAAACTTAAAACATCAAAATATATTAAAAGTGTTGTAAATATATTTTGAACATACTTTGATATATATGTATATATTGTTATAGGTTCGTGAATCAACCAGTGGCCAAGTCTTACTTCCCGACGAAGTAAAATCTGTGAAAGTGAGTTATAGTCCCACTTTTAAAATCTAATATTTTTGGGATGAGAATACATGCAGGTTTTATAAATGATTTACAAAATAGACACAAGTACGTGAAACTACATTCTATGGTTGAATTATCGAAATCGAATATGCCCCTTTTTATTAAGTCTGGTAATCTAAGAATTAGGGAACAGACACCCTAATTGACGCGAATCCTAAAGATAGATCTATTGGGCCTAAAAAACCCCATCCAAAGTACCGGATGCTTTAGTACTTCAAAATTTATATCATATCCGAAGGGTGTCCCGGAATGATGGGGATATTCTTATATATGCAACTTGTTAATGTCGATTACCAGGTGTTCACCATATGAATGATTTTTATCTCTATGTATGGGATGTGTATTGAAATATGAAATCTTGTGGTCTATTATTATGATTTGATATATATAGGTTAAACCTATAACTCACCAACATTTTTGTTGACGTTTTAAGCATGTTTATTCTCAGGTGATTATTAAGAGCTTCCGCTGTCGCATACTTAAATAAGGACGAGATTTGGAGTCCATGCTTGTATGATATTGTGTAAAAACTGCATTCAAGAAACTTATTTTGTTGTAACATATTTGTATTGTAAACCATTATGTAATGGTCGTGTGTAAACAGGATATTTTAGATTATCATTATTTAATAATCTACGTAAAGCTTTTTAAACCTTTATTGATGAAATAAAGGTTATGGTTTGTTTTAAAATGAATGCAGTCTTTGAAAAACGTCTCATATAGAGGTCAAAACCTCGCAACGAAATCAATTAATATGGAACGTTTTTAATCAATAAGAACGGGACATTTCATATTAATGGGCTTTATATTAACTAAATGATACCTCATTAATTTAATATATAGACTTATAATTTGACGTATTTATATATAACCACATACGCTTGACTGGGCACGGTGGGCGGGATATCTATAAATACCAATAATTGTTCATTTTACCGGACACGGAACTGGATTAATAGTTAATAGACTTGTTGAAACAGGGGTGGATTACATTCAAGGGTAATTGGTATAATTGTTAACAAAGTAGTAAAACCTTGGTTTACACGCCGTCGATAACCTGGCGTATTCATTAAACAAAGTATTAAGACCTTGTTACAATTCGAATCCCCAATTAGTTGGAATATTTGACTTCGGGAATAAGAATAATTTGACAAAGACTTCCGCATTTTATGATTATGACTGATGGACTACTATGGACAAATCCATATGGATATATTGAATAATCCAGGACAAAGAACAATTAACCCATGGGAATAAACTAAAAATCAACACGTCAAACATCATGATTATGGAAGTTTAAATAAGCATAATTCTTTTATTTCATATTTAATTGCACTTTTAATTATCGCACTTTTATTTATTGTCATTGTATTTAATTGCACTTTTAATTATCGTACTCTTTAATTATCGCAATTTTATTTTATCGCACTTTTATTTATCGCAATTTCATTATCGTTATTTACTTTATGCTTTAAATTAAGTTTTATTTATTTAATATTTTACATTAGGTTTTAACTGCGACTAAAGTTTTAAAAATCGAAAACCGGTCATTAAACGGTAAAAACCCCATTTTATAATAATAATACTAATTATATATATTTTTGTATTTTTACAATTATAAGTTAAAAATATAGCGTTAAGCTTGTTTAAAGATCCCTGTGGAACAAACCGGACTTACTAAAAACTACACTACTGTACGATTAGGTACACTGCCTATAAGTGTTGTAGCAAGGTTTAGGTATATCCATTCTATAAATAAATAAATATCTTGTGTAAAATTGTATCGTATTTAATAGTATTTCGTTGTAAAAATAATACTATTTCATATACACCTCGCATAACATCAAATATTTTTGGCGCCGCTGCCGGGGACAGTCAAAACGCCGGAAGCGAAACGCTATATAAAAAAAAGATTTTTAATTTACTTTTATAAAAATACGTTTTTGTAAAAATACGTTTTAATACAAAAATATAAAAAGAAAAACAAAAATATAAATATTTTTAAGAGTTTGTTAAATATATATACATAATTATAAAGTTTCTTTACTTTTATTTTGTAAAAATATAAGTTTTATTTACTTAATATAAATATTTTATAAATTTTAAAACAGAAAATTAAAACAGAAAAAAGAAAAAAATATAAAAACACTCGGCCCGTACTGTAGCAGCCCATATCCAGGCCTGGTACCCGAGTCCATGCGATCGCATGAAAAACCAACTAACACCTCATACGATCGCATGAGGTGAGTTGACAGGTCTGGTAACCTCATCCGCCCAGTTTAGGGTTTAATTAATTAATTAATAATTATTATTATTATTAAATCCTAAGTAGGGTTTATTAATTAATATTAGTTTTAGTTTTTAGTTTTAATTTGTATTTTTAGTTTAATTAGTTTTAATAAATTATAAAATTAATAGTTTTATAAAATAAATAATATAAAAATAATATTTATACAAAAATTGTACTTTTTACAACTTTAAGTTTATTTTTATATTTCGTACCTTTTTAATCGTTTATTCGTAATATTTGTATTTTTCGCTCGTATTTAGTTTTAATTCATAGTTTTTGCCGTAGTTATTTTTATTTCTAGATTTCTAGGCTTTGCCGTAAAATCCCTTAAGTGCTTTTTCTTTAGACTAAGATTTAGGTGCTTTAGAATTTTGCGACGCCATTTTTATATTTTTGTACCTTTTTAAGTTATTGCCATTTGGGATATAGAACTTCTTTTAAGCTTTAATATTTTTAGACGCAACTTTTAATTCTTAGTTTTTAGTTCCTTTTTAAGTTTCGACGAGCTACTTTCTTATTTTTATTTTTCGACGCCTATTATTTTTCGACCTTTTATTTTTCGACGTTTTTCGACGCGCTCTTTTTCTTTCTTATTTCTCGCCAATCTAGTTTTTAGGATATAGAATTTTCTATTTCTTCTCTAAAATTTCTTTAAATTTCAAAGAAAAATTATTTTAAGCGGTTAAATTGATAGACATCCAAATTTTCTGCTTCGTAGTAATAGTTGGATTTGTTAGTGGCTGAGTTGTGAGCTTCCGATTTAAAGGGTTCTGGCTCCCTGCTGCATCTATTGGATATTCGAAACGTGAGCAAAAGCAGAAAAGTCTATTAATTTGATAACTTTAATAATTTTTATCTTTTATAACTAATAGGATATTCAGTGAATGCACCGAGCAAAACGTTCACCACCTTTTGTACGTTCACCACCTGTAACTCGATCAAGACATCTAGCAAATATTGTCGCCGTTGATTTTTTTTAGAATCGTCATCTAGTCAACCAAGTATTCCAATTCAAATTTCCGATAATCCATTTTTGAACCCGACCTCACAATTGAGAATCCGGAAAATATTCAGGGACAATTCATAGATCCTGAACCATTAATCTTTTCTCCGGAACCACCAATCATTCAAACGGAGATTGTCGAGGAACCAACCATTAAATCAGAATCCTATAGTGATTCAGATTCAACAAATTCAATCATGGAGAATCTGGAACCTCTAAGTATGGAAGACCGAATGCGAGCTAAACGCACTAGCCAAGCTCACGCAATTACTCAACCAGACATTAATGCGCCAGATTATGAAATCAAAGGACAAATCCTACACATGGTGACTAATCAATGCCAATTTAGTGGTACGCCAAAGGAAGATCCAAATGAACATCTTCGTACCTTTAATAGGATCTGTACTCTATTTAAAATAAGAGAAGTGGAGGATGAACAGATATATCTCATGTTATTTCCCTGGACTTTAAAGGGAGAAGCCAAAGATTGGTTAGAATCATTACCTGAAGGGGCGATTGATACATGGGATGTTTTAGTTGAAAAATTTCTTAAACAATTCTTTCCGGCATCTAAAGCCGTAAGACTTCAAGGAGAAATTGTTACGTTCACACAAAAGCCAAATGAAACTTTATATGAAGCATGGACAAGATTTGAAAAGTTATTGAGAGGATGTCCGCAACATGGTTTAGACACTTGTCAAATAGTACAAATATTCTACCAAGGATGCGACATCACTACAAGAAAAGATATCGATATAGCAGCTGGTGGTTCCATTATGAAGAAAACAGCAACTGATGCTTAAAAAATTATTGATAACACTGCTTCCCACTCACATGAGTGGCACCAAGAAAAAGATATCGTTAGATCATCTAAAGCAGCTAGAGCCGATTCTAGCCATGACTTAGATTCCATTTCCGCAAAGATAGAGGCTGTCTAGAGACGAATGAAAAAGATGACTAAAGATATCCACTCAATACGAATTAGTTGTGAGCAGTGTGGAGGACCACATTTAACAAAAGATTGTCTCAGTATTGAGCTAACAATGGAACAAAGAGAGAATGTTTCATACATAAACCAAAGGTCTGGAAATAATTATCAGAATAATTATCAACCGCCAAGACCAATCTACAATCAAAATCAGAATTATAATCGAAATGTTCCATACAACAACCAACAAGGTCCTAGCAATCAACAAGTATCCAATAATACTTACAATCAGCAAAGACCTATTTTTCAAAATAAACCACCACAAACCGATGATAAAAAGCCAAATTTAGAAGACATGATGTCGAAGCTAGTTGAATCTCAAACGCAGTTTTTCACATCTCAGAAACAAACCAATGAACAAAATGCTCAAGCATTTAGAAATCAACAAGCTTCTATTCAAAATCTTGAACAAGAAGTAAGTAACCTAGCAAGGTTAATAGGTGAAAGAAAACCGGGAAGTCTACCTAGTGATACAAATGCTAACCTCCGGAATGAAACAGCTAAAGCCATTACCACAAGAAGTGGTATTACACTTAAACCACCTGAAATACCTGTAATTTCTGATGAAGCTATTCCTATTTCACAAGAACCACAATCTGATCAAGATAAGGAAAAAGAACCGGTAGTTGAAAAGGTTAATGAAAATAACACAGTTAAGGCTAAACCTTATGTTAAACCATACCAACCACCACTTCCTTACCCGAGTAAAATGAGAAAAGAGAGACTTGAAGCCGAGCAATCCAAATTCTTGGATATGTTTAAACAAATAAATGTCAATCTTCCTTTCATTGATGTGATTTCAGGAATGCCTAGATATGCTAAATTTCTGAAAGATCTAATCACAAATCGAAAGAAAATGGAAGAACTCTCGGTTGTTACTATGAATGCTAATTGTTCTGCAGTGCTGTTGAATAAGATACCAGAAAAATTATCAGATCCAGGAAATTTCACAATTCCATGTTTTCTGGGTAGTCTTAGTTCAATAGAAGCATTGGCAGATTTAGGTGCTAGTATAAATCTAATGCCGTATTCACTATACGCTAAACTAGACCTTGGAGAATTGAAACCAACAAGAATAAGCATACAACTAGACGATCGATCAGTAAAATATCCTAGAGGGATAATGGAGAACATGCTAGTTAAAGTTGGTACTTTAGTATTTCCAGTAGATTTTGTTATTCTGGACATGGAAGAAGATTCTCGAGTTCCTCTCATATTAGGAAGACCATTCTTAAACACGGCCAAAGCAATAATAGACGTGTTTGGTAAGAAACTGACCCTAAGTATAGAGGACGAGAGTGTTACCTTTTCAGTTGATAGAGCCATGTAACAACCGCAATATGCAGATGATACATGTTATTATATTCAAACTATAGATTCACATGCAGAATTGTTAGAAGAATTTCCAGAATTACAAGGAACAGGAGAATGTTCTTTAGGAGAAGGAACTGAACTAATTGATGTAACTGAAATGTTAGCTACACTAATGGCTAATGTGTAGTGACCCGAACTTTTCCATGTTTATATATATTAATTGAGATTGATATTTACATGATTAAATGTTTCCAACATGTTAAGCAATCAAACTTGTTAAGACTTGATTAATTGAAATAGGTTTCATATAGACAATTGACCACCCAAGTTGACCGGTGATTCACGAACGTTAAAACTTGTAAAAACTATATGATGACATATATATGGTTATATATATATAGTTAACATGATATTATGATAAGTAAACATATCATTAAGTATATTAACAATGAACTACATATGTAAAAACAAGACTACTAACTTAATGATTTTGAAACGAGACATATATGTAACGATTATCGTTGTAACGACATTTAATGTATATATATCATATTAAGAGATATTCGTACATCACAATATAATGATAATATAATAATTTAAAATCTCTTTTGATATTATAAACATTGGGTTAACAACATTTAACAAGATCGTTAACCTAAAGGTTTCAAAACAACATTTACATGTAACGACTAACGATGACTTAACGACTCAGTTAAAATGTATATACATGTAGTGTTTTAATATGTATTCATACACTTTTGAAAGACTTCAAGACACTTATCAAAATACTTCTACTTAACAAAAATGCTTACAATTACATCCTCGTTCAGTTTCATCAACAATTCT
Organism: Rutidosis leptorrhynchoides; assembly: GCF_046630445.1. Classification (NCBI taxonomy): domain Eukaryota; kingdom Viridiplantae; phylum Streptophyta; class Magnoliopsida; order Asterales; family Asteraceae; genus Rutidosis; species Rutidosis leptorrhynchoides. The sequence goes on along the minus strand of NC_092343.1, from coordinate 337,867,739 downwards.
ATTCGTATGCATCCGTATTCGTACTCGTACAATACACAGCTTTTAGATGTATGTACTATTGGTATATACACTCCAATGATCAGCTCTTAGCAGCCCATGTGAGTCACCTAACACATGTGGGAACCATCATTTGGCAACTAGCATGAAATATCTCATAAAATTACAAAAATATGAGTAATCATTCATGACTTATTTACATGAAAACAAAATTACATATCCTTTATATCTAATCCATACACCAACGACCAAAAACACCTACAAACACTTTCATTCTTCAATTTTCTTCATCTAATTGATCTCTCTCAAGTTCTATCTTCAAGTTCTAAGTGTTCTTCATAAATTCTACAAGTTCTAGTTACATAAAATCAAGAATACTTTCAAGTTTGCTAGCTCACTTCCAATCTTGTAAGGTGATCATCCAACCTCAAGAAATCTTTGTTTATTACAGTAGGTTATCATTCTAATACAAGGTAATAATCATATTCAAACTTTGGTTCAATTTCTATAAATATAACAATCTTATTTCAAGTGATGATCTTACTTGAACTTGTTTTCGTGTCATGATTCTGCTTCAAGAACTTCGAGCCATCCAAGGATCCGTTGAAGCTAGATCTATTTTTCTCTTTTCCAGTAGGTTTATCCAAGGAACTTAAGGTAGTAATGATGTTCATAACATCATTCGATTCATACATATAAAGCTATCTTATTCGAAGGTTTAAACTTGTAATCACTAGAACATAGTTTAGTTAATTCTAAACTTGTTCGCAAACAAAAGTTAATCCTTCTAACTTGACTTTTAAAATCAACTAAACACATGTTATATATCTATATGATATGCTAACTTAATGATTTAAAACCTGGAAACACGAAAAACACCGTAAAACCGGATTTACGCCGTCGTAGTAACACCGCGGGCTGTTTTGGGTTAGTTAATTAAAAACTATGATAAACTTTGATTTAAAAGTTGTAATTCTGAGAAAATGATTTTTATTATGAACATGAAACTATATCCAAAAATTATGGTTAAACTCAAAGTGGAAGTATGTTTTCTAAAATGGTCATCTAGACGTCGTTCTTTCGACTGAAATGACTACCTTTACAAAAACGACTTGTAACTTATTTTTATGACTATAAACCTATACTTTTTCTGATTAGATTCATAAAATAGAGTTCAATATGAAACCATAGCAATTTGATTCACTCAAAACGGATTTAAAATGAAGAAGTTATGGGTAAAACAAGATTGGATAATTTTTCTCATTTTAGCTACGTGAAAATTGGTAACAAATCTATTCCAACCATAACTTAATCAACTTGTATTGTATATTATGTAATCTTGAGATACCATAGACACGTATACAATGTTTCGACCTATCATGTCGACACATCTATATATATTTCGGAACAACCATAGACACTCTATATGTGAATGTTGGAGTTAGCTATACAGGGTTGAGGTTGTGATCAATACTGAGATACGTATACACTGGGTCGTGGATTGATTCAAGATAATATTTATCAATTTATTTCTGTACATCTAACTGTGGACAACTAGTTGTAGGTTACTAACGAGGACAGCTGACTTAATAAACTTAAAACATCAAAATATATTAAAAGTGTTGTAAATATATTTTGAACATACTTTGATATATATGTATATATTGTTATAGGTTCGTGAATCAACCAGTGGCCAAGTCTTACTTCCCGACGAAGTAAAAATCTGTGAAAGTGAGTTATAGTCCCACTTTTAAAATCTAATATTTTTGGGATGAGAATACATGCAGGTTTTATAAATGATTTACAAAATAGACACAAGTACGTGAAACTACATTCTATGGTTGAATTATCGAAATCGAATATGCCCCTTTTTATTAAGTCTGGTAATCTAAGAATTAGGGAACAGACACCCTAATTGACGCGAATCCTAAAGATAGATCTATTGGGCATAACAAACCCCATCCAAAGTACCGGATGCTCTAGTACTTCGAAATTTATATCATATCCGAAGGGTGTCCCGGAATGATGGGGATATTCTTATATATGCATCTTGTTAATGTCGGTTACCAGGTGTTCACCATATGAATGATTTTTATCTCTATGTATGGGATGTGTATTGAAATATGAAATCTTGTGGTCTATTATTATGATTTGATATATATAGGTTAAACCTATAACTCACCAACATTTTTGTTGACGTTTTAAGCATGTTTATTCTCAGGTGATTATTAAGAGCTTCCGCTGTCGCATACTTAAATAAGGACGAGATTTGGAGTCCATGCTTGTATGATATTGTGTAAAAACTGCATTCAAGAAACTTATTTTGTTGTAACATATTTGTATTGTAAACCATTATGTAATGGTCGTGTGTAAACAGGATATTTTAGATTATCATTATTTGATAATCTACGTAAAGCTTTTTAAACCTTTATTGATGAAATAAAGGTTATGATTTGTTTTAAAATGAATGCAGTCTTTGAAAAATGTCTCATATAGAGGTCAAAACCTCGCAACGAAATCAATTAATATGGAACGTTTTTAATCAATAAGAACGGGACATTTCAGTTGGTATCCGAGCGTTGGTCTTAGAGAACCAGAAAATTTGCATTAGTGTGTCTTATCGAGTTTGTTAGGATACATTAGTGAGTCTGGACTTCGACCGTGTTTTCTTTAAAAATGATTGCTTAACATTTTTGTTGGAAACTATATATTTTTAACATATGAATATTATGTGATATATTAATCTCTTATCGTGTTTGATATTATGTGATAGATGTCTACCTCTAGAACAAGTCCCATTGACTCACCTAATAATAATGAAGAGTCAAATGTAAATTGGAATGATTCGTGGACTGATTCACAAGTTCCCGAAGAGGAACCGGAAGAAGAGTCGGAACCGGAAGAAGAATCGGAACCGGAAGAAGAATCGGAACCGGAAGAAGAAATAGAACCGGTGGGGGAAATAATAAAACGGTTAAGTAAAAGAGAATCCTCAACCAACCGACCAAGGTTAATTATGGTCAATGGTGTTTCCGCCAAGGAAGCAAAATATTGGGCGGATTACCAATTCTTCGATGAATCGGATTCCGACGAGAATTCCGATGATGTTATAGAAATTACCCCAACTGAATTTAAAAAGGCAAAAGAAAATAATAAGGGAAAGGGCATAAAAATAGAGAAATCTAATTCCAACCCCGATGAACTTTATATGTATCGTCAACCCCCGAAGTCCTTAAGTTGTAACAATGACCCGGGAACCTCTAAACCACCAGGTTTTTCTAAACCAATGTGGACAACGACGGCTCGTATTAGGGGAACGTCATATATCCCTAGAAACTTGGCAAAACGAACCAAAACCGAACAAGAAGAAACGAGCGAGTCGGAATAAGATAGTTGTATTCGTGTGGTGTAATATATGTAATATAGTGTGCTTATGCTTTATGATATATGTAAAAATTGCTTGTATTAATAAGTATTTTTTTTATGAATCTAACTCTTGTCTATTTTACAGTATAAAAACACAAAATGGATAGACAACCCAATATTTTAAGAGACCTACCCGGAGACATGATTGATGAAATCTTGTCTAGAGTCGGTCAGAATTCCTCGGCACAACTATTTAAGGCGAGATCAGTTTGTAAGACATTCGAAGAACGTTCCAAGAATGCCTTGGTTTATAAAAGGCTTTCGTTTGAAAGATAGGGGATATCACATTGGGAAACCCATAAGTTACGATGTGTTTACTTTGACGCATATATTGCGGGGAACCCAAATGCTATTTTACGCAACGGGTTAAGAAATTATTTTGACTCAATATATCCGAATATTGGACTTCGTGATTTAGAAAAAGCGGCTAACATGCAACATAAAGAAGCATGTTATGCTTACGGATTAGTAATGTTCGCTTCTCACCAAAGTGAGAACAAGAACATCGGGCTACAACTATTAAACAAAACGTTTCCACAAGTGACGGAGTCGGTAATTGGGGTAAGAAATGAGGTTTTTAGATTATTACGGGACTGTTGGACATTACATAAACCTCGTCCCTTTGACGACGTTACAACACGCTGTCTTATCAATGGCCATAACGGTTATGTTCCACAAGACCAAGGATGGGAAGTAGTCCTAGTAAAACCAGAATGCATGACTTATTTCTGGACGTATGAATTACGTGTTTTTATTGCCTTTGCTGAACGACTTGTGTACTAGCTAGAATTATCTTCACAACTATCTTGTATCAAAGTTATTGTGTGCTATATTTCATACTTTATGTAAAATAAGCGGTATTGTAAGTTTGTAAAATATTGTATAAAAGTTTGAACGCTAAATATTATTATAATCAGTTTTTCATATAGAATTGTAGTAGTTGAATTGTATATTAGCTACTAAGTATGAACTTAACGGGTAGGTACTACCCGAATTTAAACTTATAAAACGCTAATATGAAGAAAAAGCTTTTATAAATGAGTTCATATTATGCTACGAAATACTATTAACTACTCTTAATATTCTGTATGATTAACTTGTTCCATTTGACTATTTTGAAGGAAATGGCACCGACTACTCGACACACCGTGAATATGAATGAAGAGGAATTCCGTACTTTTCTAGCTTCAAACATAGCCGCAGTACAGGCTGCGCTACATACCAACAATAACCTTGGATCTAGCAGTACAGGAAATCGTGTAGGATGCACCTACAAAGAATTCACTGCCTGCAAACCTTTGGAATTCGATGGAACCAAAGGACCGATCGGATTGAAACGGTGGACCGAGAAGGTCGAATCGGTTTTGCCATAAGTAAATGTACTGAAGAGGACAAAGTGAAGTACGCTACGCATACCTTCACAGGTTCTGCGTTAATATGGTGGAATACCTATCTAGAGCAAGTGGGACAAGACGATGCGTACGCACTACCGTGGTCAGCATTCAAGCACTTGATGAACGAGAAGTACCGTCCCAGAACCGAGGTCAATAAGCTCAAGACAAAACTTAGAGGGTTACGAACCCAAGGATTTGATATTACCACGTACGAAAGACGATTCACAGAATTGTGCCTATTGTGTCCGGGAGCATTCGAAGTTGAGGAAGAGAAGATCGACGCATTTGCGAAAGGATTACCAGAAAGAATCCAAGAAGATATAAGTTCACACGAGCCTGCCTCTATACAACAGGCATGTAGAATGGCTCACAAACTAGTGAACCAGATTGAAGAAAGAATTAAAGAACAGACTGCTAAAGAGGCCAATGTGAAGCAAGTCAAAAGAAAGTGGGAGGAAAACGGTGATAAGAATCACCAATACAACAACAACAGCAATTACAACAATAATCGCAACAATTATCCCAACAATCGCAACATCAATCGCAACTACAACAAACGGCCCAACAACAACAACAACAACAGCAACTACAACAATCATCCCAACAACAATAATAACCACAACAACAACAACAATCAGAAGCAGCTATGCCAAAGGTGTGAAAAGTATCACTCGGGGTTCTGCACCAAATTTTGCAACAAGTGTAAAAGAAATGGTCATAGCGCGGTGAAGTGTGAGGTCTACGGACCAGGGGTTAATAGAACGAAAGGAACAAATGGTGTCGGAACGAGTAATGGCGGAGCAAGTAGTGTCGGAGCAAGTTATGCCAATGTAGTTTGTTATAAATGTGGAAAACCGGGCCACATTATTAGAAATTGCCCGAACCAGGAGAACACGAATGGACAAGGCCGCGGAAGAGTTTTCAATATTAATGCGGCAGAGGCACAGGATGACCCGGAGCTTGTTACGGGTACGTTTCTTATTGACAATAAATCTGCTTACGTTTTATTTGATTCGGGTGCGGATAGAAGCTATATGAGTAGAGATTTTTGTGCTAAATTAAGTTGTCCATTGACGCCTTTGGATAGTAAATTTTTACTCGAATTAGCAAATGGTAAATTAATTTCAGCAGATAATATATGTCGGAATCGAGAAATTAAACTGGTTAGCGAAACATTTAAGATTGATTTGATACCAGTAGAGTTAGGGAGTTTTGATGTGATAATCGGTATGGACTGGTTGAAAGAAGTGAAAGCAGAGATCGTTTGTTACAAAAATGCAATTCGCATTATACGAGAAAAAGAAAAACCCTTAATGGTGTACGGAGAAAAGGGCAACACGAATCTACATCTTATTAGTAATTTGAAGGCACAAAAACTAATAAGAAAAGGTTGCTATGCTGTTCTAGCACACGTCGAGAAAGTACAAACTGAAGAAAAGAGCATCAATGATGTTCCCATTGCAAAAGAATTTCCCGATGTATTTTCGAAAGAATTACCGGGATTACCCCCACCGCGATCCGTTGAATTTCAAATAGATCTTGTACCAGGAGCTGCACCAATAGCTCGTGCTCCTTACAGACTCGCACCCAGCGAGATGAAAGAACTGCAAAGCCAATTACAAGAACTTTTAGAGCGTGGTTTCATTCGACCAAGCACCTCACCGTGGGGAGCTCCTGTTTTGTTTGTCAAGAAGAAAGATGGTACATTCAGGTTGTGTATCGACTACCGAGAGTTGAACAAACTTACCATCAAGAACCGCTACCCACTACCGAGAATCGATGACTTATTTGATCAACTACAAGGCTCGTCTGTTTATTCAAAGATTGACTTACGTTCCGGGTATCATCAAATGCGGGTGAAAGAAGTTGATATTCCAAAGACTGCTTTCAGAACACGTTACGGTCATTACGAGTTTATGGTCATGCCGTTTGGTTTAACTAATGCACCAGCTGTGTTCATGGACCTTATGAACCGAGTGTGTGGACCACACCTTGACAAGTTTGTCATTGTTTTCATTGATGACATACTTATTTACTCAAAGAATGACCAAGAACACGGTGAACATTTGAGAAAGGTGTTAGAAGTATTGAGGAAGGAAGAATTGTACGCTAAGTTTTCAAAGTGTGCATTTTGGTTGGAAGAAGTTCAATTCCTAGGTCACATAGTGAACAAAGAAGGTATTAAGGTAGATCCGGCAAAGATAGAAACTGTTGAAAAGTGGGAAACCCCGAAAACTCCGAAACACATACGCCAGTTTTTAGGACTAGCTGGTTACTACAGAAGGTTCATCCAAGACTTTTCCAGAATAGCAAAACCCTTGACTGCATTAACGCATAAAGGGAAGAAATTTGAATGGAATGATGAACAAGAGAAAGCGTTTCAGTTATTGAAGAAAAAGCTAACTACGGCACCTATATTGTCATTGCCTGAAGGGAATGATGATTTTGTGATTTATTGTGACGCATCAAAGCAAGGTCTCGGTTGTGTATTAATGCAACGAACGAAGGTGATTGCTTATGCGTCTAGACAATTGAAGATTCAAGAGCAAAATTATACGATGCATGATTTGGAATTAGGCGCGGTTGTTTTTGCATTAAAGACTTGGAGGCACTACTTATATGGGGTCAAAAGTATTATATATACCGACCACAAAAGTCTTCAACACATATTTAATCAGAAACAACTGAATATGAGGCAGCGTAGGTGGATTGAATTATTGAATGATTATGACTTTGAGATTCGTTACCACCCGGGGAAGGCAAATGTGGTAGCCGATGCCTTGAGCAGGAAGGACAGAGAACCCATTCGAGTAAAATCTATGAATATAATGATTCATAATAACCTTACTACTCAAATAAAAGAGGCGCAACAAGGAGTTTTAAAAGAGGGAAATTTAAATGATGAAATACCCAAAGGATCGGAGAAGCATCTTAATATTCGGGAAGACGGAACCCGGTATAGGGCTGAAAGGATTTGGGTACCAAAATTTGGAGATATGAGAGAAATGGTACTTAGAGAAGCTCATAAAACCAGATACTCAATACATCCTGGAACGGGGAAGATGTACAAGGATCTCAAGAAACATTTTTGGTGGCCGGGTATGAAAGCCGATGTTATTAAATACGTAGGAGAATGTTTGACGTGTTCTAAGGTCAAAGCTGAGCATCAGAAACCATCAGGTCTACTTCAACAACCCGAAATCCCGGAATGGAAATGGGAAAACATTACCATGGATTTCATCACTAAATTGCCAAGGACTGCAAGTGGTTTTGATACTATTTGGGTAATAGTTGATCGTCTCACCAAATCAGCACACTTCCTGCCAATAAGAGAAGATGACAAGATGGAGAAGTTAGCACGACTGTATTTGAAGGAAGTCATCTCCAGACATGGAATACCAATCTCTATTATCTCTGATAGGGATGGCAGATTTATTTCAAGATTCTGGCAGACATTACAGCAAGCATTAGGAAGTCGTCTAGACATGAGTACTGCCTATCATCCACAAACTTATGGGCAGAGCGAAAGAATGATACAAACGCTTGAAGACATGCTACGAGCATGTGTTATTGATTTCGGAAACAGTTGGGATCGACATCTACCGTTAGCAGAATTTTCCTACAACAACAGCTACCATTCAAGCATTGAGATGGAGCCGTTTGAAGCACTTTATGGTAGAAAGTGCAGGTCTCCGATTTGTTGGAGTGAAGTGGGGGATAGACAGATTACGGGTCCGGAGATTATACAAGAAACTACCGAGAAGATCATCCAAATTCAACAACGGTTGAAAACTGCCCAAAGCCGACAAAAGAGCTACGCTGACATTAAAAGAAAAGATATAGAATTTGAAATTGGAGAGATGGTCATGCTTAAAGTTGCACCTTGGAAAGGCGTTGTTCGATTTGGTAAACGAGGGAAATTAAATCCAAGGTATATTGGACCATTCAAGATTATTGATCGTGTCGGACCAGTAGCTTACCGACTTGAGTTACCTCAACAACTCGCGGCTGTACATAACATTTTCCACGTCTCGAATTTGAAGAAATGTTTTGCTAAAGAAGATCTCAATATTCAGTTAGATGAAATCCAAATCAACGAAAAACTTCAATTCATCGAAGAACCCGTCGAAATAATGGATCGTGAGGTTAAAAGACTTAAGCAAAACAAGATACCAATTGTTAAGGTTCGATGGAATGCTCGTAGAGGACCCGAGTTCACCTGGGAGCGTGAAGATCAGATGAAGAAGAAATACCCGCATCTATTTCCAGAAGATTCGTCAACACCTTCAACAGCTTAAAATTTCGGGACGAAATTTATTTAACGGGTAGGTACTGTAGTGACCCGAACTTTTCCATGTTTATATATATTAATTGAGATTGATATTTACATGATTAAATGTTTCCAAAATGTTAAGCAATCAAACTTGTTAAGACTTGATTAATTGAAATAGGTTTCATATAGACAATTGACCACCCAAGTTGACCGGTGATTCACGAACGTTAAAACTTGTAAAAACTATATGATGACATATATATGGTTATATATATAGTTAACATGATATTATGATAAGTAAACATATCATTAAGTATATTAACAATGAACTACATATGTAAAAACAAGACTACTAACTTAATGATTTTGAAACGAGACATATATGTAACGATTATCGTTGTAACGACATTTAATGTATATATATCATATTAAGAGATATTCGTACATCACAATATCATGATAATATAATAATTTAAAATATCTTTTGATATTATAAACATTGGGTTAACAACATTTAACAAGATCGTTAACCTAAAGGTTTCAAAACAACATTTACATGTAACGACTAACGATGACTTAACGACTCAGTTAAAATGTATATACATGTAGTGTTTTAATATGTATTCATACACTTTTGAAAGACTTCAAGACACTTATCAAAATACTTCTACTTAACAAAAATGCTTACAATTACATCCTCGTTCAGTTTCATCAACAATTCTACTCGTATGCACCCGTATTCGTACTCGTACAATACACAGCTTTTAGATGTATGTACTATTGGTATATACACTCCAATGATCAGCTCTTAGCAGCCCATGTGAGTAACCTAATACATGTGGGAACCATCATTTGGCAACTAGCATGAAATATCTCATAAAATTACAAAAATATGAGTAATCATTCATGACTTATTTACATGAAAACAAAATTACATATCCTTTATATCTAATCCATACACCAACGACCAAAAACACCTACAAACACTTTCATTCTTCAATTTTCTTCATCTAATTGATCTCTCTCAAGTTCTATCTTCAAGTTCTAAGTGTTCTTCATAAATTCTACAAGTTCTAGTTACATAAAATCAAGAATACTTTCAAGTTTGCTAGCTCACTTCCAATCTTGTAAGGTGATCATCCAACCTCAAGAAATCTTTGTTTCTTATAGTAGGTTATCATTCTAATACAAGGTAATAATCATATTTAAACTTTGGTTCAATTTCTATAACTATAACAATCTTATTTCAAGTGATGATCTTACTTGAACTTGTTTTCGTGTCATGATTCTGCTTCAAGAACTTTGAGCCATCCAAGGATCCGTTGAAGCTAGATCTATTTTTCTCTTTTCCAGTAGGTTTATCCAAGGAACTTAAGGTAGTAATGATGTTCATAACATCATTCGATTCATACATATAAAGCTATCTTATTCGAAGGTTTAAACTTGTAATCACTAGAACATAGTTTAGTTAATTCTAAACTTGTTCGCAAACAAAAGTTAATCCTTCTAACTTGACTTTTAAAATCAACTAAACACATGTTATATATCTATATGATATGCTAACTTAATGATTTAAAACCTGAAAACACGAAAAACACCGTAAAACCGGATTTACGCCGTCGTAGTAACACCGCGGGCTGTTTTGGGTTAGTTAATTAAAAACTATGATAAACTTTGATTTAAAAGTTGTAATTCTGAGAAAATGATTTTTATTATGAACATGAAACTATATCCAAAAATTATGGTTAAACTCAAAGTGGAAGTATGTTTTCTAAAATGGTCATCTAGACGTCGTTCTTTCGACTGAAATGACTACCTTTACAAAAACAACTTGTAACTTATTTTTACGACTATAAAACTATACTTTTTCTGATTAGATTCATAAAATAGAGTTCAGTATGAAACCATAGCAATTTGATTCACTCAAAACGAATTTAAAATGAAGAAGTTATGGGTAAAACAAGATTGGATAATTTTTCTCATTTTAGCTACGTGAAAATTGGTAACAAATCTATTCCAACCATAACTTAATCAACTTGTATTGTATATTATGTAATCTTGAGATACCATAGACACGTATACAATGTTTCGACCTATCATGTCGACACATCTATATATATTTCGGAACAACCATAGACACTCTATATGTGAATGTTGGAGTTAGCTATACAGGGTTGAGGTTGATTCCAAAATATATATAGTTTGAGTTGTGATCAATACTGAGATACGTATACACTGGGTCGTGGATTGATTCAAGATAATATTTATCAATTTATTTCTGTACATCTAACTGTGGACAACTAGTTGTAGGTTACTAACGAGGACAGCTGACTTAATAAACTTAAAACATCAAAATATATTAAAAGTGTTGTAAATATATTTTGAACATACTTTGATATATATGTATATATTGTTATAGGTTCGTGAATCAACCAGTGGCCAAGTCTTACTTCCCGACGAAGTAAAAATCTGTGAAAGTGAGTTATAGTCCCACTTTTAAAATCTAATATTTTTGGGATGAGAATACATGCAGGTTTTATAAATGATTTACAAAATAGACACAAGTACGTGAAACTACATTCTATGGTTGAATTATCGAAATCGAATATGCCCTTTTTTATTAAGTCTGGTAATCTAAGAATTAGGGAACAGACACCCTAATTGACGCGAATCCTAAAGATAGATCTATTGGGCCTAACAAACCCCATCCAAAGTACCGGATGCTCTAGTACTTCGAAATTTATATCATATCCGAAGGGTGTCCCGGAATGATGGGGATATTCTTATATATGCGTCTTTTTAATGTCGGTTACCAAGTGTTCACCATATGAATGATTTTTATCTCTATGTATGGGATGTGTATTGAAATATGAAATCTTGTGGTCTATTATTATGATTTGATATATATAGGTTAAACCTATAACTCACCAACATTTTTGTTGACGTTTTAAGCATGTTTATTCTCAGGTGATTATTAAGAGCTTCCGCTGTCGCATACTTAAATAAGGACGAGATTTGGAGTCCATGCTTGTATGATATTGTGTAAAAACTGCATTCAAGAAACTTATTTTGTTGTAACATATTTGTATTGTAAACCATTATGTAATGGTCGTGTGTAAACATGATATTTTAGATTATCATTATTTGATAATCTACGTAAAGCTTTTTAAACCTTTATTGATGAAATAAAGGTTATGGTTTGTTTTAAAATGAATGCAGTCTTTGAAAAACGTCTCATATAGAGGTCAAAACCTCGCAACGAAATCAATTAATATGGAACGTTTTTAATCAATAAGAACGGGACATTTCATAATGGATATGAACCAACAACAGAAGAAATTCAAATGCTAAAAGAAGAAGACAAATATCGATATAAATCCTCGATAGAAGAACCACCGACATTAGAGTTAAAGCCACTTCAAAACCATTTGGAATATGCTTATTTACATGGTGAATCTGAATTACCTGTAATAATATCATCTTCTCTTACTGAAAATGAAAAATCTCAACTCATTTCTGTGCTAAAAGCTCATAAACCAGCTATTGCATGGAAGATTCATGACATTAAAGGCATAAGTCCTTCGTATTGCACACATAAAACCCTTATGGAAGAAGGTCATAAAACATATGTGCAACGCCAACGAAGACTAAATCAAAATATGCAAGATGTTGTTAAGAAAGAAATTATTAAACTGCTTGATGCAGGTTTAATTTATCCAATCTCTGATAGTCCATGGGTAAGCCCAGTTCAATGCGTACCTAAGAAAGGTGGCATGACTGTCATCACAAATGAAAAAAATGAGCTTATTCCTACTAGGAATGTAACAGGATGGCGTGTTTGTATTGATTATAGAAAATTAAATGACGCCACCAGAAAAGATCACTTTCCCTTACCTTTCATTGATCAAATGTTGGAAAGATTAGCCGAAAATAGTTACTATTGTTTTCTTGATGGTTTTTCCCGATATTTTCAAATTCCAATAGCACCCGAGGACCAAGAGAAAACCACGTTCACGTGCCCTTATGGTACTTTTGCTTACAAACGCATGCCATTTGAACTTTGCAACGCCCCTGCAACCTTTCAAAGGTGCATGATGGCAATTTTTCACGACATGATAGAAGAATGCATGGAAGTTTTCAAGGATGCCTTTTCAGTCTTAGGTGATACTTTTGAAACATGTCTAGTTAATCTTGAACGAATGCTTATTAGATGTGAACAATCAAATATAGTTCTTAATTGGGAAAAATGCCATTTCATAGTTAAAGAAGGCATCGTTCTTGGACATAAAATTTCAAAGGAAGGAATTGAAATGGATAGAGCTAAAGTAGATGTAATTGCTAAACTTCCACATCCCACTAATGTTAGAGGAGTTAGGAGTTTTCTAGGACATGCCGGTTTTTACCGACGTTTCATAAAAGATTTTTCTAAAATTGCCACTCCTATGAATAAACTCCTAGAAAAGGATGCTCCATTCATCTTTTCAGATGAATGTATCAAATCTTTTAATATTCTTAAAGAAAAACTCACTAATGCACCGATCATGATAACTCCAAATTGGAATCTACCGTTCGAACTTATGTGCGATGCAAGTGATTTTGCAATGGGAGCCGTTTTAGGACAAATGATTGAAAAACGATTTCAATCTATATATTATGCTAGTAAGACGTTACAAGGAGCACAAATGAACTATACAACTACTGAAAAAGAACTCCTTTCCATTGTCTTTTCTTTTGACAAATTTCGTTCATATCTCGTTCTAATAAAAACGGTGGTCTATACCGACCATTCTGCTCTTAGATACCTATTTTCGAAACAAGATGCCAAACCAAGATTAATTCGTTGGATCTTACTCTTACAAGAGTTCGATATTGAAATCCGAGATAAAAAGGGAGCAGAAAATCTCGCCGCTGATCATCTTTCTCGTCTTGAAAATCCCGAATTAGAAGTTCTAAATGAAACGGCCATACAAGACAACTTTCCTGATGAATATCTATTGAAGATAGATTATAATGAAATTCCATGGTTTGCAGACTATGCAAACTACTTAGTATGTGGATTCCTTGAAAAAGGGTTGTCGTACCAAAAACGAAAGAAATTCTTTAGTGATATAAAACACTATTTCTGGGAAGATCCACATTTGTTTAAAAGTTGTCCCGATGGAATAATACGCCGATGCGTATTCGGAGATGAAGCTAGTCAAATCTTAAACCATTGTTACACAGGACCAACAGGAGGGCATTATGGGCCTCAACTCACAGCAAGAAAAGTTTACGATGCTAGATTCTATTGGCCTACAATTTTCAAAGACGCACACCTTCTTTGCAAATCCTGTGATGCTTGTCAAAGGGCCGGAAAAATAAGTCAACGTGATGAAATGCCACAAAATGTCATTCAAGTATGTGAAGTATTTGACATTTGGGGTATTGACTTTATAGGTCCATTTCCAAAATCTCATAATAATCTATACATTCTCGTAGCCATTGATTATGTATCTAAATGGGCGGAAGCACAAGCTCTCCCAATTAACGATGCACGAGTTGTAGTCAACTTTTTAAAACGTATTTTTTCTAGGTTTGGAACACCGAAAGCTTTAATAAGTGATCGGGGTACTCATTTTTGTAATAATCAACTTGAGAAAGTTCTTAAAAGATATGGAGTTACTCATAAAATCTCAACCGCTTATCATCCACAAACAAGTGGACAAGTTGAAAATACCAACCAAGCATTAAAATGTATTCTAGAGAAAATCGTAGGATCAAATTCGAAGGAATGGTCCATGAAATTGGAGGATGCAATCTGGGCTTTTAGAACAGCCTACAAAACTCCAATTGGAACCACACCTTTTAGACTCATTTACGGAAAAGCATGTCATCTTCCAGTAGAAATTGAACACAAACCATTTTGGGATTTGAAGACATGTAATCTTGATTTACATGAAGCCGGATGTCTACGGTTAAGTCAATTAAATGAATTAGAAGAATTGAGACATGAAGCATACGAAAATTTGTTAATATATAAGGAAAGAACGAAGAAATGGCATGATAAAAGAATCAGAAGTTCAAAAGAATTTAGAGAAGGAGACAGAGTTCTTCTTTTCAATTCACGATTCAAGCTATTTCCTGGAAAATTGAAATCAAGATGGTCTGGACCATTCATAGTCAAAAGAGTTTTCCCATATGGAACAGTAGAGTTAATAAATTTAAATGGGATTGAATTTAAAGTTAATGGTCACAGAGTTAAACATTACATACATAGTCCGATGGAAGTTGACAATGAAGTCAATCATAATTTCACCACCCAAGAAAACCTTCAAAATGAAAACATAAATATGTTATCAACAACATATGAAAAATCAAAATTGGAAAATAGGGAGGATTCAAATTGGAGTGATGAAGAAGAATTCTTATACAAACCTCCCATTCCAAGAAACGAAGAAAAATGTGAACAAGAAGTTCAAATAGAAGTGAAAGAACAAAGAAAAGAACACCCGAAAAAGGTTTACAAGCCAACTCGACTTACTAAAGTAGGAGACCTGGGTGAATTTATCATTTCTTGCTTGCTTAATGATGGTGCTGTATATAATGGACTCGCAGATTTAGGAGCAAGTGCAAATATTATGCCTCTTTCCTTATACAAAAGATTAGGTATGGGTAAATTAAAACCAACCAAAATAGGTGTTCAATCATTTGACCTAACCATTAAACACCCGGTTGGAATAGCAAATAATTTACTTGTTAACGTGGGAAGTTTGACCTTTGTTGCAAACTTCATAGTGATTAATATGGAGGAAAACCTTGATATTCCTCTAATTTTAGGTCGCCCATTTTTAGCAACCACCGAGGCATTCATTGATGTAAGAGAAGGTAGAATGACACTTAGGGATGGTGATAAATCTATCACCTTTGTGAATCAAAAGTTTAGATCTCCACCAACCAAAACTATTAAACCAATAAAAACGCATAAGTGTGGGGAAGATGAAGAAACACTTAATGATGATCCGATCACAAAAAACCCCGTTGATGATAAGAAATTAGATGAACCCGTTTTTAATAGTTCAATGAAGAAACTTTATAAACGGATTCACGATGCTAGGATTAAGGGAAACTTTAAGTTATGTAACAGATTAGTATCCAATTTATCGCTAAAAAAAAGGCAATGTTAGTTGAATTTGTGAAAGTTACGGAAGAAAATCAACAATTGGCTTGAAGCAAAAGTCAAAGATATACAAGTTGTTGATAGTCCAATTAAAAACGAAGTTAATCACAAATTCGATACCACATCTAACTAAGTGTGGGAAAGTTCAAATCTTTTTAGGGTAATATGTATTTCTGTTAGAGTTAGATATTCTGTTTTCGTGTATTTTCCGAGAATGGAATCCGAATGGTCTTTCCCCAGCAGACCCTAAAGAACTAGTCTTCTCCCCCCATTCTGAATTTTTATTATTTTTAGGTTTTACGAGATAAAGACTTCCTGTGAATTAAACCATGGTCTAATGCTACATGCTTTGATCACTAAACGTAATAATGATACCCTTCCAAGTGAAATAGTATCATTAATCAGAGGAAAATTGGACGGAGTAAGAAAAGAATCCAGAAACGAAAATAATAAATTACAGTTTGGTAAAGGAAAATCAAAATCCGCAGCAAAAAGAAGAGCACGACACCTTGAAAGATGTCACAAATGCGGAAAATGGTCACACAAAGGAAAATGATCGACAAATCAGACATATTCCAATACCGAATTTGTTACTTTATGCAGAGATGGGCCATTCATATGTTTCGAAGAAAAAACGTTAAATGCTCGAGGTTATGCCTATGTAGCTATGAAAAACCAATTAGTCCGACTATCTTATGAGTGGGCTAAAGCAGGTCACTAAGAATTCTATTTCACAGGTAAGTATGTACAGTTTTTATTTTTATTTTTATTGCTTTGAACCTTTTGATAATAAACGCTAAATCGGTCGCTATAAAGTATTAAATTGGTATTCAATAAAATTAGGTTTTGCGACCGAAATTATTGATATCATACAAAAATTTATTACATCACTGCAAAATTTACCGTTTATTCTTAAGATATAAATATCTTTAATCAATCAACCCAAAATATTTCAAAAATTCGTCAGGAGTAAAACTAGGTAATATAGCCGAAATTACTTTACCGAAAAGAGGGGCGTATATTTTTGATAATATTTGATTGATTAAAGTGGGATAAAAGACCAAAAATATTTTTAATTTTATTTTTACTTTATTTTTAAAATTAGTATATAAATATTATAAATATTAAATTAATATTGTAAAACTTTTAAAATAAATATATTTAAAATTGTAAATATTTGAAAAATTAATATTTTAATATAAGTTTGTATGTATAAAAACAAAAATATAATTTAAGTTTGGTGTGAATTTTTAATATGAATTTTTAATTTTATGCATTTTAAATTTAAGTTTGGTGTGAATTTAAAAACAAAAATTTACTTTATTTCGCTAAGTTACAAATATGATTTTTAAAATTCGTCGTAAGTTGAAGACTAGATCGTTGAACCGAAATTGCTTTACCCAAGGGAGGGACGAGAACTTTTATTATCATTATTTTTAATCTTATTGAACTAAAGTATGCCAAAAATATTTAAAAAACCCAAAAATCTTTACTTTTAAAACCGCGCTTTGAATTGACAAATTTTAAAATTTTGTCGAGGGACGGACTAGGACAACGTTCCGAAACGCCCTCATCCTAAAAAGAAACAAAATTTTAATTTTTAATTAATTATATGTTTTATTAAGTATAAGGTTTTATAAAAAAAAAAAGGAAAAATCACTGTACCCGGACCCCATGCGATCGCATGGGGTTTGCACTGCAACTCCATACGATCGCATAGAGCTGGATTTTTGGCCAGAAACAAATAGACAGATGAGTTCTGTCTTCACCACAAACACACACACACATATCACGAAAATACTCCCAAATCCTCTCTAAAATTCATAAATTTTCACCGTAATTCGTCAAATTTCTTGCTCTATTCATGCCTAGGTTCGGATTCTTCAACAAAAAGGTAAAAATTACACCCCTAAACTCATAAATTTCCTAGTTTTTGTGATAATTACTAATATTTTACCTAATGCAATTTTGTTAATTTCTAGTGTAACTAGAGTTAAATTGTTAGTATTTTATGCATGTATAACCTAGATTGATGCTATTTAACATGATTTGAAGCCAAAAACTTCAAAATTTTTAGGAATCTAGGGTTTGTGTTCTTGAGCAATTTGGGGCTTTTTGATATAAACAGGTTATGGCCGATTTTTGTCATGAATTATTGCTAAATTAAGTAGTGTAACATGTTTAGGTAGTTAAATGATCCAAACATTGATCCTAAACATGATTTTTGAAGATTAAAGTGGACTTTTTAGGTACAAAATTCATGAACTTGATTAATTTGATATAATTGCCATTTGAGACTTGTTTAATTGCTAACTATGACTATTTTGACATGTTATTTGAGTTAAATGCTTATGAACTTTGTATACATTTTTATATGTGCTTATTTGAAAAAGTGTAGAATTATAAAAAATGTGAAAATGTGTATAAGTTTAATTTTGATTGAACATGTTATTGTGGTTAATTTAAGTTGTTATTTTACTAACACTAATGCATATTTGAATGCACAAATTTTGTGTTTAATGTGTTTTGCAGAAAACCGATACTGCTGGTGCTTCATCATCATCTAGACAACCACAACAGGAACCTGAACCAGAATATGAACCGCAATACGAGCCAGAACCCGAACAAGAACCACAACAGGAACAATAACATCAGCCTGATCAACATGTACCTTATTATGATCCGCTACAGTTTGAAAATGAATTCATAGTAAATCCGATGCATCCTCCAGTAGAATACCCAACGATTCCTGAACATACATTGCATCCTAATCTGAGATTCGGTAGAAGTTGGAGAGATTACCCAGCATATCAAAGTAATAAATTCAAATTAGTAACGAAAAATGTAGAGGTACCTAGGGTAATTGATTGGAATCCTTTGGAAATGGTCCAACTAGCTGACCGTGTTAGGGAGCATCTGATTCAAAGGTATGGCAGTACTTCTTTTACTGATTGGGAACACTTATTCACCATTCGTAGACCTGTATATAAGGAATGGTGTGTTGAGCTGATGAGTACTATAGCATTAAATGTAGATGTAGATAGGTTAGATGATAGAAGTTTTCTTAGATTTATACTTGGCCGTAGGATATACAGGATGTCCATGCTGGACATGGCCATGGCTTTGCAGATATATACGCCCGCTGAATTACTACTACCCGATTGTATGAACTTGATTTATCGTGGTGAAAGGGTAGATAGGAATTTTGATGCGAACGCCGTCTGGAGGCGTATGTCAGATTATAAAGTTTTTGGGCGGGCAGGAACACATACCTACTTACATATTAACAAAGCCGAGCTTCGTATAATTCATAGATTTTTGGCTAACTCGATTACACAGAGAGGTCACAACAAGGAAAAATTGACCTTACATGATTTATTTTACCTAAAGTGTATTCGAGACCCAAGAGGCTTTGTTAATATCCCCTACTGTGTTGGTTTTTATTTATCTAAGATGGTTGAAGGAATACAGGAAGGGGGATAATTAGAGGAGGTATTTTTGTTACTCTCATTGGAGAGTATTTAGGTGTAGATAAGGGCCAAGGGGGTCCACTTTTGGAATGTAGGGAACAGGTTGAGCTTTTAGGATTAAGGGTTTATGCGGGTGCTAAGGTATTAAAGAGTAGACGCAACCACGTAATACCCTATGAAGGTAGTCATCCTCAGGTAGAGAGAGGCTCAGATGAGGAAATGGAGGAAGCGGATGACATTAGGGATGTCATTCGAGAGTCTATGACTGATGTCTACCAGCGTGTAGATGAGGTAGATATGACAAACGCGGAGAGATTTCATCGGATGGAGCAGTGGCAAGCCCGGAATGATTACGAGCATTCGAGGCAACGACAGCATGATAGATGGGACTTTCATCAGCGTCAGATTATGAGCCGGCTGTCACCTCAGGATCACTACGTTCCGACCCGACCCGCTTACTATCCTCTACACCAGCCCAAGATGAAACCACCATATACTCTCTACGACCCTAACTAGGCATACCAGTACACCTATCACCAACCATGGAACCCGGACGACGACATGAACTGGAACCCCTATCCAGATTGATTTAGTTCCGGTTGGTAATTTATATGATTTTTAATTTTTATTATTTCTGTTTATTTATGTTTAAACACATTATATTATGATACTTTTATTGTAATGTTTAATATTTTTATTTGTTGTACTAATGTTTTATATTTGATTTGAATGTGGGATTTTAAGTCCCATTTCAAATTGCCATGCATGTTTATATTTGTATTGTATGAATTTTATTTCATGTACACAACAGGGTAAAACAGCGCATTTTCAAAGACTGGCATTAAGTTCAGCAAAAGCTAATACTTTTGACGACAAAATGAAAAACAAATGTGATGTAACAACAAGACGGAATGAACAAATGATGTGCACCATTTATCATTCAGCAAACAAACGCCAATATGTTTGGAAACTTTGGTAAAATTTAATCATTTTTCTACGCTAATCACCCTCAATAATTTAAATTGTTATTGATTTCTTGCAAATGAGGGCATTGCAAGATCTTAAGTGTGGGAAGGGGTTAAATTCTTTCAGAATTTTAAAATTTTTTGACTTATACACTTGGTTACCATTAAAAATACTAGTAAAGCAGTAGTTGTATTAGAATCTAGTGCTCTCTGATAATAAAGAACAGCCCTAGTCTTATATACTGACTACCCAATTCTAGTAAAATTTTTCAAAATTTTCAATTAAATGAACTCAAAATCATGTTTATACATATTTATGAACGATAAAACTAGGTGTTAACACCGAAATTATTGTTACCTCGGAAAAGGACATAAATTGAGAAACAAACCAAAATGTTAGAATTCATTTAAAATGGAATAGAGGACAATAAAAAGGCAAATAAAAGAAAATAAAAGCCAAGTGTGGGAAAATTTACCAAGTTATTTAAAACATATATCACATATTTTTGTACAAATAATTGAAAATACTTTTGCTTTAGACTAAACTAAACAGTTTTACCCGATTTACTGTAATATATTTGAAAGAAAGATGGATCTACACGATGAATCAATTCCATCATTAAAAGGAAGTAAAGTCTTCCAAAAAAGAAACGCGCTTCTTGATTTAGGTCATGAAGTTGTCGTCCAGACCACCTGTAGGTTGACGAAAAATCTAGAAAAGTCATCACTAAAATCAGCAGGAAATCCACGGACCTCAGCATAAAACAGGGTCGCCAAGTAGTCAGACTTATCCTAACCATGAGAGGATCTGTTTGTAAAATGGGGAGGACGCCGTGCAAATTAGCTTGATAAGACTAATGAATCAGACCCCCAGAAAAGGATAATCTCCTTAAAAGATCAAAAATCAGCTTTTAAGACTGATATTACTCAATCCTAGAGATTGACCTTAAAGATTGAGAATTACAAACTCATGAAATTCGATGATATCTAAACTATAGCTTGAACGAGAAAATATTTTGATCAAAATTACAAACCGATTTGTTTTCTGAAAATTCATTTTTAATGCGTTCATTACCATTGAACGTAAAATCCTAGGAATTCACCTGGAATTCATTAGGTCACCTGAACCAAATCGGGTGTCAACCGTAAGAATGGTGGTTGCATAATATGGTCGAAGACAGGACCTTGTGCCAGACCGAAAAATTATAAGGGTGAGCTTTACTATTGCTCCTACCAAGGATAGTAATTGCATCCGACATATTATAGACCATAATTAAAAGCATGTCAGGGGACATTGCTTTAACAGTTGGTTGTTCAACGCTTTCCTTTACAACCGGACGGTAGTTTACCGAAAGGTAATATACGGAGCAAGTATACTGGACGTGTTGCTTTCCCAATACAAGGTTAGCAAGTAGGTGACACAAAACCACAAGTTTTGAGCTAAAATTTTCAAATCTGAAACCCACCAAACCCACAAAAATAATTTGCAAACACCGGTGAAGGGTTATTCTGGAAAACTTATCTAGGGTAAAAGCTAGATTGTATTTTCAAAAGATTAAATTTTTTCATAAAGATCCAATTTCCTTAAAGGATCTAAATTTTATAGTCATGTGGGACTGTAAACCACATCGTTACTATCATTGTTTATACCGCCGTATAGAAATCACTGATGTACAAAGTGTGAAGAATAAAGAAGTGATTCTAGTATTTTTATTTCAAGACTATATTGCTTGAGGACAAGCAACGCTCAAGTGTGGGAATATTTGATAATGCTAAAAATGAACATATATTTCATAACATTATCCCTCAAGGAAGACAAGCTTTTAGTTGCAATTGTTCTATTTACAAGTGATATTCGTTTAAATAATAAAAGGAGAAGACAAAAGACAGATTCGAAGAATTGAAGACGCAAACCACCAAAAAGCTCAAAAGTACAAAGTACAATCAAAATGGTCCAAATTATTGATGAGAAACGTCTCAAAATTACAAGAATATAAGACGCGAAACGCAAAATACAAGATATTAAATTGTACGCAAGGACGTTCGAAAATCCAGAACCGGGACCAGAGTCAACTCTCAACGCTCGACGCAACGGACTAAAAATTACAAGTCAACTATGCACATAAATATAATATAATATTTAAATAATTCTTAAAATTATTTATATATTATATTTATTTATTAAATCCGTTGGCAGAATGAAAACAAACACATGTGAGCTGGAAAAAGGGGCCATGCGATCACATGGCCTGGAAGGCAAAAATCCATGCGATCGCATGGCAGTAGGTGACATG
Organism: Rutidosis leptorrhynchoides; assembly: GCF_046630445.1. Lineage (NCBI taxonomy): Eukaryota > Viridiplantae > Streptophyta > Magnoliopsida > Asterales > Asteraceae > Rutidosis > Rutidosis leptorrhynchoides. The sequence goes on along the minus strand of NC_092343.1, from coordinate 337,844,764 downwards.
CCCGATGCTATAAATTTCGCAGTTTTGAGCGATCTTTAACACATCTTTTTCTTTCCTTTCTCTGAACGTAAAGATATATATATATATATATATTTATATTTTAATTTTAATTTTAATTTTAAATTCTAATAATAAGGGTATGTTAGCGAATGTTGTAAGGGTGTAAGTCGAAATTCTGTCCGTGTAACGCTACGCTATTTTTAATCACTGTAAGTTATGGTTATTGTTATTTTTAAATTAATGTCTCGTAGCTAAGTTATTATTATGCTTATTTAATGACGAAGTAATCGTGATGTTGGACTAAATATTAAAATTGGGTAATTGGGCTTTGTACCATATTTGGAGTTTGGACAAAAGAACGACACTTGTAAAAATTAGACTATGGGCTATTAATGGGCTTTATATTAACTAAATGATACCTCGTTAATTTAATATATAGACTTATAATTTGATGTATTTATATATAACCACATACGCTTGACTGGACACGGTGGGCGGGATATCTATAAATACCAATAATTGTTCATTTTACCGGACACGGAACTGGATTAATAGTTAATAGACTTGTTGAAACAGGGGTGGATTACATTCAAGGGTAATTGGTGTAATTGTTAACAAAGTAGTAAAACCTTGGTTTACACGCAGTCGATAACCTGATGTATTCATTAAACAAAGTATTAAGACCTTGTTACAATTCGAATCCCTAATTAGTTGGAATATTTGAATTCGGGAATAAGAATAATTTGACGAAGACTTTCGCATTTTATGATTATGACTGATGGACTACTATGGACAAATCCGTATGGACATATTGAATAACCCAGGACAAAGAACAATTAACCCATGGGAATAAACTAAAAATCAACACGTCAAACATCATGATTATGGAAGTTTAAATAAGCATAATTTTTTTATTTCATATTTAATTGCACTTTTAATTATCGCACTTTTATTTATTGTCATTGTATTTAATTGCACTTTTAATTATCGTACTCTTTAATTATCGCAATTTTATTTTATCGCACTTTTATTTATCGCAATTTCATTATCGTTATTTACTTTATGATTTAAATTAAGTTTTATTTATTTAATATTTTACATTAGGTTTTAACTGCGACTAAAGTTTTAAAAATCGACAAACCGGTCATTAAACGGTAAAAACCTCCCTTTTATAATAATAATAATACTACTTATATATATTTTTGTATTTTTACAATTATAAGTTAAAAATATAGCGTTAAGCTTGTTTAAAGATCCCTGTGGAACGAACCGGACTTACTAAAAACTACACTACTGTACGATTAGGTACACTGCCTATAAGTGTTGTAGCAAGGTTTAGGTATATCCATTCTATAAATAAATAAATATCTTGTGTAAAATTGTATCGCATTTAATAGTATTTCGTTGTAAGAATAATACTATTTCATATACACCTCGCATAACATCAATGACATTTAAGAGTAGTTAAATGTTTGCCCAAGTTTAAGTTAAGTGTGCAAGTTTAAGTGTAGTTCGTTTTACTAAGTTTCCATTTTTAGTAAGTTTCCACTTTTAGTAAGTTTTCATTTTTAGTAAGTTAGTGTTGAACACTAGTGAGTTGTTCTTAATAAGTCCACCACTTATTAAGTATGTATGTGACTAGGTGTTGTTCACTTAGTGAGTGTATGATTACTATAGTCGGGTTTGATATTGTGCTCCATACCCAAACATCTATGCCACCGGAAAGTCACTCGAATGATCTATTGTTACCGAGTGGCCCAGGATCTCTTGACCAGAATCTAAGTCTTGGCATTCGAGATCCACAAGCATCCCATAATGGTACCAAGGATCACCCTAGGCCACAAGTAGCGTAGACCTTCAAGTAATCTCACGTTATCATGAATGACTATTGTAATTGTAGATCATAATTTTATAATATAAGTAGTATATTATAAGTGTTAGTAGTAGTATAAGTGTTAGGTAGTAGTATAAGTGCATAAGTAGTAGTATTAGAGTTTTAATTAATTAGAGTAGTATTAAATATTAGGGTTTAATAATTAATTAATGATTAGGATTTAGTATTTAATAGTGTTTAGGGTTTATATAATTAATGTTTAGGGTTTAAGGAGTATTAGGGTTTTATATTATTTAATGTTTATGTATATGTAGTATGTATATGTCGTATATATATGTATGTATATATAGTGTTTTATTTTTTATTTTTATATATGTATATGTAGCCGTATATGTATGTGTATATATATGTTTATATATATATATATATATATATATATATATATATATATATATATATATATACGCGGTATATGTATGTATATATTTTGTATATTTTTAACAATATTACATACATGTTAATGATCCAAATAATTAGGGTTTAAAGATCAAACAAATTTTATATATATATTTTTTAGTCGTGTGGTATATATGTATATGTATATTTATATTTTTTTTTTACATGAACAATATGAATATTAAGATCAAGAATGAATATGATTATGAATATACACATAAATCGAAAGATAGAATTTAAAAGATTTGGATCTAGAGTTATACCTTGATGATGTATGATGAAGATTAACAAAAAGAAAAGAAGAAAACTTGAAGATGAAGATCCAAGCACTTGAAAAATCAAGAACACTTTGAAGATCTTGATGAACACGAAGAACACGCTTGAAGATTAACCCGAAAACTAGAAGCAATCAACCAAGATAACCAGATGGTGTTGGGGGTGTTCGGTTTTCAAGAAAACCATAGGTGGTGGTGGTGTTTGATGATTGCCGATTGTGGTGGTGGTATTATGGTGGTTGTAGGTGATCGATGGTGGTGTTGTCGTGGTGGTATTGTGGTCGTGAGCCAAGAGATGGAGGAGAGGGAGAGTTGCTTTGTGATTTGCTTAAGAGATTATGAGAATGGAATGAGAAAAATGGTTAGCAAGCACCTCTATTTATAGTCAAGCATAGAAGGATCTAGACCTAGGGGTATAATGGGAATACTTGGAGCAAAAGTTAGAAATTAGGGTTAGTTTTTTGGTGGTTGATTTGGCCGATTTTTATCAAGGGTAAAAGGGTCTTTTTGCCTTCACCAAAATTGGCTAGGGTTATGGATGTAAGGTTAGAACTTTTTCATTTTAGTCCTTGTACTTTTGGTTAGTTAAAATGGCTCATTAAATGTTATAGTTTAATTGTTTGAATGCAACAAGTTTTAGAGTATTACATTTTGTTCACGAAAGTTAATTAGCTTATTATTTTTATCTTTTATTAACTTGTCAATTATTGTACTAAGTTAATTAGTATGCTTATAGCTTTTAAGAATTGACAGTTATTGATCAGAGTTATTCATTTCTTTTCAAATTCTTTGTTTGGGCAATTAATAAGGAAGAAAATATAGAATGGAAAAATGAGGGTTGTTATATATAATCATTTAATGATACAAACTAACATGCTTTTAACACCGAGGTGAAATGAAGTATCGTAAGGTTTTCAGGAAAAATCGTAAGGTTTTCAGGAAAATGGTTAACGACTCAAAGGCCGCGACTTATTGTTTAGGTACAACAAATTACGCGATGCCTGACTTTTAAGTAACATAATGATAATCATATCAATGCTACCCTTGATCATTTTGAGTGTGTGAAGGGTCATGTTTTTCTGGTTTAGTGATAGAAACATATCATTATTCGCACAGTGCCAAGTAATCTACTATTAATGAACGTAAAAATTTTCTTGATTATGGTAATAAAAAAGATACCCGTAGGAAGGCGTTATTCTTCAAAAGATTATGCCTGAGGCATATTCATCATTTCAGCATAGAGAACGTAATAGTGAATGTGGTGTTTATAAGATCGACGTTTGAGAGTTCAAATGAAATTCTTGCGAGTGACTGTCGCTTATCTTCGACGGGTTTCCTAATGGGTTCATGAAAATCATATGAAAATCTACACCAAGAGCGTAAGACATAGTGCAATAGAGTGAACCCGGATATAACAAGTGATGATTAAATATCAAGAATAAGAGATATGTTGTATATAAAGAAAGAATGTAAAGTTTTATGATTTCTCGATTCACATCCTTTATGGTATATGGGAGATTGTCAATCTACTCATGGGTATGAGATAGATGGTTTAGTAAAATGAGTTTCTTCTTATATCTAGAAATCAGATGATGATTATTTTTCACCCTTCATTTAACTACATTGGGATTTTTGAATGAATAGCTTGAGAATTTTTTTTGATTCAATTTCTATTCCTCATGTCATGATATTGGAATTTCTATATAAATTACCGTAATATAATCATGTTGGCAAGGCGTTATTATATTTTACTAATTCATACTTCCACTTTAATATCACCTCATAAGGTCAGGATACGTGATCAAACTTTGATAGTTGACGTTGGAATGTAGAGCATTTCAGAAGTCATGAGTGACATACCTCGGTTTCACAAACCGAGGTGGTCTTATATAAATAACTCGCGAGAGTCAAGGAATACATTGAATCACAATAGTGGAGTTAGAACATAAAAGAGACGTATGGATATGATAACAATATAAATGCCTATATGGTACAAATAATCACATACTAACTGATCCTTCAGAGTCAGAATTCGACAAGATGATAGGGTTTTGGCTCAACATCTTAAGGAAATGAAACAGAATAGCAGAAGAGGTTCTAAGGCAACATGCAAGTCAATAAGCAGGGGGAGTATCTAAAGAACCCAGGCAGTAAGTGAACAAAAACAACCAGGAAAGGTTATAATCCTAGAATTGCTAAGACATGCTAACTAATGAAGTAAGGCATACATAAATGGAATCCTGTTTCTCTATAACAACTTATGCTCTGATACCAATCTGTCACACCCCCAAAGTGGGCCAGGAGTAAATGTGACTTTTCATATCAAAACACAAGTGTATAACGAGAACGACTCTACATGAGACATTTTGAAAATATCAAAAAAATGAGTTTTGCAGCTGAAAAAGATTTAAAGTTTTAATCATTATGAAATAAATGTAAATGAAATGTTTAATAAAATATAAAATGAATGATGTGGACTCCATGCAGGCAGCAAGCAATCATCAAGTATCAATCAGCTAAATCACCTGAGACAAAACATGCTTAAAATGTTAACACAATGGTTGATTGAAATTCATAGGTTTGTAATTAATAACAAAGTTGTTTTAGACCACAAGATTTAATTAAAAAGTTGATATATCATATCAAAATAAAAATGCCATGAGTGTATAATATCGAAACTAAAGAAATTACCCCTTGACACTTCATGTTCATGTCGATAATCATTATTATGTAAGCAATTGACCTGCGGTACATTACTCCCAATAGGCCTATTCAGAGTTAAGCTTGCCACAACAAATAAACCGGAAATTGACGATATTATGGTGAGGATTTAGCATGTGCAAAAACATGTAATAGAAATACTCATGTGGGTTGCATATAGTTTGAGTACTTGTGTCTAAAGTGTAAAGCAGTTTAAAACAAAGCATGTGTCTCACCCCATGTTATAAAACATAAATAAAAAGAAAAATGGGCTATGAAATTCACCTTAAGTAGCGCATCAAGAGTTATTCCTTAAAAAGAAATAAAAGCAAATAAGCAGACCGAGATCTCAACTTAGAGATATCAGGTTTGGTCAATAATTATCTAACCGACAAGGTGTGTCAACTTACAAATAAAGTTAATTGACGTTCGTGAATTTAAATTAATAATCCTTATTTAAATAGTGTTGATAATGATAAAAACGAACATATATTTAATAGCATTATCCCTCAAGAAAGACAAGCTTTTAGTTACAATTGTTCTATTTACAAGTGTTATTCGTTTAAATAATAAAAGGTGAAGACAAAAGACAGATTCGACGAATTGAAGACGCAAACGACCAAAAAGCTCAAAAGTACAAAGTACAATCAAAGAGGTTCCAATTATTGATGAAAAACGTCTCAAAATTACAAGAATACAAGACGCGAAACGCAAAGTACAAGATATTAAATTTTACGCAAGGACGTTCGAAAATCCGAAACCGGGACCAAAGTCAACTCTCAACGCTCGACGCAACGGACTAAAAATTATGAGTCAACTATGCACACGAATGAAATATAATATTTAAATAATTATATAAATTATTTATATATTATATATTATAATAAAAACCGTCGGCAAGTAGGATCCAAGTTCATGTGAGCTGGAAAAAGTGGCCATGCGATCGCATGGCCTGGAAGAACAAATTCCATGCGATCGCATCGCAGTAGGTGACAGCCCACATGCCTATAAATTCGCAGTTTTGGTTGATCATATATCCATCCTATCTCTCTATCTCACTCACGTATATATATATATATATATATATATATATATATATATATATATATATTTATTTATTTATATTTATATTTATATTATAATTTTAATTTTAATTTTAAATTCTAATAATAAGGGTATGTTAGCGAATGTTGTAAGGGTGTAAATCGAAATTCTGTCCGTGTAACGCTACGCTATTATTAATCATTGTAAGTTATGTTCAACTTTTTTAATTTAATGTCTAGTAGCTAAGTTATTATTATGCTTATTTAATGCCGAAATAATCATGATATTGAGCTAAATATTAAAATTGGGTAATTGGGCTTTGTACCATAATTGGGGTTTGGATAAAAGAACGACACTTGTGGAAATTAGACTATGGGCTATTAATGGGCTTTATATTAACTAAATGATACCTCGTTAATTTAATATATAGACTTATAATTTGACGTATTTATATATAAACACATACGCTTGACTGGGTACGGTGGGCGGGATATCTATAAATACCAATAATTGTTCATTTTACCGGACACGGAACTGGATTAATAGTTAATAGACTTGTTGAAATAGGGGTGGATTACATTCAAGGGTAATTGGTGTAATTGTTAACAAAGTAGTAAAACCTTGGTTTACACGCAGTCGATAACCTGGCGTATTCATTAAACAAAGTATTAAGACCTTGTTACAATTCGAATCCCCAATTAGTTGGAATATTTGACTTCGGGAATAAGAATAATTTGACAAAGACTTCCGCATTTTATGATTATGACTGATGGACTATTATGGACAAATCCGTATGGACATATTGAATAATCCAGGACAAAGAACAATTAACCCATGGGAATAAAACTAAAAATCAACACGTCAAACATCATGATTATGGAAGTTTAAATAAGCATAATTCTTTTATTTCATATTTAATTGCACTTTTAATTATCGCACTTTTATTTATTGTCATTATATTTAATTGCACTTTTAATTATCGTACTCTTTAATTATCGCAATTTTATTTTATCGCACTTTTATTTTTCGCAATTTCATTATCGTTATTTACTTTACACTATAAATTAAGTTATATTTATTTTTAATATTTTACATTAGGTTTTAACTGCGACTAAATTTGTAAAAATCGACAAACCGGTCATTAAACGGTAAAAACCCCCTTTTATAATAATAATACTACTTATATATATTTTTGTATTTTTACAAATATAGTTTTTTAAAAAAATATAGCGTTAAGCTTGTTTAAAAGATCCCTGTGGAACGAACCGGACTTACTAAAAACTACACTACTGTACGATTAGGTACACTGCCTATAAGTGTTGTAGCAAGGTTTAGGTATATCCACTCTATAAATAAATAAATAACTTCTGTAAAATTGTATTGTATTTAATAGTATTTCCCTGCAAAAATTAATAGTATTTTACACCCCTTTGCTTTAACATCAAGTATTTTTGGCGCCGCTGCCGGGACATTCTTGCTTAAACGCCGGAAGCACAATGCTATAAAAAAAAGATTTTTATTAATTTTTAGTTTACTTTTATAAAAATACGCTTTTGTAAAAATACGTTTTAAATATACGAAAATATAAAAAGAAAAACAAAATATTTAATTATTTTTAATAGTTTGTTATATATATATAAAATTATAATGTTTCTTTATTTTTATTTTAGTTTTTAAAATACAAGTTTTTATTTATTTATATAATTATTTATTAAAACAGAAAAAAAATAAAAACTCTCGGCCTGGTACTGTAGCAGCCCAACTCTGGCCCGAAACCCTAGCCCATGCGATCGTATGAGCCCGCAGGCAAAAATTCATGCGATCGCATGAACATACCTGACACGCCAGGTTTGACCTAATTCAGCATTAATTACGGAGTATATTTTAATTATTATTATAACTCTAATTAGGTTTTGTTTATTTAATTAATTAAGTTTAGTTTTAGTATTTAATTTATATATTTAGTTTAATTAGTTTTAAAAAATTATAAAATTAATACTTTTATAAAATAAATAATATTTTTATAAAAATTGTACTTTTTACAACTTTAAGTATATTTTTATATTTTGTATCTTTTTATTCGTTTTAGCGTAATATTTGTATTTTTCGCTCGTATTTACTTTTAAGACATAGTATTTGCCATAGTTATTTTTATTTCTAGATTTTTAGGCTTTGCCATAAAATCCCTTAAGTGCTTTTTCTTTAGACTAAGATTTAGGTGCTTTAGAATTTTGCGACGCCGTTTTTATATTTTAGTACCTTTTTAAGTTATTGCCGATTTGGGATATAGTTTTTCTTTTAAGCTTTAATATTTTTAGACGCAACTTTTAATTCTTAGTTTTTAGTTCCTTTTTAAGTTTCGACACGATACTTTCTTATTTTTATTTTTCGACGCCTATTATTTTTCGACCTTTTATTTTTCGACGTTTTTCGACGCGTTCTTTTTCTTTCTTATTTTTCGCCACTCTAGTTTTTAGGGCTTAGATTTTTTCTATTTCTTCTCTAAAATTTCTTTAAATTTCAACGAAAAATTATTTTAAGTGGTTAAATTGATAGACATCCAAATTTTCTGCTTCGTAGTAATAGTTGGATTTGTTAGTGGCTGAGTTGTGAGCTTCCGATTTAAAGGTTTCTGGCTCCCTGCTGCATCTATTGGCTATTCGAAACGTGGACAAAAGCAGAAAAGTCTATTAATTTGATAACTTTAATAATTTTTATCTTTTATAACTAATAGGATATTCAGTGAATGCACCGAGCAAAACGTTCACCACCTTTTGTATGTTCACCACCTGTAACTCGATCAAGACATCTAGCAAATATTGTCGCCATTGATTTTTCTTTTGAATCGTCATCCAGTCGACCAAGTACTGCAATTCAAATTTCCAATAATCCATTTTTTGAACCCGACCTCACAATTGAGAATCTGAAAGATATTCAGGGACAATTCAGAGATCCTGAACCATTAATTTTTCCTCCGGAACCACCAATCATTCAAACAGAGATTGTCGAGGAACAACCCATTAAATCAGAATCCTCTAGTGATTCAGATTCAACAAATTCAAATATGAAAAATCTGGAACCTCTAAGTTTGGAAGACCGAATGAGAGCTAAACGCACTGGCCAAGGTCACGCAATTACTCAACCAGACATTAATGCACCAGATTATGAAATCAAAGGACAAATTCTACACATGGTAACTAATCAATGCCAATTTAGTGGTGCGCCAAAGGAAGATCCAAATGAACATCTTCGTACCTTTAATAGGATCTGTACTCTATTTAAAATAATGAAAGTGGAAGATGAACAGATATATCTCATGTTATTTCCCTGGACTTTAAAGGAAGAAGCCAAAGATTGGTTAGAATCGTTACCTGAAGGGGCGATTGATACATGGGACGTTTTAGTTAAAAATTTTCTTAAACAATTCTTTCCGGCATCTAAAGCCGTGAGACTTCAAGGAGAAATTATTACGTTCACACAAAAGCCAAACGAAACTCTATATGAGGCGTGGACAAGATTTGGAAAGTTATTGAGAGGATGTCCGCAACATGGTTTAGACACTTGTCAAATAGTACAAATATTCTACCAAGGATGCGACATCACTATAAGAAAAGACATCGATATAGCAGCTGGTGGTTCTATTATGAAGAAAACCGCAACTGACGCTTACAAAATTATTGATAACACTGCTTCCCACTCGCATGAGTGGCACCAAGAAATAGATATCGTTAGATCATCTAAAGCAGCTAGAGCCGATTCTAGCCATGACTTAGATTCCATTTCTGCAAAGATAGATGCTGTCGAGAGACGAATGGAAAAGACGACTAAGGATATACACTCAATACGAATTAGTTGTGAGCAGTGTGGAGGACCACATTTAACAAAAGATTGTCTCAGTATTGAACTAACAATGGAACAAAGAGAGAATGTTTCATACATAAACCAAAGGCCTGGAAATAATTATCAGAATAATTATCAACCGCCAAGACCAAACTACAATCAAAACCAGAACTATAACCGTAATGTTCCATACAACAACCAACAAGGTCCTAGCAATCAACAAGTATCCAACAATACCTACAACCAGCAAAGACCTATTTTTCAAAATAAACCACCACAAACCGATGATAAAAAGCCAAATTTAGAAGATATGATGTCGAAGCTAGTTGAATTTCAAACACAATTTTTCACATCTCAGAAACAAACCAATGAAAAAAATGCTCAAGCATTTAGAAATCAATAAGCTTCTATTCAAAATTTGGAACACGAAGTAAGTGACCTAGCAAGGTTAATAGGTGAAAGAAAACCGGGAAGTCTACCTAGTGATACAAATGCTAACCCCTAAATGAAACAGCTAAAGCCATCACCACAAGAAGTGGTATTACACTTAAACCACCCGAAATGCCTGTAATCTCTGATGAAGCAATTCCTACTCCACAAGAACCACAATCTGAACAAGATAAGGAAAAAGAACCGGTAGTTGAAAAGGTTAATGAAAATAACACAGTTAAGGCTAAACCTTATGTTAAACCATACCAACCACCACTTCCTTACCCGAGTAAAATGAGAAAAGAGAGACTTGAAGCCGAGCAATCCAAATTCTTGGATATGTTTAAACAAATAAATGTCAATCTTCCTTTCATTGATGTGATTTCAGGAAATGCCTAGATATGCTAAATTTTTGAAAGATCTAATCACAAATAGAAAGAAAATGGAAGAACTCTCGGCTGTTACTATGAATGCTAATTGTTCTGCAGTACTATTGAATAAGATACCAGAAAAACTTTCAGATCCAGGAAGTTTCACAATTCCATGTTTTCTGAGAAGTCTTAGTTCAATAGAAGCATTGGCAGACTTAGGTGCTAGTATAAATTTAATGCCGTATTCACTATACGCTAAACTAGACCTTGGAGAATTAAAACCAACACGAATAAGCATACAACTAGCCGATCGATCAGTAAAATATCCTAGAGGAATAATGAAGAACATGCTAGTTAAAGTTGGTACTTTAGTATTTCCAGTAGATTTTGTTATTCTGGACATGGAAGAAGATTCTCGAGTTCCTCTCATATTAGGAAGACCATTCTTAAACACGGCTAAAGCAATAATAGACGTGTTTGGTAAGAAACTAACCCTAAGTATAGAGGACGAGAGTGTTACCTTTTCAGTTGATAGAGCAATGCAACAACCGCAATCTGCAGATGATACATGTTATTATATTCAAACTATAGATTCACATGCAGAATTGTTAGAAGAATTTCCAGAATTACAAGGAACGGGAGAATGTTCTTTAGGAGAAGGAACTGAACCAATTGATGAAACTGAAATGTTAGCTACACTTATAGCTAATAGATATGAACCAACAACAGAAGAAATTCAAATGCTAAAAGAAGAAGATAGATATCGATATAAATCATCGATAGAAGAATCACCGACATTAGAGTTAAAGCCACTTCCAAACCATTTGGAATATGCTTATTTACATGGTGAATCTGAATTACCTGTAATAATATCGTCTTCTCTTACTGAAAATGAAAAATCACAACTCATTTCTGTGCTAAAAGCTCATAAACCAGCCATTGCATGGAAAATTCATGATATTAAAGGAATAAGTCCTTCGTATTGCACACATAAAATCCTTATGGAAGAAGGTTATAAAACGTATGTGCAACGCCAACGAAGACTAAATCCTAATATGCAAGATGTTATTAAGAAAGAAATTATTAAACTGCTAGATGCAGGTTTAATTTATCCAATTTTTGATAGTCCATGGGTAAGCCCAGTTCAATGCGTACCTAAGAAGGGTGGCATGACTGTCATTACAAATGAGAAAAATGAGCTTATTCCTACTAGGACTGTAACAGGATGGCGTGTATGTATTGATTATAGAAAATTAAATGACGCCACCAGAAAAGATCACTTTCCCTTACCTTTCATTGATCAAATGTTGAAAAGATTAGCCGAAAATAGTTACTATTGTTTTCTTGATGGTTTTTTCGGATATTTTCAAATTCCAATAGCACCCGAGGACCAAGAGAAAACCACATTCACATGCCCTTATGGTACTTTTGCTTATAAATGCATGCCATTTGGACTTTGCAACGCCCCTGCAACCTTTCGAAGGTGCATGATGGCGATTTTTCACGACATGATAGAAGAATGCATGGAAGTTTTCATGGATGACTTTTCAGTCTTCGGTGATACTTTTGAAACATGTCTAGTTAATCTTGAACGAATGCTTATTAGATGCGAACAATCAAATCTAGTGCTTAATGGGGAGAAATGCCATTTCATGGTTAAAGAAGGCATCGTTCTTGGACGAAATTTCAAAGGAAGGAATTAAAGTGGATATAGCTAAAGTAGATGTAATTGCTAAACTTCCACATCCCACCAATGTTAGAGGAGTTAGGAGTTTTCTAGGGCATGCCGGTTTTTACCGACGTTTCATAAAAGATTTTTCTAAAATTGCCACTCCTATGAATAAACTCCTAGAAAAGGATGCTCCATTCATCTTTTCAGAAGAATGTATCAAATCTTTTAATATTCTTAAAGAAAAACTCACTAATACGCCGATCATGATAACACCAAATTGGAATCTACCATTTGAACTAATGTGCGATGCAAGTGATTTTGCAATGGGAGCCGTTTTAGGACAAAGGATTGAAAAATGATTTCAACCTATATATTATGCTAGTCAGACGTTACAAGGAGCACAAACGAATTACACAACTACTGAAAAAGAACTCCTTGCTATTGTCTTTGCTTTTGACAAATTTCGTTCATATATGGTTCTAGCAAAAACGGTGGTCTATACCGACCATTCTGCTCTTAGATACCTATTTTCAAAACAAGATGCCAAACCAAGATTAATCCGTTGGATCTTACTCTTACAAGAGTTCGATATTGAAATCCGAGATAAAAAGGGAGCAGAAAATCTCGCCGCTGATCATCTTTCTCGTCTTGAAAATCGTGAATTAGAAGTTCTAAATGAATCGGCCATACAAGACAACTTTCCTGATGAATATCTATTGAAGATAGATTATAATGAAATTCTATGGTTTGCAGATTATGCAAACTACTTAGTATGTGGATTCCTTGAAAAAGAATTGTCGTACCAAAAACGAAAGAAATTCTTTAATGATATAAAATGAAATGTCCCGTTCTTATTGATTAAAAACGTTCCATATTAATTGATTTCGTTGCGAGGTTTTGACCTCTATATGAGACGTTTTTCAAAGACTGCATTCATTTTAAAACAAACCATAACCTTTATTTCATCAATAAAGGTTTAAAAAGCTTTACGTAGATTATCAAATAATGATAATCTAAAATATCCTGTTTACACACGACCATTACATAATGGTTTACAATACAAATATGTTACATCGAAATCAGTTTCTTGAATGCATTTTTTACACAATATCATACAAACATGGACTCCAAATCTTGTCCTTATTTTAGTATGCAACAGCGGAAGCTCTTAATATTCACCTGAGAATAAACATGCTTTAAACGTCAACAAAAATGTTGGTGAGTTATAGGTTTAACCTATATATATCAAATCGTAACAATAGACCACAAGATTTCATATTTCAATATACATCCCATACATAGAGATAAAAATCATTCATATGGTGAACACCTGGTAACCGACATTAACAAGATGCATATATAAGAATATCCCCATCATTCCGGGACACCCTTCGGATATGATATAAATTTCGAAGTACTAAAGCATCCGGTACTTTGGATGGGGTTTGTTAGGCCCAATAGATCTATCTTTAGGATTCGCGTCAATTAGGGTGTCTGTTCCCTAATTCTTAGATTACCAGACTTAATAAAAAGGGGCATATTCGATTTCGATAATTCAACCATAGAATGTAGTTTCACGTACTTGTGTCTATTTTGTAAATCATTTATAAAACCTGCATGTATTCTCATCCCAAAAATATTAGATTTTAAAAGTGGGACTATAACTCACTTTCACAGATTTTTACTTCGTCGGGAAGTAAGACTTGGCCACTGATCGATTCACGAACCTATAACAAATATGTACATATATATCAAAGTATGTTCAAAATATATTTACAACACTTTTAATACATTTTGATGTTTTAAGTTCATTAAGTCAGTTGTCCTCGTTAGTAACCTACAACTAGTTGTCCAAAGTTAGATGTACCGAAAAAAATTGATATATATTATCTTGAATCAATCCACGACCCAGTGTATACACGTCTCAGGCTAGATCACAACTCAAAGTATATATATTTTTGGAATCAACCTCAACCATGTATAGCTAACTCTCACATTACTGCATATAGAGTGTCTATGGTTGTTCCAAATAATATATACACATGGGTCGATATGATATGTCAAAACATTTGCATACGTGTCTATGGTATCCCAAGATTACATAATATATTAGAATACATTTATAATACAATATAAGTTAGCTAGGATATGATTAATATAGATTTGTTACCAATTTTCACGTAGCTACAACAAGAAAAATTATCCAATCTTGTTTTACCCATAACTTCTTCGTTTTAAATCCGTTTTGAGTGAATCAAATTGCTATGGTTTCATATTGAACTCTATTTTATAAATATAAACAGAAAAAGTATAGGTTTATTGTCATAAATATAAGTTAAAAGTCGTTTTTGTAAGAGGTAGTCATTTCAGTCGAAAGAACGACGTCTTGATGACCATTTTAAAAAACATACTTCGACTTTGAGTTTAACCATGATTTTTGGATATAGTTTCATGTACATAAGAAAAATCATTTTTCCAGTAGAACAACTTTTAAATCAAAGTTTATCATAGTTTTTAACTAACTAACCCAAAATAGCCCGCGGTGTTACTACGACGGCGTAAATCTGGTTTTACGGTGTTTTTCGTGTTTCCAGGTTTTAAATCATTAAGTTAGCATATCATATAGATATAGAACATGTGTTTAGTTGATTTTAAAAGTCAAGTTAGAAGGATTAACTTTTGTTTGCGAACAAGTTTAGAATTAACTAAACTATGTTCTAGTGATTACAAGTTTAAACCTTCGAATAAGATAGCTTTATATGTATGAATCGAATGATGTTATGAACATCATTACTACCTCAAGTTTTCTGGATAAAGCTACTGGAAATGAGAAAAATGGATCTAGCTTCAAAGAATCCTTGGATGGCTTGAAAGTTCTTGAAGCAGAATCATGACACGAAAACAGTTCAAGTAAGATTTTCACTCGAAATAAGATTGTTATAGATATAGAAATTGAATAAAAGTTTGAATATGAGTATTACCCTATATTAGAAAGATCTCTTACTGTAAATAAGAAAGATTTCTTGAGGTTGGATGATCACTCTACAAGATTGGAAGTAAGCTAGCAAACTTGGAAGTATTCTTGATTTTATGGAACTAGAACTTGTAGAATTTATGAAGAACACTTAGAACTTGAAGATAGAACTTGAGAGAGATCAATTAGATGAAGAAAATTGAAGAATGAAAGTGTTTGTAGGTGTTTTTAGTTGTTGGTGTATGGATTAGATATAAAGGATATGTAATTTTGTTTTCATGTAAATAAGTCATGAATGATTACTCATATTTTTGTAATTTTATGAGATATTTCATGCAAGTT
Organism: Rutidosis leptorrhynchoides; assembly: GCF_046630445.1. Lineage (NCBI taxonomy): Eukaryota > Viridiplantae > Streptophyta > Magnoliopsida > Asterales > Asteraceae > Rutidosis > Rutidosis leptorrhynchoides. The sequence goes on along the minus strand of NC_092343.1, from coordinate 337,828,827 downwards.
GCCAAATGATGGTTCCCACATGTGTTAGGTGACTCACATGGGCTGCTAAGAGCTGATCATTAGAGTGTATATACCAATAGTACATACATCTAAAAGCTGTGTATTGTACGAGTACGAATACGGGTGCATACGAGTAGCATTGTTGATGAAACTGAACGAGGATGTAATTGTAATCATTTTTGTTAAGTAGAAGTATTTTGATAAGTGTCTTAAAGTCTTTCAAAAGTGTATGAATACATATTAAAACGCTACATGTATATACATTTTAACTAAGTCGTTAAGTCATCGTTAGTCGTTACATGTAAGTGTTGTTTTGAAACCTTTAGGTTAACGATCTTGTTAAATGTTGTTAACCCAATGTTTATAATATCAAATGAGATTTTAAATTATTATATTATCATGATATTATGATGTACGAATATCTATTAATATGATATATATACATTAAATGTCGTTACAACGATAATCGTTACATATATGTCTCGTTTCAAAATCATTAAGTTAGTAGTCTTGTTTTTACATATGTAGTTCATTATTAATATACTTAATGATATGTTTACTTATCATAATATCATGTTAACTATATATATAACCATATATATATGTCATCATATAGTTTTTACAAGTTTTAACGTTCGTGAATCACCGGTCAACTTGAGTGGTCAATTGTCTATATGAAACATATTTCAATTAATCAAGTCTTAACAAGTTTGATTGCTTAACATGTTGTAAACACTTAATCATGTAAATAACAATTTCATTTAATATATATATAAACATGGAAAAGTTCGGGTCACTACAGAACCTACCAGTTAAATAAATTTCGTCCCGAAATTTTAAGCAGTTGGAGGTGTTGACGTATCTTCTGGAAATAAATGCGGGTATTTCTTCTTCATCTGATCTTTTTGTTCCCAGGTGAACTCGGGTCCTCTACGAGCATTCCATCGAACCTTAACAATTGGTATCTTGTTTTGCTTAAGTCTTTTAACCTCACGATTCATTATTTCGACGGGTTCTTCGATGAATTGAAGTTTTTCGTTGATTTGGATTTCATCTAATGGAATAGTGAGATCTTCTTTAGCAAAACATTTCTTCAAATTTGAGACGTGGAAAGTATTATGTACAGCCGCGAGTTGTTGAGGTAACTCAAGTCGGTAAGCTACTGGTCCGACACGATCAATAATCTTGAATGGTCCGATATACCTTGGATTTAATTTCCCTCGTTTACCAAATCGAACAACGCCTTTCCAAGGTGCAACTTTAAGCATGACCATCTCTCCAATTTCAAATTCTATATCTTTTCTTTTAATGTCAGCGTAGCTCTTTTGTCAACTTTGGGCGGTTTTCAACCGTTATTGAATTTGGATGATCTTCTCGGTAGTTTCTTGTATTATCTCCGGACCCGTAATCTGTCTATCCCCCACTTCACTCCAACAAATTGGAGACCTGCACTTTCTACCATAAAGTGCTTCAAACGGCGCCATCTCAATGCTTAAATGGTAGCTGTTGTTGTAGGAAAATTCTGCTAACGGTAGATGTCGATCCCAACTGTTTCCGAAATCAATAACACAAGTTCATAGCATGTCTTCAAGCGTTTGTATCGTCCTTTCACTCTGCCTATCAGTTTGTAGATGATAGGCAGTACTCATGTCTAGACGAGTTCCCAATGCTTGCTGTAATGTCTGCTAGAATCTTGAAATAAATCTGCCATCCCTATCAGAGATAATAGAGATTGGTATTCCATGTCTGGAGACGACTTCCTTCAAATACAGTCGTGCTAACTTCTCCATCTTGTCATCTTCTCTTATTGGCAGGAAGTGTGCTGACTTGGTGAGACGATCAACTATTACCCAAATAGTATCATAACTACTTGCAGTCCTTGGCAATTTAGTAATGAAATTCATGGTAATGTTTTCCCATTTCCATTTCGGGATTTCAGGTTGTTGTAGTAGACCTGATGGTTTCTGATATTCAGCTTTGACCTTAGAACACGTCAAACATTCTCCTACGTATTTAGCAACATCGGCTTTCATACCCGGCCACCAAAAATATTTCTTGAGATCCTTGTACATCTTCCCCGTTCCAGGATGTATTGAGTATCTGGTTTTATGAGCTTCTCTAAGTACCATTTCTCTCATATCTCCAAATTTTGGTACCCAAATCCTTTCAGCCCTATACCGGGTTCCGTCTTCCCGAATATTAAGATGCTTCTCCGATCCTTTAGGTATTTCATCCTTTAAATTTCCCTCTTTTAAAACTCCTTGTTGCGCCTCCTTTATTTGAGTAGTAAGGTTATTGTGAATCATTATATTCATAGATTTTACTCGAATGGGTTCTCTGTCCTTCCAGCTCAAGGCGTTGGCTACCACATTTGCCTTCCGCGGGTGGTAACGAATCTCAAAGTCGTAATCATTCAACAATTCAATCCACCTACGCTGCCTCATATTCAGTTGTTTCTGATTAAATATGTGTTGAAGACTTTTGTGGTCGGTATATATAATACTTTTGACCCCATATAAGTAGTGCCTCCAAGTCTTTAATGCAAAAACAACCGCGCCTAATTCCAAATCATGCATCGTATAATTTTGTTCGTGAATCTTCAATTGTCTAGATGCATAAGCAATCACCTTCGTTCGTTGCATTAATACACAACTGAGACCTTACTTTGATGCATCACAATAAATCACAAAATCATCATTCCCTTCAGGCAATGACAATATAGGTGCCGTAGTTAGCTTTTTCTTCAATAACATAAACGCTTTCTCTTGTTCATCCTTCCATTCAAATTTCTTCCCTTTATGCGTTAATGCAGTCAAGGGTTTTACTATTCTGGAAAAGTCTTGGATGAACCTTCTGTAGTAACCAGCTAGTCCTAAAAAATGGCGTATGTGTTTCGGAGTTTTCGGGGTTTCCCACTTTTCAACAGTTTCTATCTTTGCCGGATCCACCTTAATACCTTCTTTGTTCACTATGTGACCGAGGAATTGAACTTCTTCCAACCAAAATGCACACTTTGAAAACTTAGCGTACAATTCTTCCTTCTTCAATACTTCTAACACCTTTCTCAAATGTTCACCGTGTTCTTGGTCATTCTTTGAGTAAATAAGTATGTCATCAATGAAAACAATGACAAACTTGTCAAGGTATGGTCCACACACTCGGTTCATAAGGTCCATGAACACAGCTGGTGCATTAGTTAAACCAAACGGCATGACCATAAACTCGTAATGACCGTAACGTGTTCTAAAAGCAGTCTTTGGAATATCATCTTCTTTCACCCGCATTTGATGATACCCAGAACGTAAGTCAATCTTTGAATAAACAGACGAGCCTTGTAGTTGATCAAATAAGTCGTCGATTCTCGGTAGTGGGTAGCGGTTATTGATGGTAAGTTTGTTCAACTCTCGGTAGTCGATACACAACCTGAATGTTCCATCTTTCTTCTTGACAAACAAAACAGGAGCTCCCCAAGGTGATGTGCTTGGTTGAATGAAACCACGCTCTAAAAGTTCTTGTAATTGGCTTTGCAGTTCTTTCATCTCGCTGGGTGTGAGTCTGTAAGGAGCACGAGCTATTGGTGCAGCTCCTGGTACAAGATCTATTTGAAATTCAACGGATCGATGTGGGGGTAATCCCGGTAATTCTTTCGGAAATACATCAGGAAATTCTTTTGCGACGGGAACATCATTGATGCTCTTTTCTTCAGTTTGTACTTTCTCGACGTGTGCTAGAACAGCATAGTAACCTTTTCTTATTAGTTTTTGTGCCTTCAAATTACTAATAAGATGCAGCTTCGTGTTGCCCTTTTCTCCGTACACCATTAAGGGTTTTCCTTTTTCTCGTATAATGCGAAATGCATTTTTGTAACAAACGATCTCTGCTTTCACTTCTTTCAACCAGTCCATACCGATTATCACATCAAAACTCCCTAACTCTACTGGTATCAAGTCAATCTTAAATGTTTCGCTAACCAGTTTAATTTCTCGATTCCGACATATATTATCTGGTGGAATTAATTTACCATTTGCTAATTCGAGTAAAAATTTACTATCCAAAGGCGTCAATGGACAACTTAATTTAGCACAAAAATCTCTACTCATATAGCTTCTATCCGCACCCGAATCAAATAAAACGTAAGCAGATTTATTGTCAATAAGAAACGTACCCGTAACAAGCTCTGGGTCTTCCTGTGCCTCTGCCGCATTAATATTGAAAACTCTTCCGCGGCCTTGTCCATTCGTGTTCTCCTGGTTCGGGCAATTTCTAATAATGTGGCCCGGTTTTCCACATTTATAACAAACTACATTGTCATAACTTGCTCCGACACTACTTGCTCCGCCATTACTCATTCCGACACCATTTGTTCCTTTCGTTCTGTTAACCCCTGGTCCGTAGACCTCACACTTCTCCGCGCTATGACCATTTCTTTTACACTTGTTGCAAAATTTGGTGCAGAACCCCGAGTGATACTTTTCACACCTTTGGCATAGCTGCTTCTGATTGTTGTTGTTGTTGCGGTTGTTATTGTTATTGGGATGATTGTTGTAGTTGTTGTTGTTGTGGTTGTTATGCCATTTGTTGTAGTTGCGATTGATGTTGCGATTGTTGAGATAGTTGTTGTTGTTGTTTTGGTGACTCTTATCACCGTTTTCCTCCTATTTTCTTTTGACTAACTTCACGTTGGCCTCTTCGGCCGCCTGTTCTTTAATTCTTCCCTCAATCTGGTTCACTAGTTTGTGAGCCATTCTACATGCCTTTTGTATGGAGGCAGGCTCGTGTGAACTTATATCTTCTTGGATTCTCTCCGGTAACCCTTTCACAAATGCGTCGATCTTCTCTTCCTTATCTTCGAACGCTCTCGGACACAATAGGCACAATTCTGTGAATCGTCTTTCATACGAAGTAATATCGAATCCCTGTTTTCGTAACCCTCTAAGTTCTGAGTTGAGCTTATTGACCTCGGTTCTGGGACGGTACTTCTCGTTCATCAAGTGCTTGAATGCTGACCACGGTAGCGCGTAAGCAGCATCTTGTCCCACTTGCTCTGGATAGGTATTCCACCATGTTAACGCAATACCTGTGAAGGTATGCGTAGCGTACTTCACTTTGTCTCCTTCAGCACACTTACTTATGGCAAACACCGATTCAACTTTCTCGGTCCACCGTTTTAATCCGATTGGTCCTTTGGTCCCATCAAATTCTGAAGGTTTGCAGGCAGTGAATTCCTTGTAGGAGCATCCTACACGATTTCTTGCGCCGTTAGCTGTATTGCTAGATTCAGAGTTATTGTTGGTATGTAGCGCGGCCAGTACTGCGGCTATGTTTGAAGCAAGAAATGCACGAAATTCCTCTTTGCTCATATTCAAGGTGTGTCGAGTAGTCGGTGCCATTTCCTTCAAAATAGTCAAATGTAACAAGTTAATCATACAGAATATTAAGAGTAGTCAATAGTATCTCGTAGCATAATATGAACTCATTTATAAAAGCTTTTTCTTCATATTAGCATTTTATAAGTTTAAATTCGGGTACTACCTACCCGTTAAGTTCATTCTTAGTAGCTAATATACAATTCAACTACTACAATTCTATATGAAAAACTGATTATAATAATATATCACATACAAATATTCTTCAAACTTACAACTTCGCTATATTACATATAACATGAAATATAGTACACTATGATACAGGAAAGTTTTGAAGATAAATCTAGTTAATACGCAAGTTGTTCAGCAAAGGAAATAAAGACGCGTAATTCATAAGTCCAGAAACAAGTCATGCATTCTGGTTTTACTAAGACGACTTCCCATCCTTGGTCTTGTGGAAAATAACCGTTATGACCATTAGCTAGGCAGCATGTTCTAATGTCGTCAAAAGGACGAGGGTTTCGTAATGTTCAACAGCCCCGTAATAATCTAAAAACCTTGTTTCTCACCCCAACTACTGAATCCGTCACTTGTGGGAAAGTTTTATTTAAAAGCTACAATCCGATGTTCTTTTTCTCACTTTGGTAAGAAGCGAACATCACTAACCCGTAAGCATAACATGCTTCTTTATGTTGCATGTTAGAAGCTCTTTCTAATTCACGAAATACTATGTTGGGATATGTTTAGTCAAAATAGGTTCTTAACCCGTAGCGTAAAATTGCATTTGGGTTCCCCGCATTTAATGCTTTAAAGAAAACACGGCGTAACTTACGGTCTCCCCAATGTGATATACCCCACCTATCAAAGGAAAGCCTTTTATAAACTAAGGCATTTCTGGAAAGTCTTTCAAATGTTTGACAAGTTAATTTCTCCATAACTAAATGTGCTGATGAATTCTGACCGACTCTAGATAAGATTTCCTCAATCATATCCTCTGGTAGGTCTTCTAAAATATTCGGTTATCTATCCTTAACGTCCATTTTGTTTTTGTACTGTAAAATAGATAAGGATTAGATTCGTAATAACAAACAATACAAGCAATTTTTACATAGAACATAAAAGTACAAGCACACTACAATACATTTATTACACAACATGCTCACACCCTCTAATCTGAATCACTGGTTTCTTCTTCTTCGGACTTGGTTCTTTTTCCTAATATTCTAGGGATATATGATGTTCCTCTAATACGAGTCGTCATTTTCCACATTGGTTTAGAAAAACCTGGTGGTTTAGAGGTTCCCGGGTTATTGTCATGATATTGAAAATACGGGTGTTGACGGTACATATAAAGTTCATCGGGGTCGGAATCAGATTTCTCTATTTTGATGCCTTTTCCCTTATTATTTTCTTTTGCCTCATTAAATTGGGTCGGGGTAGTTTCTATAACATCATCGGAATCCTCATCAGGATCCGATTCATCGGAAAATTGGTAATTTTCCCAATATTTTGCTTCCTTAGCGAAAACACCATTGACCATTATTAACTTTGGTCCATTGGTTGAGGATTTTCTTTTATTTGACCGGTTTTCTGTGGTTTCTACTATTCCCCCTCCGGAACCTCTTCTTCTTCCAGTTACTCTTCTTCTGGTTCCTCTTCTTCCGGTTCTTCGGGAACTTGTGAATCTTGCCAATATATATTCGACTCTTCGCTATTATTAGGTGAGTCAATGGGATTTGTGCTAGAGGTAGACATCTATCACACAATATCAAACATGTTAAGAGATTAATATATCACATAATATTTACATGTTAATAATATATAATTTCCAACAAAAATGTTAAGCAATCATTTTTAAAGAAAACACGGTCGAAGTCCAGACTCACTAATGCATCCTAACAAACTCGATAAGACACACTAATGCAAATTTTCTGGTTCTCTAAGACCAACGCTCGAATACCAACTGAAATTTCCCGTTCTTATTGATTAAAAACATTCCATATTAATTGATTTCGTTGCAAGGTTTTGACCTCTATATGAGACGTTTTTCAAAGACTGCATTCATTTTAAAACAAACCATAACCTTTATTTTATCAATAAAGGTTTAAAAAGGTTTACGTAGATTATCAAATAATGATAATCTAAAATATCCTGTTTACACACGACTATTACATAATGGTTTACAATACAAATATGTTACAACAAAATAAGTTTCTTGAATGCAGTTTTTACACAATATCATACAAGCATGGACTCCAAATCTTGTCCTTATTTAAGTATGCGACAGCGGAAGCTCTTAATAATCACCTGAGAATAAACATGCTTAAAACATCAACAAAAATGTTGGTGAGTTATAGGTTTAACCTATATATATATCAAATCGTATCAATAGACCACAAGATTTCATATTTCAATATACATCCCATACATAGAGATAAAAATCATTCATATGGTGAACACCTAGTAACCGACATTAACAAGATGCATATATAAGAATATCCCCATCATTCCGGGACACCCTTCGGATATGATATAAATTTCGAAGTACTAAAGCATCCGGTACTTTGGATGGGGTTTGTTAGACCCAATAGATCTATCTTTAGGATTCGCGTCAATTAGGGTGTATGTTCCCTAATTCTTAGATTACCAGACTTAATAAAAAGGGGCATATTCGATTTTGATAATTCAACCATAGAATGTAGTTTCACGTACTTGTGTCTATTTTGTAAATCATTTATAAAACCTGCATGTATTCTCATTCCAAAAATATTAGATTTTAAAAGTGGGACTATAACTCACTTTCACAGATTTTTACTTCGTCGGGAAGTAAGACTTGGTCACTGGTCGATTCACGAACCTATAACAAATATGTACATATATATCAAAGTATGTTCAAAATATATTTACAACACTTTTAATACATTTTGATGTTTTAAGTTCATTAAGTCAGCTGTCTTCGTTAGTAACCTACAACTAGTTGTCCAAAGTTAGATGTACAGAAAAAAATTGATATATATTATCTTGAATCAATTCACGACCCAGTGTATACACGTCTCAGGCTAGATCACAACTCAAAGTATATATATTTTTGGAATCAACCTCAACCCTGTATAGCTAACTCCCACATTACTGCATATAGAGTGTCTATGGTTGTTCCAAATAATATATACACATGGGTCGATATGATATGTCAAAACATTTGCATACGTGTCTATGGTATCCCAAGATTACATAATATATTAGAATACATGTATATTACAATATAAGTTAGCTAGGATATGATTAATATAGATTTGTTACCAATTTTCACGTAGCTACAACAAGAAAAATTATCCAATCTTGTTTTACCCATAACTTTTTCGTTTTAAATCCGTTTTGAGTGAATCAAATTGCTATGGTTTCATATTTAACTCTATTTTATGAATCTAAACAGAAAATGTATAGGTTTATAGTCATAAATATAAGTTACAAGTCGTTTTTGTAAGAGGTAGTCATTTCAGTCGAAAGAACGACGTCTTGATGACCATTTTGAAAAACATATTTCCACTTTAAGTTTAACCATGATTTTTGGATATAGTTTCATGTTCATAAGAAAAATCATTTTCCCAGAAGAACAACTTTTAAATCAAAGTTTATCATAGTTTTTAACTAACTAACCCAAAACAGCCCGCGGTGTTACTACGACGGCGTAAATCCGGTTTTACGGTGTTTTTCGTGTTTCCAGGTTTTAAATCATTAAGTTAGCATATCATATAGATATAGAACATGTGTTTAGTTGATTTTAAAAGTCAAATTAGAAGGATTAACTTTTGTTTGCGAACAAGTTTATAATTAACTAAACTATGTTCTAGTGATTACAAGTTTAAACCTTCGAATAAGATAGCTTTATATGTATGAATCGAATGATGTTATGAACATCATTACTACCTCAAGTTTTCGGGATAAAGCTGCTAGAAATGAGAAAAATGGATCTAGCTTCAAAGGATCCTTGGATGGCTTGAAAGTTCTTGAAGCAGAATCATGACACGAAAACAGTTCAAGTAAGATTTTCACTCGAAATAAGATTGTTATAGTTATAGAAATTGAATCAAAGTTTGAATATGAGTATTACCTTGTATTAAAAAGATATCTTACTGTAAATAAGAAAGATTTCTTGAGGTTGGATGATCACTCTACAAGATTGGAAGTAAGCTAGCAAACTTGGAAGTATTCTTAATTTAATGAAACTAGAATTTGTAGAATTTATGAAGAACACTTAGAACTTGAAGATAGAACTTGAGAGAGATCAATTAGATGAAGAAAATTGCAGAATGAATGTTTTTGTAGGTGTTTTTGGTCGTTGGTGTATGGATTAGATATAAAGGATATGTAATTTTGTTTTCATGTAAATAAGTCATGAATGATTACTCATATTTTTGTAATTTTATGAGACATTTCATGCTAGTTGTCAAATGATGGTTCCCACATGTATTAGGTGACTCACATGGGCTGCTAAGAGCTGATCATTGGAGTGTATATATCAATAGTACATACATCTAAAAGCTGTGTATTGTACGAGTACGAATACGGGTGCATACGAGTAGCATTGTTGATGAAACTGAACGAGGATGTAATTGTAAGCATTTTTGTTAAGTAGAAGTATTTTGATAAGTTTCTTGAAGTCTTTCAAAAGTGTATGAATACATATTAAAACACTACATGTATATACATTTTAACTGAGTCGTTAAGTCATCGTTAGTCGTTACATGTAAGTGTTGTTTTGAAACCTTTAGGTTAACGATCTTGTTAAATGTTGTTAACCCAATGTTTATAATATCAAATGAGATTTTAAATTATTATATTATCATGATATTATAATGTACGAATATCTCTTAATATGATATATATACATTAAATGTCGTTACAACGATAATCGTTACATATATGTCTCGTTTCAAAATCATTAAGTTAGTAGTCTTGTTTTTACATATGTAGTTCATTATTAATATACTTAATGATATGTTTACTTATCATAATATCATGTTAACTATATATATAACCATATATATGTCATCATATAGTTTTTACAAGTTTTAACGTTCGTGAATCACCGGTCAACTTGGGTGGTCAATTGTCTATATGAAACATATTTCAATTAATCAAGTCTTAACAAGTTTGATTGCTTAACATGTTGTAAACACTTAATCATGTAAATAACAATTTCATTTAATATATATATAAACATGGAAAAGTTCGGGTCACTACATAAAACACTATTTCTGGGAAGATCCACATTTGTTTAAAAGTTATCCCGATGGAATAATACGCCGATGTGTATTCGGAGATGAAGCTAGTCAAATCTTAAACCATTGTCACACAGAACCAACAGGAGGGCATTTTGGGCCTCAACTTACAGCAAGAAAAGTTTACGACGCTGGATTCTATTGGCCTACAATTTTCAAAGACGCACACCTTCTTTGCAAATCATGTGATGCTTGTCAAAGGGCCGAAAAAATAAGTCAATGTGACGAAATGCCACAAAATGTCATTCAAGTATGTGAAGTATTTGACATTTGGGGTATTGACTTTATGGGTCCATTTCCAAAATCTCATAATAATCTCTACTTTCTCGTTGCCATTGATTATGTATCTAAATGGGCGGAAGCACAAGCTCTCCCGACTAACGATGCACGAGTTGTAGTCAACTTTTTAAAACGTCTTTTTGCTCGGTTTGGAACACCGAAAGCTTTAATAAGTGATCGGGGTACTCATTTTTGTAATAATCAACTTGAGAAAGTTCTCAAAAGATATGGAGTAACTCATAAAATCTCAACCAATTATCATCCACAAATTAGTGGACAAGTTGAAAATACCAACCGAGCATTAAAACGTATTCTAGAGAAAACCGTAGGATCAAATCCGAAGGAATGGTCCATGAAATTGGAGGATGCACTCTGGGCTTTTAGAACAGCCTACAAAACTCCAATTGGAACCACACCTTTTAAACTCGTTTACGGAAAAACATGTCATCTTCCAGTAGAAATTGAACACAAAGCATTTTGGGCTTTGAAAACATGTAATCTTGATTTACATGAAGCTGGACGTCTACGATTAAGTCAACTAAACGAATTAGAAGAATTAAGACATGAAGCATACGAGAATTCGTTAATCTATAAGGAAAGAACGAAGAAATGGCATGATAAAAGAATCAGAAGTTCAAAAGAATTTAAAGAAGGAGACATAGTTCTTCTTTTCAATTCACGATTCAAGCTATTTCCTGGAAAATTGAAATCAAGATGGTCTGGACCATTCATAGTCAAAAGAGTTTTCCCGTACAGAACAGTAGAATTAATAAATTCAAATGGGATTGAATTTAAGGTTAATGGCCACAGAGTTAAACATTACATAGATAGTTCAATGGAAGTTTACAATGAAGTTAATCATAATTTCGACACCACAGCTAACTAAGTGTGGGGAGAATCAAGTTTTTAAAGGATAATATGTATTTCTGTTAGAGTTAGATGTTCTGTTTTCATGTAGTTTCCGAGAATGGAACCCGAATGGTCTTTCCCTAGCAGACCCTAAAGGACTAGTCTTCTCCCCCCATTCTGAATTTTTATTTTTTTAGGTTTTACGAGATGAAGACTTTCTGTGAACTAAACCATGGTCTAATGCTACACGCTTTAATCACTAAACGGAATAATGACACCTTTCCAAGTGAATTGGTATCATTAATCAGAGGCAAATTGGACGGAGTAAGAAAAGAATCCAGGAACGAAAATAATAAGTTACATTTTGGTAAAGGAAAATCAAAATTCGCAGCAAAAAGAAGAGCACAACACCTTGAAAGATGTCACAAATGCGGAAAATGGTCACACGAAGGTAAATGTTCAAATAATCAAACATATTCCAATACCGAATTCGTTACTTTATGTAGAGATGGACCGTTCATATGTTTCGAAGAAAAAACATTGAATGCTCGAGGTTACGCCTATGTAGCTATGGAAAACCAATTAGTCCGACTATCTTATGAGTGGGCTAAAACAGGTCACTGAGAATTCCATTTCACCGGTAAGTATGTACAGTTTTTATTTTTATTATTTTTAACCTTTTGATAATAAACGCTAAATCGTTCGCTATAAAGTATTAAATTGGTATTCAATAAAAATAGGTTTTGCGACCGAAATTATTGATATCATACAAAAATTTATTACATCACTGCGAAATTTACCGTTTATTCTTAAGGTATAAATATCTTTAATCAATCAACCCAAAATATTTCAAAAAATTCGTCAGGAGTAAAACTAGGTAATATAGCCGAAATTACTTTACCGAAAAGAGGGGCGTATATTTTTGATAATATTTGATTGATTAAAGTGGGATAAAAGACCAAAAAGATTTTTAATTTTTACTTTATTTTTAAAATTAATATATTAATATTAAATTATTATTTTAAACTTTTTAAATTAATATATGTTTAAGTTTGTAAATATTTGAAAAATTAATATTTTTAATATAAGTTTGTATGTATAAAAACAAAAATATAATAAAAATTTGGTGTGAATTTTTAATTTTAATAATATAAATTTTTAATTTTATGCATTTTAAATTTATGTTTGGTGTGAATTTAAAAACAAAAATTTACTCTATTTCGTTAAGTTAAAAATATGATTTTTAAAATTCGTCGTGAGTTGAAAACTAGGTCGTTGAACCGAAATTGCTCTACCCAAGGGAGGGACGAGAACTTTTATTATCATTATTTTTAATCTTATTGAATTAAAGTATGCCAAAAACATTTGAAAAACCCAAAAATCTTTGCTTTTAAAACAACGCTTAAAAATGAAAAATTTTAAAATTTTGTCGAGGAACGGACTAGGACAACGATCCGAAAAGCCCTCATCCTAAAAAGAGACAAATTTTTAAAATTTAATTTGATTATATGTCTTAAAAGTTATAAGGTTTTTATAAAAAAAAGGGAAAAGCACTGTACCTGAACCCCATGCGATCGCATGGGATTTGGCCTTCCAATCCATGCGATCGCATGGAGCTGGAAATCAGGCCAGGATCAAAAGTCCCAGCGACCTGTTCTGTCTCACACTTCACACATACATAAACATACGAAAACACACACACATATCACCCAAAAATCACCATTTTAACACCAAAATCAACCAAATTTCATCCTACAATCCGCTATAATCATGCCTAGGTTCGGATTATTCAACAAAAAGGTAAAAATTACACCCCTAAACTCATAAATTTTCTAGTTTTTGTGATAATTACCAATATTTTACCTAATGCAATTTTGTTAATTTCTATTGTAATTAGTGTTAAATTGTTAGTATTTTATGCATGTATAACCTAGAATGATGCTATTTAACATGATTTGAAGCCAAAAACTTCAAAATTTTTAGAAATCTAGGGTTTGTAATTTTGAGCAATTTGGGGCTTTTTGATATAAACAGGTTATGGCCGATTTTTGTAATGATTTATTGCTAAATTAAGTAGTGTAACATGTTTAGGTAGCTAAATGATCCAAACATTGATCCAAAACATGATTTTTGGAGATTAAAGTAGACTTTTTAAGTCTAAAATTCATGAACTTGATTAATTTGATATAATTGCCATTTGAGACTTGTTTAATTGTTTGTAATGACTCTTTTGACATGTTATTTGAGTTAAATGCTTATGAACTTTGTATACATTTTCATATGTGCTTATTTGAAAAAGTGTAGAATTGTAAAAAATGTGAAAATGTGTATAAGTTTAATTTTGATTGAACATGTTATTGTGGTTAATTTAAGTTGTTATTTTGCTAACACTAATGCATATTTGGATGCACAAATTTTGTGTTTAATGTGTTTTGCAGAAAACCGATACTGCTGGTGATTCATCATCATCTAAACAACCACAACAGGAACCTGAACCAGAATATGAGCCGCAATACGAGCCAGAACCTGAACAAGAACCACAACAGGAACAACAACATCAGCCTGATCAACACGTACCTTATTATGATCTGCTACAGTTTGTTGATGACTTCATAGTATTTCCGATGCATCCGCCAGTAGAATACCCAACGATTCCTGAACATACATTGCATCCTAATCTGAGATTCGATAGAAGCTGGAGAGATTACCCAGCATATCAAAGTAATAAATTCAAATTAGTAACGAAAGATGTAGAGGTGCCTAGGGTAATTGATTGGGATCCTTTGGAAAAGGGTCCAACTAGCTAACTCAGTTAGGGAGCATCTGATCCAAAGGTATGGCAGTTCTTCTTTTACCGATTGGGAACGTCTATTCACCATTCGTAGACCTGTATATAAGGAATGGTGTATTGAGCTCATGAGTACTATAGCGTTAAATGTAGATGTAGATAGATTAGATGATAGAAGTTTTCTTAGATTTATACTTGGCCGTAGGATGTACAGGATGTCCATGCTGGACATGGCCAGGGCTTTGCAGATATATACGCCTGTTGAATTACTACTACCCGATTGTATGAATTTGATTTATCGTGGTGAAAGGGTAGATAGGAATTTTGATGCGAACGCCGTCTGGAGGCGTATGTTAGATTATAATGTTTTTGGTCGGGCAGGAACACATACCTACTTACATATTAACAGAGCCGAGCTTCGTATAATTCATAGGTTTTTGGCTAACTCGATTACACAGAGAGGTCACAACAAGGAAAAATTAACCTTACATGATTTATTTTACCTAAAGTGTATTCGAGACCCAAGAGGCTTTGTTAATATCTCTTACTGTGTTGGTTTTTATTTGTCTAAGATGGTGGAAGGAATGCAGGAAGGGGGGATAATTGGAGGAAGTATTTTTGTTACTCTCATTGGAGAGTATTTAGGTGTAGATAGGGATCAAGGGGGTCCACTTTTGGTATGTAGAGAACAGGTTGAGCCTTTAGGATTGAGGGTTTATGCGGGTGCTAAGGTATTGAAGAGTAGACGCAACCAGGCAATACCCTATGAAGGTAGTCACCCACAGGTAGAGAGAGGATCAGACGAGGAAATGGAGGAAGCGGATGACATTAGGGATGTCATTCGGGAGGCTATGACTGATGTCTACTAGCGTGTAGATGAGGTAGACATGACAAACGCGGAGAGATTTCGTCGAATGGAGCAGTGGCAAGCCCGCAATGATTACGAGCATTCCAGGCAACGACAACATGATAGATGGGACTATCATCAGCGTCAGATTATGAGCCGACTGTCAACTCAGGTGCACTACGTCCCGACCCGACCAAGTTACAATCCTCCACACCAGCCCGAGATGAGACCGCCATTTACTCTCTATGACCCTAACCAGGCATACCAGTACACCTATCACCAACCATGGAACCCAGACGACAACATGAACTGGAACCCCTATCCAGATTGATTTAGTTCCGGTTGGTAATTTATATGATTTTTAATTTATATGATTTTTATTTATTTATGTTTAAACATAATATATTGTGATACTTTTATTGTAATGTTTAATATTTTTATTATTTTGTACTATTATTTCATATTTGATTTGAAAGTGGGATTTTAAGTCCCATTTCAAATTACCATGCTTGTTTATATTTGTCTGTATGTATATTGTCAATTGTACACAACAGGGTAAAACAGCGCATTTTCAAAGACTGGCATTAAGTTCAGCAAAAGCTAGTACTTTTGACGACAAAACGAAAAACAAATGTGATGTAACAACAAGATGGAATGAATAAATGATGTGCACCATTTATCATTCCACAAACAAACGCCAATATGTTTGGAAACTTTGGTAAAATCTAATCATTTTTCTACGCTAATCACCCTCAATAATTTAAATTGTTACTGATTTCTTGCAAATGAGGGCATTGCAAGATCTTAAGTGTGGGAAGGGGTTAAATTCTTTCGGATTTTTCGAATTTTTACCTTATACACTTGGTTACCATTAAAAATACTAGTAACGCAGTAGTTGTATTAGAATCTAGTGCTCTCTGATAATAAAGAACAGCCCTAGTCTTATATACTGACTACCCAATTCTAGTAAAAATTTTCAAAATTTTCAATTAAATGAACTCAAAATCATGTTTATACATATTTATGAACGATAAAACTAGGTGTTAACACCGAAATTATTGTTACCTCGGAAAGGACATAAATTGAGAAACAGCCTAAAATGTTAGAATTCATTTAAAATGGAATAGAGGACAATAAAAAGGCAAATAAAAGAAAATAAAAGCCAAGTGTGGGAAAATTTACCAAGTTATTTAAAACATATATCACATATTTTTGTACAAATACCTGAAGATACTTTTGCTTTGGACTAATATAAACAGTTTTACCCAATTTACTATAATATAATGGAAAGAAAGATGGATCTACACGATGAATCAATTCCATCATTAAAAGGAAGTAAAGTCTTCCGAAAAAGAAACGCGCTTCTTGATTTAGGTCATGAAGTTGTCGTCCAGACCAGCTGTAGGTTGACGAAAAATCTAGAAAAGTCATCTCTAAAATCAGCAGGAAATCCACGGACCTCAGCATCAAATAGGGTCACCAAGTGGTCAGACTTATCCTAACCATGAGAGGATCTGTCTCGTAAAATGGGGAGGACGCCATGCAAATTAGCTTGATAAGACTAATGAATCAGATCCCTAAAAAGGATAATCTCCTTAAAGATTAAAAATCAGCTTTTAAGACTGATATTACTCAATCCTTGAGATTGACTTTTAAAGATTGAGAATTACAAACTCATGAAATTCAATGAAATCTAAACTCGAGCTTGAACGAGAAAATATTTTGATCAAAATTACAAACCGATTTGTTTTCTGAAAACCCATTTTCAATGCGTTCATTACCATTGAATGTAAAATCCTAGAAATTCACCTGAAATTCATTATGTCACCTGAACCAAATCGGGTGTCAACCGTAAGAACGGTGGCTGCATAGCATGGTCAAAGACAGGACCTTATGCCATACCGAAAAAAACTATAGGTGAGCTTTACTATTTCTCCTACCAAGGATAGTGAAATGTCCCGTTCTTATTGATTAAAAACGTTCCATATTAATTGATTTCGTTGCGAGGTTTTGACCTCTATATGAGACGTTTTTCAAAGACTGCATTCATTTTTAAAACAAACCATAACCTTTATTTCATAAATAAAGGTTTAAAAAGCTTTACGTAGATTATCAAATAATGATAATCTAAAATATCCTGTTTACACACGACCATTACATAATGGTTTACAATACAAATATGTTACATCGAAATCAGTTTCTTGAATGCATTTTTTACACAATATCATACAAACATGGACTCCAAATCTTGTCCTTATTTTAGTATGCAACAGCGGAAGCTCTTAATATTCACCTGAGAATAAACATGCTTTAAACGTCAACAAAAATGTTGGTGAGTTATAGGTTTAACCTATATATATCAAATCGTAACAATAGACCACAAGATTTCATATTTCAATACACATCCCATACATAGAGATAAAAATCATTCATATGGTGAACACCTGGTAACCGACAATAACAAGATGCATATATAAGAATATCCCCATCATTCCGGGACACCCTTCGGATATGATATAAATTTCGAAGTACTAAAGCATCCGGTACTTTGGATGGGGTTTGTTAGGCCCAATAGATCTATCTTTAGGATTCGCGTCAATTAGGGTGTCTGTTCCCTAATTCTTAGATTACCAGACTTAATAAAAAGGGGCATATTCGATTTCGATAATTCAACCATAGAATGTAGTTTCACGTACTTGTGTCTATTTTGTAAATCATTTATAAAACCTGCATGTATTCTCATCCCAAAAATATTAGATTTTAAAAGTGGGACTATAACTCACTTTCACTGATTTTTACTTCGTCGGGAAGTAAGACTTGGCCACTGGTTGATTCACGAACCTATAACAATATATACATATATATCAAAGTATGTTCAAAATATATTTACAACACTTTTAATATATTTTGATGTTTTAAGTTTATTAAGTCAGCTGTCCTCGTTAGTAACCTACAACTAGTTGTCCACAGTTAGATGTACAGAAATAAATCGATAAATATTATCTTGAATCAATCCACGACCCAGTGTATACGTATCTCAGTATTGATCACAACTCAAACTATATATATTTTGGAATCAACCTCAACCCTGTATAGCTAACTCCAACATTCACATATAGAGTGTCTATGGTTGTTCCGAAATATATATAGATGTGTCGACATGATAGGTCGAAACATTGTATACGTGTCTATGGTATCTCAAGATTACATAATATACAATACAAGTTGATTAAGTTATGGTTGGAATAGATTTGTTACCAATTTTCACGTAGCTAAAATGAGAAAAATTATCCAATCTTGTTTTACCCATAACTTCTTCATTTTAAATCCGTTTTGAGTGAATCAAATTGTTATGGTTTCATATTGAACTCTATTTTATGAATCTAAACAGAAAAAGTATAGGTTTATAGTCGGAAAAATAAGTTACAAGTCGTTTTTGTAAAGGTAGTCATTTCAGTCGAAAGAACGACGTCTAGATGACCATTTTAGAAAACATACTTCCACTTTGAGTTTAACCATAATTTTTGGATATAGTTTCATGTTCATAATAAAAATCATTTTCTCAGAATAACAACTTTTAAATCAAAGTTTATCATAGTTTTTAATTAACTAACCCAAAACAGCCCGCGGTGTTACTACGACGGCGTAAATCCGGTTTTACGGTGTTTTTCGTGTTTCCAGGTTTTAAATCATTAAGTTAGCATATCATATAGATATAGAACATGTGTTTAGTTGATTTTAAAAGTCAAGTTAGAAGGATTAACTTTTGTTTGCGAACAAGTTTAGAATTAACTAAACTATGTTCTAGTGATTACAAGTTTAAACCTTCGAATAAGATAGCTTTATATGTATGAATCGAATGATGTTATGAACATCATTACTACCTTAATTTCCTTGGATAAACCTACTGGAAAAGAGAAAAATGGATCTAGCTTCAATGGATCCTTGGATGGCTCGAAGTTCTTGAAGCAGAATCATGACACGAAAACAAGTTCAAGTAAGATCATCACTTGAAATAAGATTGTTATAGTTATAGAAATTGAACCAAAGTTTGAATATGATTATTACCTTGTATTAGAATGATAACCTACTGTAAGAAACAAAGATTTCTTGAGGTTGGATGATCACCTTACAAGATTGGAAGTGAGCTAGCAAACTTGAAAGTATTCTTGATTTTATGAAACTAGAACTTTTAGAATTTATGAAGAACACTTAGAACTTGAAGATAGAACTTGAGAGAGATCAATTAGATGAATAAAATTGAAGAATGAAAGTGTTTGTAGGTGTTTTTGGTCGTTGGTGTATGGATTAGATATAAAGGATATGTAATTTTGTTTTCATGTAAATAAGTCATGAATGATTACTCATATTTTTGAAATTTTATGAGATATTTCATGCTAGTTGCCAAATGATGGTTCCCACATGTGTTAGGTGACTCACATGGGCTGCTAAGAGCTGATCATTGGAGTGTATATACCAATAGTACATACATCTAAAAGCTGTGTATTGTACGAGTACGAATACGGGTGCATACGAGTAGAATTGTTGATGAAACTGAACGAGGATGTAATTTTAAGCATTTTTGTTAAGTAGAAGTATTTTGATAAGTGTATTGAAGTCTTTCAAAAGTGTATAAATACATATTAAAACACTACATGTATATACATTTTAACTGAGTCGTTAAGTCATCGTTAGTCGTTACATGTAAGTGTTGTTTTGAAACCTTTAGGTTAACGATCTTGTTAAATGTTGTTAACCCAATGTTTATAATATCAAATGAGATTTTAAATTATTATATTATCATGATATTATCATGTATGAATATCTCTTAATATGATATATATACATTAAATGTCTTTACAACGATAATCGTTACATATATGTCTCGTTTAAAAATCATTAAGTTAGTAGTCTTGTTTTTACATATGTAGTTCATTGTTAATATACTTTATGATATGTTTTCTTATCATAGTATCATGTTAACTATATATATATATCCATATATATGTCATCATATAGTTTTTACAAGTTTTAACGTTCGTGAATCACCGATCAACTTGGGTGGTCAATTGTCTATATGAAACATATTTCAATTAATCAAGTCTTAACAAGTTTGATTGCTTAACATGTTGGAAACATTTAATCATGTAAATATCAATCTCAATTAATATATATAAACATGGAAAAGTTCGGGTCACTACAGTACCTACCCGTTAAATAAATTTCGTCCCGAAATTTTAAGCTGTTGAAGGTGTTGACGAATCTTCTGGAAATAGATGCGGGTATTTCTTCTTCATCTGATCTTCATGCTCCCAGGTGAACTCGGGTCCTCTACGAGCATTCCATCGAACCTTAACAATTGGTATCTTGTTTTGCTTAAGTCTTTTAACCTCACGATCCATTATTTCGACGGGTTCTTCGATGAATTGAAGTTTTTCGTTGATTTGGATTTCATCTAACGGAATAGTGAGATCTTCTTTAGCAAAAAATTTCTTCAAATTCGAGACGTGGAAAGTGTTATGTACAGCCGCGAGTTGTTGAGGTAACTCAAGTCGGTAAGCTACTGGTCCGACACGATCAATAATCTTGAATGGTCCAATATACCTTGGATTTAATTTCCCTCGTTTACCAAATCGAACAACACCTTTCCAAGGTGCAACTTTAAGCATGACCATCTCTCCAATTTCAAATTCTATATCTTTTCTTTTAATGTCAGCGTAGCTCTTTTGTCGACTTTGGGCGGTTTTCAACCGTTGTTGAATTTGGATGATCTTCTCGGTAGTTTCTTGTATAATCTCCGGACCCGTAATCTGTCTATCCCCCACTTCACTCCAACAAATCGAAGACCTGCACTTTCTACCATAAAGTGCTTCAAACGGCGCCATCTCAATGCTTGAATGGTAGCTGTTGTTGTAGGAAAATTCTGCTAACGGTAGATGTCGATCCCAACTGTTTCCGAAATCAATAACACATGCTCGTAGCATGTCTTCAAGCATTTGTATCGTCCTTCCGCTCTGCCCATCAGTTTGTGGATGATAGGCAGTACTCATGTCTAGACGAGTTCCTAATGCTTGCTGTAATGTCTGCCAGAATCTTGAAATAAATCTGCCATCCCTATCAGAGATAATAGAGATTGGTATTCCATGTCTGGAGATGACTTCCTTCAAATACAGTCGTGCTAACTTCTCCATCTTGTCATCTTCTCTTATTGGCAGGAAGTGTGCTGATTTGGTGAGACGATCAACTATTACCCAAATAGTATCAAAACCACTTGCAGTCCTTGGCAATTTAGTGATGAAATCCATGGTAATGTTTTCCCATTTCCATTCCGGGATTTCGGGTTGTTGAAGTAGACCCGATGGTTTCTGATGCTCAGCTTTGACCTTAGAACACGTCAAACATTCTCCTACGTATTTAGCAACATCGGCTTTCATACCCGGCCACCAAAAATGTTTCTTGAGATCCTTGTACATCTTCCCCGTTCCAGGATGTATTGAGTATCTGGTTTTATGAGCTTCTCTAAGTACCATTTCTCTCATATCTCCAAATTTTGGTACCCAAATCCTTTCAGCCCTATACCGGGTTCCGTCTTCCCGAATATTAAGATGCTTCTCCGATCCTTTGGGTATTTCATCCTTTAAATTTCCCTCTTTTAAAACTCCTTGTTGCGCCTCCTTTATTTGAGTAGTAAGGTTATTATGAATCATTATATTCATAGATTTTACTCGAATGGGTTCTCTGTCCTTCCTGCTCAAGGCATCGGCTACCACATTTGCCTTCCCCGAGTGGTAACAAATCTCAAAGTCGTAATCATTCAATAATTCAATCCACCTACGCTGCCTCATATTCAGTTGTTTCTGATTAAATATGTGTTGAAGACTTTTGTGGTCGGTATATATAATACTTTTGACCCCATATAAGTAGTGCCTCCAAGTCTTTAATGCAAAAACAACCGCGCCTAATTCCAAATCATGCGTCGTATAATTTTGTTCGTGAATCTACAATTGTCTAGACGCATAAGCAATCACCTTCGTTCGTTGCATTAATACACAACCGAGACCTTGCTTTGATGCATCACAATAAATCACAAAATCATCATTCCCTTCAGGCAATGACAATATAGGTGCCGTAGTTAGCTTTTTCTTCAATAACTGAAACGCTTTCTCTTGTTCATCATTCCATTCAAATTTCTTCCCTTTATGCGTTAATGCAGTCAAGGGTTTTGCTATTCTGGAAAAGTCTTGGATGAACCTTCTGTAGTAACCAGCTAGTCCTAAAAACTGGCGTATGTGTTTCGGAGTTTTCGGGGTTTCCCACTTTTCAACAGTTTCTATCTTTGCCGGATCCACCTTAATACCTTCTTTGTTCACTATGTGACCGAGGAATTGAACTTCTTCCAACCAAAATGCACACTTTGAAAACTTAGCGTACAATTCTTCCTTCCTCAATACTTCTAACACCTTTCTCAAATGTTCACCGTGTTCTTGGTCATTCTTTGAGTAAATAAGTATGTCATCAATGAAAACAATGACAAACTTGTCAAGGTATGGTCCACACACTCGGTTCATAAGGTCCATGAACACAGCTGGTGCATTAGTTAAACCAAACGGCATGACCATAAACTCGTAATGACCGTAACGTGTTCTGAAAGCAGTCTTTGGAATATCATCTTCTTTCACCCGCATTTGATGATACCCGGAACGTAAGTCAATCTTTGAATAAACAGACGAGCCTTGTAGTTGATCAAATAAGTCGTCGATTCTCGGTAGTGGGTAGCGGTTCTTGATGGTAAGTTTGTTCAACTCTCGGTAGTCGATACACAACCTGAATGTACCATCTTTCTTCTTGACAAACAAAACAGGAGCTCCCCACGGTGATGTGCTTGGTCGAATGAAACCACGCTCTAAAAGTTCTTGTAATTGGCTTTGCAGTTCTTTCATCTCGCTGGGTGCGAGTCTGTAAGGAGCACGAGCTATTGGTGCAGCTCCTGGTACAAGATCTATTTGAAATTCAACGGATCGATGTGGGGGTAATCCCGGTAATTCTTTCAGAAATACATCGGGAAATTCTTTTGCAATGGGAACATCATTGATGCTCTTTTCTTCAGTTTGTACTTTCTCGACGTGTGCTAGAACAGCATAGCAACCTTTTCTTATTAGTTTTTGTGCCTTCAAATTACTAATAAGATGTAGCTTCGTGTTGCCCTTTTCTCCGTACACCATTAAGGGTTTTCCTTTTTCTCGTATAATGCGAATTGCATTTTTGTAACAAACGATCTCCGCTTTCACTTCTTTCAACCAGTCCATACCGATTATCACATCAAAACTCCCTAACTCTACTGGTATCAAATCAATCTTAAATGTTTCGCTAACCAGTTTAATTTCTCGATTCCGACATATATTATCTGCTGAAATTAATTTACCATTTGCTAATTCGAGTAAAAATTTACTATCCAAAGGCGTCAATGGACAACTTAATTTAGCACAAAAATCTCTACTCATATAGCTTCTATCCGCACCCGAATCAAATAAAACGTAAGCAGATTTATTGTCAATAAGAAACGTACCCGTAACAAGCTCCGGGTCTTCCTGTGCCTCTGCCGCATTAATATTGAAAACTCTTCCGCGGCCTTGTCCATTCGTGTTCTCCTGGTTCGGGCAATTTCTAATAATGTGACCTGGTTTTCCACATTTATAACAAACTACATTGGCATAACTTGCTCCGACACTACTTGCTCCGCCATTACTCGTTCCGACACCATTTGTTCCTTTCGTTCTATTAACCCCTGGTCCGTAGACCTCACACTTCGCCGCGCTATGACCATTTCTTTTACACTTGTTGAAAAATTTGGTGCAGAACCCCGAGTGATTCTTTTCACACCTTTGGCATAGCTGCTTCTGATTGTTGTTGTTGTTGCGGTTATTATTGTTGTTGGGATGATTGTTGTAGTTGTTGTTGTTGTTGTTGTTGTTGTTGTTGTTGTTGGGCCGTTTGTTGTAGTTGCGATTGATGTTGCGATTGTTGGGATAATTGTTGCGATTATTGTTGTAATTGCTGTTGTTGTTGTATTGGTGATTCTTATCACCGTTTTCCTCCCACTTTCTTTTGACTTGCTTCACATTGGCCTCTTCAGCAGTCTGTTCTTTAATTCTTTCTTCAATCTGGTTCACTAGTTTGTGAGCCATTCTACATGCCTATTGTATGGAGGCGGGCTCGTGTGAACTTATATCTTCTTGGATTCTTTCCGGTAATCCTTTCACAAACGCGTCGATCTTCTCTTCCTCATCTTCGAATGCTCCCGGACACAATAGGCACAATTCTGTGAATCGTCTTTCGTACGTGGTAATATCAAATCCTTGGGTTCGTAACCCTCTAAGTTCTGTCTTGAGCTTATTGACCTCGGTTCTGGGACGGTACTTCTCGTTCATCAAGTGCTTGAATGCTGACCACGGTAGTGCGTACGCATCATCTTGTCCCACTTGCTCTAGATAGGTATTCCACCATGTTAACGCAGAACCTGTGAAGGTATGCGTAGCGTACTTCACTTTGTCCTCTTCAGTACACTTACTTATGGCAAACACCGATTCAACCTTCTCGGTCCACCGTTTCAATCCGATCGGTCCTTCGGTTCCATCAAATTCCAAAGGTTTGCAGGCAGTGAATTCTTTGTAGGTGCATCCTACACGATTTCCTGTACTGCTAGATCCAAGGTTATTGTTGGTATGTAGCGTAGCCTGTACTGCGGCTATGTTTGAAGCTAGAAAAGTACGGAATTCCTCTTCATTCATATTCACGGTGTGTCGAGTAGTCGGTGCCATTTCCTTCAAAATAGTCAAATGGAACAAGTTAATCATACAGAATATTAAGAGTAGTTAATAGTATTTTGTAGCATAATATGAACTCATTTATAAAAGCTTTTTCTTCATATTAGCGTTTTATAAGTTTAAATTCAGGTAGTACCTACCCGTTAAGTTCATACTTAGTAGCTAATATACAATTCAACTACTACAATTCTATATGAAAAACTGATTATAATAATATTTCGCGTTCAAACTTTTATACAATATTTTACAAACTTACAATACCGCTTATTTTACATAAAGCATGAAATATAGCACACAATAACTTCGATACAAGATAGTTGTGAAGATAATTCTGTAGTGACCCGAACTTTTCCATGTTTATATATATTAATTGAGATTGATGTTTACATGATTAAATGTTTCCAACATGTTAAGCAATCAAACTTGTTAAGACTTGATTAATTGAAATATGTTTCATATAGACAATTTACCACCCAAGTTGACCGGTGATTCACGAACGTTAAAACTTGTAAAAACTATATGATGACATATATATGGATATATATATAGTTAACATGATACTATGATAAGTAAACATATCATTAAGTATATTAACAATGAACTACATATGTAAAAACAAGACTACTAACTTAATGATTTTTAAACGAGACATATATGTAACGATTATCGTTGTAAAGACATTTAATGTATATATATCATATTAAGAGATATTCATACATGATAATATCATGATAATATAATAATTTAAAATCTCATTTGATATTATAAACATTGGGTTAACAACATTTAACAAGATCGTTAACCTAAAAGTTTCAAAACAACACTTACATGTAACGACTAACGATGACTTAACGACTCAGTTAAAATGTATATACATGTAGTGTTTTAATATGTATTTATACACTTTTGAAAGACTTCAATACACTTATCAAAATACTTCTACTTAACAAAAATGCTTACAATTACATCCTCGTTCAGTTTCATCAACAATTCTACTCGTATGCACCCGTATTCGTACTCGTACAATACACAGCTTTTAGATGTATGTACTATTGGTATATACACTCCAATGATCAGCTCTTAGCAGCCCATGTGAGTCACCTAACACATGTGGGAACCATCATTTGGCAACTAGCATGAAATATCTCATAAGATTACAAAAATATGAGTAATCATTCATGACTTATTTACATGAAAACAAAATTACATATCCTTTATATCTAATCCATACACCAACGACCAAAAACACCTACAAACACTTTCATTCTTCAATTTTCTTCATCTAATTGAACTCTCTCAAGTTCTATCTTCAAGTTCTAAGTGTTCTTCATAAATTCCAAAAGTTCTAGTTTCATAAAATCAAGAATACTTTCAAGTTTGCTAGCTCACTTCCAATCTTGTAAGGTGATCATCCAACCTCAAGAAATCTTTGTTTCTTACAGTAGGTTATCATTCTAATACAAGGTAATAATCATATTCAAACTTTGGTTCAATTTCTATAACTATAACAATCTTATTTCAAGTGATGATCTTACTTGAACTTGTTTTCGTGTCATGATTTTGCTTCAAGAACTTTGAGCCATCCAAGGATCCATTGAAGCTAGATCCATTTTTCTCTTTTCCAGTAGGTTCATCCAAGGAACTTAAGGTAGTAATGATGTTCATAACATCATTCGATTCATACATATAAAGCAATCTTATTCGAAGGTTTAAACTTGTAATCACTAGAACATAGTTTAGTTAATTCTAAACTTGTTCGCAAACAAAAGTTAATCCTTCTAACTTGACTTTTAAAATCAACTAAACACATGTTCTATATCTATATGATATGCTAACTTAATGATTTAAAACCTGGAAACACGAAAAACACCGTAAAACCGGATTTACGCCGTCGTAGTAACACCGCGGGCTGTTTTGGGTTAGTTAATTAAAAACTATGATAAACTTTGATTTAAAAGTTGTTATTCTGAGAAAATGATTTTTATTATGAACATGAAACTATATCCAAAAATTATGGTTAAACTCAAAGTGGAAGTATGTTTTCTAAAATGGTCATCTAGACGTCGTTCTTTCGACTGAAATGACTACCCTTACAAAAACGACTTGTAACTTATTTTTTCGACTAGAAACCTATACTTTTTTTGTTTAGATTCATAAAATAGAGTTCAATATGAAACCATAGCAATTTGATTCACTCAAAACGGATTTAAAATGAAGAAGTTATGGGTAAAACAAGATTGGATAATTTTTCTCATTTTAGCTACGTGAAAATTGGTAACAAATCTATTCCAACCATAACTTAATCAACTTGTATTATATATTATGTAATCTTGAGATACCATAGACACGTATACAATGTTTCGACCTATCATGTCGACACATCTATATATATTTCGGAACAACCATAGACACTCTATATGTGAATGTTGGAGTTAGCTATACAGGGTTGAGGTTGATTCCAAAATATATATAGTTTGAGTTGTGATCAATACTGAGATACGTATACACTGGGTCGTGGATTGATTCAAGATAATATTTATCGATTTATTTCTGTACATCTAACTGTGGACAACTAGTTGTAGGTTACTAACGAGGACAGCTGACTTAATAAACTTAAAACATCAAAATATATTAAAAGTGTTGTAAATATATTTTGAACATACTTTGATATATATGTATATATTGTTATAGGTTCGTGAATCAACCAGTGGCCAAGTCTTACTTCCCGACGAAGTAAAAATCTGTGAAAGTGAGTTATAGTCCCACTTTTAAAATCTAATATTTTTGGGATGAGAATACATGCAGGTTTTATAAATGATTTACAAAATAGACACAAGTACGTGAAACTACATTCTATGGTTGAATTATCGAAATCGAATATGCCCCTTTTTATTAAGTCTGGTAATCTAAGAATTAGGGAACAGACACCCTAATTGACGCGAATCCTAAAGATAGATCTATTGGGCCTAACAAACCCCATCCAAAGTACCGGATGCTTTAGTACTTCGAAATTTATATCATATCCGAAGGGTGTCCCGGAATGATGGGGATATTCTTATATATGCATCTTGTTATTGTCGGTTACCAGGTGTTCACCATATGAATGATTTTTATCTCTATGTATGGGATGTGTATTGAAATATGAAATCTTGTGGTCTATTGTTACGATTTGATATATATAGGTTAAACCTATAACTCACCAACATTTTTGTTGACGTTTTAAGCATGTTTATTCTCAGGTGATTATTAAGAGCTTCCGCTGTCGCATACTTAAATAAGGACAAGATTTGGAGTCCATGCTTGTATGATATTGTGTAAAAACTGCATTCAAGAAACTTATTTTGTTGTAACATATTTGTATTGTAAACCATTATGTAATGGTCGTGTGTAAACAGGATATATTAGATTATCATTATTTGATAATCTACGTAAAGCTTTTTAAACCTTTATTGATGAAATAAAGGTTATGGTTTGTTTAAAAATGAATGCAATCTTTGAAAAACGTCTCATATAGAGGTCAAAACCTCGCAACGAAATCAATTAATATGGAACGTTTTTAATCAATAAGAACGGGACATTTCAGTTGGTATCCGAGCGTTGGTCTTAGAGAACCAGAAAATTTGCATTAGTGTGTCTTATCGAGTTTGTTAGGATGCATTAGTGAGTCTGGACTTCGACCGTGTTTTCTTTAAAAATGATTGCTTAACATTTTTGTTGGAAACTATATATTTTTAACATATGAATATTATGTGATATATTAATCTCTTAACGTGTTTGATATTATGTGATAGATGTCTACCTCTAGAACAAGTCCCATTGACTCACCTAATAATAATGAAGAGTCAAATGTAAATTGGAATAATTTGTGGACTGATTCACAAGTTCCCGAAGAGGAACCGGAAGAAGAGTCGGAACCGGAAGAAGAGTCGGAACCGGAAGAAGAATCGGAACCGGATGAAGAAATAGAACCGGTGGGGGAAATAATAAAACGGTTAAGTAAAAGAAAATCCTCAACCAACCGACCAAAGTTAATTATGGTCAATGGTGTTTCCGCCAAGGAAGCAAAATATTGGGAGGATTACCAATTCTCCGATGAATCGGATTCCGACGAGAATTCCGATGATGTTATAGAAATTACCCCAACTGAATTTAAAAAGGCAAAAGAAAATAATAAGGGAAAGGGCATAAAAATAGAGAAATCTAATTCCAACCCCGATGAACTTTATATGTATCGTCAACCCCCGAAGTCCTTAAGTTGTAACAATGACCCGGGAACCTCTAAACCACCAGGTTTTTCTAAACCAATGTGGACAACGACGGTTCGTATTAGGGGAACATCATATATCCCTAGAAACTTGGCAAAACGAACTAAAACCGAAGAAGAAGAAACGAGCGAGTCGGAATAAGATAGTTGTATTCGTGTGGTGTAATATATGGAATATAGTGTTCTTATGCTTTATGATATATGCAAAAATTGCTTGTATTAATAAGTATTTTTTTTATGAATCTAACTCTTGTCTATTTTACAGTTTAAAAATACAAAATGGATAGACAACCCAATATTTTAAGAGACCTACCCGGAGACATGATTGATGAAATCTTGTCTAGAGTCGGCCAGAATTCTTCGGCACAACTATTTAAGGCGAGATCAGTTTGTAAGACATTCGAAGAACGTTCCAAGAATGTCTTAGTTTATAAGAGACTTTCGTTTGAAAGATGGGGGATATCACATTGGGAAACCCATAAGTTACGATGTGTTTACTTTGACGCATATATTGCGGGGAACCCAAATGCTATTTTACGCAACGGGTTAAGAAATTATTTTGACTCAATATATCCGAATATTGGACTTCGTGATTTAGAAAAAGCGGCTAACATGCAACATAAAGAAGCATGTTATGCTTACGGATTAGTAATGTTCGCTTCTCACCAAAGTGAGAACAAGAACATCGGGCTACAACTATTAAACAAAACGTTTCCACAAGTGACGGAGTCGGTAATTGGGGTAAGAAATGAGGTTTTTAGATTATTACAGGACTGTTGGACATTACGTAACCCTCGTCCCTTTGATGACGTTACAACACGCTGTCTTATCAACGGCCATAACGGTTATGTTGCACAAGACCAAGGATGGGAAGTAGTCCTAGTAAAACCAGAATGCATGACTTGTTTCTGGACGTATGAATTACGTGTATTTATTGCCTTTGCTGAACGACTTGTGTACTAGCTAGAATTGTCTTCACAACTATCTTGTATCAAAGTTATTGTGTGCTATATTTCATGCTTTATGTAAAATAAGCGGTATTGTAAGTTTGTAAAATATTGTATAAAAGTTTGAACGCGAAATATTATTATAATCAGTTTTTCATATAGAATTGTAGTAGTTGAATTGTATATTAGCTACTAAGTATGAACTTAACGGGTAGGTACTACCCGAATTTAAACTTATAAAACGCTAATATGAAGAAAAAGCTTTTATAAATGAGTTCATATTATGCTACGAAATACTATTAACTACTCTTAATATTCTGTATGATTAACTTGTTCCATTTAACTATTTTGAAGGAAATGGCACCGACTACTCGACACACCGTGAATATGAATGAAGAGGAATTCCGTACTTTTCTAGCTTCAAACATAGCCGCAGTACAGGCTGCGCTACATACCAACAATAACCTTGGATCTAGCAGTACAGGAAATCGTGTAGGATGCACCTACAAAGAATTCACTGCCTGCAAACCTTTGGAATTTGATGGAACCGAAGGACCGATCGGATTGAAACGGTGGACCGAGAAGGTTGAATCGGTGTTTGCCATAAGTAAGTGTACTGAAGAGGACAAAGTGAAGTACGCTACGCATACCTTCACAGGTTCTGCGTTAACATGGTGGAATACCTATCTAGAGCAAGTGGGACAAGATGATGCGTACGCACTACCGTGGTCAGCATTCAAGCACTTGATGAACGAGAAGTACCGTCCCAGAACCGAGGTCAATAAGCTCAAGACAGAACTTAGAGGGTTACGAACCCAAGGATTTGATATTACCACGTACGAAAGACGATTCACAGAATTGTGCCTATTGTGTCCAGGAGCATTCGAAGATGAGGAAGAGAAGATCGACGCGTTTGTGAAAGGATTACCGGAAAGAATCCAAGAAGATATAAGTTCACACGAGCCCGCCTCCATACAACAGGCATGTAGAATGGCTCACAAACTAGTGAACCAGATTGAAGAAAGAATTAAAGAACAGACTGCTGAAGAGGCCAATGTGAAGCAAGTCAAAAGAAAGTGGGAGGAAAACGGTGATAAGAATCACCAATACAACAGCAACAGCAATTACAACAATAATCGCAACAATTATCCCAACAATCGCAACATCAATCGCAACTACAACAAACGGCCCAACAACAACAACAACAACAACAACAACAACAGCAACTACAACAATCATCCCAACAACAATAATAACCGCAACAACAACAACAATCAGAAGCAGATATGCCAAAGGTGTGAAAAGAATCACTCGGGGTTCTGCACCAAATTTTGCAACAAGTGTAAAAGAAATGGTCATAGCGCGGCGAAGTGTGAGGTCTACGGACCAGGGGTTAATAGAACGAAAGGAACAAATGGTGTCGGAACGAGTAATGGCGGAGCAAGTAGTGTCGGAGCAAGTTATGCCAATGTAGTTTGTTATAAATGTGGAAAACCAGGCCACATTATTAGAAATTGCCCGAACCAGGAGAACACGAATGGACAAGGCCGTGGAAGAGTTTTCAATATTAATGCGGTAGAGGCACAGGAAGACCCGGAGCTTGTTACGGGTACGTTTCTTATTGACAATAAATCTGCTTACGTTTTATTTGATTCGGGTGCGGATAGAAGCTATATGAGTAGAGATTTTTGTGCTAAATTAAGTTGTCCATTGACGCCTTTGGATAGTAAATTTTTACTCGAATTAGCAAATGGTAAATTAATTTCAGCAGATAATATATGTCGGAATCGAGAAATTAAACTGGTTAGCGAAACATTTAAGATTGATTTGATACCAGTAGAGTTAGGGAGTTTTGATGTGATAATCGGTATGGACTGGTTGAAAGAAGTGAAAGCGGAGATCGTTTGTTACAAAAATGCAATTCGCATTATACGAGAAAAAGGAAAACCCTTAATGGTGTACGGAGAAAAGGGCAACACGAAGCTACATCTTATTAGTAATTTGAAGGCACAAAAACTAATAAGAAAAGGTTGCTATGCTGTTCTAGCACACGTCGAGAAAGTACAAACTGAAGAAAAGAGCATCAATGATGTTCCCATTGCAAAAGAATTTCCCGATGTATTTCCGAAAGAATTACCGGGATTACCCCCACATCGATCCGTTGAATTTCAAATAGATCTTGTACCAGGAGCTGCACCAATAGCTCGTGCTCCTTACAGACTCGCACCCAGCGAGATGAAAGAACTGCAAAGCCAATTACAAGAACTTTTAGAGCGTGGTTTCATTCGACCAAGCACATCACCGTGGGGAGCTCCTGTTTTGTTTGTCAAGAAGAAAGATGGTACATTCAGGTTGTGTATCGACTACCGAGAGTTGAACAAACTTACCATCAAGAACCGCTACCCACTACCGAGAATCGACGACTTATTTGATCAACTACAAGGCTCGTCTGTTTATTCAAAGATTGACTTACGTTCCGGG
Organism: Rutidosis leptorrhynchoides; assembly: GCF_046630445.1. Classification (NCBI taxonomy): domain Eukaryota; kingdom Viridiplantae; phylum Streptophyta; class Magnoliopsida; order Asterales; family Asteraceae; genus Rutidosis; species Rutidosis leptorrhynchoides. The sequence goes on along the minus strand of NC_092343.1, from coordinate 337,795,900 downwards.
TATCATCAAATGCGGGTGAAAGAAGATGATATTCCAAAGACTGCTTTCAGAACACGTTACGGTCATTACGAGTTTATGGTCATGCCGTTTGGTTTAACTAATGCACCAGCTGTGTTCATGGACCTTATGAACCGAGTGTGTGGACCATACCTTGACAAGTTAGTCATTGTTTTCATTGATGACATACTTATTTACTCAAAGAATGACCAAGAACACGGTGAACATTTGAGAAAAGTGTTAGAAGTATTGAGGAAGGAAGAATTGTACGCTAAGTTTTCAAAGTGTGCATTTTGGTTGGAAGAAGTTCAATTCCTCGGTCACATAGTGAACAAAGAAGGTATTAAGGTGGATCCGGCAAAGATAGAAACTGTTGAAAAGTGGGAAACCCCGAAAACTCCGAAACACATACGCCAGTTTTTAGGACTAGCTGGTTACTACAGAAGGTTCATCCAAGACTTTTCCAGAATAGCAAAACCCTTGACTGCATTAACGCATAAAGGGAAGAAATTTGAATGGAATGATGAACAAGAGAAAGCGTTTCAGTTATTGAAGAAAAAGCTAACTACGGCACCTATATTGTCATTGCCTGAAGGGAATGATGATTTTGTGATTTATTGTGACGCATCAAAGCAAGGTCTCGGTTGTGTATTAATGCAACGAACGAAGGTGATTGCTTATGCGTCTAGACAATTGAAGATTCACGAACAAAATTATACGACGCATGATTTGGAATTAGGCGCGGTTGTTTTTGCATTAAAGACTTGGAGGCACTACTTATATGGGGTCAAAAGTATTATATATACCGACCACAAAAGTCTTCAACACATATTTAATCAGAAACAACTGAATATGAGGCAGCGTAGGTGGATTGAATTATTGAATGATTACGACTTTGAGATTCGTTACCACCCGGGGAAGGCAAATGTGGTAGCCGATGCCTTGAGCAGGAAGGACAGAGAACCCATTCGAGTAAAATCTATGAATATAATGATTCATAATAACATTACTACTCAAATAAAGGAGGCGCAACAAGGAGTTTTAAAAGAGGGAAATTTAAAGGATGAAATACCCAAAGGATCGGAGAAGCATCTTAATATTCGGGAAGACGGAACCCGGTATAGGGCTGAAAGGATTTGGGTACCAAAATTTGGAGATATGAGAGAAATGGTACTTAGAGAAGCTCATAAAACCAGATACTCAATACATCCTGGAACGGGGAAGATGTACAAGGATCTCAAGAAACATTTTTGGTGGCCGGGTATGAAAGCCGATGTTGCTAAATACGTAGGAGAATGTTTGACGTGTTCTAAGGTCAAAGCTGAGCATCAGAAACCATCAGGTCTACTTCAACAACCCGAAATCCCGGAATGGAAATGGGAAAACATTACCATGGATTTCATCACTAAATTGCCAAGGACTGCAAGTGGTTTTGATACTATTTGGGTAATAGTTGATCGTCTCACTAAATCAGCACACTTCCTACCAATAAGAGAAGATGACAAGATGGAGAAGTTAGCACGACTGTATTTGAAGGAAGTCGTCTCCAGACATGGAATACCAATCTCTATTATCTCTGATAGGGATGGCAGATTTATTTCAAGATTCTGGCAGACATTACAGCAAGCATTAGGAACTCGTCTAGACATGAGTACTGCCTATCATCCACAAACTGATGGGCAGAGCGAAAGGACGATACAAACGCTTGAAGACATGCTACGAGCATGTGTTATTGATTTCGGAAACAGTTGGGATCGACATCTACCGTTAGCAGAATTTTCCTACAACAACAGCTACCATTCAAGCATTGAGATGGCGCCGTTTGAAGCACTTTATGGTAGAAAGTGCAGGTCTCCGATTTGTTGGAGTGAGGTGGGGGATAGACAGATTACGGGTCCGGAGATTATACAAGAAACTACCGAGAAGATCATCCAAATTCAACAACGGTTGAAAACTGCCCAAAGTCGGCAAAAGAGCTACGCTGACATTAAAAGAAAAGATATAGAATTTGAAATTGGAGAGATGGTCATGCTTAAAGTTGCACCTTGGAAAGGCGTTGTTCGATTTGGTAAACGAGGGAAATTAAATCCAAGGTATATTGGACCATTCAAGATTATTGATCGTGTCGGACCAGTAGCTTACCGACTTGAGTTACCTCAACAACTCGCGGCTGTACATAACACTTTCCACGTCTCGAATTTGAAGAAATGTTTTGCTAAAGAAGATCTCACTATTCCGTTAGATGAAATCCAAATCAACGAAAAACTTCAATTCATCGAAGAACCCGTCGAAATAATGGATCGTGAAGTTAAAAGACTTAAGCAAAACAAGATACCAATTGTTAAGGTTCGATGGAATGCTCGTAGAGGACCCGAGTTCACCTGGGAGCGTGAAGATCAGATGAAGAAGAAATACCCGCATCTATTTCCAGAAGATTCGTCAAAACCTTCAACAGCTTAAAATTTCGGGACGAAATTTATTTAACGGGTAGGTACTGTAGTGACCCGAACTTTTCCATGTTTATATATATTAATTGAGATTGATGTTTACATGATTAAATGTTTCCAACATGTTAAGCAATCAAACTTGTTAAGACTTGATTAATTGAAATATGTTTCATATAGACAATTTACCACCCAAGTTGACCGGTGATTCACGAACGTTAAAACTTGTAAAAACTATATGATGACATATATATGGATATATATATAGTTAACATGATACTATGATAAGTAAACATATCATTAAGTATATTAACAATGAACTACATATGTAAAAACAAGACTACTAACTTAATGATTTTTAAACGAGACATATATGTAACGATTATCGTTGTAAAGACATTTAATGTATATATATCATATTAAGAGATATTCATACATGATAATATCATGATAATATAATAATTTAAAATCTCATTTGATATTATAAACATTGGGTTAACAACATTTAACAAGATCGTTAACCTAAAAGTTTCAAAACAACACTTACATGTAACGACTAACGATGACTTAACGACTCAGTTAAAATGTATATACATGTAGTGTTTTAATATGTATTTATACACTTTTGAAAGACTTCAATACACTTATCAAAATACTTCTACTTAACAAAAATGCTTACAATTACATCCTCGTTCAGTTTCATCAACAATTCTACTCGTATGCACCCGTATTCGTACTCGTACAATACACAGCTTTTAGATGTATGTACTATTGGTATATACACTCCAATGATCAGCTCTTAGCAGCCCATGTGAGTCACCTAACACATGTGGGAACCATCATTTGGCAACTAGCATGAAATATCTCATAAGATTACAAAAATATGAGTAATCATTCATGACTTATTTACATGAAAACAAAATTACATATCCTTTATATCTAATCCATACACCAACGACCAAAAACACCTACAAACACTTTCATTCTTCAATTTTCTTCATCTAATTGAACTCTCTCAAGTTCTATCTTCAAGTTCTAAGTGTTCTTCATAAATTCCAAAAGTTCTAGTTTCATAAAATCAAGAATACTTTCAAGTTTGCTAGCTCACTTCCAATCTTGTAAGGTGATCATCCAACCTCAAGAAATCTTTGTTTCTTACAGTAGGTTATCATTCTAATACAAGGTAATAATCATATTTAAACTTTGGTTCAATTTCTATAACTATAACAATCTTATTTCAAGTGATGATCTTACTTGAACTTGTTTTCGTGTCATGATTTTGCTTCAAGAACTTTGAGCCATCCAAGGATCCATTGAAGCTAGATCCATTTTTCTCTTTTCCAGTAGGTTCATCCAAGGAACTTAAGGTAGTAATGATGTTCATAACATCATTCGATTCATACATATAAAGCAATCTTATTCGAAGGTTTAAACTTGTAATCACTAGAACATAGTTTAGTTAATTCTAAACTTGTTCGCAAACAAAAGTTAATCCTTCTAACTTGACTTTTAAAATCAACTAAACACATGTTCTATATCTATATGATATGCTAACTTAATGATTTAAAACCTGGAAACACGAAAAACACCGTAAAACCGGATTTACGCCGTCGTAGTAACACCGCGGGCTGTTTTGGGTTAGTTAATTAAAAACTATGATAAACTTTGATTTAAAAGTTGTTATTCTGAGAAAATGATTTTTATTATGAACATGAAACTATATCCAAAAATTATGGTTAAACTCAAAGTGGAAGTATGTTTTCTAAAATGGTCATCTAGACGTCGTTCTTTCGACTGAAATGACTACCCTTACAAAAACGACTTGTAACTTATTTTTTCGACTAGAAACCTATACTTTTTTTGTTTAGATTCATAAAATAGAGTTCAATATGAAACCATAGCAATTTGATTCACTCAAAACGGATTTAAAATGAAGAAGTTATGGGTAAAACAAGATTGGATAATTTTTCTCATTTTAGCTACGTGAAAATTGGTAACAAATCTATTCCAACCATAACTTAATCAACTTGTATTATATATTATGTAATCTTGAGATACCATAGACACGTATACAATGTTTCGACCTATCATGTCGACACATCTATATATATTTCGGAACAACCATAGACACTCTATATGTGAATGTTGGAGTTAGCTATACAGGGTTGAGGTTGATTCCAAAATATATATAGTTTGAGTTGTGATCAATACTGAGATACGTATACACTGGGTCGTGGATTGATTCAAGATAATATTTATCGATTTATTTCTGTACATCTAACTGTGGACAACTAGTTGTAGGTTACTAACGAGGACAGCTGACTTAATAAACTTAAAACATCAAAATATATTAAAAGTGTTGTAAATATATTTTGAACATACTTTGATATATATGTATATATTGTTATAGGTTCGTGAATCAACCAGTGGCCAAGTCTTACTTCCCGACGAAGTAAAAATCTGTGAAAGTGAGTTATAGTCCCACTTTTAAAATCTAATATTTTTGGGATGAGAATACATGCAGGTTTTATAAATGATTTACAAAATAGACACAAGTACGTGAAACTACATTCTATGGTTGAATTATCGAAATCGAATATGCCCCTTTTTATTAAGTCTGGTAATCTAAGAATTAGGGAACAGACACCCTAATTGACGCGAATCCTAAAGATAGATCTATTGGGCCTAACAAACCCCATCCAAAGTACCGGATGCTTTAGTACTTCGAAATTTATATCATATCCGAAGGGTGTCCCGGAATGATGGGGATATTCTTATATATGCATCTTGTTATTGTCGGTTACCAGGTGTTCACCATATGAATGATTTTTATCTCTATGTATGGGATGTGTATTGAAATATGAAATCTTGTGGTCTATTGTTACGATTTGATATATATAGGTTAAACCTATAACTCACCAACATTTTTGTTGACGTTTTAAGCATGTTTATTCTCAGGTGATTATTAAGAGCTTCCGCTGTCGCATACTTAAATAAGGACAAGATTTGGAGTCCATGCTTGTATGATATTGTGTAAAAACTGCATTCAAGAAACTTATTTTGTTGTAACATATTTGTATTGTAAACCATTATGTAATGGTCGTGTGTAAACAGGATATATTAGATTATCATTATTTGATAATCTACGTAAAGCTTTTTAAACCTTTATTGATGAAATAAAGGTTATGGTTTGTTTAAAAATGAATGCAATCTTTGAAAAACGTCTCATATAGAGGTCAAAACCTCGCAACGAAATCAATTAATATGGAACGTTTTTAATCAATAAGAACGGGACATTTCAAATTCTAGCTAGTACACAAGTCGTTCAGCAAAGGCAATAAAGACACGTAATTCATACGTCCAGAAACAAGTCATGCATTCTGGTTTTACTAGGACTACTTCCCATCCTTGGTCTTGTGGAACATAACCGTTATGGCCGTTGATAAGACAGCGTGTTGTAACGTCATCAAAGGGACGAGGGTTACGTAATGTCCAACAGTCCCGTAATAATCTAAAAACCTCATTTCTTACCCCAATTACCGACTCCGTCACTTGTGGAAACGTTTTGTTTAATAGTTGTAGCCCGATGTTCTTGTTCTCACTTTGGTGAGAAGCGAACATTACTAATCCGTAAGCATAACTTGCTTCTTTATGTTGCATGTTAGCCGCTTTTTCTAAATCACGAAGTCCAATATTCGGTTATATTGAGTCAAAATAATTTTTTAACCCGTTGCGTAAAATAGCATTTGGGTTCCCCGCAATATATGCGTCAAAGTAAACACATCGTAACTTATGGGTTTCCCAATGTGATATCCCCCATCTTTCAAACGAAAGTCTCTTATAAACCAAGACATTCTTGGAACGTTCTTCGAATGTCTTACAAACTGATCTCGCCTTAAATAGTTGTGCCGAAGAATTCTGGCCGACTCTAGACAAGATTTCATCAATCATGTCTCCGGGTAGGTCTCTTAAAATATTGGGTTGTCTATCCATTTTGTGTTTTTAAACTGTAAAATAGACAAGAGTTAGATTCATAAAAAAAATACTTATTAATACAAGCAATTTTTACATATATCATAAAGCATAAGAACACTATATTACATATATTACACCACACGAATACAACTATCTTATTCCGACTCGCTCGTTTCTTCTTCTTCGGTTTTGGTTTGTTTTGCCAAGTTTCTAGGGATATATGATGTTCCCCTAATACGAGCCGTCGTTGTCCACATTGGTTTAGAAAAACCTGGTGGTTTAGAGGTTCCCGGGTCATTGTTACAACTTAAGGACTTCGGGGGTTGACGATACATATAAAGTTCATCGGGGTTGGAATTAGATTTCTCTATTTTTATGCCCTTTCCCTTATTATTTTCTTTTGCCTTTTTAAATTCAGTTGGGGTAATTTCTATAACATCATCGGAATTCTCGTCGGAATCCGATTCATCGGAGAATTGGTAATCCTCCCAATATTTTGCTTCCTTGGCGGAAACACCATTGACCATAATTAACTTTGGTCGGTTGGTTGAGGATTTTCTTTTACTTAACCGTTTTATTATTTCCCCCACCGGTTCTATTTCTTCATCCGGTTCCGATTCTTCTTCCGGTTCCGATTCTTCTTCCGGTTCCGACTCTTCTTCCGGTTCCTCTTCGGGAACTTGTGAATCAGTCCACAAATCATTCCAATTTACATTTGACTCTTCATTATTATTAGGTGAGTCAATGGGACTTGTTCTAGAGGTAGACATATATCACATAATATCAAACACGTTAAGAGATTAATATATCACATAATATTCATATGTTAAAAATATATAGTTTCCAACAAAAATGTTAAGCAATTATTTTTAAAGAAAACACGGTCGAAGTCCAGACTCACTAATGCATCCTAACAAACTCGATAAGACACACTAATGCAAATTTTCTGGTTCTCTAAGACCAACGCTCTGATACCAACTGAAATGTCCCGTTCTTATTGATTAAAAACGTTCCATATTAATTGATTTCGTTGCGAGGTTTTGACCTCTATATGAGACGTTTTTCAAAGACTGCATTCATTTTTAAAACAAACCATAACCTTTATTTCATAAATAAAGGTTTAAAAAGCTTTACGTAGATTATCAAATAATGATAATCTAAAATATCCTGTTTACACACGACCATTACATAATGGTTTACAATACAAATATGTTACATCGAAATCAGTTTCTTGAATGCATTTTTTACACAATATCATACAAACATGGACTCCAAATCTTGTCCTTATTTTAGTATGCAACAGCGGAAGCTCTTAATATTCACCTGAGAATAAACATGCTTTAAACGTCAACAAAAATGTTGGTGAGTTATAGGTTTAACCTATATATATCAAATCGTAACAATAGACCACAAGATTTCATATTTCAATACACATCCCATACATAGAGATAAAAATCATTCATATGGTGAACACCTGGTAACCGACAATAACAAGATGCATATATAAGAATATCCCCATCATTCCGGGACACCCTTCGGATATGATATAAATTTCGAAGTACTAAAGCATCCGGTACTTTGGATGGGGTTTGTTAGGCCCAATAGATCTATCTTTAGGATTCGCGTCAATTAGGGTGTCTGTTCCCTAATTCTTAGATTACCAGACTTAATAAAAAGGGGCATATTCGATTTCGATAATTCAACCATAGAATGTAGTTTCACGTACTTGTGTCTATTTTGTAAATCATTTATAAAACCTGCATGTATTCTCATCCCAAAAATATTAGATTTTAAAAGTGGGACTATAACTCACTTTCACTGATTTTTACTTCGTCGGGAAGTAAGACTTGGCCACTGGTTGATTCACGAACCTATAACAATATATACATATATATCAAAGTATGTTCAAAATATATTTACAACACTTTTAATATATTTTGATGTTTTAAGTTTATTAAGTCAGCTGTCCTCGTTAGTAACCTACAACTAGTTGTCCACAGTTAGATGTACAGAAATAAATCGATAAATATTATCTTGAATCAATCCACGACCCAGTGTATACGTATCTCAGTATTGATCACAACTCAAACTATATATATTTTGGAATCAACCTCAACCCTGTATAGCTAACTCCAACATTCACATATAGAGTGTCTATGGTTGTTCCGAAATATATATAGATGTGTCGACATGATAGGTCGAAACATTGTATACGTGTCTATGGTATCTCAAGATTACATAATATACAATACAAGTTGATTAAGTTATGGTTGGAATAGATTTGTTACCAATTTTCACGTAGCTAAAATGAGAAAAATTATCCAATCTTGTTTTACCCATAACTTCTTCATTTTAAATCCGTTTTGAGTGAATCAAATTGTTATGGTTTCATATTGAACTCTATTTTATGAATCTAAACAGAAAAAGTATAGGTTTATAGTCGGAAAAATAAGTTACAAGTCGTTTTTGTAAAGGTAGTCATTTCAGTCGAAAGAACGACGTCTAGATGACCATTTTAGAAAACATACTTCCACTTTGAGTTTAACCATAATTTTTGGATATAGTTTCATGTTCATAATAAAAATCATTTTCTCAGAATAACAACTTTTAAATCAAAGTTTATCATAGTTTTTAATTAACTAACCCAAAACAGCCCGCGGTGTTACTACGACGGCGTAAATCCGGTTTTACGGTGTTTTTCGTGTTTCCAGGTTTTAAATCATTAAGTTAGCATATCATATAGATATAGAACATGTGTTTAGTTGATTTTAAAAGTCAAGTTAGAAGGATTAACTTTTGTTTGCGAACAAGTTTAGAATTAACTAAACTATGTTCTAGTGATTACAAGTTTAAACCTTCGAATAAGATAGCTTTATATGTATGAATCGAATGATGTTATGAACATCATTACTACCTTAATTTCCTTGGATAAACCTACTGGAAAAGAGAAAAATGGATCTAGCTTCAATGGATCCTTGGATGGCTCGAAGTTCTTGAAGCAGAATCATGACACGAAAACAAGTTCAAGTAAGATCATCACTTGAAATAAGATTGTTATAGTTATAGAAATTGAACCAAAGTTTGAATATGATTATTACCTTGTATTAGAATGATAACCTACTGTAAGAAACAAAGATTTCTTGAGGTTGGATGATCACCTTACAAGATTGGAAGTGAGCTAGCAAACTTGAAAGTATTCTTGATTTTATGAAACTAGAACTTTTGGAATTTATGAAGAACACTTAGAACTTGAAGATAGAACTTGAGAGAGATCAATTAGATGAAGAAAATTGAAGAATGAAAGTGTTTGTAGGTGTTTTTGGTCGTTGGTGTATGGATTAGATATAAAGGATATGTAATTTTGTTTTCATGTAAATAAGTCATGAATGATTACTCATATTTTTGTAATTTTATGAGATATTTCATGCTAGTTGCCAAATGATGGTTCCCACATGTGTTAGGTGACTCAAATGGGCTGCTAAGAGCTGATCATTGGAGTGTATATACCAATAGTACATACATCTAAAAGCTGTGTATTGTACGAGTACGAATACGGGTGCATACGAGTAGAATTGTTGATGAAACTGAACGAGGATGTAATTGTAAGCATTTTTGTTAAGTAGAAGTATTTTGATAAGTGTATTGAAGTCTTTCAAAAGTGTATAAATACATATTAAAACACTACATTTATATACATTTTAACTGAGTCGTTAAGTCATCGTTAGTCGTTACATGTAAGTGTTGTTTTGAAACCTTTAGGTTAACGATCTTGTTAAATGTTGTTAACCCAATGTTTATAATATCAAATGAGATTTTAAATTATTATATTATCATGATATTATCATGTATGAATATCTCTTAATATGATATATATACATTAAATGTCTTTACAACGATAATCGTTACATATATGTCTCGTTTAAAAATCATTAAGTTAGTAGTCTTGTTTTTACATATGTAGTTCATTGTTAATATACTTTATGATATGTTTTCTTATCATAGTATCATGTTAACTATATATATATATCCATATATATGTCATCATATAGTTTTTACAAGTTTTAACGTTCGTGAATCACCGATCAACTTGGGTGGTCAATTGTCTATATGAAACATATTTCAATTAATCAAGTCTTAACAAGTTTGATTGCTTAACATGTTGGAAACATTTAATCATGTAAATATCAATCTCAATTAATATATATAAACATGGAAAAGTTCGGGTCACTACAGATAGTAATTGCATCTGACACGTTATAGACCATAATTAAAAGCATGTCAGGGGACATTGCCTTAACAGTTGCTTGTTCAACGCTTTCCTTTACAACCGGACGGTAGTTTACCGAAAGATAATATACGGAGCAAGTATACTGGACGTGTTGCTTTCCTAATACAAGGTTAGCAAGTGGGTGACACAAAACCGCAAGTTTTGAGCTAAAATTTTCAAATCTGAAACCCACCAAACCCACAAAAATAATTTGCAAACACCGGTGATGGGTTATTCCGGAAAACTTATCTAGGGTAAAAGCTAGATTTAATTTTCAAAAGATCAAATGTTTTCATAAAGATCCAATTTCCTTAATGGATCTAAATTATTATAGTCATGTGGGACTGTAAACCACATCGTTACTACCATTGTTTATACCACCGTATAGAAATCACTGATGTACAAAGTGTGAAGAATAAAGAAGTGATTCTAGTATTTTTATTTTAAGAATATATTGCTTGAGGACAAGCAACGCTCAAGTGTTGGAATATTTGATAATGCTAAAAACGAACATATATTTAGTAGCATTATCCCTCAAGAAAGACAAGCTTTTAGTTACAATTGTTCTATTTACAAGTGGTATTCGTTTAAATAATAAAAGGTGAAGACAAAAGACAGATTCGACGAATTGAAGACGCGAACGACCAAAAAGCTCAAAAGTACAAAGTACAATCAAAGAGGTTCCAATTATTGATGAGAAACGTCTCAAAATTACAAGAATATAAGACGTGAAACGCAAAGTACAAGATATTAAATTGTACGCAAGGACGTTTGAAAATCCGGAACCGGGACCAAAGTCAACTCTCAACGCTCGACGCAACGGACTAAAAATTATGAGTCAACTATGCACAAGAATAAAATATAATATTTAAATAATTATATAAATTATTTATATATTATATATCATAATAAAAACCGTCGGCAAGCTAGGAGTCAAGTTCATGTGAGCTGGAAAAAGTGGACATGCGATCGCATGGCCTGGAAGAACAAATTCTATGCGATCGCATGGCAGTAGGTGACAGCCCACATGCCTATAAATTCGCAGTTTTGGTTGATCATATATCCATCCTATCTCTCTATCTCACTCACGTATATATATATATATATATATATATATATATATATATATATATATATATATATATATATATATATATATATATATATTATAATTTTAATTTTAAATTCTAATAATAAGGGTATGTTAGCGAATGTTGTAAGGGTGTAAGTCGAAATTTTGTCCGTGTAATGCTACGCTATTATTAATAATTGTAAGTTATGTTCAACCTTTTTAATTTAATGTCTCGTAGCTAAGTTATTATTATGCTTATTTAATGCCGAAATAATCGTGATGTTGGGCTAAATATTAAAATTGGGTAATTGGGCTTTGTACCATAATTGGGGTTTGGATAAAAGAACGACACTTGTGGAAATTAGACTATGGGCTATTAATGGGCTTTATATTAACTAAATGATACCTCGTTAATTTAATATATAGACTTATAATTTGACGTATTTATATATAACCACATACGCTTGACAGGGTACGGTGGGCGGGATATCTATAAATACCAATAATTGTTCATTTTACCAGACACGGAACTGGATTAATAGTTAATAGACTTGTTGAAACAGGGGTGGATTACATTCAAGGGTAATTGGTGTAATTGTTAACAAAGTAGTAAAACCTTGGTTTACACGCAGTCGATAACCTGGTGTATTCATTAAACAAAGTATTAAGACCATGTACAAATCGAATCCCCAATTAGTTGGAATATTTGACTTCGGGAATAAGAATAATTTGACAAAGACTTTCGCATTTTATGATTATGACTGATGGACTATTATGGACAAATCCGTATGGACATATTGAATAATCCAGGACAAAGAACAATTAACCCATGGGAATAAAACTAAAAATCAACACGTCAAACATCATGATTATGGAAGTTTAAATAAGCATAATTCTTTTATTTTATATTTAATTGCACTTTTAATTATCGCACTTTTATTTATTGTCATTATATTTAATTGCACTTTTATTTGATGTCTACTAGCGTGTAGATGAGGTAGACATGACAAACGCGGAGAGATTTCGTCGGATGGAGCAGTGGCAAGCCCGAAATGATTACGAGCATTCCAGGCAACGACAGCATGATAGATGGGACTATCATCAGCGTCAGATTATGAGCCGACTGTCAACTCAGGAGCACTACGTCCCGACCCGACCAGCTTACTATCCTCCACACCAGCCCGAGATGAGACCGCCATTTACTCTCTACGACCCTAACCAGGCATACCAGTACACCTATCACCAACCATGGAACCCGGATGATGACATGAACTGGAACCCCTATCCAGATTGATTTAGTTCCGGTTGGTAATTTATATGATTTTTAATTTTTATTATTTTTATTTATTTATGTTTAAACATAATATATTGTGATACTTTTATTGTAATGTTTAATATTTTTATTATTTTGTACTATTATTTCATATTTGATTTGAAAGTGGGATTTTAAGTCCCATTTCAAATTACCATGCTTGTTTATATTTGTCTGTATGTATATTGTCAATTGTACACAACAGGGTAAAACAGCGCATTTTCAAAGACTGACATTAAGTTCAGCAAAAGCTAGTACTTTTGACGACAAAACGAAAAACAAATGTGATGTAACAACAAGACGGAATGAACAAATGATGTGTACCATTTATCATTCAACAAACAAACGCCAATATGTTTGGAAACTTTGATAAAATCTAATCATTTTTCTACGCTAATCACCCTCAATAATTTAAATTGTTACTGATTTCTTGCAATGAGGGCATTGCAAGATCTTAAGTGTGGGAAGGGGTTAAATTCTTTCGGATTTTTCGAATTTTTACCTTATACACTTGGTTACCATTAAAAATACTAGTAACGCAGTAGTTGTATTAGAATCTAGTGCTCTCTGATAATAAAGAACAGCCCTAGTCTTATATACTGACTACCGAATTCTAGTAAAATTTTTCAAAATTTTCAATTAAATGAACTCAAAATCATGTTTATACATATTTATGAACGATAAAACTAGGTGTTAACACCGAAATTATTGTTACCTCGGAAAGGACATAAATTGAGAAACAGCCTAAAATGTTAGAATTCATTTAAAATGGAATAGAGTACAATAAAAAGGCAAATAAAAGAAAATAAAAGCCAAGTGTGGGAAAATTTACCAAGTTATTTAAAACATATATCACATATTTTTGTACAAATAACTGAAGATACTTTTGCTTTGGACTAATCTAAACAGTTTTACCCAATTTACTGTAATATAATGGAAAGAAAGATGGATCTACACGATGAATCAATTCCATCATTAAAAGGAAGTAAAGTCTTCCGAAAAAGAAACGCGCTTCTTGATTTAGGTCATGAAGTTGTCGTCCAGACCAGCTGTAGGTTGACGAAAAATCTAGAAAAGTCATCTCTAAAATCAGCAGGAAATCCACGGACCTCAGCATCAAATAGGGTCACCAAGTGGTCAGACTTATCCTAACCATGAGAGGATCTGTCTCGTAAAATGGGGAGGACGCCGTGCAAATTAGCTTGACAAGACTAATGAATCAGATCCCCAGAAAGGATAATCTCCTTAAAGATTAAAAATCAGCTTTTAAGACTGATATTACTCAATTCTTGAGATTGACTTTTAAAGATTGAGAATTACAAACTCATGAAATTCAATGATATCTAAACTCGAGCTTGAACGAGAAAATATTTTGATCAAAATTACAAACCGATTTGTTTTCTGAAAACCCATTTTCAATGCGTTCATTACCATTGAACGTAAAATCCTAGAAATTCACCTGAAATTCATTATGTCACCTGAACTAAATCGGGTGTCAACCGTAAGAACGGTGGTTGCATAGCATGGTCAAAGACATGACCTTATGCCATACCGAAAAAACTATAGGGTGAGCTTTACTATTGCTCCTACCAAGGATAGTAATTGCATCTGACACGTTATAGACCATAATTAAAAGCATGTCAGGGGACATTGCCTCAACAGTTGCTGGTTCAACGCTTTCCTTTACAACCGAACGGTAGTTTACCGAAAGGTAATATACGGAGCAAGTATACTGGACGTGTTGCTTTCCTAATACAAGGTTAGCAAGTGGGTGACACAAAACCGCAAGTTTTGAGCTAAAATTTTCAAATCTGAAACCCACCAAACCCACAAAAATAACTTGCAAACACCGGTGAAGGGTTATTCCGGAAAACTTATCTAGGGTAAAAGCTAGATTTAATTTTCAAAAGATCAAATGTTTTCATAAAGATCCAATTTCCTTAATGGATCTAAATTATTATAGTCATGTGGGACTGTAAACCACATCGTTACTACCATTGTTTATACCACCGTATAGAAATCACTGATGTACAAAGTGTGAAGAATAAAGAAGTGATTCTAGTATTTTTATTTCAAGACTATGTTGCTTGAGGATAAGCAACGCTCAAGTGTGGGAATATTTGATAATGCTAAAAACGAACATATATTTAGTAGCATTATCCCTCAAGAAAGACAAGCTTTTAGTTACAATTGTTCTATTTACAAGTGTTATTCGTTTAAATAATAAAAGGTGAAGACAAAAGACATATTCGACGAATTGAAGACGCGAACGACCAAAAAGCTCAAAAGTACAAAGTACAATCAAAGAGGTTCCAATTATTGATGAGAAACGTCTCAAAATTACAAGAATATAAGACGCGAAATGCAAAGTACGAGATATTAAATTGTACGCAAGGACGTTCGAAAATCCGGAACCGGGACCAAAGTCAACTCTCAACGCTCGACGCAACGGACTAAAAATTATGAGTCAACTATGCACAAGAATAAAATATAATATTTAAATAATTATATAAATTATTTATATATTATATATTATAATAAAAACCGTCGGCAAGCTAGGAGCTAAGTTCATGTGAGCTGGAAAAAGTGGCCATGCGATCACATGGCCTGGAAGAACAAATTCTATGCGATCGCATGGCAGTAGGTGACAGCCCACATGCCTATAAATTCGCAGTTTTGGTTGATCATATATCCATCCTATCTCTCTATCTCACTCACGTATATATATATATATATATATATATATATTTATTTATTTATTTATATTATAATTTTAATTTTAATTTTAAATTCTAATAATAAGGGTATGTTATCGAATGTTGTAAGGGTGTAAGTTGAAATTCTGTCCGTGTAACGCTACGCTATTATTAATAATTGTAAGTTATGTTCAACCTTTTTAATTTAATGTCTCGTAGCTAAGTTATTATTATGCTTATTTAATGTCGAAATAATCGTGATGTTGGGCTAAATATTAAAATTGGGTAATTGGGCTTTGTACCATAATTGGGGTTTGGATAAAAGAACGACACTTGTGGAAATTAGACTATGGGCTATTAATGGGCTTTATATTAACTAAATGATACCTCGTTAATTTAATATATAGACTTATAATTTGACGTATTTATATATAATCACATACGCTTGACAGGTACGGTGGGCGGGATATCTATAAATACCAATAATTGTTCATTTTACCAGACACGGAACTGGATTAATAGTTAATAGACTTGTTGAAACAGGGGTGGATTACATTCAAGGGTAATTGGTGTAATTGTTAACAAAGTAGTAAAACCTTGGTTTACACGCAGTCGATAACCTGGTGTATTCATTAAACAAAGTATTAAGATCTTGTTACAATTCGAATCCCCTATTAGTTGGAATATTTGACTTCGGGAATAAGAATAATTTGACAAAGACTTTCGCATTTTATGATTATGACTGATGGACTATTATGGACAAATCCGTATGAACATATTGAATAATCCAGGACAAAGAACAATTAACCCATGGGAATAAAACTAAAAATCAACACGTCAAACATCATGATTATGGAAGTTTAAATAAGCATAATTCTTTTATTTTATATTTAATTGCACTTTTAATTATCGCACTTTTATTTATTGTCATTATATTTAATTGCACTTTTAATTATCGTACTCTTTAATTATCGCAATTTTATTTTATCGCACTTTTATTTATCGCAATTTCATTATCGTTATTTACTTTACGCTTTAAATTAAGTTATATTTATTTTTAATATTTTACATTAGGTTTTAACTGCGACTAAAGTTTTAAAAATCTACAAACCGGTCATTAAACGGTAAAAACCCCCTTTTATAATAATAATACTACTTAAATATATTTTTGTATTTTTACAAATATAGTTTTTAAAAAATATAGCGTTAAGCTTGTTTAAAAGATCCCTGTGGAACGAACCGGACTTACTAAAAACTACACTACTATACGATTAGGTACACTGCCTATAAGTGTTGTAGCAAGGTTTAGATATATCCACTCTATAAATAAATAAATAACTTGTGTAAAATTGTATCGTATTTAATATTATTTCTTTGTAAAAATTAATAGTATTTTATACCCCTTCGCTTTAACATCAAGTGTTAATATAATAAATATAGTTGGCTTCCATTTAGGAAAGCTTCAATAGGTTCGGGTCATTAATATTCATGGTAAGATGTTATACAACAAGCAACAAACTTCGGTGCTATCAAGTAAGTCACGAGAAGACCATATGTAACCGGGAGCTAGGATTCTTTCAGTTCGATTATAAATCGCAACCTTTCGCAATCCACAACTATATCTCAAAATGGAAACCTAGACACCATCCAAGCATGACCATAAATAGCGGTGAAGTTTGAAATTCGTACGTTATCTTGTTGTGATTATAATTTACATTATACCAACGTATAATATATAGTTATAATACAAGTTACGTTATATTATAAGTTTAATAATTATAAATATCTTATAATTACTTAAGTGTAATAGTATTAATATATTAAATATATATTAATATAATCATATATAAATATTTAAATACTTATAATAATTATCCATTTAGATATAATACTTTAAATAAATACTTTATCTTAATAATAATTTAAATTATTATTATTTAAAATCTAAATAATCTAGTTATAAATATTATATATTAAAAAAATAATATAATAATATTTATATTAGTAAATAATCAATTTTTTATATATATTAATAGGAATATATATACTTCCTAAATGTTGTGACCCGAACTTTTCCATGTTTATATATATATTAAATGAAATTGTTATTTACATGATTAAGTGTTTCCAACATTTTAAGCAATCAAACTTGTTAAGACTTGATTAATTGAAATATGTTTCATATAGACAATTGACCACCCAAGTTGACCGGTGATTCACGAACGTTAAAACTTGTAAAAACTATACGATGACATATATATGGTTATATATATAGTTAACATGATTTTATTATAAGTATGTATCTCATTAGGTATTGTAACAATGAGTTATATACATAAAAATGAGACTATTAATTTAAGAAACTCGAAAACGATATATATAACGATTATCGTTATAACAACGTCTTACTAGGTACATATGAATCATATTAAGATATTGATATACTTGGTTAATTATGTTAAATTATAAGTAAATATATTATTAAGTGTATTAACAATGAAATACATATGTAAAAATAAGACTACTAACTTAATGATTTCGAAACGAGACATATATGTAACGATTATCGTTGTAACGACATTTACTGTATATATATCATACTAAGATATATTATATATCATAATATCATGATAATATAACAATTTAACATCTCATTTGTTATAATAAATAATGGGTTAACAACATTCAACAAGATCGTTAACCTAAAGGTTTCAAAACAACATTTACATGTAACGACTAACGATGACTTAACGACTCAGTTAAAATGTATATACATGTAGTATTTTAATATGTATTCATACACTTTTGAAAGACTTCAAGACACTTATAAAAATACTTCTACTTAACAAAAATGCTTACAATTACATCCTCGTTCAGTTTCATCAACAATTCTACTCGTATGCACCCGTATTCGTACTCGTACAATACACAGCATTTAGATGTATGTACTATTGGTATATACAATCCAATGATCAGCTCTTAGCAGCCCATGTGAGTCACCTAACACATGTGGGAACCATCATTTGGCAACTAGCATGAAATATCTCATAAAATTACAAAAATATGAGTAATCATTCATGACTTATTGACATGAAAACAAAATTACATATCCTTTATATTTAATCCATACACCAACGACCAAAAACACCTACAAATACTTTCATTCTTCAATTTTCTTCATCTAATTGATCTCTCTCAAGTTCTATCTTCAAGTTCTAAGTGTTCTTCATAAATTCCAAAAGTTCTAGTTTCATAAAATCAAGAATACTTCCAAGATTGCAAGTTTACTTCCAAGTTTTCTAAATCCATTCCAAGTAATCATCCAAGATCAAGAAACCTTTGTTAATTACAGTAGGTTATCTTTCTAATACAAGGTAATAATCATATTCAAACTTTAATTCAATTTCTATAACTATAACAATCTTATTTCGAGTGGAAATCTTACTTGAAATTGTTTTCGTGTCATGATTCTGCTTCAAGAACTTTCAAGCCATCCAAGGATCCTTTGAAGCTAGATCTATTTTTCTCATTTCCAGTAAGTTTATCCAAGGAACTTGAGGTAGTAATGATGTTCATAACATCATTCTATTCATACATATAAAGCTATCTTATTCGAAGGTTTAAACTTGTAATCACTAGAACATAGTTTAGTTAATTCTAAACTTGTTCTCAAATAAAAGTTAATCCTTCTAACTTGACTTTTAAAATCAACTAAACACATGTTCTATATCTATATGATATGCTAACTTAATGATTTAAAACCTGGAAACACGAAAAACACCGTAAAACCGGATTTACGCCGTCGTAGTAACACCGCGGGCTGTTTTGGGTTAGTTAATTAAAAACTATGATAAACTTTGATTTAAAAGTTGTTATTCTGGGAAAATTATTTTTATTATGAACATGAAACTATATCCAAAAATTATGGTTAAACTCAAAGTGGAAGTATGTTTTCTAAAATGGTCATCTAGACGTCGTTCTTTCGACTGAAATGACTACCTTTACAAAAATGACTTGTAACTTATTTTTCCGACTATAAACCTATAATTTTTCTATTTAGATTCATAAAATAGAGTTCAATATGAAACCATAGCAATTTGATTCACTCAAAACGGATTTAAAATGAAGAAGTTATGGGTAAAACAAGATTGGATAATTTTTCTCATTTTAGCTACGTGAAAATTGGTAACAAATATATTCCAACCATAACTTAATCAACTTGTATTATATATTATGTAATCTTGAGATACCATAGACACGTATACAATGTTTCGACCTATCATGTCGACACATCTATATGTATTTCGGAACAACCATAGACACTCTATATGTGAATGTTGGAGTTAGCTATACAGGGTTGAGGTTGATTCCAATATATATATAGTTTGAGTTGTGATCAATACTGAGATACGTATACACTGGGTCGTGCATTGATTCAAGATAATATTTATTAATTTATTTCTGTACATCTAACTGTGGACAACTAGTTGTAGGTTACTAACGAGGACAGCTGACTTAATAAACTTAAAACATCAAAATATATTAAAAGTGTTGTAAATATATTTTGAACATACTTTGATATATATGTATATATTGTTATAGGTTCGTGAATCAACCAGTGGCCAAGTCTTACTTCCCGACGAAGTAAAAATCTGTGAAAGTGAGTTATAGTCCCACTTTTATAATCTAATATTTTTGGGATGAGAATACATGCAGGTTTTATAAATGATTTACAAAATAGACACAAGTACGTGAAACTACATTCTATGGTTGAATTATCGAAATCGAATATGCCCCTTTTTATTAAGTCTGGTAATCTAAGAATTAGGGAACAGACACCCTAATTGACGCGAATCCTAAAGATAGATCTATTGGGCCTAACAAACCCCATCCAAAGTACCGGATGCTTTAGTACTTCGAAATTTATATCATATCCGAAGGGTGTCCCGGAATGATGGGGATATTCTTATATATGCATCTTGTTAATGTCGGTTACCAGGTGTTCACCATATGAATGATTTTTATCTCTATGTATGGGATGTGTATTGAAATATGAAATCTTGTGGTCTATTGTTACGATTCGATATATATAGGTTAAACCTATAACTCACCAACATTTTTGTTGACGTTTAAAGCATGTTTATTCTCAGGTGAATACTAAGAGCTTCCGCTGTTGCATACTAAAATAAGGACAAGATTTAGAGTCCATGTTTGTATGATATTGCGTAAAAACTGCATTCAAGAAACTGATTTCGATGTAACATATTTGTATTGTAAACCATTATGTAATGGTCGTGTGTAAACAGTATATTTTAGATTATCATTATTTGATAATCTACGTAAAGCTTTTTAAACCTTTATTTATGAAATAAAGGTTATGGTTTGTTTTAAAAATGAATGCAGTCTTTGAAAAACGTCTCATATAGAGGTCAAAACCTCGCAACGAAATCAATTAATATGGAACGTTTTTAATCAATAAGAACGGGACATTTCAGTTGGTGTCAGAGCGTTGGTCTTAGAGAACCAGAAAATTTGCATTAGTGTGTCTTATCGAGTTTTTTAGGATGCATTAGTGAGTCTGGACTTCGATCGTGTTTTCTTTAAAAATGATTGCTTAACATTTTTGTTGGAAACTATATATTATTAACATGTATATATTATGTGATATATTAATCTCTTAACATGTTTGATATTGTGTGATAGATGTCTACCTCTAGCACAAATCCTATTGACTCACCTAATAATAACGAAGAGTCAAATATATATTGCACTGATTCACAAGTTCCCAAAGAAGAACCGGAAGAAGAATCAGAACCGGAAGAAGAATCAGAACCGGAAGAGGAGGAACCGGAGGAGGAAATAGAACCGGTGGGGGAAATAATAAAACGGTTAAGTAAAAGAAAATCCTCAACCAACCGACCAAGGTTAATTATGGTCAATGGTGTTTCCGCCAAGGAAGCAAAATATTGGGAGGATTACCAATTCTCCGATGATTCGGATTCCGACGAGAATTCCGATGATGTTATAGAAATTACCCCAACTGAATTTAAAAAGGCAAAATAAAATAATAAGGGAAAGGGAATAAAAATAGAGAAATCTAATTCCAACCCCGATGAACTTTATATGTATCGTCAACCCCCGAAGCCCTTAAGTTGTAACAATGACCCGGGAACCTCTAAACCACCAGGTTTTTCTAAACCGTTGTGGAAAACGACAGCTCGTATTAGGGGAACATCATATATCCCTAGAAACTTGGCAAAACGAACCAAAACCGAAGAAGAAGAAACGAGCGAGTCGGAATAAGATAGTTGTATTCGTGTGGTGTAATATATGTAATATAGTGTGCTTATGCTTTATGATATATGTAAAAATTGCTTGTATTAATAAGTATTTTTTTATGAATCTAACTCTTGTCTATTTTACAGTATAAAAACACAAAATGGATAGACAACCCAATATTTTAAGAGACCTACCCGGAGACATGATTGATGAAATCTTGTCTAGAGTCGTCAGAATTCTTTGGCACAACTATTTATGGCGAAATCAGTTTGTAAGACATTCGAAGAACGTTCCAAGAATGTCTTGGTTTATAAGAGACTTTCGTTTGAAAGATGGGGGATATCACATTGGGAAACCCATAAGTTACGATGTGTTTACTTTGACGCATATATTGCGGGGAACCCAAATGCTATTTTACACAACGGGTTAAGAAATTATTTTGACTCAATGTATCCGAATATAGGACTTCATGATTTAGAAAAAGCGGCTAACATGCAACATAAAGAAGCATGCTATGCTTACGGGTTAGTAATGTTCGCTTCTCACTAAAGTGAGAAAAAGAACATCGGGCTACAACTATTAAACAAAACGTTCCCACAAGTGACGGAGTCGGTAATTGGGGTAAGAAATGAGGTTTTTAGGTTATTACTAGACTGTTGGTCATTACGTAACCCTCGTCCCTTTGACGACGTTACAACACGCTGTCTTATCAACGGCCATAACGGTTATGTTCCATAAGACCAAGGATGGGAAGTAGTCCTAGTAAAACCAGAATGCATGACTTGTATCAAAGTTATTGTGTGCTATATTTCATGCTTTATGTAAAATAAGCGGTATTGTAAGTTTGTAAAATATTGTATAAAAGTTTGAATGCGAAATATTATTATAATCAGTTTTTCATATAGAATTGTAGTAGTTGAATTGTATATTAGCTACTAAGTATGAACTTAACGGGTAGGTACTACCCGAATTTAAACTTATAAAACGCTAATATGAAGAAAAAGCTTTTATAAATGAGTTCATATTATGCTACGAAATACTATTAGCTACTCTTAATATTCTGTATGAGTAACTTGTTCCATTTGACTATTTTGAAGGAAATGGCACCGACTACTCGACACACCGTGAATATGAATGAAGAGGAATTCCGTACTTTTCTAGCTTCAAACATAGCCGCAGTACAGGCTGCGCTACATACCAACAATAACCTTGGATCTAGCAGTACAGGAAATCGTGTAGGATGCACCTACAAAGAATTCACTGCCTGCAAACCTTTGGAATTTGATGGAACCGAAGGACCTATCGGATTGAAACGGTGGACCGAGAAGGTCGAATCGGTGTTTGCCATAAGTAAGTGTACTGAAGAGGACAAAGTGAAGTACGCTACGCATACCTTCACAGGTTCTGCTATAACATGGTGGAATACCTATCTAGAGCAAGTGGGACAAGATGATGCGTACGCACTACCGTGGTCAGCATTCAAGCACTTGATGAACGAGAAGTACCGTCCCAGAACCGAGGTCAATAAGCTCAAGACATAACTTAGAGGGTTACGAATGTAGTGAACCGAACTTTTCCATGTTTATATATATTAATTGAGATTGATATTTACATGATTAAATGTTTCCAATATGTTAAGCAATCAAACTTGTTAAGATTTGATTAATTGAAATATGTTTCATATAGACAATTGACCACCCAAGTTGACATGTGATTCACGAACGTTAAAACTTGTAAAAACTATACGATGACATATATATGGTTATATATATAGTTAACATGTTTTTATTATAAGTATGTATCTCATTAGGTATTTTAACAATGAGTTATATACATAAAAATGAGACTATTAATTTAAGAAACTCGAAAACGATATATATAACGATTATCGTTATAACAACGTCTTACTAGGTACATATGAATCATATTAAGATATTGATACACTTGGTTAATTATGTTAAATGATAAGTAAACATATTATTAAGTGTATTAACAATGAAATACATATGTAAAAATAAGACTACTAACTTAATGATTTCGAAACTAGACATATATGTAACGATTATCGTTGTAACGACATTTAACTGTATATACATCATACTAAGATATATTATATATCATAATATCATGATAATATAATAATTTAACATCTCATTTGTTATAATAAACAATGGGTTAACAACATTCAACAAGATCGTTAACCTAAAGGTTTCAAAACAACATTTACATGTAACGACTAACGATGACTTAACGACTCAGTTAAAATGTATATACATGTAGTGTTTTAATATATATTCATACACTTTTGAAAGACTTCAAGACACTTATCAAAATACTTCTACTTAACAAAAATGCTTACAATTACATCCTCGTTCAGTTTCATCAACAATTCTACTCGTATGCACCCGTATTCGTACTCGTACAATACACAGCTTTTAGATGTATGTACTATTGGTATATACACTCCAATGATCAGCTCTTAGCAACCCATGTGAGTCACCTAACACATGTGGGAACCATCATTTGGCAACTAGCATGAAATATCTCATAAAATTACAAAAATATGAGTAATCATTCATGACTTATTTAAATGAAAACAAAATTACATATCCTTTATATCTAATCCATACACCAACGACCAAAAACACCTACAAACACTTTCATTCTTCAATTTTCTTCATCTAATTAATCTCTCTCAAGTTCTATCTTCAAGTTCTAAGTGTTCTTCATATATTTTACAAGTTCTAGTTACATAAAATCAAGAATACTTTCAAGTTTGCTAGCTCACTTCCAATCTTGTAAGGTGATCATCCAACCTCAAGAAATCTTTGTTTCTTACAGTAGGTTATCATTCTAATACAAGGTAATAATCATATTCAAACTTTGGTTCAATTTCTATAACTATAACAATCTTATTTCAAGTGATGATCTTACTTGAACTTGTTTTCGTGTCATGATTCTGCTTCAAGAACTTCGAGCCATCCAAGGATCCGTTGAAGCTAGATCCATTTTTCTCTTTTCCAGTAGGTTTATCCAAGGAACTTAAGGTAGTAATGATGTTCATAACATCATTCGATTCATACATATAAAGCTATCTTATTCGAAGGTTTAAACTTGTAATCACTAGAACATAGTTTAGTTAATTCTAAACTTGTTCGCAAACAAAAGTTAATCCTTCTAACTTGACTTTTAAAATCAACTAAACACATGTTCTATATCTATATGATATGCTAACTTAATGATTTAAAACCTGGAAACACGAAAAACACCGTAAAACCGGATTTACGCCGTCGTAGTAACACCGCGGGCTGTTTTGGGTTAGTTAATTAAAAACTATGATAAACTTTGATTTAAAAGTTGTTATTCTGAGAAAATGATTTTTATTATGAACATGAAACTATATCCAAAAATTATGGTTAAACTCAAAGTGGAAGTATGTTTTCTAAAATGGTCATCTAGACGTCGTTCTTTCGACTGAAATGACTACCTTTACAAAAACGACTTGTAACTTATTTTTCCGACTATAAAACTATACTTTTTCTGTTAAGTCTGGTAATCTAAGAATTAGGGAACAGACACCCTAATTGACGCGAATCCTAAAGATAGATCTATTGGGCCTAACAAACCCCATCCAAAGTACCGGATGCTTTAGTACTTCGAAATTTATATCATATCCGAAGGGTGTCCCGGAATGATGGGGATATTCTTATATATGCATATTGTTAATTTCGGTTACCAGGTGTTCACCATATGAATGATTTTTATCTCTATGTATGGGATGTGTATTGAAATATGAAATCTTGTGGTCTATTGTTACGATTCGATATATATAGGTTAAACCTATAACTCACCAACATTTTTGTTGACGTTTAAAGCATGTTTATTCTCAGGTGAATACTAAGAGCTTCCGCTGTTGCATACTAAAATAAGGACAAGATTTAGAGTCCATGTTTGTATGATATTGCGTAAAAACTGCATTCAAGAAACTGATTTTGATGTAACATATTTGTATTGTAAACCATTATGTAATGGTCGTGTGTAAACAGGATATTTTAGATTATCATTATTTGATAATCTACGTAAAGTTTTTTAAACCTTTATTTATGAAATAAAGGTTATGGTTTGTTTTAAAAATGAATGCAGTCTTTGAAAAACGTCTCATATAGAGGTCAAAACCTCGCAACGAAATCAATTAATATGGAACGTTTTTAATCAATAAGAACGGGACATTTCAGTTGGTGTCAGAGCGTTGGTCTTAGAGAACCAGAAAATTTGCATTAGTGTGTCTTATCGAGTTTTTTAGGATGCATTAGTGAGTCTGGACTTCGACCGTGTTTTCTTTAAAAATGATTGCTTAACATTTTTGTTGGAAACTATATATTATTAACATGTATATATTATGTGATATATTAATCTCTTAACATGTTTGATATTATGTGATAGATGTCTACCTCTAGAACAAGTCCCATTGACTCACCTAATAATAAT
Organism: Rutidosis leptorrhynchoides; assembly: GCF_046630445.1. NCBI lineage: Eukaryota > Viridiplantae > Streptophyta > Magnoliopsida > Asterales > Asteraceae > Rutidosis > Rutidosis leptorrhynchoides. The sequence goes on along the minus strand of NC_092343.1, from coordinate 337,769,370 downwards.
GAAGAGTCAAATGTAAATTGGAATGATTCGTGGACTGATTCACAAGTTCCCGAAGAGGAACCGGAAGAAGAGTCGGAACCGGAAGAAGAATCGGAACCGGAAGAAGAATCGGAACCGGAAGAAGAAATAGAACCGGTGGGGGAAATAATAAAACGGTTAAGTAAAAGAGAATCCTCAACCAACCGACCAAGGTTAATTATGGTCAATGGTGTTTCCGCCAAGGAAGCAAAATATTGGGAGGATTACCAATTCTCCGATGAATCGGATTCCGACGAGAATTCCGATGATGTTATAGAAATTACCCCAACTGAATTTAAAAAGGCAAAAGAAAATAATAAGGGAAAGGGCATAAAAATAGAGAAATCTAATTCCAACCCCGATGAACTTTATATGTATCGTCAACCCCCAAAGTCCTTAAGTTGTAACAATGACCCGGGAACCTCTAAACCACAAGGTTTTTCTAAACCAATGTGGACAACGACGGCTCGTATTAGGGGAACATCATATATCCCTAGAAACTTGGCAAAACGAACCAAAACTGAACAAGAAGAAATGAGCGAGTCGGAATAAGATAGTTGTATTCGTGTGGTGTAATATATGTAATATAGTGTGCTTATGCTTTATGATATATGTAAAAATTGCTTGTATTAATAAGTATTTTTTTATGAATCTAACTCTTGTCTATTTTACAGTATAAAAACACAAAATGGATAGACAACCCAATATTTTAAGAGACCTACCTGGAGACATGATTGATGAAATCTTGTCTAGAGTCGGTCAGAATTCCTCGGCACAACTATTTAAGGCGAGATCAGTTTGTAAGATGATGTCAAAGCTAAGGTATACGAAATAGTTTATATTTTACTAGGAAAAACTATTAAATACGATACAATTTTACACAAGATATTTATTTATTTATAGAATGGATATACTTAAACCTTGCTACAACACTTATAGGCAGTGTACCTAATCGTACAGTAGTGTAGTTTTTAGTAAGTCCGGTTCGTTCCACAGGGAATCTTTTAAACAAAGCTCAACGCTATATTAATTTACTTTTATAAAAATACAAACATATATATAAGTAATATTATTATTATAAAGGGGGGTTTTTACCGTTTAATGACCGGTTTGTCGATTTTAAGACTTTAGTCGCAGTTAAAACCTAATGTAAAATATAAAATAAATACAAGACTTAAATTAAAGCGTAAAGTAAATAACGATAATGAAATTGCGAATAATAAAAGTGCGATAAAATAAACTTGCGATAATTAAAAAGGACGATAATTAAAAGTGCAATAACAATAAATAAAAGTGCGATAATTAGAAGTGCAATTAAATATAAAATAAAGGAAATTAAATATGAAATAAAAGAATTATGCTTATTTAAACTTCCGTAATCATGATGTTTGACGTGTTGATTTTAGTTTTATGCCCATGGGTTAATTGTCCTTTGTCCTGGATTATTTAATATGTCCGTCTGGTTTTTGTCCATAACAGTCCATCAGTCATAAATATAAAGTGCGAGTGTCCTCGTCAAATTATCCTTATACCCGAAGTTAAATATTCCAACTAATTGGAGATTCGAATTGTAACAAGGTTTTAATACTTTGTTTAATGAATACACCAGGTTATCAACTGCGTGTAAACCAAGGTTTTACTACTTTGTTAGCAATTACACCAATTACCCTTGAATGTAATTTCACCCCTGTTTTAATTATTCTAGTGGCTATTAATCCATTCCCGTGTCCGGTTAAATGAACGATTATTCGTACATATAAATACCCCGCCCATCGTGTCCGATCGAGTGTATATGGTAATTTATAAGGACGCCCAATTGTAAATCTTTATATTAACATTAACAAACTATCATTTAGTTAAACAAATATAAAGCCCATTAATAGCCCATAGTCTAATTTCCACAAGTGTCGTTCTTTTGTCCAAACCCCAATTATGGTACAAAGCCCAATTACCCAATTTTAGTAATTAGCCCAACATCATGATTACTTCGTTTTAAATAAGCATAATAATAACTTAGCTACAAGACATTAATGTAAAAAGGTTGAACATAACTTACAATGATTAAAAATAGCGTAGCGTTACACGGACAGAGTTTCGACTTACACCCTTACAATATTCGCTAACATACCCTTATTATTAGAATTATAATTAAAATTAAAATATAAATTATAAATATAAATATAAATTTTACGTATGAATGAGGAAGAAAAAGATGATGAAAGATGATCAGAATTCGGTTGGCTTTATAGGCAGTTTTTCAATTTGGGGCTCCGCGACTCGCGGTGAAATCCTCTTCAAACTCCGCGAGTCGCGGAGAATGAATTTACAGCTCAGTCCTTGGAGTCTTTCTCTGCCGACGGTTTTTTATTTATAAATATAATATATATATAATTAATATAATTAATTATATATTATATTATATTTATATACATAGTTAACTTGTAATTTTTAGTCCGTTGCGTCGAGCGTTAAGAGTTGACTCTGGTCCCGGTTCCGGATTTTCGAACGTCCTTGCGTACAATTTAATATCTTGTACTTTGCGTTTTGAATCTTGTACTCTTGTAATTTCGAGACGTTTCTTATCAATAATTGGAACCTTTTTGATTGTCTTTTGTACTTTTGAGCTTTTTGGTCGTTTGCGTCTTCAATTCGTCGAATCTGTCTTTTGTCTTCACCTTTTATTATTTAAACGAATATCACTTGTAAATAGAACAATTGCAACTAAAAGCTTGTCTTTCTTGAGGAATAATGCTATGAAATATATGTTCGTTTTTAGCATTATCAAATATTCCCACACTTGAGCGTTGCTTGTCCTCAAGCAATATTGTCTTGAAATACTAGAATCACTTCTTTATTCTTCACACTTTGTACATCAGTGATTTCTATACGGCGGTATAAACAATGGTAGTAACGATATGGTTTACAGTCCCACATGACTATAAAAATTTAGATCCATTAAGGAAATTGGATCTTTATGAAAACATTTGATCTTTTGAAAATTAAATCTAGTTTTTACCCTAGATAAGTTTTCCGGGATAACCCTTTACCGGTGTTTGCAAAATATTTTTGTGGGTTTGGTGGGTTTCAGATTTGAAAATTTTAGCTCAAACTTGCGGTTTTGTGTCACCCACTTGCTAACCTTGTATTTGGAAAGCAACACGTCCAGTTTACTTGTCCCGTATATTACCTTTCGGTAAACTACCGTCCGGTTGAAAGGAAAGCGTTGAACAAGCAACTGTTAAGGCAATGTCCCCTGACATGCTTTTAATTATGGTATATAACGTGTCGGACGCAATTACTATCCTTGGTAGGAGCAATAGTAAAGCTCACCCTTATAATTTTTCGGTATGGCACAAGGTCCTGTCTTTGACCACTATGCAACCACCGTTCTTACGGTTGACACCCGATTTAGTTCAGGTGACCTAATGAATTCCAGGTGAATTCCTAGGATTTTACGTTCAATGGTAATGAACGCATTGAAAATAGGGTTTTCAGAAAACAAATCGGTTTATAATTTTGATCAAAATATTTTCTCGTTCAAGCTCGAGTTTAGATATCATTGAATTCCATGAGTTTGAATTCTCAATCTTTAAGGTCAATCTCTAGGATTGAGTAATATCAGGCTTAAAAGCTGATTTTTAATCTTTAAGGAGATTATCCTTTCTGGGGATCTGATTTATTAGTCTTATCCAGCTAATTTGCATGGTGCCCCCCCATTGTACAAGATAAATCCTTCTCATGGTTAGGATAAATCTGACCACTTGGCGACCCTGTTTTATGCTGAGGTCCGTGGATTTCCAACCGATTTTAGTGATGACTTTTCTAGATTTTTCGTCAACCTACAGCTGGTCTGGACGACAACTTCTTGACCTAAATCAAGAAGCGCATGTCTTTTTCGGAAGACTTTACTTCCTTTTAATGATGGAATTGATTCATCGTGTAGATCCATTTCTTCTTTTCTTTCATCGGGTAAAACAGTTTAGTTTAGTCCAAAGCAAAAGTATTTTCAGTTATTTGTTACAGATATATGTGACATATGTTTAAGATAACTTGGTAAATTTTCCCACACTTGGCTTTTATTTTCCTTTTTATCGTCCTCTATTCCATTTTAAATGAATTTTAACATTTTAGTTGTTTTCTCAATTTATATCCTTTCCGAGGTAACAATAATTTCGGTGTTAAAACCTAGTTTTATCGTTCATAAATATGTATAAACATGATTTTGAATTCATTTAATTGAAAATTTTGAAAAATTTTACTAGAATTGGGTAGTCAGTATATAAGACTAGGGCTGTTCTTTTTTATCAGAGAGCACTAGATTCTAATACAACTACTGCTTTACTAGTATTTTTAATGGTAACCAAGTGTTTAAGATAAAAATTTTAAAATCCGAAAGAATTTAACCCCTTCCCACACTTAAGATCTTGAAATGCCCTCATTTGCAAGAAATCAGTAACAATTTAAATTATTGAGGGTGATTTGTGTGAAAATGATTAAATTTTTACCAAAGTTTCCAAATATATTGGCGTTTGTTTGCTGAATGATAAATGGTGCACATCATTTGTTCATTTCGTCTTGTTGTTATTTCACATATATTTTGCATCTTGTCGTCAAAATTAGTTGCTTTTGCTGAACTTAATGCCAGTCTTTGAAAATGCGTTGTTTTACCCTGTTGTGTACATAAGATAAACTGCAAATATATATACATATTTTTGAAGTTTGGTATATTACCCCACATTCAAAAATTATTAAAATCTAAGAATAAAAGTTAGACAATTATAAAAATGATTACAATATTAACAAAAGTATTAAACGTATCAATCATTACAAATTACAAAATAAAAAAAAATAATAAATATACTAGGGATGATACTGGTACCAATAGGGGTTCCAGGCATAACCATAGGTACTATAGAATGCTTCGACAGGGTCATACGTAGGATATGGTGGCTGCATCTCTATAGACCAAGGAGGGAAGATGGGTTTCGGTGTAGGAATATAGTTTCTACCTATATGTTGGCAATGAGCTATGATTTGGTTCTGATGAACTTGCCAATCTTCAAATGCTCTCTGTCTAGCATTTTCGTATTCCTGAGAAGCTATAAACCTTTGCATTTCTTGCATCTCATTCCCCCCTCCTACATTACCTTGCTGCTGGTTTCTCTCCACCTGTGGATGTCTACCATGGTATCGTACTGCGGCGTTATTTCGCCTCTTCAAAACTTTCGCACCATGGTATACATTTAAACCTATAGTATCGCGGGGTTCCGGTTCTTCTACTAATAATCCCCCCCGACTTATATCCACACCGAGATATTCACCAATCAAAGTAATAAAAATACCACCTCCTATTATGCTATGCGGTCGCATCCCCCGAACCATAGCTGATAAATAATAACCCACACAATACGGTATACTTACAGCGCTTTGTGGGTCTCGAATACACATATGGTAAAACAAATCCTGTTCATTTACTTTTTCCTTGTTCTTACCCCTTTGTGTAATCGAATTAGCTAAAAACCTATGTATCACTCTTAATTCGGCTCTATCTATATCCAAATAAGAGTAATTTCCCCCTTTGAAACGGTGATGGCTTGTCATTTGACTCCACACACCGTGTGTATCAAAATTTTCATCTATCTTTCTACCGTTTAGTATCAATCCTCTACAATCGGCAGACGCTAACTCCTCAGGGGTATATATACGTAAAGCCTGAGCCATGTCCAGTAAAGACATGTGGCGCATCGAACCGCCTAACAAAAATCTAATAAAAGAACGATCGGTTAAACTAGCTACCCGATCATTCAACTCTATACTACATAACAATTCTTCACACCATACTTTATATACAGGTCTACGTATGGTGAATAAACGTACCCAGTCATTAAAAGAAGAATTACCATACCTCTGTACAAGTAATTCCCTAATTGGCCCGGCCAATTCTACAGCTTCTAAGGGTCCCCATTCTATGACCCTCGGTACCTCAACAACCTTAGAGTGAAGAGTATGCAAACCCCTTTGATATTTTGGATAATCTATCCAAAGTCTGTCAAATCTCAGGTTCGGGTGCAACTCTTCCAAGTGCAAATCAGAAAAGGTCATGACTGGATGAGGCATATCCTGCTTGTAGTAGTTATCCACCTCCTGTTGTTCCGCGTTCTCAGGAGGAGCATTGCGGGCTTGGGATGAAGATTCACCCCTTTCAGTCTGCAAAACACATCAAACACAAATTTTGTGCATACAAATATGCATTAGTGTCAGCAAAATCATCAATCAAAATAATTACAATGACATGATCAATTTATATCAAACTTAAGCTCATTTTCACATTTTTATCAAATCTACACTTTTTCAAATAAGCATATACGAAAATGTTCGCCAAGTTCATAAGCATTCAACTCAAATAACATGTCAAAATAATCATTACTAGCAATTAAACAAGTCTCAAATGACATTATCTTTCAAAAATCAAGTTCATGAATTTTAGACTTGAAAAAGTCCACTTTAATTCTCAAAATCATGTTTAGGCTCAAAGTTTGGATCATTTAACTACCTAGACATGTTACACTACTTAATTTAGCAACAATTCATGACAAAAATCGGCCATAACCTGTTTATATCAAAAAGCCCCAAATTGCTCAAGAACACAAACCCTAGATTATTCAAAATTTGAAGTTTAAGGCTTCTAATCATGTTAAACAGCATCAATCTAGGTTATACAAGCATAATACATAAACAATTTAAGCCTAATTACACTAAAAAGCATCAAAATCAAATTGGAAAAAAAATTGCTCAAGAACATCAAATTTCGAATTAAATGGTGTTTAGGTGTAGAAATTTACCGTTTTTCTTGAGTAATTCTTAGATAGCATCCTTCTCAACATGATTTTAGAAAAAGATTTGGTGATTAACGGTTAAAAATTGTGATTTTGGGGTGTATTTTTCGGGTTTTTCGGGGTTTTTTTTCGCTGTGTTCTTCGCAGTGTGTTTTTGTGGGGAGTGAACTGATCTGTTTTTACGTTTTATTTTTTTTTCTGGGTTTTGGTCCCTCAGCGAGTCGCGGAGATTTAAGCTCCAAACTCCGCGAGTCGCGGAGTTTGGTATTTTTTTTTTTTTTTTTATAATCATTAACTTATTAAAACAATTAAGTAATTAATTTTTAAAATTTTGTTTCCCTTGTTATTTAGGACGAGGTCGTTTCGGATCGATGTCCTAGTCCGTCCTTTGACAAAATTTTAAAATTTGTCTTTTTGTAGCGATTGTTTTAAAAGCTAAGATTTTTGTGTTTTTTTAATGTTTTTGGCATACTTTAAATCAATAAGATTAAAAATAATGATAATAAAAGTTCTCGTCCCTCCCTCGGGTAAAGCAATTTCGGTTCAAAGACCTAGTCTTCAACTTACGACGAATTTTAAAAATCATATTTTTAACTTAATGAGATAGAGTAAATTTTTGTTTTTAAATTTACACAACTTAAATATAAAATTCAAAATTTATATTAAAAATTCACACCAAACTTAAAATTTAAAATGCATAAAATTAAAAATTTATATTTTAAAAATTAAAAATTCACACCAAACTTAATTTAAAAATTTATAAATTCATACCAAACTTATATTAATTTTTCAAATATTTACAATTTTAAATATATTGTTTTTACAAAGTTTACAATATTAATTTAAGATTTAAATATTAATTTTAAAAACATGGTAAAAATAAATTTAAAAATCTTTTTGTCTTTTTATCCCACTTTAATCAATCAAATATTATCAAAAATATGCGCCCCTCTTTTCGGTAAAGTAATTTCGGTTCCAAGACCTAATTTAACTCATGACGAATTTTTGAAATATTTTGGGTTGATTGATTAAAGATATTTATACCTTAAGAATAAACGTTAAATTTCGCAGTGATGTAATAAATTTTTTTAATGATATCAATAATTTCGGTCGCCAAACCTAATTTTATTCAATACCAATTTAATACTTTTTAGCGAACAAATTAGCGTTTATTATTAAAAGGTTAAAAATAAAAATAAAAATAAAAACTGTACAGACATACCTGTGAAATAGATTTCTTAGTTATATGATCTATCCCATTCATAAGATAGTCGGTTTAATTGGTTTTCCATGGCTACATAGGCGTAACCTCGCGCATTCAGTGTCTTTTCTTCTAAACATATGAACGGTCCGTCTCTGCATAAAGTAACAAATTCGGTATTTGAATAGGTTTGATTATTTGAACATTTACCTCCATGTGACCATTTTCCGCATTTGTGACATCGTTCTAGGTGTCGTGCTCTTCTTTTCGCTGCGGATTTTGATTTTCCTTTACCAAATTGTAACTTATTATCTTCGCATCTGGATTCTTTTCTAACTCCGTCCATTCTTTCTCTGATTACTGATACTATTTCACTCGGTAGTATGTCATTATTACGTTTAGTGATCAAAGCGTGTAGCATTAGACCATGGTTTAGTTCACAGGCAGTCTTCATTTTGTAAAAACCTAAAAAAAAATAAAAATTCAGAATGGGGGGAGAAGACTAGTTCTTTAGGGTCTGCTAGGGAAAGACCATTCGGGTTCCATTTTCGAGAACTACACGAAAACAGACAATCTAACTCTAACAGAAATACATATTATCCTTTAAAGACTTGATTCTCCCCACACTTAGTTAGCTGTGGTGTCGAAATTGTGATTAACTTCGCTGTCGACTTCCATCGGACCATGTATGTAATGTTTAACTCTGTGACCATTAACTTTAAATTCAATCCCATTTGAATTTATCAATTCTATCGTTCCGTATGGGAAAACTCTTTTGACTATGAATGGTCCAGACCATCTTGATTTCAATTTTCCAGGAAATAGCTTGAATCGTGAATTAAAAAGAAGAACTCTGTCTCCTTCTTTAAATTCTTTTGAACTTCTGATTCTTTTATCATGCCATTTCTTCGTTCTTTCTTTATAGATTAACGAATTTTCGTATGCTTCATGTCTTAATTCTTCTAATTCGTTTAGTTGACTTAATCGTAGATGTCCAGCTTCATGTAAATCAAGATTACATGTTTTCAAAGCCCAAAATGCTTTGTGTTCAATTTCTACTGGAAGATGACATGCTTTTCCATAAACAAGTCTAAAAGGTGTGGTTCCAATTGGAGTTTTGTAGGCTGTTCTAAAAGCCCAGAGTGCATCCTCCAATTTAATGGACCATTCCTTCGGATTTGATCCTACGGTTTTCTCTAGAATACGTTTTAAGGCTCGGTTGTCCACTTGTTTGTGGATGATATGCGGTGGAGATTTTATGAGTTACTCCATATCTTTTAAGAACTTTCTCAAGTTGATTATTACAGAAATGAGTACCCCGATCACTTATTAAAGCTTTCGGTGTTCCAAACCTTGCAAAAAGACGTTTTAAAAAGTTGACTACAACTCGTGCATCGTTAGTTGGGAGAGCTTGTGCTTCCGCCCATTTAGATACATAATCAATGGCTACGAGTATATATAGATTATTATGAGATTTTGGAAATGGACCCATAAAGTCAATACCCCAAATGTCAAATACTTCACATACTTGGATGACATTTTGTGGCATTTCATCACGTTGACTTATTTTTCCGGCCCTTTGACATGCATCACAGGATTTGAAAAGAAGGTGTGCGTCTTTGTAAATTGTTGGCCAATAGAATCCAGCATCATAAACTTTTCTTGCTGTTAGTTGAGGCCCATAATGCCCTCCTGTTGGTGCTGTGTGACAATGGTTTAAAATTTTACTAGCTTCATCTCCAAATACACATCGGCGTATTATTCCATCGGGACAACTTTTAAACAGATGTGGATCTTCCCAGAAATAGTGTTTTATATCACTGAAGAATTTCTTTCGTCTTTGGTACGATAATCCTTTTTCAAGGAATCCACAAACTAAGTAGTTTGCATAGTCTGCAAACATGGGATTTCATTATAATCTATCTTCAATAGATATTCATCCGAAAAGTTGTCTTGTATGGCCGATTCATTTAGAACTTCTAACTCAGGATTTTCAAGACGAGAAAGATGATCAGCGACGAGATTTTCTGCTCCTCTTTTATCTCGGATTTCAATACCAAACTCTTGTAAGAGTAAGATCCAACGGATTAATCTTGGTTTAGCATCTTGTTTTGAAAATAGGTATCTAAGAGCAGAATGGTCGGTATAGACCACTGTTTTTGCTAGAACGAGATATGATCGAAATTTGTCAAAAGCAAAGACAATAGCAAGGAGTTCTTTTTCAGTAGTTGTATAGTTCGTTTGTGCTCCTTGTAATGTCTTACTAGCATAATATATAGGTTGAAATCATTTTTCAATCCTTTGTCCTAAAACGGCTCCCATTGCAAAATCACTTGCATCGCACATTAGTTCAAATGGTAGATTCCAATTTGGTGTTATCATGATCGGTGCATTAGTGAGTTTCTCTTTAAGAATATTAAAAGATTTGATACACTCATCTGAAAAGATGAATGGAGCATCCTTTTCTAGGAGTTTATTCATAGGAGTGGCAATTTTAGAAAAATCTTTTATGAAACGTCGGTAAAAACCGGCATGCCCTAAAAAACTCCTAACTCCTCTAACATTGGTGGGATGTGGAAGTTTAGCAATTACATCTACTTTAGCTCTATCCACTTCAATTCCTTCTTTTGAAATTTTATGTCCAAGAACGATGCCTTCTTTAACCATAAAATGGCATTTCTCCCAATTAAGTACTAGATTTGATTTTTCGCATCTAATTAGCATTCGTTCCAGATTAACTAGACATGATTCAAATGTATCACCGAAGACTGAAAAGTCATCCATGAAAACTTCCATGCATTCTTCTATCATGTCGTGAAAAATCGCCATCATGCATCTTTGAAAGGTTGCAGGGGCGTTACAAAGTCCAAATGGCATGCGTTTGTAAGCAAAAGTACCATAAGGGCACGTGAATGTGGTTTTCTCTTGATCTTCGGGTGCTATTGGAATTTGAAAATATCCAGAAAATCCATCTAGAAAACGATAGTAACTATTTTCGGCTAATCTTTCCAACATTTGATCTATGAAAGGTAAGGGAAAGTGATCTTTTCTGGTGGCGTCATTTAATTTTCTATAATCAATACATACACGCCATCCTGTTATAGTCCTAGTAGGAATAAGCTCATTTTTCTCATTTGTAATGACAGTCATGCCACCCTTCTTAGGCACGCATTGAACTGGGCTTACCCATGGACTATCAGAAATTGGATAAATTAAACCCGCATCTAGCAGTTTAATAATCTCTTTCTTAACTACATCTTGCATATTAGGATTTAGTCTTCGTTGGCGTTGCACATACGTTTTATGACTTTCTTCCATAAGGATTTTATGTGTGCAATACGAAGGACTTATTCCTTTAATATCATGAATCTTCCATGCAATGGCTAGTTTATGAGCTTTCAACACAGAAATGAGTTGTGATTTCTCATTTTCAGTAAGAGAAGACGATATTATTACAGGTAATTCAGATTCACCATGTAAATAAGCGTATTCCAAATGGTTTAGAAGTGGCTTTAACTCTAATTTCGGAGGTTCTTCTATCGATGATTTATATCGATATCTGTCTTCTTCTTTTAGCATTTGAATTTCTTCCGTTGTTGGTTCATATCCATTAGCTATAAGTGTAGCTAACATTTCAGCTTCATCAATTGGTTCATTACCTTCTCCTAAAGAACATTCTCCTATTCCTTGTAATTCTGGAAATTCTTCTAATAATTCTGCATGTGCATCTATAGTTTGAATATAATAACATGTATCATCTGCAGATTGTGGTTGTTGCATTGCTCTATCAACTGAAAAGGTAACACTCTCATCCTCTATACTTAGGGTCAGTTTCTTACCAAACACGTCTATCATTGCTTTAGCCGTGTTTAAGAATGGTCTTCCTAATATGAGAGGAACTTGAGAATCTTCTTCCATGTCCAAAACAACAAAATCTACTGGAAATACTAAAGTACCAACTTTAACTAGCATGTTTTCCATTATCCCTCTAGGATATTTTATTGATCTATCGGCTAGTTGTATGCTTATTCTGGTTGGTTTCAACTCTCCAAGGTCTAGTTTAGTGTATAGTGAATACGGCATTAGATTTATACTAGCACCTAAGTCTGCCAATGCTTCTATTGAACTAAGACTACCCAGAAAACATGGAATTGTGAAACTTCCTGGATCAGATAATTTTTCTGGTATCTTATTCAACAGTACTGCTGAACAATTAGCATTCATAGTAACAGCCGAGAGTTCTTCCATTTTCTTTCTATTTGAGATTAGATCTTTCAAGAATTTAGCATATCTTGGCATTCCTGAAATCACATCAATGAAAGGAAGATTTACATTTATCTGTTTAAACATTTCCAAGAATTTGGATTGCTCGGCTTCAAGTTTCTCTTTCTTCATTTTACTCGGATAAGGAAGTGGTGGTTGGTATGGTTTAACATAAGGTTTATCCTTAACTATGTTATCTTCATTAACCTTTTCAACTACCGGTTCTTTTTCCTTATCTTGATCAGGTTGTGGTTCTTGTGGAGTAGGAATGGTTTCATCAGAAGTTACAGGTATTTCAGGTGGTTTAAGTGTTGTACCACTTCTTGTGGTAATGGCTTTAGCTGTTTCATTCCGGGGATTAGCATTTGTATCGCTCGGTAAACTTCCCGGTTTTCTTTCACCTATTAACCTTGCTAGGTTACTTACTTCTTGTTCCAGATTTTGAATAGAAGCTTGTTGATTTCTAAATGCTTGAGCATTTTGTTCATTAGTTTGTTTCTGAGATGTGAAAAACTGTGTTTGAGTTTCAACTAGCTTCGTCATCATATCTTCTAAATTCGGCTTTTTATCATCAGTTTGTTGTGGTGGTTTGTTTTGAAAATTAGGTCTTTGCTGATTATAAGTATTATTGGATACTTGTTGATTGCTAGGACCTTGTTGGTTGTTGTATGGAATATTTCGGTTATAATTCTGGTTTTGATTGTAAATCGGTCTTGGCGGTTGATAATTATTCTGATAATTATTTCCAGGCCTTTGGTTTATGTATGAAATATTCTCTCTTTGTTCCATTGTTAATTCAATACTGAGACAATCTTTTGTCAAATGTGGTCCTCCACACTGCTCACAACTAATTCGTATTGAGTGAATATCCTTAGTCATCTTTTCCATTCGTCGTTCCACAACATCTATCTTTGCGGAAATGGAATCTAAGTCATGGCTAGAATCGGCTCTAGCTGCTTTAGATGATCTAATGATATCTTTTTCTTGGTGCCACTCATGTGAGTGGGAAGCAGTGTTATCAATAATTTTGTAAGCATCAGTTTCGGTTTTCTTCATAATAGAACCACCAGCTGCTATATCTATGTCTTTTCTTGTAGTGATGTCGCATCCTTGGTAGAATATTTGTACTATTTGACAGGTGTCTAAACCATGTTGCGGACATCCTCTTAATAACTTTCCATATCTTGTCCACGCCTCATATAGAGTTTCATTTGGTTTCTGTGTAAACGTAACAATTTCTGCTTGAAGTCTTACGGCTTTAGATGCAGGAAAGAATTGTTTAAGAAATTTGTCAACTAAAACGTCCCATGTATCGATCGCCCCTTCAGGTAACGATTCCAACCAATCTTTGGCTTCTCCCTTTAAAGTCCAGGGAAATAACATGAGATATATCTGTTCATCCTCCACTTCTCGTATTTTAAATAGTGTGCAGATCCTATTAAAGGTACGTAGATTTTCATTTGAATCTTCCTTCGGCGCACCACTAAATTGGCATTGATTAGTCACCATGTGTAGAATTTGTCCTTTGATTTCATAATCTGGCGCATTAATGTCTGGATGAGTAATTGCGTGACCTTGGCCAGTGTGTTTAGCTCTCATTCGGTCTTCCATACTTAAAGGTTCCAGATTCTCCATAATTGAATTTGTTGAATCGGAATCACTAGATGATTCTGATTTAATGGTTCGTTCCTCAACAATCTCTGTTTGAATGATTGGTGGCTCTGGAGGAAAGTTTAATGGTTCAGGATCTACGAACCGTTCCTGAATATTTTCCGGATTCTCAATTGTGAGGTCGGGTTCAAAAAATGGATTATCGGAAATTTGAACTGAAGTACTTAGTCGACTGGATGACGATTCTAAAGAAAAATCAACCGCGGTTATATTTGCTAAATGTCTTGATCGAGTTAAGGTGGTGAACGTCTTGCTCGGTGCATTCACTGAATATCCTATTAGTTTTAAAAAGGAAAGAAAAATTATAATAAGTTATCCAATTAATAGACTTTTCTGATTTTGCCCACGTTTCGAATAGCCAAAAGATGCAGCAGAGGGGCAGGATTCGTTTGGTCTCAATATAATTGAGGACTGTTTGGCTCCAATAACCCGGTCCACGTACAAATCCAACTATTACTACGAACCAGAAAATTTTGATGTCTATTAATTTAACCACTCAAAATAAATTTTCGTAATTTTAAGAAATTTAGATAAGAAGTAGAATAAAAATCTATGTCCTAAAACTAGAATAGCGAGAAATAAGAAAGAAAAAGAGTTCGTCGAAAAAGGTCGAAAAAGAAAAATGGTTGAAAAATAAAAGGTGACGGAAAAATAAAAGAAACTTATAAAACTTAAAAATACTTGACTAACCTAACCTTATTACTACAACTAACTTAAAATTATAATCGCAAATTGAAATTACTAATTGGAATGATAATTGATACATAGTAAAAGGTGTCTAAAAATATTAAAGCTTACAGGAAAAACTAAATCCCAAATGGAAATAACTTAAAAAGAAACTAAAACTTAAAAAGGCGTCGCAAAATTCTAAAGCACCTAAATCTTAGTCTAAAGAAAAAGCACTTAAGGAATTCTACGGCAAAGCCTAAAAATCTAGGAGTAAAAATAACTATAGCAAAAACTAAGTTTAAAATTAAATATGAGCTAAAAATACAAAAGTTACGCTAAAACAATTAAAAAGGGATAAAATATAAAAATATACAAAAAGTTGTAAAAATTACAATTTTTATAAAAATATTATTTTTATATTATTTATTTAATAAAACTACTAATTTTACAATTTAATAAAACTAATTAATACTAAATACATAAATTAAATAAAAAGTAAAAGTTAAAATAAAATTAATTATAATAATAATAATAATTAGGGTTAATAATAATAATAATAATTAATAATCCGTAATAAATGCTGAATTAGGGTTCTGTCGCATGTCAGAGTCACTCCGCGAGTTGCGGTATTTAAAACTTCAAACCCCGCGAGTCGCGGGGTTCCAAAATTCAGCTGACAGGTTATATCTTCAACGCGTTTTTCTTTATTTATTTATTTATTTTATTTTCTGTGTTTAATTTTTTTTTTCTGTTTATAAAAAAAATAATATGTGTATAAATAAAACTTATATTTAAAACTTAAATAAAAATAGAATCACTTTATAATTTTATAAATAAAAATCTTAAAACTTGATTTAAATAAAACTTATGTTTTTATAAAAACAAAGAAACTTTATAAAACTTAAATATTTATCAAACTCCTAAAAATATTTATATTTTTGTTTTTTTTTTATATTTTCGAATATTTAAAAAGTTTTTTTTTTATATATTAGTGTTGCGCTTCCGGCGTTTAAGAGAGTCCCCGGCAGCGGCGCCAAAAATACTTGATGTCAAAGCTAAGGTATACGAAATAGTTTATATTTTACTAGGAAAAACTATTAAATACGATACAATTTTACACAAGATATTTATTTATTTATAGAATGGATATACTTAAACCTTGCTACAACACTTATAGGCAGTGTACCTAATCGTACAGTAGTGTAGTTTTTAGTAAGTCCGGTTCGTTCCACAGGGAATCTTTTAAACAAAGCTCAACGCTATATTAATTTACTTTTATAAAAATACAAACATATATATAAGTAATATTATTATTATAAAGGGGGGTTTTTACCGTTTAATGACCGGTTTGTCGATTTTAAGACTTTAGTCGCAGTTAAAACCTAATGTAAAATATAAAATAAATACAAGACTTAAATTAAAGCGTAAAGTAAATAACGATAATGAAATTGCGAATAATAAAAGTGCGATAAAATAAACTTGCGATAATTAAAAAGGACGATAATTAAAAGTGCAATAACAATAAATAAAAGTGCGATAATTAGAAGTGCAATTAAATATAAAATAAAGGAAATTAAATATGAAATAAAAGAATTATGCTTATTTAAACTTCCGTAATCATGATTTTTGACGTGTTGATTTTAGTTTTATGCCCATGGGTTAATTGTCCTTTGTCCTGGATTATTTAATATGTCCGTCTGGTTTTTGTCCATAACAGTCCATCAGTCATAAATATAAAGTGCGAGTGTCCTCGTCAAATTATCCTTATACCCGAAGTTAAATATTCCAACTAATTGGGGATTCGAATTGTAACAAGGTTTTAATACTTTGTTTAATGAATACACCAGGTTATCAACTGCGTGTAAACCAAGGTTTTACTACTTTGTTAGCAATTACACCAATTACCCTTGAATGTAATTTCACCCCTGTTTTAATTATTCTAGTGGCTATTAATCCATTCCCGTGTCCGGTTAAATGAACGATTATTCGTACATATAAATACCCCGCCCATCGTGTCCGATCGAGTGTATATGGTAATTTATAAGGATGCCCAATTGTAAATCTTTATATTAACATTAACAAACTATCATTTAGTTAAACAAATATAAAGCCCATTAATAGCCCATAGTCTAATTTCCACAAGTGTCGTTCTTTTGTCCAAACTCCAATTATGGTACAAAGCCCAATTACCCAATTTTAGTAATTAGCCCAACATCATGATTACTTCGTTTTAAATAAGCATAATAATAACTTAGCTACAAGACATTAATGTAAAAAGGTTGAACATAACTTACAATGATTAAAAATAGCGTAGCGTTACACGGACAGAGTTTCGACTTACACCCTTACAATATTCGCTAACATACCCTTATTATTAGAATTATAATTAAAATTAAAATATAAATTATAAATATAAATATAAATTTTACGTATGAATGAGGAAGAAAAAGATGATGAAAGATGATCAGAATTCGGTTGGCTTTATAGGCAGTTTTTCAATTTGGGGCTCCGCGACTCGCGGAGAATGAATTTACAGCTCAGTCCTTGGAGTCTTTCTCTGCCGACGGTTTTTTATTTATAAATATAATATATATATAATTAATATAATTAATTATATATTATATTATATTTATATACATAGATAACTTGTAATTTTTAGTCCGTTGCGTCGAGCGTTAAGAGTTGACTCTGGTCCCGGTTCCGGATTTTCGAACGTCCTTGCGTACAATTTAATATCTTGTACTTTGCGTTTTGAATCTTGTACTCTTGTAATTTCGAGACGTTTCTTATCAATAATTGGAACCTTTTTGATTGTCTTTTGTACTTTTGAGCTTTTTGGTCGTTTGCGTCTTCAATTCGTCGAATCTGTCTTTTGTCTTCACCTTTTATTATTTAAACGAATATCACTTGTAAATAGAACAATTGCAACTAAAAGCTTGTCTTTCTTGAGGAATAATGCTATGAAATATATATTCGTTTTTAGCATTATCATAAGACATTCGAAGAACGTTCCAAGAATGTCTTGGTTTATAAGAGACTTTCGTTTGAAAGATGGGGGATATCACATTGGGAAACCCATAAGTTACGATGTGTTTACTTTGACGCATATATTGCGGGGAACCCAAATGCTATTTTACGCAACGGGTTAAGAAATTATTTTGACTCAATATATCCGAATATTGGACTTCGTGATTTAGAAAAAGCGGCTAACATGCAACATAAAGAAGCATGTTATGCTTACGGGTTAGTAATGTTCGCTTCTCACCAAAGTGAGAACAAGAACATCGGGCTACAACTATTAAACAAAACGTTCCCACAAGTGACGGAGTCGGTAATTGGGGTAAGAAATGAGGTTTTTAGATTGTTACGGGACTGTTGGACATTACGTAACCCTCGTCCCTTTGACGACGTTACAACACGCTGTCTTATCAACGGCCATAACGGTTATGTTCCACAAGACCAAGGATGGGAAGTAATCCTAGTAAAACCAGAATGCATGACTTGTTTCTGGACGTATAAATTACGTGTCTTTATTGCCTTTGCTGAACGACTTGTGTACTAGCTAGAATTATCTTCACAACTATCTTGTATCAAAGTTATTGTGTGCTATATTTCATGCTTTATGTAAAATAAGCGGTATTGTAAGTTTGTAAAATATTGTATAAAAGTTTGAACGCGAAATATTATTATAATCAGTTTTTCATATAGAATTGTAGTAGTTGAATTGTATATTAGCTACTAAGTATGAACTTAACGGGTAGGTACTACCCGAATTTAAACTTATAAAACGCTAATATGAAGAAAAAGCTTTTATAAATGAGTTCATATTATGCTACGAAATACTATTAACTACTCTTAATATTCTGTATGATTAACTTGTTCCATTTGACTATTTTGAAGGAAATGGCACCGACTACTCGACACACCGTGAATATGAATGAAGAGGAATTCCGTACTTTTCTAGCTTCAAACATAGCCGCAGTACAGGCTGCGCTACATACCAACAATAACCTTGGATCTAGCAGTACAGGAAATCGTGTAGGATGCACCTACAAAGAATTCACTGCCTGCAAACCTTTGGAATTTGATGGAACCGAAGGACCGATCGGATTGAAACGGTGGACCGAGAAGGTCGAATCGGTGTTTGCCATAAGTAAGTGTACTGAAGAGGACAAAGTGAAGTACGCTACGCATACCTTCACAGGTTCTGCGTTAACATGGTGGAATACCTATCTAGAGCAAGTGGGACAAGACGATGCGTACGCACTACCGTGGTCAGCATTCAAGCACTTGATGAACGAGAAGTACCGTCCCAGAACCGAGGTCAATAAGCTCAAGACAGAACTTAGAGGGTTACGAACCCAAGGATTTGATATTACCACGTACGAAAGACGATTCACAAAATTGTGCCTATTGTGTCCGGGAGCATTCGAAGATGAGGAAGAGAAGATCGACGCGTTTGTGAAAGGATTACCGGAAAGAATCCAAGAAGATATAAGTTCACACGAGCCCGCCTCCATACAACAGGCATGTAGAATGGCTCACAAACTAGTGAACCAGATTGAAGAAAGAATTAAAGAACAGACTGCTGAAGAAGCCAATGTGAAGCAAGTCAAAAGAAAGTGGGAGGAAAACGATGATAAGAATCACCAATACAACAACAACAGCAATTACAACAATAATCGCAACAATTATCCCAACAATCGCAACATCAATCGCAACTACAACAAACGGCCCAACAACAACAACAACAACAACAGTAACTACAACAATCATCCCAACAACAATAATAACCGCAACAATAACAACAATCAGAAGCAGCTATGCCAAAGGTGTGAAAAGTATCACTCGGGGTTCTGCACCAAATTTTGCAGCAAGTGTAAAAGAAATGGTCATAGCGCGGCGAAGTGTGAGGTCTACGGACCAGGGGTTAATAGAACGAAAGGAACAAATGGTGTCGGAACGAGTAATGGCGGAGCAAGTAGTGTCGGAGCAGGTTATGCCAATGTAGTTTGTTATAAATGTGGAAAACCGGGCCACATTATTAGAAATTGCCCGAACCAGGAGAACACGAATAGACAAGGCCGCGGAAGAGTTTTCAATATTAATGCGGCAGAGGCACAGGAAGACCCGGAGCTTGTTACGGGTACGTTTTTATTGACAATAAATCTGCTTACGTTTTATTTGATTCGGGTGCGGATAGAAGCTATATGAGTAGAGATTTTTGTGCTAAATTAAGTTGTCCATTGACGCCTTTGGATAGTAAATTTTTACTCGAATTAGCAAATGGTAAATTAATTTCAGCAGATAATATATGTCGGAATCGAGAAATTAAACTGGTTAGCGAAACATTTAAGATTGATTTGATACCAGTAGAGTTAGGGAGTTTTGATGTGATAATAGGTATGGACTGGTTGAAAGAAGTGAAAGCAGAGATCGTCTGTTACAAAAATGCAATTCGCATTATACGAGAAAAAGGAAAACCCTTAATGGTGTACGGAGAAAAGGGCAACACGAAGCTACATCTTATTAGTAATTTGAAGGCACAAAAAATAATAAGAAAAGATTGCTATGCTGTTCTAGCACACGTCGAGAAAGTACAAACTGAATAAAAGAGCATCAATGATGTTCCCATTGCAAAAGAATTTCCCGATGTATTTCCGAAAGAATTACCGGGATTACCCCCACATCGATCTGTTGAATTTCAAATAGATCTTGTACCAGGAGCTGCACCAATAGCTCGTGCTCCTTACAGACTCGCACCCAGCGAGATGAAAGAACTGCAAAGCCAATTACAAGAACTTTTAGAGCGTGGTTTCATTCGACCAAGCACATCACCGTGGGGAGCTCCTGTTTTGTTTGTCAAGAAGAAAGATGGTACATTCAGGTTGTGTATCGACTACCGAGAGTTGAACAAACTTACCATCAAGAACCGCTACCCACTACCGATAATCGACGACTTATTTGACCAACTACAAGGCTCGTCTGTTTATTCAAAGATTGACTTACGTTCCGGGTATCATCAAATGCAGGTGAAAGAAGATGATATTCCAAAGACTGCTTTCAGAACACGTTACGGTCATTACGAGTTTATGGTCATGCCGTTTGGTTTAACTAATGCACCAGCTGTGTTCATGGACCTTATGAACCGAGCGTGTGGACCATACCTTGACAAGTTTGTCATTGTTTTCATTGATGACATACTTATTTACTCAAAGAATGACCAAGAACACGGTGAACATTTGAGAAAGGTGTTAGAAGTATTGAGGAAGGAAGAATTGTACGCTAAGTTTTCAAAGTGTGCATTTTGGTTGGAAGAAGTTCAATTCCTCGGTCACATAGTGAACAAAGAAGGTATTAAGGTGGATCCGGCAAAGATAGAAACTGTTGAAAAGTGGGAAACCCCGAAAACTCCGAAACACATACGCCAGTTTTTAGGACTAGCTGGTTACTACAGAAGGTTCATCCAAGACTTTTCCAGAATAGCAAAACCCTTGACTGCATTAACGCATAAAGGGAAGAAATTTGAATGGAATGATGAACAAGAGAAAGCGTTTCAGTTATTGAAGAAAAAGCTAAATACGGCACCTATATTGTCATTGCCTGAAGGGAATGATGATTTTGTGATTTATTGTGACGCATCAAAGCAAGGTCTCGGTTGTGTATTAATGCAACGAACGAAGGTGATTGCTTATGCGTCTAGACAATTGAAGATTCACGAACAAAATTATACGACGCATGATTTGGAATTAGGAGCGGTTGTTTTTGCATTAAAGACTTGGAGGAACTACTTATATGGGGTCAAAAGTATTATATATACCGACCACAAAAGTCTTCAACACATATTTAATCAGAAACAACTGAATATGAGGCAGCATAGGTGGATTGAATTGTTGAATGATTACGACTTTGAGATTCGTTACCACCCGGGGAAGGCAAATGTGGTAGCCGATGCCTTGAGCAGGAAGGACAGAGAACCCATTTGAGTAAAATCTATGAATATAATGATTCATAATAACCTTACTACTCAAATAAAGGAGGCGCAACAAGGAGTTTTAAAAGAGGGAAATTTAAAGGATGAAATACCCAAAGGATCGGAGAAGCATCTTAATATTCAGGAAGACGGAACCCGGTATAGGGCTGAAAGGATTTGGGTACCAAAATTTGGAGATATGAGAAAAATGGTACTTAGAGAAGCTCATAAAACCAGATACTCAATACATCCTGGAACGGGGAAGATGTACAAGGATCTCAAGAAACATTTTTGGTGGCCGGGTATGAAAGCCGATGTTGCTAAATACGTAGGAGAATGTTTGACGTGTTCTAAGGTCAAAGCTGAGCATCAGAAACCATCAGGTCTACTTCAACAACCCGAAATCCCGGAATGGAAATGGGAAAACATTACCATGGATTTCATCACTAAATTGCCAAGGACTGCAAGTGGTTTTGATACTATTTGGGTAATAGTTGATCGTATCACTAAATCAGCACACTTCCTACCAATAAGAGAAGATGGCAAGATGGAGAGGTTAGCACGAATGTATTTGAAGGAAGTCGTCTCCAGACATGGAATACCAATCTCTATTATCTCTGATAGGGATGGCAGATTTATTTCAAGATTCTGGCAGACATTACAGCAAGCATTAGGAACTCGTCTAGACATGAGTACTGCCTATCATCCACAAACTGATGGGCAGAGCGAAAGGACGATACAAACGCTTGAAGACATGCTACGAGCATGTGTTATTGATTTCGGAAACAGTTGGGATCGACATCTACCGTTAGCAGAATTTTCCTACAACAACAGCTACCATTCAAGCATTGAGATGGCGCCATTTGAAGCACTTTATGGTAGAAAGTGCAGGTCTCCGATTTGTTGGAGTGAAGTGGGGGATAGACAGATTACGGGTCCGGAGATTATACAAGAAACTACCGAGAAGATCATCCAAATTCAACAACGGTTGAAAACCGCCCAAAGTCGACAAAAGAGCTACGCTGACATTAAAAGAAAAGATATAGAATTTGAAATTGGAGAGATGGTCATGCTTAAAGTTGCACCTTGGAAAGGCGTTGTTCGATTTGGTAAACGAGGGAAATTAAATCCAAGGTATATTGGACCATTCAAGATTATTGATCGTGTCGGACCAGTAGCTTACCGACTTGAGTTACCTCAACAACTCGCGGCTGTACATAACACTTTCCACGTCTCGAATTTGAAGAAATGTTTTGCTAAAGAAGATCTCACTATTCCGTTAGATGAAATCCAAATCAACGAAAAACTTCAATTCATCGAAGAACCCGTCGAAATAATGGATCGTGAGGTTAAAAGACTTAAGCAAAACAAGATACCAATTGTTAAGGTTCGATGGAATGCTCGTAGAGGACCCGAGTTCACCTGGGAGCGTGAAGATCAGATGAAGAAGAAATACCCACATCTATTTCCAGAAGATTCGTCAACACCTTCAACAGCTTAAAATTTCGGGACGAAATTTATTTAACGGGTAGGTACTGTAGTGACCCGAACTTTTCCATGTTTATATATATTAATTGAGATTGATATTTACATGATTAAATGTTTCCAATATGTTAAGCAATCAAACTTGTTAAGATTTGATTAATTGAAATATGTTTCATATAGACAATTGACCACCCAAGTTGACCGGTGATTCACGAACGTTAAAACTTGTAAAAACTATACGATGACATATATATGGTTATATATATAGTTAACATGTTTTTATTATAAGTATGTATCTCATTAGGTATTTTAACAATGAGTTATATACATAAAAATGAGACTATTAATTTAAGAAACTCGAAAACGATATATATAACGATTATCGTTATAACAACGTCTTACTAGGTACATATGAATCATATTAAGATATTGATACACTTGGTTAATTATGTTAAATGATAAGTAAATATATTATTAAGTGTATTAACAATGAAATACATATGTAAAAATAAGACTACTAACTTAATGATTTCGAAACGAGACATATATGTAACGATTATCGTTGTAACGACATTTAACTGTATATACATCATACTAAGATATATTATATATCATAATATCATGATAATATAATAATTTAACATCTCATTTGTTATAATAAACAATGGGTTAACAACATTCAACAAGATCGTTAACCTAAAGGTTTCAAAACAACATTTACATGTAACGACTAACGATGACTTAACGACTCAGTTAAAATGTATATACATGTAGTGTTTTAATATGTATTCATACACTTTTGAAAGACTTCAAGACACTTATCAAAATACTTCTACTTAACAAAAATGCTTACAATTACATCCTCGTTCAGTTTCATCAACAATTCTACTCGTATGCACCCGTATTCGTACTCGTACAATACACAGCTTTTAGATGTATGTACTATTGGTATATACACTCCAATGATCAGCTATTAGCAGCCCAATTGAGTCACCTAACACATGTGGGAACCATCATTTGGCAACTAGCATGAAATATCTCATAAAATTACAAAAATATGAGTAATCATTCATGACTTATTTACATGAAAACAAAATTACATATCCTTTATATCTAACCCATACACCAACGACCAAAAACACCTACAAACACTTTCATTCTTCAATTTTCTTCATCTAATTAATCTCTCTCAAGTTCTATCTTCAAGTTCTAAGTGTTCTTCTTATATTTTACAAGTTCTAGTTACATAAAATCAAGAATACTTTCAAGTTTGCTAGCTCACTTCCAATCTTGTAAGGTGATCATCCAACCTCAAGAAATCTTTTTTTCTTACAGTAGGTTATCATTCTAATACAAGGTAATAATCATATTCAAACTTTGGTTCAATTTCTATAACTATAACAATCTTATTTCAAGTGATGATCTTACTTGAACTTGTTTTCGTGTCATGATTCTGCTTCAAGAACTTCGAGCCATCCAAGGATCCGTTGAAGCTAGATCCATTTTTCTCTTTTCCAGTAGGTTTATCCAAGGAACTTAAGGTAGTAATGATGTTCATAACATCATTCGATTCATACATATAAAGCTATCTTATTCGAAGGTTTAAACTTGTAATCACTAGAACATAGTTTAGTTAATTCTAAACTTGTTCGCAAAAAAAAGTTAATCCTTCTAACTTGACTTTTAAAATCAACTAAACACATGTTCTATATCTATATGATATGCTAACTTAAAGATTTAAAACCTGGAAACACGAAAAACACCGTAAAACCGGATTTACGCCGTCGTAGTAACACCGCGGACTGTTTTGGGTTAGTTAATTAAAAACTATGATAAACTTTGATTTAAAAGTTGTTATTATGAGAAAATGATTTTTATTATGAACATGAAACTATATCCAAAAATTATGGTTAAACTCAAAGTGGAAGTATGTTTTCTAAAATGGTCATCTAGACGTCGTTCTTTCGACTGAAATGACTACCTTTACAAAAACGACTTGTAACTTATTTTTCTGACTATAAAACTATACTTTTTCTGTTTAGATTCATAAAATAGAGTTCAATATGAAACCATAGCAATTTGATTCACTCAAAACGGATTTAAAATGAAGAAGTTATGGGTAAAACAAGATTGGATAATTTTTCTCATTTTAGCTACGAGAAAATTGGTAACAAATCTATTCCAACCATAACTTAATCAACTTGTATTGTATATTATGTAATCTTGAGATACCATAGACACGTATACAATGTTTCGACCTATCATGTCGACACATCTATGTATATTTCGGAACAACCATAGACACTCTATATGTGAATGTTGGAGTTAGCTATACAGGGTTGAGGTTGATTCCAAAATATATATAGTTTGAGTTGTGATCAATACTGAGATACGTATACACTGGGTCGTGGATTGATTCAAGATAATATTTATCGATTTATTTCTGTACATCTAATTGTGGACAACTAGTTGTAGGTTACTAACGAGGACAACTGACTTAATAAACTTAAAACATCAAAATATATTAAAAGTGTTGTAAATATATTTTGAACATACTTTGATATATATGTATATATTGTTATAGGTTCGTGAATCAACCAGTGACCAAGTCTTACTTCCCGACGAAGTAAAAATCTGTGAAAGTGAGTTATAGTCCCACTTTTAAAATCTAATATTTTTGGGATGAGAATACATGCAGGTTTTATAAATGATTTACAAAATAGACACAAGTACGTGAAACTACATTCTATGGTTGAATTATCGAAATCGAATATGCCCCTTTTTATTAAGTCTGGTAATCTAAGAATTAGGGAACAGACACCCTAATTGATGCGAATCCTAAAGATAGATCTATCGGGCCCAACAAGCCCCATCCAAAGTACCGGATGCTTTAGTACTTCGAAATTTATATCATATCCGAAGGGTGTCCCGGAATGATGGGGATATTCTTATATATGCATCTTGTTAATGTCGGTTACCAGGTGTTCACCATATGAATGACTTTTATCTCTATGTATGGGATGTGTATTGAAATATGAAATCTTGTGGTCTATTATTATGATTTGATATATATAGGTTAAACCTATAACTCACCAACATTTTTGTTGACGTTTTAAGCATGTTTATTCTCAGGTAATTATTAAGAGCTTCCGCTGTCGCATACTTAAATAAGGACGAGATTTGGAGTCCATGTTTGTATGATATTGTGTAAAAACTGCATTTCAAGAAACTTATTTTGTTTTAACATATTTGTATTGTAAACCATTATGTAATGGTCGTGTGTAAACAGGATATTTTAGATTATCATTATTTGATAATCTACGTAAAGCTTTTTAAACCTTTATTGATGAAATAAAGGTTATGGTTTGTTTTAAAATGAATGCAGTCTTTAAAAAACGTCTCATATAGAGGTCAAAACCTCGCAACGAAATCAATTAATATGGAACGTTTTTAATCAATAAGAACGGGACATTTCAACGAACCCAAGGATTTAATATTACCACGTACGAAAGACGATTCACAGAATTGTGCCTATTATGTCCGGGAGCGTTCGAAGATGAGGAAGAGAAGATCGAGGCATTTGTGAAAGGATTACCGGAAAGAATCCAAGAAGATATAAGTTCACACGAGCCCACCTCTATACAACAGGCATGTAGAATGGCTCACAAACTAGTGAACCAGATTGAGGAAAGAATTAAAGAACAGACGGCTGAAGAGGCCAATGTGAAGCAAGTCAAAAGAAAGTGGGAGGAAAACGGTGATAAGAATCACCAATACAACAACAACAGCAATTACAATAATAATCGCAACAATTATCCCAACAATCGCAACATCAATCGCAACTACAACAAACGGCCCAACAACAACAACAACAACAACAACAGCAACTACAACAATCATCCCAACAACAATAACAATCGCAACAAAAACAACAATCAGAAGTAGCTATGCCAAAGGTGTGAAAAGTATCACTCGGGGTTCTGCGCCAAATTTTGCAACAAGTGAAAAAGAAATGGTCATAGCGCGGCGAAGTGTGAGGTCTATGGACCAGGGGTTAACAGAACGAAAGGAACAAATGGTGTCGGAACGAGTAATGGCGGAGCAAGTAGTGTCGGAGCAAGTTATGCCAATGTAGTTTTTTATAAATGTGGAAAACTTGGCCACATTATTAGAAATTGCCCGAACCAGGAGAACACGAATGGACAAGGCCGCGGAAGAGTTTTCAATATTAATGCGGCAGAGGCACAGGAAGACCCGGAGCTTGTTACGGGTACGTTTCTTATTGACAATAAATCTGCTTACGTTTTATTTGATTCGGGTGCGGATAGAAGCTATATGAGTAGAGAGTTTTGTGCTAAATTAAGTTGTCCATTAACGCTTTGGATAGTAAATTTTTACTCGAATTAGCAAACGGTAAATTAATTTCAGCAGATAATATATGCCGAAATCGAGAAATTAAACTGGCTAGCGAAATATTTAAGATTGATTTGATACCAGTAGAGTTAGGGAGTTTTGATGTAATAGTTGGCATGGACTGGCTGAAGAAGGTGAAAGCAGAGATCGTATGTTATAAAAATGCAATTCGCATTGTACGAGAAGAAGGAGAACCCTTAATGGTGTACGGAGAAAAGGGCAACATGAAGCTACATCTTATTAGTAATTTGAAGGCACAAAAACTAATAAGAAAAAGTTGCTATGCTGTTCTAGCACACGTCGAGAAAGTACAAACTGAAGAAAAGAGCATCAATGATGTTCCCGTCGCAAAAGAATTTCCCGATGTATTTCCGAAAGAATTACCGGGACTACCTCCACATCGATCTGTTGAATTTCAAATAGATCTTGTACCAGGAGCTGCACCAATAGCTCGTGCTCCTTATGGACTCGCACCCAGCGAGATGAAAGAACTGCAAAGCCAACTGCAAGAACTATTAGAACGTGGTTTCATTCGACCAAGCACATCACCATGGGGAGCTCCTGTTTTGTTTGTCAAGAAGAAGGATGGTACATTTAGGTTGTGTATTGACTACAGAGAGTTGAACAAACTTACCATCAAAAACTGTTATCCACTGCCGAGAATTGACGACTTATTTGATCAACTACAAGGCTCGTCAGTTTATTCGAAGATCGATTTACGTTCTGGATATCATCAAATGCGAGTAAAGGAGGATGATATTCCAAAAACTGCTTTTAG
Organism: Rutidosis leptorrhynchoides; assembly: GCF_046630445.1. NCBI lineage: Eukaryota > Viridiplantae > Streptophyta > Magnoliopsida > Asterales > Asteraceae > Rutidosis > Rutidosis leptorrhynchoides. The sequence continues at coordinate 337,741,063 of NC_092343.1, read as the reverse complement.
GACGCGTTATGGTCATTACGAGTTTATGGTTATGCCTTTTAGATTGACTAACGCACCAGCTGTGTTCATGGACCTTATGAACCGAGTGTGTGGGACATATCTTGACAAGTTTGTCATTGTTTTCATTGATGACATACTTATTTACTCAAAGAATGATCAAGAGCACGAAGAACATTTGAGAAAAGTGCTAGAAGTATTGAGGAAAGAAAAACTGTACGCTAAGTTTTCAAAGTGTGCATTTTGGTTGGAAGAAGTTCAATTCCTCGGTCACATAGTGAACAAAGAAGGTATCCAGGTGGACCCGGCAAAGATCAAACCGTTGAAAAGTGAGAAACCCCAAAAACTTCGAAGCATATATGTCAATTTTTAGGATTGGCTGGTTACTACAGAAGATTCATCCAAGATTTCTCCAAAATAGCAAAACCCTTGACTGCATTAACGCATAAAGGGAACAAATTTGAATGGAAGGATGAACAAGAGAAGGCGTTTCAATTATTGAAGAAAAAGCTAACTACGGCACCTATATTGTCATTGCCTGAAGGGAATGATGATTTTGTGATTTATTGTGACGCATCAAAGCAAGGTCTCGGTTGTGTATTAATGCAACGGATGAAGGTGATTGCTTATGCGTCTAGACAATTGAAGATTCACGAGCAAAATTATACGACGCATGATTTGGAATTAGGAGCGGTTGTTTTTGCATTAAAGACTTGGAGGCACTACTTATATGGGGTTAAAAGTATTATATATACCGACCACAAAAGTCTTCAACACATATTTAATCAGAAACAACTGAATATGAGGCAGCGTAGGTGGATTGAATTATTGAATGATTATGACTTTGAGATTTGTTACCACCCGGGGAAGGCAAACGTGGTAGCCGACGCCTTGAGCAGAAAGGACAGAGAACCCATTCGAGTAAAATCTATGAATATAATGATTCACACTAACCTTACTACTCAAATAAAGGAGGCGCAACAAGGAGTTTTAAAAGAGAGAAATTTAAAGGATGAAATACCCAAAGGATTGGAAAAGCATCTTAATATTCGGGAAGATGGAACCCGGTATAGGGCTGAAAGAATTTGGGTACCAAAATTTGGAGATATGAGAGAAATGGTACTTAGAGAAGCTCATAAAACCAGATACTCAATACATCCTGGAATAGGGAAGATGTACAAGGATCTCAAGAAACATTTTTGGTGGCCGGGTATGAAAGCCGATGTTGCTAAATACGTAGGAGAATGTTTGACGTGTTCTAAGGTCAAAGCTGAGCATCAGAAACCATCAGGTCTACTTCAACAACCCGAAATCCCGGAATGGGAATGTAAAAACATTACCATGGATTTCATCACTAAATTGCCAAGGACTACAAGTGGTTTTAATACTATTTGGGTAACAGTTGATCGTCTCACCAAATCAGCACACTTCCTGCCAATAAGAGAAGATGACAAGATGGAGAAGTTAGCACGACTGTATTTAAAGGAAGTCGTCTCCAGATATGGAATACCAATCTCTATTATCTCTGATAGGGATGACAGATTTATTTCAAGATTCTGGCAGACATTACAGCAAGCATTGGGAACTCGTCTAGACATGAGTACTGCCTATCATCCATAAACTGATGGGCAGAGCGAAAGGACTATACAAATGCTTGAAGACATGCTACGAGCTTGTGTTATTGATTTCGGAAACAGTTGGGATCGACATCTACCGTTAGCAGAATTTTCCTACAACAACAGCTACCATTCAAGTATTGAGATGGCGCCATTTGAAGCACTTTATGGTAGAAAGTGCAGGTCTCCAATTTGTTGGAGTGAAGTGGGGGATAGACAGATTACGGGTCCAGAGATAATACAAGAAACTACCGAGAAAATCATCCAAATTCAACAAAGATTGAAAACTGCCCAGAGTCGACAAAAGAGCTACGCGGATAGTAAAAGAAAAGATATAGAGTATGAAATTGGAGAAATGGTCATGCTTAAGGTTTCACCTTGGAAAGGCGTTGTTCGATTTGGTAAACGGGGGAAACTAAATCCAAGGTACATTGGACCATTCAAGATTATAGATCGTGTCGGACCAGTAGCTTACCAACTGGAGCTACCTCAACAACTCGCGGCTGTACATAACACTTTCCACGTCTCAAATTTGAAGAAATGTTTTGCTAAAGAAGATCTCACTATTCCGTTGGACGAAATCCAAATCAATGAAAAACTTCAATTCATTGAAGAACCCGTCGAAATAATGGATCGTGAGGTTAAGAGACTTAAACAAAACAAGATACTGATTGTTAAGGTTCGATGAAATGCTCGTAGAGGACCCGAGTTCACCTGGGAGCGTGAATATTTGATGAAGAAGAAATACCCGCATTTATTTCCAGAAGATACATCAACACCTCCAACTGCTTAAAATTTCGGGACGAAATTTATTTAACGGGTAGGTACTGTAGTGACCCGAATTTTTCCATGTTTATATATATATTAAATGAAATTTTTATTTACATGATTAAGTGTTTCCAACATGTTAAGCAATCAAATTTGTTAAGACTTGATTAATTGAAATAGGTTTCATATAGACAATTGACCACCCAAGTTGACCGGTGATTCACGAACGTTAAAACTTGTAAAAACTATACGATGACATATATATGGTTATATATATAGTTAACATGATTTTATTATAAGTATGTATCTCATTAGGTATTTTAACAATGAGTTATATACATAAAAATGAGACTATTAATTTAAGAAACTCGAAAACGATATATATAACGATTATCGTTATAACAACGTCTTACTAGGTACATATGAATCATATTAAGATATTGATACACTTGGTTAATTATGTTAAATGATAAGTAAATATATTATTAAGTGTATTAACAATGAAATACATATGTAAAAATAAGACTACTAACTTAATGATTTCGAAACGAGACATATATGTAACGATTATCGTTGTAACGACATTTACTGTATATATATCATACTAAGATATATTATATATCATAATATCATGATAATATAAAAATTTAACATCTCATTTGTTATAATAAATAATGGGTTAACAACATTCAACAAGATCGTTAACCTAAAGGTTTCAAAACAACATTTACATGTAACGACTAACGATGACTTAACGACTCAGTTAAAATGTATATACATGTAGTATTTTAATATGTATTCATACACTTTTGAAAGACTTCAAGACACTTATCAAAATACTTCTACTTAACAAAAATTCTTACAATTACATCCTCGTTCAGTTTCATCAACAATTCTACTCGTATGCACCCGTATTAGTACTCGTACAATACACAGCATTTAGATGTATGTACTATTGGTATATACACTCCAATGATCAGATATTAGCAGCCCATGTGAGTCACCTAACACATGTGGGAACCATCATTTGGCAACTAGCATAAAATATCTCATAAAATTACAAAAATATGAGTAATCATTCATGACTTATTGACATGAAAACAAAATTACATATCCTTTATATTTAATCCATACACCAACGACCAAAAACACCTACAAAAACTTTCATTCTTCAATTTTATTCATATAATTGATCTCTCTCAAGTTCTATCTTCAAGTTCTAAGTGTTCTTCATAAATTCCAAAAGTTCTAGTTTCATAAAATCAAGAATACTTCCAAGATTGCAAGTTTATTTCCAAGTTTTCTAAATCCATTCCAAGTAATCATCCAAGATCAAGAAACCCTTATTACTTACAGTAGGTTATCTTTCTAATACAAGGTAATAATCATATTCAAACTTTAATTCAATTTCTATAACTATAACAATCTTATTTCGAGTGGAAATCTTACTTGAAATTGTTTTCGTGTCATGATTCTGCTTCAAGAACTTTCAAGCCATCCAAGGATCCTTTAAAGCTAGATCTATTTTTCTCATTTCCAGTAGGTTTATCCAAGGAACTTGAGGTAGTAATAATGTTCATAACATCATTCTATTCATACATATAAAGCTATCTTATTCGAAGGTTTAAACTTGTAATCACTAGAACATAGTTTAGTTAATTCTAAACTTGTTCATAAATAAAAGTTAATCCTTCTAACTTGACTTTTAAAATCAACTAAATACATGTTCTATATCTATATGATATGCTAACTTAATGATTTAAAACCTGGAAACACGAAAAACACCGTAAAACCGGATTTACGCCGTCGTAGTAACACCGCGGACTGTTTTGGGTTAGTTAATTAAAAACTATGATAAACTTTGATTTAAAAGTTGTTATTCTGGGAAAATAATTTTTATTATGAACATGAAACTATATCCAAAAATTATGGTTAAACTCAAAGTGGAAGTATGTTTTCTAAAATGGTCATCTAGACGTCGTTCTTTCGACTGAAATGACTACCTTTACAAAAATGACTTGTAACTTATTTTTCCGACTATAAAACTATAAATTTTCTATTTATATTCATAAAATAGAGTTCAATATGAAACCATAGCAATTTGATTCACTCAAAACGGATTTAAAATGAAGAAGTTATGGGTAAAACAAGATTGGATAATTTTTCTCATTTTAGCTACGTGAAAATTGGTAACAAATCTATTCCAACCATAACTTAATCAACTTGTATTGTATATTATGTAATCTTGAGATACCATAGACACGTATACAATGTTTCGACCTATCATGTCGACACATCTATATATATTTCGGAACAACCATAGACACTCTATATGTGAATGTTGGAGTTAGCTATACAGGGTTGAGGTTGATTCCAAAATATATATAGTTTGAGTTGTGATCAATACTGAGATAAGTATACACTGGGTCGTGCATTGATTCAAGATAATATTTATCGATTTATTTCTGTACATCTAACTGTGAACAACTAGTTGTAGGTTACTAACGAGGACAGCTGACTTAATAAACTTAAAACATCAAAATATATTAAAAGTGTTGTAAATATATTTTGAACATACTTTGATATATATGTATATATTGTTATAGGTTCGTGAATCAACCAGTGGCCAAGTCTTACTTCCCGACGAAGTAAAAATCTGTGAAAGTGAGTTATAGTCCCACTTTTAAAATCTAATATTATTGGGATGAGAATACATGCAGGTTTTATAAATGATTTACAAAATAGACACAAGTACGTGAAACTACATTCTATGGTTGAATTATCGAAATCGAATATGCCCCTTTTTATTAAGTCTGGTAATCTAAGAATTAGGGAACAGACACCCTAATTGACGCGAATCCTAAAGATAGATCTATTGGGCCTAACAAACTCCATCCAAAGTACCGGATGCTTTAGTACTTCAAAATTTATATCATATCCGAAGGGTGTCCCGGAATGATGGGGATATTCTTATATATGCATCTTGTTAATTTCGGTTACCAGGTGTTCACCATATGAATGATTTTTATCTCTATGTATGGGATGTGTATTGAAATATGAAATCTTGTGGTCTATTGTTACGATTTGATATATATAGGTTAAACCTATAACTCACCAACATTTTTGTTGACGTTTAAAGCATGTTTATTCTCAGGTGAATACTAAGAGCTTTCGCTGTTGCATACTAGAATAAGGACAAGATTTGGAGTCCATGTTTGTATGATATTGTGTAAAAACTGCATTCAAGAAACTGATTTCGATGTAACATATTTGTATTGTAAACCATTATGTAATGGTCGTGTGTAAACAGGATATTTTAGATTATCATTATTTGATAATCTACGTAAAGCTTTTTTAACTTTTATTTATGAAATAAAGGTTAGGGTTTGTTTTAAAAATGAATGCAGTCTTTGAAAAACATCTCATATAGAGGTCAAAACCTCGCAACGAAATCAATTAATATGAAACGTTTTTAATCAATAAGAACGGGACATTTCACTAAATATAAGAGATAGGGTAAAAAATTTGTGGGTTTTTGAGGTTTGGAATGAATGAAAAATCTAGGAATTAGGGGGTCTATTTATAGGGTAAAAATTAGGGTTAGAGTTAGGTTAACTTGGAGTGGGGTGCAAGTAAAACTTGGAAAATAAAAAATTCTCGAATGTTCCATCATTCTTTCCTTTTTCTTTTTGAGCCGATTTCTACCATATATATATATATATATATATATATATATATATATATATATATATATATATATATATATATATATATATATATATATATATATATGTATATGTATATATATATATATATGTATTATTTTTTTAATAATTATTATTATTATTATTATTATTATATTTAGTAATTTATAATTAATTAATTAAAGTTTCACTTTTTATAAAAGTGTCACATAATTAATTAATACAAATAATATTAACCAAAGTATACAATATAATTAATATAAACTTTAATTAACATAATGTGTCGACTAAAAATAAACATTTAGTCGTTGAATTTAATCATATATTAATTACATACGGATAACAACCCTAATAATTAATATATAAACATACATGCAGAAAAACCTTCGGGGTAAAATAGTCATTTCAAAGTGAAATTTTGAAGGTTGTTATACTAGAACTGTTGAGAAAAGAGGAGTTATACTATAAGTTTTCCAAGTGTGAGTTTTGGTTGAGGGAAGTGCAATTCCTAGGTCACGTTGTTAGTAGACAGGGAATTCAAGTTGACCCTGCCAAGATTGAAGCTATCGAGAAATGGAAAACTCCGAAAACTCCAACACAGACGTCAATTTCTAGGTTTGGTTGGTTACTACCGAAGGTTTATCCAAGATTTTTCTAGGATAGTGAAACCTGTGACTGCACTGATGCATAAAGGAAGGAAGTATGTTTGGACTCCTGAATAAGAAACCACGTTTCAATTATTGAAGGAGAAGTTAACTTCAGCACCTATATTATCACTACCCGAGGGGAACGACGATTTTGCTATCTACTGTGACGCTTCGTGCCAAGGTTTTGGTTGTGTGTGATGCAATGGAATAAAGTTATCACTTAAGCTTCACATCAACTGAAGATACATGAATAGAATTATACGATCCATGATTTGGAGTTAGGTGCCATAGTTTTCGCACTTAAGATGTGGAGACAATATCTCTACGGAACCAAGTGTACTGTGTTCACCGATCACAAGTGTCTTCAGCATATTTTTGATCAGAAATATTTAAACATGAGGCAGAGAAGGTGGGTTGAGTTAATTAGTTACTACGACTGTGAAATTCGATATCATCCCGGAAAGGCTAGTGTAGTAGCTAATGCCTTGAGCCGGAAGGAAAGAGATAAGCCTATAAGAGTCCGAGCTCTAAATATGACTATCCGAACTAATCTCACTAAGCAAATTCTTTAGGCACAACAAGAAGCTTTAAAGGAAGAAAATGTGAAGGCTGAAAAGATAAAGGGTTTGGAAAAACAATTTGAAGTACGAGAGGATAGGACTCATTATTTTGCGGGAAGAATTTAGGTTTTGAAGTTTGGTGAACTAAGAGAGTTGGTGTAACGACCCAGAAAATTTCGACTTATTTTTAACTTAAATCTATAAATGATTTCATAATTCTGAGACGATAAGCAAAGTCTGTTATCCTGAGTCTCAAAATTTTTGAACTGTTTTCATAAATTCAGTTAACCTTTGACTATTACCAACGATTCACAAACAATTACTTGTAAATAAATATGAATATATTTAAATATATATATAAATAATAATTTAAAATATATTTAAAATAATATACGATATGTAAAATAATATACGATGTAAAATATATATATATATGAATATTACTTGTAAATATATAATGTTAGATTTTAAATTTACTTGTTTAAATGTATATAATTAATATATTTACTTACGTAATAAAACCTGTTTTTAAAATGTATTCATATATATATATATATATATATATATATATATATATATATATATATATATATATATATATATATATATATATATATATATATATATATAGTGGTAGGATCAAGAGGGAAGTAACCAAGCGGGGGGAAGCAATTTTTTTCGTTTTTTGAAAAAACTTTGTTCACGAACATTATAGATTGGATGAAAATAAGAACATTTAGAAAAGACACTTCGTGATGAATGTTATTATTTTGGCGGGAAAACGCTCGAAGAAGTAATATATAACAATTATCGTGTTTTTCGAGCGTATGTTGAGGTTTTAGACATTAGGGTTTAGATATTAGGGTTTAGATATTAGGGTTTAGAAATTTAGGGTTTAGGGTTTAGATTTAGGATTTAGATTGAGTTTTTAACACGAAAGGTTTAGAGTTTAGGGTTTAGGGTTTAGGGTTTAGGGTTTGGTGTTTTGGGTTTATGGAATAAACCCAAACACCAAACCCTAAACTCTAAACCCTAAACTCTAAATCGGGCTAAATTTTACTTCACAAAACATTAAAAAAAACGTTAACATTCTTCACAAACAATAGTATCTTGAATGTTATTTTTGTCGATCATTTTTCCGCCAAAATAATAACATTCATCACGAAGTGTCTTTTCTAAATTTTCTTATTTTCGTCCAATCTATAATGTTCGTAAACAAAGTTTTTTCAAAAAACGAAAAAAAAAAATTGCTTCCCCCGCTTCCCCCCGATTGGTTACTTCCCCATTGATCATGCCCCTATATATATATATATATATATATATATATATATATATATATATATATATATATATAGAAAATATTGAATATAAATGGTTTCGAGTAGATTTAGTCAACGGTTGTAATACTCGGTTCACATTTCGTTAGTGTTCATATAGATCTAACACGAATTTATGGAGATTTAAAATAAAAGTTAGTTCGTAAATAGATTACAGAGATTATAGGTTTGATGGAAATATTTTTATCGTTTTAGTTTAAATTTTAGTACTCCATACATATTAATTGGAACTGAAAACAAATATTAGACAAATATTTTTGATCACGTTTTTCGCAATTAATGACTGAAATTAATAAAGGTATTTAATTTAAAAATTGAGGATTTATGAAGACTTTTATCCGCCACTGATTAACAACGGAGCACGATTTAGTACTCCGTGAAAACAGTTGGTAGAAACAACAAAATGAATGGCTGCTTTACTATTCCTTTTCCATTTATCCATGTTTGATTTTGATTACAAATAATTACTATTATATTAATATATTATATTTTATATTATATAATTACTTTATCTATATTATATAGGGGCAGGATCAATGGGGAAGTAACCAATCGGGGGGAAGCGGGGGGAAGCAAAAAAATTTTTTCGTTTTTTGAAATAGCTTTGTTCACGAACGTTATAGATTGGATGAAAATATGAACATTTAGAAAAGATATTTCGTGATGAATGTTATTATTTTGGCGGAAAAACGATCGACAAAAATAACATTCAAGATAATATTGTTCGTGAAGAATGTTAACGTTTTTTTTCATGTTTTGTGAAGTGAAATTTAGTCCGATTTAGAGTTTATGGTTTATGGTTTAGAGTTTAGGGTTTAGGGTTTAGGGTTTGGTGTTTTGAGTTTATTCCATAAACCCGAAACACCAAACCCTAAACCCTAAACCCTAAACCCAAAACTCTAAACTGTTCGTGTTAAAAACTCAATCTAAATCCTAAATCTAAACCCTAAATTTCTAAACCCTAAACCCTAAATTTCTAAACCCTAATATCTAAACCCTATAAACCCTAATATCTAAAACCTCAACATACGCTCGAAAAACACGATAATTGTTATATATACTACTTCTTCGAGCGTTTTTCCGCTAAAATAAAAACAATTATCACAAAGTGTTTTTATTAAATGTTCATATTTTTATCCAATCTATAATGTTCGTGAACAAAGTTTTTTCAAAAAATAAAAAAAAAAAATTGCTTCCCCCCACTTCCCCCGATTGGTTACTTCTCTCTCTATCCTACCACATATATATATATATATATATATATATATATATATATATATATATATATATATATATATATATATATATATATATATATATATATATATATATACATACATACATACATACAGTGTTGTAAATCTCCCGAGATCTCTTCGAGATCTCCCCCGAGATCTCGTTTTTAGAAGGCAACCGAGACGAGATGTTCATCTCCCGAGATTTCTCGGTCAACGGGGTCAAACTTAGTCAAAACCACAATTTCTCGACATTTCTTGTTAATTTGTAAGATTTTCTTGTAAAATTCGTAATTTCTAACATTTTCTCGCTCATTTCTCTGATATTTTTGTAAAATCTCGTAAAAACGTATATAAATATACATATATTTATGTTTTTATGTATATTTTTATTAAAAAAAACTACAAAGTCAACGTAAGTCAACGTCCGAGATCTCCCCGAGATTATTCCGAGATGCCGAGATCTCCCTAAAAAGTCCAAACGAGATCTCCCCGAGATCCGAATTCTCCAACCTTGTATACATACATACATAATCTAAGCATATAGATAACGTATATCATTCATATTCCACCGATCACCTTCGTGAATCAAACCATTGCCGCCACCACCTCCGGCCCTCACCACCGTCCTCCATACCCACCACCATCACCACAAACACCCACCATCCTCCACCCTTACCATAATTGAAACCGCCACCACCTACATTACAAACACCATCAACCATCACAAACCTAGCACCCCTTTTCCTGTTTGATCCTTATGTTCTTCTGCTACTCTTCGAACCACACCACAGCCCACATGTCACCATGAGACCACCCACAAATACTACTTTTACCTTTCTGTTTCATTGGGAACTGCTGCTGTCCATCGTAAACTACCACAGCTCCATAACCACCACCATCAACTACTGTTACCACTACGCGTATGCTACCTACTGCTGCCTCATATTTCTATCGAGTTACAACCCATTTCAAATCATAATCACCACCACCATCGATAACCTGTTGCAATATTCCTGCTTTATTTTTTTCTGTTCGATCTCCAATCCAAACGACCGCTATTATTCATGTTTTCTGCTGTTAAAACGAGGAAGTTAAAATGACGAGAAATATTATGAACAGTGACAGTGATGAGAAACAATGATGATGAGAAACATATCATTCATTATCTTCAAACCATTAATATATTCCTGCTACTCGTCTGTTTCTATTTAAAACCGAACCCAAAATCCATCTCAAAACTCCACCTGCAGCTGCGTATGCTTTCTACTTCTGTTCACAGTGTGATTAGAAAGGAAGATGATATGCTATAATAATGGTGATGAAGGATACCGAATGAATGATGATGAGTCACGTAAGAGAGTATGATGATGATGGAACCGAGAAGAAGACGATGTGCATAGATTACAAACTTTATCGTTTAGATTTTATGTATTTTGATCAGTCCACTAAGCAAGCTAGGCCTAACTTTCTTAAGCCCAATCTCTTCTACTTAGATTCATAAACATGATGGGCTTCTGATGGGCTAAAAATGCTGCGGCCCATTAAGCTTTAGTGAACTTTGATTTAGACTAGTTGATGATTAGCGACTGTGAGATGATGTTAATGGCGAGATTGTGATGATGTTAACGATGATGAAGTAAAGTTGATGATACAATGATGATGATGATGTGATCATGATGATGATGATTACGGGATAGTTAACAATGATGATGATAACGGTATATGGTGATAGATGAGAATGATGATAATGGTATGATATTAGGGATGATGATTATGATGAATGATGATGATGATGCATGGTATAATACAATAATTCTTAATATTAGTATTATTATTATTATTAATATTATTATCATTATTATTATTATTATTATTATTATTATTATTATTATTATTATTATTATTATTATTATTAGAACTATTATTATTATTATTATTACTACTAATATTATTATCATCATTAATATTATTATTATGATTAGTATTATTATTAACATTAATATTAATATAATGAAATATTATTATTATTATTATTATTATTATTACTACTATTATTACCATGAATATTATTATTATAAAGTATTATTAGAATTAAGAATTATTATCAAAATTATTGTTTTTATTGTAAAAATAACACAACTTTTTATTTTATTATTATTAATATCATTATCATGATTTTTATATATTTTATTATCATTTTTATTATTATTATTATTATTATTATTATTATTATTATTATTATTATTATTATTATTATTATTATTATTATTATTATTATTATTATTATTATTGTTGTTGTTATTATTATTATTATTACTATTATTATTATTATTATTATTATTATTATTATTATTATTATTATTATTAAAAGGATTAAAATTAAAATTTATTATGATTTAAAAGAATTATTAATATCATTATTATTATTATCATTATTATTATTTTTATAACAAATTATTAATATAATGCAAATTATATATATATATATATATATATATATATATATATATATAATAATTAATATTTATACACATAGTTATATTAATATATATATATATATATATATATATATATATATATATATATATATATATATATATATATATATATATATATTAATATAACTATGTATATAAATATTAATTATTTTATATATATATATATATATATACAAAATATATAATTTAAGATATAATATATAAATAAAATATATATTTTAATTGGGATTTAGTATAACTACAACACTTAATATATAAATATTATACAATAGACGAAATTATTTGATTTCCATTATTTGTGTTAATATATATACTTGATATATGTTCGTGAATTCGAGGCCAACCCTGCATTGTTCAGTTCCGTCATATGCATATTTTTGCTACAAAATACAGTATCATGAGTTTCATTTTCTCCTTTTTTAAATGCTTTTACAATATATATTTTTTAGGTGAGAATACATGAAATACTTTTATAAATGTTTGATGAAATAGACACAAGTAAAACATTCCTCGAATGAATTGTTATACCGGATATCCTTGTTTATTTAGCTTGGTATCCTAAGAATTAGTAAACTGGCCACTAACTGACGTGAATCATAAAGGTAGATCTATGGGCTTTGACACGCCCCAGTCAGAGAATTTGAACTGCTTTAGTACTTCGATGTTTATACAGATGAGATACACGTATTATAGACGAGAGGTTCTGTATATTTTGGGGATATTCTATATGCATTTTTGTTAATGTCGGTTACCAAGCAATGTTATAGAGAGAATGATTTTATACACAGGTTATGTGTATAATTTTTGTACACAAGATATGTGTACGGTTATTAAAAATCGCGAAGCAACCTACAGGAGAGAAAAGGGTACGTAACTGCCTCTGCTAAGCATTTATGAAAAATCTTTTTGTACACGGGATTAGTGTACTGTATTTAAAAATCCCGAGGCAACCTACGGGGGAGAATAGGATACGGACCTATCTTTGCTAGGCAAATTAAAATCTTGTGATCTATTAAAATTATTGAAATTATTATTTATGATAAACCTATGAACTCACAAACCTTTTGGTTGACAATTTTAAGCATGTTTATTGTGCATTTGCTTATTTTAAAGATATTACTTGGAGTCATTCATGACATATTTCAAAAGACGTTGCATTGAAGTCACTGAGTTCAAAAAGATTTTTAATAAGTAAATGACAGATTAGTCATTCATATTATGGGAAACATATATCATTTGTATAAAAAGGTTATATTTTGAAATGAGTTTGTCTTTTAAAATGAATGCAATGTTTGTAAAACATATTGTATAGAGGTCAGTACCTCGCAATGGGACCAGATGTTGATGTATTCGTCCATATGGATTTGGACGGGTCGCTTCAGTTGGTATCAGAGCGTTGGTCATTAGCGAACCAGATTTTACATTAGTGTGTCTAATTGGTCTTTGTTAGGATGTATTAGTGATTCTGAACTTCGACCATGTCTGCATGTCAAAAGTTTTGCTTATCATTGTTGTCGAAAAATTTCATGTTCATCATCTTAAGTCTTGACAAGTGTTTTTGCATTTATTGCATACATGGTGTATAGACGAATCATATCATATCATATCTATTACAGTGGATCTTATTTAGCGCTTTCCGTAATTCCCTCCGTAATTTAAGGAATCCTGGTATTATATATATGTGTATATATATATATATATACATATATATATATATATATATATATACATATATATACATATATATATATACATACATATATATATATATACATATATATATATATATATATATATATATATATATATATATATATATATATATATATATATATATATATATGTATATGTATATGTATATATATATATATCAATGCATATTATGCAATGTAAATACCATCCAACTATCATTTGCTACCACCAATCTTTTCATACAAAAAATCTTTTTCCGTGATCGCATAAGATGGCCTCTCGAATAGACCAAGTTCCTCTAGCTCCGAATACAGCATGACGGGAGCGCACCAACTGATCAACTACCGTGATTTCTTTAGAAAATGGGGATGGGTTCGCGAAATACTCACCCTATTGAGAAATGAAGATGGTACTCCATATCACGAGCTGAACTTACCGCCTAACGTCGGAGTACTCGATCCGCTTACCGACGAACCTGTTAGGAACACTGTTTTCGCTCTTTTCTCAAGAATTTTCTACCTCGAAGGTCGCCTCACTACAGTCAAAGAAAGTATTCGGCCACTACTCCCAAATGCTAACCAGGTGGGATTGTTAGAAGAAGTTAGGAGACTTCAAACTAAATATCAAGAATTGACAAGCCTTATAGAAGAATGGGTAGGACTAATTTATAGACTCGAGGGTAAAGTAGAAACCCTGCAGGAGACGGTGTACGATATGGAAACTAGGATCGCATCTACTACACAGGTACCACAAGCAATACCAATGATATCGACTAAAAAATCACGTTTTCACCCCGGTATTAAGGCCCAAAAACAAGAACGATTCAGAATTTTTAGGCAAAATACTCACTTCGTCAGTTAGAATTGAAGAACAAGTAATTACGAAGATGGTGCAAAAAGAATCAAGAGAATCGGAGCTAAAACAAAGATTCTAGAGAGAAAATGGTGAAAGACAAGAAATCAAGTTACGATCCAGGGAAATCAGGCTGACCATGCCAGCAAACGGCCTGCCATACGGCTTGCCAAACGACCTGCCAGTATGGCAAACGGCCAGATCAAACGGGCTCGATAAACGGCTTGCCTTAGCAAACGGCCTCCAAAAACGGCCTGCCAAACGGCCTGCCAAATGGCCTGCCAGCCGTTTGTAGGCAAAAATCTTGTTTATTTAAAGGGTCTTTGTCATTTATTCCCACACACACTTCAATTCACTTCTTTCTCTCTCTTGTAAAATATTAGTCATACTCTCAAGGCCTTTGACTCCGTGCGGGAAACCTAGTACCTGGAGAAGAACGCCGAATATTGTATTAGGATCGGTCTGGAGTCTTGAAGTTGTCACTTTTGTATTCAGAACTCGTTTAATCTACTGGTACTTCTATCCCTTATCTTTATATAATGTCTTCTATCATTATGTTATGTGATATTGTTGCCATGATTAGCGAGTAGTTATCTTTAGTGTATGCTATGATGTAAGCACTTATAATGCCGAAATAATATTATGGTCTGTGTATGCTGTTGAAATGCTTTCCAATTATGCTTTAAACTCAATCGCTTTTCCAACTAATAGAACGTAGTTATTGGCTCTGTTATTGGGAAGTCGCGAACCCCGATTCAGAGTACACTATCTGTGTCACCCCTTGGTAAGAGAAGTTTATCGGATACAATGTTAGATCGAATGAGGCACACCGGTTGTAGTAAGTCTATCAAGCTTTGGATTCCGACTGAGGACTCTTTCGTAGTGAAACATCTGACTAGACCCTTAGTACATTGTCGGTCTCAGACCATGCTAGTGTAGTCACCAAGCATATAAACTTCGTACGTGCATGCTGAAGCACAGCGGTTGTTGTAAGCTGTACCTCTACTAAGTAAGGCCATGGAACCCGGTTAGTGTTGACTAGTACACTGCACCATAACGTGGTCTCAAGCATTGCACCCCGCTTGAGGGATTCTTAGTTAATTAAGGAACTATTTGTTTAGACACATAAAGGATTGGACCGTTAGGATAACTGAACGTGTTCATGGAAGTCAGCTTGACTTGGCCATGGTGTTCTTTATGGTTAAACTCTTTTTAAGGGCCTAACTATCTTTTAAAACCAATCATTAACGAAAGCATTGAAACACATCACCTCTCTCGGATATGGCAAACCATGTATTACTTAAGAAAGTTTAGACCATTGTGGAATGTTAATACGTCACCCAATCGAGTCGCTCAATTGGATGAGCCGTCTGAACGTGTATGCCTGTAGTCAGACTACACGGGCGTCGGGGGTAAGGGATGTTGCTGTCTATTCAGAATCTTCAAGCCTAACGCAGTACCCAGTGACATGTCTTATGACAGGGGCATTTAGGACCAGTGTAATAAATACAAGGCCTCTGCCTATTCATGAGCCAGCATTCAATAACCTCGGCAGAATAACTGATGAAGTCATAGTATGCACTCACTTTAACCTTATCTGAATTACGAATTTTATCGCATTTACTTTATCTGTCTTATAAATTAGAAAATCCCAAAATTAAGTAACCACTACTCCTTCCTAACTATCTTAGGCTTAAATATAGGTTCAATTCTACTAATATCTCAAAAATACGTGATAGGTCAAATCATGCTGAGATTGAGAGAAATGATAAGATAGAATGAGTTTCGGTATGTAAGAAGGAGACTCGGTATGAGAGAGAATCGGTAAAATTACATTCCACAGCTTCTAGAACTCAGTTACAATACAATGGCTATCTAATTAGGACTACTTAGGTTCCTTATATAGCCCTCTTCTAAGGAACCTTCATTTAAGCTTAATTCACATTAACACTATACAACTTCGGGGTCCTAACAATCTCCCCCTTAGTGTTAAATGTGAACTTTACAATATAATCCTATCTAAAACATCTAAAGGAACTTTGTTCCTCTGAAGTGAACTTTAGATTTGAATCCCTTGAGATTCTCATATCTTCGTATATTCACTCTTGTTTTGAGACAGCTTTTCAATCTTGTGAGAATGTATTTGACAATCTCATTATCTTCAGTTGAATAGCAGTTATTGATCAGTCTCCATTTCATGTATTTGAAAGCATACATCAACTTTTCGACTGAGAATCTTCTGAAATATGAGACTCTGATGAAGATCTTTGTATAGTGAGAATTGACAAATGCAAACCCATATGGACAGTCGCTCACTTCAAGTAAGGACATGTATCTTAGCTCTTCAATCACTTGATTTGGCGGTTTGATTCCAAGCTTTTTGTGTCCAGATTCCAATCCCATTTGAAAATCATGAACAGACATCCATCTCATCGAATCAAGAATAAACCTGTAGACTGCCTTCATTGCAGTAGCATGATAACTTGTTGCAGATTCATTCAAGTTAATCAAATAATTGTAAATGAAAATAATGTCGTCCATCTTCAATTTATCAAAATCCGCTTCTGAAAACTGATAATCCTCATCATCCATTCTTGTAACTTGAAACAATGGCATCTTCACTCCATCCTTATTAATCATCAAAACCTTATTTATGCTTTTGATCTCTGAATTCTGCTGAATTTGAAGTTTCTCTTCATTCTTCAATTTGAATTTATTGCGAACACTCAGATAAGCTTTGAGATATTCTGGCTTCTTATGATATTTCCATGCACCCAGAACACTTATTGATGCAGAAAGGACGAGATCAGAATCACCATAGATTCTATACGCTTGTTGTTCAATGAATGGTGAACGAAGAATCGTTTTCTCTTCATCCTCACTTAGTTGGTAATCAGCATCACGCTCAAGAACAATCTCTGCAGTTTGAAATGGAACATTCAAATCAGGAGGAGTCGTAGTATCTTCTTTGCCATTAGAGAAAATCTCCTTTTCAAAGTATATTCCAAATTCATCAGTGTAACGACCCAAACCAACCCGCGAACAAACCACGTGAAAATACAAAATAAAAAAAAAATTTGCTGCACAGTGAACTGGCGCGGCGCGCCAGGATGGCCGCGCGGCGCGCCATTCTGGTCTGTCCGGAAAGTCTCAAAATGCGAAAAAGATTGACTAGTTCCCGACACTTTTAGACGAAACGCTTTTTACCATACATCCAAATATGTAAAACTAACATGTTTCAAATATAAAATCAATGTTTTATAGGCGGGGCCCACATCGGCCGTTTTACGAGTTTAATACAATTTACGAGTTTCGACCACCAAAAAGTTTAAGTTCCAAACTACACAATGAGCATGGCATTTGGGATTAAACTACCCAACTATCGGTCAAACTCCAAGAGCTACTAAAGCCAAACGCGTCCCCTAGCATCAAGCGGGATCTCTAGTCCAAAACGATGCCCTTACCCTTATCCAAAACCGAACCTATAAAATGATAAACAACGAGAGGGTAAGCAAAGCTTACTGAATGCAATAATTATACGAATACATATATAATTATACCTACTTGCATACACTTACACACCAAACCGCAAACACGCTAGCATACACACTTAGCTTACCGTCACAATAACGAGCTATAAATCACCAATACTACAAGTTAGCATAATAACCGCATATGAATATAACTCGAATAATATAATATGCTTACAACACAAATAACCATGGTCGACCAATAGTACAAGGGAACGGCGCTCGCGAAAACGCCATCGGTGTTCATAACATCCGTTAGGGCACTTAACACCTCGCACCACTAACCCCTAGGGTGGCACCTTAACACCTCGGCACATCACCCCGAGTGGCATCTTAACACCTCGATGCATCACTCATTATTTTTACGGAGTGGTGTCTTAACACCTCGACCCTACACTCCTAGGTGGCATCTTAACACCTCGATGCTACACCCGAGTGGCATCTTAACACCTCGATGCTACACTCTTCACGTGAAACGTGGTGTCTTAACACCTCGACACTACACATTTCACGCTACAACAAATAGATACATTATATACCTACACATATAATTATTCCACTCACCTCAAAGTCTTGTGAAAAGATACCCGAGCTTGCAAGACCTCAAAGTAACGTACCTATCATATTATACACATCATCAAACGCAAACTCAAGTCGGTCAACCAAACCCTTTCACCATTCTAAGCCATTTTGACCCAATGGTGAAAATTTCAACCCATTTGCACCCTTAACCCTAAATTGGGTCAAGACACACCAAAACCCCAAATCATTCGTCAAGATGGGTTTAAAACACATTTAGGTCACAAGGCTAACTTGTTTTCATAATTGCTAGGCTACTTAGGTCATTAAAGACTCATTTGACCCATTTCAAGGTCAACACACCCATTTGGGTCATCCATACCCAATAACACCCATTTACATATTATTAAAGTGTTCTAGCACTAACTAACTAAATTTAAGACTCAAAAGTCCAATTAACACATTCAAACCCTAGGTTAGTCATCAATGAGCCTTCATAACCCATATTCACCCAAAATCCCCAAAATACTAACAAAATGGGTCTTTGGTTCATCACTAGCCCAAACCCTAACCCTTAAAGCAATTAAAGTAAGAAATTGGGTTTTATAACTTACCAACACAATCACCACGTAGCTATCGACTAGATGAACGACTTTATAACTCGCACTAAGACCCGATTCAACCTCCTTCTTCCTTTAATGGAGCTTTCTCACTCTAGAAATGCACTCTCTCTCAAGAATTGAATTGAAGATGATAAGGTGGTTGTGAAAGGAGTAAATGAGCTCCCAAAACTGATCTAAGGCATTTAATTCGGCCCTTAAGTGATTTTACCAAATTGCCCTCAAAATATCTAATTTAAAAAGAAGAAAGGAATCTGTCGCAGACAGATGGCGCGGCGCGCCACCTAGCCGCGCGGCGCGCGACCTCCCAGTTCAGCATCTTTTGTCTTTTTAATTATGTGCAACAAAAACCCCAAACTTGAGTAACTCATATACACATATGTACACTACGAATATTCGGGTCTTACAACTCTCCCCCACTTATTCGGATTGCGTCCTCGCAATCCAAGCCGCATGACACGAGGGAAGATAAACTAACACGAACTCTTCGGGCTCCCAAGTGAACTCAGAACCTTTACTTCGTCGCAATTGAACCTTAAAGGTCCTCACCTCTTTATTCCTCAACATTTTCACCTTCTCGTCAAGGATAGCAATCGGTTCTTCGACATATTCTAACTTGTTGTTTAGCTCGATCTCGTCTAAAGGCATCCATGAGGAATCATCCGCAAGACACTTACGGAGGTGGGAAACATGAAATGTATTATGGATCCCCGCAAGCTCTTCGGGTAATTCTAATCGATATGCAACTTCACCAACACGAGCTAAAACCTTGAACGGTCCAATAAACCGAGGAGCTAACTTTCCCCATTTTCGAAATCGAATAATACCTTTCCATGGCGAAACCTTAAGCATCACCATATCGCCTTCTTGGAACTCAATCAATCGCCTACGTCTATCGGCATACGACTTTTGCCTATCTTGAGCCTTCTTCAAATGTTCCCGAATCAAATCGATCTTGCTATTAGTCTCTAAAACCAAATCGGTACTCCCGATCTCTCTTTGACCCACTTCTCCCCAACAAACGGGAGTTCGACACCTACGCCCATAAAGCATTTCGTAAGGTGGCATCCCGATACTAGTATGATAACTATTATTGTACGAGAATTCCACCAAAGGCAAATGCTCATCCCAACTACCACCGAAGTCAATGATGCATGCTCGTAACATATCTTCCAAAGTTTGATTCGTACGTTCGGTTTGACCGTCCGTTTGAGGATGATACGCCGTGCTCAACTTCAATTGTGTACCCATATCTTCATGAAACTTTTCCCAAAACCGAGATGTAAAACGGGTATCTCGATCCGAAATAATAGATATAGGAACCCCATGTCGCGAGACCACTTCCTTGATAAAAAAATTAGCCAAGGTCTCCGACGATATCGCTTCTTTAATGGGAAGAAACAAAGCGCTTTTTGTCAATCGGTCAACTATAACCCAAATCGAATCGAATTGGGTTCTCGCCGTTTTAGGTAACTTTGTAATGAAATCCATGGTAATGTGCTCCCATTTCCATTTCGGGATTTCTAACGGTTGCAACTTACCATACGCCTTTTGGTGTTCGGCTTTTACTTGTAAACACGTGACACATTGCTCAACATACTTCACAACATCACGTTTCATGCCCGGCCACCAATAATCTTTCTTCAAGTCATGATACATTTTTGTCGCGCCCGGATGAATGGAATATTTTGACTTATGTGCTTCATCAAGTAGCACCTGTCGGTAATCACCCATCTTAGGCACCCACACCCTTCCTTGAAAGGACAACAAACCACGCGGCCCCATAGTAATGAACTCCAATTGGCCCACGATTCGTTCCACATGCTTATTGTGAACGTAAGCCTCTATTTGAATCTCGCCAAGTTTCTCAAGAAAATCGTTGGAAATAATCAAACGTAACGACCCCACTTTTATCGCCGGATGTTGACTCTTTCGACTCAACGCATCCGCGACAACATTCGCCTTACCCGGATGATAAAGTATTTCACAATCGTAATCTTTCACCACATCCATCCACCTACGTTGGCGATAATTCAAATCTCGTTGATTAAAGAGATGTTTCAAACTCTTATGATCCGAATAAATCGTACACTTGACACCATACAAGTAATGGCGCCAAATTTCCAACGCATGCACTACCGCCACCAACTCAAGATCATGAGTCGGATATCTTGTTTCGTGTTCCTTTAATTGTCGAGAGGCATAAGCGATGACTTTACCTCTTTGCATTAGAACACACCCGAGCCCATTTAGCGAAGCATCACAATAAACCGTCATATCTTCCACACCTTCCGGTAATACTAACACCGGAGCTTGACACAACTTCACTTTTATCAATTGAAAAGCAATTTCTTGTTCGTTCTCCCAAATAAACTTAGCATTCTTCCTCGTCAACTTCGTTAATGGAGAAGCAATCTTAGAAAAGTCTTGGATAAACCGACGATAATAACCGGCCAATCCGAGAAAACTTCGGATTTTCGTAGGTGTAGTCGGTCGTCCCCAACTCTTCACCGTCTCTATCTTCCCCGGATCTACTTGAATACCGTCTTTGTTCACAATATGACCAAGGAATTGGACTTCCCTTAGCCAAAATTCACATTTGGAGAACTTAGCATACAACTTCTCCTTTCGTAGCGTCTTCAATACTTCACGCAAATGACGTTCATGCTCGTTCATACTTTTTGAGTAGACTAGTATGTCATCAATGAACACTATTACCGACTTGTCCAACATAGGTTGGCACACTCGGTTCATAAGATCCATGAATGCCGCCGGTGCATTCGTAAGGCCAAAAGGCATCACCACAAACTCAAAATGCCCATACCGCGTTCTAAAAGCCGTTTTCTCAATATCTTCCTCACGGACCCGCATTTGGTGATAGCCGGACCGTAGGTCGATCTTAGAGAAATACGTTGCACCTTGAAGTTGATCAAATAAATCGTCAATCCTAGGTAATGGATAAAGATTCTTGATCGTCACTTTATTCAACTCACGGTAATCAATGCACATACGCATACTACCATCTTTCTTCTTCACAAATAACACCGGAGCGCCCCACGGTGAAGCACTCGGTCGAATAAAACCCTTCGCGAGCAATTCTTGAATTTGATTTAACAACTCTTGCATCTCCGTTGGCGCTAAACGATAAGGAGTTTTAGCAATGGGGGTAGCCCCCGGAACCAACTCGATGCGAAATTCAACTTGTCTTTCCGCCGGAACACCCGGTAATTCGTCCGGAAAAACGTCTTCGAAATCACTAACAACCGGAATTCCACGAATGGGTGGCGGCTCATCACGAGTATCAACAACATGAGCAAGGAAAGCCATGCCGCCAGTAACAACATGACGATGTGCACGTGCAAAAGTGCATATCGGCACCGGTCTCCTCCGCCTATCACCATGAATAATCAACTCTCCCCCACTTGGGGTCTTCACACGAATAAACTTATCATGGCATGAAATATCGGCTCTATAACGATCAAGCCAATCCATACCAATGACAATATCAAAGTCACCCAAGGTCATTGGAATAAGATTAATTTTAAAGGTTTCGGCACCAAAAATAACATCACAATTTTCACACACATCAACCAGTAGCACCGTCTTGCCGTTCGCTATTTCGACTTCTACCGGACGACTCAACTTAGCTAATGGTCTATCAAGTTTAGGCACAAATTTAGGAGACACAAACGACAAATTTGCACCGCTATCAAAAAGAATCCTCGCCGGATTAGAATTAACCATGAAAGTACCTGAGACAACTTCGTTCGATTGTTTGGCTTCATCATTAGTCATCAAGTAGTTGCGACCCCTAGCCGTACCCGCCGCCTTCTCTAACCGCTTCACATTATCATTTCGCAAATCGAGACACTCCGGCTTCTTATGCCCCTCTTTGCCGCAATTAAAACAAGTGATTTTGTTTCCGGAACGTGGTTTCGGACACTCACGAGCCATATGACCAGGTTGCCCACAGTTGTAGCACGTATAAGAAAACCCGCCGGTAGTGCCCTTCTTCGCACTATTGACACTTTCGGCCCCCCTCTTGCTCTTGCTCTTCTTGCTTGAGGCGTTAGAGTAACTAGAACCTTCAAACTTTCTTTTGGAAAACATGAAATCACTCTTTCTTGGAACCTCCGGCTCAAAACCCCGAGCCAACTCGAACAATTCATCAAAAGACTTAGCCATGCCCCGACTAATCTTCCCCTTGTACTCATCATTCAAAGTACGGTAGAAATCCTTCATGAGCTTATGATCATCACCCACATATTCCGGGCAAAAACGAGTCTTTGCCAAGAATGTAGACTTGAGGGTAACCAAATCCATGGAACCTTGTTGCAAATGGTGCAACTCGTCCCGGATTCTATCGAGATCGGATGAAGTTCGGTATTCTCTAAAAAATTCTTTCTTGAACTCCTCCCATGTCAAGCCCATACATTGTTCTTCACCATACAAGTTGATTTTATCGTCCCACCACAACTTAGCTTCTTCGCGTAACATGCTAGAACCATACCTCGTCTTCCTTTCGGGAGGACATTCCGCGGTACGGAAAGCTCCCTCAATATCGGAGATCCAACATGTACTTTTTAAAGGATCCCGCACCCCATTAAACATCGGGGGTTGAGTATCCTTGAAGTTATTGTAGTGGAAGTCCCGCCTTCCTTCACCTCCTTCACCGCGAGGGTAGATATTCCTAGCGTCAAGGGCCTCTTCGATAGTGGCCTCCATTCGTTCATTAATTAGATCGGTTATTTGCTCATCAACCGAATCTTGGAAGACCTTTTGAACGTCCGCAAGAAAATCCGATTTTAACTTCTTAAAGATGGCCTCAACCTTGGTTGAGAACTCGATGTCCCCGCTTGTACTTCCATTATCCTGTTCGGGACCGTTTCTCGTCTTCATTCTATAAAACGAATTAGGTTAAACCACAAAACGGAAGGACAGATTACATATATACATACATACATGCCACACTACTCCATCTCGCTCAACAATCGTCGTACATTACTTGTTTGACACGATTTGCACTCGTAGTGATGGAAGCTAGTCATTACTACGCGAGCACGTCGAGTTAACTCGCTAGTACAACGTCCATCTCGCTTGATGATTGCTAAACACAACACAACAAATAGCGCATGATTAGTTCACATAAACCTATGCACTAACCATCCCGATCCGACCCAAGGTCCTACAAGTCCCGCATAAACGCGCACACAAAAAGTCTAAGTCTAGGCGCCTATCTCAAGTCACCTAAATCCCTTAGACCATGCTCTGATACCACTTGTAACGACCCAAACCAACCCGCGAACAAACCACGTGAAAATACAAAAAAAAAAAAAATTTGCTGCACAGTGAACTGGCGCGGCGCGCCAGGATGGCCGTGCGGCGCGCCATTCGGGTCTGTCCGGAAAGTCTCAAAATACGAAAAAGATTGACTAGTTCCCGACACTTTTAGACGAAACGCTTTTTACCATACATCCAAATATGTAAAACTAACATGTTTCAAATATAAAATCAATGTTTTACAGGCGGGGCCCACATCGGCCATTTTACGAGTTTAATACAATTTACGAGTTTCGACCACCAAAAAGTTTAAGTTCCAAACTACACAATGAGCATGGCGTTTGGGATTAAACTACCCAACTATCGGTCAAACTCCAAGAGCTACTAAAGCCAGACGCGTCCCCTAGCATCAAGCGGGATCTCTAGTCTAAAACGATGCCCTTACCCTTGTCCAAAACCGAACCTATAAAATGGTAAACAACGAGAGGGTAAGCAAAGCTTAGTGAATGCAATAATTATACGAATACATATATAATTATACCTACTTGCATACACTTACACACCAAACCTCAAACACGCTAGCATACACACTTAGCTTACCGTCACAATAACGAGCTATAAATCACCAATACTACAAGCTAGCATAATAACCGCATATGAATATAACTCGAATAATATAATATGCTTACAACACAAATAACCATGGTCGACCAATAGTACAAGGGAACGGCGCTTGCGAAAACGCCATCGGTGTTCATAATATCCGTTAGGGCACTTAACACCTCGCACCACTAACCCCTAGGGTGGCACCTTAACACCTCGGCACATCACCCCGAGTGGCATCTTAACACCTCGATGCATCACTCATTATTTTTACGGAGTGGTGTCTTAACACCTCGACACTACACTCCTAGGTAGCATCTTAACACCTCGATGCTACACCCGAGTGGCATCTTAACACCTCGATGCTACACTCTTCACGTGAAACGTGGTGTCTTAACACCTCGACACTACACATTTCACGCTACAACAAATAGATACATTATATACCTACACATATAATTATTCCACTCACCTCAAAGTCTTGTGAAAAGATACCCGAGCTTGCAAGACCTCAAAGTAACGTACCTATCATATTATACACATCATCAAACGCAAACTCAAGTCGGTCAACCAAACCCTTTCACCATTCTAAGCCATTTTGACCCAATGGTGCAAATTTCAACCCATTTGCACCCTTAACCCTAAATTGGGTCAACACACAACAAAACCCCAAATCATTCGTCAAGATGGGTTTAAAACACATTTAGGTCACCAGGCTAACTCGTGTTCATAATTGCTATGCTACTTAGGTCATTAAAGACTCATTTGACCCATTTCAAGGTCAACACACCCATTTGGGTCATCCATACCCAGTAACACCCATTTACATATTATTAAAGTGTTATAGCACTAACTAACTAAATTTAAGACTCAAAAGTCCAATTAACACATTCAAACCCTAGGTTAGTCATCAATGAGCCTTCATAACCCATATTCACCCAAAATCCCCAAAATACTAACAAAATGGGTCTTTGGTTCATCACTAGCCCAAACCCTAACCCTTAAAGCAATTAAAGTAAGAAATTGGGTTTTATAACTTACCAACACAATCACCACGTAGCTATCGACTAGATGAACGACTTTATAACTCGCACTAAGACCCGATTCAACCTCCTTTTTCCTTTAATGGAGCTTTCTCACTCTAGAAATGCACTCTCTCTCAAGAATTGAATTAAAGATGATAAGGTGGTTGTGAAAGGAGTAAATGAGCTCCCAAAACTGATCTAAGGCATTTAATTCGGCCCTTAAGTGATTTTACCAAATTGCCCTCAAAATATCTAATTTAAAAAGAAGAAAGGAATCTATCGCAGACAGATGGCGCGGCGCGCCACCTAGCCGCGCGGCGCGCGACCTCCCAGTTCAACATCTTTTGTCTTTTTAATTATGTGCAACAAAAACCCCAAACTTGAGTAACTCATATACACATATGTACACTACGAATATTCGGGTCTTACAATCAGTTGGAGATGTCAAGTTAACAAATTTATGATCATTGAATTCATTGGCGATACTCGATGACCCCTTCAAAATATCTTCAATGTTGTCAAAGTTTTGATTGTTCTCTTGAGATGACTTATTCTCTGATTGATCAGCTGTATCCATAATCATTAACATCCCTGAGTCACCCTCTCTCTGACTTTCTGATTCATCTAGAAAACTTTCACACTGGATTTCCTCAATTTCATCACTACCGGAATCAGATATATCAACAACATCTTTATCCTTCTGTTGACTAGATGCACCAGCTTCATAACCACTGGACCGATGACCACTTTGTCTATTCTCCCCCTCATGAAGATTTTCAGGATTGAAATCATCATGATCAGTGAATTGGTCCAGGTGACTTGCATGGAGAGAAAGGATACAATATCCTTGCTTGCTCAAGATAAATCATCATAGTCTCGCGAACTTCATCAAGATCAGTCCGTTTAGCAAACTCAGCAAGATAGAGCTCCTCCACCTCATTGTCAGAGAGATACTGTAATCCATATCTATTTGAAATTCGAGAAGGTGACCTAGTTGGTGAAACACTAGTGTAACCATGAACAATAGCAGCATCAGCAGTAACTGTTGAAGGTGATGTCGATGGAAGTGTTTGAGTTGCCGTGAGGGCAGGTAAAGATGATTGTACGGTAGTATTCTTATATGTAGGGCTGTACATACTACTAGTTAGATTCGTGATATCCCCTTCTGATGGAGGTTGGGTAACAACCGGAGTCATCACCGGCGAAGTTTCTTTCGAAGCATCCGCCTCCATGACTTTAGTCTCATGGGACTCTGACAGAGTAGAAGAACTACCCATCGGTTTAGCTCTCGCAGAGATATTGCTATCTCTGACTCCCGAAATCATTGATATACCATGAGGTGGCACATCTCTTTCAGTTAAAGACTCTTCCTCCAGACCCTGAGATTCAAAATCTGAAAGATAAGTGGTTTGATCCAATGGATCACTTTCATGAATCAAGGGATCAGTCTGCTGGAACTCTGATAAATATCCCGAAGGATTGTCATGTTGACTCGTTTCCATGGGACGCGGCAGATCTCCCTCATTAAGATAAGCCGAACCTCAGACCCTGTTGTACGTTGAGGCACAAGAGGATTTCCAGCCGATACGCAGGGTGCCTTTTTAAGATTTTTCGGCTCCCCTTCGGCCGTTCTGGACTTCAATGATTGAGTTTCCTCAATCAATTGAGTCAATGCAGACTTTACTGCAGAGGAATACTTTACTTCCTTAGATGCTGAAGCATCTTGCTTTGTAGGATTTATTCTTAAGTCCTGTTTAGGTTGGATGGGCTTAGTGGTCTTTTTACCATCCGTGCGTTTAGATCTCTTGCCTACCGAAGCTTGCACTTTATTTAGCGTAGGGCTTACTGTTATTATTGGATGTGATACGGAGATGGGTGAGGGTGACCTAATTGGCTCTAGGTCTTGGTCTGTATCACCAACGGTTATAGTAACTGTTTGGCAGACGATAGGTGTTGAAGTCCTAGATCTAGTTACTCGTTGGGTTGGCGGAGTCTGAATCATCTCATCAGGCATATATCGAGTTCTCTTAGGAGAATGTTCGGGCGACGATTCAGATGCTGTTGCTGAAGTGTCGGTGTCACTGCTCACTTCGGGTGTTGTGGAAAGGGTTGGTTCAATCCTAGTTGAACTAGGTTCCCTGATCCTCACAGGTTGAGCTTGGTGTGCTGCCCTAGATCGTTTGAGGTTCACCCTAAGTGGAGGATTAGCTGGTCCGGTTGGTTGAACTACAGGTTCTTCTACAACCTTGGGGCTGGAACCGCGGCGGGTTTAACTTGTTCTTGTTGTACCGGGTTCGGAAGAGGTATTCCTACAGCCTCAAAATAAGAACGCATACGAGCGTCTTGGGGTTCAGCTAGCCTCACGAGCCAATTTGGAATCGGCGCAGTGAATTCATTATCAGATACCATCGGAGTATTCATCTTCAGCTCCCCAAATCGTTTCATCTGTAATCCATGTGTACCTGGTACAAATATATTTGAATTTCTGCAAGCATTTATAGCATCATGGATAAAGATACAGAAAAACCTTTCGCAAGGGATGTATGAACCCCTTGGCTTATCAACTTAAGCTTGAACCAAATCCCATAATAGTTCTGCATAGTCAGGAGCTTCTACTCTTATGAAAGAGTAGAACAACTTCAGCATTGGCACAGTCAGGCTGTCAGATCCACTCCTTGTCATCAGTAAGCATCTGTTGATGATTGAGAAGATCACATACCACCTTGAGTGCAGATATTTCTTCTGAAACTTAGCCGGAGGAACATTGCGGACTCCAACATAACCAAGATCAAAGACAGATGACATCATCTGCTGAGTAGCAGGAAAAGCAGGAGCATTCTGCACAACAGGAAGTATGAATATCCTCCTGAAATCAGCCTTAGTGATACTCCTCCTCCCTTGAACTCCTCTCAGTTGAAATTCAAAACGAGCTTGTGTTCCCTCTGGATTTTCAGCAGTAGGTTGTGTGGCTTCCACAAACCTAATTGTTCTATTAAGTAGCTCCATATTTGTTACAGGTACACTGACTGTAGAGTTTAGAGCAGGCCACAGAGTGTGCCTCTCAAGTATTGCAGTCCAGTAGTTGCAGGGAATGTTCGTTTCAGAGTTGATGAAGTGATTGTTCATCATTTAGCTTTATAAATAAGAAATAGAAGACCACAAGATATTTAACGTAAAGCATATATCTCTATTCTTATTTGCCTTTGAAATCTTTTGTATATGTTTTATCTTTTATATTTTATGATTTTTATGGTTTTTCAAAGATATAAAATCCTTTATTCTCAAATATGAACAAGTAATTGACAATCATTACATTCATATGATATTCATCACAATAGAAATTCATCATGCAAAGTCAATTATATAACACAAAGAATCAGAACAACACTTAGTCAATTTTTAAACACAATTCAAGTAGATTCGGTAGTCATGAAAACTTGAAATTCTGTAACCAAATAAGCTTGAGTTTTCAGATCAGAAAGATAAAGAATAAACATGTTAAGTGTTTGAAGATAAAAATCAGAAAGTTTCAAGGTACTAAAAGTCAGACTCGGTATCAAGAGAAGAACAGATTCGGTATCTCCAAAATTAACATAAAGTCACTCAAACATGCAAATTCTATCATGTAAAATCACAATCATAATCAATTAACCACTCAATTAGAAGCAGAACAACATGTTAATCGTATGAACAGACTCGGTACTGTAGATAGAACATATTCGGTAGATACAGAATCCATCAAACAATCAATTAAACATGTAATCAAACTTGGTCAAATGATAGATCAATTAATATAACTCAGACTAGACAAGAATTCATGTTAATTAACCAAATCAATTGAGTTTAATCAAATATTAGTAGAATACGACTCAGACTCGGTATAATCAACAAAATTTCAAAATTGAGAGTCATAATCCAGTTATTTTGATCTTTTCTGGTTGAAAAACATTTAATTATCTCAGATCTACACGTATGTATCTAAAGCAATGATTAAAATGAAATTATACCAAATATTTGAAGAAACAGAAGAACGGACTCGGTAGATTAGGCAGATTCGGTATGTTCAGTAAGACTCGGTAGGTAATTAAGCACAGTAAGAGAGTTAGTTTGACTTTGACCCTCCTTTTATAGATACCGAAGATAAAATACCGAATGGGCTTTACCGAATGGGCATATTTTACCGAATACAGTCCACTTTTCAAAACTTTATCAATTTAACTTCAAAATCTTGACAAATTGACTTTTCCTCTTAAAATTCATTTCAATCTTTTCATGATAAATAATTCTGAGACAATTTTTTGAAAACATTGAACTTACCGAATCTGTACTGTTGGATGTTAGATTCGGTATACTGCTAAAAATAGCATTTATTCAGTAAAAATCAAATATTTTTGGATTTTATCTTTTCCAATTTTTATGAATTTTTTTAAAATAAGATTTGTACTTAAAAGAACTTTGAATTTGTAAACAAAGTACAAATCTTCAGTGATATCAATTGTTAAAACGGGTTGCATACTGAGATGTATACAAGCCTTAGTGAATTATTTCAGATATAAAACAAAGAATTTATGAATTCACTTTTGAAAAACAATATTTTTTGAGTAATTTTCTCATTTTCTCCCTTTTTCTCCCCCTCAAAATGTGATATACAAGAAAGTAAATCAGCATTTTGATAAAAATTCCCAAGAAAATGAATTAACTCCCCCTTGAAATATGATATCAATGAGTTACCTCCCCCTTACGTAACCATTGAACAATTATATCTAGGAAGTTATCATAAGTCAAAAGGCTCCCCCTTAAAAGATGATATCCAAAGCATATGAAAGTAGTTACTCCCCCTAGAAAGTATCTACTCCCCCTAAACACAAGATTCCAAGAATAAGTCCCAACAGATCTAAGGAATATCAAGCACTATACTCTACCATTCCAATCTCTTTGATCAAGAACTTTAGCCTAAGTTCATCTAAAGGCTTAGTGAACATGTCAGCTAATTGCACTTTGGTAGGCACAAAGTATAACTCTACATCCCCTTTCTCTACATGGTCCTTAATGAAATGATAGCGAATATCTATGTGTTTGGTCTTAGAATGCTGGACCGGGTTGCTTGTAATTGCAATAGCACTTTGTGAATCACAGTAAATTGGGGTCTTAGAAAACTTAAAACCATAGTCTGAAAGTTGAATTCGCATCCACAAAACTTGTGAACAACAATGAGCTGCAGTAATGTACTCAGACTCAGCTGTTGATAAAGACACACAGTTCTGCTTTTTGGATGACCAACCAACTAGCCTATTCCCCAACATCTAAATTGATCCAGATGTGCTTTTTCTATCAACATGGCAACCGCCATGATCCGCATCAGTGTAAGCAGTGAGATTTAAATCGGATCCATGAGGATACCAGATCCCAAGGTTAGGTGTACCTTTAAGGTACTGAAAAATCCTAACAACCGCTTTGGAATGAGATTTCTTAGGGTTTGACTGAAAGCGGGCACAGACAGTTACAGCAAGTGTAATGTCAGGTCGACTTGCAGTCAGATACATTAAAGAACCAACCATGCTTCGATAAAGCGTAATATGAAAGGGTTCCCCATTAGTATCAGCATCCAGTAAAGTCCTCATTGGGGTTGTCATTGGTTTTAAAGCAGTCATTTTAAAATGTTTTAGCATATCATTGATATACTTTGTTTGACTGAGAAAAATCCCGTTTGGTAATTGTTTTACTTGTAACCCCAAAAAGAAATTTAACTGGTCAAGCATGCTCATTTCGAATTTGTTGGCCATAAGGTCACCAAATTCTTTGCATAAGACCGGGGACGTGGAACCAAAAATAATGTCATCAACGTAAATTTGAACCAAGAGAATGTGACCGTGGTTTTTATAGATGAATAGCATTGTATCAATCATTCCACTAGAAAAGCCATCGTCCAGCAAATACTTTGTTAAGGTCTCGTACCATGCACGCGGTGTTTGCTTCAAACCATACAAAGCCTTTTCCAAGTAGTATATGTGATTTGGATGAATGAGATCGATAAAGCCTTCTGGTTGATCGACATAGACTTCCTCTTGAAGATGACCGTTCAGAAAAGCAGTTTTGACATCCATTTGAAACACCGTAAACTTCATAAAAGAAGCAAAGACAAGGAAAAGACGAATATCCTCAATCCTAGCAACTGGAGCAAACGTCTCATCATAATCAATACCCTCTTGTTGTCGATATCCCTTGGCCACAAGACGTGCCTTATTCCGAACCACAATTCCATCAGAATCCTTCTTGTTCTTAAAAATCCACTTAACCCCTATTGGTCGTTGACCCGTTGGTCTTGGAACTAATCGCCATACTTTCAACCGTTCAAATTGATTGATCTCTTCTTGCATTGCAACCACCCAGTTCGGATCTAGTAAAGCTTGAGCAACCGTTGTTGGTTCAATCTTACTAAGAAAGGCAGTGTATAGACACATATTCAGAGTAGCCCTTCGAGTTGAGACTGGAGCAGATGCATCACCAATAATAAAATCTATTAGATGACTTTTAGTCCATCAGTTATGTGGAAGAGATTGTACATCAGTGGTATCTATTGAAACATCAACCGTTGTTGACGTTGAGCCTTGATCCGCTTGATCTGATGTAACATTATCTAATGAATTCAATTGAATATCTGGAGAAACAGCTGGAGTTGTATCAACTGATGAATCTTGAATTACTTCAAGATTATCAGTAACAGGAGGTGGTAGGGAGGATGAAGAACCAACAGGTGAATCAGTTGGTGTTGTATCTTCATCAAAAATACTTTGTTGAGTCTCCACAGTAGTTGACTGTGACGGTGTAACCGGTACGGCTTGAACATTTGAATTCCATTGAGGAGCATAAAGACTATCAAACAAGATATCCAGTTCCTCTGATGTAACTGTAGGAATACCCTTCGTTGAGAAAATTGAGTTTTGCGCGGAAGAAGTAGTAGCCAGGTTAGGATCGGGTTTTGAACTGAGTTGTTCAAAAGCCATTCCCGAAAATTCATCGAACTTGATATTTATGCTCTCTTTAATCATTTTTGTCCGTTTGTGATAAGCCCGATAGGCAACTTTGTTCGAAGAATAACCGAGAAATATGGCTTGATCGCCATTTGGATCAAACTTTCCGAGGCCGTCAAAATCGTTAAGCACATAGCATATACAACCAAAGACACGAAAATATTTGACATTCGGGCGTCTACCATATAATAACTCATATGGAGTTTTATCAAAATGTTTATTAACAATACAACAATTTTGGGTATAGCATGCAGTTGAAATGGCCTCCCCCCACATTTTTGGAGGTAGTTTGGAGTAAGCAAGCATCGTTCGAGCTGCTTCGCACAACGTATGATTACGTCGTTCGACTACTCCATTCTGTTGGGGGGTCCGAGCAGCAGAGAACTGATGTTCAATGCCTTGGTCTTTCAAATAACTATCAAGCCGGTCATTCTTAAATTCCGTCCCATTATCAGTTCTAATGCTCTTAACATGTTTGTTAAAAGAGCGTTGAGTCTTTTTAATGAACTCAATGATAATGGCGGGGGTTTCTGACTTAGTTCACAAAAGAAAAATCCATGTAAACTGGGTATAGTCATCGACAATAACAAGCACATGTTTCTTGCCACCGAGGCTAGAAATACGCATGGGTCCACATAAGTCCATATGCAATAATTGCAAAGACGATGAAGTACTGGGGTGTTGCTTAAGCGGATGATTAGTCCGTTTCAGCTTACCCATTGCACATGATGGACACACATGATGTTTATCATATTGAAAGGTTGGAATACCATCAACTAAGTCTTTAGAGACTAGTCGATTGATACCCTTGTAATTCAGGTGTGACATCCGATGATGCCATAACCATGAATTTTCTTTGGTAGAACGAGTAGCCAAACACATGATTTTATGTGAAGGTGCATCATTGAGGTCAATAGTATATAGTGAAGCACAACGTTTACCAACAAGAAGATCATTTCCTTCGGTGGATTGCACCGAGCATTTTCGACGTTCAAACAGAACTTTAAGATCTCCATCGCAGAATTGACTCACACTAAATAAACTGCACCCCAAACCTTCAACATATGAAACCCGTTTGATTGTTATGCCATTTTACACATAATCTCCGTAACCCGTTATCACTGCAATTTCATCATTTCCAAATGTAACCATTCCTAGGAATTTGTCAATGAAGTTGACAAGCAAGGATTTATCGCCCGTCATGTGTCGAGAACAACCGAAATCGATATACCAAACACAGACGTCAAAACCCTGTAAATGTGAATTTCCTAGAGTTTAGATACCCAAAGATTCTTGGGTCCTTTTCGGTTAGTACCAGCAATAAACTTTGGATCAACGATGAAATAATCACGTAAAGCATCATGCGGTTTAGACAATAGAGCATCATTTAAAACCACATTATATGAAGCATCATACGCAATATCAAGTTTTACATCGTTATCAGAAGTCTTAACACACAACTTATTCCAAGTAGATGTTTTGTTCACAGACGAAAATTGAAAAACATGAGATGATTTCCTAGACCGACTAGCAGATTGCGTTGGTTTGGTTGCTACTTTCTTAGTCGTGGACTTAGGAACCCATACAGATTTGTAATTCAAGTTTGGATTATGACCTGTGACACGAAAAACACCTTTGTTGTGAAGACCCGTCCTAAACCATCTGGACGAAGTCACCAACAACTGGTTCCATTGCGATGATCGACTCCAAATACTGTCTTTAAAATGAGCAAATGCACAGCGGAAGATTTCTTTCGTACCTGAGAATAAACATGCTTTAAAGTGTCAACCAAAAGGTTGGTGAGTTCATTAGTTTAACATAAATAATCATTTCATAATTTTAATAGACCACAAGATTTCATATTTCCATTTTTCATAAACATACGTCCCATGCATAGAGACAAAAATATCATTCATATGGATTGAACACCTGGTAACCGACATTAACAATATGCATATAAGAATATCCCCATCATTCCAGGATCCTCCTTCGGACATGATATAAATTTCGAAGTACTAAAGCATCCGGTACTTTGGATGGGGCTTGTTGGGCCCGATAGATCTATCTTTAGAGTTCGCGTCAATTAGGGTTTCTGTTCCCTAATTCTTAGATTACCAGACTATATAAAAAGGGCATATTCGATTAGATAATCCAACCATAGAATGTAGTTTCGATCACTTGTGTCCATTTCGTAAAGCATTTATAAAAGCAGCGCATGCATTCTCAGTCCCAAAAATATATATTGCGAAAGCATTTAAAAAGGGAGTAATGAAACTCACCTCATGTATTTTGTAGTAAAAATACATATAACGACATTAAACAACTGAACAATGCAGAGTTGGCCTTGGATTCACGAACCTATATCATTTGTATATATATTAAAATGTATAATCGTATTCGAACAAGTTTATATATTATAACTTGAATTATATATTATACTTATTTAGTTTGTGTATATATTTTAAATGTTTAATATCTATATATATTTGGTTATATTAATATATCTATATATTTATATACATATATATGGTTAATATTATATAAAAATATTCTTAGTTCGTTATTTATAATTATTTATATAAATAATGTTATTATAATTGGTAGACGATATATAAACTATTAATATGATTATAATATATGTATTAAGTATATTTTAGGTATAAAATATTTATTTGCAACGAAAATGATAGTTTTGATAATAATGATTTACTAATAATAATAACTTCCTTAATATTGATAATACTAATATAAATAACGATATTGTTAAAATTGATACATATGTTTATAATGATAATAGTAAAACTAATAATTGCGAAAATGATATTTATACTAATATTAGTGTGAGTAATAATAATTTGTATTGTTTTATAACAATAATAATAATCCTAAACATATTCATAATAATAATAATAGTACTAAAAATGGTACAATTACTAATATTTACAAAAATAATAATAAGTTGTATTATTTTGCCACCAATTATAAGGTTTATAATGAAAGTTTTATTATGTTCCTAATAATGATAATAATAATAATAATAATAATAATAATAATGATAATAATAATAATAATAACAATAATAATAATAATAATAATAATAATAATAATAATAATAATAATAATAATAATAATAATAATAATAATAATAATAATAATAATAATAATAATAATAATAATAATAATAATAATAATAATAATAATAATAATAATAATAATAATAATCCTAATACTTAATAGTATTAATAATACTAAGTAATTATAATAACTTTAGTAATAATAACAATTATGATACATATAATACTAATTATAATCTTAAAAATAACAATAACAATAACAATAATAAACATAATAATAATAATGATAATAGTATTTGTGAAATAATAATAACAAAGAAAAAAAAAATAAAAAGATTACTACCTCACAAAGAGTGTCAAAAAAATATATATGCTCACGCCCGGAATCGAACCCGAGACCTCTCGCTCACCCAAAACACCTCAAACCATCCCTCCATTTCAATCATTTCTGATTTAAGACCCTTAACTAATTATAACTCGTCTGTTATTCATTTTCTTCCCCTTCTCAATTTCGAATTACCAGAATGAAATTCATAATCATCATCATACAGTTTATCTATCATCATTATCATCATCGTGATATCCTTTACATGAAATCACGATATCATCATCACATTCAACATCAACCCATGCTACCACTTCATCATCAATATCACATCTATATCATTATCGTCACCTATACATCATAACATCACCACGTAAATCATCATCAAACCCATCATCGTTCTCTTCGTTCATCATAATCATCATTATAATCAAAACTTTACTAGTTTTAATCAGAGATCCTAAATGGGTTTTGATGGTAACAAGAAGAGAATCAGTTTCCCAAATTTACGATCCTATCTAACTTTCTGCAGTCCATTTATCTTTCGTATAACCCAATCAATTCACAGCTCAACTAAAAAGAAACATGGACTAATAGAAAAGAAAAAAAAATAAAAATTACGGCCCAATATCAAATTAGTCTAACCTATCCGAGTTCTGTTTTGTTACTTGACAAAAAAAATATATTCCAATAAAGAAAGTGGTACAGCTCAAAAGGATCTTCAAATGGGTGTTGTTTATTTAAAGTTGTCGGCCATCATGGGGTAAGAGTATATTACTGTTTTCTTTTCATCAACTTTACAGCAGACTTAATAACAACATCTAACTAGTAATTCGCTATAGTTGGGTTCAATCAATAAAAAAAAACAAACAAACAAGATTTGTCGACTAGTAAAATGATTCGAGCATTATGGTTTTGTGGCATTTTGGGTAATCGAAATAGTAACGGCAACGGTCATGAAGGGTCACGAAAATGGTGGTTTCAATGAAAGTAGTGATGTTCAAGAGTGACTTACGATGGTGATTTAGTCATGGTGTTCTTGGCGATGATAACAACCTGACACCAGCAATAGTTACTAAAAAAAATATAGCAGCCTTGTAGTTGTTGCTTGAGGTTATTCCAGCGGTGGCGATAGGTTTATTGAGGAAGATGGAAGGTGGTGATTTTGAAGAGGCGTCTACATATAAGAATTTAGAGAGAGAAAGGATAAGGTAGAGAGAGAGGCGAGTGATCGAGGATCAGTGTTAATTAGAGGTTGTGGTGATGATTTATAATGGTTGTTATTGGTGGTGATGAAACCGTAATGGTGATCATGGTTGCTCTTGTGGTTTTCGTTCGGCCAATAGCAACATGGTCTTGTGGTGGTCTTCAATTCACAAAAGTCGAATATTATGTATTTAACATACGAAGGTTTGTTGAATAGAAGAAACAGAAACAAGGGAGTGGAGGTAATGAGGTTAATGGGTTTACGATAGTGGTGCTCTCGATTGTATAGGATGGTTACCGGAGGTGATAATAACACGTCATGATCATATTGGTGGACGTTCCTGGTGGTGGTGATCAAAACAGAAGGGTGGTCGATGGATTGGAGAAGAAAGGAGAAGAAGTACAAGTTCTTATCTATGCATGTATAATATGTTTATGTGTTTTATATGTAAAAATGATAATCAAACAAAGTCATCTTCAATCAATAGGTGCTATTTGATTTACGAGTATTGATTAGGGAGACAAGAAACAAAAGTTGTAAAAGTTTGAGGGTGAAAGGAAACGGATTCATGCATCTATCTGTATAAGTTTTCTCATTAATATTTATGTTTAATGTTTAATCATAATTATATTATAATAATAATCAAAATTAAAATACAAATGACAATAATAATAGGATTAATACTCATAACCTTTTACATATAATTATATCAAATAATAATATTAATAATGCTAATATTGATATTGATATTAATAGTAATAATGAAAATAATAATATTATAACAACTATATTTTCAACTAAATAAGTTTGATATTTAATCTTATATTTTTAATTTATATGCATGTATTTATTTATATATAGTTGTTCGTGAATCGTCGAGATTGGTCAAAGGTCAAATGAATCCATATAAACAATTCAAAAATTTGGAGACTCGACATTACAGACTTTGCTTATCGTATCGAAATCATACGCAGATTAAGTTTAAATTAGGTCGGAAATTCCCGGGTCACTACAGTACCTACCCGTTAAAGAAATTTCGTCCCGAAATTTGAGTGAGGTTGTCATGGTTAACAATAAAAATGTTTTCATGGCAAATATGAGCTGATAAATAGAATTTTATCACAGGGTGTAACCTGGATAAAATAATTCGATTATTCGAAGCGTACCAGTGAAGCTATCACGAAAGAATGAAATGAAGAAATAGAGATTCGTCTTAGCTTTTGACGTAACCAGGGTTGAATTTAGAACATAAGGTGCGTCTTAACTTTTGACGTTGTCTTGGTTGAATTTCGGAATTCAAGAGATTTAAAGAAAATCTTCGAAATCTATAAGATTTGATTCTTCGGCGAATAAAGAAATTAAGATCTCTCTAATTAAATACGGTGATCTGCTTCGATTACTCTGTCTGATATTTCCATTATAAATTAAACTTTTTCCGTTCCATTATTCTCACAATTCCTATACTTTCTTTCTTAGTTCCTACATCTAAAAGATTGTGAAAATGCTTAATCCGATTCTGATCCTTGTCCTCATCCTTATTATCGCAATAATTATTCTTCTTTTCCAACTTCCACCAGAGGAATCTGCTTACTTCTACTTTGCCCTTGGGGTTATAGTACTTATAATTCTCCCGTGTCTTTATGTTGCGATAAACATTGATATACACGGTTTGTAATTTAGGTGTTGTTATCGGGCTTTATATCTTTCCTTATATTTCAATGTCCCTATATCTATTTTCTATAATCATTGTCATCCATAGTTAATACTCCTTCCTCTTTGCTGCGATTTATACTCCAATTTCTATTTCTTTTGGAGCTTTGTCCCTTCGTTTCTTCTTTTTATGATTGGACATCTCTTGTAATGGTCCAGAATTCGTAAGTATGGAGTTTCGAATGAATATAATGTTCTAAACAAGAAAGAACGTAATAACATGATTTGATTAGTCAAATTACCAGAGTCACTGAGAATAGAACTATCAAGAATATATTTTCTTGATATGTTCAGAAGTTAATCAGAATGAAAGAGTTATGTAACATGTCACATGATGACGTTATAATCTGTGAATCATCATGTTCCATTTAGAAACTCAACATGACTTACTGTAATATAATCACGTTGGTCAAGTGTCATTATATTATACTAACTCATGCATCAATTCCCAACATTACTTCAATAACATTCATATTTTTAAGCTTGAAAGTTTACAAAATATAGAAACTAACAGTTTCTATATGATGTAACACTGATATCAGGAAGAGATTAATAATTTCAGATAAGAATAGTTATGAAAATATCTTCAGAAATATGGAGGATATTTATAATGAAAGATACGATGATATCTTGGAATTTCTAATATCGAAGGATGATGAAGAGGATTTATCCGTAAGGGTTTAGATTTTGAAGCATGGTGTTGGCTAAAGATTTCATCAGATATAGAATCATCAGGATTTTATGTACAAGTTTAGTCCTTTTGATTTGTTCAGAGTCTCCTACTATTTTTCATTATCAAATTTTCTATCGCGCGTTCCCAACACTCCATTCTTTATCATCAAACTTTTAACTGTTTAGACCATCTACAATTTTTCTGTTTCCTCTGCATTTAATGCTACGGTATCTGAATCATCGGTTATCATTCCGAAGTGGTTTCAAGAGAATTGTGTTTTTAGATGATTAAACGCTAATGGTAACATGGTGGAATATGAAAGGTTCCCCGGTAACAATAAAAGAACATATATATAAATCAAGGTGATAATAAGGTTGTTTCAAACGAAAAGTCGAAGTTGATTTGCTGGAGCTGTGACAAAATTTGCTACTTTGAAAGGAATTACCAAGTTATTTTGGGTAATAATAACATTAAGGAATTAGCACAACTATGTGTTAAACGTTTACTCAGTTTCTGAGAGTTTTTCAGATGCATAACTAAATGCATCAATCTTTTCTCCTGTAGGTGAAGTGCGGTTGATTCATCCTATCGATTGAAGTGTTTTCAAGAATCATGAAAGGTTTAAACGCAGATTGTAATTGTGATGATACGAATGGGGTTTAAAATGAAATCAAGTGGCAAACTTGAAGAATTTTTTTAGTTTCATATGTTATAATCAATATTTTAATTCATTTTAATTGTCCAGTGTTGGTAGTCCACAGTTGATAGTCCAATATTTCATATATAGCTTAATATATAATATTCGAATTAATTAATACGTTTCGTGACCCGTATACGTCTCAGACTCGATCACAACTCAAACTATATATATATACATATAGATGGGTCGATATGATATGTCAAAACATTTTATACGTGTCCCGATATTTAAAGTACGTAAAATAAATAACAGAAATTAAATAACGATAAATAAAGTGCGTAAAGTAAATAACAGAAATTAAATGACAAAAAATAAAATTGCGAGAAAATAAATTGCGATAAAATAAATTGTTATAATTAAATTGCGATAACTAAAGTGTAATACGGAATTAACAGTTAGCTAGGAATAGTTAGCTAGGATTTTGTTAGCGTGGTTTCTTAATAAAATTTAATATTGTTAATTAGTCTGTTTCTAATCAATTTTTATTGTGTCCATTATTTCTTCATTATGCCACTTGTTGGATTCTGATAGATCAAAATCCAAATATGAAATTGAATTTGAATGAAAATAGTTATTCTTTGGTGAACGGATACGTATCTCGGTGGTTGTAAATAGGATAGTGAATAACTATTGAATCGGATTCGAAGAATATACAGTGTAACTTATTAATGTGAAATTTAAATATTTCTCGGGTATTACCTACCCGTTAAATATTTTCACCATTAACAGTTTGTACAAGAGAATTTTTAATTACAATCTTTATGAAAACATATATACATATATATTTTCTTCAGATGTATTCATGGATTTAATGAGTTAATATGATATTAAACTCATTTGCTTTTCGGTTGGAACTAGAATAAATAATCTCTAAAACTTTAGAGATTACATATTCGCCATGTCGAACGAAGATAAATGAGATAGAACGATACGTAGAACGAAGATCATACTCAAAGTACATATGATGATATTGATGCATGGATTGTTGATGGTACTGGTGCTGTTATTGATTGTACTGTTGGTGCCGGTGATGTTGCTGAAGCTGGTACATTTTGCACCATATTCTCCGAATTGATTATTCGAGCGCGAAGCTCGTTGACTTATTACTCTAGGATGATTGTCGGTAACGAGCGGATAAATAAGGTTCAGAATTGTGGATAGAATATAATCTTGTCGAGTTACCCTGAAAATGAGACTAAAAATGGTGTCTCGAACAGGTTCGCCGGTAAACACTTCAGGTTCATTGTCAAGAGGTGAATTCGGTTGGTGGAAGGGATTGCCTTCTGCGCATTTCTATTAATTAAGTCGACTACGAACCCATCAGATTAATTGATAATGGCTGATTGGTTGATTCATGCCGATGACGCTGTTTTCGGAGCTTAGGTGAACATTATGTCGGTATAGCTGTCGGAATAACTATCGGAATAGCTATCGGAATCTGAGGGACTCGAACTGGTTGCAGGATTCATCTCGTACGATCAGATGAAGGATTTTCGATAAGAAATAGATTATAGGATGTAGATTAGTACCCTGCAATACATAATTTACATATGCATATATAATACTAAAATCCCATAAGTTACGGAGGAATCTACGGAAGCTGTCAGGCAAAGGTAACAATAACAGATACGCTAAGATATGAAATAGCAGATATGCTAAGATATGAATTTTGTCTATACACTATTCATGCAGTCAATGC
The DNA here is from genome assembly GCF_046630445.1 of Rutidosis leptorrhynchoides. NCBI lineage: Eukaryota > Viridiplantae > Streptophyta > Magnoliopsida > Asterales > Asteraceae > Rutidosis > Rutidosis leptorrhynchoides. The sequence continues at coordinate 337,698,158 of NC_092343.1, read as the reverse complement.
AGTAAAATGTGTCTAGACTAAGAATGATAAGCAAGTGATTCTCAAAGAATGATAAGCAGGTAATTTTTGACACAAAATGATAAGCAACTTTTGACATGCAGACACGGTCGAAGTCCAGACTCACTAATGCATCCTAACGACCTATCAGTTAGACACACTAATGCAGACATGGTTCGCTAAGACCACCGCTCTGATACCAACTGTGAAGACCCGTCCTAAACCATCTGGACGAAGTCACCAACAACTGGTTCCATTGCGATGATCGACTCCAAATACTGTCTTTAAAATGAGCAAATGCACAGCGGAAGATTTCTTTCGTACCTGAGAATAAACATGCTTTAAAGTGTCAACCAAAAGGTTGGTGAGTTCATTAGTTTAACATAAATAATCATTTCATAATTTTAATAGACCACAAGATTTCATATTTCCATTTTTCATAAACATACGTCCCATGCATAGAGACAAAAATATCATTCATATGGATTGAACACCTGGTAACCGACATTAACAATATGCATATAAGAATATCCCCATCATTCCGGGATCCTCCTTCGGACATGATATAAATTTCGAAGTACTAAAGCATCCGGTACTTTGGATGGGGCTTGTTGGGCCCGATAGATCTATCTTTAGAGTTCGCGTCAATTAGGATTTCTGTTCCCTAATTCTTAGATTACCAGACTATATAAAAAGGGCATATTCGATTAGATAATCCAACCATAGAATGTAGTTTCGATCACTTGTGTCCATTTCGTAAAGCATTTATAAAAGCAGCGCATGCATTCTCAGTCCCAAAAATATATATTGCGAAAGCATTTAAAAAGGGAGTAATGAAACTCACCTCATGTATTTTGTAGTAAAAATACATATAACGACATTAAACAACTGAACAATGCAGGGTTGGCCTTGGATTCACGAACCTATATCATTTGTATATATATTAAAATGTATAATCATATTCGAACAAGTTTATATATTATAACTTGAATTATATATTATACTTATTTAGTTTGTGTATATATTTTAAATGTTTAATATCTATATATATTTGGTTATATTAATATATCTATATATTTATATACATATATATGGTTAATATTATATAAAAATATTCTTAGTTCGTTATTTATAATTATTTATATAAATAATGTTATTATAATTGGTAGACGATATATAAACTATTAATATGATTATAATATATGTATTAAGTATATTTTAGGTATAAAATATTTATTTGCAACGAAAATGATAGTTTTGATAATAATGATTTACTAATAATAATAACTTCCTTAATATTGATAATACTAATATAAATAACGATATTGTTAAAATTGATACATATGTTTATAATGATAATAGTAAAACTAATAATTGTGAAAATGATATTTATACTAATATTAGTGTGAGTAATAATAATTTGTATTGTTTTATAACAATAATAATAATCCTAAACATATTCATAATAATAATAATAGTACTAAAAATGGTACAATTACTAATATTTACAAAAATAATAATAAGTTGTATTATTTTGCCACCAATTATAAGGTTTATAATGAAAGTTTTATTATGTTCCTAATAATGATAATAATAATAATAATAATAATAATAATAATAATAATGATAATAATAATAATAATAACAATAATAATAATAATAATAATAATAATAATAATAATAATAATAATAATAATAATAATAATAATAATCCTAATACTTAATAGTATTAATAATACTAAGTAATTATAATAACTTTAGTAATAATAACAATTATGATACATATAATACTAATTATAATCTTAAAAATAACAATAACAATAACAATAATAAACATAATAATAATAATGATAATAGTATTTGTGAAATAATAATAACAAAGAAAAAAAAATAAAAAGATTACTACCTCACAAAGAGTGTCAAAAAAATATATATGCTCACGCCCGGAATCGAACCCGAGACCTCTCGCTCACCCAAAACACCTCAAACCATCCCTCCATTTCAATCATTTCTGATTTAAGACCCTTAACTAATTATAACTCGTCTGTTATTCATTTTCTTCCCCTTCTCAATTTCGAATTACCAGAATGAAATTCATAATCATCATCATACAGTTTATCTATCATCATTATCATCATCGTGATATCCTTTACATGAAATCACGATATCATCATCACATTCAACATCAACCCATGCTACCACTTCATCATCAATATCACATCTATATCATTATCGTCACCTATACATCATAACATCACCACGTAAATCATCATCAAACCCATCATCGTTCTCTTCGTTCATCATAATCATCATTATAATCAAAACTTTACTAGTTTTAATCAGAGATCCTAAATGGGTTTTGATGGTAACAAGAAGAGAATCAGTTTCCCAAATTTACGATCCTATCTAACTTTCTGCAGTCCATTTATCTTTCGTATAACCCAATCAATTCACAGCTCAACTAAAAAGAAACATGGACTAATAGAAAAGAAAAAAAAAAAATTACTGCCCAATATCAAATTAGTCTAACCTATCCGAGTTCTGTTTTGTTACTTGACAAAAAAAATATATTCCAATAAAGAAAGTGGTACAGCTCAAAAGGATCTTCAAATGGGTGTTGTTTATTTAAAGTTGTCGGCCATCATGGGGTAAGAGTATATTACTGTTTTCTTTTCATCAACTTTACAGCAGACTTAATAACAACATCTAACTAGTAATTCGCTATAGTTTGGTTCAATCAATAAAAAAAACAAACAAACAAGATTTGTCGACTAGTAAAATGATTCGAGCATTATGGTTTTGTGGCATTTTGGGTAATCGAAATAGTAACGGCAACGGTCATGAAGGGTCACGAAAATGGTGGTTTCAATGAAAGTAGTGATGTTCAAGAGTGACTTACGATGGTGATTTAGTCATGGTGTTCTTGGCGATGATAACAACCTGACACCAGCAATAGTTACTAAAAAAAAATATAGCAGCCTTGTAGTTGTTGCTTGAGGTTATTCCAGCGGTGGCGATAGGTTTATTGAGGAAGATGGAAGGTGGTGATTTTGAAGAGGCGTCTACATATAAGAATTTAGAGAGAGAAAGGATAAGGTAGAGAGAGAGGCGAGTGATCGAGGATCAGTGTTAATTAGAGGTTGTGGTGATGATTTATAATGGTTGTTATTGGTGGTGATGAAACCGTAATGGTGATCATGGTTGCTCTTGTGGTTTTCGTTCGGCCAATAGCAACATGGTCTTGTGGTGGTCTTCAATTCACAAAAGTCGAATATTATGTATTTAACATACGAAGGTTTGTTGAATAGAAGAAACAGAAACAAGGGAGTGGAGGTAATGAGGTTAATGGGTTTACGATAGTGGTGCTCTCGATTGTATAGGATGGTTACCGGAGGTGATAATAACACGTCATGATCATATTGGTGGACGTTCCTGGTGGTGGTGATCAAAATAGAAGGGTGGTCGATGGATTGGAGAAGAAAGGAGAAGAAGTACAAGTTCTTATCTATGCATGCATAATATGTTTATGTGTTTTATATGTAAAAATGATAATCAAACAAAGTCATCTTCAATCAATAGGTGCTATTTGATTTACGAGTATTGATTAGGGAGACAAGAAACAAAAGTTGTAAAAGTTTGAGGGTGAAAGGAAACGGATTCATGCATCTATCTGTATAAGTTTTCTCATTAATATTTATGTTTAATGTTTAATCATAATTATATTATAATAATAATCAAAATTAAAATACAAATGACAATAATAATAGGATTAATACTCATAACCTTTTACATATAATTATATCAAATAATAATATTAATAATGCTAATATTGATATTAATAGTAATAATGAAAATAATAATATTATAACAACTATATTTTCAACTAAATAAATTTGTTATTTAATCTTATATTTTTAATTTATATGCATGTATTTATTTATATATAGTTGTTCGTGAATCGTCGAGATTGGTCAAAGGTCAAATGAATCCATATAAACAATTCAAAAATTTGGAGACTCGACATTACAGACTTTGCTTATCGTATCGAAATCATACGCAGATTAAGTTTAAATTAGGTCGAAAATTCCCGGGTCACTACATTTGTTAGTTAGACGTCCAAACTTTTCAGTTGACACATGAGATGATTGATTTTGCAAAATCTCCAATTTGATTTTACGTTCTTTTGCATCATACTCACTTAAATTAGGTTTAGGACTTGTGTGTTGTGTGGACTTAACTGATGTCGTTAAAAGACTCGCTTTTGAAGTTTTTGTCATTGGAATCATAGGAATCTTTTCAATTGACACAGAACCATCGGGAGAATGAACCTTTTTGACAACAAATTGAGTTGTAGAAACAACTTTTGAACCACGATTGCCAAATTGAGAACGTAGAGGATTCTTAAGAATAGTAATGGGTTTTACATCCTTAGATGTCGTTGTTCCCTTCCCCTTCTTAGTAATCCCACCAATACATTCAAGCACATTGGTTTCAACATTAGACGATTGCTTAAGTGTATTAGCCTATTTCAGTTGAATTATCTTTTGTTTTAAGCTTTTAATCTCAAGACATAATTTTTCAGTAGAAACTATCACTTCACCCTCCTTAAAAGCATAGGTACATTCTTTCTTAGGCAGTGAGGGCAATTTATCACACAAAGCAAGCATTTGTTCTAATGATTGGCACTTAAGTTGCAAGTCAATATTCTCTTGTTCTAGTTGAGCTACTATACGATTCAAATTACGTACAGCAGGCAAATGCAAATAATAATCATGCAAAGGATGAAGTTGACTTTCAAAATCTATCAAATGTTAAATGATTGGTTCATTATGAGGTTCTACTTTTTCATCTAAAGAATTTTGACCTAGAGTTTCTGTCTCAAAGAAAACAGTTAATTCATGTGCTAGGTTTTCACGGAAAATATTATCTGGACATATTGGTAAAGCAGGTAGAATTGGTTTCACATCAAAAGTTGATTCATCAAACACCTCATCTATGTTAACAATGCTAGAACTAGGTTTGTTAAACACTTTATTCTCAAGAATTAAAATGTACTTCTCTAGCATGAGTGTAGGAATGTAAACCAATCTACGTGTCGACACATAATTAGCATATTGCACATTCCTTTCAATTTCAACAAGTTCCTTCAAGAAATCAGGATTTGATTTACCCATTTTTGCATTAATTTTCTCATACATTAAGCTAATTTGATGGTATTTTTTAGATTTGCGATTAACAATAATATCATCAAAATCAGCATCAGAAGCATGCACAAAATGCGGTGGTAAACCAGCTTGAAAGTAATCAGAATGATATAATCCTGGAATCTTTTTGGAAGCTCCATCTAAGATCTTAGGATCTTCATAACCCAACCCCCACTTTTCACCATGAATCGTTTTTGGTCTGTTCATGAAAATTGTTTGTTTTGAAAGTTCTAAATCAATGATAGCTTTAGATTGCTCTGTATGATAGAGTTTTTCCTCATATCGAGCAAGTTGAGCTTTCATTAGAACAGACACTTTTGACAACGAAGAAATTTCAGTGTCTTTTTCAATTATGGCATTTTCCAAATGAATAATTTTCTTGTTTAGCTTTGAAAGTGTGGGTTCATGTTGGTTTTTTAAATCAGAAAGATCTTTTTCTAAGAATTGAACTTTTTCTGCAAGTTGTTCAAATTTTAAACGATAATCAGTTCTTTCGACTTTAATCGGATGAATTGTCTTCTTAAGATCTTCCAGCTCAATTTCCGTAGAGCTGAGTTGGAGAGTCAATCGTTGCACATCCGTTTGCAATTTGGATGAGGAAGGTCTGGTCTTATTTAGTTTGATTTTATATTTTAAAATCTTGTTTTCAGATTTTAAGCCTTTGACTTCTTTTGACATTGAGACCACATTCTTCATCAAGTCATTTTGCATTTTTATAAAATCAGGTGAGATTTCAGTTGATTGTACCTCATCATCGTCAGATGTTGAGTTAGAATTCTCAAATGCTTCCTTAGCTTTGATGAGTTTAGTCACCTTGCAAACATTTGCATGTTCCACCTCTGAGTCTGAATCATCAGTCCAGTTAAACCAAGTATCATCAATCGGTTTCAGCTCTCCCCCAGTTTCCATAATCTTAGCCATCAACATTTTCTTCTTGTAGTAAGCTGCGTCCTTCTTCTTAGGCATCTTGCACTCACGAGAGTAATGACCAGCTTTGCCACAATTGAAACAGATTGAATCTTCCTTCTTGGAATCATCAGCACGTTGTTGTTTGGATTGATCAGCTTTCTTGTAGTATGAGGAAGATGATGAGTTTTGAAGTTGATTGCTTGATTTGTCTTTAAACTTGTGTTCGTTCAAGGCATTTGTGAACATGGCTGCCATCTTTGTAGAGACCCATCCTAATCCATCCGAACGAAGTCCATATCGATTATAAACTATTCACAACAGTTGATTACATCGCGAGGTACTTGACCTCTATATGATACATTTTACAAACATTGCATTCGTTTTTGAAAAGATAATCTTTCATTACATCGAAAGTTAACGGCATGCATACCATTTCATATTATATCTAAACTATAAATGACTTAATAATATTCTTGATGAACTCAACGACTCGAATGCAACGTCTTTTGAAATATGCCATTAATGACTCCAAGTAATATCCCTAAAATGAGCAAATGCACAGCAGAAGATTTCTTTCGTACCTGAGAATAAACATGCTTTAAAGTGTCAACCAAAAGGTTGGTGAGTTCATTAGTTTATCATAAATAATCATTTCATAATTTTAATAGACCACAAGATTTCATATTTTCATTTCTCATAAATATACGTCCCATGCATAGAGACAAAAATATCATTCATATGGATTGAACACCTGGTAACCGACATTAACTAGATGCATATAAGAATATCCCCTATCATTCTGGGATCCTCCTTCGGACATGATATAAATTTTGAAGTACTAAAGCATCCGATACTTTGGATGGGGCTTGTTGAGCCCGATAGATCTATCTTTAGGATTCGCGTCAATTAGGGTGTATGTTCCCTAATTCTTAGATTACCAGACTTAATAAAAAGGGGCATATTCGATTTCGATAATTCAACCATCGAATGTAGGTTCAATTACTTGTGTCTATTTCGTCAAACATTTATAAAAGCGCATGTATTCTCAGTCCCAAAAATATATATTGCAAAAGCATTTAAAAAGGGAGTAATGAAACTCACAATACTGTATTTTGTAGTAAAAATACATATGACGACATTGAACAATGCAGGGTTGGCCTCGGATTCACGAACTTATATCATTTGTGTATTCATTAATATATATAATCGTAATCGAATAAATATCTATATTATTATTAGTGATATAATTTTTATATTAACAACATATATATATATGTCATTATTTAATTAAATGTATTCATTTTGTATATTAAAATATTATTATAGTTAAGTTATGTATATTAAATATACTTTTATGTAATTACTCTTTTGATTACAAAAGACTAGTTATAATAACACTAGAATAATTATACTGATAATAATAATAATAATTTCATAGGACTAATAATATTTATGATAATATTAATAATAGTTTTTATAAACATATAGATTTAAAGTAACGATACTTTTGGTAATAATTATATTAATTTTCAATAATAATAGTACTTGTTATTGATATTCATGTTAACGAAAGTGGTAATATTAGTAGTAATACTTTCGTCAATACTAATAATACTTATAATTTTAAAATGATACTAATACTAATATTAATGATAATAAAACTAGTTTGCGTTATTTTTTTATAGTAATGATAATAATGATAATCTTAATTATGATAATACTTATACTGGTAGTTAAAATAATTAAAATTACATTTTTTAGACGATAACATTTATATTAATAACAACATTAGAAATCATATTTGTACTTGTAATCCTAATAATAATAAGTGAACTTTCTATCATAATACCTATTTTAGTAATAATAATCTTAACAATTATAATACTAATATTAATCCTATAGGATATTAATAATACTAACACTAGTAATACTTAAAACAATAATAACAATATTTGTTATAATACTTATAACAATGATAATAATAATAATAATAATAATCAAAGTGATAACAATAATAATCATAATAATAAAAATAATAATAATAATATCAAATTATACCTTGGTAGTATTAAAAAGAATTAGACTGCACGAGACGGGACTCGAACCCGCGACCTCCTCCTACGCACTAGCACCCTCAACCATCGGACCATGTCTGTTTTTCTATTTTAACTCTCTCTCCGATTATATTTAACCCGTATATTTCCGGACTTCATCTTCTTCCTTCCTTTCCCAAACCCAATCGACCACCACCATAACAAATTTACTTTGATATTGTTTTGGGTTTGTAAACGAAACAGAGATCCTAAGTGTTTGTTTAAATTAATTAAAACAACAAACAACAACAACAACAACAAAAATGCAGTCACTGAAAGAAAGAAAACAATATGAAGAACAAAAATTCGGTTTTTGAGATTGGGTGGTTTTGAGACCTTGGTATGTTCACGAAATATCTTCCACTTCATCCTCATAATACTCGGAAATCAACAATTGAACCTGAGTCATAACTGATCATTCGAATTCGTTCATGGAAGAAAATATTTGACTTTTTATACCGAAGCTTTGACTCTCAAATTCCTCTTTGATTTTGCGAATTAGAATTTGAAAAGTTACAGATAGTTTTACTATAAGATTCCTATCATATATGTGTTTTTAGATTTTTGCAAAAACTTCGAATTCGACAATTGGCTAAACAAGAACACGAACAGAGGGAAAAAATAAATAAATAAAATGTTTCTAATATTTTTTTTTTGATTTCTACTTGCAGCGAATTACAGCACTTATGCAAAAACATTAATCGAATAATTGAGACTAGTATCAAGTGTACGATTCCTTGTTTGTAGTTGAGATCATGGAGATACAAGATCACGAGTAGTTGAAGAGGGAAAGAAAAAAAATAAAAGAAATCAGATAAGGATCTGATTGATACCTACGCATAATATATGTTCTCTATCAGATTTATTTATATAATTGATATTGTTATTTAATAAATACATTAATAATAATACAAAAATATTAACAGTAATAATACTCAAATATAATGATAATGATAATTATAATATTACAAATGATAAGGATGGTGATAAAAATAATAGTCATAATTTTTAAGTATAGTGGTAACTAATAATAATAAAGTTTATCATAATAATAATAATAGACGTAATACTGATAATGACATTATAATAATAATTTTATTAATGATACTAATAATAGATTGTATTAATTTTTAATAATAACATCTATAATGATCATAATGTTATTAATAACAATAATTTTGATAAAGATAATAGTAATAATAACTAATCATTAATAATAATTAAAATTGTAATCTTACTTCTAATTATGAGATGAATAATGATAATATTAATAATCATATAACAAATCAATTGTATCAAATTTCATATTTATGTATTTTACGTAATAATAATAATAATAACACTGTTATTTATATTAAACATTTATTTAAGTGAAAGTAATAATAATCTAACAACTATATTTTAATCTTGTAAATAAGTTTAGTATATTGTTATTACATATTATTATTTATGTAATATTTAATAATTATTTATATAATAACATATATTTGCTTAAAATATTATGTTATTTATAATAGAAATATATATTGAAATTTTTAGCACCCAACATTTATACCTTCTATATATTTTTCAATATAATAAAAATTATGCATTGAAATCATATATTTTTATAGATTCATTGCAACTAAATTATTTTTCATCTTGTGTTATATATATCTAATTCTAATGTTTTAATTATATTTTATTATTTCCAATTATCATATATACTTACAATTATATGTATGTACATATATTTAATTACATATTTATTTACAATTAAATTGTTTGTGAATCGTCGGGAGTAGTCAAAGATTAAATGCATTCATGTAAACTGTTCCAAAATTTCTGAGACTCAATATTACAGACTTTGCTTGTCGTGTCGAAATCATATAAAGATTAAGTTTAAATTTGATCGAAAATTTCCGGGTCGTCACAATCTTGACTAATTCAAGGTGAGAATCATCAACATCAGAAAGATTCAACTCTTCAGAATCAGTTGATTCTTCAACAAGCACTTTCTTGGACAAGCTTTTGGAAAATGATTTGCTCTTCTTTTTGGCAATTAGGGCAAGAGGATCGCCCGGAGAAGACTCTTTCCTTCCTTCTTGAAGTTTAGACACCTCAGGTTGGTAATGCATAAGAACTCCAACAAGCTCATGAATAGTTAACTTGTCAATCTCTTTGGTAGATCGAACAATGGTTCCATAAGGAAGCCAATCAGCATTGAGCTTTTTGAGGAATTTCATGTTGACTTCAGCATGTACTTTTACAATCTTACACCTTTTCAACTCATTGAGAACACTATTGAAACGATGGTAGGTATCCTTGAGTTGTTCTTCTGGTTCCTGCTTGAAATCTTCATACAATCCCAGAGCCTTATTTAATTTAGTAACGTCTGACATGTCATAACCTTCTTGTTGTCGTTTGATCTCATCCCATATATCTTTTGCAGTAGTGTTGCTATCAACATTTTCAAATAGCTCATATGGGATAGCTTGCATGACAATATTCTTAGCCTCTATGTCACCCTGAGCTCTTTCACGTTTATCACCAGAAAGTTCATAGACTGGAATTGGCATACCAGTATCCGGATGAAAATCAACAACTGGACCATCTCTCAGAGAAGCCCATATATGTTTAGCTTTCTCACCCTTATAGTCTATGTACTGAATGATACGATGAAGCCACTGAGTGTACTTTCCATCAAACAACACTGGAGGTTGGGAATCTGATCCAATGATAAGAGTATCTTGATTAGACATCTTAAATTGAGGTAGATTCGGTATAGATTCGGTATTAAACACAATCTATGATCAGAGTTCAGTATAAAATCTAACAAGAATGTCAGATTCGGTAAAGATTCGGTACAGTAGCAGACTCGGTAAGTGGTTCGGTACTGTAGCAGATTCGGTAAAAATTTGGTAAACCAGATTCTGTATCAGAAACTGATAAGAATCACAAGTAACACACCCAGATTCGGTATGGATTCGGTAACCACACAACTTGAAGCCTCAGAATACTTAAAACCAAAGAATTAAGTGAAACCGAGATTCTGATTCGGTAAATGACTCGGTAGTCAAATTCTGTAAAATATTATGTGTAAACACAATCCAATTCCCTTGAATTAGATTCGGTAACCTTGCTACACAAGAAAACAAGTTAGTAACAAACAGAATATCAATGATACCGAAGATTCAGGATACCGAATGTCAACTGTAGCAGTTAACAATACCGAGTCTAAGTCTAAAACTAAGAAATATAACAGAATCCTTTCTCAAACCACACCAATTAGCTGCGTATAATCAAACCGAATGTGATAGAATCACAAACACACCACAATCTGCAACACTTAAGATGAATTTTCAGTAATGAAGCAGGCTCGGTATGACGGTTACGATACCGAGTGTTGATCAAATCTTCAAAACTTGAAGAATTGAAGAAATTGAACCGACAGAAATGTGATTTAACACCTCACAAACACAACTGAATCTTTAAATCTTCACAAAAATCCAGAATCAAGCTTGAATTAAGCAATACCAAGAGTTTTAGCCACAAACTCTAAAAATCAACTTGATTCTCCATAATTGAAATTAAAAAGCTGTAATGATGATCGAAACTCTTTCTAATAGACCTAATACACCTTCGCTGAACTTATCACAGGAATCTGAACGTCAGATTATCAAATTCGATAATACCGAATCTGATTCATTTTACCGAGAGTATTCAGATTCTGTAATCTACAATATCTGGATCGATATAGTGATGTAGAATCACTTCCTGGAAGCTCTGATACCAAATGATAGGTCAGATCATGTTGAGATTGAGAGAAATGATAAGATAGAATGAGATTCGGCATGTAAGAAGGAGACTCGGTATGAGAGAGAACCGGTAAAATTACATTCCACAGCTTCTAGAACTCAGTTACAATACAATGGCTATCTAATTAGGACTACTTAGGTTCCTTATATAGCCCTCTTCTAAGGAACCTTCATTTAATCTTAATTCACATTAACACTATACAACTTCGGGGTCCTAACAATATGACTCTAGGTCATACTTCCCTTACTCATACTAAGGAGTAATACGATTTAGGCCCCGCTAAATATAAATTTAAAACAGTACCTGTAGTGACCCGAACTTTTCCATGTTTATATATATTAATTAAGATTGATATTTACATGATTAAATGTTTCCAACATGTTAAGCAATCAAACTTGTTAAGACTTGATTAATTGAAATAGGTTTCATATAGATAATTGACCACCCAAGTTGACCGGTGATTCACGAACGTTAAAACTTGTAAAAACTATATGATGACATATATATGGTTATATATATAGTTAACATTATATTATGATAAGTAAACATATCATTAAGTATATTAACAATGAACTACATATGTAAAAACAAGACTACTAACTTAATGATTTTGAAGCGAGACATATATGTAACGATTATCGTTGTAACGACATTTAATATATATATATCATATTAAGAGATATTCGTACATCATAATATCATGATAATATAATAATTTAAAATCTCTTTTGATATTATAAACATTGGGTTAACAACATTTAACAAGATCGTTAACCTAAAGGTTTCAAAACAACATTTACATGTAACGACTAACGATGACTTAACGACTCAGTTAAAATGTATATACATGTAGTGTTTTAATATGTAATTATACACTTTTGAAAGACTTCAATACACTTATCAAAATACTTCTACTTAACAAAAATGCTTACAATTACATCCTCGTTCAGTTTCATCAACAATTCTACTCGTATGCACCCGTATTCGTACTCGTACAATACACAGCTTTTAAATGTATGTACTATTGGTATATACACTCCAATGATCAGCTCTTAGCAGCCCATGTGAGTCACCTAACACATGTGGGAACCATCATTTGGCAACTAGCATGAAATATCTCATAAAATTACAAAAATATGAGTAATCATTCATGACTTATTTACATGAAAACAAAATTACATATCCTTTATATCTAATCCATACACCAACGACCAAAAACACCTACAAACACTTTCATTCTTCAATTTTCTTCATCTAATTGATCTCTCTCAAGTTCTATCTTCAAGTTCTAAGTGTTCTTCATAAATTCCAAAAGTTCTAGTTTCATAAAATCAAGAATACTTTCAAGTTTGCTAGCTCACTTCCAATCTTGTAAGGTGATCATCCAACCTCAAGAAATCTTTGTTTCTTACAGTAGGTTATCATTCTAATACAAGGTAATAATCGTATTCAAACTTTGGTTCAATTTCTATAACTATAACAATCTTATTTCAAGTGATGATCTTACTTGAACTTGTTTTCGTGTCATGATTCTGCTTCAAGAACTTCGAGCCATCCAAGGATCCATTGAAGCTAGATCCATTTTTCTCTTTTCCAGTAGGTTTATCCAAGGAAATTAAGGTAGTAATGATGTTCATAACATCATTCGATTCATACATATAAAGCTATCTTATTCGAAGGTTTAAACTTGTAATCACTAGAACATAGTTTAGTTAATTCTAAACTTGTTGGCAAACAAAAGTTAATCCTTCTAACTTGACTTTTAAAATCAACTAAACACATGTTCTATATCTATATGATATGCTAACTTAATGATTTAAAACCTAGAAACACGAAAAACACCGTAAAACCGGATTTACGCCGTCGTAGTAACACCGCGGGCTATTTTGGGTTAGTTAATTAAAAACTATGATAAACTTTGATTTAAAAGTTGTTATTCTGAGAAAATGATTTTTATTATGAACATGAAACTATATCCAAAAATTATGGTTAAACTCAAAGTGGAAGTATGTTTTCTAAAATGGTCATCTAGACGTCGTTCTTTCGACTGAAATGACTACCTTTACAAAAACGACTTGTAACTTATATTTACGACCATAAACCTATACTTTTTCTGTTTAGATTCATAAAATATAGTTCAATATGAAACCATAGCAATTTGATTCACTCAAAACGGATTTAAAATGAAGAAGTTATGGGTAAAACAAGATTGGATAATTTTTCTCATTTTAGCTACGTGAAAATTGGTAACAAATCTATTCCAACCATAACTTAATCAACTTGTATTGTATATTATGTAATCTTGAGATACCATAGACACGTATACAATGTTTCGACCTATCATGTCGACACATCTATATATATTTCGGAACAACCATAGACACTCTATATGTGAATGTTGGAGTTAGCTATACAGGGTTGAGGTTGATTCCAAAATATATATAGTTTGAGTTGTGATCAATACTGAGATACGTATATACTGGATCGTGGATTGATTCAAGATAATATTTATCGATTTATTTCTGTACATCTAACTGTGGACAACTAGTTGTAGGTTACTAACGAGGACAGCTGACTTAATAAACTTAAAACATCAAAATATATTAAAAGTGTTGTAAATATATTTTGAACATACTTTGATATATATGTATATATTGTTATAGGTTCGTGAATCAACCAGTGGCCAAGTCTTACTTCCCGACGAAGTAAAAATCTGTGAAAGTGAGTTATAGTCCCACTTTTAAAATCTAATATTTTTGGGATGAGAATACATGCAGGTTTTATAAATGATTTACAAATAGACACAAGTACGTGAAACTACATTCTATGGTTGAATTATCAAAATCGAATATGCCCCTTTTTTATTAAGTCTGGTAATCTAAGAATTAGGGAACAGACACCCTAATTGACGCGAATCCTAAAGATAGATCTATTGGGCCTAACAAACCCCATCCAAAGTACCGGATGCTTTAGTACTTCGAAATTTATATCATATCCGAAGGGTGTCCCGGAATGATGGGGATATTCTTATATATGCATCTTGTTAATGTCGGTTACCAGGTGTTTACCATATGAATGATTTTTATCTCTATGTATGGGATGTATATTGAAATATGAAATCTTGTGGTCTATTATTATGATTTGATATATATAGGTTAAACCTATAACTCACCAACATTTTTGTTGACGTTTTAAGCATGTTTATTCTCAGGTGATTATTAAGAGCTTCCGCTGTCGCATACTTAAATAAGGACGAGATTTGGAGTCCATGCTTGTATGATATTGTGTAAAAACTGCATTCAAGAAACTTATTTTGTTGTAACATATTTGTATTGTAAACCATTATGTAATGGTCGTGTGTAAACAGGATATTTTAGATTATCATTATTTGATAATCTACGTAAAGTTTTTTTTTAAAACCTTTATTGATGAAATAAAGGTTATGGTTTGTTTTAAAATGAATGCAGTCTTTGAAAAACGTCTCATATAGAGGTCAAAACCTCGCAACGAAATCAATTAAT
This sequence comes from Rutidosis leptorrhynchoides, assembly GCF_046630445.1. Taxonomy (NCBI): domain Eukaryota; kingdom Viridiplantae; phylum Streptophyta; class Magnoliopsida; order Asterales; family Asteraceae; genus Rutidosis; species Rutidosis leptorrhynchoides. The sequence continues at coordinate 337,682,636 of NC_092343.1, read as the reverse complement.
ATGGAACGTTTTTAATCAATAAGAACGGGACATTTCAGTTGGTATCCGAGCGTTGGTCTTAGAGAACCAGAATTTTGCATTAGTGTGTCTTATCGAGTTTGTTAGGATGCATTAGTGAGTCTGGACTTCGACCGTGTTTACTTGAAAAATGATTGCTTAAAAAATTTTGTTGGAAACTATATATTTTTAACATGTGAATATTATGTGATATATTAATCTCTTAACGCGTTTGATATTATGTGATAGATGTCTACCTCTAGAACAAGTCCCATTGACTCACCTAATAATAATGAAGAGTCAAATGGAAATTGGAATGATTCGTGGACTGATTCACAAGTTCCCGAAGAGGAACCGGAAGAAGAGTCGGAACCGGAAGAAGAATCAGAACCGGAAGAGGAGGAACCGGATGAAGAAATAGAACCGGTGGGGGAAATAATAAAACGGTTAAGTAAAAGAAAATCCTCAACCAACCGACCAAGGTTAATTATGGTCAATGGTGTTTCCGCCAAGGAAGCAAAATATTGGGAGGATTACCAATTCTCCGATGAATCGGATTCCGACGAGAATTCCGATGATGTTATAGAAATTACCCCAACTGAATTTAAAAAGGCAAAAGAAAATAATAAGGGAAAGGGCATAAAAATAGAGAAATCTAATTCCAACCCCGATGAACTTTATATGTATCGTCAATCCCCGAAGTCCTTAAGTTGTAACAATGACCCGGGAACCTCTAAACCACCAGGTTTTTCTAAACCAATGTGGAAAATTACGGCTCGTATTAGGGAAACATCATATATCCCTAGAAACCTGGCAAAACGAACCAAAACCGAAGAAGAAGAAACGAGCGAGTCGGAATAAGATAGTTGTATTCGTGTGGTGTAATATATGTAATATAGTGTGCTTATGCTTTATGATATATGTAAAAATTGCTTGTATTAATAAGTATTTTTTTATGAATCTAACTCTTGTCTATTTTACAGTTTAAAAACACAAAATGGATAGACAACCCAATATTTTAAGAGACCTACCCGGAGACATGATTGATGAAATCTTGTCTAGAGTCGGTCAGAATTCCTCGGCACAACTATTTAAGGCGAGATCAGTTTGTAAGACATTCGAAGAACGTTCCAAGAATGTCTTGGTTTATAAGAGACTTTCTTTTGAAAGATGGGGGATATCACATTGGGAAACCCATAAGTTACGATGTGTTTACTTTGACGCATATATTGCGGGGAACCCAAATGCTATTTTACGCAACGGGTTAAGAAATTATTTTGACTCAATATATCCGAATATTGGACTTCGTGATTTAGAAAAAGCGGCTAACATGCAACATAAAGAAGCATGTTATGCTTACGGATTAGTAATGTTCGCTTCTCACCAATGTGAGAACAAGAACATCGGGCTACAACTATTAAACAAAACGTTTCCACAAGTGACGGAGTCGGTAATTGGGGTAAGAAATGAGGTTTTTAGATTGTTACGGGACTGTTGGACATTACGTAACCCTCGTCCCTTTGACGACGTTACAACACGCTGTCTTATCAACGGCCATAACGGTTATGTTCCACAAGACCAAGGATGGGAAGTAGTCCTAGTAAAACCAGAATGCATGACTTGCTTCTGGACGTATGAATTACGTGTCTTTATTGCCTTTGCTGAACGACTTGTGTACTAGCTAGAATTATCTTCACAACTATCTTGTATCAAAGTTATTGTGTGCTATATTTCATGCTTTATGTAAAATAAGCGGTATTGTAAGTTTGTAAAATACTGTATACAAGTTTTAACGCGAAATATTATTATAATCAGTTTTTCATATAGAATTGTAGTAGTTGAATTGTATATTAGCTACTAAGTATGAACTTAATGGGTAGGTACTACGCGAATTTAAACTTATAAAACGCTAATATGAAGAAAAAGCTTTTATAAATGAGTTCATATTATGCTACAAAATACTATTAACTACTCTTAATATTCTGTATGATTAACTTGTTCCATTTGACTATTTTGAAGGAAATGGCACCGACTACTCGACACACCGTGAATATGAATGAAGAGGAATTCCGTACTTTTCTAGCTTCAAACATAGCCGCAGTACAGGCTGCACTACATACCAACAATAACCTTGGATCTAGCAGTACAGGAAATCGTGTAGGATGCACCTACAAAGAATTCACTGCCTGCAAACCTTTGGAATTTGATGGAACCGAAGGACCGATCGGATTGAAACGGTGGACCGAGAAGGTTGAATCGGTGTTTGCCATAAGTAAGTGTACTGAAGAGGACAAAGTGAAGTATGCTACGCATACCTTCACAGGTTCTGCGTTAACATGGTGGAATACCTATCTAGAGCAAGTGGGACAAGACGATGCGTACGCACTACCGTGGTCAGCATTCAAGCACTTGATGAACGAGAAGTACCGTCCCAGAACAGAGGTCAATAAGCTCAAGACAGAACTTAGAGGGTTACGAACCCAAGGATTTGATATTACCACGTACGAAAGACGATTCACAGAATTGTGCCTATTGTGTCCGGGAGCATTCGAAGATGAGGAAGAGAAGATCGACGCGTTTGTGAAAGGATTACCGGAAAGAATCCAAGAAGATATAAGTTCACACGAGCCCGCCTCCATACAACATGCATGTAGAATGGCTCACAAACTAGTGAACCAGATTGAAGAAAGAATTAATGAACAGACTGCTGAAGAGGCCAATGTGAAGCAAGTCAAAAGAAAGTGGGAGGAAAACGGTGATAAGAATCACCAATACAACAACAACAGCAATTACAACAATAATCGCAACAATTATCCCAACAATCGCAACATCAATCGCAACTACAACAAACGGCCAAACAACAACAACAACAACAACAGTAACTACAACAATCATCCCAACAACAATAATAACCGCAACAACAACAACAACAATCAGAAGCAGCTATGCCAAAGGTGTGAAAAGAATCACTCGGGGTTCTGCACCAAATTTTGCAACAAGTGTAAAAGAAATGGTCATAGCGCGGCGAAGTGTGAGGTCTATGGACCAGGGGTTAATAGAACGAAAGGAACAAATGGTGTCGGAACGAGTAATGGCGGAGCAAGTAGTGTCGGAGCAAGTTATGCCAATGTAGTTTGTTATAAATGTGGAAAACCGGGCCACATTATTAGAAATTGCCCAAACCAGGAGAACACGAATGGACAAGGCCGCGGAAGAGTTTTCAATATTAATGCGGCAGAGGCACAAGAAGACCCGGAGCTTGTTACGGGTACGTTTCTTATTAAAAATAAATCTACTTACGTTTTATTTGATTCGGGTGCGGATAGAAGCTATATGAGTAGAGATTTTTGTGCTAAATTAAGTTGTCCATTGACGCCTTTGGATAGTAAATTTTTACTCGAATTAGCAAATGGTAAATTAATTTCAGCAGATAATATATGTCGGAATCGAGAAATTAAACTGGTTAGCGAAACATTTAAGATTGATTTGATACCAGTAGAGTTAGGGAGTTTTGATGTGATAATTGGTATGGACTTGTTGAAAGAAGTGAAAGCAGAGATCGTTTGTTACAAAAATGCAATTCGCATTATACGAGAAAAAGGAAAACCCTTAATGGTGTACGGAGAAAAGGGCAACACGAAGCTACATCTTATTAGTAATTTGAAGGCACAAAAACTAATAAGAAAAGGGTTCTATGCTGTTCTAGCACACGTCGAGAAAGTACAAACTGAAGAAAAGAGCATCAATGATGTTCCCATTGCAAAAGAATTTCCCGATGTATTTCCGAAAGAATTACCGGGATTACCCCCACATCGATCCGTTGAATTTCAAATAGATCTTGTACCAGGAGCTGCACCAATAGCTCGTGCTCCTTACAGACTCGCACCCAGCGGGATGAAAGAACTGCAAAGCCAATTACAAGAACTTTTAGAGCGTGGTTTCATTCGACCAAGCACATCACCGTGGGGAGCTCCTGTTTTGTTTGTCAAGAAGAAAGATGGTACATTCAGGTTGTGTATCGACTACCGAGAGTTGAACAAACTTACCATCAAGAACCGCTACCCACTACCGAGAATCGACTACTTATTTGATCAACTACAAGGCTCGTCTGTTTATTCAAAGATTGACTTACGTTCCGGGTATCATCAAATGCGGGTGAAAGAAGATGATATTCCAAAGACTGCTTTCAGAACACGTTACGGTCATTACGAGTTTATGGTCATGCCGTTTGGTTTAACTAATGCATCAGCTGTGTTCATGGACCTTATGAACCGAGTGTGTGGACCATACCTTGACAAGTTTGTCATTGTTTTCATTGATGACATACTTATTTACTCAAAGAATGACCAAGAACACGGTGAACATTTGAGAAAGGTGTTAGAAGTATTGAGGAAGGAAGAATTGTACGCTAAGTTTTCAAAGTGTGCATTTTGGTTGGAAGAAGTTCAATTCCTCGGTCACATAGTGAACAAAGAAGGTATTAAGGTGGATCCGGCAAAGATAGAAACTGTTGAAAAGTGGGAAACCCCGAAAACTCCAAAACACATACGCCAGTTTTTAGGACTAGCTGGTTACTACAGAAGGTTCATCCAAGACTTTTCCAAAATAGCAAAACCCTTGACTGCATTAACGCATAAAGGGAAGAAATTTGAATGGAATGATGAACAAGAGAAAGCGTTTCAGTTATTGAAGAAAAAGCTAACTACGGCACCTATATTGTCATTGCCTGAAGGGAATGATGATTTTGTGATTTATTGTGATTCATCAAAGCAAGGTCTCGGTTGTGTATTAATGCAACGAACGAAGGTGATTGCTTATGCGTCTAGACAATTGAAGATTCACGAACAAAATTATACGACGCATGATTTGGAATTAGGCGCGGTTGTTTTTGCATTAAAGACTTGGAGGCACTACTTATATGGGGTCAAAAGTATTATATATACCGACCACAAAAGTCTTCAACACATATTTAATCAGAAACAACTGAATATGAGGCAGCGTAGGTGGATTGAATTATTGAATGATTACGACTTTGAGATTCGTTACCACCCGGGGAAGGCAAATGTGGTAGCCGATGCCTTGAGCAGGAAGGACAGAGAACCCATTCGAGTAAAATCTATGAATATAATGATTCATAATAACCTTACTACTCAAATAAAGGAGGCGCAACAAGGAGTTTTAAAAGAGGGAAATTTAAAGGATGAAATACCCAAAGGATCGGATAAGCATCTTAATATTTGAGAAGACGGAACCCGGTATAGGGCTGAAAGGATTTGGGTACCAAAATTTGGAGATATGAGAGAAATGGTACTTAGAGAAGCTCATAAAACCAGATACTCAATACATCCTGGAACGGGGAAGATGTACAAGGATCTCAAGAAACATTTTTGGTGGCTGGGTATGAAAGCCGATGTTGCTAAATACGTAGGAGAATGTTTGACGTGTTCTAAGGTCAAAGCTGAGCATCAGAAACCATCAGGTCTACTTCAACAACCCGAAATCCCAGAATGGAAATGGGAAAACATTACCATGGATTTCATCACTAAATTGCCAAGGACTGCAAGTGGTTTTGATACTATTTGGGTAATAGTTGATCGTCTCACCAAATCAGCACACTTCCTGCCAATAAGAGAAGATGACAAGATGGAGAAGTTAGCACGACTGTATTTGAAGGAAGTCGTCTCCAGACATGGAATACCAATCTCTATTATCTCTGATAGGGATGGTAGATTTATTTCAAGATTCTGGCAGACATTACAGCAAGCATTAGGAACTCGTCTAGACATGAGTACTGCCTATCATCCACAAACTGATGGGCAGAGCGAAAGGACGATACAAACGCTTGAAGACATGCTACGAGCATGTGTTATTGATTTTGGAAACAGTTGGGATCGACATCTACCGTTAGCAGAATTTTCCTACAACAACAGCTACCATTCAAGCATTGAGATGGCGCCGTTTGAAGCACTTTATGGTAGAAAGTGCAGGTCTCCGATTTGTTGGAGTGAAGCGGGGGATAGACAGATTACGGGTCCGGAGATTATACAAGAAACTACCGAGAAGATCATCCAAATTCAACAACGGTTGAAAACCGCCCAAAGTCGACAAAAGTGCTACGCTGACATTAAAAGAAAAGATATAGAATTTGAAATTGGAGAGATGGTCATGCTTAAAGTTGCACCTTAGAAAGGCGTTGTTCGGTTTGGTAAACGAGGGAAATTAAATCCAAGGTATATTGGACCATTCAAGATTATTGATCGTGTCGGACCAGTAGCTTACCGACTTGAGTTACCTCAACAACTCGCGGCTGTACATAACACTTTCCACGTCTCGAATTTGAAGAAATGTTTTGCTAAAGAAGATCTCACTATTCCGTTAGATGAAATCCAAATCAACGAAAAACTTCAATTCATCGAAGAACCCGTCGAAATATTGGATCGTGAGGTTAAAAGACTTAAGCAAAACAAGATACCAATTGTTAAGGTTCGATGAAATGCTCGTAGAGGACCCGAGTTCACCTGGGAGCGTGAAGATCAGATGAAGAAGAAATACCCTCATCTATTTCCAGAAGATTCGTCAACACCTTCAACAGCTTAAAATTTCGGGACGAAATTTATTTAACGGGTAGGTACTGTAGTGACCCGAACTTTTCCATGTTTATATATATTAATTAAGATTGATATTTACATGATTAAATGTTTCCAACATGTTAAGCAATCAAACTTGTTAAGACTTGATTAATTGAAATAGGTTTCATATAGACAATTGACCACCCAAGTTGACCGGTGATTCACGAACGTTAAAACTTGTAAAAACTATATGATGACATATATATGGTTATATATATAGTTAATATTAAATTATGATAAGTAAACATATCATTAAGTATATTAACAATGAACTACATATGTAAAAACAAGACTACTAACTTAATGATTTTGAAGCGAGACATATATGTAACGATTATCGTTGTAACGACATTTAATATATATATATCATATTAAGAGATATTCGTACATCATAATATCATGATAATATAATAATTTAAAATCTCTTTTGATATTATAAACATTGGGTTAACAACATTTAACAAGATCGTTAACCTAAAGGTTTCAAAACAACATTTACATGTAACGACTAACGATGACTTAACGACTCAGTTAAAATGTATATACATGTAGTGTTTTAATATGTATTTATACACTTTTGAAAGACTTCAATACACTTATCAAAATACTTCTACTTAACACAAATGCTTACAATTACATCCTCGTTCAGTTTCATCAACAATTCTACTCGTATGCACCCGTATTCGTACTCGTACAATACACAGCTTTTAAATGTATGTACTATTGGTATATACGCTCCAATGATCAGCTCTTAGCAGCCCATGTGAGTCACCTAACACATGTGGGAACCATCATTTGGCAACTAGCATGAAATATCTCATAAAATTACAAAAATATGAGTAATCATTCATGACTTATTTACATGAAAACAAAATTACATATCCTTTATATCTAATCCATACACCAACGGCCAAAAACACCTACAAATACTTTCATTCTTCAATTTTCTTCATCTAATTTATCTCTCTCAAGTTCTATCTTCAATTTCTAAGTGTTCTTCATAAATTCCAAAAGTTCTAGTTTCATAAAATCAAGAATACTTTCAAGTTTGCTAGCTCACTTCCAATCTTGTAAGGTGATCATCCAACCTCAAGAAATCTTTGTTTATTATAGTAGGTTATCATTCTAATAAAAGGTAATAATCATATTCAAACTTTGGTTCAATTTCTATAACTATAACAATCTTATTTCAAGTGATGATCTTACTTGAACTTGTTTTCGTGTCATGATTCTGCTTCAAGAACTTCGAGCCATCCAAGGATCCATTGAAGCTAGATCCATTTTTCTCTTTTCAGTAGGTTTATCCAAGGAAATTAAGGTAGTAATGATGTTCATAACATCATTCGATTCATACATATAAAGCTATCTTATTCGAAGGTTTAAACTTGTAATCACTAGAACATAGTTTAGTTAATTCTAAACTTGTTCGCAAACAAAAGTTAATCCTTCTAACTTGACTTTTAAAATCAACTAAACACATGTTCTATATCTATATGATATGCTAACTTAATGATTTAAAACCTGGAAACACGAAAAACACCGTAAAATCGGATTTACGCCGTCGTAGTAACACCGCGGGCTATTTTGGGTTAGTTAATTAAAAACTATGATAAACTTTGATTTAAAAGTTGTTATTCTGAGAAAATGATTTTTATTATGAACATGAAACTATATCCAAAAATTATGGTTAAACTCAAAGTGGAAGTATGTTTTCTAAAATGGTCATCTAGACGTCGTTCTTTCGACTGAAATGACTACCTTTACAAAAACGGCTTGTAACTTATTTTTCCGACTATAAACCTATACTTTTTCTGTTTAGATTCATAAAATATAGTTCAATATGAAACCATAGCAATTTGATTCACTCAAAACGGATTTAAAATGAAGAAGTTATGGGTAAAACAAGATTGGATAATTTTTCTCATTTTAGCTACGTGAAAATTGGTAACAAATCTATTCCAACCATAACTTAATCAACTTGCATTGTATATTATGTAATCTTGAGATACCATAGACACGTATACAATGTTTTGACCTATCATGTCGACACATCTATATATATTTCGGAACAACCATAGACACTCTATATGTGAATGTTGGAGTTAGCTATACAGGGTTGAGGTTGATTCCAAAATATATATAGTTTGAGTTGTGATCAATACTGAGATACGTATACACTGGGTCGTGGATTGATTCAAGATAATATTTATCGATTTATTTCTGTACATCTAACTGTGGACAACTAGTTGTAGGTTACTAACGAGGACAGCTGACTTAATAAACTTAAAACATCAAAATATATTAAAAGTGTTGTAAATATATTTTGAACATACTTTGATATATATGTATATATTGTTATAGGTTCGTGAATCAACCAGTGGCCAAGTCTTACTTCCCAACGAAGTAAAAATCTGTGAAAGTGAGTTATAGTCCCACTTTTAAAATCTAATATTTTTGGGATGAGAATACATGCAGGTTTTATAAATGATTTACAAAATAGACACAAGTACGTGAAACTACATTCTATGGTTGAATTATCGAAATCGAATATGCCCCTTTTTTATTAAGTCTGGTAATCTAAGAATTAGGGAACAGACACCCTAATTGACGCGAATCCTAAAGATAGATCTATTGGGCCTAACAAACCCCATCCAAAGTACCGGATGCTTTAGTACTTCGAAATTTATATCATATCCGAAGGGTGTCCCGGAATGATGGGGATATTCTTATATATGCATCTTGTTAATGTCGGTTACCAGGTGTTTACCATTTGAATGATTTTTATCTCTATGTATGGGATGTATATTGAAATATGAAATCTTGTGGTCTATTATTATGATTTGATATATATAGGTTAAACCTATAACTCACCAACATTTTTGTTGACGTTTTAAGCATGTTTATTCTCAGGTGATTATTAAGAGCTTCCGCTATCGCATACTTAAATAAGGACGAGATTTGGAGTCCATGCTTGTATGATATTGTGTAAAAACTGCATTCAAGAAACTTATTTTGTTGTAACATATTTGTATTGTAAACCATTATGTAATGGTCGTGTGTAAACAGGATATTTTAGATTATCATTATTTGATAATCTACGTAAAGTTTTTTTTAAAACCTTTATTGATGAAATAAAGGTTATGGTTTATTTTAAAATGAATGCAGTCTTTGAAAAACGTCTCATATAGAGGTCAAAACCTCGCAACGAAATCAATTAATATGGAACGTTTTTAATCAATAAGAACGGGACATTTCAGTACCTTCCCCCCTGGGTGGCTGATCCTGGCGTGCTACGGCCCGACAACACCGCGCAAATAAAACCGTCCGTTTCGGCCATATCACGGGGGAGTATAAGTTTTTGGCGCCGTTGCCGGGGAACTGGTATCAGGCAATACTGCTCTCTATCAAACTTATTCACAAGCATTTAGTGGTGTCTAAGAAAGATAATTATACACGGACTTGGTTGTTGGATTTTCCGAACAGTCGCCAATTATATTGGGACCAAAAAGATCATGCCTCTCCGTAGTCGGCCTGGCCACTTGGTTTGTTGAATAGTTCGTGCGGAGCTCTGTTACCGAAATACCAGGGAATTAGTAGCCAGAACCAAAAACATATTCTACCATAGGATAGTTAGTTAATTAAATTAGATTACATTAAATTAGATTACTATAGACTACCTTAGATTAAATTAGATTACACTACCTTAGAATTATACTACCTTAGACTAGTTTAGCTTACTTTAGATTACTTTAGAAATTTAGTTTATTTGCTAGAAATTAAAAACAAAAAGCCATACCCAGTGTATGACCCAAACCCAATCTAGACCAGGGCCGTTGTTATTCGTACCTGATCCACACGCAATAATCTCTAAAGCACGCAAGGAAGCACGAATTAGAAATCAAATGGCGTTATGCGTTACTTTAGCAGAAAATACCAAACCCTCGATTGAAGGTCGGAGGACCAATGAGATTTTCAGAGATCCAAGGACACTCGTTCGAGTTAAAACATCACATCATCCAACTCATTCAGAATAGCTATCAGTTTCATGGATTATCGAATGACGATCCTAATTCTCACCTTGATAAATTCATATCTCTTTCGAACTCCTACAAACAGCCAGGGATAGGATAAGATATAGTCCGGCTATACTTGTTCCCCTATTCTCTCACTCATCATGCTCAAACCTGGTTCGAAGGACTGGAAAAAGATTCCATCACGTCATGGACGGAGATGGCTACTAAATTTCTAACCAAATATTTCCCTCCTTCTAAACAAACCAAACTAAAGAATGACATCATTAACTTCAAACAAAGTTATGATGAATCTCTTTACACTGCATGGAAGCGATTCAAAACCCTGCTGAAGAAATGCCCTAATCACCAGCTAGAACGGTCAGCCCAAATCTGTACCTTCTACAATGGTCTTACGGTAAATCATAAGATGACGATTGATGCAGCAGCTCAAGGGAATCTGATGAACCAAACCGCAGACGAAGCATGGGAATTGCTCGAGAACATGACAACGCATCATCATGACTGGAACAGTGGTGAAACAACTTCATCATCTGCCCCACTCTCTGCACTCAACAATCAAACGGAGGCCATCAAATCTCTCACGGATAAAAAGGAATCTCTCGCTAAACAACTCGGAGAATTGAAGACGCAGCCGCAGCAGGTCAACCAAGCTCAGGCTTGTGTTAATTGTACCAACCCGCAACCTACTGAAGAATATCAAGTTGAGTACGAAAACCCTGGGTTCAGTCTATTACGTCCAATACCCAGCTCGTCCACCAAATCCCGGATTCAATCAACAACCTAGGGTTAATCAATTTCAGTGAAGCAATCAACCTTTTTGCTACCGCTATCCACCTTATCCAGCCCAACAATCTCAATTGACCTACGATCAACCACTTCCACTCACTGGTACCCAAGTTGAGGAAAATTCCCCTACCACCCAGATTACAAAAGCAACTAACCCCACTCTCGGAGCTGATGATCAGTTGACTCAGTTCATTCAAGGACAACAATAGCTAAATCAAAGAACTACAGCCAGGCAAGATCAGACAGAGATACTAATGAGAAATCAATTGGCTCTGCTCAAAAGTCTAGAAACGCAGCTCGGACAGTTATCACAACGCCTTGAAACCCGACCGCAGGGAAGGTTACCAAGTAATACTATCCAAAATCACCACATAGAAGAAGCAAAGCAAATAGATTCTGTAATCCCAGAGGAAGAACCATGGAGAAGGTCAGTCAGGCTCAAGAACAAATCAACATATACTCAGAAGTTGACCCCGGAAACTCCAGTTCGTACACCCTATCCTGGGAGGCTACAAGAAGAACCATCCAAGCGTGATTCCTTCAAACTTGATGGAAGATTCCTGAACACTATGTCCAAATTTCCCAACCAGAAGAGATACATCAGAAGGCTTCTTTCTACAAAGGAGAGGATACCAGATTCTACCAAAATTCTACTGAGTGAAGAATGCTCTGCATTACTCATGAACTCTCTACCACTGAAGCTAGGAGATACGGGCCAACTCGTTTTCCCGTGTTCAATCTACCAATCTGGAACCATTCATGCGCTAGCAGATTTAGGAGCAAGTCTCAACCTAATCCCCTACTCTCTCTACAAGAGATTAGAGTTAGGAGACTTGTCCCCAACTAAAATGACAATCCAACTTTCCGATCATACAATTTGATATCCTAAGGGCATAGTTGAGAACGTCTTAGTGAAAGTCGACAAATTCTTGTATCCTACGGATTTCGTAGTAATGGATATTAAGGAAGACCTACACACACCAGTAGTGTTAGGAAGACCTTTCATGAATACGGCTAGGACAGTCATTGATGTGTACAATCAAACCTTGATCTTACTATCACATGGAGAGAGCGTTACCTTCAAAATTTACCGACCAACCGATCTTTCTGGACAGGCAGAGATGTTTGCTATTTCCACCAGACGAATCACTTTCGATGACGAGTCTTCACCACCAGCCGATGATATCGAGATGGGTGTCGAATCACAGTCTATAGACGACCCAGGAATGGAAGAAGAGGATTCCAGCGAAGAAATAGAGGAAGAGGAGGAATTTGAAGAGGAAGAGGAAATGGAAGACGTAAAAGAAACTGCGACAATACCCGCTCCAAGCATTAGGCGTCATGAAGAAATAATGAGGCTTGAGACGGAAGATCACAGTTTAATCATTCGCTTCAAAAAGAAGACCGACAAGGCTGAGGTTAAGGATATAGAAATTGATCCTGAAAGTATCAAAGTGGAGAATCAGAATACTGAAGAAAACCGTTCATCAGACGCATCCTCAGAAGAACAAGATACCGATGATGATGAGGTAGAACAACATGAATACATTCTGAATAACTCACACTCTCCAATCGAACCAGATCAAGGGGAGCCGGACTCTTCTACAGATCGGATTCTGGTTATATCCACACATGCAGACATGATAACCTTCATCAAAGATACCGATGAATTTGAAGATATTCTCGAAGCCATCTGTAAATTAACCATGGATTTTTCGCTACGCTTAACAGAACAAATTATGGCTATCCAAGAAGAACACAACTTCTATCTCCGAAGAGAAGGCAATGATGTTGAAATCCTAGAAGAACGCATTCAAGACTTTATCAATTCTCTTCACGATCATATGTACCAAGAAGAAAGGCAACGAGAGCACAATTCAGTGGTTCGTACTATTCTTGAGACAAGATTCTGTCGAGATCAGAAGATCATTTACTCTAAGGTTTATAGCGCCTTAGCCGGATCTGCGCTTCCGTTCTCACGAAACCAACAAGCACTACTGACTCTCATCCGGAAGCATATGGATCTTTTCACCGGATGCCCTACTTATCACTCTGATTTGCAAATGATCGAGGATATTCACAGCTTTTTCGCTCTCTTGGAAAGAGATAATTTCAAAAGCACACCAGACAGACTAGTGATTTATGTAACAACTGATCACCATGCTGATCTGATTATCAAAGAGTTACGAGGCGCTGTTATGGAGGAAGTAAGGCGAAACAATCCGTTCTCTCATCTTGAACCAGATCGAGTCAACATTGCCACCTATGTTACGAAGCAGATATCACGTATCTTCCACAAATCCACAGATCCTAGTTTCACATTTAAAGCTGGATGTCGGGAGATATACTCAAAGACGGTGACATTAATGCTCGGATCAGGATTGTTGTTCACTTCTTTTCAGCTTCGTCTTTTAACAAATCTGTGCAAAGCGATGGACTCTTACTATGGAGATCGCTGTTCTGAAGACTTCGAGATTCTAAAGATACAGTTTCTAACATTGTTTGAAGACCTCAGAAATGAGCATCCCATCAGAGAAACAATCACCACCAGTACTGCTTCTATGATTGACATTCATGGGTCAACCAGCAGAGCCGTGCATCATATTCTCATCGGACTTCAAGACTTATCAAGAGCCGAAACTGAGCACTACTTATCTTTCAGAAGATCTTCAAGAGAAGTACCAGATCTTCTACCATTATTGGTCCGGCACTTTCTCAGGATTTACCCGCCAAGACTCACATTCCCTCAAGAAGACCAAGATCACAACCATCAGCGAGGAATGTTTGCTTTTTAAAGCATCACTACAGTCGAGCCAACGACCTTAAACAAAAGCGCTTCTCGGGAGGCAACCCGTGCAATAAAGTAGAGTAGAAGAATAAAGGATGAAAAATGAGCCGATAAAAGATGCAAGGATTGGAAGCCAGTCGCATCTGCTAGGGGTATTTCTTTCTTTTTGCTACTAGCTCAAGGTTCAAACTATGCCACATCCTAGCTTATCACTAAGTGTGGGATAACACCCAATTAAAACACTAGAAAAATATTCCCAAATCTTCAACTAAAACTCCTAAGTGTGGGATACACTAGGAACATTGAGGACAATGTTCGTCTAAGTGTGGGATGTTGGTATAATTTTTTATGCTATATTAAAATAACCCATTACGAAGATTCTAAGTCCTTAAGCCAAATTTCAAAATTTTTGCAAAAGAAAGCCTTTTCGAAAAAGTATTTTTGAAAACCTAAAACGTTTGTCAATAAAAATAAGGCTTAAGTAAGGTGGAAATCTTGTTAGGTTGAACCAAATCTCTAATAGAGCATTGCATGACTAAGGCATTATCGACCTAAATTGATTATGGTGAGGCACCCCAAATAAGACCAGCATTCATCTTTAATGCTTCATTATTTTCCGTTGAGAGTGCCGATTTCTGTGCTCAGAATCAGAACTTACTTTAGATCTACATCTCCAAGCAGCGAAACGTGATTCAGTTGTAATCAAAAGAGCTAGCCATTTGTCAAATATAAGCCTTCCACACCTCCACTACTTCTACTCCACCACCACATCCACATCATCTTTACTATTACTCGAAAAATCCAGAAAATGATATTCCTTCCGAAAACCCGATGTTACAAACCTCTCAAGTATCATGGCAAAGGTCTTGAAAAAGTTTACCAGCAAAAAGTTTCTCGAGATGAAGTCTCCAATATATATATATATATATATATATATATATATATATATATATATATATATATATATATATATATATATATATATATATTCAAAGTTCTGAAAATGAGCAGAACTTAATTAGAGAAATGCCAAAGAAGAACTTGACCAAAAATGATTATCAAATGAAGAAAAGTTCAAAAGTGTTTCTCAAAATACTTCAGCACTCCTATCAATCCGAATAAAAGTCTGTATAAATACTACATTACCCTTTTATCTCACCCCTCAAAAACAACTTCACTACCATTCCAAAATTCCTTCTCCATCATTGACAAATGACCTATAAAGCTGAGATTACTACCATTCTCGCTGATAATGCTAAAAACGAACATATATTTCATAGCATTATTCCTCAAGAAAGAGAAGCTTTTAGTTGCAATTGTTCTATTTAAAATTGATATTCGTTTAAATAATAAAAGGTGAAGACAAAAGACAGATTCGACGAATTGAAGACGCAAACGACTAAAAAGCTCAAAAGTACAAAATACAATCAAAGAGGTTCCAATTATTGATAAGAAACGTCTCGAAATTACAAGAGTACAAGATTCAAAACGCAAAGTACAAGATATTAAATTGTACGCAAGGACGTTCGAAAATCCGGAACCGGGACCAGAGTCAACTCTCAACGCTCGACGCAACGAACTAAAAATTACAAGTCAACTATGCACATAAATATAATATAATATTTAAATAATTCTTATAATTATTTAATATATTATATTTATTTATAAATTCGTCGGTAAACAAAGAGCCAAACTTGTGTGAGCTGTAAAAGCAAACTCCGCGACTCGCGGAGTTTGAAGGCAAAAAATGTCGCGAGTCGCGGAGGCCCAAATTCTGAAAGTCCCTATAAAGCCAACCGAATTCTGATCATTTTTCACACTCTTAATCTATCTCTCTTTCAATATATACGTAAAAATATATATATAATTTATATTTTAATTTTAATTTTAAT
Source organism: Rutidosis leptorrhynchoides (assembly GCF_046630445.1). Lineage (NCBI taxonomy): Eukaryota > Viridiplantae > Streptophyta > Magnoliopsida > Asterales > Asteraceae > Rutidosis > Rutidosis leptorrhynchoides. The sequence continues at coordinate 337,666,510 of NC_092343.1, read as the reverse complement.
TTTAAATCCTAATAATAAGGGTATGTTAGCAAATGTTGTAAGGGTGTAAGTCGAAATTCTGTCCGTGTAACGCTACGCTATTTTTAATCATTGTAAGTTATGTTCAACCTTTTTACATTAATGTCTCGTAGCTAAGTTATTATTATGCTTATTTAATCCGAAGTAATCATGATGTTGGGGTAATTACTAAAATTGGGTAATTGGGCTTTGTACCATAATTGGGGTTTGGATAAAAGAACGACACTTGTGGAAATTAGACTATGGGTTATTAATGGGTTTTATATTAATTAAACAATACCTTGTTAATTTAATATATAAACTTATAATTCGACGTATTTATATATAACCACATACGCTTGACTGGGTACGGTGGGCGGGATATCTATAAATACCAATAATTATTCATTTTACCGGATACGGAACTGGATTAATAGTTAATAGACTTGTTGAAACAGGGGTGAATTACATTCAAGGGTAATTGGTGTAATTGTTAACAAAGTAGTAAAACCTTGGTTTACACGCAGTCGATAACCTGGTGTATTCATTAAACAAAGTATTAAAACCTTGTTACAATTCGAATCCCCAATTAGTTGGAATATTTGACTTCGGGAATAAGAATAATTTGACGAAGGCTTTCGCTCTTTATATTTATGACTGATGGACTATTATGGACAAATCCGTATGGACATATTAAATAATCCAGGACAAAGGACAATTAACCCATGGGCATAAAACTAAAATCAACACGTCAAACATCATGATTACGGAAGTTTAAATAAGCATAATTCTTTTATTTCATATTTAATTTCCTTTATTTTATATTTAATTGCACTTCTAATTATCGCATTTTTATTGTTATTGTATTTAATTGCACTTTTAATTATCGTACTTTTTAAATATCGCAAGTTTATTTTATCGCACTTTTATTATTCGCAATTTCATTATCGTTATTTACTTTATGCTTTAATTTAAGTCTTCTATTTATTTTTAATATTTTACATTTGGTTTTAACTGCGACTAAAGTTTTAAAATTGACAAACCGATCATTAAACGGTTAAAACCCCCCTTTATAATAATAATATTACTTATATATATATTTGTATTTTTATAAAAGTAAACTAATATAGCGTTAAGCTTTGTTTAAAAAGATTCCCTGTGGAACGAACCGGACTTACTAAAAACTACACTACTGTACGATTAGGTACACTGCCTATAAGTGTTGTAGCAAGGTTTAAGTATATCCATTCTATAAATAAATAAATATCTTGTGTAAAAATGTATCGTATTTAATAGTTTTTACTGTAAAAAATATAAGCTATTTTATATACTACTCTGCTAAAACATCAAGTATTTTTGGCGCCGCTGTCGGGGATCTCTTAAACGCCGGAAGCGCAACGCTAATTAAAAAAAAAGATTTTTAGTTTACTTTTATTAAAATTCGTTTTTATAAAAATACGTTTTAAATATTCAAAAATATAAAAAGAAAAACAAAAATATAAATATTCTTAAGATTTTGTTAAATATTTAAGTTTTATAAAGTTCCTTTATTTTTATATAAGTTTTATTTAATTTATTTTATAAATATATTTTATAAATATAAAACCGAAATATATATATATATATATATATATATATATATATATATATATATATATATATATATATATATATATATATATATATATATATATATATATATAAATCTAGCTTTAAGATTTTTATTTTTAAAATTATAAAGTAGTTCCATTTTTATTCTAGTTTTTAAAATATAAGTTTTTATTATATATAAATTTTAGATTATAAAACAGAAATTAAAAAAAAAAAAAACGCGTCAGTTTTAAACTGTTCCAGGGTTGAATTTTGGAACCCCGCGACTCGCGGGGTTTGCAGCTTCGGGAACCGCGACTCGCGGAGCCACTCTGACACGGGTACACAGAAACCCTAATCGCATTTAATACGGTGTAATAATTATTATTATTAATTAATTAAGATTTAGGTTTTAATTAAATTAATATTTAATTTTAATTATTTAGTTATATTAAGTTTTAATTAGTTTTATTTATATATTTAAATTAATGCTTTTATAAAATAATATAAAAATAATATTTTTATAAAAATTGTACTTTTTACAACTTTTTGTATATTTTTATATTTTATCCCTTTTTAATCGTTTTAGCGTAATATTTGTAATTTTAGCTCATATTTAGTTTTAAACTTAGTTTTTGCCATAGTTATTTTTACTTCTAGATTTTTAGGCTTTGCCGTAGAATTCCTTAAGTGCTTTTTCTTTAGACTAAGATTTAGGTGCTTTAGAATTTTGCGACGCCTTTTTAAGTTTTAGTTTCTTTTTAAGTTATTTCCATTTGGGATTTAGTTTTTCCTGTAAGCTTTAATATTTTAGACGACTTTTACCTATGTATCAATTATCATTCCAATTAGTAATCTCAATTTGCGATTATAATTTTAAGTTAGTTGTAGTAATAAGGTTAGGTTAGTCAAGTGTTTTTAAGTTTTATAAGTTTCTTTTATTTTTCCGTCACCTTTTATGTTTTAACCATTTTTCTTTTTCCACCTTTTTCGACGAACTCTTTTTCTTTCTTATTTCTCGCTATTCTAGTTTTAGGACATAGATTTTTATTCTACTTCTTATCTAAATTTCTTAAAATTACGAAAATTTATTTTAAGTGGTTAAATTAATAGACATCAAAATTTTCTGGTTCGTAGTAATAGTTGGATTTGTATGTGGACCGGGTTATTGGAGCCAAACAGTCCTCAATTATATTGAGACCAAACGAATCCTGCCCCTCTGCTGCATCTTTTGGCTATTCGAAACGTGGGCAAGATCAGAAAAGTCTATTGATTGGATAACTTATTATAATTTTTCTTTCCTTTTAAAAACTAATAGGATATTCAGTGAATGCACCGAGCAAGACGTTCACCACCTTTTATACGTTCACCACCTGTAACTAGATCAAGACATTTAGCAAATATTACCACCGTTGATTTTTCTTTAGAATCGTCATCCAGTCGACCAAGTACTCCAGTTCAAATTTCCGATAATCCATTTTTTGAACCCGACCTCACAATTGAGAATCCGGAGAATATTCAGGAACGATTCGTAGATCCTGAACCACTAAACTTTCCTCCGGAACCACCAATCATTCAAACAGAGATTGTTGAGGAACGAACCATTAAATCAGAATCCTCTAGTGATTCCGATTCAACAAATTCAATTATGGAGAATCTGAAACCTTTAAGTATGGAAGACCGAATGAGAGTTAAACGCACTGGCCAAGGTCACGCAATTACTCATCCAGACATTAATGCGCCAGATTATGAAATCAAAGGACAAATTCTACACATGGTGACAAATCAATGCCAATTTAGTGGTGCGCTGAAGGAAGATCTAAATGAACATCTACGTACCTTTAATAGGATCTGCACACTATTTAAAATCCGAGAAGTTGAGGATGAACAGATATATCTCATGTTATTTCCCTGGACTTTAAAGGGAGAAGCCAAAGATTGGTTGGAATCGTTACCTGAAGGGGCGATTGATACATGGGACGTTTTAGTTGAAAAATTTCTTAAACAATTCTTTCCTGCATCTAAAGCTGTAAAACTTCAAGCAGAAATTGTAACGTTTACACAGAAGCCAAATGAAACTCTATATGAGGCGTGGACAAGATATGGAAAGTTATTAAGAGGATGTCCGCAACATGGTTTAGACACCTGTCAAATAGTACAAATATTTTACCAAGGATGCGACATCACTACAAGGAAAGACATAGATATAGCAGCTGGTGGTTCTATTATGAAGAAAACAGAAACTGATGCTTACAAAATTATTGATAACACTGCTTCCCACTCACATGAGTGGCACCAAGAAAAAGATATCGTTAGATCATCTAAAGCAGCTAGAGCTGATTCTAGCCATGACTTAGATTCCATTTACGCAAAGATAGATGCTGTGGAGAGACGAATGGAAAAGATGACTAAAGATATTCACTCAATACGAATTAGTTGTGAGCAGTGTGGAGGACCACATTTAACAAAAGATTGTCTCAGTATTGAATTAACAATGGAACAAAGAGAGAATATTTCATACATAAACCAAAGGCCTGGAAATAATTATCAGAATAATTATCAACCGCCAAGACCAATTTACAATCAAAACCAGAATTATAACCGAAATATTCCATACAACAACCAACAAGGTCCTAGCAATCAACAAGTATCCAATAATACTTACAATCAGCAAAGACCTAATTTTCAAAACAAACCACCACAACAAACCGATGATAAAAAGCCAAATTTAGAAGATATGATGACGAAGCTAGTTGAAACTCAAACGCAGTTTTTCACATCTCAGAAACAAACCAATGAACAAAATGCTCAAGCATTTAGAAATCAACAAGCTTCTATTCAAAATCTGGAACAAGAAGTAAGTAACCTAGCAAGGTTAATAGGTGAAAGAAAACCGGGAAGTCTACCTAGTGATACAAATGCTAACCCCCGGAATGAAATAGCTAAAGCCATTACCACAAGAAGTGGTACAACACTTAAACCACCTGAAATACATGTAACTTCTGATGAAACTATTCCTACTCTACAAGAACCACAACCTGATCAAGATAAGGAAAAAGAACCGGTAGTTCAAAAGGTTAATGAAGATAACACAGTTTAGGCTAAACCTTATGTTAAACCATACCAACCACCACTTCCTTACCCGAGTAAAATGAAGAAAGAGAAACTTGAAGCCGAGCAATCCAAATTCTTGGATATGTTTAAAGAGATAAATGTAAATCTTCCTTTCATTGATGTGATTTCAGGAATGCCTAGATATGCTAAATTTTTGAAAGATCTAATCTCAAATAGAAAGAAAATGGAAGAACTCTCGGCTGTTACTATGAATGCTAATTGCTCAGCAGTGCTGTTGAATAAGATACCAGAAAAACTATCTGATCCAGGAAGTTTCACAATTCCATGTTTTCTGGGTAGTCTTAGTTTAATAGAAGCATTGGCAGACTTAGGTGCTAGTATAAATCTAATGCCGTATTCACTATACACATACACTAAACTAGACCTTGGAGAATTGAAACCAACAAGAATAAGCATACAACTAGCCGATAGATCAATAAAATATCCTAGAGGGATAATGGAGAACATGCTAGTTAAAGTTGGTACTTTAGTATTTCCAGTAGATTTTGTTGTTCTGGACATGGAAGAAGATTCTCAAGTTCCTCTCATATTAGGAAGACCATTCTTAAACACGGCTAAAGCAATGATAGACGTGTTCGGTAAGAAATTGACCCTAAGTATAGAGGATGAGAGTGTTACCTTTTCAGTTGATAGAGCAATGCAATAACCACAATCTGCAGATGATACATGTTATTATATTCAAACTATAGATGCACATGCAGAATTGTTAGAAGAATTTCCAGAATTACAAGGAACAGGAGAATGTTCTTTAGGAGAAGGTAATGAACCAATTGATGAAGCTGAAATGTTAGCTACACTTATAGCTAATGGATATGAACTAACAACAGAAGAAATTCAAATGCTAAAAGAAGAAGACAGATATCGATATAAATCATCGATAGAAGAACCTCCGAAATTAGAGTTAAAGCCACTTCCAAACCATTTGGAATACGCTTATTTACATGGTGAATCTGAATTACCTGTAATAATATCGTCTTCTCTTACTGAAAATGAGAAATCACAACTCATTTCTGTGTTGAAAGCTCATAAACCAGCCATTGCATGGAAGATTCATGATATTAAAGGAATAAGTCCTTCATATTGCACACATAAAATCCTTATGGAAGAAGGTCAAAAAACATATGTGCAACGCCAACGAAGACTAAATCCTAATATGCAAGATGTAGTTAAGAAAGAGATTATTAAACTGCTAGATGCAGGTCTAATTTATCCAATCTCTGATAGTCCATGGGTAAGCCCAGTTCAATGCGTGCCTAAGAAGGGTTGCATGACTGTCATTACAAATGAGAAAAATGAGTTTTTTCCTACTAGGACTGTAACAGGATGGCGTGTATGTATTGATTATAGAAAATTAAATGACGCCACCAGAAAAGATCACTTTCCCTTACCTTTCATTGATCAAATGTTGGAAAGATTAGCCGGAAATAGTTACTATTGTTTTCTAGATGGATTTTCCGGATATTTTCAAATTCCAATAGCACCCGAAGACCAAGAGAAAACCACGTTCACGTGCCCTTATAGTACTTTTGCTTACAAACGCATGCCATTTGGACTTTGTAACGCCCCTGCAACCTTTCAAAGGTGTATGATGGCGATTTTTCATGACATGATAGAAGAATGCATGGAAGTTTTCATGGATGACTTTTCAGTCTTCGGTGATACATTTGAAACATGTCTAGTTAATCTTGAACGAATGCTTATTAGATGCGAACAATCAAATCTAGTACTTAATTGGGAGAAATGCCATTTTATGGTTAAAGAAGGCATCGTTCTTGGTCATAAAATTTCAAAAGAAGGAATTGAAGTGGATAGAGCTAAAGTAGATGTAATTGCTAAACTTCCACATCCCACCAATGTTAGAGGAGTTAAGAGTTTTCTACGGCATGCCGGTTTTTACCGACGTTTCATAAAAGATTTTTCTAAAATTGCCACTCCTATGAATAAACTCCTAGAAAAGGATGCTCCATTCATCTTTTCAGATGAGTGTATCAAATCTTTTAATATTCTTAAAGAGAAACTCACTAATGCGCCGATCATGATAACACCAAATTGGAATCTACCATTTGAACTAATGTGCGATGCAAGTGATTTTACAATAGGAGCCGTTTTAGGACAAAGGATTGAAAAACGATTTCAACCTATATATTATGCTAGTAAGACGTTACAAGGAGCATAAATGAACTATACAACTACTGAAAAAGAACTCCTTGCTATTGTCTTTGCTTTTGACAAATTTCGATCATATCTCGTTCTAGCAAAAACGGTGGTCTATACCGACCATTCTGCTCTTAGATACCTATTTTCAAAACAAGATGCTAAACCAAGATTAATCCGTTGGATCTCACTCTTACAAGAGTTTGATATTGAAATCCGAGATAAAAGAGGAGCAGAAAATCTCGCCGCTGATCACCTTTCTCGTCTTGAAAATCCTGAGTTAGAAGTTCTAAATGAATCGGCCATACAAGACAACTTTCCTGATGAATATCTATTGAAGATAGATTATAAAGAAATTCCATGGTTTGCAGACTATGCAAACTACTTAGTTTGTGGATTCCTTGAAAAAGGATTATCGTACCAAAAATGAAAGAAATTCTTCAGTGATATAAAACACTATTTTTGGGAAGATCCACATCTGTTTAAAAGTTGTCCCGATGGAATAATACGCCGATGTGTATTTGGAGATGAAGCTAGTAAAATTTTAAACCATTGTCACACAGGACCAACAGGAGGGCATTATGGGCCTCAACTAACAGCAAGAAAAGTTTATGATGCTGGATTCTATTGGCCTACAATTTACAAAGACGCACACATTCTTTGCAAATCATGTGATGCTTGTCAAAGGGCCGGAAAAATAAATCAACGTGATGAAATGCCACAGAATGTCATCCAAGTATGTGAAGTATTTGACATTTGGGGTATTGACTTTATGGGTCCATTTCCAAAATCTCATAATAATCTCTATATTCTCGTAGCCATTGATTATGTATCTAAATGGGCGGAAGCACAAACTCTCCCAACTAACGATGCACGAGTTGTTGTCAACTTTTTAAAACGTCTTTTTGCAAGGTTTGGAACACCGAAAGCTTTAATAAGTGATCGGGGTACTCATTTCTGTAATAATCAACTTGAGAAAGTTCTTAAAAGATATGGAGTAACTCATAAAATCTCAACCGCATATCATCCACAAACAAGTGGACAAGTTGAAAATACCAACCGAGCTTTAAAACGTATTCTAGAGAAAACCGTAGGATCAAATCCGAAGGAATGGTCCATTAAATTGGAGGATGCACTCTGGGCTTTTAGAACAGCCTACAAAACTTCAATTGGAACCACACCTTTTAGACTTATTTATGGAAAAGCATGTCATCTTCCAGTAGAAATTGAACACAAAGCATTTTGGGTTTTGAAGACATGTAATCTTGATATACATGAAGCTGGACGTCTACGATTAAGTCAACTAAATGAATTAGAAGAATTAAGACATGAAGCATACGAAAATTCGTTAATCTATAAAGAAAGAACGAAGAAATGGCATGATAAAAGAATCAGAAGTTCAAAAGAATTTAAAGAAGGAGACAGAGTTCTTCTTTTCAATTCACGATTCAAGCTATTTCCTGGAAAATTGAAATCAAGATGGTCTGGACCATTCATAGTCAAAAGAGTTTTCCCATACGGAACGATAGAATTAATAAATTCAAATGGGATTGAATTTAAAGTTAATGGTCACAGAGTTAAACATTACATACATGGTCCGATGAAAGTTGACAATGAAGTTAATCATAATTTCACCACCCAAGAAAACCTTCAAAATGAAAACATAAATATGTTATCAACCACATATGAAAAATCAAAACTGGAATATAGGGAGGATTCAAATTTGAGTGATGAAGAAGAATTCCTATACAAACCTCCCATTCCAAAAAACGAAGAAAAATGTGAACAAGAAATTTAAATAGAAATGAAAGAATCAAGGAAAGAACACCCGAAAAAAGTTTACAAACCAACTCGACTTACTAAAGCAGGAGACCCGGGTGAATTTATCATTTCTTGCTTACTTAATGATGGTGCTGTATATAATGGACTCGCAGATTTAGGAGCAAGTGCAAATAGTATGCCTCTTTCCTTATACAAAAGATTAGGCATGGGTAAATTAAAACCAACCAAAATAGGTGTTCAATCATTTGACCAAACCATTAAACACCCGGTTGGAATAGCAAATAATTTACTTGTTAACGTGGGAAGTTTGACCTTTGTTGCAAACTTCATAGTGATTAATATGGAGGAAAACCTTGATATTCCTCTAATTCTAGGTCGCCCATTTTTAGCAACCACCGAGGCATTCATTGATGTAAGAGAAGGTAGAATAACACTTAGGGATGGTGATACATCGATCACCTTTGTGAACCGAAAGTTTAGATCTCCACAAACCAAAACTGTTAGACCAATAAAAACGCATAAGTGTGGGGAAGATGAAGAAACACTTAATGATGATCCAATCACAAAGAATGTCGTTGATGATACGAAATTAGATGAACCCATTTTTAACAGTTCAACGAAGAAACTTTATAAACGGATTCACGATGCTAAGATTAAAGGAAACTTTAAGTTATATAACCGATTAATATCTAATTTATCGTCAAAAGAAAAGGCAATGTTAGTTGAATTTGTGAAAGTTACGGAGGAAATCAACAAATGGATTGAAGTAAAAGTCAAAGATATACAAGTTGTTGATGATTCAATTGAAAATAGTGTTAATCACAATTTCAACTAAGTATAGGGGATTTATGTATTTCTGTTAGAGTTAGATTGTCTGTTTTCGTTTAGTTCTCGAAAATGGAACCCGAATGGTCTTTCCCTAGCAGACCCTAAAGAACTAGTCTTCTCCCCCCATTCTGAATTTTTATTTTTTTTAGGTTTTTACAAAATGAAGACTGCCTGTGAACTAAACCATGGTCTAATGCTACACGCTTTGATCACTAAATGTAATAATGACACACTACCGAGTGAAATAGTATCAGTAATCAGAGAAAGAATGGACGGAGTTAGAAAAGAATCCAGATGCGAAGATAATAAGTTACAATTTGGTAAAGGAAAATCAAAATCCGCAGCAAAAAGAAGAGCACGGCACCTAGAAAGATGTCACAAATGCGGAAAATGGTTACATGGAGGTAAATGTTCAAATAATCAAACCTATTCAAACACCGAATTTGTTACTTTATGCAGAGACGGACCGTTCATATGTTTAGAAGAAAAGACACTGAATGCTCGAGGTTACGCCTATGTAGCTATGGAAAACCAATTAAACCGACTATCTTATGAATGGGATAGATCATATAACTAAGAAATCTATTTCACAGGTATGTCTGTACAGTTTTTATTTTATTTTATTTTTATTTTTAACCTTTTGATAATAAACGCTAATTTGTTCGCTTTAAAGTATTAAATTGGTATTGAATAAAATTAGGTTTGGCGACCGAAATTATTGATATCATTCAAAAATTTATTACATCACTGCGAAATTTAACGTTTATTCTTAAGGTATAAATATCTTTAATCAATCAACCCAAAATATTTCAAAAATTCGTCATGAGTTAAATTAGGTCTTGGAACCGAAATTACTTTACCGAAAAGAGGGGCGCATATTTTTGATAATATTTGATTGATTAAAGTGGGATAAAAAGCCAAAAAGATTTTTAATTTTATTTTTACCATATTTTTAAAATTAATATATAAATCTTAAATTAATATTGTAAACTTTGTAAAAACAATATTTTTAAAATTGTAAATATTTGAAAAATTTATATAAGTTTGGTGTGAATTTATAATATGAATTTTTAAATTAAGTTTGGTGTGAATTTTTAATATGAATTTTTAATTTTATGCATTTCAAATTTTAAGTTTAGGAATTTTTAATATTAATTTTGAATTTTATATTTAAATTGTGTGAATTTAAAAACAAAAATTTACTTTATCTCATTAAGTTAAAAATATGATTTTTAAAATTCGTCGTGAGTTGAAGACTAGGTCTTTGAACCGAAATTGCTTTACCCAAGGGAGGGACGAGAACTTTTATTATCATTATTTTTAATCTTATTGAATTAAAGTATGCCAAAAACATTAAAAAAACCCAAAAATCTTAGCTTTTAAAACAATCGCTACAAAAAGACAAATTTTAAAATTTTGTCGAAGGACGGACTAGGACATCGATCCGAAACGACCTCGTCCTAAATAACAAGGGAAACAAAATTTTAAAATTAATTACTTAATTGTTTTAATTAGTATAAGTTATAAAAAAAAAATACCAAACTCCGCGACTCGCGGAGTTTGAAGGGTAATTCACCGCGACTCGCGGAGGTTACGAATTACAGAAAAAAATATAAGAGCTGGAACAGCTCAGTCCCAACCCAAAAACAGAAAACACTGCGAAAAACAGATGCAAAAACACGAAAAAAAAAACCCCCAAAAACACAATTTTTAACCGTTAATCATCAAATCTTTTACTAAAATCATGTTGAGAAGGATGCTATCAAGGAATTACTCAAGAAAAACGGTAAATTTCTACACCTAAACACCATTTAATCCGAAATTAGTGTTCTTGAGCAATTTTTTTCCCCAATTTGATTTTGATGCTTTTTAGTGTAATTATGCTTAAATTGTTTATGTATTATGTTTGTATAACCTAGATTGATGCTATTTAACATGATTAGAAGCCTTAAACTTCAAATTTTGAGTAATCTAGGGTTTGTGTTCTTGAGCAAATTTGGGGCTTTTTGATATAAACAGGTTATGGCCGATTTTTGTCATGAATTGTTGCTAAATTAAGTAGTGTAACATGTTTAGGTAGTTAAATGATCCAAACTTTGAGCCTAAACATGATTTTGAGAATTAAAGTGGACTTTTTCAAGTCTAAAAATTCATGAACTTGATTTTTGAAAGATAATGCCATTTGAAACTTGTTTAATTGCTAGTAATGATTATTTTGACATGTTATTTGAGTTGAATGCTTATGAACTTGGCGAACATTTTCGTATATGCTATTTTGAAAAAGTGTAGATTTGATGAAAATATGAAAATGAGCTTAAGTTTGATATAAATTGATCATGTCATTGTAATTATTTTGATTGATGATTTTGCTGACACTAATGCATATTTGGATGCACAAAAATTGTGTTTGATGTGTTTTGCAGACTGAAAGGGGTGAATCTTCATCCCAAGCTCGCAATGCTCCTGCTGAGAATGCGGAACAACAGGAGGTGGATAACTACTACAAGCAAGATATACCTCATCCAGTCATGACATTTTCTGATATGCACTTGGAAGAGTTGCACCCGAACCTGAGATTTGACAGACTTTGGATAGATTATCCAAAATACCAAAGGGGTTTGCATACTCTTCATTCTAAAGTTGTTGAGGTACCTAGGGTCATAGAATGGGACCCTTAGAAGCTGTAGAATTGGCCGGGCCAATTAGGGAATTACTTGCACAGAGGTATGGTAATTCTACTTTTAATGACTGGGTATGTTTATTCACCATGCGTAGACCTGTATATAAAGTATGGTGTGAAGAATTGTTGTGTAGTATAGAATTAAATGATCGGGTAGCTAGTTTAACCGATCGATCTTTTATTAGATTTTTGTTAGGAGGTTCGATGCGCCACATGTCTTTACTAGACATGGCTCAGGCTTTACGTATATATACGCCTGAGGAGTTAGCATCTGCTGATTGTAGAGGGTTGATACTAAATGGTAGAAAGATAGATGAAAATTTTGATACACACGGTGTATGGAGTCAAATGACAAGCCATCACCGATTCAAAGGGGGAAATTACTCTTATTTGGATATAGATAGAGCTGAATTAAGAGTAATTCATAGGTTTTTAGCTAATTCGATTACACAAAGAGGTAAGAACAAGGAAAAGGTAAATGAACAGGATTTGTTTTACCATATGTGTATTCGAGACCCACAAAGCGCTGTAAGTATACCTTATTGTGTGAGTTATTATTTATCAGCTATGGTTAGGGGGATGAGACCGCATAGCATAATAGGAGGTGGTATTTTTATTACTTTGATTGCTGAATATCTCGGTGTGGATATAAGTCGGGGGGGATTATTAGTCGAAGAACCAGAACCCCGCGATACTATAGGTTTAAATGTATACCATGGTGCGAAAGTTTTGAAGAGGCGAAATAACGCCGCAGTACAATACCATGGTAGACATCCACAGGTTGAGAGAAACCAACAGCAAGGTAATGTAGGAGGGGGAAATGAGATGCAAGAAATGCAAAGGTTTATAGCTTCACAGGAGTACGAAAATGCTAGACAGAGAGCATTTGAAGATTGGCAAGTTCATCAAAACCAAATCATAGCTCATTTCCAACATATAGGTAGAAACTATATTCCTACACCAAAACCCATATTCCCTCCCTGGTCAATAGAGATGCAACCACCGTATCCTACGTATAACCCTGCCGAAGCATTTTATAGCACCTATGGTTATGCCTGGAACCCCTATTGGTACCAGTATCATCCCTAGTCTACTTAGTTTTATTTATTTTGTAATTTGTAATGTTGATACGTTTAATACTTATGTTAATATTGTAATAGTTTTTATAATTTTCTAACTTTTATTCTTAGATTTTAATAATTTTTGAATGTGGGGTAATATACCAAACTTCAAAAATATGTATATATGTTTGCAGTTTATCTTATGTACACAACAGGGTAAAACAACGCATTTTCAAAGACTGGCATTAAGTTCAGCAAAAGCAACTAATTTTGACGACAAGATGCAAAATATATGTGAAATAACAACAAGACGGAATGAACAAATGATGTGCACCATTTATCATTCAGCAAACAAACGCCAATATATTTGGAAACTTTGGTAAAAATTTAATCATTTTCACACAAATCACCCTCAATAATTTAAATTGTTACTGATTTCTTGCAAATGAGGGCATTGCAAGATCTTAAGTGTGGGAAGGGGTTAAATTCTTTCGGATTTTATAATTTCTATCTTAAACACTAGGTTACCATTAAAAATACTAGTAAAGCAGTAGTTGTATTAGAATCTAGTGCTCTCTGATAATAAAGAACAGCCCTAGTCTTATATACTGACTACCCAAATCTAGTAAAATTTTTCAAAATTTTCAATTAAATGAACTCAAAATCATGTTTATACATATTTATGAACGATAAAACTAATCTTTAACACCGAAATTATTGTTACCTCAGAAAGGACATAAATTGAGAAACAAACCAAAATGTTAAAATTCATTTAAAATGGAATAGAGGACGATAAAAAGGAAAATAAAAGCCAAGTGTGGGAAAATTTACCAAGTTATTCAAAACATATATCACATATTTTTGTACAAATAACTGAAAATACTTTTGCTTTGGACTAAACTAAAAAGTTTTACCTGATTTACTGTAAGAAAGATGGATCTACACGATGAATCAATTCCATCATTAAAAGGAAGTAAAGTCTTCCGAAAAAGAAACGCGCTTCTTGATTTAAGTCATGAAGTTGTCGTCCAGACCAGCTGTAGGTTGACGAAAAATCTAGAAAAGTCATCACTAAAATCAGCAGGAAATCCACGGACCTCAGCATTAAACAGGGTCGCCAAGTGGTCAGATTTATCCTAACCATGAGAAGGATTTATCTCGTAAAATGGGGGGGCACCATGCAAATTAGCTGGATAAGACTAATGAATCAGATCCCCAAAAAGGATAATCTCCTTAAAGATTAAAAATCAGCTTTTAAGACTGATATTACTCAATCCTTGAGATTGACCTTAAAGATTGAGAATTACAAACTCATGGAATTCAATGATATCTAAACTCGAGCTTGAACGAGAAAATATTTTTGATCAAAATTATAAACCGATTTGTTTTCTGAAAACCCTATTTTCAATGCGTTCATTACCATTGAACGTAAAATCCTAGGAATTCACCTGGAATTCATTAGGTCACCTGAACTAAATCGGGTGTCAACCGTAAGAACGGTGGTTGCATAGTGGTCAAAGACAGGACCTTGTGCCAGACCGAAAAATCATAAGGGTGAGCTTTACTATTGCTCCTACCAAGGATAGTAATTGCGTCCGACACGTTATAGACCATAATTAAATGCATGTCATTAGACATTGCCTTAACAGTTGCTTGTTCAACGCTTTCCTTTAAAACCGGACGGTAGTTTACCGAAAGGTAATATACGGGACAAGTAAACTGGACGTGTTGCTTTCCAAATACAAGGTTAGCAAGTGGGTGACACAAAACCATAAGTTTTGAGCTAAAATTTTCAAATCTGAAACCCACCAAAACCACAAAAATATTTTGCAAACACCGGTGAAGGGTTATTCCGGAAAACTTATCTAGGGTAAAAACTAGATTTAATTTTCAAAAGATCAAATGTTTTCATAAAGATCCAATTTCCTTAATGGATCTAAATTTTTATAGTCATGTGGGACTGTAAACCATATCGTTACTACCATTGTTTATACCGCCGTATAGAAATCACTGATGTACAAAGTGTGAAGAATAAAGAAGTGATTCTAGTATTTCAAGACGATATTGCTTGAGGACAAGCAACGCTCAAGTGTGGGAATATTTGATAATGCTAAAAACGAACATATATTTCATAGCATTATTCCTCAAGAAAGACAAGCTTTTAGTTGCAATTGTTCTATTTAAAAGTGATATTCGTTTAAATAATAAAAGGTGAAGACAAAAGACAGATTCGACGAATTGAAGACGCAAATGACCAAAAAGCTCAAAAGTACAAAATACAATCAAAGAGGTTCCAATTATTGATAAGAAACGTCTCGAAATTACAAGAGTACAAGATTCAAAACGCAAAGTACAAGATATTAAATTGTACGCAAGGACGTTCGAAAATCCGGAACCGGGACCAGAGTCAACTCTCAACGCTCGACGCAACGAACTAAAAATTACAAGTCAACTATGCACATAAATATAATATAATATTTAAATAATTCTTATAATTATTTAATATATTATATTTATTTATAAATCCGTCGGTAAACAAAGAGCCAAACTTGTGTGAGCTGTAAAAGCAAACTTCGCGACTCGCGGAGTTTGAAGGCAAAAAATGCCGCGAGTCGCGGAGGCCCAAATTCTGAAAGTCCCTATAAAGCCAACCGAATTCTGATCATTTTTCACACTCTTAATCTATCTCTCTTTCAATATATACGTAAAAATATATATATAATTTATATTTTAATTTTAATTTTAATTTTAAATCCTAATAATAAGGGTATGTTAGCAAATGTTGTAAGGGTGTAAGTCGAAATTCTGTCCGTGTAACGCTACGCTATTTTTAATCATTGTAAGTTATGTTCAACCTTTTTACATTAATGTCTCGTAGCTAAGTTATTATTATGCTTATTTAATCCGAAGTAATCATGATGTTGGGCTAATTACTAAAATTGGGTAATTGGGCTTTGTACCATAATTGGGGTTTGGATAAAAGAACGACACTTGTGGAAATTAGACTATGGGTTATTAATGGGTTTTATATTAATTAAACAATACCTTGTTAATTTAATATACAAACTTATAATTCGACGTATTTATATATAACCACATACGCTTGACTGGGTACGGTGGGCGGGATATCTATAAATACCAATAATTATTTATTTTACCGGATACGGAACTGGATTAATAGTTAATAGACTTGTTGAAACAGGGGTGAATTACATTCAAGGGTAATTGGTGTAATTGTTAACAAAGTAGTAAAACCTTGGTTTACACGCAGTCGATAACCTGGTGTATTCATTAAACAAAGTATTAAAACCTTGTTACAATTTGAATCCCCAATTAGTTGGAATATTTGACTTCGGGAATAAGAATAATTTGACGAAGGCTTTCGCTCTTTATATTTATGACTGATGGACTATTATGGACAAATCCGTATGGACATATTAAATAATTCAGGACAAAGGACAATTAACCCATGGGCATAAAACTAAAATCAACACGTCAAACATCATGATTACGGAAGTTTAAATAAGCATAATTCTTTTATTTCATATTTAATTTCCTTTATTTTATATTTAATTGCACTTCTAATTATTGCATTTTTATTGTTATTGTATTTAATTGCACTTTTAATTATCGTACTTTTTAATTATCGCAATTTTATTTTATCGCACTTTTATTATTCGCAATTTCATTATCGTTATTTACTTTATGCTTTAATTTAAGTCTTGTATTTATTTTTAATATTTTACATTTGGTTTTAACTGCGACTAAAGTTTTAAAATCGACAAACCGGTCATTAAACGGTAAAAACCCCCCTTTATAATAATAATATTACTTATATATATATTTATATTTTTATAAAAGTAAACTAATATAGTGTTAAGCTTTGTTTAAAAAGATTCCCTGTGGAACTAACCGGACTTACTAAAAACTACACTATTGTACGATTAGGTACACTGCCTATAAGTGTTGTAGCAAGGTTTAAGTATATCCATTCTATAAATAAATAAATATCTTGTGTAAAAATGTATCGTATTTAATAGTTTTTACTGTAAAAATATAAGCTATTTTATATACTACTCTGCTAAAACATCACTCGCATTAGCAGCAAGGATTTGTGTCTTTATCAAGCCTATGACAATGGGTGCAGCATGACTGGCTATGAGTGTATTCATTTCTTAGATCTATAGGGAACCCTAAACACTTGAGTGATTTGAGTGACCCGTGAAAGCTAGCCTATGTCATGTAACCTCTTCGCATGCTTGCAGAGATAGTTTCAATCATAATATAGATGACTCACCTTATCTTTTTGCTCTTATAATAAAAGAAAACCGCTTAGGCTATTAGAAAAGAAACTCCGAAAAGATTCTTAAGGAAATGAGAGTTTGCTTAAGGACAAGCAAAGTCTAAGTGTGGGATATTTGATATCGGCTAAAAAGTCACGTTTTTACCCCGGTATTAAGGTCCAAAAACAAGAAAGATTCAAACTTTGTTGGCAAAATACCCACTTCGTCGGTTAGAATTGAAGAACAAGTAATTACGAAGACGGTATAAAAAGAATCAAGAGAATCGGAGCTAAAAAGAAGATTCTAGAGCGAAAACAGTGAAAGACAAGAAATCAAGTTACGATCCAGGGAAATCAGGCTGACCAGGCCAGCAAACGGCCTCCCATACGGCTTGCCAAACGGCCTGCCAGTATGGAAAACGGCCTGCCAAACGATCAGATCAAACAGGCTCGATAAACGGCTTGCCTTAGCAAACGACCTCCAAAAACGGTCTGCCAAACGGCCTGCCAGCCGTTTGCAGGCAAAAATCTTGTTTATTTAAAGGATCTTTGTCATTCATTCCAACACACACTTCAATTCACTTCTTTCTCTCTCATGTACAATATTAGTCATACTCTCAAGGCCTTCGACTCCGTGCGGGAAACCTAGTACCCAGAGAAGAACGCCGAAGATTGTATTAGGATCGGTCTGGAGTCTTGAAGTTGCCACTTTTGTATTCAGAACTTGTTTAATCTACTGGTACTTCTATCCCTTATCTTTATATAATGTCTTCTATCATTATGTTATATGATATTGTTGCCATGATTAGTAGTTATCTTTAGTGTATGCTATGATGCAAGCAGTTATAATGGCGAAATAATATTATGGTCTGTGTATGCTGTTGAAATGCTTTTCGATTATGCTTTAAACTCAATCGCTTTTCCAACTAATAGAACGTAGTTATTGGCTCTGTTATTGGGAAGTCGCGAACCCCGATTCAGAGTACCCTATCTATGTCACCCCTTGGTAAGAGAAGTCTATCGGATACAATGTAAGATCGACTGAGGCACACTGGTTGTAGTAAGTTTATCAAGCTTTAGATTTCGAATGAGGACTCTTTCGTAGTGAAACATCTGACTAGACCCTTAGTACATTGTCGGTCTCAGACCATGCTTGTGTAGTCACCAAGCATATAAACTTCGTACGTGCATGCTGAAGCACAGCGGTTGTTGTAAGCTGTACCTCTGCTAAGTAAGGTCATGGAACCCGGTTAGTGTTGACTAGTACACTGCACCATAACGCGGTCTCAAGCATTGCACCCCGCTTGAGGGATTCTTAGTTAATTAAGGAACTGTTTGTTTAGACACATAAAGGATTGGACCGTTAGGATAACCGAACGTGTTCATGGAAGTCAGCTTGACTTGGCCATGGTGTTCTTTATGGTTGAACTCTTTTTAAGGGCCTAACAATCTTTTAAAACCAATCATTAACGAAAGCATTGAAACACATCACGTCTCTCGGATATGGTAAACCATGTATTCTGTTATACTTAAGAAAGTTTAATCCATTGTGGAATGTTAATACGTCACCCAACCGAGCCACTCAATTGGATGAGCCGCGTGAACGTGTATGCCTGTAGTCAGACTGCACGGGCGTCGGGGGTAAGGGACGTTGCTGTCTATTCAGAATCTTCAAGCCTAACGCAGTACCCAATGACATGTCTTATGACAGGGGCGTTTAGGACCAGTGTAATGAATACAAGGCCTCTGCCTATTCATGAGCCAGCATTCCATAACCTCGGCAGAATAACTGATGAAGTCATAGTATGCACTCACTTTAACCTTATCTGAATTACGAATTTTAACGCATTTACTTTATCTATCTTATAAATTAGAAAATCCCAAAATTAAGTAACCACTACTCCTTCCTAACTATCTTAGGCTTAAATATAGGTTCGATTCTACTGATATCTCAAAAATAAGACTCTAGGTCATACTTCCCTTACTCATACTAAGGAGTAGTACGATTTAGGCCCCGCTAAATATAAATTTAAAACAGTACCTTCCCCCTTGGGTGGCTGATTCTGGCATGCTGCGGCCCGACGACATCGCGCAAATAAAACCGTCCGTTTCGGCCATATCAACCAACAGCAACAGCAATACCACCAGCACCAGCATCATCCCTAGGACAACAAGCACTGCAAGCACCAAAAGCACCACAAGCTCTGTAAGCACCACAGACATCACCAGCACCGCAGGCACAGAAGAATACCGAGGATGTTGAGTTATGATATAATAATTCATTATTTTCAATTTACGATTAAAGGATATATATATATATATATATATATATATATATATATATATATATATATGGATAAATATATTTATGTATATATTGAGATCGTAATAAAATTCTTTTCATATTAGCTATGACGTGTGAATTTTTAACGGGTAGGTAATACCCGAGAAAGATAAAAAGAAGCTTTAAAAGGCTTTTATCATATTTAATTCACATATGCTATCATATACATCTTTCATCAATGATTTAACTATCGTTATCTAAAATTTCTTCATTCGTCATGATATAAATCTTTCAAGATTACTATTCTAATACTTCCTGATTTTTTACACTTTCATTTTGAAGTACCCGAAACCTTTTAGAAGATACATCTATTCATGCAAACCAGGAAACTTTGTTCATGCCTTTCGAAGTTCACGACAGTTCTACACGAGCTATCTTATTCGGAGTATATAACTTGTAATCACTAAAACATAGTTTAGTTAATTCTAAACTTGTTTGCAAACAAAGTTAATCCTTCAAACTTGACTTTTAAAAACACTTAAACACATGTAATATATTTATATGATATGCTAACATAAGGATATATATAACTTGTAAATATGGAAAATTTAACAAAATATATACTAACCATATCATAGCTAACTGTTCCTATATCCTACATGTATTTATACATGTCATGACTATTTCCTTATAATATACTAGTCTTGGTTAATCCCGAGACAATATAATATAATCTTGATTAGTTAAGACAATAGTTATGCAATACGTCGGATAAATCGTAAGATACATGTACATAATACGTCTGGGTTAATTCTAAGACAATACGCGTACAATGGGTCGTGATTAAGTCTTGAAAAATACGTATACAATACGTATACAATACGTCTTGATTAAATTTTAAGATTATATATTGGACTATTGGACTATTACACTATTGGACTATATTTGGACTACTAACATTGGACTACTAATTAGACAACTTAAATCATCACACGTAATTGAAAATATTATATGAATATAATTGTATTATATTTTAAAACACTCCGATTTACGAGCCAGTGCTTTGAATTCATCAACTTTGAGAATACTGATGAAGCAGTAAAAACAGTTGAAGGACATAGAAGACAGAAGTTTGATAATAAAAGAATGGTACGTTGGAAAAGCTTGAAAAAAGTTTGAAATCTTCTTTCCTCATTATAAATATCTTCAATATTTCCATGATATCGTTATATCTTCCTTAATTGTGAATATCCTCAACTTTCTGAAGATATCCTTATATCATTCTCATTCGTAATTATCTTCGCCTTCGTTTTATCCTTAGTACACTGTATCGAAAACTGTTTTGACTTCTAAATATCAGTCAAACACTGAAAGATTTAAATCTATTGATATTTTGGAGTAATATTGGAATGAAAGCATGGGTTAATGTAATATAATGACGCCTGATCAACGTGATTATATTATGGAAAGTCATGCGAAAGTTCTAATGGATCGTGATGGTGGTAATGCTTGATCAACCTTGCCTTCATCATGAACCATGCTACTTGACTCGTATTCATCATGAAGCCGAACTCGACCTAGGAAGGGTATTCATCAAACTATCCGCGTATCAATCTCGAAGAAATCTTTAATCTTATCATTATATGAAACATTCTTAGACGACTAAAATCTTTCTATTAAGAATTTGAGTTCACATATGGTACTAAAACATTCTTGATTTCAATTCCAACTGTCATCAGTCAATTTTCAGAACGAAATTTCTTTAACGGGTAGGTACTGTAACGACCCGAAAAATTTTGACTTATTTTTAACTTAAATCTATAAATGATATCATAATTCTGACACGATAAGAAAAGTCTGTTATCCCTAGTCTCAAATTTTTTGAACTGTTTTCATAAATTCATTTAACCTTTGACTATTCCCAACGATTCACGAACAATTACTTGTAAATAAATATGTATATATTTAATATATATATATATATATATATATATATATATACATACACACACACACACACACACACACACATATATATATATATATATATATATATATATATATATATATATATATATATATATATATATATATATATATATATATATATATATATATATATATATATATATGAATATTACTTGTAAGTATATAATGTTAGATTTTAAATTTACTTGTTTAAATATATATAACTAATATATTTACTTACATAATAAAACCTGTTTTTAAAATGTATTCATTTATATATATATATATATATATATATATATATATATATATATATATATATATATATATATATATATATATATATATATATATATATATATATATATATATATGTATATATATAATATTAAATATAAATGATTTCGAGTAGATTTAGTCAACGGTTGTAATACTCGGTTAATATTTCGTTAGTGTTCATATAGATCTTTTTTTTTTAACAACGATTGGGATCACCCGAGGGGAATTAAACCACCCATTGCGATCAACTCCCATTTCGACTATGCCGATGCAGCGATAATAACCCCGCCCCCATCGCTGCCCGGGAGGAAACCTTGAAACCGATCCAAGGGCACGACCAAGTAAAACCCCCTCCCCTTTAACCCCCCCTCCCCCCCCCCCCCCAAATGGTATGGGAAATGTGCCATGGGTGGATACTTCATGGCAGGGATGAAATTGTGTTTTTAATATGTAGCCAACGGGGGTCGAACTCCTGACCTTCCCTAAAGGAGGCAGACCACCAACCGCTGAACCACATCACAACTTCAATATAGATCTAATACGAATTTATGAAGATTTAAAATAAAAGTTAGTCCGTAAATAGATTACAAATATTATAGGTTTGATAGAAATATTTTTATCGTATTAGTTTAAATTTTAGTACTCCGTACATATTAATTGGAACTGAAAACAAATATTAGACAAACATTTTTGATCACGTTTTTCACAATTAATGACTAAAATTAATAAAGGTATTTAATTTAAAAATTGGGGATTTATGAAGACTTTTATCCACCACTGAATAACAACGGAGCACGATTTAGCACTCCAAGAAAACTGTCGGTAGAAATAACCAAATGAATGGCTGATTTACTATTCCTTTTCCATTCATTCGTGTTTGATTTTGATTACATATAATTACTATTATATTATTATATTATATATTATATTATATAATTACTTTATCTATATTTTATATATATATATATATATATATATATATATATATATATATATATACATATACATAATTTAAGCATATAAATAACATATATCATTCATATTCCACCGATCACCTTCGTGAATCAAACCATTGCCGTCACCACCTCCGGCCCTCACCACCGTCCTCCACACCCACCACCATCACCACAAACACCCATGATCCTCCACCCTTACCATAATTGAAACCGCCACCACCTCCATTACAATCACCATCGACCATCACAAACCTAACACCCCTTTTCCTGTTCGATCCTTATGTTCTTCTGCTACTCTTCGAACCACACCACAGCCCACACGTCACCATGAGACCACCTGCAAATACTACTTTTACCTTTCTGTTTCGTTGGGAACTGCTGCTGTCCATCATTAACTACCATCGGTTATCACCCTCACCATCAAAATAATAATATTAATTGTTCTAGTTTCTTGCGTACAATTCTAATTACATGAGTAAATCTATTGATTAAAGCGCGTTGGTGTTTTAATATTTATTGTGAAGAGCGTTTGACTTCCAACGGGTCCTTTGATCCTTATCAATTGGTATTCAGAGCAATCGATCCACCCTATTATCATTCTGATTAGTTGGGTTTCTCTCACGTTTGGATTTTTGATAATCTATCCACCATATCTTAATTCCGATTAGTTGGGTTTCTCCCACGTTTGGATTTTTTTCTCCCACGTTTGGATTTTTGATAATCTATCCACCATATCTTAATTCCGATTAGTTGGGTTTCTCCCATGTTTGGGTTTTGATATTCTATCTCGAAAAAAAAGGAAAAAAAAATTAATCCACTGTTCATCGTAGTGTTCATCGCCAGAAACGCGTCTGAAAATCACTGTTCATCGTCAGATTACTGTTCATACATCGTGGATACTGTTCATTGCAATAAAAAGATTTTTTTGTCTTTATTTTCTTGTTTCAATGGCCAATCAAAGTCACGATCTCGCTATCGCCCTCAAAAAACTTAAGAACACGCTAGATATAGCTAACAAATCCAACTAGCGTACAAAACAACGATGGATTGAAGAAGAAAACCGAAGAGCTACTTATGGTGTACAACCTTGGGTCGAATCACAATAATACTACCAATATGGTCTACCTCAATACCACCAATGCCCCGTTTACTATGAACCACAACCTTACTATCCACCACAACCTTACCATCAACCCTACTATCAACCACCATTCTACCAGCAGAGTCAACCTGTTAGAGAGAATCTCGATACGGAAGAGTTTTTTGATTCGATGAAAAGTTTAATCTCGAGGTTGAAGAAATTAGAATCAGATCGTATGGAGAATTGTGATAAAATAGTTGAAGAAGCGAGTCAGGTGAAGGTAGAAAGTATGTACTCGTGTCTAGAAAACGGAAGTAATATCGAGGAAATGGAGAGTGATGAGGTCGTTATTAGTGTTAAAGAAGGTAAAGAATCTGCAACACAGGATTCTGACTTGTTGGGCTTTGGTTTAGAAAAGGAGAATTTTTCCATATGTAAAGTAGCCGCGAGTTCTAAAGTTATTTTTGATAAAGGTGAGGTTGTAGCGGTTTCAAAAGATGAAGGAGGCAAGAAAATATCATATGTTTTTTTGAATAACTCCATAGATTCAAGCAAGAGGATTAATAAAGGGGATTTGTGTGTGTCTAAACCGGGAATTGAGAACTCGAGGTCGAGTTCTTTTCAAGAAGGGGAGAATGGGCAAAGGGTTTTAGAGCATAATACTTTGTCAAGAGGTTGTCACAAACTTATTTGGAATGACAATGATGAATTTGTCATTGGTGTGTTTGCATTTGACCCGATCATATCATTTTATTTGAGTTACACTGTTCACCGAGTCGTCATTGATTGGTTTGTCTTTGATCCGGGTATATCGTTCTATTCGAGTTGGAACTCGACGGCTAGTTCTTTTCAAGTGGAGAAGACTGATGTGGAACGGATTAACTCGTTGCTTACTTGGAGGCAAAGGAAGTCATAGAATTTATTTATGTTATTTATCTATTGGTTTATACGGAGTATTATTTGTTTACTTAATTAGAGTTGGTGTAGGTTTAGAGTCGTAGTCGGTTACGGTGTGTTATCATTTATTTTAAATATACTCCGCATAAGTGTAGCCCTCGATCTATCTTCCTCTTATTGAAAATAATAATATTAATTGTTCTAGTTTCTTGCGTACAATTCTAATTACGTGAGTAAATCTATTGATTAAAGCACGTTGGTGTTTTAATATTTGTTGTGAAGAGCGTTTGTCTTCTAACGGGTCCTTTGATCCTTATCAAAAAAACATCCATTAAAAACATCTCCGGCAGCGGCAGGTTTAAGACCTCGATGAATTCCACCACCATTTCCAGATCTGGTTCCTTTCCTCAGTGGTAGCCTTATAAACGTATTTTCATTTTTAAGTTACCCAAATGAACGTTTTCAAGTTGCAAGGCTAAACTCTTATGTTATTTAATAAATTAAATTGTTGATTTGTGAGGAACGGTTATAAGTGGTATTGAAATGAGGAAATGGGTATAATGATGTTAATCAACTCTAGGTGGTATAGAAATGAGAGAATGGGTATAAGTTTAGTGTTAGAGTAAAGATATTTGATGTTGGTGGGGTCATATGTGATTATTAACAAAGACCTTTTGCATCATCAGTCGATTACTCCACCTAATGAATTTTTGATATTCTGAGATTTTGATTTGAACTAGAGAGAATAAGAATTGAAATTTTTTTTTGAAAGAATAAGAATAAGAATAAGAATTGAAATTTATGCACATGTGATTTGTGGTTTAGTGATTTAGAGCCCTAGGAATTTTGATAGTGGTAGATATTTTGATGGATGATGAATTTGTGTTTATGTGATGTATGGTTTGTTGTTTACTCCAAATAGTTAGAGGTTGATTATTGTCTTTTTGTAAAGGGAATAGGAAGGCCTGAAAGGATATTTGGTTTAATTTGAAGGAGATGAAGTTAAATGGGCCTCTACAGTAGTAAAGGATAAGTGCAAGTAAAAGTAACGACCAAAATGTGAGGTGGGTAATATGTATAGAAGGTTAATGATAGTGAAAAGAAAAATGACCATTTTACTCATCACATGATGTGCACTTGATAGAACTTAACAGAATTATTTACCGGCCGTTAGTGACGGGGACCCCATGTAAGTTTTGCAAACTATGGTGACCTCTCACGTAAAAAAAAAGTATAGGGACGCGGAATGAAATTTGAGGTACTACAGGGATCCCCTCATACATAGTAATGTTTTCTAAAGTATATTATTATTCACCCCTGCTATTAGTAATTTCTCGATCGTTTTTGTTGCTTACATCATGCAGTTTCCAATTACTTTAGATTAATATGGTATATGAGAACAAATAAAGAAGAGTGGACTTGGAAAGGTCGGGACTACTTATCTACATGAATTCCATCATGGGGGCAGGGGCGACTCTACTTGCAAGTCCGTGGGGTCACGAGACACCACTAGTTTGAAAATTTTTAGTAGAAAACACCTTTAAATTGTATAAGACACCACTAAATTTAACTGCAGGACTCCATATATTTTTCAAATTTATAGTTTTTTTTTTTTAAATTGTGTAGAACACCATTAAATTTAACTACTCGGACCTCATATATTTGTTGAATACTTTTTTTAAGGTAA
The DNA here is from genome assembly GCF_046630445.1 of Rutidosis leptorrhynchoides. NCBI lineage: Eukaryota > Viridiplantae > Streptophyta > Magnoliopsida > Asterales > Asteraceae > Rutidosis > Rutidosis leptorrhynchoides. The sequence goes on along the minus strand of NC_092343.1, from coordinate 337,639,849 downwards.
ACGACCAACAAAATATTATTCAAATATAATTAGTACTGGAAAAAAATTTCGGGACCCCATTGATATGTAATCCTAGAATCGCCAGTGCATGGGGGACAACAGACTTAGAACTCTTGACACACACCAAACTTTTATTGCTTGATAGCCTACGAGTGGTTTTAGATTGCACAACCTCATATTATGTGATGACGTTTATAGCAGCCACAGTTTTGGACCTTTTATGTTTTAACAGTCTCTGTCTTCTCTCTTTGGGAATAAATATTATATAGTTTAGTCCTTACTAATGCAGCAAATCAGGTTTTTATGATCATTACCCACTTTTAACATACGCATTATTTTTTGCAGTAAATGGTTTTGCCTGTATCAATCTACAAAGTTCTGCAGCTCACTATCTCATATAACTATCAGCCCAGATTTTGATAAATATCAAATCTCACTTTTCTTGCAAGAATAGTGTTTTGTAAACGTTGATATTTTTGGATTCCGGAATATGACAAATCCGGCGACAAGCAAAATAAATAAAATGGAACGGATGCATGTCGATGGGGTGTTGGGGTAATGAGTCAAAATAGGTCTAATTTCTGTACGGGTATGGTGATCGGGGACTCTTTTTCTCTATTTTTTTTACTGATTATTGTGTGACATAGTGAAATATGATTATGATATTTATATAATTTTTAGGATGTTCTATGCATTAAAAGTACACTATTGGCGACTTTGACCATATAATCTCATTTGACCTGTTTACTTATTTGCATTATTCTGAATTTAATTTTTAGACATATAGCCATTTTGAAAATGCCAGCTCTATATGAACTTCCCGACTTCTGTAATTTACCTGTATAATGGTCCTATTATTGTACAGTAGATACTAAGATACATACATCAACAATGCTACAGCAGGCTAGAGTTTTGACTGAATATTTATGATTACTTTTTTTTTTTTTTTTTTTGTATATGAAGTAATAATGTTGGTCAAAATGGGTTGTATAGACAACATGTTATTAACTGAGTATTCGTATGGCTGCTAAGGCAAGTTTCATACTGCATGTGTATCATGTTTGTAACTATATGTGTGTATGTTTGTAAAGATCATACTGTTGGTTGAAAAAATGAAAATGGTTGCTTAGTATTTGTGAAGGATGTTATCCCATATAGGTGGGAGGAAGAAGTTAGGGTCGGTGACTTGGTTAGAAAAGGAGGGCCAAGTCTCACTTTCAAATCGCACCAAATCAATACACTTTAAGTATTTGTTTATTTCTTTATTTCTTACTCTTGTTTGAGAGTTGTATTTAGTTAAATACTTAGGATAGTGTAGTTGGCTTAAGAGAGCCGTCTATATCATTGTAACAATTTGTGATATAGTGTATTTCTCTCTTTGGAGGCCGGTGGTTTTTCTCATGTTTTGGAGTTTCCACGTTAAATCTTGTGTTGTGGATTGTTCTTATTTCTTTATTGTTATTGTTGGGCTGGGTGGCGGGAATTAGTGAGACCATAATTTTCCCAACAACTGGTATCAGAACGTCACGTTTGACTAGGGGGTCTCGGTTATAGGAATCGGAGTATGCTCTGTGGTTGCCACGGGAGTGGATCATCCACATCAGAAATGAGTTCTATTGATCGTATAGGGTATCTGATAGACATATTTTTTCTGATTCGGAGTAAGTGGTGTCAAGAATTTGTAGTGGACTTGGTTGCTGGATTTTCCAATTTAACGGATCATGTGCTCCTCTCCACTACATCTGCCGGCCAGTTGAAACGTGGGAAAAATCAGAGAAAGTGTTGTTGTAAGATACGGATACGATGTCGAAGTTCAGTCCAATGAGATTTGATGCAGAGAAATTTGATGGGAGGATCAATTTTGGCTTATGGCAGGTTCAAGTCAAGGTTATGTTGATTCAGTCCAGGTTACACAAGGCATTGAAAGGTAAACCCACCTTTGTTTCTGGCAGTGATTCTAGCAATGATTCTAGCAGTAAGTTCGATGAAGAAGAATGGGATGATATGGATTTGAGGGCAGCAAGTGCGATTCGTTTGTGTCTTGCAAAGAACGTGCTTGCAAATGTGCACGGGTTATCAACGGCTAAGGAGCTTTGGGTTAAACTAGAGCAGTTGTACTAGAGAAAGGGCATCTCAAATCAGTTGTGTTCATTCCAATGAGGTTTGATGTAGAGAAATTTAATGGGAAGATGAATTTTGGCTTATGGCAGGTTCAAGTCAAGGATGTGTTGATTCAATCCGGGTTACACAAGGCATTGAAAGGTAAACCCACCTTTGTTTCTGGAAGTGGTTCTAGAAGTAAGTTCGATGAAGAAGATTGGGATGATATGGCTTTGAGGGCAGCAAGTGCGATTCGTTTGTGTCTTGCAAAGAACGTGGTTGTAAATGTGCATGGGTTATCAACGGCTAAGGAGCTTTGGGTTAAGCTAGAGCAGTTGTACCAGGGAAAGGGCATCTCAAATCGGTTGTGTCCTAAAGAACAATTCCATACTTTGCATATGGATGGGGGTTCAAAGATTTCAGATCATCTAGGTATTCTTAATGGTATTATTTCAGAACTTGATGCTATTGGAGTTAAAGTGGATGATGAAGACAAAGCTTTGAGGTTGATATTATCTTTATCATCGTCCTATGAGCACATGAAACCTATTTTGATTTACGGGAAGGAAACTTTAAAGTTTGAAAACGTTACTAACAAACTCCTATTCGAGGAGAAAAGATTGAAAGGTAATGGGGTCTCGTCATCAGAAAGTACAGTACTTGTACGGTACTGTTGTGTTCAGATAGGAAGAAGAGAAACTCTGGAAAGAATCTGGTATGCTGGAAGTGCGAAAAGACTGGACATGTAAGGGTTAATTTTTCCGGTGGAGTTAATCCGGCAAATGGCTCCAAAGACGCTAACATTGTCTCCGTTATTACGGAGAGTGATGAATTCTTCTGAAGTCACATCATTCTCATGGTGTGTGTAGTGACCCGAACTTTTCCATGTTTATATATATTAATTGAGATTGGTGTTTACATGATTAAATGTTTCCAACATGTTAAGCAATCAAACTTGTTAAGACTTGATTAATTGAAATAGGTTTCATATAGACAATTGACCACCCAAGTTGACCGGTGATTCACGAACGTTAAAACTTGTAAAAAAACTATATGATGACATATATATGGTTATATATATAGTTAACATGATATTATGATAAGTAAACATATCATTAATTATATTAACAATGAACTACATATGTAAAAACAAGACTACTAACTTAATGATTTTGAAACGAGACATATATGTAACGTTTATCGTTGTAACGACATTTAATGTATATATATCATATTAAGAGATATTCGTACATCATAATATCATGATAATATAATAATTTAAAATCTCTTTTGTTATTATAAACATTGGGTTAACAACATTTAACAAGATCGTTAACCTAAAGGTTTCAAAACAACACTTACATGTAACGACTAACGATGACTTAACGACTCAGTTAAAATGTATATACATGTAGTGTTTTAATATGTATTTATACACTTTTGAAAGACTTCAATACACTTATCAAAATACTTCTACTTAATAAAAATGCTTACAATTACATTCTCGTTCAGTTTCATCAACAATTCTACTCGTATGCACCCGTATTCGTACTAGTACAATACACAGCTTTTAGATGTATGTACTATTGGTATATACACTCCAATGATCAGCTCTTAGCAGCCCATGTGAGTCACCTAACACATGTGGGAACCATCATTTGGCAACTAGCATGAAATATCTCATAAGATTACAAAAATATGAGTAATCATTCATGACTTATTTACATGAAAACAAAATTACATATCCTTTATATCTAATCCATACACCAACGACCAAAAACACCTACAAACACTTTCATTCTTCAATTTTCTTCATCTAATTGAACTCTCTCAAGTTCTATCTTCAAGTTCTAAGTGTTCTTCATAAATTCCAAAAGTTCTAGTTTCATAAAATCAAGAATACTTTCAAGTTTGTTAGCTCACTTCCAATCTTGTAAGGTGATCATCCAACCTCAAGAAATCTTTGTTTCTTACAGTAGGTTATCATTCTAATACAAGGTAATAATCATATTCAAACTTTGGTTCAATTTCTATAACTATAACAATCTTATTTCAAGTGATGATCTTACTTGAACTTGTTTTCGTGTCATGATTTTGCTTCAAGAACTTTGAGCCATCCAAGGATCCATTGAAGCTAGATCCATTTTTCTCTTTTCCAGTAGGTTCATCCAAGGAACTTAAGGTAGTAATGATGTTCATAACATCATTCGATTCATACATATAAAGCTATCTTATTCGAAGGTTTAAACTTGTAATCACTAGAACATAGTTTAGTTAATTCTAAACTTGTTCGCAAACAAAAGTTAATCCTTCTAACTTGACTTTTAAAATCAACTAAACACATGTTCTATATCTATATGATATGCTAACTTAATGATTTAAAACCTGGAAACACGAAAAACACCGTAAAACCGGATTTACGCCGTCGTAGTAACACCGCGGGCTGTTTTGGGTTAGTTAATTAAAAACTATGATAAACTTTGATTTAAAAGTTGTTATTCTGAGAAAATGATTTTTATTATGAACATGAAACTATATCCAAAAATTATGGTTAAACTCAAAGTGGAAGTATGTTTTCTAAAATGGTCATCTAGACGTCGTTCTTTCGACTGAAATGACTACCTTTACAAAAACGACTTGTAACTTATTTTTCCGACTAGAAACCTATACTTTTTTTGTTTAGATTCATAAAATAGAGTTCAATATGAAACCATAGCAATTTGATTCACTCAAAACGGATTTAAAATGAAGAAGTTATGGGTAAAACAAGATTGGATAATTTTTCTCATTTTAGCTACGTGAAAATTGGTAACAAATCTATTCCAACCATAACTTAATCAACTTGTATTATATATTATGTAATCTTGAGATACCATAGACACGTATACAATGTTTCGACCTATCATGTCGACACATCTATATATATTTCGGAACAACCATAGACACTCTATATGTGAATGTTGGAGTTAGCTATACAGGGTTGAGGTTGATTCCAAAATATATATAGTTTGAGTTGTGATCAATACTGAGATACGTATACACTGGGTCGTGGATTGATTCAAGATAATATTTATCGATTTATTTCTGTACATCTAACTGTGGACAACTAGTTGTAGGTTACTAACGAGGACAGCTGACTTAATAAACTTAAAACATCAAAATATATTAAAAGTGTTGTAAATATATTTTGAACATACTTTGATATATATGTATATATTGTTATAGGTTCGTGAATCAACCAGTGGCCAAGTCTTACTTCCCGACGAAGTAAAAATCTGTGAAAGTGAGTTATAGTCCCACTTTTAAAATCTAATATTTTTGGGATGAGAATACATGCAGGTTTTATAAATGATTTACAAAATAGACACAAGTACGTGAAACTACATTCTATGGTTGAATTATCGAAATCGAATATGCCCCTTTTTATTAAGTCTGGTAATCTAAGAATTAGGGAACAGACACCCTAATTGACGCGAATCCTAAAGATAGATCTATTGGGCCTAACAAACCCCATCCAAAGTACCGGATGCTTTAGTACTTCGAAATTTATATCATATCCGAAGGGTGTCCCGGAATGATGGGGATATTCTTATATATGCATCTTGTTATTGTCGGTTACCAGGTGTTCACCATATGAATGATTTTTATCTCTATGTATGGGATGTGTATTGAAATATGAAATCTTGTGGTCTATTGTTACGATTTGATATATATAGGTTAAACCTATAACTCACCAACATTTTTGTTGACGTTTTAAGCATGTTTATTCTCAGGTGATTATTAAGAGCTTCCGCTGTCGCATACTTAAATAAGGACAAGATTTGGAGTCCATGCTTGTATGATATTGTGTAAAAACTGCATTCAAGAAACTTATTTTGTTGTAACATATTTGTATTGTAAACCATTATGTAATGGTCGTGTGTAAACAGGATATATTAGATTATCATTATTTGATAATCTACGTAAAGCTTTTTAAACCTTTATTGTTGAAATAAAGGTTATGGTTTGTTTAAAAATGAATGCAGTCTTTGAAAAACGTCTCATATAGAGGTCAAAACCTCGCAACGAAATCAATTAATATGGAACGTTTTTAATTAATAAGAACGGGACATTTCAGTTGGTATCCGAGCGTTGGTCTTAGAGAACCAGAAAATTTGCATTAGTGTGTCTTATCGAGTTTGTTAGGATGCATTAGTGAGTCTGGACTTCGACCGTGTTTTCTTTAAAAATGATTGCTTAACATTTTTGTTGGAAACTATATATTTTTAACATATGAATATTATGTGATATATTAATCTCTTAACGTGTTTGATATTATGTGATAGATGTCTACCTCTAGAACAAGTCCCATTGACTCACCTAATAATAATGAAGAGTCAAATGTAAATTGGAATAATTTGTGGACTGATTCACAAGTTCCCGAAGAGGAACCGGAAGAAGAGTCGGAACCGGAAGAAGAATCGGAACCGGAAGAAGAATCGGAACCGGATGAAGAAATAGAACCGGTGGGGGAAATAATAAAACGGTTAAGTAAAAGAAAATCCTCAACCAACCGACCAAAGTTAATTATGGTCAATGGTGTTTCCGCCAAGGAAGCAAAATATTGGGAGGATTACCAATTCTCCGATGAATCGGATTCCGACGAGAATTCCGATGATGTTATAGAAATTACCCCAACTGAATTTAAAAAGGCAAAAGAAAATAATAAGGGAAAGGGCATAAAAATAGAGAAATCTAATTCCAACCCCGATGAACTTTATATGTATCGTCAACCCCCGAAGTCCTTAAGTTGTAACAATGACCCGGGAACCTCTAAACCACCAGGTTTTTCTAAACCAATGTGGACAACGACAGTTCGTATTAGGGGAACATCATATATCCCTAGAAACTTGGCAAAACGAACCAAAACCGAAGAAGAAGAAACGAGCGAGTCGGAATAAGATAGTTGTATTCGTGTGGTGTAATATATGGAATATAGTGTTCTTATGCTTTATGATATATGTAAAAATTGCTTGTATTAATAAGTATTTTTTTTTATGAATCTAACTCTTGTCTATTTTACAGTTTAAAAATACAAAATGGATAGACAACCCAATATTTTAAGAGACCTACCCGGAGACATGATTGATGAAATCTTGTCTAGAGTCGGCCAGAATTCTTCGGTACAACTATTTAAGGCGAGATCAGTTTGTAAGACATTCGAAGAACGTTCCAAGAATGTCTTGGTTTATAAGAGACTTTCGTTTGAAAGATGGGGGATATCACATTGGGAAACCCATAAGTTACGATGTGTTTACTTTGACGCATATATTGCGGGGAACCCAAATGCTATTTTACGCAACGGGTTAAGAAATTATTTTGACTCAATATATCCGAATATTGGACTTCGTGATTTAGAAAAAGCGGCTAACATGCAACATAAAGAAGCATGTTATGCTTACGGATTAGTAATGTTCGCTTCTCACCAAAGTGAGAACAAGAACATCGGGCTACAACTATTAAACAAAACGTTTCCACAAGTGACGGAGTCGGTAATTGGGGTAAGAAATGAGGTTTTTAGATTATTACGGGACTGTTGGACATTACGTAACCCTCGTCCCTTTGATGACGTTACAACACGCTGTCTTATCAACGGCCATAACGGTTATGTTGCACAAGACCAAGGATGGGAAGTAGTCCTAGTAAAACCAGAATGCATGACTTGTTTCTGGACGTATGAATTACGTGTATTTATTGCCTTTGCTGAACGACTTGTATACTAGCTAGAATTGTGTTCACAACTATCTTGTATCAAAGTTATTGTGTGCTATATTTCATGCTTTATGTAAAATAAGCGGTATTGTAAGTTTGTAAAATATTGTATAAAAGTTTGAACGCGAAATATTATTATAATCAGTTTTTCATATAGAATTATAGTAGTTGAATTGTATATTAGCTACTAAGTATGAACTTAACGGGTAGGTACTACCCGAATTTAAACTTATAAAACGCTAATATGAAGAAAAAGCTTTTATAAATGAGTTCATATTATGCTACGAAATACTATTAACTACTCTTAATATTCTGTATGATTAACTTGTTCCATTTAACTATTTTGAAGGAAATGGCACCGACTACTCGACACACCGTGAATATGAATGAAGAGGAATTCCGTACTTTTCTAGCTTCAAATATAGCCGCAGTACAGGCTGCGCTACATACCAACAATAACCTTGGATCTAGCAGTACAGGAAATCGTGTAGGATGCACCTACAAAGAATTCACTGCCTGCAAACCTTTGGAATTTGATGGAACCGAAGGACCGATCGGATTGAAACGGTGGACCGAGAAGGTTGAATCGGTGTTTGCCATAAGTAAGTGTACTGAAGAGGACAAAGTGAAGTACGCTACGCATACCTTCACAGGTTCTGCGTTAACATGGTGGAATACCTATCTAGAGCAAGTGGGACAAGATGATGCGTACGCACTACCGTGGTCAGCATTCAAGCACTTGATGAATGAGAAGTACCGTCCCAGAACCGAGGTCAATAAGCTCAAGACAGAACTTAGAGGGTTACGAACCCAAGGATTTGATATTACCACGTACGAAAGACGATTCACAGAATTGTGCCTATTGTGTCCGGGAGCATTCGAAGATGAGGAAGAGAAGATCGACGCGTTTGTGAAAGGATTACCGGAAAGAATCCAAGAAGATATAAGTTCACACGAGCCCGCCTCCATACAACAGGCATGTAGAATGGCTCACAAACTAGTGAACCAGATTGAAGAAAGAATTAAAGAACAGACTGCTGAAGAGGCTAATGTGAAGCAAGTCAAAAGAAAGTGGGAGGAAAACGGTGATAAGAATCACCAATACAACAACAACAGCAATTACAACAATAATCGCAACAATTATCCCAACAATCGCAACATCAATCGCAACTACAACAAACGGCCCAACAACAACAACAACAACAACAACAACAACAACAGCAACTACAACAATCATCCCAACAACAATAATAACCGCAACAACAACAACAATCAGAAGCAACTATGCCAAAGGTGTGAAAAGAATCACTCGGGGTTCTGCACCAAATTTTGCAACAAGTGTAAAAGAAATGGTCATAGCGCGGCGAAGTGTGAGGTCTACGGACCAGGGGTTAATAGAACGAAAGGAACAAATGGTGTCGGAACGAGTAATGGCGGAGCAAGTAGTGTCGGAGCAAGTTATGCCAATGTAGTTTGTTATAAATGTGGAAAACCAGGCCACATTATTAGAAATTGCCCGAACCAGGAGAACACGAATGGACAAGGCCGTGGAAGAGTTTTCAATATTAATGCGGTAGAGGCACAGGAAGACCCGGAGCTTGTTACGGGTACGTTTCTTATTGACAATAAATCTGCTTACGTTTTATTTGATTCGGGTGCGGATAGAAGCTATATGAGTAGAGATTTTTGTGCTAAATTAAGTTGTCCATTGACGCCTTTGGATAGTAAATTTTTACTCGAATTAGCAAATGGTAAATTAATTTCAGCAGATAATATATGTCGGAATCGAGAAATTAAACTGGTTAGCGAAACATTTAAGATTGATTTGATACCAGTAGAGTTAGGGAGTTTTGATGTGATAATCGGTATGGACTGGTTGAAAGAAGTGAAAGCGGAGATCGTTTGTTACAAAAATGCAATTCGCATTATACGAGAAAAAGGAAAACCCTTAATGGTGTACGGAGAAAAGGGCAACACGAAGCTACATCTTATTAGTAATTTGAAGGCACAAAAACTAATAAGAAAAGGTTGCTATGCTGTTCTAGCACACGTCGAGAAAGTACAAACTGAAGAAAAGAGCATCAATGATGTTCCCATTGCAAAAGAATTTCCCGATGTATTTCCGAAAGAATTACCGGGATTACCCCCACATCGATCCGTTGAATTTCAAATAGATCTTGTACCAGGAGCTGCACCAATAGCTCGTGCTCCTTACAGACTCGCACCCAGCGAGATGAAAGAACTGCAAAGCCAATTACAAGAACTTTTAGAGCGTGGTTTCATTCGACCAAGCACATCACCGTGGGGAGCTCCTGTTTTGTTTGTCAAGAAGAAAGATGGTACATTCAGGTTGTGTATCGACTACCGAGAGTTGAACAAACTTACCATCAAGAACCGCTACCCACTACCGAGAATCGACGACTTATTTGATCAACTACAAGGCTCGTCTGTTTATTCAAAGATTGACTTACGTTCCGGGTATCATCAAATGCGGGTGAAAGAAGATGATATTCCAAAGACTGCTTTCAGAACACGTTACGGTCATTACGAGTTTATGGTCATGCCGTTTGGTTTAACTAATGCACCAGCTGTGTTCATGGACCTTATGAACCGAGTGTGTGGACCATACCTTGACAAGTTTGTCATTGTTTTCATTGATGACATACTTATTTACTCAAAGAATGACCAAGAACACGGTGAACATTTGAGAAAAGTGTTAGAAGTATTGAGGAAGGAAGAATTGTACGCTAAGTTTTCAAAGTGTGCATTTTGGTTGGAAGAAGTTCAATTCCTCGGTCACATAGTGAACAAAGAAGGTATTAAGGTGGATCCGGCAAAGATAGAAACTGTTGAAAAGTGGGAAACCCCGAAAACTCCGAAACACATACGCCAGTTTTTAGGACTAGCCGGTTACTACAGAAGGTTCATCCAAGACTTTTCCAGAATAGCAAAACCCTTGACTGCATTAACGCATAAAGGGAAGAAATTTGAATGGAATGATGAACAAGAGAAAGCGTTTCAGTTATTGAAGAAAAAGCTAACTACGGCACCTATATTGTCATTGCCTGAAGGGAATGATGATTTTGTGATTTATTGTGACGCATCAAAGCAAGGTCTCGGTTGTGTATTAATGCAACGAACGAAGGTGATTGCTTATGCGTCTAGACAATTGAAGATTCACGAACAAAATTATACGACGCATGATTTGGAATTAGGCGCGGTTGTTTTTGCATTAAAGACTTGGAGGCACTACTTATATGGGGTCAAAAGTATTATATATACCGACCACAAAAGTCTTCAACACATATTTAATCAGAAACAACTGAATATGAGGCAGCGTAGGTGGATTGAATTATTGAATGATTACGATTTTGAGATTCGTTACCACCCGGGGAAGGCAAATGTGGTAGCCGATGCCTTGAGCAGGAAGGATAGAGAACCCATTCGAGTAAAATCTATGAATATAATGATTCATAATAACATTACTACTCAAATAAAGGAGGCGCAACAAGGAGTTTTAAAAGAGGGAAATTTAAAGGATGAAATACCCAAAGGATCGGAGAAACATCTTAATATTCGGGAAGACGGAACCCGGTATAGGGCTGAAAGGATTTGGGTACCAAAATTTGGAGATATGAGAGAAATGGTACTTAGAGAAGCTCATAAAACCAGATACTCAATACATCCTGGAACGGGGAAGATGTACAAGGATCTCAAGAAACATTTTTGGTGGCCGGGTATGAAAGCCGATGTTGCTAAATACGTAGGAGAATGTTTGACGTGTTCTAAGGTCAAAGCAGAGCATCAGAAACCATCAGGTCTACTTCAACAACCCGAAATCCCGGAATGGAAATGGGAAAACATTACCATGGATTTCATCACTAAATTGCCAAGGACTGCAAGTGGTTTTGATACTATTTGGGTAATAGTTGATCGTCTCACCAAATCAGCACACTTCCTACCAATAAGAGAAGATGACAAGATGGAGAAGTTAGCACGACTGTATTTGAAGGAAGTCGTCTCCAGACATGGAATACCAATCTCTATTATCTCGGATAGGGATGGCAGATTTATTTCAAGATTCTGGCAGACATTACAGCAAGCATTAGGAACTCGTCTAGACATGAGTACTGCCTATCATCCACAAACTGATGGGCAGAGCGAAAGGACGATACAAACGCTTGAAGACATGCTACGAGCATGTGTTATTGATTTCGGAAACAGTTGGGATCGACATCTACCATTAGCAGAATTTTCCTACAACAACAGCTACCATTCAAGCATTGAGATGGCGCCGTTTGAAGCACTTTATGGTAGAAAGTGCAGGTCTCCGATTTGTTGGAGTGAGGTGGGGGATAGACAGATTACGGGTCCGGAGATTATACAAGAAACTACCGAGAAGATCATCCAAATTCAACAACGGTTGAAAACCGCCCAAAGTCGACAAAAGTGCTACGCTGACATTAAAAGAAAAGATATAGAATTTGAAATTGGAGAGATGGTCATGCTTAAAGTTTCACCTTGGAAAGGCGTTGTTCGATTTGGTAAACGAGGGAAATTAAATCCAAGGTATATTGGACCATTCAAGATTATTGATCGTGTCGGACCAGTAGCTTACCGACTTGAGTTACCTCAACAACTCGCGGCTGTACATAACACTTTCCACGTCTCGAATTTGAAGAAATGTTTTGCTAAAGAAGATCTCACTATTCCGTTAGATGAAATCCAAATCAACGAAAAACTCCAATTCATCGAAGAACCCGTCGAAATAATGGATCGTGAGGTTAAAAGACTTAAGCAAAACAAGATACCAATTGTTAAGGTTCGATGGAATGCTCGTAGAGGACCCGAGTTCACCTGGGAGCGTGAAGATCAGATGAAGAAGAAATACCCGAATCTATTTCCAGAAGATTCGTCAACACCTTCAACAGCTTAAAATTTCGGGACGAAATTTATTTAACGGGTAGGTACTGTAGTGACCCGAACTTTTCCATGTTTATATATATTAATTGAGATTGGTGTTTACATGATTAAATGTTTCCAACATGTTAAGCAATCAAACTTGTTAAGACTTGATTAATTGAAATAGGTTTCATATAGACAATTGACCACCCAAGTTGACCGGTGATTCACGAACGTTAAAACTTGTAAAAAAACTATATGATGACATATATATGGTTATATATATAGTTAACATGATATTATGATAAGTAAACATATCATTAATTATATTAACAATGAACTACATATGTAAAAACAAGACTACTAACTTAATGATTTTGAAACGAGACATATATGTAACGTTTATCGTTGTAACGACATTTAATGTATATATATCATATTAAGAGATATTCGTACATCATAATATCATGATAATATAATAATTTAAAATCTCTTTTGTTATTATAAACATTGGGTTAACAACATTTAACAAGATCGTTAACCTAAAGGTTTCAAAACAACACTTACATGTAACGACTAACGATGACTTAACGACTCAGTTAAAATGTATATACATGTAGTGTTTTAATATGTATTTATACACTTTTGAAAGACTTCAATACACTTATCAAAATACTTCTACTTAATAAAAATGCTTACAATTACATTCTCGTTCAGTTTCATCAACAATTCTACTCGTATGCACCCGTATTCGTACTAGTACAATACACAGCTTTTAGATGTATGTACTATTGGTATATACACTCCAATGATCAGCTCTTAGCAGCCCATGTGAGTCACCTAACACATGTGGGAACCATCATTTGGCAACTAGCATGAAATATCTCATAAGATTACAAAAATATGAGTAATCATTCATGACTTATTTACATGAAAACAAAATTACATATCCTTTATATCTAATCCATACACCAACGACCAAAAACACCTACAAACACTTTCATTCTTCAATTTTCTTCATCTAATTGAACTCTCTCAAGTTCTATCTTCAAGTTCTAAGTGTTCTTCATAAATTCCAAAAGTTCTAGTTTCATAAAATCAAGAATACTTTCAAGTTTGTTAGCTCACTTCCAATCTTGTAAGGTGATCATCCAACCTCAAGAAATCTTTGTTTCTTACAGTAGGTTATCATTCTAATACAAGGTAATAATCATATTCAAACTTTGGTTCAATTTCTATAACTATAACAATCTTATTTCAAGTGATGATCTTACTTGAACTTGTTTTCGTGTCATGATTTTGCTTCAAGAACTTTGAGCCATCCAAGGATCCATTGAAGCTAGATCCATTTTTCTCTTTTCCAGTAGGTTCATCCAAGGAACTTAAGGTAGTAATGATGTTCATAACATCATTCGATTCATACATATAAAGCTATCTTATTCGAAGGTTTAAACTTGTAATCACTAGAACATAGTTTAGTTAATTCTAAACTTGTTCGCAAACAAAAGTTAATCCTTCTAACTTGACTTTTAAAATCAACTAAACACATGTTCTATATCTATATGATATGCTAACTTAATGATTTAAAACCTGGAAACACGAAAAACACCGTAAAACCGGATTTACGCCGTCGTAGTAACACCGCGGGCTGTTTTGGGTTAGTTAATTAAAAACTATGATAAACTTTGATTTAAAAGTTGTTATTCTGAGAAAATGATTTTTATTATGAACATGAAACTATATCCAAAAATTATGGTTAAACTCAAAGTGGAAGTATGTTTTCTAAAATGGTCATCTAGACGTCGTTCTTTCGACTGAAATGACTACCTTTACAAAAACGACTTGTAACTTATTTTTCCGACTAGAAACCTATACTTTTTTTGTTTAGATTCATAAAATAGAGTTCAATATGAAACCATAGCAATTTGATTCACTCAAAACGGATTTAAAATGAAGAAGTTATGGGTAAAACAAGATTGGATAATTTTTCTCATTTTAGCTACGTGAAAATTGGTAACAAATCTATTCCAACCATAACTTAATCAACTTGTATTATATATTATGTAATCTTGAGATACCATAGACACGTATACAATGTTTCGACCTATCATGTCGACACATCTATATATATTTCGGAACAACCATAGACACTCTATATGTGAATGTTGGAGTTAGCTATACAGGGTTGAGGTTGATTCCAAAATATATATAGTTTGAGTTGTGATCAATACTGAGATACGTATACACTGGGTCGTGGATTGATTCAAGATAATATTTATCGATTTATTTCTGTACATCTAACTGTGGACAACTAGTTGTAGGTTACTAACGAGGACAGCTGACTTAATAAACTTAAAACATCAAAATATATTAAAAGTGTTGTAAATATATTTTGAACATACTTTGATATATATGTATATATTGTTATAGGTTCGTGAATCAACCAGTGGCCAAGTCTTACTTCCCGACGAAGTAAAAATCTGTGAAAGTGAGTTATAGTCCCACTTTTAAAATCTAATATTTTTGGGATGAGAATACATGCAGGTTTTATAAATGATTTACAAAATAGACACAAGTACGTGAAACTACATTCTATGGTTGAATTATCGAAATCGAATATGCCCCTTTTTATTAAGTCTGGTAATCTAAGAATTAGGGAACAGACACCCTAATTGACGCGAATCCTAAAGATAGATCTATTGGGCCTAACAAACCCCATCCAAAGTACCGGATGCTTTAGTACTTCGAAATTTATATCATATCCGAAGGGTGTCCCGGAATGATGGGGATATTCTTATATATGCATCTTGTTATTGTCGGTTACCAGGTGTTCACCATATGAATGATTTTTATCTCTATGTATGGGATGTGTATTGAAATATGAAATCTTGTGGTCTATTGTTACGATTTGATATATATAGGTTAAACCTATAACTCACCAACATTTTTGTTGACGTTTTAAGCATGTTTATTCTCAGGTGATTATTAAGAGCTTCCGCTGTCGCATACTTAAATAAGGACAAGATTTGGAGTCCATGCTTGTATGATATTGTGTAAAAACTGCATTCAAGAAACTTATTTTGTTGTAACATATTTGTATTGTAAACCATTATGTAATGGTCGTGTGTAAACAGGATATATTAGATTATCATTATTTGATAATCTACGTAAAGCTTTTTAAACCTTTATTGTTGAAATAAAGGTTATGGTTTGTTTAAAAATGAATGCAGTCTTTGAAAAACGTCTCATATAGAGGTCAAAACCTCGCAACGAAATCAATTAATATGGAACGTTTTTAATCAATAAGAACGGGACATTTCAGTGTGTCCGCGCCACCATGGAAAGGGATGTTGGTTAGCGGTTTCACAAATTGCACATGGGCATTGGTTTGGCGTTGATGCAGGTAGTGTGGTGGAAACAGATGTTGTGGCTGATGAAACTTTCAAGAAAAGCCAAACAGGAAGTTGCACCATAATAGTTCAGCTGGGTATACAACATGTGCCGATGTGAAATTCTTGGAATGTGATATTCTAAGCGCTATACTCTTTATGGCGAAGTATGATAATTCTGTTATGTAACATCCCGCCTTTTTCCGTTAAATTTATTTTTAACACCGTCATTTTTTTTTAATAAATATCCTTCCTTATTTAAATTTGTATCTTTCGTTAACTAACGTTCATAATATCCTCGTTATTTAATTATAACGTCACCCGTTTACTCGAACGTCTTTAAAAATATTCGTTTGGTTAATTCCCGCACCCGCTTTGAAACTCGAGGGACCAAAGTTGCAAAGGGGCCTAACTAGTGACTAGGTCAACTAGTCAAACCCCATCCCATCCATTCATTATCACCACCCACCTTCATCCTCCCCTTTCTCTCTACTTCCCATTTTTGAACACAAACCCCAACTTCATAAAATCATCATCTAAATTCGGGATTGGAAGCAAACTTCAAAACAAATTACATTTTCGTGATCCTCTCTTCATCCTCTACATTTTGATACCAATTTCATCAAGTTTGGGTAACTTTCTAAAAACTCTAGATTTCTATAAATTCGTGTTTTTGACTTGAAATTGTGTTAGTTAGTGTCTATGGCTCGTGTATAACATGAATATATGATTTGTTTGCTTGATTTGTTGATTTTGGTGTGACTAGCTTGAAAATGAAAATCGTATGCTTAATCTTTGATTTTGGATGATTAAATGTTGTTAGATTGTTAAAGTTCATGTTTTAAAAGTGTTACTAGCATCATTAGCTTCATGTTGATGTATAGATTGATCAAAGAAACTTCATAAACGCGATTATTGATTTTGTGAACTTTTGGTTAGGGTTTGATAGCCTTAAAGCGAACTTTTGATGCGTTGAATGCTTGTTAATGTTATTGATAAGTGCTGTAACATCCCGCGTTTTTCCGTTAAATTTATTTTTAACACCGTCTTTTTCTTTTAAATAATACCTTTCGTTATTTAAATTCATAGTTTCCGTGAGTAACGTTCATTATATTCCCGCTATTTAATTATAACATCACTCGGTTACTCGAGCGTTTTTTAAAATAATTCGTTTGGTTAATTCCCGCACCCGCTTTGAAACTTGAGGGACCGAAGTTGTCAAGTGGGCAAACTAGTTGACTAGGTCAACTAGTCAACCCACCATTCTCATCCATTCAATCCCTCCATCTCTCTCTTTCTTTCTTTTTTTCTCTCAAGAACACAAACATAATTCATCATCTAAATTCGGATCGGGAAGCAAACTTCAAACCAAATTACATATTTGGAATCCTCTCATCATCCTCTTCGATTTGGTACCAATTTCATCCATTTTGGGTAACATTTCTAAAACTCTAGATTTCTTTAAATTCGTGTTTTTGACTTGAAATGTTGTTAGTTAGTGTCTATGGCTCGTAGGGATGTCGTGTATGTAATTTGTATGCTCGTTCTTCGTGTTTTGAAAATATGACATGAACACCCAAATGGGTCTAGCTTAATCTTGAGTTTTGGTTGCTCAAATGATGTTATAAGATAAAGTGTATGTGTTAAAAGTGTTAGTTACTTCATTAGCTTCGTTTTGATATGTTGGATGATGAAAAACTAGCTCAATAACATGAAATGTGTTTTTGGTGAATCGATTATCGTTTTGGTAGGAACTTGATGCGGTTGAATGCTAGTTGAGACACTTGTTTGAATGTATGCTAGTTAACTAGTTAAATTGTATGCGTAAATAGCTTCGAAATGGTGTGATGTATGCTAGCGTTTGATTAGTGAATCATAAGTCTCATTTGTGTCGAAATTGATTTTGAAACGATAACGTGGCTAGTGATTTTGACGTAGTAAATGTTTATTGAAACTTGGAATATGCGTCTAGTTGCAATGTATGTGTTATTACCTTCAAAACGGCATATCATTTGTATGTTAAAAGTTCCCGAATCATAAAATACGTTTTACGAACTTGAAACTTTGAAAATAAACCTTTCTTGATCAATTGACGAGTTTTCGGTTATTGTAAATGATGTTTTTGATTGATGATATATGGTTAGTTGTATTCCTCGTCAAAATACCTTTTCGACGATATATGATAGGCATTATAAGTGTTTGCGGGTCAAGAATTGGGTTGGAAAAGGTTTTGGTTCGTGCACACTTGGAAAAACTGACCAGAATTCTCTGGCCAGGTAGTGGCGCGGCGCGCCACATCCCCGCGCGGCGCGCGGATTGGCCTGGCCAGATTCTGCTCACTTTGACACTTTTCACGCGAAATGTTTGCTATGCTACGCACCTCCGATTAACATGTAACTTGGCCAACATGCTCATATATGACTTCTAAGCTTAGAAAAATAGTTCGGGACCGAACCCGAACGTGTTGACTTTTTCGTTGACTTTGACCAAGTTTGACTTTTAGTCAAACTTAACCAAACTTTTATACAATCATTCTAACATGCTTCTATACTTGTTTCTTGTAAGAAACTTGACAACGTGATTCACATGCTATACTTAATCGAGTCGTAACGAGCCATAGGACTAATTGAACACATTTCACCCGACCTTGTGTCGTAACCGGTTAATTGATACAACTTACTTGTTTAGGTCAAGGCTAAGCAACTTTCATGCATACGTTACTTTGTGAAGTACTTTTATACTCGTGCACTCGAGGTGAGATCATAGTCCCATCTTTCAACAACTTTTATACTTTTAAATTATGGGATGAGAAACATATACAGTTTTATACTACATACTTTTATACTTTGAACACAAGTACAAGGAAACAAACATTCCACAGCGAGTTAGAACAAAAAATCCTCAATTCGATTATCATTAGTTACACTTGCAGGGTGTAAGCGAGAACTTATATTGTGTGGCCATACGGGTTTGACAAACCCTCATTACGGACGGTTCGCTACCGTCTACGGATGAAATATATTTTCGAGAAACAGTGTATGTTCTAACACTATTGTGATGGGGTTCTATGGGAGGAAACGTTAAGTCTTGATAATTGGGTGCTCGCGAACAATACTTTTGAAATGCAAACGATTTTGATAATCAACTATGGGAATACTAAATCTTGTGGTTCAAAAATAACGTTTACAAACACCTATGATTTCACCAACGTTTTTCGTTGACAGTTTTCTATATGTTTCTCAGGTTCATACTTGGCTATTTGATATATGCTTCCGCGTTCACTCATACTTGCTTGGGGTCAAGCATACATGCATACACTCTGATCATTTGCTTGGAGTCAAGATACATACATACATACGCTAGGGATAGCACTTTTGGATTCAAACTTTTGTTTACATACTTACTCTATTTATATCAACTGTGTTTTTAAACAAATTATGTCGCAAGTTATTTCATTTATACTTTATGACTTTTGTAAACTAAACTTTGTACCTTTCAAATGAACGCGACATAATTTTGGTCAAACGAGTCTCATATAGGGACTACGACCACGCAACGGGACCTAAGTTAACGACGCCGTCAATAACGGTTTTGGTCGGGTCGTTACAGATGGTATTAGAGCGTTGGTTGTAGGGAACTAGGACGTGCATTAGTGTGTCTAACAGAGTCGTTAGGACGCATTAGTGAGTCTAGACTACAACCGGATAGTAGACATTGCATTCTGACATACATTTGCTATAGATAGCACTTACTTAACTACCTGTGCATTATACTTGAATCATTCATAGGAAAAATTTTAATGGTACCCAACTTTCATCATACGAGCTCGTATTCTGCCACCTTGGTTCGGGAACTCTGACTCCATGGTTGTTATTCACCCCGTCTCATCTTACTATCCATGAGTATCGTAAAGTCACCGTCACTACTCTAGATGAGTATCCTCATCACTATTTATCGCTACGGTTGCGTACTACTCGTTATCATGACTCGTTACTCTTTTCATACCTAAATACATTATTGTTTGAATCGAACCGATTTGACGTGAACAATCATTTATACACTTCCCACGGGGAAACGCTTCTTTAGAGTTGTAGAAATTCTTTCGATTCAATACGAGTCACGTTAGAGACGTCGTTACACTTTGTTTATTTTAAACTTCACGATTACACGAACTTGAATCTATAGAGTGATGTGGGAATGGAGGTATGAGTTAGCGTAATATAACGACACTCGATCAACGTGGTTATATTACGGTAAGACATACCAAAGTTCTAGTGACACGTGATGGTGGTTAGACTCGATCAACCTAAACACCACCATGAGCCATGTACATGACTTCATCTATTCATGTTTGGACATCCGAAAACTCCGAGAATATTGATAACAACCAAACCGGGGACACCCCTTCGACTTTTGTCGAACTATACTTATGCTTCCGAATGAATTACCGATTCCTCTCGACTTCAACCGTATGTTACACGTGTATACTATCTCGTCCTCGCACAGTCTTATTGACTAATTACGATTTACTCGTTATGCTCGCACCGAGGCGGAAACTTCTCTCTCATCACACTCATACTTCCGGTTCAGGAAATCTTTACTCTAAACTCTCAATGGAGGGAGAGACTCTCCACGTTATACTAGTATTCACCTCGAGGGTGAATAGTCCCAACGAACGTTTTTTTTTTTTTCAGAAACCGATGAGAACTTGCCCCGACGAACGTATTTGGAAATCGATAAATCTTCCGCGACGCGAATTTTCTTGAGAAACTTGTCCTAACAAACTTGTTCAAATATGCCTTAGGGAAATGTACCCCGTTTCGGATCGAGATCCTCGTTTCACTCCTAGATTTTGGAGTACCTTACAAAAAGCCTCGGGACCACGTTTAGACATGAGTACCGCGTACCATCCAAAACCCGACGGACCGGACAAACATACGATTTAAGTCTTGAAAACCATAATGCGAATTTGTATTACCAACTTCAAATTTACTTGAGAAAAGTATTTTCCTTTAACCGAATCCTCGTACTACAATGATTTTTCATTCGAGTTTTAACGTCACTCCTTTTGAAACCACATGTGACCGGAAACGTCATTCTCCTTTGTCGAACCAAGTAAACGATGATCAATTCACCGGGGCAGAGGTTATTCATGAGCAACCGAGAAAATTTATTCATATTCAGGTAAAACCCTACGCGACTCGTAATCACCAAGAGCTACGCCGATGTAGACGTAAACATTTCAAATTCCACGTGGGAAACCGCGTCACGTTAAGAGTCGCACCTTGGAAAGGTGCAATTCGTTTCGGGAAACGTAGGAAGCTAAATCCGCGATATTTTGATCCTTTAAATTTTTGGGGTGTTTTGGACCCGTCGCTAGCCGTTTAGACTTTTCCGACTCATTTTGGGTCTCCGTTTATCCTACATTCGATGTATCAACTCAAAGACGTGTTTTGCGAAACGAGAACTTGTTATCTCCTTTGATGAACTCACTATCGACGATAAACCTCACTTCCTAGGAGGACCGGTTGAAACCATGAATCATGGAGGCCAAACCTTAAAACAACATATGATCCCGACCGTCAAAATTCGTGGAAATACTCAAGGACGTACCTTCACTTATTCGTAGAATTTACAACGCAAGATCTCGAGTAAGATTCAACAACTACTACTTCCAACTAAATTTCGGGACGAAATTTCTTTTGAGGTGTGGATAATGTAACATCCCGCGTTTTTCCGTTAAATTTATTTTTAACACCGTCTTTTTCTTTTAAATAATACCTTTCGTTATTTAAATTCATAGTTTCCGTGAGTAACGTTCATTATATTCCCGCTATTTAATTATAACATCACTCGGTTACTCGAGCGTTTTTTAAAATAATTCGTTTGGTTAATTCCCGCACCCGCTTTGAAACTTGAGGGACCGAAGTTGTCAAGTGGGCAAACTAGTTGACTAGGTCAACTAGTCAACCCACCATTCTCATCCATTCAATCCCTCCATCTCTCTCTTTCTTTCTTTTTTTCTCTCAAGAACACAAACATAATTCATCATCTAAATTCGGATCGGGAAGCAAACTTCAAAACAAATTACATATTTGGAATCCTCTCATCATCCTCTTCGATTTGGTACCAATTTCATCCATTTTGGGTAACATTTCTAAAACTCTAGATTTCTTTAAATTCGTGTTTTTGACTTGAAATGTTGTTAGTTAGTGTCTATGGCTCGTAGGGATGTCGTGTATGTAATTTGTATGCTCGTTCTTCGTGTTTTGAAAATATGACATGAACACCCAAATGGGTCTAGCTTAATCTTGAGTTTTGGTTGCTCAAATGATGTTATAAGATAAAGTGTATGTGTTAAAAGTGTTAGTTACTTCATTAGCTTCGTTTTGATATGTTGGATGATGAAAAACTAGCTCAATAACATGAAATGTGTTTTTGGTGAATCGATTATCGTTTTGGTAGGAACTTGATGCGGTTGAATGCTAGTTGAGACACTTGTTTGAATGTATGCTAGTTAACTAGTTAAATTGTATGCGTAAATAGCTTCGAAATGGTGTGATGTATGCTAGCGTTTGATTAGTGAATCATAAGTCTCATTTGTGTCGAAATTGATTTTGAAACGATAACGTGGCTAGTGATTTTGACGTAGTAAATGTTCATTGAAACTTGGAATATGCGTCTAGTTGCAATGTATGTGTTATTACCTTCAAAACGGCATATCATTTGTATGTTAAAAGTTCCCGAATCATAAAATACGTTTTACGAACTTGAAACTTTGAAAATAAACCTTTCTTGATCAATTGACGAGTTTTCGGTTATTGTAAATGATGTTTTTGATTGATGATATATGGTTAGTTGTATTCCTCGTCAAAATACCTTTTCGACGATATATGATAGGCATTATAAGTGTTTGCGGGTCAAGAATTGGGTTGGAAAAGGTTTTGGTTCGTGCACACTTGGAAAAACTGACCAGAATTCTCTGGCCAGGTAGTGGCGCGGCGCGCCACATCCCCGCGCGGCGCGCGGATTGGCCTGGCCAGATTCTGCTCACTTTGACACTTTTCACGCGAAATGTTTGCTATGCTACGCACCTCCGATTAACATGTAACTTGGCCAACATGCTCATATATGACTTCTAAGCTTAGAAAAATAGTTCGGGACCGAACCCGAACGTGTTGACTTTTTCGTTGACTTTGACCAAGTTTGACTTTTAGTCAAACTTAACCAAACTTTTATACAATCATTCTAACATGCTTCTATACTTGTTTCTTGTAAGAAACTTGACAACGTGATTCACATGCTATACTTAATCGAGTCGTAACGAGCCATAGGACTAATTGAACACATTTCACCCGACCTTGTGTCGTAACCGGTTAATTGATACAACTTACTTGTTTAGGTCAAGGCTAAGCAACTTTCATGCATACGTTACTTTGTGAAGTACTTTTATACTCGTGCACTCGAGGTGAGATCATAGTCCCATCTTTCAACAACTTTTATACTTTTAAATTATGGGATGAGAAACATATACAGTTTTATACTACATACTTTTATACTTTGAACACAAGTACAAGGAAACAAACATTCCACAGCGAGTTAGAACAAAAAATCCTCAATTCGATTATCATTAGTTACACTTGCAGGGTGTAAGCGAGAACTTATATTGTGTGGCCATACGGGTTTGACAAACCCTCATTACGGACGGTTCGCTACCGTCTACGGATGAAATATATTTTCGAGAAACAGTGTATGTTCTAACACTATTGTGATGGGGTTCTATGGGAGGAAACGTTAAGTCTTGATAATTGGGTGCTCGCGAACAATACTTTTGGAATGCAAACGATTTTGATAATCAACTATGGGAATACTAAATCTTGTGGTTCAAAAACAACGTTTACAAACACCTATGATTTCACCAACGTTTTTCGTTGACAGTTTTCTATATGTTTCTCAGGTTCATACTTGGCTATTTGATATATGCTTCCGCGTTCACTCATACTTGCTTGGGGTCAAGCATACATGCATACACTCTGATCATTTGCTTGGAGTCAAGATACATACATACATACGCTAGGGATAGCACTTTTGGATTCAAACTTTTGTTTACATACTTACTCTATTTATATCAACTGTGTTTTTAAACAAATTATGTCGCAAGTTATTTCATTTATACTTTATGACTTTTGTAAACTAAACTTTGTACCTTTCAAATGAACGCGACATAATTTTGGTCAAACGAGTCTCATATAGGGACTACGACCACGCAACGGGACCTAAGTTAACGACGCCGTCAATAACGGTTTTGGTCGGGTCGTTACAAGTGCTTGGTTGTATTACATGCTTCATTACCTTCAAAACGGCATATCATATGTGTGAATTGGATTCCCGAAACTTAAAATGCAATTGATGAACTTGAAACTTTGAAAATGGACTTTTAAACGATCACTTGACGAGAAATCGGTTATGGAAAATGTTGTTTTTGTTTGATGAAACATGTTTAGTTGTGTTCCTTGTCAAAAGAGCTTTCCAACGGTATAAGATACGCTTTTTAATTGTTTACGGTTTGAGTTTTGCGTTTGTTTAAAATTTTACCAAGCCTTGAACAAGTGAAACAGGCCAGGGACCAGGCCACGGCCATTGTCGCGGCGCGACAGGCCTGGTCGCGGCGCGACATAAGCCGCGTCCAGATTCTGTTTCCCTTGACCTTTTTACTAAAAATGTTTGACATGTTCTAGACCTCCAATTTACATGCAACTTGTTTTAACATGCTTATATATGAATAACTAGCATAGAAAAATAGTTCGGGACCCGACCCGAACGTGTTGACTTTTTCGTTGACTTTGACCAAGTTTGACTTTTAGTCAAACTTAACCAAACTTTTATACAATCGTTCTAACATGCTTTAATACTTGATTCTTGCATGAAACTTGACAACGTGATTCACATGCTATACTATTCGAGTCGTAACGAGCCATAGGACTAATTGAACACATTTCACCCAACCATGTGTCGTAACCGGTTAATTGATACAATTTACTTGTTTAGGTCAAGACTAAGCAACTTTCATGCACACGTTTACTTTGTGAAGTACCTTTATACTCGTGCACTCGAGGTGAGATCATAGTCCCACCTTTTCAACAACTTTTTTTTTATACTTTTAAATTGTGGGCTGAGAAACATATACTTTGTTACATCTTATACTACTTACTTTTATGTTTTGAACACAAGTCCGATGAAACAAACATTCTACAGCGAGTTTAGAACAAAAATCCTCAATTCGATTATCATTAGTTACACTTGCCGGGTGTAAGCGAGAACTTATGTTGTATGGATCCATATGGGTTTGACAAACCCTCATTCAAACGGTTCGCTACCGTTTACGAATGGAATATATTTTCGTGAAACAGTGTATGTTCTAACACTAAGTGATGGGGTTCTATGGAAGGAAATGTTAAGCATTGATAATTGGGTGCTCGCGAACCAACTTTTGGAATGCAACTTTTGGATGATCAATTTATGGAAATACTAAATCTTGTGGTTCAAAATATAACATTTACTAATACACCTATGATTTCACCAACGTTTTTCGTTGACAGTTTTCTATATGTTTCTCAGGTTCATACATGGCTATTTGATACATGCTTCCGCGTACATTCATACTTGCTTGGGGTCAAGCATACATACATGCATACGCTAGTGATAGCACCTTTGGATTCAAACATATTGTTTACATACTTACGCTATTTATAGCAACTGTGATTTTAAACTAATTATGTCGCAAGATATTTCATTTGTACTTTACTACTTTTGTAAACTTAAACTTGTTGTCGATCCGTTTGGTGAACTAAACTTTGCAAGTCATGCACGTTTCAAATGAATGCGACATAATTTTGGTCAAACGCGTCTCATATAGGGACTATGACCACGCAACGGGACCTAAGTAGCGGCGCCGTCAATGACGATTTGGTCGGGTCGTTACAGATGGTATCAGAGCGTTGGTTGTAGGGATCTAGGATGTGCATTAGTGTGTCTGACAGAGTCGTTAGGACGCATTAGTGAATCTAGACTACAACCGGATAGTTAGCCATTGCATTCTGACATACATTTGCTATAGATAGCACTTACTTGACTACTTGTGCATTATACTTGAATCATTCTTAATCAAACTTTTTAATGGTACCCAACCTTCATCATACGAACTCGTATTCCGCCACTTTTTGGTAATACACGTGAATTCAAGGTTCATAAGCGTACGGATGACCACGACTTCGTTAGTCACTCTAGTTCGGGAATTCTGACTCCTTGGTTGTTATCCACCCCGTCTCAGCTTACTATCCACAAGTGTTGTAAAGTTACCACCACCACTCTAAATGAGTATCGTCATCACTGTTTATCACTACGGTTGCGTACTACTTGTTATCATGACTCGTTACTCTTTTCATACCTAAATACATTATTGTCTGACTCGAACCGCATTGACGTGAACAATCATTTATACACTTCCCTCGGGGAACGCTTCCTTAGAGTTGCAGAAATTCTTTCGATTTAATACGAGTCACGTTTGAGACGTCGTTACACTTTGTTCATTCTAGATCTTCACAGTTACACGAACTTGATGTTATGGAGTGATGTGGGAATGGAGGTATGAGTTAGCGTAATATAACGACACTCGATCAACGTGGTTATATTACGGTAAGCCATACCAAAGTTCTAATGACTCGTGATGGTGATTGGGCTCGATCAACCTAATCACCACCATGTGCCATGTACATGACTTCATCTATTCATGTTTGGACATCTGAAAACTCCGAGAATACTGATAACAACCATACCCGGGACACATCTTCGATTATTGTCGAACCATATTTATGCTTCCAAATGAATGGCAAATTCTTTCAATATCAGACGTATGTTACACGTGTATACTATTTTGTTTTCGCACAGTTTTATCGACGAACTACAACATGCTTGATATGCTCACATCGAGGCGGAAACTTCTCTCGCATTACACTCGTACTTCCGTATAAGGAAATCTTTTATCAAAATTCTCAATGGAGAGAGAGACTCTTCACATTATACAAGTATTCACCACGAGGGAGAATAGTCCTAATGAACGTTTTCGGAAATCGATAAATCTTCCGCGGCGCGAAAATTCTTGAGAAACAAAAACTTGTTCAAAATATATCTTAAGGAGATATACTTCGTTTCGGATCGAGATTCTTGTTTCACTTCTAGATTTCGGAGTGCTTTACAAAAAGCCTCGGGACCACGTTTAAACATGAGTACAACACATCAACCGCATCTCGAATGACCAAACAAATATTCGATTCAAACCTTGGAAACCATAATACGAGTTCGTGTTATCGACTTCAAAATTTCTTGAGAAAAATCTTTGCTTCTAACCGAATTCTCTTACAACGATGGTTATCATTCAAGTCTTAACGTCACACCTTTTGAAATCTTATATGACCGGAAACGTCATTCTCCTTTTGTAGAACCAAGTAAATGATAAGCAAATCAACCGACCCGCACTCATTCATGAAATAATCGTTAAGATCGTTCAGATCCAAGAAAGACTCGAGACGGCCCGTAGTCGCCAACAGAGCTATGTTGATGTTAGACGTAAACTTTTCAAATTCCATGTGGAAAACCGCGTAACGTTAAAAGTCGCACCTTGAAAAGGTGTAGTCCGTTTCGGAAACGTTGAAAGCTAAATCCGTGATATTTTTAGTCCTTTTGAAATTTTGGGGTGTGTTGTGCCCATTGCTTAACGCTTCGAACTTCCGACTCAAACAAATTCCGTTCATCCTGCATTCTGTGTATCAAACTTAAAGGTGTGTCTTGCGAGACAAGAACTTGTTATCCTCTTCGATGAACTTACTATCAACGATAAACCTCACTTCCAAGGAGGACCGGTTGAAACTATAAATCGTGGAACCAACTTTAAAACCAACGTAAAATCGCAACTGTCAAAGTTCGTTGAAATGCCCAAGGAAGTACCTTCACTTATTCGTAGAATTGGCAACACAAGATCTCGAGGAAGAAACAACGACTACTACTTCCAACTAAATTTCGGGACGAAATTTCTTTTAAGGTGTAGGTAATGTAACATCCCGCCTTTTTCCGTTAAATTTATTTTTAACACCGTCTTTTTTTTTAATAAATATCCTTCGTTATTTAAATTTGTATCTTTCGTTAACTAACGTTCATAATATCCTCGTTATTTAATTATAACGTCACCCGTTTACTCGAACGTCTTTAAAAATATTCGTTTGGTTAATTCCCACACCCGCTTTGAAACTCGAGGGACCAAAGTTGCAAAGGGGCCTAACTAGTGACTAGGTCAACTAGTCAAACCCCATCCCATCCATTCATTATCACCACCCACCTTCATCCTCCCCTTTCTCTCTACTTCCCATTTTTGAACACAAACCCCAACTTCATAAAATCATCATCTAAATTCGGGATTGGAAGCAAACTTCAAAACAAATTACATTTTCGTGATCCTCTCTTCATCCTCTACATTTTGATACCAATTTCATCAAGTTTGGGTAACTTTCTAAAAACTCTAGATTTCTATAAATTCGTGTTTTTGACTTGAAATTGTGTTAGTTAGTGTCTATGGCTCGTGTATAACATGAATATATGATTTGTTTGCTTGATTTGTTGATTTTGGTGTGACTAGCTTGAAAATGAAAATCGTATGCTTAATCTTTGATTTTGGATGATTAAATGTTGTTAGATTGTTAAAGTTCATGTTTTAAAAGTGTTACTAGCATCATTAGCTTCATGTTGATGTATAGATTGATCAAAGAAACTTCATAAACGCGATTATTGATTTTGTGAACTTTTGGTTAGGGTTTGATAGCCTTAAAGCGAACTTTTGATGCGTTGAATGCTTGTTAATGTTATTGATAAGTGCTTGGTTGTATTACATGCTTCATTACCTTCAAAACGGCATATCATATGTGTGAATTGGATTCCCGAAACTTAAAATGCAATTGATGAACTTGAAACTTTGAAAATGGACTTTTAAACGATCACTTGACGAGAAATCGGTTATGG
The DNA here is from genome assembly GCF_046630445.1 of Rutidosis leptorrhynchoides. Taxonomy (NCBI): domain Eukaryota; kingdom Viridiplantae; phylum Streptophyta; class Magnoliopsida; order Asterales; family Asteraceae; genus Rutidosis; species Rutidosis leptorrhynchoides. The sequence continues at coordinate 337,610,639 of NC_092343.1, read as the reverse complement.
AAAATGTTGTTTTTGTTTGATGAAACATGTTTAGTTGTGTTCCTTGTCAAAAGAGCTTTCCAACGGTATAAGATACGCTTTTTAATTGTTTACGGTTTGAGTTTTGCGTTTGTTTAAAATTTTACCAAGCCTTGAACAAGTGAAACAGGCCAGGGACCAGGCCACGGCCATTGTCGCGGCGCGACAGGCCTGGTCGCGGCGCGACATAAGCCGCGTCCAGATTCTGTTTCCCTTGACCTTTTTACTAAAAATGTTTGACATGTTCTAGACCTCCAATTTACATGCAACTTGTTTTAACATGCTTATATATGAATAACTAGCATAGAAAAATAGTTCGGGACCCGACCCGAACGTGTTGACTTTTTCGTTGACTTTGACCAAGTTTGACTTTTAGTCAAACTTAACCAAACTTTTATACAATCGTTCTAACATGCTTTAATACTTGATTCTTGCATGAAACTTGACAACGTGATTCACATGCTATACTATTCGAGTCGTAACGAGCCATAGGACTAATTGAACACATTTCACCCAACCATGTGTCGTAACCGGTTAATTGATACAATTTACTTGTTTAGGTCAAGACTAAGCAACTTTCATGCACACGTTTACTTTGTGAAGTACCTTTATACTCGTGCACTCGAGGTGAGATCATAGTCCCACCTTTTCAACAACTTTTTTTTTATACTTTTAAATTGTGGGCTGAGGAACATATACTTTGTTACATCTTATACTACTTACTTTTATGTTTTGAACACAAGTCCGATGAAACAAACATTCTACAGCGAGTTTAGAACAAAAATCCTCAATTCGATTATCATTAGTTACACTTGCCGGGTGTAAGCGAGAACTTATGTTGTATGGATCCATATGGGTTTGACAAACCCTCATTCAAACGGTTCGCTACCGTTTACGAATGGAATATATTTTCGTGAAACAGTGTATGTTCTAACACTAAGTGATGGGGTTCTATGGAAGGAAATGTTAAGCATTGATAATTGGGTGCTCGCGAACCAACTTTTGGAATGCAACTTTTGGATGATCAATTTATGGAAATACTAAATCTTGTGGTTCAAAATATAACATTTACTAATACACCTATGATTTCACCAACGTTTTTCGTTGACAGTTTTCTATATGTTTCTCAGGTTCATACATGGCTATTTGATACATGCTTCCGCGTACATTCATACTTGCTTGGGGTCAAGCATACATACATGCATACGCTAGTGATAGCACCTTTGGATTCAAACATATTGTTTACATACTTACGCTATTTATAGCAACTGTGATTTTAAACTAATTATGTCGCAAGATATTTCATTTGTACTTTACTACTTTTGTAAACTTAAACTTGTTGTCGATCCGTTTGGTGAACTAAACTTTGCAAGTCATGCACGTTTCAAATGAATGCGACATAATTTTGGTCAAACGCGTCTCATATAGGGACTATGACCACGCAACGGGACCTAAGTAGCGGCGCCGTCAATGACGATTTGGTCGGGTCGTTACATGTTAAGAGTTATGATTGTTTGTGAAGACAATGATTGTCGGGTCTTGACAATGTTCGATGAAGATGCAAATTTTATCTCTTGGGTTAGAGATAATGTCAGCGGCATGAAGATGAGGATCTTGAAGTTGTCGTCGAGGAAGCGTTTACGTGGTTATCCTTGCAATGTTGAAGCATGGTTATCTTCTTCTATCCAAAAGGTGGAGATTTGTTGGTTATAGTTTTGGTTAGAAGAAATGAAAATGATTGCTTAGTATTTGTGAAGGATGTTATCCCACATAGGTGGGAGGAAGAAGTTGGGGGTGAGTGACTTGGTTATAAAAGGAGGGCTAAGTCTCAGTTACAAATCGCACCAAATCAATACATTTTAAGTATTTGATTATTTCTTTCTTTCATACTCTTGTTTGAGAGTTGTATTTAGTTAAATACTTTGGAGAGTGTAGTTGGCTTAAGAGAGCCGTCTATATCATTGTAATAATTTGTGATATAGTGTATTTCTCTCTTTGTGGGTCAATGTTTTTTCTCCTGTTTTGAAGTTTTCACGTTAAATCTTGTGTTGTGAATTGTTCATATTTCTTTACTGTTATTGTTGGGCTAGGTGGTGGGAATTAGTAAGACCATTATTTTCCTACATACTTGTTGTGGGAATGTTTTGTGTTCATTGTTTAGGCAGCTCAGGATGTTGAGTTGGCTGACACTAAAAACCTGCCAAGAAGCTATTAAAGTGTTCATGTATTTTCAATTACGACATACAGTTAATATTTGTAAATAGCTTTATGGTATGCTTCTTATTTTCCTGTCTTTGAAAAGTTGTTAACCTTAAAGTTTTGGACCATACCTATAAAATAAATCAAACACCAAAATTGATAGATCCATCATTCTTATGTATTAATGAGTTGTACATTACAACTCATCAATGAATATAAATTATGGATCTATCAATTTTGGTTGTGGATTAATCATTAGCCAAAATACATTGGTTTTATTTGAAGGAAACAATATTTCTTACTTGTTGACTTTGTTTGTAGCTTCGGGTGTACTTGAGAACTTCTGCGCTGGATCAAATGGTGCAAGCTGCAAGCTCATCAATAGGATTGCGAACTATTAAGCGTGTGCTTGAGGTTTCTACTCATATTTGTTTTATATTTAGAAAATGTGATTTTACTTTTGTTTTAAGATTATATTTGGAAGTGAATTGAGGTTGATTTGTTAGAACAATTTGGTGCTGCATAACTTGAAGCTTTAGAGAAACGTCTATTATATATTGATAGGCTTTTTTCTATTCATTATTAACAAGTATACTTGATATGAAGAGTGTTTATGATGCACTCCCTCATTTAAAAAAAAGTCATAATCACATTTTACTTTTTATTTTGTTTTTATCCCTTTTTTGTTTTGCATGCATAATTATTGGTATAAAATTTTTGTACATTATTAATTTTATTTATCTATTAGTGGACAATTAATTTGAAACAAACTAAAGAGATCAATTTTTACCGTAGGTTATTAGGCCATTGTGTGGGATTTGTTAGGTACATTGTAAAGCATATACATGATTCCATTACATTACACAATTTAATACGTAATAAATAAAAATAAAAATTCAAGATAACATTAAAGGTGGGTGTTTATTTTGTTCAATTCACCTATATCTTCATGAACACTCACTAATACAACAAGATTTCATCAGCAGGCTTAATTTATTTGCTATGCAGACACACATGCCTCATACAGAGGCTCACAACAGAATTAGAATCTTTCAAGTTTTTCAGCATAAAACAACCATTTTTCCAGTATATGGACTAATCATTTGTCAATGTAATCAAATGATGATGTTTCTATATATCTCATCTACTGACACATATTCATTGATTTAAATGTAACTAGAGCTACGCAGGATTAGGAGCATAAAGAAATATTTGTATCACTCGAATAATACATAATCATCCAACATACAAAGTACATCATGAAATGTAACCATTTAGAATGGGACAAAAACAACATATGGTTAGACCTGAGGATTTTTATAGTACAAAACCGCTTTCTTGGGTTTAAAGAGGTGCCTAGAACCGTATTCCCATTGAATTATAGATTTTACCAACAAATTTTGCATCATGAATGATCGGAAGAATGGAATGAAAGCAATTACACCGATAAGAATTGGAATCCATAACGTACCATTCTGGTATAGGATGAAAAGGCTGGCACTGAAAGCAATCAACATGGATATCATAGATAAGGAGAGACATAATAGACCTTTTATTAACTTTCCCCTGGGAAAACATTTTAAGAAATCGAGCTCAGAGTAATTAGATGAGAAGAAGAGAGATACGAACATGTAGAGAATTGATGTAGTAGATGAGAGTAGAGATATGGCATCTGCCACAACAAAAATCTTGTAGACTATACTTGAATGAAAGATAGGGATACCGTCGTCTTGATTGTATCCACCAGGGATTGTATAAGCTGCGGTGAATCCAATTGTGGCAATAAGCGTTGCAACCAACATGGATTGCCCAGCTATATATGTCATCCATTTTTCATCTTCTTTAACTAAGCCTTTGTGTTCTCTGGCGAATAGCTCATGTGGTGTTAGATTGTCTGCATTCTTCCCTTGCCTGTAAGAAGGAGGAACCATTCTCTCTACCTCCTACAAGACACACAAACTAGAAGAGTTAGATATTAGTTTATGGTTGTACACCTAAACAATAAAAGAAAAATAATCCACGAATCATTGAAGCGTGTAAAGAAATATACATACCCGAAACCATAATGTTTCTCGTTGCATTTGCAAACCAACCCCTGATGCATTCTGGATTTGCTTTTGTTTCGAGCTCATCCCTGCTAGATGCAACAGATTGTTACCATGTTTATCTTTAAAACGAATTATGAAATCCTTCATCGAACCTATCTCATACAACAAGTTGTAGATATCCTCATTGCGATTCTTTACAGCAATGTGAAATATAGTTTGATATTCATCATCTACTTGCCAAACCAGATCAGGATATTGACGAATGAGCTCAACTATAAAGTTAGTGTTTCCCATTTTTGCCGCAATAAAAGGTATCCGAGAAGAAAATGTCGTTGTGGTACTATTATCGGCTTCTTCACTTATATATTTAATATTCTTTGAAATGACTTCTTTCAGAGCTAACTCAGTATCCCCTTGTGGAGTCTTGATTAAATTATCGGTTTCTTTATGCATTTTTTCAATATGTTTAAATATTAGCTTCTGTAGTATCACGGCTTGATATTCCTTACTGGCGAGTGACTTGTTGTCTTTGTCGATTGAAGTGTGGCCGCCTCTAATAATGCTATGGGTTTCATCGTGCATTTGAGCGAGGTGTTTATAAATAAGGCTTGCTAGCCTCAGAGCTTGATATCCCTTTTCAGAGACTGGTGTATAGTCTTTCGTTTGCCCAATATCGTTGGTTTCAACATTCATCTTGACAACATATTCAGATATGAGTAGAAGTAGTCGTGTAACTTGATCGGACCATCCACGATCAGCCGGCATGTTCTGTCTCTGAATCCGATCAGATGGACCTCTGAGTATATCGTCAATTTCATCTTTTTTCTTTTTTGCAATAGGTTTCCAAATGGTTCGTAACAATAATAGTGCACTATTTTCCTTTTCATGAGCTCCCTTCTTCAAACCAAGGAACACAAGAACTGACCAACAACCATTACCAAATAAAGGAAAGAAAAGGCCAAATTGATGATATTGAATAGGAATGAGTATAATAATACTGGGCAAAGTTGCATTTTATTGAGGTCTACGTAATTAATGCAAAATTAGAAAATGGGTCAACTTGACGAATCCCTTTTATATTAATGACGTAAATATGTTGTCTATTCTTGAAAGGATATCTATGTTAAATGTGTACCCGAATTGATGATTCCCTGGATGAAGGTATTTTTTCTTACAGAAAACTTCTCAGGCTTACTAGCCAAAATTCTCAGCGCATTCCCATTAGCAGCAACTTCTGGGTACTTTTCCGCTATATCTTGTGCAATATCTGAAAAGATTTGAAGAAACACTCTTACAAAAAACACAATCAAGAATGCGGAAGAAAAAATAAATAACAAGGCTTAAAAATACTAAGCAGGTAACGAAGAAGGATTAATTATTAGAATATGTATTTGGAGTAGCCTGCCCAAATGTATGTATGGGTTTAAGGTTCGTTCGAGTTTAATTAGGTTTAGGGTTTCATTGTCTTCTATATATAGTTGATTAACAATACGATACACCTCACGGGGTTTTCTATTATTCTATCATGGTATCAGAGCTCATGTGTGCGGTTTGTTCTACAAAGAGATCGAGTCAGGCCGCTGTCGTGCCTCCATCTCTACAACCGTTCCACGCCTCGATGTGAGGGGGCGTGTTGGGAAGTTATCTCACATCGGTCATGGGACAAAACACATGTATACATATAAGTCTAAGGGGAAGTTTCTCTATCACCAATTGGTTTTAGAAAAAGGATGGACTCTTGAACTTATATTAATAAGTTTGATACTGTACCCAGCTCTGGCCCGTACACACTAGCTTCAACATTATCACAATTGCTTCGTAGGAGTATGTTACACGAAGGTAAATATCAAGTACTAATAACGAGGTCCATGAAATACAGAGCAAGAACAGTGGTCTTGAAGTTCTACAACCTCGGTCAATTACAAGTCAAGCTAGCCAAACTGTTTCTAGCTCGGCTGCATTCGTTTACAACAAAGAAAAGGGACAACACCACTTTCCTCTGCAGAAATACATTTGAGGAAATGTCAACCATTATTCCAAATACATTGGGAATGAGCGGGCGGCATGGAAAGCTGGTCCAACCCGCTTACAAATGGAATGGAATGCAAGGCATGATCCTCATTCAACATTCAATCTCAATCCTAAAACACATGTCATATCAACTCACTCAGTGGTGTAAAGCAATCCTTTGATTGCTACCTTCGGGGAATCGACAGCGAAGAAACCAAAAACCTTAACCACCCCAATCTTATACTCTCGTGACTTGGATATCCATATATCATCATCTTAGCATTAAAGGATCGCCGGTTATTGTACAAACAAAGTTCATAGAAATAAAAATGTTTTTAAATCATTTTCAAATCTCCTAAACCCAAATCCCTAAAAAAACCAAGAAAATCTGGAATTACTGATAAAGTTGGATTGTTCTGAAGAATGTTGTTTCAAATAGATATACCATTGCACAAATTTACTTAAATGTGAATTGAATCTTTTTATATTATGAAATTTAAGTATTGCATAGTTTGTTTATGTTTTACACCTCTACCGAAAAATAATTTTCTATGTTTGTTTATACCTAGATAAACATCTCAAGATTTGGGCCCATGAGTTCCTCTCTATGAGGCCTCGGGTTCAAATCTCAAGAAGCATATCTTGAGTTGGTGTTAAAATATATGGTCTGTATTCTTAGTGTTGAATAATATTTGTGTTATTTTGTTTTATACTTGTTGCTAAATGAATAAATGATAGGTTAAGTGTAAGGAGTCAAGGACTTGAAGATTACATGGAGAAGAAGGGTTGACGTTTTTTTGTTATGTCTTGAAGGATAGAGACCTTGTGCAAGAGTTGATTCTGATTCTTCAAGGGTTAAGATGGAAACCTCTGAAGGGTTTATTTTGTATACGCGATCAATCATTGAGGGCTAAAAGGGAGTATCGGTGTAAATATAAAAGAACATTTACCCTCACGGTGAATTCTATGACAAATATAGATTATAGATCTAACTCTCGTTCATCTCCTTCATAAAAAAAATAGGGTTTATTATCGTGTATTTTATATACATCAAATTGATGAATATAGTCTAACAACGTGTTGTATAATTTTCTGGTTCTTATTCTTTAGTATTCTTGTAAGAACATCACAGATTTTGTTACGGTTAGAAACAGTATGTTCTTGATTATGTTTTTGGATGACAAAATGATTATGTTTTGGATGACAAAAAACATTGAAATCATCCTGTGTTAGTGCTTTTTATCCGTTTTCATCACTCCCAAGCAAAAACTACACAAACAGTCCTTAAAGTGAGTTTTTTTTTTTTTTCTTCCTAATTTCATCATTTGCCCTAACAAATATTAACTCTCTCGTTAAGTTACTCAACCATTTAAAAAGAAGTTATTTTAGGTTGTTATTAGTTCCGAAAGACACATTGAACAAAATTTGACCCATTTAAGCTGTATAAGTTGTTTGCTAATCTTATGAGATATGATATGTACACAATCCATTTTTGTTATGTACACAACCATCATACTTTACAGTGTTGTATTGTATTGTACAATACTGTAAAACATGATGGTTGTATACATAACAAAAATGAGTTGTGTACATATCACTCCCCCTTATCTTATACGTTTGCTTTCTCAAATTATTATATCAAAATATACAACCTGACGTTATATATTTGAAGTTGCCAGTCAACCTCTAGTATTAAAAACTCCAGCTGACTTGAATCAATATTGTCTAATTCATATATCAAAATTTACAATTCTGAATCCCACTTATATGAACTATATGACCAACTAAAAAATGTTGTTGTTGGTAAAATAGATTTGAAACATACTTTTGATTGTTGCGGAGAATTCAGAAATTGCAAACAATTTCTTTAGTTGCTGTAATCGGAATCAAGTTGTTCAAAGCCTCACCGTAAATGTCAGAAAAATCTTATTAGAAGCTAATCAATTACTATTCCAAGAATACCTCGTCAAGTACCAAAAATATGAAACAAGTGAGAAGCAAAGACTCGCAAAGCGATAGTCAAAATGGAACCGTCTGGAAATGAGACTAATTTAGCCACTAACTATCTACTGCCACCGCCACCGACTAGGCATGGCAATGGATGTCCGATCCATCAAATATCCATTCGATCCGATACATTTAAATGTATATGGATGATCTAATAAGTGGATATGGATATGGATGTTGTGAAAAAGTGTGGATCGAGTATGGATGATAATTTATGTAACATCTTCAAACCGGGCCTAGCCGTAAGATTACTATTTTACACCTTAGTGTGCTTACGTGGCTTTAATTATGCTTTTATTATAATATAATGTTTATTATTATTGAGCTATGTGGTTAGGACCAGTTTGTGAAAAGGGTCACAAAACAGGTTTGTTTATTTAATTTGGACACCGTTAGGGTCGCCTAATAATATACGATAGATATCAGATGATAAATACCTGTGTATTGTGAGCTATGGGTTTTTAACCCTTAAGTGATATGGGTGGGAGTTATCTTCTCATTTTCTAGACTCATCCCCAATTTACTCCCGTATGTTCATTTCCTCACCTCCCAAACCCTAATCACAAAATTTGTTCTTGAGCTCGAATTAATTACATCATCTTTTCCTTATTGTCTACTGATTCTATTGAGGTAAGAATCATGTGTTTTTATGCTTAAATCTTTGTTAAAATTGGGTTTTTGTGTGAGTTTGATAAAAGTGTGAAATTGGGTCAAAACCTTTGATTTGATGTTGTTTTAATGTTAAAATTGTGGATTATAGTCTAAACTATGTTGTGAACAAGTTGTGGTTAGTTTTGATGTCAAAAACGAGCTCTAGATCAAGAATTGGATGTTTTAGCTTGAGTCTCGTAACTTTGTTCAACTTCTGCATCAGATGAACACAGTCGCCCGAGGGTCTCCTGACAGTCGACCGACTGTCTAACACACTCGACCGTGTGAGTACTTGACCGACCGTGTGAGTTGTTGAACTTTCCCGACCGTGTGACTGGACTCTCCCGACCGATTGTGTCTAGACAGTCGGTCACCTGTCTATGACAACCGACCGATTGTCTTTGGTAGTGAAATTTTTTACCAAGTACCTATTTCTAGCCGTTATGCTGCCCGTGTGTCTAATTTTGATTGGAACCCTATTCTAACTTGGTTTGTATTGTTCTCAGGTGATAAGAACCAAGAAGAAGCTCATAAAGATAATTGTTGACGGTAATCGGTGAGTGGGACTATCTGGGACCGATAGTATTGATTAGCATGTTATTCTATGATTGCCTTTATTGTTGTTGATTAACATGCTACCTACTGTTATTGATTATGGCCTTGTGATAACTCCTTGTTATGTGATGCCATGAGTGTTTTTGAGCCCAGTGCGTCCCTATCGGGTGGTTCAGATAGGAGAGACCAACCTGTGGGTTAATTTCTTCATGCGGTAGACAGTGTCCATTTTTGCATATGTTTGATTGATACGTTCGTCGCATGTGGATGATTTATGCACTCATGGGTGCGCGAGGAATTTCCGGTAAACCCCCAAATCAACTGGCAGTAAAGTGTTCGGCCGGACCACCTATGTTTATGTATATTGCACTTAGGTAATGAATGTGCTAGTTATCATGATTATTGTAACTGTTGTGAATTATTATTGCCTATCGTTAGTTGCACTAACTTAGCTTCCTGCTAATTCCCTCCATCTTCCCCCTACATGTTGTTAGCTTTTGATTATATTACTTTTTAGGGAGAATACGGGCGTCAAGATGTTATGTTTGACAAGACTTAACTCTGATGTCTTCTTACTTCGTTTTAAAACTGGTTGTGACCAGAGTTAGTTTAGGATAACATATGCTTTTGAATTGTGTCCTTTTGTAAATGTTAACCCGGATATATCTTATCCCGTTAAGTCTATATTTTGATATAGTAGTAAGTGACACCGATGGTGATGATTTAACTTTTAGTTGCAAGTTACATTGAGTTTGAATACTTAAATAAATATTTACTTTATTTAGTAGATCAAGTGATTACGAAGACAATGCAACAAAAATTAAAGAAAAAGGACTTAAAACGAAGAAAATAGAGCGATAACGGTGAAAGTCAAGTTACGATCCTGGTGACCAAAGTTATGACCAAGGAAGAACTGGCTCCTTGAACGGGCCCTATGTCATGTGAGCGGGCCCATTGAATGGTCTGCCCTAAACGGGGCCCATGAACGACTAACCCATGAACGAGCCTAGTAAACGTGGGCCTTGAACGAGCCCTATGAACGGGCCAATAGCCATCTGAACAGATAACGGGTGGCCCACCAACACTTTGCCTATTTAAAGGCCAATCCATTTCACATTCCAACACACTTCCCTCACATCACACTTACACATACTTACTCTCTCTCTCTAACTGAGTTACCATTGATTCCTTCTCATCTCTAGATTAGAACGCACTTAGAGGCGAACCTTGAAGATTGTAAGAGGAGCAGGGTACGTCTAGGGAATATCAACATTTGTAACAGTCAAGACTCCATTTGTATACGGTGAACACTTTCTTTAAATTAGTAGTTATGTTATATATATATATATATATATATATATATATATATATATATATATATATATATATATATATATATATATATAGGATCCAGTGAGAACATTTTTAGTGTGAGAACTCTAGGAACTCCAAATACACTTCAAATACACTGAAATTCGAGCAAAAAAGGTGCGCGGGCGAGCAAAAAAAGGAAATTCGAGCAAAAATCTAGAACACGGACAAACAAAAAATCATAGTCGAGCAAAAAAAAAAAAAATTTTTTTTTTTTAATTTCAAAAATGTAGAACACATTTTTGTTCGACTACCCGTGTGTTCTACATTTTTTTGTTCGACTATCAAGAATGTAGAACACATTTTTGTTCGCCCGCCTTGTTTTCTGCTCGCAAGCCTTTTTTTTGTTCGAATTTCAAAATGTATAACACATTTTTGTTCGACTACCCGTATGTTCTACGTTTTTTTGTTCGAATATCAAAAATGTAGAACACATTTTTGTTCGCCCGCCTTGTTTTTGCTCGCCCGCATTTTTTTTCGTCCTTCCCCTTTTTTGCTCGAATTCCCCTTTTTTTGCTCGCCCGTCACTTTTTTTGCTCGAATATCCCTTTTTTGTTCGAATTTCAGTGTATTTTTGAGTTGTCAGGGTTCTCACACCCAAAAAATTCTCATTTGATCCCTACTATATATATATATATATATATATATATATATATATATATATATATATATGTGTGTGTGTGTGTGTGTGTGTGTGTGTGTGTGTGTGTGTGTTACTCATATTTTCTTTAAATATTACGTAGTATATAATTTACATATAATTAAAAAGATATTAGTGGTGAGAAATGAAAAAAAATTGTAGACGTTAAGTTACAAACACCATTTTAAAATTTATCAACACCACGGACTCTTAAACTTCAAAGAATTTTTAAAATTTGTCAACACCACGAGCTCTTAAATAATTCTTATATTTTTCCTATTTTTTAGTATCTCTATTTACATATCACTGCAAATTATATTTTTTACATTTTTTTACACACCCGTGCAACGCACGGACTTAAAAAAACCTATATATATATATATATATATATATATATATATATATATATATATATATATATATATATATATATATATATATATATATATATATATATATATATATATAGGTAAATCCACCAAAATTTCTGAACGGATTTATTTTTCTATTCGCCGCGAGTTAGGTTCCATCGCCATCACCATTCAACTCGAAATAATTTTACGAACTAAACGCAATAAATTGTATTCGACACGGAGCTTCGATCCACTACTAACGAAATTTTTTTTCTTATCAATAAATATGAAAGTAATTTGAATTTACAGTTTACTTACTTAAAATATTTATGAGCATACAAATATAACTGTTATAATAATAATTATACATGACGAGTCCCCCAAATACCCTTATTTTGCTGAAATGACCCGCAACCTTTCTATAATTAAACTCGTGGTTTACACCTTTTATTCAAAAAATAATTGTAAATAATAATTGTAAAATATTTCACCACCGTTCAACGTACGAGCTCTAAAACCAACACCACGGACTCTTAAACTCAAAAGAATAATTAAAAAGATATTAATGGTGAGAAATATAAAAAATTGTAGACGTTATGTTACTAACACCACTTTTAAAATTCGTCAACACCACGGCTCTTAAACTCAAAAGAATTTTTAAAATTTTTCAACACCGCGGGCTCTTAAATAATTCTTATATTTTTTCTATCTTTTTAATATCGTTATTTACATACCAAGATGAACTGCAAATTACATTTTTTACGGTTTTTTAAACATCCGTACAACGCACGAGCTCAAAAACCTAAAATATATATATATATATATATATATATATATATATATATATATATATATATATATATATATATATATATATTATTTTTAATTCAGTAGCTAAACTATAATAGAAAAACCCATTTATTTAAAGAATGGTCATAACAAAATCTTACGTAAGGTTATATTTCTTTTTTATCGATAGATTTCTTTTTTGAGGTGAAAACACAAACAAGAACAATTTGAGTAGCCCGCCCCAATTCGACCCGGGTCTCGATCCAATCCGACCCGGGTCATGAACAAACCGGCCCGTTCGAACCATATTAATTCTGACTCATTTCGACTCAAACCCACTTGATCGTTGACCCAACCCGACCCAATCCAGCCCGTTTGCCAGGCCTAGTTTAAATGCTTACCAAAGATATTATTCTCGACGCATTTCTCGAAAAGCGTGTTACGACTTGACTTCCAAATATCATCAGACAAACAAGTATTTTCGTACAAATAATTGACAGCATCATTATATCCAAACCAGGCAGCCGCAATCAACGGCATCTTAATTCCGCTAGGGATTGTCATCAAGGCCTTGTTCTTTTTCATCATTATTTTTAAGGCTGTAATGTTTCCGGCTGCTGCTGCTACATAGAAGGCAGTGCTGTCATCTACATTTTTCAGTGCCAAATCTTCGTCTGTCATAATATGCACCAGATATTGCACGACCTCATGTGTTTTTTTGTCACTTGTGGATGCAGAGAGGTGAAGTGCAGTATCCCAATTTTCAGTGATGGCATAACTTACCAACTCTGGTCGCTTATCAAGAACGAATTTAACCAATTTCAAATCACCTTTGACGGATGCTTTGTAAAGAGGGACACCGAATTCGAGGTATTCCAATCTAGGTCCTTTAATATAATTCCAACGCAAATAGTTACTTGTGGAAAATGGTTTATTTAAGCTGTTTTATTTATATTTTAAATGCTAAGGGTAACATTTATTTGAATATTTAATTTAAGTTGAGATTTAAATGATAAATCTTAGCTTTTGGATTAATATAATCAATGACTATGATTAAAATCAGCGGGACAATCACATGTGGTTCTTACGACAATCACATGTGATTGTAACACCTCAACTTAAATTAAGGATTAAAATGATTCTTTTTAAACAATATGAATATGATTGATTAAAAATTAAAAAGTAGACTATTATGAAGAGAAGAAATTACCATCTATTAGATCTGTGTATGGTAGCTTTGTTGGCCGGGAACTCATCTGCACAAAAACACCAGTAATTCGCTACAGCAAGTGACTAATGTGTATATGAATAGAAGGTATTGCTGAAAATATAATAGTGCAAATGGTAGTGCAAATGTGATGGTGCAAATGGTATTGAAATGAGATTTCTTATATATACTAAGTAGTAATGACTAGTAATGAATTATTATTGTAATTTTTTTTTTTTTTTTTTTTTTTTTTTTGCGAACTATAGATATGAATGATAAAGTACGGGGTAATAAGTTTTGGCACCTAACGTCTCTAACGTGAACCTTATTCATTTGATATCCACCACACAAAATTAATTAAGAGATAACGGAGTAGGTAGCAGGAGTAAATTTTCTAGTCAACCCCATTTGTTGTATGCCTATGTTTTTTTGGTTGATTTTTTTTTTTTTTTTTTTTTTGAAAAGCAATAAATTTATTAATATGAAAGGTAGTAACGGAAACTTTATTTTGTTTATAGGATTTCGTCAAGTTTATCTTTGTAATTTTATTTTCCTCGCTTGTAATCATAACCGTTTATCTTCATTGCTTTGATGAAGTAATCGGTTTTTTAATAAAATTCACCTTCGCCTTAAACGGAAACTTGTTTACTTATTACTCCGTACTATCTGTTTACATTGAGTTTATTTTATTTTCTTGAAACATAGGAGTAGTAAACAATCTTGGAAAACCATATTTATGTATCTTTTGTTTAAAGATTGAATAGATCTATGCATAATTCATAAATATGATTTTCAATCATTGATTTAGAAGCCGACGTTATAATTGTAGGATTAATTAATACACAAGATACAACACATAAATATATGACCAAATTTATATGAGTATTCAGAATGACACACTAATTATAATATATGATATATATTTCATTTCATATCATTTCATTTCATTTCTCAACATACGAAACCCCAAAAAATGTGAACAGCACCAACGGGTACTATTCACAATTTTGTCTTCTTCCATTTTTATAAACTACAAGTTTTTACTCACTTTAATTTGTTCCTTTCGCTTCTATTTCCCCCCTCCCCCCCCCCCCCCCCCCCCCCCCCCCCCCCCCTCTTTTGTTTATCATTTCACAATACAGTACACTCTAAAAATTGTCAATAGCACCAACGAGTATTACTCACAACGGGGAAGGCCACGGGTGTGGTTGCTTTTTTTTATTTTTTATTAATTTAAAAATATTATTTTTATCCTCTTCTGATACTTAACCCAATTGTATTTTAACACATCATCACAATACTCCTATCTCACACCATAAACCCACACCACCACTGCTCCACACAAACAACTCACACGTCCTAGTCATCAAAAAGTAACTCACGACCCCAACACACGCCCCTAACCGTTACGAATGGTCACTATGAGTTTTTTACCCACTTTAATTTATTTTTTTCACTTCTATTTTTCCCCCTTTTTATTTATCACATGAAACTCGAACTTTTTTACCCACTTTAATTTGGTTTTTGCTTTTATTTCTCTCTCTCTCTCTCTCTCTCTCTCTCTCTTGTCTATCGAACTTAATAACCGTTTGTCCGCCGCATCGTGTAAGAACTCCAACTAGTTATTATTGAAGTAATAAAGAAAATCAATTAATTATATATATATATATATATATATATATATATATATATATATATATATATATATATATATATATATAGTGGTAGGATCAAGAGGGAAGTAACCAATCGGGGGGAAGCGGGGGAAGCAAAATGTTTTTTTTTTCATTTTTTGAAAAAACTTTGTTCACGAACGTTATAGATTGGATGAAAATATGAACATTTAATAAAGACACTATATGATAAATGTTTTTATTTTGGCGGAAAAACGCTCGAAGAAGTAATATATAACAATTATCGTGTTTTTCGAGCGTATGTTCAGGTTTTAGATATTAGGGTTTATAGGGTTTAGATATTAGGGTTTAGAAATTTAGGATTTAGGGTTTAGATTGAGTTTTTTTTTTTTTTTTTTTTTTTTTTTTTAACACGAACGGTTTAGAGGTTAGGGTTTAGGGTTTAGGGTTTAGGGTTTTGGGTTTATGGAATAAACCCAAAACAACAAACCCTAAACCCTAAACTCTAAATCGGGCTAAATTTTACTTCGCAAAACATGAAGAAAAAAAACGTTTACATTATTCAGGAATAATATTATCTTGAATGTTATTTTTGTCGATCGTTTTTCTGCCTAAATAACAACATTCATCACGAAGTTTTTCTTCTACATATTTTTGTGTGATCTTGATGCCGGAAAACAAAATTCCAAAAAAAACGAAAAAAATTTTTTTTGCTTCCCTCCGATTGGTTACTTCCCCATTGATCCTGCCCCTATATATATATATATATATATATATATATATATATATATATATATATATATTAGTTTTATGAGACTGTGCGTTGCACGACATTTATATAAATTAATACTCCCTCCGTCCCATATTAATAGTCCACCTTTCGTTTTTCGTTCGTCCCAAATTAATAGTCCACTTCCATAAATATTAAAAAGAATAATTGGTTAAAGTACTTATATATCCTTGCTTTATTTAAGTAAGACAAAAGTATAGGTAAAATGTAATGGGTAAAACTAAAAAGTAGGGAAAAAGTAGACAAAAAGTACATGTGACAGTCACTTTTTCTTAAACTGTGTGTTTTTTGTCTGTGGACTATTAAATTGGGACGGAGGGAGTCGTCGATAACGTTAATATTGATAATTATCAACTGTATAATACAATTACAATAAAAAAACTCTTTATTACTGATAAGATTTGTATCGAAAACAAGTATTGAATACTAACGCATAGATTATGAGCTCCTCCATTGAAATCATTTTAACTTCAATTGACAAATAATCAATAAAACACCAAACATGAAATCTCTATTTTATATTATAACACCGATCATTGTTAATATTAAAATAATATTATATTGTAATATAATATACTCCGTAATATTTTAGGTACGGAAATCTGTATATTATTGTAATATAATATACTCCGTAATATTTTAGGTAATAAAATCTGTATATTAAATTAAATTAGAAAATCTAGTAATTCAGTTAATAGATGGACTAAATGATAGACTAACACATGGCAGGAATAAAGGGGGAGTTGACACGTGATAGAAATTAATCAGAAGTTGACACGTAAGATTATTGTCACGCTCTTTATTATATATATATATATATATATATATATATATATATATATATATATATATATATATATATATATATATATATATATATAATCAAGAGGGAAACACTTTTTTGGGAGAAGTGGGGGAAGTAAATTTTTTTGGTTTTTTTCAAAAAAAAAAATTCAGGCATCAAGATCAAATTAAAATATGAACATTTAAAAAAGATACTTTGTAATGAATGTTATTATTTTTGCCGGAAAATGCTCGAAGAAAAAAATGAAAATATGCATCATGTGTAATATTATTCTTCTGAGTTTTTTTCAGGGTTTGGAAATTAGGGTTTAGTAATTAGGGTTTAGAAATTAGGGTTCAAAAATTAGGGTTTAGAAATTATAGTTTAGAAATTAGGGTTTAGATTGAATTTTTAACACGAACGGTTTAGAGTTTAGGTTTAGGGTTTTGGGTTTAGGGACTAAACCTAAAACACTAAACCCTAAACTCTAAATCGGGTTAAATTTTGAAAAAAAAACCTTCATATAAGATGAAAGAAAACAACGTTCCAAAAATATTATTAGGAATAACATTACTCATGATGAATGTTATCAATTATTTCTTCGATCGTTTTTTCGCCTAAATAATAACGTTCATCACAAAATGTCTTTTTTAAATGTTCATATTTTCACCTAAACTTGATGTCTGGAAAAAAACAAAAAAACAAAGAAAAAATTTACTTCCCTCCAAAAAAGTGCTTCCCTCTTGATGATGAAAGAGGGAAGCACTTTTTTGATGGGGAGTGGGGGTAGTAATTTTTTTTCATTTTTTTTCGAATTTTTTTCAGACATCAAGTTTAGGTGAAAATATTAACATTTAAAAAAGACACTTTGTGATGAATCTTAATATTTAGGCGGAAAAATGATCGAAGAAAAAAATGAAAATATGCAACATGTTTAATGTTATTCCTAATAATATTTTTGGAACGTCGTTTTCTTTCATCTTATATGAATTTCTTTTTTCAAAATTTAGCCTGATTTAGAGTTTAGGGTTTAGAGTTTAGGGTTTAGTGTTTTGGGTTTAGTCCCTAAACCCAAAACCCTAAACCCTAAACTATAAACCGTTCGTGTTAAAAATTCAATCTAAACCCTAATTCTAAACTCTAAACCCTAATAGCTAAACCCTAATAGCTAAACTCTAATTTTTGAACCCTAATTTCTAAACCCTAATTACTAAACCATAATTTTTAAACCAAAAAAAAAAACTCAACAAAAAAACATTACACATGTTGCATGTTTTCATTTTTTCATTTTTTTTCTTCGAGCATTTTTCCACCAAAATAATAACATTCATCACAAATTATCTTTTTTAAATGTTCATATTTTCATGTAATCTTGATGTCTGAAAAAAAAGAAAAAAATGAAAAAAAATTACTTCCCCCCAAAAAAGTGCTTCTCTCTTGATTATATATATATATATATATATATATATATATATATATATATATATATATATGATTTTGCTAACAAATGCCCTAAGGGCAATAAATAAGAGCTACTTATTACATTAAATATTCTTATCCTAACCATAATTTTAATAAATGGATATTGTTTTCTCCCTCTTCCATGTTTACCCTTTCTGTTTAATATTTTTATTTTTTTTATTAATAATCCGTAACAAAACGTGCTTATTATTACTCGATGAGTATTTCATATCAAATATATGCATCATTAATTCACTCTTTATCATAATTTTGCCTCATTCATCCTTATTTACTACAGATATGTTAAATGAAAAAAAAACCCAATAAGAATTAAATCAAAAATGTTTGCCTGTTGTGATTGTAGTTGTCGTTAACAACTATTATGGCATATACTTTTGCAAGCAAGACTTATGATTATTAATATACATGAACAAAGAGTATGAGAATGAGTATAAAATTTTGACTATGAAAATATTGGTACATCATACAAGCTTACACTAATGGAGTATTTATATTAAAAAATTTGATCATTCATTTTTGACATTTATACATCCATTTATGACTTTGTGTGAAATGTCCCGTTCTTATTGATTAAAAACGTTCCATATTAATTGATTTCGTTGCGAGATTTTGACCTCTATATGAGACGTTTTTCAAAGACTGCATTCATTTTTAAAACAAACCATAACCTTTATTTCATAGATAAAGGTTTTAAAAAGCTTTACGTAGATTATCAAATAATGATAATCTAAAATATCCTGTTTACACACGACCATTACATAATGGTTTACAATACAAATATGTTACAACAAAATAAGTTTCTTGAATGCAGTTTTTACACAATATCATACAAGCATGGACTCCAAATCTCGTCCTTATTTAAGTATGCGACAGCGGAAGCTCTTAATAATCACCTGAGAATAAACATGCTTAAAACGTCAACAAAAATGTTGGTGATTTATAGGTTTAACCTATATATATCAAATCATAATAATAGACCACAAGATTTCATATTTCAATACACATCCCATACATAGAGATAAAAATCATTCATATGGTGAACACCTGGTAACCGACATTAACAAAATGCATATATAAGAATATCCCCATCATTCCGGGACACCCTTCGGATATGATATAAATTTCGAAGTACTAAAGCATCCGGTTCTTTGGATGGGGTTTGTTAGGCCCAATAGATCTATCTTTAGGATTCGCGTCAATTAGGGTGTCTGTTCCCTAATTCTTAGATTACCAGACTTAATAAAAAGGGGCATATTCGATTTCGATAATTCAACCATAGAATGTAGTTTCACGTACTTGTGTCTATTTTGTAAATCATTTATAAAACCTGCATGTATTCTCATCCCAAAAATATTAGATTTTAAAAGTGGGACTATAACTCACTTTCACAGATTTTTACTTCGTCGGGAAGTAAGACTTGGCCACTGGTTGATTCACGAACCTATAACAATATATACATATATATCAAAGTATGTTCAAAATATATTTACAACACTTTTAATATATTTTGATGTTTTAAGTTTATTAAGTCAGCTGTCCTCGTTAGTAACCTACAACTAGTTGTCCACAGTTAGATGTACAGAAATAAATTGATAAATATTATCTTGAATCAATCCACGACCCAGTGTATACGTATCTCAGTATTGATCACAACTCAAACTATATATATTTTGGAATCAACCTCAACCCTGTATAGCTAACTCCAACATTCACATATAGAGTGTCTATGGTTGTTCCGAAATATATATAGATGTGTCGACATGATAGGTCGAAACATTGTATACGTGTCTATGGTATCTCAAGATTACATAATATACAATACAAGTTGATTAAGTTATGGTTGGAATAGATTTGTAACCAATTTTCACGTAGCTAAAATGAGAAAAATTATCCAATCTTGTTTTACCCATAACTTCTTCATTTTAAATCCGTTTTGAGTGAATCAAATTGCTATGGTTTCATATTGAACTCTATTTTATGAATCTAAACAGAAAAATATAGGTTTATAGTCAGAAAAATAAGTTACAAGTCGTTTTTGTAAAGGTAGTCATTTCAGTCGAAAGAACGACGTCTAGATGACCATTTTAGAAAACATACTTCCACTTTGAGTTTAACCATAATTTTTGGATATAGTTTCATGTTCATAATAAAAATCATTTTCTCAGAATAACAACTTTTAAATCAAAGTTTATCATAGTTTTTAATTAACTAACCCAAAACAGCCCGCGGTGTTACTACGACGGCGTAAATCCGGTTTTACGGTGTTTTTCGTGTTTTCAGGTTTTAAATCATTAAGTTAGCATATCATATAGATATAGAACATGTGTTTAGTTGATTTTAAAATTCAAGTTAGAAGGATTAACTTTTGTTTGCGAAGATAGCTTTATATTTATGAATCGAATGATGTTATGAACATCATTACTACCTTCAGTTCCTTGGATAAACCTACTGGAAAAGAGAAAAATGGATCTAGCTTCAACGGATCCTTGGATGGCTCGAAGTTCTTGAAGCAGAATCATGACACGAAAACAAGTTCAAGTAAGATCATCACTTGAAATAAGATTGTTATAGTTATAGAAATTGAACCAAAGTTTGAATATGATTATTACCTTGTATTAGAATGATAACCTACTGTAAGAAATAAATATTTCTTGAGGTTGGATGATCACCTTACAAGATTGGAAGTGAGCTAGCAAACTTGAAAGTATTCTTGATTTTATGTAACTAGAACTTGTAAAATATATGAAGAACACTTAGAACTTGAAGATAGAACTTGAGAGAGATCAATTAGATGAAGAAAATTGAAGAATGAAAGTGTTTGTAGGTGTTTTTGGTCGTTGGTGTATGGATTAGATATAAAGGATATGTAATTTTGTTTTCATGTAAATAAGTCATGAATGATTACTCATATTTTTGTAATTTTATGAGATATTTCATGCTAGTTGCCAAATGATGGTTCCCACATGTGTTAGGTGACTCACATGGGCTGCTAAGAGCTGATCATTGGAGTGTATATACCAATAGTACATACATCTAAAAGCTGTGTATTGTACGAGTACGAATACGGGTGCATACGAGTAGAATTGTTGATGAAACTGAACGAGGATGTAATTGTAAGCATTTTTGTTAAGTAGAAGTATTTTGATAAGTGTCTTGAAGTCTTTCAAAAGTGTATGAATACATATTAAAACACTACATGTATATACATTTTAACTGAGTCGTTAAGTCATCGTTAGTCGTTACATGTAAATGTTGTTTTGAAACCTTTAGGTTAATGATCTTGTTGAATGTTGTTAACCCATTGTTTATTATAACAAATGAGATGTTAAATTGTTATATTATCATGATATTATGATATATAATATATCTCAGTATGATGTATATACAGTTAAATGTCGTTACAACGATAATCGTTACATATATGTCTCGTTTCGAAATCATTAAGTTAGTAGTCTTATTTTTACATATGTATTTCATTGTTAATACACTTAATAATATATTTACTTATCATTTAACATAATTAACCAAGTGTATCAATATCTTAATATGATTCATATGTACCTAGTAAGACGTTGTTATAACGATAATCGTTATATATATCGTTTTCGAGTTTCTTAAATTAATAGTCTCATTTTTATGTATATAACTCATTGTTAAAATACCTAATGAGATACATACTTATAATAAAAACATGTTAACTATATATATAACCATATATATGTCATCGTATAGTTTTTACAAGTTTTAACGTTCGTGAATCACCGGTCAACTTGGGTGGTCAATTGTCTATATGAAACATATTTCAATTAATCAAGTCTTAACAAGTTTGATTGCTTAACATGTTGAAAACATTTAATCATGTAAATATCAATCTCAATTAACATATATAAACATGGAAAAGTTCGGGTCACTACAGTACCTACCCGTTAAATAAATTTCGTCCCGAAATTTTAAGCTGTTGAAGGTGTTGACGAATCTTTTGGAAATAGATGCGGGTATTTCTTCTTCATCTGATCTTCACGCTCCCAGGTGAACTCGGGTCCTCTACGAGCATTCCATCGAACCTTAACAATTGGTATCTTGTTTTGCTTAAGTCTTTTAACCTCACGATCCATTATTTTGACGGGTTCTTCGATGAATTGAAGTTTTTCGTTGATTTGGATTTCATGTAACGGAATAGTGAGATCTTCTTTAGCAAAACATTTCTTCAAATTCGAGACGTGGAAAGTGTTATGTACAGCTGCGAGTTGTTGAGGTAACTCAAGTCGGTAAGCTACTGGTCCGACACGATCAATAATCTTGAATGGTCCAATATACCTTGGATTTAATTTCCCTCGTTTACCAAATCGAACAACGCCTTTCCAAGGTGCAACTTTAAGCATGACCATCTCTCCAATTTCAAATTCTATATCTTTTCTTTTAATGTCAGCGTAGCTCTTTTGTCGACTTTGGGCGGTTTTCAACCGTTGTTGAATTTGGATGATCTTCTCGGTAGTTTCTTGTATAATCTCCGGACCCGTAATCTGTCTATCCCCCACTTCACTCCAACAAATCGGAGACCTGCACTTTCTACCATAAAGTGCTTCAAACGGCGCCATCTCAATGCTTGAATGGTAGCTGTTGTTGTAGGAAAATTCTGCTAACGGTAGATGTCGATCCCAACTGTTTCCGAAATCAATAACACATGCTCGTAGCACGTCTTCAAGCGTTTGTATCGTCCTTTTGCTCTGCCCATCAGTTTGTGGATGATAGGCAGTACTCATGTCTAGACGAGTTCCTAATGCTTGCTGTAATGTCTGCCAGAATCTTGAAATAAATCTGCCATCCCTATCAGAGATAATAGAGATTGGTATTCCATGTCTGGAGACGACTTCCTTCAAATACAGTCGTGCTAACTTCTCCATCTTGTCATCTTCTCTTATTGACAGGAAGTGTGCTGATTTGGTGAGACGATCAACTATTACCCAAATAGTATCAAAACCACTTGCAGTCCTTGGCAATTTAGTGATGAAATCCATGGTAATGTTTTCCCATTTCCATTCTGGGATTTCGGGTTGTTGAAGTAGACCTGATGGTTTCTGATGCTCAGCTTTGACCTTAGAACACGTCAAACATTCTCCTACGTATTTAGCAACATCGGCTTTCATACCCGGCCACCAAAAATGTTTCTTGAGATCCTTGTACATCTTCCCCGTTCCAGGATGTATTGAGTATCTGGTTTTATGAGCTTCTCTAAGTACCATTTCTCTCATATCTTCAAATTTTGGTACCCAAATCCTTTCAGCCCTATACCGGGTTCCGTCTTCCCGAATATTAAGATGCTTCTCCGATCCTTTGGGTATTTCATCCTTTAAATTTCCCTCTTTTAAAACTCCTTGTTGCGCCTCCTTTATTTGAGTAGTAAGGTTATTATGAATCATTATATTCATAGATTTTACTCGAATGGGTTCTCTGTCCTTCCTGCTCAAGGCATCGGCTACCACATTTGCCTTCCCCGGGTGGTAACGAATCTCAAAGTCGTAATCATTCAACAATTCAATCCACCTACGCTGCCTCATATTCAGTTGTTTCTGATTAAATATGTGTTGAAGACTTTTGTGGTCGGTATATATAATACTTTTGACCCCATATAAGTAGTGCCTCCAAGTCTTTAATGCAAAAACAACCGCGCCTAATTCCAAATCATGCGTCGTATAATTTTGTTCGTGAATCTTCAATTGTCTAGACGCATAAGCAATCACCTTCGTTCGTTGCATTAATACACAACCGAGACCTTGCTTTGATGCGTCACAATAAATCACAAAATCATCATTCCCTTCAGGCAATGACAATATAGGTGCCGTAGTTAGCTTTTTCTTCAATAACTGAAACGCTTTCTCTTGTTCATCATTCCATTCAAATTTCTTCCCTTTATGCGTTAATGCAGTCAAGGGTTTTGCTATTCTGGAAAAGTCTTGGATGAACCTTCTGTAGTAACCAGCTAGTCCTAAAAACTGGCATATGTGTTTCGGAGTTTTCGGGGTTTCCCACTTTTCAACAGTTTCTATCTTTGCCGGATCCACCTTAATACCTTCTTTGTTCACTATGTGACCGAGGAATTGAACTTCTTCCAACCAAAATGCACACTTTGAAAACTTAGCGTACAATTCTTCCTTCCTCAATACTTCTAACACCTTTCTCAAATGTTCACCGTGTTCTTGGTCATTCTTTGAGTAAATAAGTATGTCATCAATGAAAACAATGACAAACTTGTCAAGGTATGGTCCACACACTCGGTTCATAAGGTCCATGAACACAGCTGGTGCATTAGTTAAACCAAACGGCATGACCATAAACTCGTAATGACCGTAACGTGTTCTGAAAGCAGTCTTTGGAATATCATCTTCTTTCACCCGCATTTGATGATACCCGGAACGTAAGTCAATCTTTGAATAAACAGACGAGCCTTGTAGTTGATCAAATAAGTCGTCGATTCTCGGTAGTGGGTAGCGGTTCTTGATGGTAAGTTTGTTCAACTCTCGGTAGTCGATACACAACCTGAATGTACCATCTTTCTTCTTGACAAACAAAACAGGAGCTCCCCACGGTGATGTGCTTGGTCGAATGAAACCACGCTCTAAAAGTTCTTGTAATTGGCTTTGCAGTTCTTTCATCTCGCTGGGTGCGAGTCTGTAAGGAGCACGAGCTATTGGTGCAGCTCCTGGTACAAGATCTATTTGAAATTCAACGGATCGATGTGGGGGTAATCCCGGTAATTCTTTCGGAAATACATCGGGAAATTCTTTTGCAATGGGAACATCATTGATGCTCTTTTCTTCAGTTTGTACTTTCTCGACGTGTGCTAGAACAGCATAGCAATCTTTTCTTATTAGTTTTTGTGCCTTCAAATTACTAATAAGATGTAGCTTCGTGTTGCCCTTTTCTCCGTACACCATTAAGGGTTTTCCTTTTTCTCGTATAATGCGAATTGCATTTTTGTAACAGACGATCTCTGCTTTCACTTCTTTCAACCAGTCCATACCGATTATCACATCAAAACTCCCTAACTCTACTGGTATCAAATCAATCTTAAATGTTTCGCTAACCAGTTTAATTTCTCGATTCCGACATATATTATCTGCTGAAATTAATTTACCATTTGCTAATTCGAGTAAAAATTTACTATCCAAAGGCGTCAATGGACAACTTAATTTAGCACAAAAATCTCTACTCATATAGCTTCTATCCGCACCCGAATCAAATAAAACGTAAGCAGATTTATTGTCAATAAGAAACGTACCCGTAACAAGCTCCGGGTCTTCCTGTGCCTCTGCCGCATTAATATTGAAAACTCTTCCGCGGCCTTGTCCATTCGTGTTCTCCTGGTTCGGGCAATTTCTAATAATGTGGCCCGGTTTTCCACATTTATAACAAACTACATTGGCATAACTTGCTCCGACACTACTTGCTCCGCCATTACTCGTTCCGACACCATTTGTTCCTTTCGTTCTATTAACCCCTGGTCTGTAGACCTCACACTTCGCCGCGCTATGACCATTTCTTTTACACTTGTTGCAAAATTTGGTGCAGAACCCCGAGTGATACTTTTCACACCTTTGGCATAGCTGCTTCTGATTGTTGTTGTTGTTGTTGCGGTTATTATTGTTGTTGGGATGATTGTTGTAGTTGATGTTGTTGTTGTTGTTGTTGTTGTTGTTGTTGGGCCGTTTGTTGTAGTTGCGATTGTTGTTGCGATTGTTGAGATAATTGTTGCGATTATTGTTGTAATTGCTGTTGTTGTTGTATTGGTGATTCTTATCACCGTTTTCCTCCCACTTTCTTTTGACTTGCTTCGCATTGGCCTCTTCAGCAGTCTGTTCTTTAATTCTTTCTTCAATCTGATTCACTAGTTTGTGAGCCATTCTACATGCCTGTTGTATGGAGGCGGGCTCGTGTGAACTTATATCTTCTTGGATTCTTTCCGGTAATCCTTTCACAAACGCGTCGATCTTCTCTTCCTCATCTTCGAATGCTCCCGGACACAATAGGCACAATTCTGTGAATCGTCTTTTGTACGTGGTAATATCAAATCCTTGGGTTCGTAACCCTCTAAGTTCTGTCTTGAGCTTATTTACCTCGGTTCTGGGACGGTACTTCTCGTTCATCAAGTGCTTGAATGCTGACCACGGTAGTGCGTACGCATCATCTTGTCCCACTTGCTCTAGATAGGTATTCCACCATGTTAACGCAGAACCTGTGAAGGTATGCGTAGCGTACTTCACTTTGTCCTCTTCAGTACACTTACTTATGGCAAACACCGATTCGACCTTCTCGGTCCACCGTTTCAATCCGATCGGTCCTTCGGTTCCATCAAATTCCAAAGGTTTGCAGGCAGTGAATTCTTTGTAGGTGCATCCTACACGATTTCCTGTACTGCCAGATCCAAGGTTATTGTTGGTATGTAGCGCAGCCTGTACTGCGGCTATGTTTGAAGCTAGAAAAGTACGGAATTCCTCTTCATTCATATTCACGGTGTGTCGAGTAGTCGGTGCCATTTCCTTCAAAATAGTCAAATGGAACAAGTTAATCATACAGAATATTAAGAGTAGTTAATAGTATTTCGTAGCATAATATGAACTCATTTATAAAAGCTTTTTCTTCATATTAGCGTTTTATAAGTTTAAATTCGGGTAGTACCTACCCGTTAAGTTCATACTTAGTAGCTAATATACAATTCAACTACTACAATTCTATATGAAAAACTGATTATAATAATATTTCGCGTTCAAACTTTTATACAATATTTTACAAACTTACAATACCGCTTATTTTACATAAAGCATGAAATATAGCACACAATAACTTTGATACAAGATAGTTGTGAAGATAATTCTAGCTAGTACACAAGTCGTTCAGCAAAGGCAATAAAGACACGTAATTCATACGTCCAGAAACAAGTCATGCATTCTGGTTTTACTAGGACTACTTCCCATCCTTGGTCATGTGGAACATAACCGTTATGGCCGTTGATAAGATAGCGTGTTGTAACGTCGTCAAAGGGACGAGGGTTACGTAATGTCCAACAGTCCCGTAACAATCTAAAAACCTCATTTCTTACCCCAATTACCGACTCCGTCACTTGTGGGAACGTTTTGTTTAATAGTTGTAGCCCGATGTTCTTGTTCTCACTTTGGTGAGAAGCGAACATTACTAATCCGTAAGCATAACATGCTTCTTTATGTTGCATGTTAGCCGCTTTTTCTAAATCACGAAGTCCTATATTCGGATACATTGAGTCGAAATAATTTCTTAACCCGTTGCGTAAAATAGCATTTGGGTTCCCCGCAATATATGTGTCAAAGTAAACACATCGTAACTTATGGGTTTCCCAATGTGATATCCCCCATCTTTCAAACGAAAGCCTTTTATAAACCAAGGCATTCTTGGAACGTTCTTCAAATGTCTTACAAACTGATCTCGCCTTAAATAGTTGTGCCGAAGAATTCTGACCGACTCTAGACAAGATTTCATCAATCATGTCTCCGGGTAGGTCTCTTAAAATATTGTGTTGTCTATCCATTTTGTGTTTTTATACTGTAAAATAGACAAGAGTTAGATTCATAAAATAAAAAAAAATACTTATTAATACAAGCAATTTTTACATATATCTTAAAGCATAAGCACACTATATTACATATATTACACCACACGAATACAACTATCTTATTCCGACTCGCTTGTTTCTTCTTCTTCGGTTTTGGTTCGTTTTGCAAAGTTTCTAGGGATATATGATGTTCCCCTAATACGAGCCGTCGTTTTCCACATTGGTTTAGAAAAACCTGGTGGTTTAGAGGTTCCCTGGTCATTGTTACAACTTAAGGACTTCGGGGGTTGACGATACATATAAAGTTCATCGGGGTTGGAATTAGATTTCTCTATTTTTATGCCCTTTCCCTTATTATTTTCTTTTGCCTTTTTAAATTCAGTTGGGGTAATTTCTATAACATCATCGGAATTCTCGTCGGAATCCGATTCATCGGAGAATTGGTAATCCTCCCAATATTTTGCTTCCTTGGCGGAAACACCATTGACCATAATTAACCTTGGTCGGTTGGTTGAGGATTTTCTTTTACTTAACCGTTTTATTATTTCCCCCACCGGTTCTATTTCTTCATCCGGTTTCGATTCTTCTTCCGGTTCCGATTCTTCTTCCGGTTCCGACTCTTCTTCCGGTTCCTCTTCGGGAACTTGTGAATCAGTTCACGAATCATTCCAATTTACATTTGACTCTTCATTATTATTAGGTGAGTCAATGGGACTTGTTCTAGAGGTAGACATCTATCACACAATATCAAACATGTTAAGAGATTAATATATCACATAATATATACATGTTAATAATATATCATTTCACCAACGAGCTTCTAGCTCAGTGGTACCCGATGCCTTTGATCCCTGGGCCCACAGTGGGGGAAGCTTGACCAAATAAAGGCGCAGGTTCGATTCTCAGTCTGGGCGCCCCGCATGGAATTATTCTCCCCTCCGGGGGGGGATATGTGAAGTGCTTCGGGGGACTAGCTAGTTGGGGTAAAGATCGTCTTGCCGTCACTGTGGTTCCCGGGAGGAGGTGCTTTTCCGGCACAGGTCCCTTTCGGGGTGGGATTGGTGGGTGCTACGGCACACAGAGTTAGCGTGTCTCTGCCAATATACACGTTTTGACCAAATAATATATAGTTTCCAACAAAAATGTTAAGCAATCATTTTTAAAGAAAACACGGTCGAAGTCCAGACTCACTAATGCATCCTAACAAACTCGATAAGACACACTAATGCAAATTTTCTGGTTCTCTAAGACCAACGCTCTGATACCAACTGAAATGTCCCGTTCTTATTAATTAAAAACGTTCCATATTAATTGATTTCGTTGCGAGGTTTTGACCTCTATATGAGACGTTTTTCAAAGACTGCATTCATTTATAAAACAAACCATAACCTTTATTTCATAGATAAAGGTTTTAAAAAAGCTTTACGTAGATTATCAAATAATGATAATCTAAAATATCCTGTTTACACACGACCATTACATAATGGTTTACAATACAAATATGTTACAACAAAATAAGTTTCTTGAATGCAGTTTTTACACAATATCATACAAGCATGGACTCCAAATCTCGTCCTTATTTAAGTATGCGACAGCGGAAGCTCTTAATAATCACCTGAGAATAAACATGCTTAAAACGTCAACAAAAATGTTGGTGAGTTATAGGTTTAACCTATATATATCAAATCATAATAATAGACCACAAGATTTCATATTTCAATACACATCCCATACATAGAGATAAAAATCATTCATATGGTGAACACCTGGTAATCGACATTAACATGATGCATATATAAGAATATCCCTATCATTCCGGGACACCCTTCGGATATGATATAAATTTCGAAGTACTAAAGCATCCGGTTCTTTGGATGGGGTTTGTTAGGCCCAATAGATCTATCTTTAGGATTCGCGTCAATTAGGGTGTCTGTTCCCTAATTCTTAGATTACCAGACTTAATAAAAAGGGGCATATTCGATTTCGATAATTCAACCATAGAATGTAGTTTCACGTACTTGTGTCTATTTTGTAAATCATTTATAAAACCTGCATGTATTCTCATCCCAAAAATATTAGATTTTAAAAGTGGGACTATAACTCACTTTCACAGATTTTTACTTCGTCGGAAAGTAAGACTTGGCCACTGGTTGATTCACGAACCTATAACAATATATACATATATATCAAAGTATGTTCAAAATATATTTACAACACTTTTAATATATTTTGATGTTTTAAGTTTATTAAGTCAGCTGTCCTCGTTAGTAACCTACAACTAGTTGTCCACAGTTAGATGTACAGAAATAAATTGATAAATATTATCTTGAATCAATCCACGACCCAGTGTATACGTATCTCAGTATTGATCACAACTCAAACTATATATATTTTGGAATCAACCTCAACCATGTATAGCTAACTCCAACATTCACATATAGAGTGTCTATGGTTGTTCCGAAATATATATAGATGTGTCGACATGATAGGTCGAAACATTGTATACGTGTCTATGGTATCTCAAGATTATATAATATAAAATACAAGTTGATTAAGTTATGGTTGGAATAGATTTGTTACCAATTTTCACGTAGCTAAAATGAGAAAAATTATCCAATCTTGTTTTACCCATAACTTCTTCATTTTAAATCCGTTTTGAGTGAATCAAATTGCTATGGTTTCATATTGAACTCTATTTTATGAATCTAAATAGAAAAAGTATAGGTTTATAGTCGGAAAAATAAGTTACAAGTCGTTTTTGTAAAGGTAGTCATTTCAGTCGAAAGAACGACGTCTAGATGACCATTTTAGAAAACATACTTCCAATTTGAGTTTAACCATAATTTTTGGATATAGTTTCATGTTCATAATAAAAATCATTTTCTCAGAATAACAACTTTGAAATCAAAGTTTATCATAGTTTTTAATTAACTAACCCAAAACAGCCCGCGGTGTTACTACGACGGCGTAAATCCGGTTTTACGGTGTTTTTCGTGTTTCCAGGTTTTAAATCATTAAGTTAGCATATCATATAGATATAGAACATGTGTTTAGTTGATTTTAAAATTCAAGTTAGAAGGATTAACTTTTGTTTGCGAACAAGTTTAGAATTAACTAAACTATGTTCTAGTGATTACAAGTTTAAACCTTCGAATAAGATAGCTTTATATGTATGAATCGAATGATGTTATGAACATCATTACTACCTTAAGTTACTTGGATAAACCTACTGGAAAATAGAAATATGGATCTAGCTTCAACGGATCCTTGGATGGCTCGAACTTCTTGAAGCAGAATCATGACACGAAAACAAGTTCAAGTAAGATCATCACTTGAAATAAGATTGTTATAGTTATAGAAATTGAACCAAAGTTTGAATATGATTATTACCTTGTATTAGAATGATAACCTACTGTAAGAAACAAAGATTTCTTGAGGTTGGATGATCACCTTACAAGATTGGAAGTTAGCTAGCAAACTTGAAAGTATTCTTGATTTTATGTAACTAGAACTTGTAAAATATATGAAGAACACTTAGAACTTGAAGATAGAACTTGAGAGAGATCAATTAGATGAAGAAAATTGAAGAATGAAAGTGTTTGTAGGTGTTTTTGGTCGTTGGTGTATGGATTAGATATAAAGGATATGTAATTTTGTTTTCATGTAAATAAGTCATGAATGATTACTCATATTTTTGTAATTTTATGAGATATTTCATGCTAGTTGCCAAATGATGGTTCCCACATGTGTTAGGTGACTCACATGGGCTGCTAAGAGCTGATCATTGGAGTGTATATACCAATAGTACATACATCTAAAAGCTGTGTATTGTACGAGTACGAATACGGGTGCATACGAGTAGAATTGTTGATGAAACTGAACGAGGATGTAATTGTAAGCATTTTTGTTAAGTAGAAGTATTTTGATAAGTGTCTTGAAGTCTTTCAAAAGTGTATGAATACATATTAAAACACTACATGTATATACATTTTAACTGAGTCGTTAAGTCATCGTTAGTCGTTACATGTAAATGTTGTTTTGAAACCTTGAGGTTAATGATCTTGTTGAATGTTGTTAACCCATTGTTTATTATAACAAATGAGATGTTAAATTGTTATATTATCATGATATTATGATATATAATATATCTCAGTATGATGTATATACAGTTAAATGTCGTTACAACGATAATCGTTAAATATATGTCTCGTTTCGAAATCATTAAGTTAGTAGTCTTATTTTTACATATGTATTTCATTGTTAATACACTTAATAATATATTTACTTATCATTTAACATAATTAACCAAGTGTATCAATATCTTAATATGATTCATATGTACCTAGTAAGACGTTGTTATAACGATAATCGTTATATATATCGTTTTCGAGTTTCTTAAATTAATAGTCTCATTTTTATGTATATAACTCATTGTTAAAATACCTAATGAGATACATACTTATAATAAAAACATGTTAACTATATATATAACCATATATATGTCATCGTATAGTTTTTACAAGTTTTAACGTTCGTGAATCACCGGTCAACTTGGGTGGTCAATTGTCTATATGAAACATATTTCAATTAATCAAGTCTTAACAAGTTTGATTGCTTAAAATGTTGGAAACATTTAATCATGTAAATATCAATCTCAATTAATATATATAAACATGGAAAAGTTCGGGTCACTACAGTACCTACCCGTTAAATAAATTTCGTCCCGAAATTTTAAGCTGTTGAAGGTGTTGACGAATCTTCTGGAAATAGATGCGGGTATTTCTTCTTCATCTGATCTTCACGCTCCCAGGTGAACTCAGGTCCTCTACGAGCATTCCATCAAACCTTAACAATTGGTATCTTGTTTTGCTTAAGTCTTTTAACCTCACGATCCATTATTTCGACGGGTTCTTCGATGAGTTGAAGTTTTTCGTTGATTTGGATTTCATCTAACGGAATAGTGAGATCTTCTTTAGCAAAACATTTCTTCAAATTCGAGACGTGGAAAGTGTTATGTACAGCTGCGAGTTGTTGAGGTAACTCAAGTCGGTAAGCTACTGGTCCGACACGATCAATAATCTTGAATGGTCCAATATACCTTGGATTTAATTTCTCTCGTTTACCAAATCGAACAACGCCTTTCCAAGGTGCAACTTTAAGCATGACCATCTCTCCAATTTCAAATTCTATATCTTTTCTTTTAATGTCAGCGTAGCTCTTTTGTCGACTTTGGGCGGTTTTCAACCGTTGTTGAATTTGGATGATCTTCTCGGTAGTTTCTTGTATAATCTCCGGACCCGTAATCTGTCTATCCCCCACTTCACTCCAAAAAATCGGAGACCTGCACTTTCTACCACATGTGCAAATAAGATTATTTGTATACCCTTTGCTTAATGAAAACACATGTCCGGACATTATTTTCTTAATGAAAACACATGTGCAAATAAGATTATTTGTATACCCTTTGCTTATCAAGTAATCACTTAATCGGTTATATCACATATGTCCCGATTGTTTCAACCCATATAAAGATCTTTGTAATTTAATCGAATACATTTCTTTGGGTTTTGTATTGGATGTTTCTAATACCTTAAATAGTTCAATATATATATATATATATATATATATATATATATATATATATATATATATATATATATATATATATATATATATATATATATATATATATATCAAGTGATCCAAACAGATAAGCAGTAACAACATCCATGAGATGCATTTCTAAATTTTTAGAAACTGTCAGGTTGACTAAGTATCTAAAAGTAATTGCATCCATTACAGGAGGATAAGTTCTCTCATAATTCATTTCTGGTCTTTGAGAGAAATATTGAGTTACAAGTCTAGCTTTACCATGTAACTTCATTTTTCTCATTTCTTTGTTGAATAAAAATTCATTTGTATCCCAGACATTTCACATCTTTAGGAGTGTTAACGATTGATCCGAAAACTTTTCTTTTATTGAGCGATTCTAATTCAGCTCTTGTTATTTCTTTTCGTTGGGCCCAAACATGTCTATTTTGACATTCAATAACAGATTTTGGTACCAGTTCACCATTCTTTAATCATGATGTCATTGTAACATTATATGAATAATTCTCATCAATATTTGTCATCCGTTTCGGTACCATAATATTGCATAGTTTATTACAATTTCTGTATTGACATCATCAATATCCTCTGTATTAGGAGTATTGATTTGTGGTTCTTGAACACTTTCTTTTACCTTATTATCAGCTAATTTTCTTTTTCGAGGATTTTTACCTTTTAAACCAATTGGTCTCTCGCGTTCCATACATGCCAAAGACTCCTGAGTGACATTATTGTCAGCTTTTGGAATTTCAATTCGAGCTGGAGCATTTACTGCTGGTATATGATTTGATCACTTTTTTTGTGGCTGTAAATGCATCGGGTCATTTATTTGCAAGTTCTTACATATGCACTATTTTTTGAACTTCTATCTTGCATTCTTTTGTGCGAGAATCAAGATACCTTAATTAATGTTCACAACAAGAAACATAATTTTCTTAACTTCTCATTTCTCCCCTAATCTAGGGAACAATGTTTCATTAAAATGACAATCAGCAAAACGTGCTGTAAAAATATCACCCGTCATGGGTTCAATATATCTTATAATTAAAGATGTATCCAACATATATTCCCAGCCTCTTTTGAGGGCCCATCTTTGTACGTTGTGGTGGTGCAATTGGAACATATACTGCACAACCAAATGTTCTAAGGTGAGAAATATTTGGCTCTTAGCCAAAAGCAAGTTGTTGGGGAGAATATTTTTGACTTGCACTTGGTCTAATTCGAAATAATGTCGCAGCATGTAAATTTGCATGATCCCATATAAATATTAGGAGTTTTGTACTCATTTTTAATGGTCTAGCAATTAGGTGCAAGCGTTTAATTATTGATTCAGCTAAACCAATTTTTGTATGCACATGAGCAACAAGATGTTCAACAACAATTCCTATAGACATTTAATAATCATTAAATTCTTGAGATGTTAACTCACCAGCATTATCAAGTCTCACCATTTTAATGGTGTAATCAAGAAAATGTGCTCTCTATTTAAGAATTTATGCAAGAAGCTTTGCAAATGCCATATTACAGCTTGATAACAGATAAAAATGAGACCATCAGCTAGATGAGTCTATTAGAACCATTAAATATCGAAATGGTCCACATGATGGATTAATTGGTCCATATATATCATCTTGAATTCTTTCAAGAAATATTGGTGATTTTTTCTCAATTTACTTTTCATTAATCACCACATGTACTTTTCAGTAATAACCATAAGTGTTTTTCATTAATCACCATTTGTGTTTTTTAATTAATCACCATATGTGCTTTTTGTACATTTATATATGTATAATGTAAACCAGAACTAAGTCTTGGTATTTTTCAACCACATGATTCTTGTCGGTGATACTTAGATATTTCTCATTTTCTGTTATCACTTACTGATAATCATATCCATTTTGGAATATGTCAGAGTAGCTTAACAAAATTCTCTTTGACTTGGGAGAAAATAAGGGATTATTTATCAAAAAATTTGTACCATTTAGTAACATGAATTTTGCCTTTTCCATTCCTTTTATCAAATTTGCAGGACTTGATATGGTATGTATAATACCTTCAGTTGGTTTCAAATCAATGAAATATTTCTTAGATTTGAGTATAGTGTGTGTGATACCATTGTCTGCAATACACATGTCTCCACCTTTGATTAGCGAGATTCATACTAAAACTTCAAATAAGATGAGTAAATAATGAGTAAATATTTCAGCAAGATAATCAAATTATATTACATGTAAACATATTACTATCAGACAATACATATAAGATAACACCTAATAAACATATATGTTATGATCTAAAATCATTTATTTAGGAGTGACACATAATAAGGTAGAAGATTCAGATCATTTAAGTTTCAAGGTAGATAAGGGTTTATTTAATCAAGATTTTTCAAAAGATTCACTCTCGTTTTCTTTTCTTTTGTGAATTTTTTTAGAGCTAAACAAGATGTTCATGTATTAAAGAAATACTAGACTGATGATTCATGTTACCATGTCATTAATAAGAATCTCTAGAATTCTTATAAGAGTGTCTACTAACATCTTCAAATTTATTTGTCCATAGATCACGATTATTTCTGGATAATTAATATCATATCTATCTTTGAGCTCTTTCCATAATACACTTGGATCTTTGATCATATAATATGCAGATTTTAAGTATTCGTCAATATATTATTTCTTTCTTTTGTTCAGAGCAATGGTTATTTTCATTTAAGGTTTCTAAAATATCCATTGATTCAAAATGTTTTTTCACATTAACAACCCATGGCAAGTAGTTACTTCCACTAGATTCTAAAGGAGCAAATTTAAGATTTTTCAACTTCGACATTTTCTTATTTTCAGAAAAATGAATAACAACATAAATCATAATCATAATTATAATCATAATCAGTTTTTTTCATAGACAAATAACAACATGAAATTAGAACCAATTTATATTCATAAGTAGCAAACAACAGAATAATGACAGACTTACACATAATAAAACTCAAAGGGAATTGTAGAATAAATAAACTTCATCCGATGGTATACTAAAAACAAGGATGATGCTTAGCATGACCAATATACTAGGGAAAATCATCCTCTGGTGAATCATCTTTACAAAATTTTGAGAGTAGTAATCCGAGAAAATGAAGATTGATTTGTGAAAATGTGAAAACGATGATGTTTAATTTATATTTGAAAAATATAGTCGTTGTAACATCGTCAATTGACATTAACAACCGTTACGTATATATGACCGTTGTAACGTCGGTAATTGACGTCAACGACTGTTATGTTTCTTTTGTATTAAAAATGATTTTGGGAAACGATTTTTTATTTTATCTTTTATAAATGTATTTAGTATATAAAATATAGTATAAGTATATATACGTTTAGTATAAATATATTTAGTATAAATGTATTTAGTATATCAAATACGAGAATTAGCATAAGAATAATGATAAACGTAAAGAATAAATGTTTATATGCATAAAATAAATAATGATTAATGTAAGTAATCATAAATAAATGTTAGATAACATAAATATAAATGTTAGTGAAGTTAATAAAAGTTAGATAACAGAAATATAATGTTCGTAAACATAAATGATACTTAGGTGACAGTGTCGACCATATATCATTAAGGCGGTCTAACCGACCATATACTACTTAGCTGGCAGAGCCAAAGATATAATAAGAACAACACAAGTGCACTAAGAACTTAAAATTTAGTAGTCCAAAATGTTATTAGTTCAATATCCGATATGTTCGAGTCTAACATTACTAGCAGTCCAAGTAGTCTAATATTATTAATAATCCAATTTATATATTATTAGTAGTTAAGTCCACTATTATTAGTAGTTTTAGTAGTCACTTATTTCTTTTAAGTATATATGATAATATTGTTTATGATGATAATAATATTTAGTTTACTAATAAGTATTTCAAGATATCATTAAGGTTGAGTTGTGGGCGCTTGGATTACCTTGATTATACGAAGCTCTTCGTGCTGATAACGTGTTGTGATTGTAGTTGTCGTTAACAACTATTATGGCATATAATTTTGCAAGCAAGACTTATGTTTATTAATATACATGAACAAAGAGTATGAAAATAAGTATAAAATTTTGATTATGAATATATTGGTACATCATACAAGCTTACACTAATGGAGTATTTATACTAAAAAATTGATCATCCATTTTTGACATTTATACATCCATTTATGACTTTGTGTATGTTTATACATCCAATTATAGCTTTGTGTATATTTATATTATATTATAACATTGCCAACAACAATAAAGATACGCACAAATTATGAGGAAAACGATAATGTTCAAAAGAGAGATTTCTCTACTAACATTTTCTTAGATAATATTGGATTAATATCTTCACTATCCAAATCTGTTTTCTTTTTTTTTATTATAAACTTGTGTAGACGTATCGTTTAATTCATCACCTTATCTTTCCTTGTATGTGCTAATCTTGTGACCATAACCCCTACAACGTCCACAACGCCTTTTTTTGGCAATTCATTTCCACTTTTCATCCTCTTTTGTTTGGGTCGTCCTTGATTTTTGATTTGATAGGGCATTGAACCAAGTTAATCATATCATCTATAACCCCACCACTACAAGAAGCATTCGAATTGACAAGAATAACTTCTTGAGGTAATGAACGTATTTCATCACCATGAGTGTCCTTGCGACTCCATCGTGGATTCCAATACGTAGAAGGAACTTCAAAGCAACCCTTATGGATAACTACACTTAATATATGGCGACAAATAATCCCTACAAATTCAAAATTGCATGTGCACTTAGCTACCTTACCATCATAAACCACATTATGCATCTGTGTCGCTTTCTCATGCTTGACGCTAAAGTTGATAGTTTTTTCATCATGGCCCGGATGTTAACTTCGCTCAACTGAATATTGCATTGCGAGTTGTTCTAGAAACATTTTAAAAGCAAAGGGAGTTAAAAACCGGTAACATTGTTCTTCTAATGGTGAAAGTGACTGATATGGTAAAACCACACCTAATTTTATTGTAATATAATAACGAATTTGTTCACAGAGAGCGTGTGATTAAGATTTTGAAAAATGTTAATTATTCTAAAGATTATGTTGTAAAAGTGGGGTTTTGATTAAAACTAATCGCGAAATATAAAATAAAAGTGAAACCAAATGGACGAAGAAGTGTTCATTTTAAAGCTTAACAATTGACTAGGATTGCTCTTAACAATTAAATCGGTTATTGAATAGTTAAAAGTAATCATTTACTTCAATTTCACAATATCAATGAACTAGACCTAATGAATTTTGTAAACTCGCATAAACATCATTCATAGTTCCATTTACGTTGTTTAATCAATTAGACTCTTCATTGGTTAAATTCACATAAAACCTAGTTCATAAAGATCACTCAAGATAAACTACACTTCTATGTTGTCACAATACCATCCAACCACCATCTACACTCACATGTAAATGTCAAGATCATAAAATGTTGAAGTACAAGTTATTAAACGCCAGTTAACTCACATTAACTAGTAAACAACTTGTGTAGTTGAATTAAAGTCAATAGACAGGCATAATAGTGGATTTATGGATGAACAAACTCAATCAAATAATATAACTTGAATAACATCAAAATATAGAGCAGTACATCATCAAAAGTCTTACAATAAAGTGAACACTAAGAGATTTAGCTATTCATGTTCATAGACAAAGCATTCAAACAAAAGATAACAAAATAATCCATAATATTTTCACAAAGATTAAAGAAACTAGTGTACCAATGATCAAAACTTATTCCAATCTTCAATCCTAGATGTATTCTCCTCTTGATTCGGTAAAGATAGGCTTTTGTGTAACATCCTCAGATTGGGCATAGATGTAAAATGACCTTTTTACCCTTAGACATAATTGTGTGGTTAATTATGCTTTTATTTTAATTAAATGTTTAGTGTTATTTTATAAAATGGTTAAGACTAGTTTGTGACAAGGGTCACATAACATTTTAATTAAATGTTTAGTGTTGTGGATTGTTCTTATTTCTTTATTGTTATTGTTGGGCTGGGTGGCGGGAATTAGTGAGACCATAATTTTCCCAACAACTGGTATCAGAACGTCACGTTTGACTAGGGGGGTCTCGGTTATAGGAATCGGAGTATGCTCTGTGGTTGCCACGGGAGTGGATCATCCACATCAGAAATGAGTTCTATTGATCGTATAGGGTATCTGATAGACATATTTTTTCTGATTCGGAGTAAGTGGTGTCAAGAATTTGTAGTGGACTTGGTTGCTGGATTTTCCAATTTAACGGATCATGTGCTCCTCTCCACTACATCTGCCGGCCAGTTGAAACGTGGGAAAAATCAGAGAAAGTGTTGTTGTAAGATACGGATACGATGTCGAAGTTCAGTCCAATGAGATTTGATGCAGAGAAATTTGATGGGAGGATCAATTTTGGCTTATGGCAGGTTCAAGTCAAGGTTATGTTGATTCAGTCCAGGTTACACAAGGCATTGAAAGGTAAACCCACCTTTGTTTCTGGCAGTGATTCTAGCAATGATTCTAGCAGTAAGTTCGATGAAGAAGAATGGGATGATATGGATTTGAGGGCAGCAAGTGCGATTCGTTTGTGTCTTGCAAAGAACGTGCTTGCAAATGTGCACGGGTTATCAACGGCTAAGGAGCTTTGGGTTAAACTAGAGCAGTTGTACTAGAGAAAGGGCATCTCAAATCAGTTGTGTTCATTCCAATGAGGTTTGATGTAGAGAAATTTAATGGGAAGATGAATTTTGGCTTATGGCAGGTTCAAGTCAAGGATGTGTTGATTCAATCCGGGTTACACAAGGCATTGAAAGGTAAACCCACCTTTGTTTCTGGAAGTGGTTCTAGAAGTAAGTTCGATGAAGAAGATTGGGATGATATGGCTTTGAGGGCAGCAAGTGCGATTCGTTTGTGTCTTGCAAAGAACGTGGTTGTAAATGTGCATGGGTTATCAACGGCTAAGGAGCTTTGGGTTAAGCTAGAGCAGTTGTACCAGGGAAAGGGCATCTCAAATCGGTTGTGTCCTAAAGAACAATTCCATACTTTGCATATGGATGGGGGTTCAAAGATTTCAGATCATCTAGGTATTCTTAATGGTATTATTTCAGAACTTGATGCTATTGGAGTTAAAGTGGATGATGAAGACAAAGCTTTGAGGTTGATATTATCTTTATCATCGTCCTATGAGCACATGAAACCTATTTTGATTTACGGGAAGGAAACTTTAAAGTTTGAAAACGTTACTAACAAACTCCTATTCGAGGAGAAAAGATTGAAAGGTAATGGGGTCTCGTCATCAGAAAGTACAGTACTTGTACGGTACTGTTGTGTTCAGATAGGAAGAAGAGAAACTCTGGAAAGAATCTGGTATGCTGGAAGTGCGAAAAGACTGGACATGTAAGGGTTAATTTTTCCGGTGGAGTTAATCCGGCAAATGGCTCCAAAGACGCTAACATTGTCTCCGTTATTACGGAGAGTGATGAATTCTTCTGAAGTCACATCATTCTCATGGTGTGTCCGCGCCACCATGGAAAGGGATGTTGGTTAGCGGTTTCACAAATTGCACATGGGCATTGGTTTGGCGTTGATGCAGGTAGTGTGGTGGAAACAGATGTTGTAGCTGATGAAACTTTCAAGAAAAGCCAAACAGGAAGTTGCACCATAATAGTTCAGCTGGGTATACAACATGTGCCGATGTGAAATTCTTGGAATGTGATATTCTAAGCGCTATACTCTTTATGGCGAAGTATGATAATTCTGTTAAGAGTTATGATTGTTTGTGAAGACAATGATTGTCGGGTCTTGACAATGTTCGATGAAGATGCAAATTTTATCTCTTGGGTTAGAGATAATGTCAGCGGCATGAAGATGAGGATCTTGAAGTTGTCGTCGAGGAAGCGTTTACGTGGTTATCCTTGCAATGTTGAAGCATGGTTATCTTCTTCTATCCAAAAGGTGGAGATTTGTTGGTTATAGTTTTGGTTAGAAGAAATGAAAATGATTGCTTAGTATTTGTGAAGGATGTTATCCCACATAGGTGGGAGGAAGAAGTTGGGGGTGAGTGACTTGGTTATAAAAGGAGGGCTAAGTCTCAGTTACAAATCGCACCAAATCAATACATTTTAAGTATTTGATTATTTCTTTCTTTCATACTCTTGTTTGAGAGTTGTATTTAGTTAAATACTTTGGAGAGTGTAGTTGGCTTAAGAGAGCCGTCTATATCATTGTAATAATTTGTGATATAGTGTATTTCTCTCTTTGTGGGTCAATGTTTTTTCTCCTGTTTTGAAGTTTTCACGTTAAATCTTGTGTTGTGAATTGTTCATATTTCTTTACTGTTATTGTTGGGCTAGGTGGTGGGAATTAGTAAGACCATTATTTTCCTACATACTTGTTGTGGGAATGTTTTGTGTTCATTGTTTAGGCAGCTCAGGATGTTGAGTTGGCTGACACTAAAAACCTGCCAAGAAGCTATTAAAGTGTTCATGTATTTTCAATTACGACATACAGTTAATATTTGTAAATAGCTTTATGGTATGCTTCTTATTTTCCTGTCTTTGAAAAGTTGTTAACCTTAAAGTTTTGGACCATACCTATAAAATAAATCAAACACCAAAATTGATAGATCCATCATTCTTATGTATTAATGAGTTGTACATTACAACTCATCAATGAATATAAATTATGGATCTATCAATTTTGGTTGTGGATTAATCATTAGCCAAAATACATTGGTTTTATTTGAAGGAAACAATATTTCTTACTTGTTGACTTTGTTTGTAGCTTCGGGTGTACTTGAGAACTTCTGCGCTGGATCAAATGGTGCAAGCTGCAAGCTCATCAATAGGATTGCGAACTATTAAGCGTGTGCTTGAGGTTTCTACTCATATTTGTTTTATATTTAGAAAATGTGATTTTACTTTTGTTTTAAGATTATATTTGGAAGTGAATTGAGGTTGATTTGTTAGAACAATTTGGTGCTGCATAACTTGAAGCTTTAGAGAAACGTCTATTATATATTGATAGGCTTTTTTCTATTCATTATTAACAAGTATACTTGATATGAAGAGTGTTTATGATGCACTCCCTCATTTAAAAAAAAGTCATAATCACATTTTACTTTTTATTTTGTTTTTATCCCTTTTTTGTTTTGCATGCATAATTATTGGTATAAAATTTTTGTACATTATTAATTTTATTTATCTATTAGTGGACAATTAATTTGAAACAAACTAAAGATAAAGAGATCAATTTTTACCGTAGGTTATTAGGCCATTGTGTGGGATTTGTTAGGTACATTGTAAAGCATATACATGATTCCATTACATTACACAATTTAATACGTAATAAATAAAAATAAAAATTCAAGATAACATTAAAGGTGGGTGTTTATTTTGTTCAATTCACCTATATCTTCATGAACACTCACTAATACAACAAGATTTCATCAGCAGGCTTAATTTATTTGCTATGCAGACACACATGCCTCATACAGAGGCTCACAACAGAATTAGAATCTTTCAAGTTTTTCAGCATAAAACAACCATTTTTCCAGTATATGGACTAATCATTTGTCAATGTAATCAAATGATGATGTTTCTATATATCTCATCTACTGACACATATTCATTGATTTAAATGTAACTAGAGCTACGCAGGATTAGGAGCATAAAGAAATATTTGTATCACTCGAATAATACATAATCATCCAACATACAAAGTACATCATGAAATGTAACCATTTAGAATGGGACAAAAACAACATATGGTTAGACCTGAGGATTTTTATAGTACAAAACCGCTTTCTTGGGTTTAAAGAGGTGCCTAGAACCGTATTCCCATTGAATTATAGATTTTACCAACAAATTTTGCATCATGAATGATCGGAAGAATGGAATGAAAGCAATTACACCGATAAGAATTGGAATCCATAACGTACCATTCTGGTATAGGATGAAAAGGCTGGCACTGAAAGCAATCAACATGGATATCATAGATAAGGAGAGACATAATAGACCTTTTATTAACTTTCCCCTGGGAAAACATTTTAAGAAATCGAGCTCAGAGTAATTAGATGAGAAGAAGAGAGATACGAACATGTAGAGAATTGATGTAGTAGATGAGAGTAGAGATATGGCATCTGCCACAACAAAAATCTTGTAGACTATACTTGAATGAAAGATAGGGATACCGTCGTCTTGATTGTATCCACCAGGGATTGTATAAGCTGCGGTGAATCCAATTGTGGCAATAAGCGTTGCAACCAACATGGATTGCCCAGCTATATATGTCATCCATTTTTCATCTTCTTTAACTAAGCCTTTGTGTTCTCTGGCGAATAGCTCATGTG
The DNA here is from genome assembly GCF_046630445.1 of Rutidosis leptorrhynchoides. NCBI lineage: Eukaryota > Viridiplantae > Streptophyta > Magnoliopsida > Asterales > Asteraceae > Rutidosis > Rutidosis leptorrhynchoides. Next base: position 337,566,513 of record NC_092343.1, on the reverse strand, counting down.
GTGTTAGATTGTCTGCATTCTTCCCTTGCCTGTAAGAAGGAGGAACCATTCTCTCTACCTCCTACAAGACACACAAACTAGAAGAGTTAGATATTAGTTTATGGTTGTACACCTAAACAATAAAAGAAAAATAATCCACGAATCATTGAAGCGTGTAAAGAAATATACATACCCGAAACCATAATGTTTCTCGTTGCATTTGCAAACCAACCCCTGATGCATTCTGGATTTGCTTTTGTTTCGAGCTCATCCCTGCTAGATGCAACAGATTGTTACCATGTTTATCTTTAAAACGAATTATGAAATCCTTCATCGAACCTATCTCATACAACAAGTTGTAGATATCCTCATTGCGATTCTTTACAGCAATGTGAAATATAGTTTGATATTCATCATCTACTTGCCAAACCAGATCAGGATATTGACGAATGAGCTCAACTATAAAGTTAGTGTTTCCCATTTTTGCCGCAATAAAAGGTATCCGAGAAGAAAATGTCGTTGTGGTACTATTATCGGCTTCTTCACTTATATATTTAATATTCTTTGAAATGACTTCTTTCAGAGCTAACTCAGTATCCCCTTGTGGAGTCTTGATTAAATTATCGGTTTCTTTATGCATTTTTTCAATATGTTTAAATATTAGCTTCTGTAGTATCACGGCTTGATATTCCTTACTGGCGAGTGACTTGTTGTCTTTGTCGATTGAAGTGTGGCCGCCTCTAATAATGCTATGGGTTTCATCGTGCATTTGAGCGAGGTGTTTATAAATAAGGCTTGCTAGCCTCAGAGCTTGATATCCCTTTTCAGAGACTGGTGTATAGTCTTTCGTTTGCCCAATATCGTTGGTTTCAACATTCATCTTGACAACATATTCAGATATGAGTAGAAGTAGTCGTGTAACTTGATCGGACCATCCACGATCAGCCGGCATGTTCTGTCTCTGAATCCGATCAGATGGACCTCTGAGTATATCGTCAATTTCATCTTTTTTCTTTTTTGCAATAGGTTTCCAAATGGTTCGTAACAATAATAGTGCACTATTTTCCTTTTCATGAGCTCCCTTCTTCAAACCAAGGAACACAAGAACTGACCAACAACCATTACCAAATAAAGGAAAGAAAAGGCCAAATTGATGATATTGAATAGGAATGAGTATAATAATACTGGGCAAAGTTGCATTTTATTGAGGTCTACGTAATTAATGCAAAATTAGAAAATGGGTCAACTTGACGAATCCCTTTTATATTAATGACGTAAATATGTTGTCTATTCTTGAAAGGATATCTATGTTAAATGTGTACCCGAATTGATGATTCCCTGGATGAAGGTATTTTTTCTTACAGAAAACTTCTCAGGCTTACTAGCCAAAATTCTCAGCGCATTCCCATTAGCAGCAACTTCTGGGTACTTTTCCGCTATATCTTGTGCAATATCTGAAAAGATTTGAAGAAACACTCTTACAAAAAACACAATCAAGAATGCGGAAGAAAAAATAAATAACAAGGCTTAAAAATACTAAGCAGGTAACGAAGAAGGATTAATTATTAGAATATGTATTTGGAGTAGCCTGCCCAAATGTATGTATGGGTTTAAGGTTCGTTCGAGTTTAATTAGGTTTAGGGTTTCATTGTCTTCTATATATAGTTGATTAACAATACGATACACCTCACGGGGTTTTCTATTATTCTATCATGGTATCAGAGCTCATGTGTGCGGTTTGTTCTACAAAGAGATCGAGTCAGGCCGCTGTCGTGCCTCCATCTCTACAACCGTTCCACGCCTCGATGTGAGGGGGCGTGTTGGGAAGTTATCTCACATCGGTCATGGGACAAAACACATGTATACATATAAGTCTAAGGGGAAGTTTCTCTATCACCAATTGGTTTTAGAAAAAGGATGGACTCTTGAACTTATATTAATAAGTTTGATACTGTACCCAGCTCTGGCCCGTACACACTAGCTTCAACATTATCACAATTGCTTCGTAGGAGTATGTTACACGAAGGTAAATATCAAGTACTAATAACGAGGTCCATGAAATACAGAGCAAGAACAGTGGTCTTGAAGTTCTACAACCTCGGTCAATTACAAGTCAAGCTAGCCAAACTGTTTCTAGCTCGGCTGCATTCGTTTACAACAAAGAAAAGGGACAACACCACTTTCCTCTGCAGAAATACATTTGAGGAAATGTCAACCATTATTCCAAATACATTGGGAATGAGCGGGCGGCATGGAAAGCTGGTCCAACCCGCTTACAAATGGAATGGAATGCAAGGCATGATCCTCATTCAACATTCAATCTCAATCCTAAAACACATGTCATATCAACTCACTCAGTGGTGTAAAGCAATCCTTTGATTGCTACCTTCGGGGAATCGACAGCGAAGAAACCAAAAACCTTAACCACCCCAATCTTATACTCTCGTGACTTGGATATCCATATATCATCATCTTAGCATTAAAGGATCGCCGGTTATTGTACAAACAAAGTTCATAGAAATAAAAATGTTTTTAAATCATTTTCAAATCTCCTAAACCCAAATCCCTAAAAAAACCAAGAAAATCTGGAATTACTGATAAAGTTGGATTGTTCTGAAGAATGTTGTTTCAAATAGATATACCATTGCACAAATTTACTTAAATGTGAATTGAATCTTTTTATATTATGAAATTTAAGTATTGCATAGTTTGTTTATGTTTTACACCTCTACCGAAAAATAATTTTCTATGTTTGTTTATACCTAGATAAACATCTCAAGATTTGGGCCCATGAGTTCCTCTCTATGAGGCCTCGGGTTCAAATCTCAAGAAGCATATCTTGAGTTGGTGTTAAAATATATGGTCTGTATTCTTAGTGTTGAATAATATTTGTGTTATTTTGTTTTATACTTGTTGCTAAATGAATAAATGATAGGTTAAGTGTAAGGAGTCAAGGACTTGAAGATTACATGGAGAAGAAGGGTTGACGTTTTTTTGTTATGTCTTGAAGGATAGAGACCTTGTGCAAGAGTTGATTCTGATTCTTCAAGGGTTAAGATGGAAACCTCTGAAGGGTTTATTTTGTATACGCGATCAATCATTGAGGGCTAAAAGGGAGTATCGGTGTAAATATAAAAGAACATTTACCCTCACGGTGAATTCTATGACAAATATAGATTATAGATCTAACTCTCGTTCATCTCCTTCATAAAAAAAATAGGGTTTATTATCGTGTATTTTATATACATCAAATTGATGAATATAGTCTAACAACGTGTTGTATAATTTTCTGGTTCTTATTCTTTAGTATTCTTGTAAGAACATCACAGATTTTGTTACGGTTAGAAACAGTATGTTCTTGATTATGTTTTTGGATGACAAAATGATTATGTTTTGGATGACAAAAAACATTGAAATCATCCTGTGTTAGTGCTTTTTATCCGTTTTCATCACTCCCAAGCAAAAACTACACAAACAGTCCTTAAAGTGAGTTTTTTTTTTTTTTTCTTCCTAATTTCATCATTTGCCCTAACAAATATTAACTCTCTCGTTAAGTTACTCAACCATTTAAAAAGAAGTTATTTTAGGTTGTTATTAGTTCCGAAAGACACATTGAACAAAATTTGACCCATTTAAGCTGTATAAGTTGTTTGCTAATCTTATGAGATATGATATGTACACAATCCATTTTTGTTATGTACACAACCATCATACTTTACAGTGTTGTATTGTATTGTACAATACTGTAAAACATGATGGTTGTATACATAACAAAAATGAGTTGTGTACATATCACTCCCCCTTATCTTATACGTTTGCTTTCTCAAATTATTATATCAAAATATACAACCTGACGTTATATATTTGAAGTTGCCAGTCAACCTCTAGTATTAAAAACTCCAGCTGACTTGAATCAATATTGTCTAATTCATATATCAAAATTTACAATTCTGAATCCCACTTATATGAACTATATGACCAACTAAAAAATGTTGTTGTTGGTAAAATAGATTTGAAACATACTTTTGATTGTTGCGGAGAATTCAGAAATTGCAAACAATTTCTTTAGTTGCTGTAATCGGAATCAAGTTGTTCAAAGCCTCACCGTAAATGTCAGAAAAATCTTATTAGAAGCTAATCAATTACTATTCCAAGAATACCTCGTCAAGTACCAAAAATATGAAACAAGTGAGAAGCAAAGACTCGCAAAGCGATAGTCAAAATGGAACCGTCTGGAAATGAGACTAATTTAGCCACTAACTATCTACTGCCACCGCCACCGACTAGGCATGGCAATGGATGTCCGATCCATCAAATATCCATTCGATCCGATACATTTAAATGTATATGGATGATCTAATAAGTGGATATGGATATGGATGTTGTGAAAAAGTGTGGATCGAGTATGGATGATAATTTATGTAACATCTTCAAACCGGGCCTAGCCGTAAGATTACTATTTTACACCTTAGTGTGCTTACGTGGCTTTAATTATGCTTTTATTATAATATAATGTTTATTATTATTGAGCTATGTGGTTAGGACCAGTTTGTGAAAAGGGTCACAAAACAGGTTTGTTTATTTAATTTGGACACCGTTAGGGTCGCCTAATAATATACGATAGATATCAGATGATAAATACCTGTGTATTGTGAGCTATGGGTTTTTAACCCTTAAGTGATATGGGTGGGAGTTATCTTCTCATTTTCTAGACTCATCCCCAATTTACTCCCGTATGTTCATTTCCTCACCTCCCAAACCCTAATCACAAAATTTGTTCTTGAGCTCGAATTAATTACATCATCTTTTCCTTATTGTCTACTGATTCTATTGAGGTAAGAATCATGTGTTTTTATGCTTAAATCTTTGTTAAAATTGGGTTTTTGTGTGAGTTTGATAAAAGTGTGAAATTGGGTCAAAACCTTTGATTTGATGTTGTTTTAATGTTAAAATTGTGGATTATAGTCTAAACTATGTTGTGAACAAGTTGTGGTTAGTTTTGATGTCAAAAACGAGCTCTAGATCAAGAATTGGATGTTTTAGCTTGAGTCTCGTAACTTTGTTCAACTTCTGCATCAGATGAACACAGTCGCCCGAGGGTCTCCTGACAGTCGACCGACTGTCTAACACACTCGACCGTGTGAGTACTTGACCGACCGTGTGAGTTGTTGAACTTTCCCGACCGTGTGACTGGACTCTCCCGACCGATTGTGTCTAGACAGTCGGTCACCTGTCTATGACAACCGACCGATTGTCTTTGGTAGTGAAATTTTTTACCAAGTACCTATTTCTAGCCGTTATGCTGCCCGTGTGTCTAATTTTGATTGGAACCCTATTCTAACTTGGTTTGTATTGTTCTCAGGTGATAAGAACCAAGAAGAAGCTCATAAAGATAATTGTTGACGGTAATCGGTGAGTGGGACTATCTGGGACCGATAGTATTGATTAGCATGTTATTCTATGATTGCCTTTATTGTTGTTGATTAACATGCTACCTACTGTTATTGATTATGGCCTTGTGATAACTCCTTGTTATGTGATGCCATGAGTGTTTTTGAGCCCAGTGCGTCCCTATCGGGTGGTTCAGATAGGAGAGACCAACCTGTGGGTTAATTTCTTCATGCGGTAGACAGTGTCCATTTTTGCATATGTTTGATTGATACGTTCGTCGCATGTGGATGATTTATGCACTCATGGGTGCGCGAGGAATTTCCGGTAAACCCCCAAATCAACTGGCAGTAAAGTGTTCGGCCGGACCACCTATGTCTATGTATATTGCACTTAGGTAATGAATGTGCTAGTTATCATGATTATTGTAACTGTTGTGAATTATTATTGCCTATCGTTAGTTGCACTAACTTAGCTTCCTGCTAATTCCCTCCATCTTCCCCCTACATGTTGTTAGCTTTTGATTATGTTACTTTTTAGGGAGAATACGGGCGTCAAGATGTTATGTTTGACAAGACTTAACTCTGATGTCTTCTTACTTCGTTTTAAAACTGGTTGTGACCAGAGTTAGTTTAGGATAACATATGCTTTTGAATTGTGTCCTTTTATAAATGTTAACCCGGATATATCTTATCCCGTTAAGTCTATATTTTGATATAGTAGTAAGTGACACCGATGGTGATGATTTAACTTTTAGTTGCAAGTTACATTGAGTTTGAATACTTAAATAAATATTTACTTTATTTAGTAGATCAAGTGATTACGAAGACAATGCAACAAAAATTAAAGAAAAAGGACTTAAAACGAAGAAAATAGAGCGATAACGGTGAAAGTCAAGTTACGATCCTGGTGACCAAAGTTATGACCAAGGAAGAACTGGCTCCTTGAACGGGCCCTATGTCATGTGAGCGGGCCCATTGAATGGTCTGCCCTAAACGGGGCCCATGAACGACTAACCCATGAACGAGCCTAGTAAACGTGGGCCTTGAACGAGCCCTATGAACGGGCCAATAGCCATCTGAACAGATAACGGGTGGCCCACCAACACTTTGCCTATTTAAAGGCCAATCCATTTCACATTCCAACACACTTCCCTCACATCACACTTACACATACTTACTCTCTCTCTCTAACTGAGTTACCATTGATTCCTTCTCATCTCTAGATTAGAACGCACTTAGAGGCGAACCTTGAAGATTGTAAGAGGAGCAGGGTACGTCTAGGGAATATCAACATTTGTAACAGTCAAGACTCCATTTGTATACGGTGAACACTTTCCTTAAATTAGTAGTTATGTTATATATATATATATATATATATATATATATATATATATATATATATATATATATATATATATATATATATATATATAGGATCCAGTGAGAACATTTTTAGTGTGAGAACTCTAGGAACTCCAAATACACTTCAAATACACTGAAATTCGAGCAAAAAAGGTGCGCGGGCGAGCAAAAAAAGGAAATTCGAGCAAAAATCTAGAACACGGACAAACAAAAAATCATAGTCGAGCAAAAAAAAAAAAATTTTTTTTTTTTGAATTTCAAAAATGTAGAACACATTTTTGTTCGACTACCCGTGTGTTCTACATTTTTTTGTTCGACTATCAAGAATGTAGAACACATTTTTGTTCGCCCGCCTTGTTTTCTGCTCGCAAGCCTTTTTTTTGTTCGAATTTCAAAATGTATAACACATTTTTGTTCGACTACCCGTATGTTCTACGTTTTTTTGTTCGAATATCAAAAATGTAGAACACATTTTTGTTCGCCCGCCTTGTTTTTGCTCGCCCGCATTTTTTTTCGTCCTTCCCCTTTTTTGCTCGAATTCCCCTTTTTTTGCTCGCCCGCCACTTTTTTTGCTCGAATATCCCTTTTTTGTTCGAATTTCAGTGTATTTTTGAGTTGTCAGGGTTCTCACACCCAAAAAATTCTCATTTGATCCCTACTATATATATATATATATGTGTGTGTGTGTGTGTGTGTGTGTGTGTGTGTTACTCATATTTTCTTTAAATATTACGTAGTATATAATTTACATATAATTAAAAAGATATTAGTGGTGAGAAATGAAAAAAAATTGTAGACGTTAAGTTACAAACACCATTTTAAAATTTATCAACACCACGGACTCTTAAACTTCAAAGAATTTTTAAAATTTGTCAACACCACGAGCTCTTAAATAATTCTTATATTTTTCCTATTTTTTAGTATCTCTATTTACATATCACTGCAAATTATATTTTTTACATTTTTTTACACACCCGTGCAACGCACGGACTTAAAAAAACCTATATATATATATATATATATATATATATATATATATATATATATATATATATATATATATATATATATATATATATATATATATATATAAGGTAAATCCACCAAAATTTCTGAACGGATTTATTTTTCTATTCGCCGCGAGTTAGGTTCCATCGCCATCACCATTCAACTCGAAATAATTTTACGAACTAAACGCAATAAATTGTATTCGACACGGAGCTTCGATCCACTACTAACGAAATTTTTTTTCTTATCAATAAATATGAAAGTAATTTGAATTTACAGTTTACTTACTTAAAATATTTATGAGCATACAAATATAACTGTTATAATAATAATTATACATGACGAGTCCCCCAAATACCCTTATTTTGCTGAAATGACCCGCAACCTTTCTATAATTAAACTCGTGGTTTACACCTTTTATTCAAAAAATAATTGTAAATAATAATTGTAAAATATTTCACCACCGTTCAACGTACGAGCTCTAAAACCAACACCACGGACTCTTAAACTCAAAAGAATAATTAAAAAGATATTAATGGTGAGAAATATAAAAAATTGTAGACGTTATGTTACTAACACCACTTTTAAAATTCGTCAACACCACGGCTCTTAAACTCAAAAGAATTTTTAAAATTTTTCAACACCGCGGGCTCTTAAATAATTCTTATATTTTTTCTATCTTTTTAATATCGTTATTTACATACCAAGATGAACTGCAAATTACATTTTTTACGGTTTTTTAAACATCCGTACAACGCACGAGCTCAAAAACCTAAAATATATATATATATATATATATATATATATATATATATATATATATATATATATATATATTATTTTTAATTCAGTAGCTAAACTATAATAGAAAAACCCATTTATTTAAAGAATGGTCATAACAAAATCTTACGTAAGGTTATATTTCTTTTTTATCGATAGATTTCTTTTTTGAGGTGAAAACACAAACAAGAACAATTTGAGTAGCCCGCCCCAATTCGACCCGGGTCTCGATCCAATCCGACCCGGGTCATGAACAAACCGGCCCGTTCGAACCACATTAATTCTGACTCATTTCGACTCAAACCCACTTGATCGTTGACCCAACCCGACCCAATCCAGCCCGTTTGCCAGGCCTAGTTTAAATGCTTACCAAAGATATTATTCTCGACGCATTTCTCGAAAAGCGTGTTACGACTTGACTTCCAAATATCATCAGACAAACAAGTATTTTCGTACAAATAATTGACAGCATCATTATATCCAAACCAGGCAGCCGCAATCAACGGCATCTTAATTCCGCTAGGGATTGTCATCAAGGCCTTGTTCTTTTTCATCATTATTTTTAAGGCTGTAATGTTTCCGGCTGCTGCTGCTACATAGAAGGCAGTGCTGTCATCTACATTTTTCAGTGCCAAATCTTCGTCTGTCATAATATGCACCAGATATTGCACGACCTCATGTGTTTTTTTGTCACTTGTGGATGCAGAGAGGTGAAGTGCAGTATCCCAATTTTCAGTGATGGCATAACTTACCAACTCTGGTCGCTTATCAAGAACGAATTTAACCAATTTCAAATCACCTTTGACGGATGCTTTGTAAAGAGGGACACCGAATTCGAGGTATTCCAATCTAGGTCCTTTAATATAATTCCAACGCAAATAGTTACTTGTGGAAAATGGTTTATTTAAGCTGTTTTATTTATATTTTAAATGCTAAGGGTAACATTTATTTGAATATTTAATTTAAGTTGAGATTTAAATGATAAATCTTAGCTTTTGGATTAATATAATCAATGACTATGATTAAAATCAGCGGGACAATCACATGTGGTTCTTACGACAATCACATGTGATTGTAACACCTCAACTTAAATTAAGGATTAAAATGATTCTTTTTAAACAATATGAATATGATTGATTAAAAATTAAAAAGTAGACTATTATGAAGAGAAGAAATTACCATCTATTAGATCTGTGTATGGTAGCTTTGTTGGCCGGGAACTCATCTGCACAAAAACACCAGTAATTCGCTACAGCAAGTGACTAATGTGTATATGAATAGAAGGTATTGCTGAAAATATAATAGTGCAAATGGTAGTGCAAATGTGATGGTGCAAATGGTATTGAAATGAGATTTCTTATATATACTAAGTAGTAATGACTAGTAATGAATTATTATTGTAATTTTTTTTTTTTTTTTTTTTTTTTTTTGCGAACTATAGATATGAATGATAAAGTACGGGGTAATAAGTTTTGGCACCTAACGTCTCTAACGTGAACCTTATTCATTTGATATCCACCACACAAAATTAATTAAGAGATAACGGAGTAGGTAGCAGGAGTAAATTTTCTAGTCAACCCCATTTGTTGTATGCCTATGTTTTTTTGGTTGATTTTTTTTTTTTTTTTTTTTTGAAAAGCAATAAATTTATTAATATGAAAGGTAGTAACGGAAACTTTATTTTGTTTATAGGATTTCGTCAAGTTTATCTTTGTAATTTTATTTTCCTCGCTTGTAATCATAACCGTTTATCTTCATTGCTTTGATGAAGTAATCGGTTTTTTAATAAAATTCACCTTCGCCTTAAACGGAAACTTGTTTACTTATTACTCCGTACTATCTGTTTACATTGAGTTTATTTTATTTTCTTGAAACATAGGAGTAGTAAACAATCTTGGAAAACCATATTTATGTATCTTTTGTTTAAAGATTGAATAGATCTATGCATAATTCATAAATATGATTTTCAATCATTGATTTAGAAGCCGACGTTATAATTGTAGGATTAATTAATACACAAGATACAACACATAAATATATGACCAAATTTATATGAGTATTCAGAATGACACACTAATTATAATATATGATATATATTTCATTTCATATCATTTCATTTCATTTCTCAACATACGAAACCCCAAAAAATGTGAACAGCACCAACGGGTACTATTCACAATTTTGTCTTCTTCCATTTTTATAAACTACAAGTTTTTACTCACTTTAATTTGTTCCTTTCGCTTCTATTTCCCCCCCCCCTCCCCCCCCCCCCTCCCCCCCCCCCCCCTTTTGTTTATCATTTCACAATACAGTACACTCTAAAAATTGTCAATAGCACCAACGAGTATTACTCACAACTTTGCCTTCTTCCATTCTTAGATGGCTTGTAACAGGAAGGGGCTCATGTCGTGGGTGCCTATGTGGCAGCCGGCCACGCCCTGGGCGATCAAGTAGCGGCGCGTGGAGAGGGGCGGGGGAGAGGGGCAGCGGCTGTTTGCGTGGGCTGGCAACGGGGAAGGCCACGGGTGTGGTTGCTTTTTTTTATTTTTTATTAATTTAAAAATATTATTTTTATCCTCTTCTGATACTTAACCCAATTGTATTTTAACACATCATCACAATACTCCTATCTCACACCATAAACCCACACCACCACTGCTCCACACAAACAACTCACACGTCCTAGTCATCAAAAAGTAACTCACGACCCCAACACACGCCCCTAACCGTTACGAATGGTCACTATGAGTTTTTTACCCACTTTAATTTATTTTTTTCACTTCTATTTTTCCCCCTTTTTATTTATCACATGAAACTCGAACTTTTTTACCCACTTTAATTTGGTTTTTGCTTTTATTTCTCTCTCTCTCTCTCTCTCTCTCTCTCTCTCTCTCTCTCTCTCTTGTCTATCGAACTTAATAACCGTTTGTCCGCCGCATCGTGTAAGAACTCCAACTAGTTATTATTGAAGTAATAAAGAAAATCAATTATATATATATATATATATATATATATATATATATATATATATATATATATATATATATATATATATATATATAGTGGTAGGATCAAGAGGGAAGTAACCAATCGGGGAGAAACGGGGGAAGCAAAATGTTTTTTTTTTCATTTTTTGAAAAAACTTTGTTCACGAACGTTATAGATTGGATGAAAATATGAACATTTAATAAAGACACTATATGATAAATGTTTTTATTTTGGCGGAAAAACGCTCGAAGAAGTAATATATAACAATTATCGTGTTTTTCGAGCGTATGTTCAGGTTTTAGATATTAGGGTTTATAGGGTTTAGATATTAGGGTTTAGAAATTTAGGATTTAGGGTTTAGATTGAGTTTTTTTTTTTTTTTTTTTTTTTTTTTTTTTTTTTAACACGAACGGTTTAGAGGTTAGGGTTTAGGGTTTAGGGTTTAGGGTTTAGGGTTTTGGGTTTATGGAATAAACCCAAAACAACAAACCCTAAACCCTAAACTCTAAATCGGGCTAAATTTTACTTCGCAAAACATGAAGAAAAAAAACGTTTACATTATTCAGGAATAATATTATCTTGAATGTTATTTTTGTCGATCGTTTTTCTGCCTAAATAACAACATTCATCACGAAGTTTTTCTTCTACATATTTTTGTGTGATCTTGATGCCGGAAAACAAAATTCCAAAAAAAACGAAAAAATTTTTTTTTGCTTCCCTCCGATTGGTTACTTCCCCATTGATCCTGCCCCTATATATATATATATATATATATATATATATATATATATATATATATATATATATATATATATATATATATATATATATATATATATATTAGTTTTATGAGACTGTGCGTTGCACGACATTTATATAAATTAATACTCCCTCCGTCCCATATTAATAGTCCACCTTTCGTTTTTCGTTCGTCCCAAATTAATAGTCCACTTCCATAAATATTAAAAAGAATAATTGGTTAAAGTACTTATATATCCTTGCTTTATTTAAGTAAGACAAAAGTATAGGTAAAATGTAATGGGTAAAACTAAAAAGTAGGGAAAAAGTAGACAAAAAGTACATGTGACAGTCACTTTTTCTTAAACTGTGTGTTTTTTGTCTGTGGACTATTAAATTGGGACGGAGGGAGTCGTCGATAACGTTAATATTGATAATTATCAACTGTATAATACAATTACAATAAAAAAACTCTTTATTACTGATAAGATTTGTATCGAAAACAAGTATTGAATACTAACGCATAGATTATGAGCTCCTCCATTGAAATCATTTTAACTTCAATTGACAAATAATCAATAAAACACCAAACATGAAATCTCTATTTTATATTATAACACCGATCATTGTTAATATTAAAATAATATTATATTGTAATATAATATACTCCGTAATATTTTAGGTACGGAAATCTGTATATTATTGTAATATAATATACTCCGTAATATTTTAGGTAATAAAATCTGTATATTAAATTAAATTAGAAAATCTAGTAATTCAGTTAATAGATGGACTAAATGATAGACTAACACATGGCAGGAATAAAGGGGGAGTTGACACGTGATAGAAATTAATCAGAAGTTGACACGTAAGATTATTGTCACGCTCTTTATTATATATATATATATATATATATAATCAAGAGGGAAACACTTTTTTGGGAGAAGTGGGGGAAGTAAATTTTTTTGGTTTTTTTCAAAAAAAAAATTCAGGCATCAAGATCACATTAAAATATGAACATTTAAAAAAGATACTTTGTAATGAATGTTATTATTTTTGCCGGAAAATGCTCGAAGAAAAAAATGAAAATATGCATCATGTGTAATATTATTCTTCTGAGTTTTTTTCAGGGTTTAGAAATTAGGGTTTAGTAATTAGGGTTTAGAAATTATGGTTCAAAAATTAGGGTTTAGAAATTATAGTTTAGAAATTAGGGTTTAGATTGAATTTTTAACACGAACGGTTTAGAGTTTAGGTTTAGGGTTTTGGGTTTAGGGACTAAACCTAAAACACTAAACCCTAAACTCTAAATCGGGTTAAATTTTGAAAAAAAACCTTCATATAAGATGAAAGAAAACAACGTTCCAAAAATATTATTAGGAATAACATTACTCATGATGAATGTTATCAATTATTTCTTCGATCGTTTTTTCGCCTAAATAATAACGTTCATCACAAAATGTCTTTTTTAAATGTTCATATTTTCACCTAAACTTGATGTCTGGAAAAAAACAAAAAAACAAAGAAAAAATTTACTTCCCTCCAAAAAAGTGCTTCCCTCTTGATGATGAAAGAGGGAAGCACTTTTTTGATGGGGAGTGGGGGTAGTAATTTTTTTTCATTTTTTTTCGAATTTTTTTCAGACATCAAGTTTAGGTGAAAATATTAACATTTAAAAAAGACACTTTGTGATGAATCTTAATATTTAGGCGAAAAAATGATCGAAGAAAAAAATGAAAATATGCAACATGTTTAATGTTATTCCTAATAATATTTTTGGAACGTCGTTTTCTTTCATCTTATATGAATTTCTTTTTTCAAAATTTAGCCTGATTTAGAGTTTAGGGTTTAGAGTTTAGGGTTTAGTGTTTTGGGTTTAGTCCCTAAACCCAAAACTCTAAACCCTAAACTATAAACCGTTCGTGTTAAAAATTCAATCTAAACCCTAATTCTAAACTCTAAACCCTAATAGCTAAACCCTAATAGCTAAACTCTAATTTTTGAACCCTAATTTCTAAACCCTAATTACTAAACCATAATTTTTAAACCAAAAAAAAAAAAACTCAACAAAAAAACATTACACATGTTGCATGTTTTCATTTTTTTTCTTCGAGCATTTTTTCACCAAAATAATAACATTCATCACAAATTATCTTTTTTAAATGTTCATATTTTCATGTGATCTTGATGTCTGAAAAAAAAGAAAAAAATGAAAAAAAATTACTTCCCCCCAAAAAAGTGCTTCCCTCTTGATTATATATATATATATATATATATATATATATATATATATATATATATATATATATATATATGATTTTGCTAACAAATGCCCTAAGGGCAATAAATAAGAGCTACTTATTACATTAAATATTCTTATCCTAACCATAATTTTAATAAATGGATATTGTTTTCTCCCTCTTCCATGTTTACCCTTTCTGTTTAATATTTTTATTTTTTTTATTAATAATCCGTAACAAAACGTGCTTATTATTACTCGATGAGTATTTCATATCAAATATATGCATCATTAATTCACTCTTTATCATAATTTTGCCTCATTCATCCTTATTTACTACAGATATGTTAAATGAAAAAAAGCCCAATAAGAATTAAATCAAAAATGTTTGCCTGTTGTGATTGTAGTTGTCGTTAACAACTATTATGGCATATACTTTTGCAAGCAAGACTTATGATTATTAATATACATGAACAAAGAGTATGAGAATGAGTATAAAATTTTGACTATGAAAATATTGGTACATCATACAAGCTTACACTAATGGAGTATTTATATTAAAAAATTTGATCATTCATTTTTGACATTTATACATCCATTTATGACTTTGTGTGAAATGTCCCGTTCTTATTGATTAAAAATGTTCCATATTAATTGATTTCGTTGCGAGGTTTTGACCTCTATATGAGACGTTTTTCAAAGACTGCATTCATTTTTAAAACAAACCATAACCTTTATTTCATAGATAAAGGTTTTAAAAAAGCTTTACGTAGATTATCAAATAATGATAATCTAAAATATCCTGTTTACACACGACCATTACATAATGGTTTACAATACAAATATGTTACAACAAAATAAGTTTCTTGAATGCAGTTTTTACACAATATCATACAAGCATGGACTCCAAATCTCGTCCTTATTTAAGTATGCGACAGCGGAAGCTCTTAATAATCACCTGAGAATAAACATGCTTAAAACGTCAACAAAAATATTGGTGATTTATAGGTTTAACCTATATATATCAAATCATAATAATAGACCACAAGATTTCATATTTCAATACACATCCCATACATAGAGATAAAAATCATTCATATGGTGAACACCTGGTAACCGACATTAACAAGATGCATATATAAGAATATCCCCATCATTCCGGGACACCCTTCGGATATGATATAAATTTCGAAGTACTAAAGCATCCGGTTCTTTGGATGGGGTTTGTTAGGCCCAATAGATCTATCTTTAGGATTCGCGTCAATTAGGGTGTCTGTTCCCTAATTCTTAGATTACCAGACTTAATAAAAAGGGGCATATTCGATTTCGATAATTCAACCATAGAATGTAGTTTCACGTACTTGTGTCTATTTTGTAAATCATTTATAAAACCTGCATGTATTCTCATCCCAAAAATATTAGATTTTAAAAGTGGGACTATAACTCACTTTCACAGATTTTTACTTCGTCGGGAAGTAAGACTTGGCCACTGGTTGATTCACGAACCTATAACAATATATACATATATATCAAAGTATGTTCAAAATATATTTACAACACTTTTAATATATTTTGATGTTTTAAGTTTATTAAGTCAGCTGTCCTCGTTAGTAACCTACAACTAGTTGTCCACAGTTAGATGTACAGAAATAAATTGATAAATATTATCTTGAATCAATCCACGACCCAGTGTATACGTATCTCAGTATTGATCACAACTCAAACTATATATATTTTGGAATCAACCTCAACCCTGTATAGCTAACTCCAACATTCACATATAGAGTGTCTATGGTTGTTCCGAAATATATATAGATGTGTCGACATGATAGGTCGAAACATTGTATACGTGTCTATGGTATCTCAAGATTACATAATATACAATACAAGTTGATTAAGTTATGGTTGGAATAGATTTGTAACCAATTTTCACGTAGCTAAAATGAGAAAAATTATCCAATCTTGTTTTACCCATAACTTCTTCATTTTAAATCCGTTTTGAGTGAATCAAATTGCTATGGTTTCATATTGAACTCTATTTTATGAATCTAAACAGAAAAAGTATAGGTTTATAGTCAGAAAAATAAGTTACAAGTCGTTTTTGTAAAGGTAGTCATTTCAGTCGAAAGAACGACGTCTAGATGACCATTTTAGAAAACATACTTCCACTTTGAGTTTAACCATAATTTTTGGATATAGTTTCATGTTCATAATAAAAATCATTTTCTCAGAATAACAACTTTTAAATCAAAGTTTATCATAGTTTTTAATTAACTAACCCAAAACAGCCCGCGGTGTTACTACGACGGCGTAAATCCGGTTTTACGGTGTTTTTCGTGTTTCCAGGTTTTAAATCATTAAGTTAGCATATCATATAGATATAGAACATGTGTTTAGTTGATTTTAAAATTCAAGTTAGAAGGATTAACTTTTGTTTGCGAAGATAGCTTTATATTTATGAATCGAATGATGTTATGAACATCATTACTACCTTCAGTTCCTTGGATAAACCTACTGGAAAAGAGAAAAATGGATCTAGCTTCAACGGATCCTTGGATGGCTCGAAGTTCTTGAAGCAGAATCATGACACGAAAACAAGTTCAAGTAAGATCATCACTTGAAATAAGATTGTTATAGTTATAGAAATTGAACCAAAGTTTGAATATGATTATTACCTTGTATTAGAATGATAACCTACTGTAAGAAACAAATATTTCTTGAGGTTGGATGATCACCTTACAAGATTGGAAGTGAGCTAGCAAACTTGAAAGTATTCTTGATTTTATGTAACTAGAACTTGTAAAATATATGAAGAACACTTAGAACTTGAAGATAGAACTTGAGAGAGATCAATTAGATGAAGAAAATTGAAGAATGAAAGTGTTTGTAGGTGTTTTTGGTCGTTGGTGTATGGATTAGATATAAAGGATATGTAATTTTGTTTTCATGTAAATAAGTCATGAATGATTACTCATATTTTTGTAATTTTATGAGATATTTTATGCTAGTTGCCAAATGATGGTTCCCACATGTGTTAGGTGACTCACATGGGCTGCTAAGAGCTGATCATTGGAGTGTATATACCAATAGTACATACATCTAAAAGCTGTGTATTGTACGAGTACGAATACGGGTGCATACGAGTAGAATTGTTGATGAAACTGAACGAGGATGTAATTGTAAGCATTTTTGTTAAGTAGAAGTATTTTGATAAGTGTCTTGAAGTCTTTCAAAAGTGTATGAATACATATTAAAACACTACATGTATATACATTTTAACTGAGTCGTTAAGTCATCGTTAGTCGTTACATGTAAATGTTGTTTTGAAACCTTTAGGTTAATGATCTTGTTGAATGTTGTTAACCCATTGTTTATTATAACAAATGAGATGTTAAATTGTTATATTATCATGATATTATGATATATAATATATCTCAGTATGATGTATATACAGTTAAATGTCGTTACAACGATAATCGTTACATATATGTCTCGTTTCGAAATCATTAAGTTAGTAGTCTTATTTTTACATATGTATTTCATTGTTAATACACTTAATAATATATTTACTTATCATTTAACATAATTAACCAAGTGTATCAATATCTTAATATGATTCATATGTACCTAGTAAGACGTTGTTATAACGATAATCGTTATATATATCGTTTTCGAGTTTCTTAAATTAATAGTCTCATTTTTATGTATATAACTCATTGTTAAAATACCTAATGAGATACATACTTATAATAAAAACATGTTAACTATATATATAACCATATATATGTCATCGTATAGTTTTTACAAGTTTTAACGTTCGTGAATCACCGGTCAACTTGGGTGGTCAATTGTCTATATGAAACATATTTCAATTAATCAAGTCTTAACAAGTTTGATTGCTTAACATGTTGAAAACATTTAATCATGTAAATATCAATCTCAATTAATATATATAAACATGGAAAAGTTCGGGTCACTACAGTACCTACCCGTTAAATAAATTTCGTCCCGAAATTTTAAGCTGTTGAAGGTGTTGACGAATCTTTTGGAAATAGATGTGGGTATTTCTTCTTCATCTGATCTTCACGCTCCCAGGTGAACTCGGGTCCTCTACGAGCATTCCATCGAACCTTAACAATTGGTATCTTGTTTTGCTTAAGTCTTTTAACCTCACGATCCATTATTTTGACGGGTTCTTCGATGAATTGAAGTTTTTCGTTGATTTGGATTTCATCTAACGGAATAGTGAGATCTTCTTTAGCAAAACATTTCTTCAAATTCGAGACGTGGAAAGTGTTATGTACAGCTGCGAGTTTTTGAGGTAACTCAAGTCGGTAAGCTACTGGTCCGACACGATCAATAATCTTGAATGGTCCAATATACCTTGGATTTAATTTCCCTCGTTTACCAAATCGAACAACGCCTTTCCAAGGTGCAACTTTAAGCATGACCATCTCTCCAATTTCAAATTCTATATCTTTTCTTTTAATGTCAGCGTAGCTCTTTTGTCGACTTTGGGCGGTTTTCAACCGTTGTTGAATTTGGATGATCTTCTCGGTAGTTTCTTGTATAATCTCCGGACCCGTAATCTGTCTATCCCCCACTTCACTCCAACAAATCGGAGACCTGCACTTTCTACCATAAAGTGCTTCAAACGGCGCCATCTCAATGCTTGAATGGTAGCTGTTGTTGTAGGAAAATTCTGCTAACGGTAGATGTCGATCCCAACTGTTTCCGAAATCAATAACACATGCTCGTAGCACGTCTTCAAGCGTTTGTATCGTCCTTTTGCTCTGCCCATCAGTTTGTGGATGATAGGCAGTACTCATGTCTAGACGAGTTCCTAATGCTTGCTGTAATGTCTGCCAGAATCTTGAAATAAATCTGCCATCCCTATCAGAGATAATAGAGATTGGTATTCCATGTCTGGAGACGACTTCCTTCAAATACAGTCGTGCTAACTTCTCCATCTTGTCATCTTCTCTTATTGACAGGAAGTGTGCTGATTTGGTGAGACGATCAACTATTACCCAAATAGTATCAAAACCACTTGCAGTCCTTGGCAATTTAGTGATGAAATCCATGGTAATGTTTTCCCATTTCCATTCTGGGATTTCGGGTTGTTGAAGTAGACCTGATGGTTTCTGATGCTCAGCTTTGACCTTAGAACACGTCAAACATTCTCCTACGTATTTAGCAACATCGGCTTTCATACCCGGCCACCAAAAATGTTTCTTGAGATCCTTGTACATCTTCCCCGTTCCAGGATGTATTGAGTATCTGGTTTTATGAGCTTCTCTAAGTACCATTTCTCTCATATCTTCAAATTTTGGTACCCAAATCCTTTCAGCCCTATACCGGGTTCCGTCTTCCCGAATATTAAGATGCTTCTCCGATCCTTTGGGTATTTCATCCTTTAAATTTCCCTCTTTTAAAACTCCTTGTTGCGCCTCCTTTATTTGAGTAGTAAGGTTATTATGAATCATTATATTCATAGATTTTACTCGAATGGGTTCTCTGTCCTTCCTGCTCAAGGCATCGGCTACCACATTTGCCTTCCCCGGGTGGTAACGAATCTCAAAGTTGTAATCATTCAACAATTCAATCCACCTACGCTGCCTCATATTCAGTTGTTTCTGATTAAATATGTGTTGAAGACTTTTGTGGTCGGTATATATAATACTTTTGACCCCATATAAGTAGTGCCTCCAAGTCTTTAATGCAAAAACAACCGCGCCTAATTCCAAATCATGCGTCGTATAATTTTGTTCGTGAATCTTCAATTGTCTAGACGCATAAGCAATCACCTTCGTTCGTTGCATTAATACACAACCGAGACCTTGCTTTGATGCGTCACAATAAATCACAAAATCATCATTCCCTTCAGGCAATGACAATATAGGTGCCGTAGTTAGCTTTTTCTTCAATAACTGAAACGCTTTCTCTTGTTCATCATTCCATTCAAATTTCTTCCCTTTATGCGTTAATGCAGTCAAGGGTTTTGCTATTCTGGAAAAGTCTTGGATGAACCTTCTGTAGTAACCAGCTAGTCCTAAAAACTGGCATATGTGTTTCGGAGTTTTCGGGGTTTCCCACTTTTCAACAGTTTCTATCTTTGCCGGATCCACCTTAATACCTTCTTTGTTCACTATGTGACCGAGGAATTGAACTTCTTCCAACCAAAATGCACACTTTGAAAACTTAGCGTACAATTCTTCCTTCCTCAATACTTCTAACACATTTCTCAAATGTTCACCGTGTTCTTGGTCATTCTTTGAGTAAATAAGTATGTCATCAATGAAAACAATGACAAACTTGTCAAGGTATGGTCCACACACTCGGTTCATAAGGTCCATGAACACAGCTGGTGCATTAGTTAAACCAAACGGCATGACCATAAACTCGTAATGACCATAACGTGTTCTGAAAGCAGTCTTTGGAATATCATCTTCTTTCACCCGCATTTGATGATACCCGGAACGTAAGTCAATCTTTGAATAAACAGACGAGCCTTGTAGTTGATCAAATAAGTCGTCGATTCTCGGTAGTGGGTAGCGGTTCTTGATGGTAAGTTTGTTCAACTCTCGGTAGTCGATACACAACCTGAATGTACCATCTTTCTTCTTGACAAACAAAACAGGAGCTCCCCACGGTGATGTGCTTGGTCGAATGAAACCACGCTCTAAAAGTTCTTGTAATTGGCTTTGCAGTTCTTTCATCTCGCTGGGTGCGAGTCTGTAAGGAGCACGAGCTATTGGTGCAGCTCCTGGTACAAGATCTATTTGAAATTCAACGGATCGATGTGGGGGTAATCCCGGTAATTCTTTCGGAAATACATCGGGAAATTCTTTTGCAATGGGAACATCATTGATGCTCTTTTCTTCAGTTTGTACTTTCTCGACGTGTGCTAGAACAGCATAGCAATCTTTTCTTATTAGTTTTTGTGCCTTCAAATTACTAATAAGATGTAGCTTCGTGTTGCCCTTTTCTCCGTACACCATTAAGGGTTTTCCTTTTTCTCGTATAATGCGAATTGCATTTTTGTAACAGACGATCTCTGCTTTCACTTCTTTCAACCAGTCCATACCGATTATCACATCAAAACTCCCTAACTCTACTGGTATCAAATCAATCTTAAATGTTTCGCTAACCAGTTTAATTTCTCGATTCCGACATATATTATCTGCTGAAATTAATTTACCATTTGCTAATTCGAGTAAAAATTTACTATCCAAAGGCGTCAATGGACAACTTAATTTAGCACAAAAATCTCTACTCATATAGCTTCTATCCGCACCCGAATCAAATAAAACGTAAGCAGATTTATTGTCAATAAGAAACGTACCCGTAACAAGCTCCGGGTCTTCCTGTGCCTCTGCCGCATTAATATTGAAAACTCTTCCGCGGCCTTGTCCATTCGTGTTCTCCTGGTTCGGGAAATTTCTAATAATGTGGCCCGGTTTTCCACATTTATAACAAACTACATTGGCATAACTTGCTCCGACACTACTTGCTCCGCCATTACTCGTTCCGACACCATTTGTTCCTTTCGTTCTATTAACCCCTGGTCTGTAGACCTCACACTTCGCCGCGCTATGACCATTTCTTTTACACTTGTTGCAAAATTTGGTGCAGAACCCCGAGTGATACTTTTCACACCTTTGGCATAGCTGCTTCTGATTGTTGTTGTTGTTGTTGCGGTTATTATTGTTGTTGGGATGATTGTTGTAGTTGATGTTGTTGTTGTTGTTGTTGTTGTTGTTGGGCCGTTTGTTGTAGTTGCGATTGATGTTGCGATTGTTGAGATAATTGTTGCGATTATTGTTGTAATTGCTGTTGTTGTTGTATTGGTGATTCTTATCACCGTTTTCCTCCCACTTTCTTTTGACTTGCTTCGCATTGGCCTCTTCAGCAGTCTGTTCTTTAATTCTTTCTTCAATCTGGTTCACTAGTTTGTGAGCCATTCTACATGCCTGTTGTATGGAGGCGGGCTCGTGTGAACTTATATCTTCTTGGATTCTTTCCGGTAATCCTTTCACAAACGCGTCGATCTTCTCTTCCTCATCTTCGAATGCTCCCGGACACAATAGGCACAATTCTGTGAATCGTCTTTTGTACGTGGTAATATCAAATCCTTGGGTTCGTAACCCTCTAAGTTCTGTCTTGAGCTTATTTACCTCGGTTCTGGGACGGTACTTCTCGTTCATCAAGTGCTTGAATGCTGACCACGGTAGTGCGTACGCATCATCTTGTCCCACTTGCTCTAGATAGGTATTCCACCATGTTAACGCAGAACCTGTGAAGGTATGCGTAGCGTACTTCACTTTGTCCTCTTCAGTACACTTACTTATGGCAAACACCGATTCGACCTTCTCGGTCCACCGTTTCAATCCGATCGGTCCTTCGGTTCCATCAAATTCCAAAGGTTTGCAGGCAGTGAATTCTTTGTAGGTGCATCCTACACGATTTCCTGTACTGCCAGATCCAAGGTTATTGTTGGTATGTAGCGCAGCCTGTACTGCGGCTATGTTTGAAGCTAGAAAAGTACGGAATTCCTCTTCATTCATATTCACGGTGTGTCGAGTAGTCGGTGCCATTTCCTTCAAAATAGTCAAATGGAACAAGTTAATCATACAGAATATTAAGAGTAGTTAATAGTATTTCGTAGCATAATATGAACTCATTTATAAAAGCTTTTTCTTCATATTAGCGTTTTATAAGTTTAAATTCGGGTAGTACCTACCCGTTAAGTTCATACTTAGTAGCTAATATACAATTCAACTACTACAATTCTATATGAAAAACTGATTATAATAATATTTCGCGTTCAAACTTTTATACAATATTTTACAAACTTACAATACCGCTTATTTTACATAAAGCATGAAATATAGCACACAATAACTTTGATACAAGATAGTTGTGAAGATAATTCTAGCTAGTACACAAGTCGTTCAGCAAAGGCAATAAAGACACGTAATTCATACGTCCAGAAACAAGTCATGCATTCTGGTTTTACTAGGACTACTTCCCATCCTTGGTCATGTGGAACATAACCGTTATGGCCGTTGATAAGATAGCGTGTTGTAACGTCGTCAAAGGGACGAGGGTTACGTAATGTCCAACAGTCCCGTAACAATCTAAAAACCTCATTTCTTACCCCAATTACCGACTCCGTCACTTGTGGGAACGTTTTGTTTAATAGTTGTAGCCCGATGTTCTTGTTCTCACTTTGGTGAGAAGCGAACATTACTAATCCGTAAGCATAACATGCTTCTTTATGTTGCATGTTAGCCGCTTTTTCTAAATCACGAAGTCCTATATTCGGATACATTGAGTCGAAATAATTTCTTAACCCGTTGCGTAAAATAGCATTTGGGTTCCCCGCAATATATGTGTCAAAGTAAACACATCGTAACTTATGGGTTTCCCAATGTGATATCCCCCATCTTTCAAACGAAAGCCTTTTATAAACCAAGGCATTCTTGGAACGTTCTTCAAATGTCTTACAAACTGATCTCGCCTTAAATAGTTGTGCCGAAGAATTCTGACCGACTCTAGACAAGATTTCATCAATCATGTCTCCGGGTAGGTCTCTTAAAATATTGTGTTGTCTATCCATTTTGTGTTTTTATACTGTAAAATAGACAAGAGTTAGATTCATAAAATAAAAAAAATACTTATTAATACAAGCAATTTTTACATATATCTTAAAGCATAAGCACACTATATTACATATATTACACCACACGAATACAACTATCTTATTCCGACTCGCTTGTTTCTTCTTCTTCGGTTTTGGTTCGTTTTGCAAAGTTTCTAGGGATATATGATGTTCCCCTAATACGAGCCGTCGTTTTTCACATTGGTTTAGAAAAACCTGGTGGTTTAGAGGTTCCCGGGTCATTGTTACAACTTAAGGACTTCGGGGGTTGACGATACATATAAAGTTCATCGGGGTTGGAATTAGATTTCTCTATTTTTATGCCCTTTCCCTTATTATTTTCTTTTGCCTTTTTAAATTCAGTTGGGGTAATTTCTATAACATCATCGGAATTCTCGTCGGAATCCGATTCATCGGAGAATTGGTAATCCTCCCAATATTTTGCTTCCTTGGCGGAAACACCATTGACCATAATTAACCTTGGTCGGTTGGTTGAGGATTTTCTTTTACTTAACCGTTTTATTATTTCCCCCAAAGGTTCTATTTCTTCATCCGGTTTCGATTCTTCTTCCGGTTCCGATTCTTCTTCCGGTTCCGACTCTTCTTCCGGTTCCTCTTCGGGAACTTGTGAATCAGTTCACGAATCATTCCAATTTACATTTGACTCTTCATTATTATTAGGTGAGTCAATGGGACTTGTTCTAGAGGTAGACATCTATCACACAATATCAAACATGTTAAGAGATTAATATATCACATAATATATACATGTTAATAATATATAGTTTCCAACAAAAATGTTAAGCAATCATTTTTAAAGAAAACACGGTCGAAGTCCAGACTCACTAATGCATCCTAACAAACTCGATAAGACACACTAATGCAAATTTTCTGGTTCTCTAAGACCAACTCTCTGATACCAACTGAAATGTCCCGTTCTTATTGATTAAAAACGTTCCATATTAATTGATTTCGTTGCGAGGTTTTGACCTCTATATGAGACGTTTTTCAAAGACTGCATTCATTTATAAAACAAACCATAACCTTTATTTCATAGATAAAGGTTTTAAAAAAGCTTTACGTAGATTATCAAATAATGATAATCTAAAATATCCTGTTTACACACGACCATTACATAATGGTTTACAATACAAATATGTTACAACAAAATAAGTTTCTTGAATGCAGTTTTTACACAATATCATACAAGCATGGACTCCAAATCTCGTCCTTATTTAAGTATGCGACAGCGGAAGCTCTTAATAATCACCTGAGAATAAACATGCTTAAAACGTCAACAAAAATGTTGGTGAGTTATAGGTTTAACCTATATATATCAAATCATAATAATAGACCACAAGATTTCATATTTCAATACACATCCCATACATAGAGATAAAAATCATTCATATGGTGAACACCTGGTAATCGACATTAACAAGATGCATATATAAGAATATCCCCATCATTCCGGGACACCCTTCGGATATGATATAAATTTCGAAGTACTAAAGCATCCGGTTCTTTGGATGGGGTATGTTAGGCCCAATAGATCTATCTTTAGGATTCGCGTCAATTAGGGTGTCTGTTCCCTAATTCTTAGATTACCAGACTTAATAAAAAGGGGCATATTCGATTTCGATAATTCAACCATAGAATGTAGTTTCACGTACTTGTGTCTATTTTGTAAATCATTTATAAAACCTGCATGTATTCTCATCCCAAAAATATTAGATTTTAAAAGTGGGACTATAACTCACTTTCACAGATTTTTACTTCGTCGGGAAGTAAGACTTGGCCACTGGTTGATTCACGAACCTATAACAATATATACATATATATCAAAGTATGTTCAAAATATATTTACAACACTTTTAATATATTTTGATGTTTTAAGTTTATTAAGTCAGCTGTCCTCGTTAGTAACCTACAACTAGTTGTCCACAGTTAGATGTACAGAAATAAATTGATAAATATTATCTTGAATCAATCCACGACCCAGTGTATACGTATCTCAGTATTGATCACAACTCAAACTATATATATTTTGGAATCAACCTCAACCATGTATAGCTAACTCCAACATTCACATATAGAGTGTCTATGGTTGTTCCGAAATATATATAGATGTGTCGACATGATAGGTCGAAACATTGTATACGTGTCTATGGTATCTCAAGATTATATAATATAAAATACAAGTTGATTAAGTTATGGTTGGAATAGATTTGTTACCAATTTTCACGTAGCTAAAATGAGAAAAATTATCCAATCTTGTTTTACCCATAACTTCTTCATTTTAAATCCGTTTTGAGTGAATCAAATTGCTATGGTTTCATATTGAACTCTATTTTATGAATCTAAATATAAAAAGTATAGGTTTATAGTCGGAAAAATAAGTTACAAGTCGTTTTTGTAAAGGTAGTCATTTCAGTCGAAAGAACGACGTCTAGATGACCATTTTAGAAAACATACTTCCAATTTGAGTTTAACCATAATTTTTGGATATAGTTTCATGTTCATAATAAAAATCATTTTCTCAGAATAACAACTTTTAAATCAAAGTTTATCATAGTTTTTAATTAACTAACCCAAAACAGCCCGCGGTGTTACTACGACGGCGTAAATCCGGTTTTACGGTGTTTTTCGTGTTTCCAGGTTTTAAATCATTAAGTTAGCATATCATATAGATATAGAACATGTGTTTAGTTGATTTTAAAATTCAATTTAGAAGGATTAACTTTTTTTTGCGAACAAGTTTAGAATTAACTAAACTATGTTCTAGTGATTACAAGTTTAAACCTTCGAATAAGATAGCTTTATATGTATGAATCGAATGATGTTATGAACATCATTACTACCTTAAGTTCCTTGGATAAACCTACTGGAAAATAGAAATATGGATCTAGCTTCAACGGATCCTTGGATGGCTCGAACTTCTTGAAGCAGAATCATGACACGAAAACAAGTTCAAGTAAGATCATCACTTGAAATAAGATTGTTATAGTTATAGAAATTGAACCAAAGTTTGAATATGATTATTACCTTGTATTAGAATGATAACCTACTGTAAGAAACAAAGATTTCTTGAGGTTGGATGATCACCTTACAAGATTGGAAGTGAGCTAGCAAACTTGAAAGTATTCTTGATTTTATGTAACTAGAACTTGTAAAATATATGAAGAACACTTAGAACTTGAAGATATAACTTGAGAGAGATCAATTAGATGAAGAAAATTGAAGAATGAAAGTGTTTGTAGGTGTTTTTGGTCGTTGGTGTATGGATTAGATATAAAGGATATGTAATTTTGTTTTCATGTAAATAAGTCATGAATGATTACTCATATTTTTGTAATTTTATGAGATATTTCATGCTAGTTGCCAAATGATGGTTCCCACATGTGTTAGGTGACTCACATGGGCTGCTAAGAGCTGATCATTGGAGTGTATATACCAATAGTACATACATCTAAAAGCTGTGTATTGTACGAGTACGAATACGGGTGCATACGAGTAGAATTGTTGATGAAACTGAACGAGGATGTAATTGTAAGCATTTTTGTTAAGTATAAGTATTTTGATAAGTGTCTTGAAGTCTTTCAAAAGTGTATGAATACATATTAAAACACTACATGTATATACATTTTAACTGAGTCGTTAAGTCATCGTTAGTCGTTACATGTAAATGTTGTTTTGAAACCTTGAGGTTAATGATCTTGTTGAATGTTGTTAACCCATTGTTTATTATAACAAATGAGATGTTAAATTGTTATATTATCATGATATTATGATATATAATATATCTCAGTATGATGTATATACAGTTAAATGTCGTTACAACGATAATCGTTAAATATATGTCTCGTTTCGAAATCATTAAGTTAGTAGTCTTATTTTTACATATGTATTTCATTGTTAATACACTTAATAATATATTTACTTATCATTTAACATAATTAACCAAGTGTATCAATATCTTAATATGATTCATATGTACCTAGTAAGACGTTGTTATAACGATAATCGTTATATATATCGTTTTCGAGTTTCTTAAATTAATAGTCTCATTTTTATGTATATAACTCATTGTTAAAATACCTAATGAGATACATACTTATAATAAAAACATGTTAACTATATATATAACCATATATATGTCATCGTATAGTTTTTACAAGTTTTAACGTTCGTGAATCACCGGTCAACTTGGGTGGTCAATTGTCTATATGAAACATATTTCAATTAATCAAGTCTTAACAAGTTTGATTGCTTAAAATGTTGGAAACATTTAATCATGTAAATATCAATCTCAATTAATATATATAAACATGGAAAAGTTCGGGTCACTACAGTACCTACCCGTTAAATAAATTTCGTCCCGAAATTTTAAGCTGTTGAAGGTGTTGACGAATCTTCTGGAAATAGATGTGGGTATTTCTTCTTCATCTGATCTTCACGCTCCCAGGTGAACTCGGGTCCTCTACGAGCATTCCATCAAACCTTAACAATTGGTATCTTGTTTTGCTTAAGTCTTTTAACCTCACGATCCATTATTTCGACGGGTTCTTCGATGAATTGAAGTTTTTCGTTGATTTGGATTTCATCTAACGGAATAGTGAGATCTTCTTTAGCAAAACATTTCTTCAAATTCGAGACGTGGAAAGTGTTATGTACAGCTGCGAGTTGTTGAGGTAACTCAAGTCGGTAAGCTAATGGTCCGACACGATCAATAATCTTGAATGGTCCAATATACCTTGGATTTAATTTCCCTCGTTTACCAAATCGAACAACGCCTTTCCAAGGTGCAACTTTAAGCATGACCATCTCTCCAATTTCAAATTCTATATCTTTTCTTTTAATGTCAGCGTAGCTCTTTTGTCGACTTTGGGCGGTTTTCAACCGTTGTTGAATTTGGATGATCTTCTCGGTAGTTTCTTGTATAATCTCCGGACCCGTAATCTGTCTATCCCCCACTTCACTCCAAAAAATCGGAGACCTGCACTTTCTACCACATGTGCAAATAAGATTATTTGTATACCCTTTGCTTAATGAAAACACATGTCCGGACATTATTTTCTTAATGAAAACACATGTGCAAATAAGATTATTTGTATACCCTTTGCTTATCAAGTAATCACTTAATCGGTTATATCACATATGTCCCGATTGTTTCAACCCATATAAAGATCTTTGTAATTTAATCGAATACATTTCTTTGGGTTTTGTATTGGATGTTTCTAATACCTTAAATAGTTCAATATATATATATATATATATATATATATATATATATATATATATATATATATCAAGTGATCCAAACAGATAAGCAGTAACAACATCCATGAGATGCATTTCTAAATTTTTAGAAACTGTCAGGTTGACTAAGTATCTAAAAGTAATTGCATCCATTACAGGAGGATAAGTTCTCTCATAATTCATTTCTGGTCTTTGAGAGAAATATTGAGTTACAAGTCTAGCTTTACCATGTAACTTCATTTTTCTCATTTCTTTGTTGAATAAAAATTCATTTGTATCCCAGACATTTCACATCTTTAGGAGTGTTAACGATTGATCCGAAAACTTTTCTTTTATTGAGCGATTCTAATTCAGCTCTTGTTATTTCTTTTCGTTGGGCCCAAACATGTCTATTTTGACATTCAATAACAGATTTTGGTACCAGTTCACCATTCTTTAATCATGATGTCATTGTAACATTATATGAATAATTCTCATCAATATTTGTCATCCGTTTCGGTACCATAATATTGCATAGTTTATTACAATTTCTGTATTGACATCATCAATATCCTCTGTATTAGGAGTATTGATTTGTGGTTCTTCTTGAACACTTTCTTTTACCTTATTATCAGCTAATTTTCTTTTTCGAGGATTTTTACCTTTTAAACCAATTGGTCTCTCGCGTTCCATACATGCCAAAGACTCCTGAGTGACATTATTGTCAGCTTTTGGAATTTCAATTCGAGCTGGAGCATTTACTGCTGGTATATGATTTGATCACTTTTTTTGTGGCTGTAAATGCATCGGGTCATTTATTTGCAAGTTCTTACATATGCACTATTTTTTGAACTTCTATCTTGCATTCTTTTGTGCGAGAATCAAGATACCTTAATTAATGTTCACAACAAGAAACATAATTTTCTTAACTTCTCATTTCTCCCCTAATCTAGGGAACAATGTTTCATTAAAATGACAATCAGCAAAACGTGCTGTAAAAACATCACCCGTCATGGGTTCAATATATCTTATAATTAAAGATGTATCCAACATATATTCCCAGCCTCTTTTGAGGGCCCATCTTTGTACGTTGTGGTGGTGCAATTGGAACATATACTGCACAACCAAATGTTCTAAGGTGAGAAATATTTGGCTCTTAGCCAAAAGCAAGTTGTTGGGGAGAATATTTTTGACTTGCACTTGGTCTAATTCGAAATAATGTCGCAGCATGTAAATTTGCATGATCCCATATAAATATTAGGAGTTTTGTACTCATTTTTAATGGTCTAGCAATTAGGTGCAAGCGTTTAATTATTGATTCAGCTAAACCAATTTTTGTATGCACATGAGCAACAGGATGTTCAACAACAATTCCTATAGACATTTAATAATCATTAAATTCTTGAGATGTTAACTCACCAGCATTATCAAGTCTCACCATTTTAATGGTGTAATCAAGAAAATGTGCTCTCTATTTAAGAATTTATGCAAGAAGCTTTGCAAATGCCATATTACAGCTTGATAACAGATAAAAATGAGACCATCAGCTAGATGAGTCTATTAGAACCATTAAATATCGAAATGGTCCACATGATGGATTAATTGGTCCATATATATCATCTTGAATTCTTTCAAGAAATATTGGTGATTTTTTCTCAATTTACTTTTCATTAATCACCACATGTACTTTTCAGTAATAACCATAAGTGTTTTTCATTAATCACCATTTGTGTTTTTTAATTAATCACCATATGTGCTTTTTGTACATTTATATATGTATAATGTAAACCAGAACTAAGTCTTGGTATTTTTCAACCACATGATTCTTGTCGGTGATACTTAGATATTTCTCATTTTCTGTTATCACTTACTGATAATCATATCCATTTTGGAATATGTCAGAGTAGCTTAACAAAATTCTCTTTGACTTGGGAGAAAATAAGGGATTATTTATCAAAAAATTTGTACCATTTAGTAACATGAATTTTGCCTTTTCCATTCCTTTTATCAAATTTGCAGGACTTGATATGGTATGTATAATACCTTCAGTTGGTTTCAAATCAATGAAATATTTCTTAGATTTGAGTATAGTGTGTGTGATACCATTGTCTGCAATACACATGTCTCCACCTTTGATTAGCGAGATTCATACTAAAACTTCAAATAAGATGAGTAAATAATGAGTAAATATTTCAGCAAGATAATCAAATTATATTACATGTAAACATATTACTATCAGACAATACATATAAGATAACACCTAATAAACATATATGTTATGATCTAAAATCATTTATTTAGGAGTGACACATAATAAGGTAGAAGATTCAGATCATTTAAGTTTCAAGGTAGATAAGGGTTTATTTAATCAAGATTTTTCAAAAGATTCACTCTCGTTTTCTTTTCTTTTGTGAATTTTTTTAGAGCTAAACAAGATGTTCATGTATTAAAGAAATACTAGACTGATGATTCATGTTACCATGTCATTAATAAGAATCTCTAGAATTCTTATAAGAGTATCTACTAACATCTTCAAATTTATTTGTCCATAGATCACGATTATTTCTGGATAATTAATATCATATCTATCTTTGAGCTCTTTCCATAATACACTTGGATCTTTGATCATATAATATGCAGATTTTAAGTATTCGTCAATATATTATTTCTTTCTTTTGTTCAGAGCAATGGTTATTTTCATTTAAGGTTTCTAAAATATCCATTGATTCAAAATGTTTTTTCACATTAACAACCCATGGCAAGTAGTTACTTCCACTAGATTCTAAAGGAGCAAATTTAAGATTTTTCAACTTCGACATTTTCTTATTTTCAGAAAAATGAATAACAACATAAATCATAATCATAATTATAATCATAATCAGTTTTTTTCATAGACAAATAACAACATGAAATTAGAACCAATTTATATTCATAAGTAGCAAACAACAGAATAATGACAGACTTACACATAATAAAACTCAAAGGGAATTGTAGAATAAATAAACTTCATCCGATGGTATACTAAAAACAAGGATGATGCTTAGCATGACCAATATACTAGGGAAAATCGTCCTCTGGTGAATCATCTTTACAAAATTTTGAGAGTAGTAATCCGAGAAAATGAAGATTGATTTGTGAAAATGTGAAAACGATGATGTTTAATTTATATTTGAAAAATATAGTCGTTGTAACATCGTCAATTGACATTAACAACCGTTACGTATATATGACCGTTGTAACGTCGGTAATTGACGTCAACGACTGTTATGTTTCTTTTGTATTAAAAATGATTTTGGGAAACGATTTTTTATTTTATCTTTTATAAATGTATTTAGTATATAAAATATAGTATAAGTATATATACGTTTAGTATAAATATATTTAGTATAAATGTATTTAGTATATCAAATACGAGAATTAGCATAAGAATAATGATAAACGTAAAGAATAAATGTTTATATGCATAAAATAAATAATGATTAATGTAAGTAATCATAAATAAATGTTAGATAACATAAATATAAATGTTAGTGAAGTTAATAAAAGTTAGATAACAGAAATATAATGTTCGTAAACATAAATGATACTTAGGTGACAGTGTCGACCATATATCATTAAGGCGGTCTAACCGACCATATACTACTTAGCTGGCAGAGCCAAAGATATAATAAGAACAACACAAGTGCACTAAGAACTTAAAATTTAGTAGTCCAAAATGTTATTAGTTCAATATCCGATATGTTCGAGTCTAACATTACTAGCAGTCCAAGTAGTCTAATATTATTAATAATCCAATTTATATATTATTAGTAGTTAAGTCCACTATTATTAGTAGTTTTAGTAGTCACTTATTTCTTTTAAGTATATATGATAATATTGTTTATGATGATAATAATATTTAGTTTACTAATAAGTATTTCAAGATATCATTAAGGTTGAGTTGTGGGCGCTTGGATTACCTTGATTATACGAAGCTCTTCGTGCTGATAACGTGTTGTGATTGTAGTTGTCGTTAACAACTATTATGGCATATAATTTTGCAAGCAAGACTTATGTTTATTAATATACATGAACAAAGAGTATGAAAATAAGTATAAAATTTTGATTATGAATATATTGGTACATCATACAAGCTTACACTAATGGAGTATTTATACTAAAAAATTGATCATCCATTTTTGACATTTATACATCCATTTATGACTTTGTGTATGTTTATACATCCAATTATAGCTTTGTGTATATTTATATTATATTATAACATTGCCAACAACAATAAAGATACGCACAAATTATGAGGAAAACGATAATGTTCAAAAGAGAGATTTCTCTACTAACATTTTCTTAGATAATATTGGATTAATATCTTCACTATCCAAATCTGTTTTCTTTTTTTTTTATTATAAACTTGTGTAGACGTATCGTTTAATTCATCACCTTATCTTTCCTTGTATGTGCTAATCTTGTGACCATAACCCCTACAACGTCCACAGCGCCTTTTTTTGGCAATTCATTTCCACTTTTCATCCTCTTTTGTTTGGGTCGTCCTTGATTTTTGATTTGATAGGGCATTGAACCAAGTTAATCATATCATCTATAACCCCACCACTACAAGAAGCATTCGAATTGACAAGAATAACTTCTTGAGGTAATGAACGTATTTCATCACCATGAGTGTCCTTGCGACTCCATCGTGGATTCCAATACGTAGAAGGAACTTCAAAGCAACCCTTATGGATAACTACACTTAATATATGGCGACAAATAATCCCTACAAATTCAAAATTGCATGTGCACTTAGCTACCTTACCATCATAAACCACATTATGCATCTGTGTCGCTTTCTCATGCTTGACGCTAAAGTTGATAGTTTTTTCATCATGGCCCGGATGTTAACTTCGCTCAACTGAATATTGCATTGCGAGTTGTTCTAGAAACATTTTAAAAGCAAAGGGAGTTAAAAACCGGTAACATTGTTCTTCTAATGGTGAAAGTGACTGATATGGTAAAACCACACCTAATTTTATTGTAATATAATAACGAATTTGTTCACAGAGAGCGTGTGATTAAGATTTTGAAAAATGTTAATTATTCTAAAGATTATGTTGTAAAAGTGGGGTTTTGATTAAAACTAATCGCGAAATATAAAATAAAAGTGAAACCAAATGGACGAAGAAGTGTTCATTTTAAAGCTTAACAATTGACTAGGATTGCTCTTAACAATTAAATCGGTTATTGAATAGTTAAAAGTAATCATTTACTTCAATTTCACAATATCAATGAACTAGACCTAATGAATTTTGTAAACTCGCATAAACATCATTCATAGTTCCATTTACGTTGTTTAATCAATTAGACTCTTCATTGGTTAAATTCACATAAAACCTAGTTCATAAAGATCACTCAAGATAAACTACACTTCTATGTTGTCACAATACCATCCAACCACCATCTACACTCACATGTAAATGTCAAGATCATAAAATGTTGAAGTACAAGTTATTAAACGCCAGTTAACTCACATTAACTAGTAAACAACTTGTGTAGTTGAATTAAAGTCAATAGACAGGCATAATAGTGGATTTATGGATGAACAAACTCAATCAAATAATATAACTTGAATAACATCAAAATATAGAGCAGTACATCATCAAAAGTCTTACAATAAAGTGAACACTAAGAGATTTAGCTATTCATGTTCATAGACAAAGCATTCAAACAAAAGATAACAAAATAATCCATAATATTTTCACAAAGATTAAAGAAACTAGTGTACCAATGATCAAAACTTATTCCAATCTTCAATCCTAGATGTATTCTCCTCTTGATTCGGTAAAGATAGGCTTTTGTGTAACATCCTCAGATTGGGCATAGATGTAAAATGACCTTTTTACCCTTAGACATAATTGTGTGGTTAATTATGCTTTTATTTTAATTAAATGTTTAGTGTTATTTTATAAAATGGTTAAGACTAGTTTGTGACAAGGGTCACATAACATTTTAATTAAATGTTTAGTGTTGTGGATTGTTCTTATTTCTTTATTGTTATTGTTGGGCTGGGTGGCGGGAATTAGTGAGACCATAATTTTCCCAACAACTGGTATCAGAACGTCACGTTTGACTAGGGGGGTCTCGGTTATAGGAATCGGAGTATGCTCTGTGGTTGCCACGGGAGTGGATCATCCACATCAGAAATGAGTTCTATTGATCGTATAGGGTATCTGATAGACATATTTTTTCTGATTCGGAGTAAGTGGTGTCAAGAATTTGTAGTGGACTTGGTTGCTGGATTTTCCAATTTAACGGATCATGTGCTCCTCTCCACTACATCTGCCGGCCAGTTGAAACGTGGGAAAAATCAGAGAAAGTGTTGTTGTAAGATACGGATACGATGTCGAAGTTCAGTCCAATGAGATTTGATGCAGAGAAATTTGATGGGAGGATCAATTTTGGCTTATGGCAGGTTCAAGTCAAGGTTATGTTGATTCAGTCCAGGTTACACAAGGCATTGAAAGGTAAACCCACCTTTGTTTCTGGCAGTGATTCTAGCAATGATTCTAGCAGTAAGTTCGATGAAGAAGAATGGGATGATATGGATTTGAGGGCAGCAAGTGCGATTCGTTTGTGTCTTGCAAAGAACGTGCTTGCAAATGTGCACGGGTTATCAACGGCTAAGGAGCTTTGGGTTAAACTAGAGCAGTTGTACTAGAGAAAGGGCATCTCAAATCAGTTGTGTTCATTCCAATGAGGTTTGATGTAGAGAAATTTAATGGGAAGATGAATTTTGGCTTATGGCAGGTTCAAGTCAAGGATGTGTTGATTCAATCCGAGTTACACAAGGCATTGAAAGGTAAACCCACCTTTGTTTCTGGAAGTGGTTCTAGAAGTAAGTTCGATGAAGAAGATTGGGATGATATGGCTTTGAGGGCAGCAAGTGCGATTCGTTTGTGTCTTGCAAAGAACGTGGTTGTAAATGTGCATGGGTTATCAACGGCTAAGGAGCTTTGGGTTAAGCTAGAGCAGTTGTACCAGGGAAAGGGCATCTCAAATCGGTTGTGTCCTAAAGAACAATTCCATACTTTCCATACTTGACTGATTTCTGTACTGTGTTGTTTTGTGTTAACGGACAGAAACTAACTTGATTTGCCTTATGTTCAGGTGATAAGGATAGAGAAGCTGCTCAGTGATAGATTATCTGAGCTAGTCGCTGGTATTCGGTGAGTGGCCTATCTCTGGATAGAGTATTAAGTAGCTGACACGCTACTTGTTCAGACTCTTTATATTTTGTTTATGTTCAGTATGAATACCATGTGTAGTTAGATATTGCCATGCTAGTTAGGACGATTGCATGACTGATTATCTGTGATCTTATGTGCGCACTGTTAGTTGGACCCCAACCGAGGCGACAAGGTTGGGAACCCTCCGAGGCGGCAAGGTAGGGTTGATGTGAGGTCGACAGTGGTAGCCTGGTCGGGTCATGATGTTACTGATTATTTAGTATAGCATAGAAGGACGCATGTGTTGCGTCTAGATAGTTATGCAGTGGAATCAGTAAAGCGGACTATCGGTAGACTGTAGCCTGATCAGCTAAGTCGTGTGCTCGTACAAGCCGCCGATCCTCATATTGTCAGTTGTTGTTGTATGCTAGTTCAGGACGTCAGCATAGTTGTGACTCCTTACATGTTCAGTTGCTTATGCTTGTTCTGTTAGATAGTATCCATTCACTTAGCAGTTGTGCTAATTCTCCCACATTTCCACCCGTTGCAGGTTTAGGTACTGCTGATTAGGACGAGTGTTACAGACAGGTTGAAGACATGTTTAACTACAAGCTTAACTTGGATTTTTTTGAATTTTGAGATGTTTTATGTAACACCGTTATTTTGGAATGTTGTATAATGATTTACTAACTATGGTTTGTAAATGTTAACCAAGGTTATTTTGGTAATTATATATATTTCCGCTGCGTTTAAAAAAATCAGGGTGTTACAACTTGGTATCAGAGCCTGGTTTAGCAGCAAGTACGTGCGCGTATTTGTTCTTACACCCTGAGTTAAGTCAAACATGTCCGTGGGGTGGGGCTAAGTGAATGTAGGATGTTGTGCATGTTAGTGTTTAGTAAACTAACAGTTATCCACTGAGCTTTTATGAGAGTGTTTTGTAGCACAGATGGCAGATGACAAGGATGCGAATGCTACAAACCGGATCCACCCCGGAACATTCAGTGCTCCAGATGTGGAGGATGAGGTGGTAGTTTACGAGGCTGATTATGTACATGAGCTTGAAGGCAAGCTTAAGGAAGCTCAGGAAAAGATTACCGAGCTTGAGTTAGCTAGACAGTCGAGTAATGAGGATACACCACCGGGTTTTGCCACTGCTCAATCACACACCGTACCACAAATACGCCAGAACCAGTATCAATACCCATTACAGAACCAATTCCCTCACCACATCATGCCACCACAGTTTAACTACCAATATCAAAACCCAATGATGATAAATCAAGTCCATCCACCCATATATCAACAACCATTTCCACAACAGCAATTCCAACAACAATACCAGCCACCAAAAAGATGCACCTTTAAACAATTCAGAGATTGTGGACCATCTCCGTTCTCGGGAAGTTCAGACCCAACCACAACTCTTAACTGGTTAAGGGAGGTTGAAAAGGCATTTGAGGCATGTCACTGTGAGCCTGAGTTAAAGGTGACTTATTCCAGCAGATTGTTAAAAGATAGGGTTATGGTGTGGTGGGATTTGGTGATAGCTAGTGTTCCTCCAGAATAGGTTAGAATGATCACCTGGGAGTAGTTTTATGCGAAGGTATGTGAACAGTATTGTAACGTGTTTGACATGAACAGAATTAAGATGGAATTTTTCGATATGCGGATGACACCTCATATGTCAATTGATGAGGTGATTGAGAAGTACATGGACAAGCTATGATTTGTGCAACAATGGGTGCCAGATGAACAATCCCGAACCCATCATTTTATGAACATGATCCTGCCTGAGTACAAGACCTTTGTGAGGTCAGCACCGACGTTATCTCAGGCTTTCGTGATGGCAAAGATGGTTGAAAGTGATGTTAGACCAGCAAGGGGTATGAATATAGGGAATGTGCTACCGCAGAGTAGTCAGGCTACCAGTCAATCAGGATCTAAGTCAAAGAAATCATTTGGATTTAAACAAAAGAGTAAGAGTAATCAAGCAAGTTCAGGGTCTGGTTCCGGTAAGAGAGAATGGTGTAAAGGTTGTAAATCTTCTCACAGCGGGCAATGTTCTGAGGCGACGAGAAGATGTTTAAGGTGTGGTATGGTAGGTCACGAGTCTCAGGGATGTTCTTTCAGGGAGAATGTGTGCTGGAGTTGTCATTAGCCGGATCACCGTTCAGCTAGTTGTCAGGCGTCAAAGGTCGCAAGTTCCGAGGCAGGGTCAGGGGCGCGTTCGACATCTGTCAGGGGTTCCACAGCCTCAAGTGGACATAAAAGAAAGAACCCGCCGACCGTGGAAGCTAGGGCCTTTTAGATGACAGTTGATACCGCAACTAATAATGATGACGTCATAACCGGTATGTTCTTGATCAACTCAATACCTGCTAGAGTATTGTTTGATTCGGGTGCAAATAGGACGTTTATGTCTATAGATTTCTGTACTAAGTTAGGTTTACCTGCTACTGTGCTGTCTGAGCCTGTTAGAGTAGAGGTAGCTAATGGCAAGACGGTATCAGTCACAACCTATGTATCTGGAGCTAGTATAGAAATTGATGGTAGACCACTTGCTATGTCATGTTTAGTGTTGCCTATCCCTAGTTTTGACGTAGTATTAGGGATGAATTGGATGATCCTACATAAGGCCCACATCAAGTGTGATAAGAAGATTGTGACCTTCCGTTTAACCGATGGAACCCGTATTGTGGCCCTAGGGGAACGAAGTGGGTTCAGTTTTCCGTTGATTTCTATGATGAAGGCGAAGAAGTCACTCTCTAAGGGGTGTGAGTCTTTTTTGGCCTATGTTATCGATGCTAAGAAAGAGAAAAGGTCAATAATCGATATTCCGGTGGTTTCGGAATTTCCAGAGGTATTTCCTGATGAGTTACCGGGGTTGCCGCCAGTAAGAGAAGTAGAGTATAAGATTGAGTTGGTTTCGGGAAAAACTCCAGTAGCTAAAGCTCCTTGTAGGTTAGCTCCTTCTGAAATCAGGGAAATGATGTCTCAAATACAAGAGTTGTTAGATAGAGGGTTTATAAGACCGAGTTCTTCGTCGTGGGGTGCGCCGGTGTTGTTTGTAAAGAAGAAAGATGGTACTCTGAGAATGTGTATAGATTATCGAGAATTGAAAAGAGGATGGTTAAGAATAAGTATCCTTTTCCTAGAATCGATGATCTGTTTAACCAGCTTCAGGGTGCGTCGTATTGTTCAAAAATAGATCTTAGATCCGGGTATCATCAGGTTCGGGTTGCAAAATCAGATGTACCGAATACAGCTTTCAGAATGAGATATGGGCATTACGAGTTCCTGGTTATGCCATTTGGGTTGACAAATGCTCCGGCAGTCTTCATGGATCTGATGAACAGGGTCTGTAAGACGTATTTAGATCAGTTTGTTATCGTGTTTATTGACGATATATTGGTGTATTCAAAGACGGAGGCTGATCATGCGACACATCTTCGATTAGTGTTAGAGTTGTTAAAGAAAGAGCAATTATACGCTAAGTTCTCAAAGTGTGAGTTTTGGCTTCGAGAGGTATAATTTCTAGGTCATGTTATCTGTGAGGCAGGTATTAAAGTGGACCCGTCGAAAATAGAAGCGGTAATGGGTTGGAATTCACCGAAGACGCTGACAGAAGTTAAGAGTTTCTTGGGTCTTGCAGGTTATTATAGCCGATTTTTAAAAGATTTTTCTAAAATAGCGGGTCCGTTGACCAAATTGACCAGAAAAGACATAAGTTTTCGATAGAGTGACCAACAGGAACAGACTTTTCAGACGCTTAAACATTTGTTGTGTCAGGCTCCAGTGTTAGCATTACCAGAGGGTTCAGATGATTTCGTAGTTTATTGTGATCTGTCAATTGACGGGTTGGGGTGTGTACTGATGCAGAGAGATAAAGTTATCATGTACGCTTCTCGTCAGTTAAAGACACACTAACGTAATTATCCAGTTCATGATTTAGAAATGGCTGCAGTAGTATTTGCGTTGAAGTTATGGAGACATTATTTATACTGTACAAAGTGTGCAATATGTACAGATCATAAGAGCCTTCAGTATATTTTCACGCAAAAAGAACTGAATATGCGATAGAGATGGTGGATTGAGCTTATAAAAGACTAAGATTGTGAAATAAAGTATCACTCGGGCAAAGCAAATGTTGTTGTCGATGCTTTAAGTCGTAAGAAAACTGTGGAGATCGTGAAATTTATGAGAACCGAAATCGCTTCAGACCTTATTGAAGAGTTAAGACAAATTCAAGCCCGAGCTTTATTGGAGGAGAACTTAAAGACTAAACTGATGACCAAAATCAAGGACCAATTGACTGACGATCCCCGTAGACTTAAGACGTTTAAGAACCGAATTTGGTTGCATATGCTTGGAGAATTAAGGAAATTGATCTTAAATGAAGCACACAAATCGAGGTTGACTGTCCATCCGGGTAGTACTAAGATGTATAACAACTTGAAACCGATGTATTGGTGGCCAACGATGAAGAAAGATATTGCTCATTTGGTTGAAAGATGTCATATTTGTGCTCAGGTTAAAGCTGAACACCAGAAACCCTATGGTTCATTACAGCAGTTAAAAATTCCAGAGTGAAAATGGGATCATATTACGATGGATTTTTTAACCAAATTACCTAGATCTCATAGTGGTAATGATATGATATGGGTAATTGTTGATCGACTGACAAAGAGTGCATACTTCTTAGCAACAAAAGAGACAGCTTCGTTGAGTACTTTGGCAGAGTTGTATTTGAAGGAAATAGTTAGTCGACATGGGGTTCTGTTGTCTATCATATCTGACAGAGATTCTAGATTTGTGTCTAACTTCTGGAATAGTTTACCTAAATGTTTGGGAATGAGGGTAAATCTGAGTACAGCGTATCATCCACAGACCGACGGTTAGAGTGAACTTACAATACAGACACTAGAGGATATGCTTAAGTCATGTGTGTTAGAATACGGTGGTCCGTAGGATATACATCTACCGTTGATCGAGTTCGCTTACAATAATACTTATCATTCGAGTATTGGTATGCCGCCTTATGAAATGTTGTATGGTCGCAAATGTAGAACGCCGACTT
Source organism: Rutidosis leptorrhynchoides (assembly GCF_046630445.1). Lineage (NCBI taxonomy): Eukaryota > Viridiplantae > Streptophyta > Magnoliopsida > Asterales > Asteraceae > Rutidosis > Rutidosis leptorrhynchoides. Next base: position 337,524,830 of record NC_092343.1, on the reverse strand, counting down.
GTTGGCTAGAAGCCGGAGAGAAACAGTTTGCAGGTCCAAAATTACTTCAGATAACAGCAGACAAGGTAGCAATAGCGCGTGAAAAGTTGAAAGCAGCCCATGAAAGACAGAAAATGTACGATGGTCCACGTAGACGTCCGGTAAACTTTGAGGTGGGTGATCGTGTTTACTTAAAAGTTTTACCGTGTAAGGGTGTTATCAGGTTTGGTAAGCGGGGTAAGTTAGCTCCGAGATACATTGGGCAGTTCAAGATTATCCAGAGGGTTAATGATCAAACAATGGTGTTAGAACTTCCGGCAGAGTTGGCAGGAATACACAACACTTTCAACGTATGTTATCTTAGAAAGTGTAAGATCGATGATGAGACGCAACTGGTTCCGTTGAGTGATTTGAGGGTGGACTTAAATCAAAAGTTAGTTGAAGAACCAGTTAGGATTGTTGATAGAAAGATAACCAAGTTAAGAAAGAAGGAGATTCAGATGGTTCTTGTTGAGTGGAAGCATAGTTTAGGATCGAACCTTACGTGGGAAACCGAAGAGCTGATGAAGGCTCATTATCCGCGTCTGTTTGACCATGACTAAATTCCGAGGACGGAATCTTCTTAAGGGGGTGGATTTGTAACATCCTCAGATCGGGCAAAGATGTAAGATGACCTTTTTGCCCTTAGGCATAATTGTGTGATTAATTATGCTTTTATTTTAATTAAATGTTCAGTGTTATTTTATTAATTGGTTAAGACCAGTTTGTGACAAGGGTCATAGAACAGGTTTGTTTATTTAATTTGGACTACGTTAGGACAGTCAAATCAAGTACGAAAGTTATCAGATAACTGGTAAATACCCGTGTATGATGGGGTATGAGATTTTAACCTCAACTAAGTGTAGAAATGCTGCCTTCTTCTCCCATTTCTCCATTTCTCTAGATAATTCCCTAACACACCCGTACTCACTTCTTCCTCATCCATAAAACCCTAGATTCTCAATTGGTGTTCTAGAGCTCAAATTTTTTGTGTTATCATGTTCCTTACGATTTACCGAGTCTATTAAGGTATGAATCATAGTATTTCAAGCTCTAATCTTTAAATAAATGGGGTTTTTGTGTTAAGTTTATTAAAAGTGTAATTTTAGGTCAAAATGGTTGATTTTGATGTTGTTTGTGTCAAAATCTTGTGGGTTTGTGTTTATTGATATTTAGTGTACTTGATTTGGTCAGTTTTGAGGTAAGAAACGAGCTATAGAGCAAGAAATGGCGAATTTTGGGTTAAACTCGTAGCTGTGTTCATCTTCTTCATCAGATGAACACACTCTGCCGAGTGTCTCTTGACACTCGACCGACTGTGTTGACGATCGACCGGTTGAGTGACACACTCGACCGAGTGTGTCTGTGTTCTGATCAGATGATTTATCTTAGTCAGTCGATCGTGTGGAAAAACACTCGACCGAGTGTGTGGACACAGTCGACCGAATGTGTGAGTCAGTCGACCGAGTGTCTTTGAGGACAGAATATTTTACTAAGTGTTGATGTCTAGCCGTTATGCTGCCCACGTGACTTATGATATTCAGGATGTAAATTCCGAAAATGCATAAGTGTTAGGTGGACCTTTAGTGACACTTTTTGTGACTGATTTCTGTACTGTGTAGTTTTGTGTTTACGGACAAAAACTAACTTGATTTGCCTTATGTTCAGGTGATAAGTATAAGGAAGCCGCTCAGTGATAGATTATCTGAGCTAGTTGCTGGTATTCGGTGAGTGGGCCTATCTCTGGATAGAGTATTAAGTAGCTGATACGCTACTTGTTCAGACTCTTTATATTATGTTTATGTTCAGTATGAATACCATGTGTAGTTAGATATTGTCATGCTAGTTAGGACGATTGCATGACTAATTATATGTGATCTTATGTGCGCACTGTTAGTTGGACCCCAACCGAGGCGGCAAGGTTGGGAACCCTCCGAGGTGGCAAGGTAGGGTTGATGTGAGGTCGAAAGTGGTAGCCTGGTCGGGTCATGGTGTTACTGATTGTTCAGTATAGCATATAAGGACGCATGTGTTGCGTTTGGACGGTTATGCAGTGGAATCAGTAAAGCGGACTATCGGTAGACTGTAGCCTAATCAGCTAAGTCGTGTGCTCGTATAAGCTGTCGATCCTCATATTGTCAGTTGTTGTTGTATGCTAGTTCAGGACGTTTGCATAGTTGTGACTCCTTGCATGTTCAGTTCCTTATGCTTGTTCTGTTAGATAGTATCCATTCACTTAGCAGTTGTGCTAATTCCCCCACATTTCCACCCCTTGCAGGTTTAGGTACTGCTGATTAGGGCGGGTGTTACAGACAGGTTGAAGAAATGTTTGACTACAAGCTTAACTCGGAAGTTTTCGGATTTTGAAATGTTTTATGTAACACCGTTGTTTTGGAATGTTGTATAATGATTTACTAACTATGGTTTGTAAATGTTAACCAATGTTTTTTTGGTAATTATATATATTTCCGTTGTGTTTAAAAAAAATCAGGGTGTTACATTTTGAACCACCAAAATCGCCCTAAAAACATCCCAAAACGGCTGGAAATAAGTGATGCCCTAAAATCACTTCGACATGCAGTTTTAACAGCAAAATATGCCTGCCCCAACCCACCTCGCGATCGCGGCCCAAATAGGCCCGGGGCTCGCGATCATGAGCTATGTGTTTCCTGGTTTTGCATTTGTGTAAAATTTCTTCGCCTGGTGAGATTGTGCTCGACTTCGGGCTCGCGATAGGGAGGTTTTTGCCTTCAAAATATCGCGAAAGGGAGGTATGGAAAACTCGTTTTTGGCCCGAAAAATACTTGAACTTTTAACTCGAACCAAAATCACTTTTCTGGACATTTAAACCCCAAAAATCTTCCAAACCACCACAAATACCACAAGAAACATCTCTAACATAACTTTAACATTAAAGGCGCTATTACCACCATAAATCTTCCAATATAAATCGAATATCATCACAAATGGACCCAATATTGTGAAGGAATATATATATAAACCGAGCAATATCAAATTCTCCCACACTGGAATCTTGCTTGTTCTCAAGCAAGTGTGAACTCTGAAAATATAAAAGTGCAAGATTCCAGTCTTCAAGCATGTGTATAATCGTAAGCATGAATGAACACCAATTGTAACACATGGCAATGGAACAAGGTACTAGTTACATACTACACCCTAGTTGTTACATTAGAAGCGTTAACCGTTAATTCCATGAACTACCAAAGCTTCAACGGGTGAAACTCAGTGCGATTTTTAAAAATTTGATCCTAGGGAACACAGGACCTTATGAAAACATTTATCATTTTGAAAAGGATAAACAAGCTAGCTTTTACACTAACAAGTTTTTCGGAATTTTAGCTTTCAAGGTCATGTGCATTCAAAGCCATTCTTTGTATTGAACAACCGCACGGACAACATACTACCACCGTTCTTGGTAATAGAGAAAAGAGATGGGGTAGCACTTGTCAATTGTGAGTGTTAAAGTGTCATCCACAGCTGTCCCGGTATCGGACAACGACACGAGCAAGTAACAAACCCTAACAAAATCACTCTGGTGTTTAAGGAGCAAGATAGGAATGTTACAGGAAACGACATTTTGTACAAATTTTTGTCAATTCGGGGGTTACAACTGCGAAGACTAAGTTATCGTGTGGTATAAAACCTGATGGAATTCATCACATGTTAACAAGTCACAAAACCCATTTATGCATGTTAAAATTCGGCCAAAATAAGGACCAAGCGGAAGCATTTTCAAGTTGCATGTGTATATAAAACTTTTAAACATGAATTCCATTTATAGATCTAGTATTGAAAATATACTAAAATGTAAATAGAGCTAGTTAGGGTTTATACCTTCTCCTAAAATGGAGGTTGAAGCAAGATGAAGATGAAGATGAAGAAAGCAAGTTTCTAACTTGAAACCTCAAGCCTTGTATACCCACAAACCTTTTTACTTCAACACCCTAGAACTTGGTTAGGATTTTTAACACTAATTAACAAGCAAAACGAGATTGAAGAACCTCTTCTTCCTCCTCTAATATTTCGGCCAAAAGGGAGAGAAATGGGAGAGATTTTTGCAAGTTCAAAATGCTAGAAAGGGTGTGTGTGTGAGAGAGCCAATGCATGCATTTACTTGGAGTGTTTAATACATTAAATCAAGCATGGGGTGGCTTGTCTTGGGCACCCCAAAACCGCCACCAACCATCACCCATCCTTTTATTTTTTTGCTTTTCTTTTGTATTTCTTGCATGCTAAATAACTTGTACAAATATATAAAATAAGTCTTGCATTATTTTATATATAACACATACACATCTTAACTTTATAAACCACTTATAAAGATATGTATGTTACTTGCACATTTACTTAATTCTATAAACCATTTTATAAAATTATAACTCACACATGTAAGTTTAATTATATAAATAATTAAACTTGCACTTATAATTATCCAAATAATTATCTCAAGCATTTTATCTTTAGAAAACCAATTTCTAAAGTCTAAGTGTCAAGTATTTATTTTAAAGATCCACTCATTAAAATAAATACATAAAAGTGTTGACGGCTTGTTATTGGGTATGACCCGACTTGGATCATAACATATTGGCCACATTAATTAATTATGTCTCTCGGGCATAAGAATTTCCTTCAATCTCCCACTTGCACGAGAACATAAGAAATTAATGCAAGTGACAGATACCACCTAACGACCGTCCATCACCCCAATATGTTATGACTTAGTGCCATTCAATAACATCATCCCTTTCGAGTTCCCATCTCGAATATGATTAGGTGAATTTTCAATATATCCTTTCGTCCTAGATGTCATGTTAAATCCAAGAGACATAGAATGATCACTCTCTTATAGATTTAACTTTATCAGGCCTTAGACATCTGACTCTCAACGAATAAGAGGGACAAATTCCATCTTGACTACATACGTCCTAGATACTACACCTTGTACCATACCTGAAGCCTCCCTTATGTACTACCATGTTCCAGAATAGCGAAGGAAAGAATCAAGGCACAATATTCGGTGAATATCCGAACCCAATATGTGTCTCAGGTCAGAGGATATAATGATATTCTCTTTTACTCAAGATTACATGTGATCAACCACAAAGGCTCCATATAGTAAATCTTGAGAGCGGGTCTTCCAATATTTGTGTCCCACAAATATCTATGAACCTTGGTTGCAACCTTGCCTCACATTCACCATTTCAATGTTAACCAATCCAAGTTCATAATAGTCTAGACCTCACACTTGTTCCCATAAATGTGATCAACTACGAAATTTAGAATAATAGTTTATTCATGGATAAAATATGCAAAATTGGAACATGACCCATAATTAAATTAATACCATAATTATATTAATGAGTTTGAACTAATTCGTTCCGTTACAATACTTAAATAGATCAATTCCAATCACTAGAATATCGAAGCCTTAATGCACAAACATGTCCCTCATGTTTTGGCCTATGTAAAAGCTTCGTGAGTGGATCCGCAACATTTTGATCTGTGTGAACCTTGTGAATACATATCTTTCCCTTTTCAACCTCATCCCTGATGTAGTTGAATCTCCGCTCAATGTGACGAGTCTTTTGATGAGCACGAGGTTCCTTGATTTGAGCAATCGCACCCTCGTTGTCACAAAAGATCTCAAGAGGGTCCTGAATGGAAGGGACCACTCCTAAGTCGTCGATGAATTTCTTCATCCATGCAGCTTCATGGGCTGCCAATGAGGCGGCAATGTACTCCGACTCTGTAGTGGATAACGTAACAACTTCCTGTTTTGAGCTCTTCCAAGAGACCGCACCACTATTCAACATGAAGACATAACCGGATTGTGATCGAGAGTCATCTCGATCAGTTTGGAAACTCGCGTCCACGTAACCTTTTACAGCGAGTTCCTCCTCACCAGACCCATATATTAGAAACATATCCTTAGTCCTTCTAAGATATTTCAATATACATTTAACCGCAGTCCAATGACTATTTCCTGGGTTATTCTGGTATCTACTTGTCAAGCTTAAAGCGCATGACACATCCGGTCTAGTACATATCATTGCATACATGATAGACCCAATAGTAGATGCGTATGGGACTTTCTTCATTCTCTCTTGTTCATCTTTCGTGGTAGGACACTGAGATGAACTGAGAACGGTTCCCTTTTGAATAGGTACCAAACCTTTCTTAGAGTTTTCCATCTTGAACCTTTTCAAGATTTTATCAATGTATGTACTTTGACTTAAACCTATCAATCTCTTAGATCTATTCCTATAGATCCCAATCCCAAATATGTATTGTGCTTCTCCAAGATCCTTAATGGAGAAGCAACTCTTTAGCAAAGTTTTGACTTCTTGCATTGTGGTAATATCATTCCCAAACAATAATATATCATCCACATATAGCACAAGGAACATTATAGAGCTCCCACTAGCCTTCTTGTATACACAAGCTTCATCACCATTTTTAATGAAGCCAAATTTCTTTGCCTCTTCATTAAAACGATGATTCCACATTCTAGATGCTTGTTTCAATCCGTAGATTGATTTCTTTAACTTGCATACCTTTTTAGGATTTTTCGGATCAACAAAACCTTCGGGTTGTACCATATAGACATCTTCCTCAAGATATCCATTTAGGAAAGCGGTTTTGACATCCATTTGCCATATTTCATAGTCATAGTGAGCAGCAATGGCAAATAATATCCTAATAGACTTTAGCATTGCCACTGGCGAGAAAGTTTCATCATAGTCAACCCCTTGAGTTTGAGTGAAACCTTTTGCTACAAGTCTAGCTTTGTATGTATCCAAGTTTCCATGTATGTCGGTTTTCTTCTTGAAAAGCCATTTGCAATCAACTAGCTTAGAGCTAGGAGGTTGCACAACAAGTTCCCAAACTTGGTTTTCATACATGGATTGCATCTCGGCGTTCATGGCTTCCTGCCATTTATCTTTATCAATCCTTGATAAAGCATCTTTGTAGTTTGTCGGTTCATCCAAATCAACCGTATAGCAACCATCCACGAGAAACCCATATCTCTCGGGAGGATTACTAATCCTACTAGATCTTCGAACGTCTTGTGTACCTTGATCATCCACTTGATCATTTTCAACATCCTCATGTTGAGTACTAGTGCCAACCAATTGTGTATCATCGGCTTGATCTTGTACCTCTACAAGATCTATCTTCTTTTCACCATTACCTTCCATAAGGAATTTGGTTTCAAGGAATTCCGCTTTTCGAGCAACAAATACCGTTTGCTCGGATGGATCATAGAAGTAATATCCCATGTCATCTTTGGGATATCCTATGAAGATACACTTTGTGGATCGAGCATGTAGCTTATTAGCTACATAACGCTTAGGATAAGCTTCACATCCCCATACTTTTAAGTATGAAAGAGAAGGTGGTTTTCCAAACCACATCTCATGAGGAGTTCGTTCCACTTTCTTGGTTGGGGCCATATTTAAAATACGAGCCGCGGAGCTTAGACAATAACCCCAAAATGATAGAGGTAACGAGCTTCTTGCCATCATAGATCGAACCATATCCATTAGGGTTCGGTTCCTCCTTTCGGAAACTCCATTAAGTTGGGGTGTTCCGGGTGGAGTAAGTTGTGAGATAATCCCACAACTCCTAAGATGATCTTGGAAGGCATCGCTTAGGTATTCACCTCCTCTATCGGTACGAAGTGCCTTAATTGTCCTATTGAGTTGATTTTGTACTTCGTTTTGATATTCTTTGAATGCTTCAAATGTTTCGTCCTTGTGTCTTAATAAGTATACATATCCGAAACGACTAAAGTCATCAATGAAAGTAACAAAGTATCTTTCACCATTCCTAGTCATGGGTTTAAAGGGTCCACATACATCCGAATGTATTAATCCCAATAAATCTTTAGCCCTTTCATAAGTTCCTTTGAAAGGTGCTTTAGTCATCTTGCCTTGTAAACAAGATTCACATACATCAAACGAATCCATTTCATTTGATTTCAAAAGTTCATTCTTTTGAAGTGTATGCATTCGGTTCTTGTTTATGTGACCAAGGCGACAATGCCATAAATAGGAATCACTCAAATCCCTTTTGAGTTTCTTGGTGCTAGTATGGTATATAGAGCTCGATGATGCGTCATCATGAACCAATTCATAAATTCCATTTGAAGGCGAAGCCTTGAAATAGAATACATTATCTTTAGAAACATGAATATCATCATCAATAAAATTAACAACGTAACCACATTGTTTTAAGCGAGAAATAGAAATAATGTTTCTACACAAATCCGGAGCATACAAAACATTTTCTAAAATAAGTTCCAATCCGCTTGGAAGCTTCAAAATAAAATCTCCTTGAGCTTTAACATGCACCTTTGCACCATTGCCCATATAGAGACTTGATGTTCCCGCCTTATGATCACTTCTTTTGAACCCCTGCAAAGAATTGCAAATATGAGTTCCACATCCAGTGTCTAATACCCATGTATTAGAAGAAGTAATACTAAGCTCTATATATACCATATATATATTACCTGAGGTTTGCCCTGCATCTCTCTTATCCTTCAACTCCTTAAGGTAGACCGGACAGTTTCGTTTCCAATGACCCATCTCACCGCAACCGAAACATGGGTCTTCCTTGGGGTTTGCCTTCTCGGCTACCTTTTGCTTCTTAGCCTTGTTGATGGTTGGGGTAACCATCTTCCCCTTCCCTTTGCCTTGATGGGCGGGTCCTTTTCTCTTAGCCACCTTAGGCTTAGAGGTGTTACCTTTGGATCCACCTTGATCGATTGCTAACACGGGTAAAGCCCTTTTACCCATGCTAGTTTCCGCCGTTCTAAGCATACCGTGAAGCTCACCTATGCTCTTATCCATCCTATTCATATTGTAATTAATTACAAATTGATCAAACCTTTTTGATAGGGAGTTAAGGATAAGATCGGTGGCTAACTCATTAGATATGTTTAGGTTAAGACGGTTAGCATGATCGATAAGGCTTTTCATCTTAAGTACATAAGATGAAACCGATTGGGTATCGTCCATACGACAAGCATGTAGCGCCCGAACCGTTTCGAAGCGCTCGACACGCACTTGTTGAAGGAACATCTCCTTCAATTGCGTTATCATGTCGTATGCACTATGATGCTCGAAATCCTTTTGGAGTTCGGGTATCATAGTCCCAAGAATTAGGCATGAGACTTGAAGGGAGTCGTGGCAATACTTATCGTAAGAGGCCATTGCCTCCACATCATTCTCATCCGGTTGATCGGGAATGGGGTCCTCAAGTAAATACGCTTTATCCTCTTGTTTGAAGACAATCCAAAGATTGCGGAACCAATCCATAAAGTTGGTATGGTTGAGTTTGTCTTTCTCGAGGAGAGACCGTAACGATAGGTTGTTCATGTTAAGTGGTGCGTTTTGCATGTTGTTGTTGTTGTTGTTGTTATTAGCGGCCATCTACAAAATTCAACAAAGTCCTTTTAAGTATCAATTTTAAATTTAATAAACAATACCCTTTTAATTTGTTTTATTAAATATTAGAATCCAACGGTAAATCAAATTTCGGTTAGGTGACCTTTATCCCGTCATTTGATTTAGCTAGGTAGTCATAATGACAATTGCAATCCTTTTGCAACTTCTAAGTTATGGGATCATGCAATCCTTTTGCATGGCATATTAATCCCATCAACGCCTATTTGTTCCTCATGCTTCGGTGACCCTAAGTTCATGATTCTCAAATCAAGTCGTCCTACTTGCGTGAACATGTAGACTTAACATACAAGTGGTTAGGTGACCTTTATTCCACATGTATGCGAAGTGTACCTTATTCATATTAGTTCACTCATGACGGTTAGGTAACCTTTATCCCATCAAGAGTTTCCTAATATGTCCAAGTGTTCATACAAAAGGATGGCGTTTAACTTGTTTACCTTGTTTTAGTTAAAGGGATTTTATGTTTTCTACATTCTAGTTTTAGAAAACAAAGTGCTATACACCAACATGCATTTGGTGTGTAGTGTTTTATGAAAAACTTATTTTCATGTCCTTTTAGTAAACCAATTACTAGTTATAAACCATTTCATTACCTTTTAAATAAACCATTTTATTTAGGTCTAATAACCAATTATTAGTGTCATTTTGTTATTTTTATTATAACCATTTATAATGTATTTTGCAAGTTGTAAACATGTGAAATTGTTGTAGCAACCAAACACATACACAAAACCATACAAGCATGCAAAATAAAAGTCCACAATCATGCCAAAGTGGTAAGCACTTGTTTAGCCAAAACAAGTGTTACTTAAAGGGTTAAACAAATAAGAGATTTTAAACAAAATCTCCCACTTAATCTTGTAATCTTCAAAGTTCCATCTTGTAATCTTCTTCATGAATCTTCATTTTCTCTTTACAAAATTATATCCTAATACAATTCTTTTCTAGAAAATGAAATAACAACCTATTCTATTTTACAAACCAAATAGAATAAATTACATCAAGAAATTACAAGATTAATTACAAACCAAATAAATAATTATTACAAACCATAAGACTGAATAATCAACCAAATCACACACAAATCCAACCACAAGGTCAAGGCATGATTGTGAACTAAAACAACAACAAATCTTGACCAAACTTGATGCTCCAAACCCATTTTAGAAGCCCAAAAATTCGGCCAACCCATCAAACCCACCAAAACTCAAGATTTTTACATTCTACTTTCATGCATGTTGGTAGATTGTAAAATAAATGAGTTTACTAGCCAAAAAACAAGAAGCATATTAACAAGACTTTGGCTCTAGATACCATTGATGGAATTCATCACATGTTAACAAGTCACAAAACCCATTTATGCATGTTAAAATTCGGCCAAAATAAGGACCAAGCGGAAGCATTTTCAAGTTGCATGTGTATATAAAACTTTTAAACATGAATTCCATTTATAGATCTAGTCTTGAAAATATACTAAAATGTAAATAGAGCTAGTTAGGGTTTATACCTTCTCCTAAAATGGAGGTTGAAGCAAGATGAAGATGAAGATGAAGAAAGCAAGTTTCTAACTTGAAACCTCAAGCCTTGTATACCCACAAACCTTTTTACTTCAACACCCTAGAACTTGGTTAGGATTTTTAACACTAATTAACAAGCAAAACAAGATTGAAGAACCTCTTCTTCCTCCTCTAATATTTCGGCCAAAAGGGAGAGAAATGGGAGAGATTTTTGCAAGTTCAAAATGCTAGAAAGGGTGTGTGTGTGAGAGAGCCAATGCATGCATTTACTTGGAGTGTTTAATACATTAAATCAAGCATGGGGTGGCTTGTCTTGGGCACCCCAAAACCGCCACCAACCATCACCCATCCTTTTATTTTTTTGCTTTTCTTTTGTATTTCTTGCATGCTAAATAACTTGTACAAATATATAAAATAAGTCTTGCATTATTTTATATATAACACATACACATCTTAACTTTATAAACCACTTATAAAGATATGTATGTTACTTGCACATTTACTTAATTCTATAAACCATTTTATAAAATTATAACTCACACATGTAAGTTTAATTATATAAATAATTAAACTTGCACTTATAATTATCCAAATAATTATCTCAAGCATTTTATCTTTAGAAAACCAATTTCTAAAGTCTAAGTGTCAAGTATTTATTTTAAAGATCCACTCATTAAAATAAATACATAAAAGTGTTGACTGCTTGTTATTGGGTATGACCCGACTTGGATCATAACATATTGGCCACATTAATTAATTATGTCTCTCGGGCATACGAATTTCCTTCAAAACCTGCTCAAGCTGTTACCCTAGACAGCGGCCCATATTTAACCTACCAAGCAAATTCAGTTTGAGAGTTCAAGACTCTCTCTTCCCACGGTACCTTTACATCATGAAACGATGTTAGTATGAAATGACGTAGTTTAGGAAGATGCTACACCAAGTAAAATGCAGTTCAGAAGACTTGACTTTCTTAAAGGATGGATTTGAATCATCCTCATGAAACCGGTGTAATTCATCACAAAGTACCTGGAACACACTTTAATGCACACGTGTAACAACATCCATTCAATAAAACAAGTACAACTTAGCTTTTGAAAGACTCAAAAATTTTAAAAATGACCCAAAAATGGACATAAAGCCAAGTGAACACATCCGCGAGAATTTATATCCCTCCCTCCACATTTAAGATCATGTAATGCCCTCATAACATGAAATCAAATAAATCAAATATAAATTCGAGAGGACAAAGAGTGTAGGAAATATAAAAACCGGATGTAGAGCGGAAGATCGAGAGAACAGAGTGACAGTGGCTCTGCACTGACGGTCCTTCCTCGATTGTCATCACAACATGTCTCATAATACGGTACCTGCAATGAAAAACACAAAATATACAAACTCTACAAGTGTCCTGGTTTATTACCAAGTCGTGCACATGACTCCACCTCCATTTTAAATAATGCTCGGGTGGTGGGTTCCCTCATCCTTCAACCCACGGGAACCACCACTAAAGGAATCATACCCAATCGCGGTTATTCTCTTTGACTCCTTGGTCAAATCCCTCAACTTTTCCTTTTCTTTCTTTGACAAATTTGACACTAATCGTTCTTTAACATGCTCTTCTTTTCCAGTCATACAGTTTCTAACACGCCCATACAACTTCCGCATCGACCTATCAATAACACTATCATCGGGCGGGTGAACCACAAGTTTCTCTTCTAATTTGCCCCCACACTTAGGAGTTTTACCAGTTTCTCCTGTCGTATCTTTAGTGGGTTCACCACTAGCAACAACACTCATTGAACCTACGGGTGTGGATGGAGGGTTAATAGTATACTTAGTCTGAAAACTCAGACTCCTACCCTTATCTCTCAAAACCAATTTTCCAGTCTTCCAGTCTGTCAAAGCACCTGCAGTTGCTAAAAATGGTCTACCCAAAATAATCGGGACAACTTTATCTTCAACCATATCAACAACCACAAAATCAGCTAGGAACTCCAACTCTCCTACCCTAACAACCAAGTTCTCAGCAATCTCAACGGGTCTACTAATCGAATGATCTATTAATCTAACACCTGTCCTAGTCGGTTTAAGCTCACCCAAACCCAAATGCAAGTAAACAAAATAAGGCATGAGATTAATACTCGCACCTGAATCGGCAAAACACTTAAAAACCTCTGACCCATTAACTCTAGAAGGCACAATAAACAGCCCTGGATCACCTAGCTTAGGAGGTAATTCATTCCTTCTCACAATAGCAGTGCATTCCGCTTCAAGAAACGCGGATGATTCCTGCTCATGCTCACCCTCTCTCGCCATAAAGTCCTTCAAAAACTTCCCATAATTGGGCATACCCTGCAAGAACATCAACTAAAGGAACATTTACAAATATATTATCAGCAGCCACAAACTTACAATGAGGTTCCTCTAGTTTGGATCGGATAGCTTGCGGGTACGGGACAATCGGCTTGTATTCTTTTACTGGGGGTGACGGTTTCACCTTAGCTTTCACCTTCTTCTTCACCAACTTCAAATTATTATCAAAAACAAACTCAAGAGACTTGGTAGCCTCCTTGATCTCTACATCATGCACATCTGAACCTTTACCCATCATCAACGACATCAAGTGATTACCATACTTGGGGGTTATATCACGAACTCGAATACTCCCATCTTTACACGAAGATACACATTGCACACTCTCAACTTGGACTCCATCAACCTCACGATAAGGTGTATATTTTACCATGTTAGAGTAATCCGAGAACATAAAATCACCAAAAGAACACCGTACGAGCTGCTATCTCTTCCTCAAACTCATCATCATCTTCACACCCTAACGTATAAACTGGGTCAAATCCACCTAAATCATACCCCTCAGAAGTAGATATAGCATTAACATGTGAGTAATGAGAAGTTTGGGTTCCTTCTTCTTTAATGAAACCTTAGAAGAATTAGCATTCTGGCCACTAGTAGCATTAGATTGGATTGGGTGTTAGATGGGAGAGTTCCCGGTGCCCTCTCCGATAGTGATTGAGAAAGTCTACCCAATTCCCTTTCAAGAATCTGAATGGATGACTGTTGATTCTGAAGGGAAGTTTGTTGCATCTGCATTTATTGTTTCATCATCTCTTCTCTTTTCTCAGTTTTAACCATGTAGCTCCTAATTAAATCCTCTAAACCTGACTTCTCACCCTGTTGTTGAGTATTCTTCCTATTCTGATTCTGGTGATAAGGTTGTTGGTAGCCTTGTTGTTGACTTCTATTGATGAACCCCGGTGGTCCATTTCTCTGAAAACCCGAACTACCCTGAAACTGGTTACCCATGTAATTAACCTAATCAATCATTGGCCTATCATTAATGTTGCAATCTTTCATAAGATGAGGCCCTTTGCACCTTTCGCAACCCACTTGCATAGCAACTACCTTCTTGTTCAACTTCTCAAATTCTCTCTCGAATGTCTTCATTTGATTAGACAAAGAAGCTAGAGTTGTACCATTATCATCATCTTCTTCATAAACACTATAAACTCTCTTCTTCATTGAAAGACCCCTAAATGATGACGACCACTCAGAAGTGTGTTGAGACATATCTTCTAACAACTGATACGCCTCATTTGGCATTTTATAAAGAAACATACCTCCAGCTGAAGAATCTAGAATACCTCGTGTATGCGCATCAATACCCTACCATGATAAAAAAATATGAACGATTGGACCAACCTCTAACCCGTGTTGAGGACAATCTCGTAGCATCTTCTTTAATCTGTTCCATGCATCATGTAAAGACTCATAAAATTTCTGAGCAAATGAGTTTATTTCAGCTTTCAATCTTGCAACCTTAACCGGTGGAAAATATCTGTTGATAAACTTATTGCGAAGATCCGTGTAAGTAGTAATCGAATTGGATGGTTGATATTTTAACCAATCCCTTGCATCCCCGGTTAACGAATAAGAAAATAACCTTAACTTGTTTGTATCCGTGCTAACATCTTTCTACTTGTATGAAATGTCCCGTTCTTATTGATTAAAAACATTCCATATTAATTGATTTCGTTGCGAGGTTTTAACCTCTATATGAGACGTTTTTCAAAGACTGCATTCATTTTTAAAACAAACCATAACCTTTATTTCATAAATAAAGGTTTAAAAAGCTTTACGTAGATTATCAAATAATGATAATCTAAAATATCATGTTTACACACGACTATTACATAATGGTTTACAATACAAATATGTTACATCGAAATAAGTTTCTTGAATGCAGTTTTTACACAATATCATACAAACATGGACTCCAAATCTTGTCCTTATTTTAGTATGCAACAGCGGAAGCTCTTAGTATTCACCTGAGAATAAACATGCTTTAAACGTCAACAAAAATGTTGGTGAGTTATAGGTTTAACCTATATATATCAAATCGTAACAATAGACTACAAGATTTCATATTTCAATACACATCCCATACATAGAGATAAAAATCATTCATATGGTGAACACCTGGTAACCGACATTAACAAGATGCATATATAAGAATATCCCCATCATTCCGGGACACCCTTCGGATATGATATAAATTTCGAAGTACTAAAGCATCCGGTACTTTGGATGGGGTTTGTTAGGCCCAATAGATCTATCTTTAGGATTCGCGTCAATTAGGGTATCTGTTCCCTAATTCTTAGATTACCAGACGTAATAAAAAGGGGCATATTCGATTTCGATTATTCAACCATAGAATGTAATTTCACATACTTGTGTCTATTTTGTAAATCATTTATAAAACCTGCATGTATTCTCATCCCAAAAATATTAGATTTTAAAAGTGGGACTATAACTCACTTTCACAGATTTTTACTTCGTTGGAAAGTAAGACTTGGCCACTGGTTGATTCACGAACCTATAACAATATATACATATATATCAAAGTATGTTCAAAATATATTTACAACACTTTTAATATATTTTGATGTTTTAAGTTTATTAAGTCAGCTGTCCTCGTTAGTAACCTACAACTAGTTGTCCACAGTTAGATGTACAGAAATAAATCGATAAATATTATCTTGAATCAATCCACGACCCAGTGTATACGTATCTCAGTATTGATCACAACTCAAACTATATATATTTTGGAATCAACCTCAACCCTGTATAGCTAACTCCAACATTCACATATAGAGTGTCTATGGTTGTTCCGAAATATATATAGATGTGTCGACATGATAGGTCGAAACATTGTATACGTGTCTATGGTATCTCAAGATTACATAATATACAATACAAGTTGATTAAGTTATGGTTGGAATAGATTTGTTACCAATTTTCACGTAGCTAAAATGAGAAAAATTATTCAATCTTGTTTTACCCATAACTTCTTCATTTTAAATCCGTTTTGAGTGAATCAAATTGCTATGGTTTCATATTGAACTCTATTTTATGAATCTAAACAGAAAAAGTATAGGTTTATAGTCGGAAAAATAAGTTACAAGTCGTTTTTGTAAAGGTAGTCATTTCAGTCGAAAGAACGACGTCTAGATGACCATTTTAGAAAACATACTTTCACTTTGAGTTTAACCATAATTTTTGGATATAGTTTCATGTTCATAATAAAAATTATTTTTCCAGAATAACAACTTTTAAATCAAAGTTTATCATAGTTTTTAATTAACTAACCCAAAACAGCCCGCGGTGTTACTACGACGGCGTAAATACGGTTTTACGGTGTTTTTCGTGTTTCCAGGTTTTAAATCATTAAGTTAGCATATCATATAGATATAGAACATGTGTTTAGTTGATTTTAAAAGTCAAGTTAGAAGGATTAACTTTTATTTGCGAACAAGTTTAAAATTAACTAAACTATGTTCTAGTGATTACAAGTTTAAACCTTCGAATAAGATAGCTTTATATGTATAAATCAAATGATGTTATGAACATCATTACTACCTCAAGTTCCTTGGATAAACCTACTGGAAATGAGAAAAATAGATCTAGCTTCAAAGGATCCTTGGATGGCTTGAAAGTTCTTGAAGCAGAATCATGACACGAAAACAATTTCAAGTAAGATTTTCACTCGAAATAAGATTGTTATAGTTATAGAAATTGAATTAAAGTTTGAATATGATTATTACCTTGTATTAGAAATATAACCTACTGTAATTAACAAAGGTTTCTTGATCTTGGATGATTACTTGGAATGGATTTAGAAAACTTGGAAGTAAACTTGCAATCTTGGAAGTATTCTTGATTTTATGAAACTAGAACTTTTGGAATTTATGAAGAACACTTAGAACTTGAAGATAGAACTTGAGAGAGATCAATTAGATGAAGAAAATTGAAGAATAAAAGTGTTTGTAGGTGTTTTTGGTCATTGGTATATGGATTAGATATAAAGGATATGTAATTTTGTTTTCATGTAAATAAGTCATGAATGATTACTCATATTTTTGTAATTTTATGAGATATTTCATGCTAGTTGCCAAATGATGGTTCCTACATGTTTTAGGTGACTCACATGGGCTGCTAAGAGCTGATCATTAGAGTGTATATACCAATAGTACATACATCTAAAAGCTGTGTATTGTACGAGTACGAATACGGGTGCATACGAGTAGAATTGTTAATGAAACTGAACGAGGATGTAATTGTATGCATTTTTGTTAAGTAGAAGTATTTTGATAAGTGTCTTGAAGTCTTTCAAAAGTGTATGAATACATATTAAAACACTACATGTATATACATTTTAACTGAGTCGTTAACTCATCGTTAGTCGTTACATGTAAATGTTGTTTTGAAACCTTTAGGTTAACGATCTTGTTGAATGTTGTTAACCCATTGTTTATTATAACAAATGAGATGTTAAATTGTTATATTATCATTATATTATGATATATAATATATCTTAGTATGATATGTATACAGTTAAATGTCGTTACAACGATAATCGTTACATATATGTCTCGTTTCGAAATCATTAAGTTAGTAGTCTTATTTTTACATATGTATTTCATTGTTAATACACTTAATAATATATTTACTTATCATTTAACATAATTAACCAAGTGTATCAATATCTTAATATGATTCATATGTACCTAGTAAGACGTTGTTATAACGATAATCGTTATATATATCGTTTTCGAGTTTCTTAAATTAATAGTCTCATTTTTATGTATATAACTCATTGTTAAAATACCTAATGAGATACATACTTATAATAAAATCATGTTAACTATATATATAACCATATATATGTTATCGTATAGTTTTTACAAGTTTTAACGTTCGTGAATCACCGGTCAACTTGGGTGGTCAATTGTCTATATGAAACCTATTTCAATTAATCAAGTCTTAACAAGTTTGATTGCTTAACATGTTGGAAACACTTAATCATGTAAATAACAATTTCATTTAATATATATATAAACATGAAAAAGTTCGGGTCACTACAGTACCTACCCGTTAAATAAATTTCGTCCCGAAATTTTAAGCAGTTGGAGGTGTTGACGTATCTTCTGGAAATAAATGCGGGTATTTCTTCTTCATCTGATCTTCACGCTCCCAGGTGAACTCGGGTCCTCTACAAGCATTCCATCGAACCTTAACAATCGGTATCTTGTTTTGTTTAAGTCTCTTAACCTCACGATCCATTATTTCGACGGGTTCTTCAATGAATTGAAGTTTTTCATTGATTTGGATTTCGTCCAATGGAATAGTGAGATCTTCTTTAGCAAAAAATTTCTTCAAATTTGAGATGTGGAAAGTGTTATGTACAGCCGCGAGTTATTGAGGTAGCTCCAGTTGGTAAGCTACTGGTCCGACACGATCTATAATCTTGAATGGTCCAATGTACCTTGGATTTAGTTTCCCCCGTTTACCAAATCGAACAACGCCTTTCCAAGGTGAAACCTTAAGCATGACCATTTCTCCAATTTCAAACTCTATATCTTTTCTTTTACTGTCCGCGTAGATCTTTTGTCGACTCTGGGCGGTTTTCAATCTTTGTTGAATCTGGATGATTTTCTCGGTAGTTTCTTGTATTATCTCCGGACCCGTAATCTGTCTATCCCCCACTTCACTCCAACAAATCGGATACCTGCACTTTCTACCATAAAGTGCTTCAAACGGCGCCATCTCAATTCTTGAATGGTAGCTGTTGTTGTAGGAAAATTCTGCTAAAGGTAGATGTCGATCCCAACTGTTTCTGAAATCAATAACACATGCTCGTAGCATGTCTTCAAGCGTTTGTATCGTCCTTTCGCTCTGCCCATCAGTTTGTAGATGATAGGCAGTACTCATGTCTAGACGAGTTCCTAATGCTTGCTGTAATGTCTGCCAGAATCTTGAAATAAATCTGCCATCCCTATCAGAGATAATAGAGATTGGTATTCCATGTCTGGAGACGACTTCCTTCAAATACAGTCGTGCTAACTTCTCCATCTTGTCATCTTCTCTTATTGGCAGGAAGTGTGCTGATTTGGTGAGACGATCAACTATTACCCAAATAGTATCAAAACCACTTGCAGTCCTTGGCAATTTAGTGATGAAATCCATGGTAATGTTTTCCCATTTCCATTCCGGGATTTTGGGTTGTTGAAGTAGACCTGATGGTTTCTGATGCTCAGCTTTGACCTTAGAACACGTCAAACATTCTCCTACGTATTTAGCAACATCGGCTTTCATACCCGGCCACCAAAAATGTTTCTTAAGATCCTTGTACATCTTCCCCATTCCAGGATGTATTGAGTATCTGGTTTTATGAGCTTCTCTAAGTACCATTTCTCTCATATCTCCAAATTTTGGTACCCAAATTCTTTCAGCCCTATACCGGGTTCCGTCTTCCCGAATATTAAGATGCTTCTCTGATCCTTTGGGTATTTCATCCTTTAAATTTCCCTCTTTTAAAACTCCTTGTTGTGCCTCTTTTATTTATGTAGTAAGGTTATTGTAAATCATTATATTCATAGATTTTACTCGAATGGGTTCTCTGTCCTTCCTGCTCAAGGCGTCGGCTACCACATTTGCCTTCCCTGGGTGGTAACGAATCTCAAATTCGTAATCATTCAACAATTCAATCTACCTACGCTGCCTCATATTCAGTTGCTTCTGATTAAATATATGTTGGAGACTTTTGTGGTCGGTATATATAATACTTTTGACCCCATATAAATAATGCCTCCAAGTCTTTAATGCAAAAACAACAGCACCCAATTCCAAATCGTGACTCGTATAATTTTGCTCGTGAATCTTCAATTGTCTAGACGCATAAGCAATCACCTTCGTTCGTTGCATTAATACACAACCGAGACCTTGCTTTGATGCGTCACAATAAATCACAAAATCATCATTCCCTTCAGGCAATGACAATATAGGTGCCGTAGTTAGCTTTTTCTTCAATAACTGAAACGCCTTCTCTTGTTCATCCTTCCATTCAAATTTCTTCCCTTTATGCGTTAATGCAGTCAAGGGTTTTGCTATTTTGGAGAAATCTTGGATGAATCTTCTGTAGTAACCAGCCAATCCTAAAAAATTGACGTATATGCTTCGGAGTTTTTGGGGTTTCCCACTTTTCAACGGTTTCGATCTTTGCCGGGTCCACCTGGATACCTTCTTTGTTCACTATGTGACCAAGGAATTTAACTTCTTCCAACCAAAATGCACACTTTGAAAACTTAGCGTACAGTTTTTCTTTCCTCAATACTTCTAGCACTTTTCTCAAATGTTCTTCGTGCTCTTGATCATTCTTTGAGTAAATAAGTATGTCATCGATGAAAACAATGACAAACTAATCAAGATATGGCCCACACACTCGGTTCATAAGGTCCATGAACACAGCTGGTGCGTTAATCAATCCAAACGGCATAACCATAAACTCGTAATGACCATAACGCGTCCTAAAAGCAGTTTTTGGAATATCATCCTCCTTTACTCGCATTTGATGATATCCAGAACGTAAATCGATCTTCGAATAAACCGACGAGCCTTGTAGTTGATCAAATAAGTCGTCAATTCTCGGCAGTGGATAACGGTTTTTGATGGTAAGTTTGTTCAACTCTCTGTAGTCAATACACAACCTAAATGTACCATCCTTCTTCTTGACAAACAAAACAGGAGCTCCCCATGGTGATGTGCTTGGTTGAATGAAATCACATTCTAATAGTTCTTGCAGTTGGCTTTGCAGTTCTTTCATCTCGCTGGGTGCGAGTCTGTAAGGAGCACGAGCTATTGGTGCAGCTCTTGGTACAAGATCTATTTGAAATTCAACGGATCGATGTGGGGGTAATCCCGGTAATTCTTTCGGAAATACATCGGGAAATTCTTTTGCGACGGGAACATCATTGATGCTCTTTTCTTTAGTTTGTACTTTCTCGACGTGTGCTAGAACAGCATAGCAACCTTTTCTTATTAGTTTTTGTGCCTTCAAATTACTAATAAGATGTAGCTTCATGTTGCCCTTTTCTCCGTACACCATTAAGGGTTTTCCTTTTTCTCGTATAATGCAAATTGCATTTTTGTAACAAACGATCTCTGCTTTCACTTCTTTCAACCAGTCCATACCGATTATCACATCAAAACTCCCTAACTCTACTGGTATCAAGTCAATCTTAAATATTTCGCTACCCAGTTTAATTTCTCGATTCCGGCATATATTATCTGCTGAAATTAATTTACCGTTTGCTAATTCGAGTAAAAATTTACTATCCAACGACATCAATGGACAACTTAATTTAGCACAAAAATCTCTACTCATATAGCTTCTATCCGCACCCGAATCAAATAAAACGTAAGCAGATTTATTGTCAATAAGAAACGTACCCGTAACAAGCTCCGGGTCTTCCTGTGCCTCTGCCGCATTAATATTGAAAACTCTTCCGCGGCCTTGTCCATTCGTGTTCTCCTGGTTCGGGCAATTTCTAATAATGTGGCCCGGTTTTCCACATTTATAACAAACTACATTGGCATAACTTGCTCCAACACTACTTGCTCCGCCATTACTCGTTCCGACACCATTTGTTCCTTTCGTTCTGTTAACACCTGGTCCGTAGACCTCACACTTCACCGCGCTATGACCATTTCTTTTACACTTGTTGCAAAATTTGGTGCAGAACCCCTAGTGATACTTTTCACACCTTAGGCATAGCTGCTTCTGATTGTTGTTGTTGTTGTTGCGGTTGTTATTGTTGTTGAGATGATTGTTGTAGTTGCTGCGGTTTTTGTTGTTGTTGTTGTTGTTGTTGGGCCGTTTGTTGTAGTTGCGATTGATGTTGCGATTGTTGGGATAGTTGTTGCGATTATTGTTGTAATTGCTGTTGTTGTTGTATTGGTGATTCTTATCACCGTTTTCCTCCCACTTTCTTTTGACTTGCTTCACATTGGCCTCTTCAGCAGTCTGTTCTTTAATTCTTTCTTCAATCTGGTTCACTAGTTTGTGAGCCATTCTACATGCCTGTTGTATGGAGGTGGGCTCGTGTGAACTTATATCTTCTTGGATTCTTTCCGGTAATCCTTTCACAAACGCGTCGACCTTCTCTTCCTCATCCTCGAACGCTCTCAGACACAATAGGCACAATTCTGTGAATCATCTTTCATACGTGGTAATATAAAATCCTTGGGTTCGTAACCCTCTAAGTTCTGTCTTGAGCTTATTGACCTCGGTTCTGGGACGGTACTTCTCGTTCATCAAGTGCTTGAATGCTGACCACGGTAGTGCGTAAGCATCATCTTGTCCCACTTGTTCTAGATAGGTATTCCACCATGTTAACGCAGAACCTGTGAAGGTATGCGTAGCGTACTTCACTTTGTCCTCTTCTGTACACTTACTTATGGCAAACACCGATTCGACCTTCTCGGTCCACCGTTTCAATCCGATCGGTCCTTCGGTTCCATCAAATTCCAAAGGTTTGCAGGCAGTGAATTCTTTGTAGGTGCATCCTACACGATTTCCTGTACTACTAGATCCAAGGTTATTGTTGGTATGTAGCGCAGCCTGTACTGAGGCTATGTTTGAAGCAAGAAAGGCACGAAATTCCTCTTCGCTCATATTCAAGGTGTGTCGACTAGTTGGTGCCATTTCCTTCAAATTAGTCAAATGGAACAAGTTAATCATACAGAATATTAAGAGTAGTTAATAGTATTTCGTAGCATTATATGAACTCATTTATAAAAGCTTTTTCTTCATATTAGCGTTTTATAAGTTTAAATTCGGGTAGTACCTACCCGTTAAGTTCATACTTAGTAGCTAATATACAATTCAACTACTACAATTCTATATGAAAAACTGATTATAATAATATTTCGCGTTCAAACTTTTATACAATATTTTACAAACTTACAATACCGCTTATTTTACATAAATCATGAAATATAGCACACAATAACTTTGATACAAGATAGTTGTGAAGATAATTCTAGCTAGTACACAAGTCGTTCAGCAAAGGCAATAAAGACACGTAATTCATACGTCCAGAAACAAGTCATGCATTCTGGTTTTACTAGGACTACTTCCCATCCTTGGTCTTGTGGAACATAACCGTTATGGCCGTTGATAAGACAGCGTGTTGTAACGTCGTTAAAGGGACGAGGGTTACGTAATGACCAACAGTCTCGTAATAACCTAAAAACCTCATTTCTTACCTCAATTACCGACTCCGTCACTTGTGGGAACGTTTTGTTTAATAGTTGTAGCCCGATGCTCTTTTTCTCACTTTGGTGAGAAGCGAACATTACTAACCCGTAAGCATAGCATGCTTCTTTATGTTGCATGTTAGCCGCTTTTTCTAAATCATGAAGTCCTATATTCGGATACATTGAGTCAAAATAATGTCTTAACCCGTTGCGTAAAATAGCATTTGGGTTCCCCGCAATATATGCGTCAAAGTAAACACATCGTAACTTATGGGTTTCCCAATGTGATATCCCCCATCTTTCAAACGAAAGTCTCTTATAAACCAAGACATTCTTAGAACGTTCTTCGAATGTCTTACAAACTGATTTCACCGTAAATAGTTGTGCCGAAGAATTCTGACCGACTCTAGACAAGATTTCATCAATCATGTCTCCGGGTAGGTCTCTTAAAATATTGGGTTGTCTATCCATTTTGTGTTTTTATACTGTAAAATAGACAAGAGTTAGATTCATTAAAAAAAAATACTTATTAATACAAGCAATTTTTACATATATCATAAAGCATAAGCACACTATATTACATATATTACACCACACGAATACAACTATCTTATTCCAACTCGCTCGTTTCTTCTTCTTCGGTTTTGGTTCATTTTGCCAAGTTTCTAGGGATATATGATGTTCCCCTAATACGAGCTGTCGTTTTCCACAACGGTTTAGAAAAACCTGGTGGTTTAGAGGTTCCCGGGTCATTGTTACAACTTAAGGGCTTCGGGGGTTGACGATACATATAAAGTTCATCGGGGTTGGAATTAGATTTCTCTATTTTTATGCCCTTTCCCTTATTATTTTCTTTTGCCTTTTTAAATTCAGTTGGGGTAATTTCTATAACATCATCGGAATTCTCGTCGGAATCCGATTCATCGGAGAATTGGTAATCCTCCCAATATTTTGCTTCCTTGGCGGAAACACCATTGACCATAATTAACCTTGGTTGGTTGTGTGAGGATTTTCTTTTACTTAACCGTTTTATTATTTCCCCCACCGGTTCTATTTCCTCCTCCGGTTCCTCCTCTTCCGGTTCTGATTCTTCTTCCGGTTCTGATTCTTCTTCCCGTTCTTCTTCGGGAACTTGTGAATCAGTCCAATATATATTCGACTCTTCGTTATTATTAGGTAAGTCAATGGGATTTGTGCTAGAGGTAGACATCTATCACACAATATCAAACATGTTAAGAGATTAATATATCACATAATATATACATGTTAATAATATATAGTTTCCAACAAAAATGTTAAGCAATCATTTTTAAAGAAAACACGGTCGAAGTCCAGACTCACTAATGCATCCTAACAAACTCGATAAGACGCACTAATGCAAATTTTCTGGTTCTCTAAGACCAACGCTCGGATACCAACTGAAATGTCCCGTTCTTATTGATTAAAAACGTTCCATATTAATTGATTTCGTTGCGAGGTTTTGACCTCTATATGAGACGTTTTTCAAAGACTGCATTCATTTTTAAAACAAACCATAACCTTTATTTCATAAATAAAGGTTTAAAAAGCTTTACGTAGATTATCAAATAATGATAATCTAAAATATCCTGTTTACACACGACTATTACATAATGGTTTACAATACAAATATGTTACATCGAAATCAGTTTCTTGAATGCAGTTTTTACACAATATCATACAAACATGGACTCCAAATCTTGTCCTTATTTTAGTATGCAACAGCGGAAGCTCTTAGTATTCACCTGAGAATAAACATGCTTTTAACGTCAACAAAAATGTTGGTGAGTTATAGGTTTAACCTATATATATCAAATCGTAACAATAGACCACAAGATTTCATATTTCAATACACATCCCATACATAGAGATAAAAATCATTCATATGGTGAACACCTGGTAACCGACATTAACAAGATGTATATATAAGAATATCCCCATCATTCCGGGACACCCTTCGGATATGATATAAATTTCGAAGTACTAAAGCATCCGGTACTTTGGATGGGGTTTGTTAGGCCCAATAGATCTATCTTTAGGATTCGCGTCAATTAGGGTGTCTGTTCCCTAATTCTTAGATTACCAGGCGTAATAAAAAGGGGCATATTCGATTTCGATAATTCAACCATAGAATGTAATTTCACGTACTTGTGTCTATTTTGTAAATCATTTAAAAACCTGCATGTATTCTCATCCCAAAAATATTAGATTTTAAAAGTGAGACTATAACTCACTTTCACAGATTTTTACTTCGTCGGGAAGTAAGACTTGGCCACTGGTTGATTCACGAACCTATAACAATATATACATATATATCAAAGTATGTTCAAAATATATTTACAACACTTTTAATATATTTTGATGTTTTAATTTTCTTAAGTCAGCTGTCCTCGTTAGTAACCTACAACTAGTTGTCCACAGTTAGATGTACAGAAATAAATTGATAAATATTATCTTGAATCAATCCATGACCCAGTGTATACGTATCTCAGTATTGATCACAACTCAAACTATATATATTTTGGAATCAACCTCAACCCTGTATAGCTAACTCCAACATTCACATATAGAGTGTCTATGGTTGTTCCGAAATATATATAGATGTGTCGACATGATAGGTCGAAACATTGTATACGTCTATGGTATCTCAAGATTACATAATATACAATACAAGTTGATTAAGTTATGGTTGGAATAGATTTGTTACCAATTTTCACGTAGCTAAAATGAGAAAAATTATCCAATCTTGTTTTACCCATAACTTCTTCATTTTAAACCGTTTTGAGTGAATCAAATTGCTATGGTTTCATATTGAACTCTATTTTATGAATCTAAACAGAAAAAGTATAGTTTTGTAGTCGGAAAAATAAGTTACAAGTCGTTTTTGTAAAGGTAGTCATTTCAGTCGAAAGAACGACGTCTAGATGACCATTTTAGAAAACATACTTCCACTTTGAGTTTAACCATAATTTTTGGATATAGTTTCATGTTCATAATAAAAATCATTTTTCCCAGAATAACAACTTTTAAATCAAAGTTTATCATAGTTTTTAATTAACTAACCCAAAACAGCCCGCGGTGTTACTACGACGGCGTAAATCCGGTTTTACGGTGTTTTTCGTGTTTCCAGGTTTTAAATCATTAAGTTAGCATATCATATAGATATAGAACATGTGTTTAGTTGATTTTAATAGTCAAGTTAGAAGGATTAACTTTTATTTCCGAACAAGTTTAGAATTAACTAAACTATGTTCTAGTGATTATAAGTTTAAACCTTCGAATAAGATAGCTTTATATGTATGAATCGAATGATGTTATGAACATCATTACTACCTAAAGTTCCTTGGATAAACCTACTGGAAATGAGAAAAATAGATTTAGCTTCAAAGGATCCTTGGATGGCTTGAAAGTTCTTGAAGCAGAATCATGACACTTAAACAATTTCAAGTAAGATTTCCACTCAAAATAAGATTGTTATAGTTATAGAAATTTAATTAAAGTTTGAATATGATTATTACCTTGTATTAGAAAGATAACCTACTGTAAGTAACAAAGGTTTCTTGATCTTGGATGATTACTTGGAATGGATTTAGAAAACTTGGAAGTAAACTTGCAATCTTGGAAGTATTCTTGATTTTATGAAGCTAGAACTTTTGAAATTTATGAAGAACACTTAGAACTTGAAGATAGAACTTGAGAGAGATCAATTAGATGAAGAAAATTGAAGAATGAAAGTGTTTGTAGGTGTTTTTGTTCGTTGGTGTATGGATTAGATATAAAGGATATGTAATTTTGTTTTCATGTAAATAAGTCATGAATGATTACTCATATTTTTGTAATTTTATGAGATATTTCATGCTAGTTGCCAAATGATGGTTCCCACATGTGTTAGGTGACTCAAATGGGCTGCTAAGAGCTGATCATTGGAGTGTATATACCAATAGTACATACATCTAAAAGCTGTGTATTGTACGAGTACGAATACGGGTGCATACAAGTAGAATTGTTGATGAAACTGAACGAGGATGTAATTGTAAGCATTTTTGTTAAGTAGAAGTATTTTGATAAGTGTCTTGAAGTCTTTCAAAAGTGTATGAATACATATTAAAACACTACATGTATATACATTTTAACTGAGTCGTTAAGTCATCGTTAGTCATTACATGTAAATGTTGTTTTGAAACCTTTAGGTTAACGATCTTGTTGAATGTTGTTAACCCATTGTTTATTATAACAAATGAGATGTTAAATTGTTATATTATCATGATATTATGATATATAATATATCTTAGTATGATATATATACAGTTAAATGTCGTTACAACGATAATCGTTACATATATGTCTCGTTTCGAAATCATTAAGTTAGTAGTCTTATTTTTACATATGTATTTCATTGTTAATACACTTAATAATATATTTAATTATCATTTAACATAATTAAACAAGTGTATCAATATCTTAATATGATTCATATGTACCTAGTAAGACGTTGTTATAACGATAATCGTTATATATATCGTTTTCGAGTTTCTTAAATTAATAGTCTCATTTTTATGTATATAACTCATTGTTAAAATACCTAATGAGATACATACTTATAATAAAATCATGTTAACTATATATATAACCATATATATGTTATCGTATAGTTTTTACAAGTTTTAACGTTCGTGAATCACCGGTCAACTTGGGTGGTCAATTGTCTATATGAAACCTATTTCAATTAATCAAGTCTTAACAAGTTTGATTGCTTAACATGTTGGAAACACTTAATCATGTAAATAACAATTTCATTTAATATATATATAAACATGGAAAAGTTCGGGTCACTACATTGTACATACCACAAAGCTCATCAAACTGCTCAATATGCTCAAATGCATTCCCCGTTCTTCCATCAAACAAATTCTCCCTGACCATATGAATAAATTGAGGTTTAACCTCAAATGTTTCAGAAGTAATATCTGGTCTTCTAATCGGAGGTGGAAGTGCAGGCCGTGCGGTTTGCCTAGCACTCCACATAGGCTGATCATTAGGGTTGTTTGCCATGGTAGGTTCTTCAATAACAGTCTCTACTCCAGTAACAATCTCTGTCTCAGCCCCTGAATCCAGTGATAAATCCGCTAGTCTGCTAATAATGTAACATCCCGCCTTTTTCCGTTAATATTTTCTTTTAACTATTTTAAAATCCGTTATATGTTTATAACATCTCCCGTTAATACGCGTTTTAAATTATCTTGTTTAGGTAATTTTACGCACCCGCAACTGAACTCGAGGGACTAGTTTCGCCAAAATGCCAAAGAGGTGACTAGCTTTTGACTAGTCAACCCACCTCCCATCTTTTTCATTTCATTTTACCATTTTCATTTCATACTTTCCAATTTTCTCTCATTTCTCCATTTTAAAGATTCATCATCTAAATCAAATCGGTCAAGCTTCAATCCAAACAAATTACATATTTGGAATCCTTGCAACTTCCTCTTCGATTCCATACCGATTTCATTACATTTGGGTAACTTTCTAAAATCACTAGATTTTGTGTTCTTGATATTTTGAACTTATAAAGTTGTTAATTAGTGTCTATGGCTCAAGTCTAACATGAATATATGATTTATATGCTCGATTTCGTTATTTGAAGTAACTAGCTTGAGTATGAACTTTGGTGTGTTTGATTTGGTGATTTGGTTGTTTGAATGTTGTTAAATGTTATAAATTGAAAGGACCCGTCCTTATCCACCTGGACGAAGTCATTAACATTTGGTCCCATTGCGATGATCGATTCCAAGTAATGTCCTTAAATTGAGCAAATGCACAGCGGAAGACTTAATTCGTACCTGAGAATAAACATGCTTTAAAGTGTCAACCAAAAGGTTGGTGAGTTCATAGGTTTATCATAACAATCATTTCAATATTTTAATAGACCACAAGATTTCATAATCATAAACATAATACACTCGCAAGTGTATGTAAAGCATTCTAAGTGGTTGAGCACTTGGTAACCATACTTCACATTTAATCACGTCGCATATTCCCTTTATTATGAAATCTCACTACATTGTACCAAGTGTAGTCACCAAAACGAAGTACTGTGCAACCGTTGAATACTGGTCGTCCAGTCCGGTTGGGGTTGTCAGGCCCGATAGATCTATCAACAGGATTCGCGTTTACAATACCATATGTAAATAGTAGTTACCAAGCTACGGGGAAGTATGCCAGTGGTACAACTCAACGTAGAATATATTTTAAGTACTTGTGTCTATTTCGTGAACATTTATAAAAGTAGCGCATGTATTCTCAGCCCAAAAATATATATTGCAAAAGCAATTAAAAAGGGAGCAAATGAAACTCACCTAATGTATTTTGTAGTAAAAATACATATGACGACATTGAACATGTAACGACCCGACCAAAACCGTTATTGACGGCGCCGTTAACTTAGGTCCCGTTGCGTGGTCGTAGTCCCTATATGAGACTCGTTTGACCAAAATTATGTCGCATTCATTTGAAAGGTACAAGACTTGCAAGTTTAGTTTACAAAACCGTTCGACAACAACTCTAAGTTTACAAAAGTCATAAAGTATAAATGAAATAACTTGCGACATAATATAAGTTGAAAAACACAGTTGCTATAAATAGCGTAAGTATGTAAACAAAAGTTTGAATCCAAAAGTGCTATCACTAGCGTATGTATGTATGTATGCTTGACCCCAAGCAAGAAATCAGAGTGTACGCGGAAGCATGTATCAAATAGCCAAGTATGAACCTGAGAAACATATAGAAAACTGTCAACGAAAAACGTTGGTGAAATCATAGGTGTTTGTAATAAACGTTGTTTTTGAACCACAAGATTTAGTATTCCCATAACGTTGATTATCATAATCGTTTGCATTCCAAAAGTATTGTTCGCGAGCACCCAATTATCAAGACTTAACGTTTCCTTCCATAGAACCCCATCACAATAGTGTTAGAACATACACTGTTTCTCGAAAATATATTTCATCCGTAGACGGTAGCGAACTGTCCGAAATGAGGGTTTGTCAAACCCGTATGGCCACACAATATAAGTTCTCGCTTACACCCTGCAAGTGTAACTAATGATAATCGAATTGAGGATTTTTTTTCTAACTCGCTGTGGAATGTTTGTTTTCCTTGTACTTGTGTTCAAAGTATAAAAGTAAGTAGCACAAAATGTAACAAAGTATATGTTTCTCAGCCCACAATTTAAAAGTATAAAAAGTTGTTGAAAAGGTGGGACTATGATCTCACCTCGAGTGCACGAGTATAAAAGTACTTCACAAAGTAACGTATGCATGAAAGTTGCTTAGCCTTGACCTAAACAAGTAAGTTGTATCAATTAACCGGTTACGACACAAGGTCGGGTGAAATGTGTTCAATTAGTCCTATGGCTAGTTACGACTCGATTAAGTATAGCATGTGAATCACGTTGTCAAGTTTCATACAAGAAACAAGTATAAAAGCATGTTAGAATGATTGTATAAAAGTTTGGTTAAGTTTGACTAAAAGTCAAACTTGGTCAAAGTCAACGAAAAAGTCAACGCGTTCGGGTCGGGTCCCGAACTATTTTTCTATGCTAAATATTCATATACAAGTATATTAAAACAAGTTTCATGTGAATCGGAGGTCGGTAGCTAGTCAAACATTTCGCGTGAAATGTGACAAAGTGAGCAGAATCTGGCCAGGCGATTCTGCGCGCCGCGCGGGGATGTGGCGCGCCGCGCCACTACCTGGGCAGAGAATTCTGGTCAGTTTTTCCAAGTGTGCACGAACCAAAACCTTTTCCAACCCAATTCTTGACCCGCAAACACTTATAATGCCTATCATATATCGTCGAAAAGGTATTTTGACGAGGAATACAACTAACCACATATCATCAATCAAAAACATCATTTACAATAACCGAAAACTCGTCAATTGATCAAGAAAGGTTTATTTTCAAAGTTTCAAGTTCGTAAAACGTATTTTATGATTCGGGAATCCAATTTACACATACGATATGCCGTTTTGAAGGTAATGAAGCATACATTACAACTAAACACTTACTAATAACATTTCATGGCATTCGAAACATCAAAAGCTCGTTTTAAGTCTATCAAACCCTAACCAAAATCCGCAAAAATCAATATTCATGTTTTTGAAGTTTCCTTAATCAACCTACGCATCAAAACGAAGCTAGTGATACTAGTAACACAATTAAAACATGAACTTTAACAATTTAACAACATTAACTCATCCAAAATCAAAGATTTAGCACACCCATTTCAAATGTTCAAACTAGTTACTCAAAACAACGAATCGAGCAAACAAAACATATATTCATGTTATACACGAGCCATAGACACTAACTAACACCATTTCAAGTCAAAAACACGAATTTAGAGAAATCTAGAGTTTTAGAAATGTTACCCAAAATCAATGAAGTTAGTATCAAATCGTAGAGGATGATGAGAGGATCAAGAATATGTAGTCGGATTTGTTGTGAGCTCCCAAGATTGAATTTAGATGATGAATGAATGGAATGGGTTTGTGTGTGTGTTCTTGAGATGGAGAGAAAAGAGAGGAGGGAGATGATGGAATGAATGAAAAATGGGTTGACTAGTTGACCTAGTCAACTAGTTTGCCCATTTGGCAACTCCGGTCCCTCGAGTTTCAAAGCGGGTGCGGGATTTAACCGATCGAATATTTTTAAAACGCTCGAGTAAACGGGTGATGTCAAAATTAAATAGCGGAAATATAATGAACGTTACTCACGGAAACTATTAATTTAAATACGAAAGATTATGTTTAAAAAAAAAAGACGGTGTTAAAATTAAATTTAACGGAAAAACGCGGGATGTTACATTATCCACACCTCAAAAGAAATTTCGTCCCGAAATTTAGTTGGAAGTAGTAGTTGTTGAATCTTACTCGAGACCTTGTGTTGTAAATTCTACGAATAAGTGAAGGTACGTCCTTGAGTATTTCCACGAATTTTGACGATCGGGATCATATGTTGTTTTAAGGTTTGGCTTCCATGATTCATGGTTTCAACCGGTCCTCCTAGGAAGTGAGGGTTATCGTCGATAGTGAGTTCATCAAAGGAGATAACAAGTTCTCGTTTCGCAAAACACGTCTTTGAGTTGATACATCGAATGTAGGATAAACGGAGACCCAAAATGAGTCGGAAAAGTCTAAACGGCTAGCGACGGGTCCAAAACACCCCAAGAATTTAAAGGATCAAAATATCGCGGATTTAGCTTCCTACGTTTTCCCGAAACGGATTGCACCTTTCCAAGGTGCGACTCTTAACGTGACGCGGTTTCTCACGTGGAATTTGAAATGTTTACGTCTAACATCGGCGTAGCTCTTGGTGATTACGAGTCGCGTAGGGTTTTACCTGAATATGAATAAATTTTCTCGGTTGCTCATGAATAACCTCGGCCCCGGTGAATTGATCATCGTTTACTTGGTTCGACAAAGGAGAATGACGTTTCCGGTCACATGTGGTTTCAAAAGGAGTGACGTTAAAACTCGAATGAAAATCATTGTAGTACGAGGATTCGGTTAAAGGAAAATACTTTTCTCAAGTAAATTTGAAGTTGGTAATACAAACTTGTATTATGGTTTCCAAGGTTTAAATCGCATGTTTGTTCGGTCCGTCGGGTTGTGGATGGTACGCGGTACTCATGTCTAAACGCGGTCCCGAGGCTTTTTGTAAGGTACTCCAAAATCTAGAAGTGAAACGAGGATCTCGATCCGAAACGGGGTATATTTCCCTAAGGCATATTGAACAAGTTTGCTAGGAATTGAAAACGTTAGCTAGGACAAGTTTCTCAAGAAAATTCGCGTCACGGAAGATTTATCGGTTTCCAAAAACGTTCGTCGGGGCAAGTTCTTATCGGGTTTTGAAAACGATTGTTAGGACTATCCACCCTTGCGGCGAATACCTGTATGACGTGAAGAGTCGCTCTCCATTGAGAATTTAGAATAAGGACCTCCTGAACCGGAAGTACGAGGGTGATGCAAGAGAAGTTCCCGCCCCGATGTGAGCATAACGAGTAAATTGTAATTAGTCAATAAGACTGCGCGAGGACGAGCTAGTATACCCGTGTGACATACGGTTGAAGTCGAATGGAATCGGTAATTCATTCGGAAGCATAAATATAATTTGACAATAATTGAAGGTGTGTCCCCGGTATGGTTGCTATAAATATTCTCGGAGTTTTCGGATGTCCAAACCTGAAAAGATGAAGTCATGTACATGGCACATGGTGGTGTTTAGGTTGATCGAGTCTAACCACCATCACGCGTCACTAGAACTTTGGTATGTCTTACCTTAATATAACTACGTTGATCGAGTGTAGTTATATTATGCTAATTCATACCTCCATTCCCACATCACTCCATAGATTCTAGTTCGTGTCATCGCGAAAATCTAAAATAAACAAAATGTAACGACGTCTCAAACGTGACTCGTATTAAATCGAAAAAATTGGTGCAACTCTGAAGATGCGTTCCCCGAGGGAAGTGTATAGTTGATTGTTCACGTCAATGTGGTTCGAGTCAGACAGTATTGTATTTAGGTATGAAAAGAGTAACGAGTCATGATAACAAGTAATACGCAACCGTAGCGATAAATGGTGATGACGATACTCATCTAGAGTAGTGACAGTGACTTTACAATATTCATGGATAGTAAGATGAGACGGGGGGAATAACAACCAAGGAGTCAGAGTTCCCGAACTAAAGTGGCAGGATACGAGTTCATATAATGAAGGTTGGGTACCATTAAAAAGTTTTCCTAAGAATGATTCAAGTATAATGCACAAGTAGTCAAGTAAGTGCTATCTATAGCAAATGTATGTCAGAATGCATTGATTAACTATCCGGTTGTAGTCTAGACTTACTAATGCGTCCTAACGACTCTGTTAGACACACTAATGCATCCTAGTTCTCTACAACCAACGCTCTGATACCACTTGTAACGACCCGACCAAAACCGTTATTGACGGCACCGTTAACTTAGGTCCCGTTGCGTGGTCGTAGTCCCTATATGAGACTCGTTTGACCAAAATTATGTCGCATTCATTTGAAAGGTACAAGACTTGCAAGTTTAGTTTACAAAACCGTTCGACAACAAGTCTAAGTTTACAAAAGTCATAAAGTATAAATGAAATAACTTGCGACATAATATAAGTTGAAAAACACAGTTGCTATAAATAGCGTAAGTATGTAAACAAAAGTTTGAATCCAAAAGTGCTATCACTAGCGTATGTATGTATGTATGCTTGACCCCAAGCAAGAAATCAGAGTGTACGCGGAAGCATGTATCAAATAGCCAAGTATGAACCTGAGAAACATATAGAAAACTGTCAACGAAAAACGTTGGTGAAATCATAGGTGTTTGTAATAAACGTTGTTTTTGAACCACAAGATTTAGTATTCCCATAACGTTGATTATCATAATCGTTTGCATTCCAAAAGTATTGTTCGCGAGCACCCAATTATCAAGACTTAACGTTTCCTTCCATAGAACCCCATCACAATAGTGTTAGAACATACACTGTTTCTCGAAAATATATTTCATCCGTAGACGGTAGCGAACCGTCCGAAATGAGGGTTTGTCAAACCCGTATGGCCACACAATATAAGTTCTCGCTTACACCCTGCAAGTGTAACTAATGATAATCGAATTGAGGATTTTTGTTCTAACTCGCTGTGGAATGTTTGTTTTCCTTGTACTTGTGTTCAAAGTATAAAAGTAAGTAGCACAAAATGTAACAAAGTATATGTTTCTCAGCCCACAATTTAAAAGTATAAAAAGTTGTTGAAAAGGTGGGACTATGATCTCACCTCGAGTGCACGAGTATAAAAGTACTTCACAAAGTAACGTATGCATGAAAGTTGCTTAGCCTTGACCTAAACAAGTAAGTTGTATCAATTAACCGGTTACGACACAAGGTCGGGTGAAATGTGTTCAATTAGTCCTATGGCTCGTTACGACTCGATTAAGTATAGCATGTGAATCACGTTGTCAAGTTTCATACAAGAAACAAGTATAAAAGCATGTTAGAATGATTGTATAAAAGTTTGGTTAAGTTTGACTAAAAGTCAAACTTGGTCAAAGTCAACAAAAAAGTCAACGCGTTCGGGTCGGGTCCCGAACTATTTTTCTATGCTAAATATTCATATACAAGTATATTAAAACAAGTTTCATGTGAATCGGAGGTCGGTAGCTAGTCAAACATTTCGCGTGAAATGTGACAAAGTGAGCAGAATCTGGCCAGGCGATTCTGCGCGCCGCGCGGGGATGTGGCGCGTCGCGCCACTACCTGGGCAGAGAATTCTGGTCAGTTTTTCCAAGTGTGCACGAACCAAAACCTTTTCCAACCCAATTCTTGACCCGCAAACACTTATAATGCCTATCATATATCGTCGAAAAGGTATTTTAACGAGGAATACAACTAACCACATATCATCAATCAAAAACATCATTTACAATAACCGAAAACTCGTCAATTGATCAAGAAAGGTTTATTTTCAAAGTTTCAAGTTCGTAAAACGTATTTTATGATTCGGGAATCCAATTTACACATACGATATGCCGTTTTGAAGGTAATGAAGCATACATTACAACTAAACACTTACTAATAACATTTCATGGCATTCGAAACATCAAAAGCTCGTTTTAAGTCTATCAAACCCTAACCAAAATCCGCAAAAATCAATATTCATGTTTTTGAAGTTTCCTTAATCAACCTACGCATCAAAACGAAGCTAGTGATACTAGTAACACAATTAAAACATGAACTTTAACAATTTAACAACATTAACTCATCCAAAATCAAAGATTTAGCACACCCATTTCAAATGTTCAAACTAGTTACTCAAAACAACGAATCGAGCAAACAAAACATATATTCATGTTATACACGAGCCATAGACACTAACTAACACCATTTCAAGTCAAAAACACGAATTTAGAGAAATCTAGAGTTTTAGAAATGTTACCCAAAATCAATGAAGTTAGTATCAAATCGTAGAGGATGATGAGAGGATCAAGAATATGTAGTCGGATTTGTTGTGAGCTCCCAAGATTGAATTTAGATGATGAATGAATGGAATGGGTTTGTGTGTGTGTTCTTGAGATGGAGAGAAAAGAGAGGAGGGAGATGATGGAATGAATGAAAAATGGGTTGACTAGTTGACCTAGTCAACTAGTTTGCCCATTTGGCAACTCCGGTCCCTCGAGTTTCAAAGCGGGTGCGGGATTTAATCGATCGAATATTTTTAAAACGCTCGAGTAAACGGGTGATGTCAAAATTAAATAGCGGAAATATAATGAACGTTACTCACGGAAACTATTAATTTAAATACGAAAGATTATGTTTAAAAAAAAAAAGACGGTGTTAAAATTAAATTTAACGGAAAAACGCGGGATGTTACAGAACAAGTATAGGGTTGGCCTCGGATTCACGAACCTATATCATTTATATATATATTAACACATATAATTGTAATCGAACGAATTTACATGTTAATAGTGATATAATTGTTATCTTAATTAAGTGTTTCATTAAAACCCTAATAAGTTACATTTATTAATATTTATTATTAGAATATTAATATAGTTATGTTATGTTATATGTAGTAAATATATCTTTATATAACTAATAGTTATTTGACAAAATAATATTGATAATAGTAATAATTAAAAGTTGTTTTATTTTATAAAAATAATAATAATAATAATAGTTATTATGATAATAATATTGATAATATGAAAATAATAATATTAATTTCAAAATAATAATATTGATAGTAGTAATAATAATTTTGATAAATATGATAATCTTTCTAATAATGATAATAATAGTAATGATGATACTTTTAATATAATTGATAGTTTTTAATAAAAATGATACTAATAATAATATTAATGATATTTTTAATAACAATTTTAATATTACTAATAATAATAATGATGATGATAATAATAATAATAATAATAATAATAAGAATAATAATAATAATAATAATAATAATAATAATAATAATAATAATAATAATAATAATAATAATAATAATAATAATAATAATAATAATAATAATAATAATAATAATAATAATAATAATAATAATAATAATAATTAGATAAATAACTACCTTAAAGAAGTAATCCTAAAAATATACCTCCGGGTTTGAACCCGCGACGTCCTGCTAACCCGCTAACATATCCAAACCATTGATCTGCCCCTTACTTTCTGGTAAGTTAGTATTATAAGTTCTTTAACTCCTATTTGCTATCTTCACTTTAATACCAAATCCATTTATCATCTTCACCTCATCTAACCCTCGTTATTATACATCATCCTAATCTATTATGATAACCATAATTATAATACGATCATTATCATATTCATAATCATAATCATGATCATTCCATCTTTACGTCATCATATTCAACATCTTAATCATCATCATTCTATGTATAACATGTAACACCGTCATCATCATCTTAATGTACCCGGTTATCATAATTCGTTCATCATCATTACTAATATCATAATTTACATAAACTTATCATATATATATATATATATATATATATATATATATATATATATATATATATATACTCACTACTGCTATTGATGTTATGCGAGGTGTATATAAAATAGCTTATATTTTACAAGGAAATACTATTAAATATGATACAATTTTACACAAGATATTTATTTATTTATAGAATGGATATACTTAAACCTTGCTACAACACTTATAGGCAGTGTACCTAATCGTACAGTAGTGTAGTTTTTAGTAAGTCCGGTTCGTTCCACAGGGAATCTTTTTCACAAAGCTTAATGCTATATTAGTTTAAATTTATAAAAATACAAAAATAAATATAAGTAATATTATTATTATAAAGGGGAGTTTTTACCGTTTAATGACCGGTTTGTCAATTTTAAAAACTTTAGTCGCAGTTAAGACCAAATGTAAAATATTAAAAATAAATAAAAGACTTAATTTAAAGCGTAAAGTAAATAACGATAATGAAATTGCAATAAATAAAAGTGCGATAATTAAAAAGTACGATAATTAAAAGTGCAATTAAATACAATAACAATAAATAAAAGTGCGATAATTAGAAGTGCAATTAAATATAAAATAAAGGAAATTAAATATGAAATAAAAGAATTATGCTTATTTAAACTTCCGTAATCATGATGTTTGACGTGTTGATTTTAGTTTTATGCCCATGGGTTAATTGTCCTTTGTCCTGGATTATTTAATATGTCCGTCTGGTTTTTGTCCGTAACAGTCCATCAGTCATAAATATAAAGTGCGAGTGTCCTCGTCAAATTATCCTTTTATCCGAAGTCAAATATTCCAACTAATTGGGGACTTAAACTGTAACAAGATTTTAATACTTTGTTTAATAATTACACCAGGATGTCGACTGAGTGTAACCCAAGGTTTTAATACTTTGTTATCAATTATGCCAAGTGTCCTTGTACATAATTTCACCCTTGTTTTAATAATTCTAGTGGCTATTAATCCATTCCCGTGTCCGGTTAATTGAACGATTATTCGTACATATAAATACCCCGCCCATCGTGTCCGATTGAGTGTATATGGTTATTTATAGGGACGCCCAATTGTAAATCTTTATATTAACATTAACAAGCTATCATTTAGTTAAACAAATATAAAGCCCATTAATAGCCCATAGTCTAATTTCCACAGGTGTCGTTCTTTTGTCCAAACCCCAATTATGGTACAAAGCCCAATTACCCAATTTTAATATTTAGTCCAACATCATGATTACTTCGGATTAAATAAGCATAATAATAACTTAGCTACGAGACATTAATGTAAAAAGGTTGAACATAACTTACAATGATTAAAAATAGCGTAGCGTTACACGGACAGAATTTTGACTTACACCCTTACAACATTCGCTAACATACCCTTATTATTAGAATTAAAATTAAAATTAAAATTAAAATATAAATATATATATACTACGTATGAATGAGGAGAAGAAAAGGTGTGTTTTGAAAGACTCCGAATGCCTTTCTTTTATAAGCAAATATTGATTTCAAATTTTCATTTATGACCCCTTAACTATGCTCAATTAACAACTTTTTATTATTTATTATTATTCTTATTATGAATTATTTAAATATTATATTATATTCTTGTGCATAGTTGACTTGTACTTTCAGCCCCGTTGCGTCGAGCGTTGAAAGTTGGTTCATGTCTCGGTTCCAGATTTTCGAACGCCTTTTCGTATAATTTAATATCTTGTACTTTGCGTTTTGCGGCTTGTACTTTTGTAATTTTGAGACGTTTCTCATCAATAAATTGAAACCTCTTTGATTG
The DNA here is from genome assembly GCF_046630445.1 of Rutidosis leptorrhynchoides. NCBI lineage: Eukaryota > Viridiplantae > Streptophyta > Magnoliopsida > Asterales > Asteraceae > Rutidosis > Rutidosis leptorrhynchoides. Next base: position 337,484,779 of record NC_092343.1, on the reverse strand, counting down.
TATTTTGTACTTTTGAGCTTTTTGGCCGTTTGCGTCTTCAATTCGTCGAATCTATCTTTTGTCTTCACCTTTTATTATTTAAACGAAAATTACTTGTAAATAGGACAACTGCAACTAAAAGCTTGTCTTTCTTGAGGAATAATGCTATGAAATATATGTTCGTTTTTAGCATTATCAAATACTCCCACACTTGAGCGTTGCTTGTCCTCAAGCAATATAGTATTGAAATACAAGAATCACTTCTTTATTCTTCACACTTTGTACATCAGTGATTTCTATACGGCGGTATAAACAATGGTAGTAACGATGTAGTTTACAGTCCCACATGACTATAAAATTTAGATCCATTAAGGAAATTGGATCTTTATGAAAACATTTGATCTTTTAAAAATAAAATCTAGTTTTTACCCTAGATAAGTTTTCCGGAATAACACTTCACCGGTGTTTGCAAAATATTTTTGTGGGTTTGGTGGGTTTCAGATTTGAAAATTTTAGCTCAAAACTTATGGTTTTGTGTCACCCACTTGCTAACCTTGTATTAGGAAAGCAACACGTCCAGTTTACTTGCTCCGTATATTACCTTTCGATAAACTACCATCCGGTTGTAAAGGAAAGCGTTGAACAAGCAACTGTTGAGGCAATGTCCCCTGACATGCTTTTAATTATGGTCTATAACGTGTCGAACACAATTACTATCCTTGGTAGGAGCAATAGGAAAGCTCACCCTTATAATTTTTCGGTCTGGCATAAGGTCCTGTCTTCGACCATGCTATGCAACCACCGTTCTTACGGTTGACACCCGATCTGGTTCAGGCGACCTAATGAATTCCGTTGAATTCCTAGGATTTTACGTTCAATGGTAATGAACGCATTAAAAATAGGGTTTTCAGAAAACAAATCGGTTTGTAATTTTGATCAAAATATTTTCTCGTTCAAGCTCGAGTTTAGATATCATTGAATTCCATGAGTTTGTAATTCTCAATCTTTAAGGTCAATCTCAAGGATTGAGTAATATCAGTCTTAAAAGCTGATTTTTAATCTTTAAGGAGATTATCCTTTCTGGGGGTCTGATTCATTAGTCTTATCAAGCTAATTTGCACGGCGTCCTCCATATTTTACAAGATAAATCCTTCTCATGGCTAGGATAAATCTGACCACTTGGCGACCCTGTTTTATGCTGAGGTCCGTGGATTTCCTGCTGATTTTAGAGATGACTTTTCTAGATTTTTCGTCAACCTACAGCTGGTCTGGACGACAACTTCATGACCTAAATCAAGAAGCACGTTTCTTTTTTGGAAGACTTTACTTCCTTTTAATGATGGAATTGATTCATCGTGTAGATCCATCTTTCTTTCAAATATATTATAATAAATCGGGTAAAACTGTTTAGATTATTCCAAAGCAAAAGTATCTTAAATTATTTGTTACAAAAATATGTTACATATGTTTAAAATAACTTGGTAAATTTTCTCACACTTGGCTTTTATTTTCTTTTATTTGCCTTTTTGTTCTCCTCTATTCCATTCTTAAATGAATTCTAACATTTTGGTTTGTTTCTCAATTTATGTCCTTTCCTAGGTAACAATAATTTAGGTGTTAACACTTAGTTTTATCGTTCATAAATATGTATAAACATGATTTTAAATTCATTTAATTGGAAATTTTGAAAATTTTACTAGAATTGGGTAGTCAGTATATAAGACTAGGGCTGTTCTTTATTATCAGAGAGCACTAGATTCTAATACAACTACTGCTTTACTAATATTTTTAATGGTAACCAAGTATTTAAAGTAAAAATTTTAAAAATCCGAAAGAATTTAACCCCTTCCTACACTTAAGATCTTGCAATGCCCTCATTTGCAAGAAATCAGTAACAATTTAAATTATTGAGGGTGATTAGCGTAGAAATGATTAAATTTTACCAAAGTTTCCAAACATATTGACTTTTTTTTATATATATAAAAAGGTTATAATTTCTAAAACATATATTAATAAAATTTTAAAAATTTGTTTTTTTAGCAGCGAGGGCGTTTCGGATCGTTGTCCTAGTCCGTCCCTCGACAAAATTTTAAAATTCGTCAATTCAAAACGTGATTTTTAAAAGTAAAGATTTTCTTTTTTGGGTTTTTTAATGTTTTTGGCATACTTTAATTCAATAAGATTAAAAATAATGATAATAAAAGTTCTCGCCCCTCCCTCGGGTAAAGCAATTTCGGCTCAACGACCTAGTCTTCAACTTACGACGAATTTTTTAAAAATCATATTTTTAACTTAATGAGATAAAGTAAATTTTTGTTTTTAAATTCACACCAAACTTAAATTTAAAATGAATAAAATTAAAAATTCATATTTTAAAAATTAAAAATTCACACCAAACTTATATTATATTTTTGTTTTCATACAAACTTATATTTAAAATATTAATTTTTCAAATATTGACAAACTTAAATATATTGATTTTACAAAGTGCACCATATTAATTTAATATTTATATATTAATTTTAAAAACATGGTAAAAAAATAAAATTAAAAATCTTTTTTGGCTTTTATCCCACTTTAATCAATCAAATATTATCAAAAATATACGCCCCTCTTTTCGGTAAAGTAATTTCGGTTCCATGACCTAATTTAACTCATGACGAATTTTTGAAATATTTTGAGTTGATTGATTAAAGATATTTATACCTTAAGAATAAACGTTAAATTTCGCAGTGATGTAATAAATTTTTGAATGATATCAATAATTTCGGTCGCCAAACCTAATTTTATTCAATACCAATTTAATACTTTATAGCGAACAAATTAGCGTTTATTATCAAAAGGTTAAAAAAAATAAAAAAAAAATAAAAAACCTGTACAGACCTACCTGTGAGATAGTGTTCTTAGTTATATGATCTATCTCATTCATAAGATAGTCGGCTTAATTGATTTTCCATAGCTACATAGGCGTAACCTCGAGCATTCAGCGTTTTTTCTTCTAAACATATGAACGGTCCGTCTCTGCATAAAGTAACAAATTCGGTATTTGAATAGGTTTGATTATTTGAACATTTACCTCCATGTGACCATTTTTCGCATTTGTGACATCTTTCAAGGTGTCGTGCTCTTCTTTTCGCTGCGGATTTTGATTTTCCTTTACCAAATTGTAACTTATTGTCTTCGTTTCTGGATTCTTTTCTTACTCCGTCCAATTTTTCTCTGATTAATGATACTATTTCACTTGGAAGGACGTCATTATTACGTTCTTTGATCAAAGCGTGTAGCATTAGACCATGGTTTAGTTCACAGGAAGTCTTCATTTCGTAAAAACCTAAAAAAAATAAAAATTCAGAATGGGGGGAGAAGACTAGTTCTTTAGGGTCTGCTAGGGAAAGACCATTCAGGTTCCATTTTCGAGAACTACACGAAAAAAGATAATCTAACTCTAACAGAAATACATATTATCCTTTAAAGACTTGATTCTCCCCACACTTAGTTAGCTGTGGTATCGAAATTGTGATTAACTTCGTTGTCGACTTCCATCGGACTATCTATGTAGTGTTTAACTCTGTGACCATTAACCTTAAATTCAATCCCATTTGAATTTATTAATTCTATCGTTCTGTATGGAAAAACTCTTTTGACTATGAATGGTCCAGACCATCTTGATTTCAATTTTCCAGGAAATAGCTTGAATCGTGAATTCAAAAGAAGAACTCTGTCTCCTTCTTTGAATTCTTTTGAACTTCTGATTCTTTTATCATGCCATTTCTTCGTTCTTTCTTTATAGATTAACGAATTTTCGTATGCTTCATGTCTTAATTCTTCTAATTCGTTTAATTGACTTAACCGTAGACATCCAGCTTCATGTAAATAAAGATTACATGTCTTCAAATCCCAAAATGCTTTGTGTTCAATTTCTACTGGAAGATGACATGCTTTTCCGTAAACGAGTCTAAAAGGTGTGGTTTCAATTGGAGTTTTGTAGGCTGTTCTAAAAGCCCAGAGTGCATCCTCCAACTTAATGGACCATTCCTTCGGATTTGATCCTACGGTTTTCTCTAGAATACGTTTTAAAGCTCGGTTGGTATTTTCAACTTGTCCACTTGTTTGTGGATGATAAGCAGTGGAGATTTTATGAGTTACTCCATATCTTTTAAGAACTTTCTCAAGTTGATTATTACAGAAATGAGTTCCCCGATCACTTATTAAAGCTTTCGGTGTTCCAAACCTTGCAAAAAGACGTTTTAAAAAGTTGACTACAACTCGTGCATCGTTAGTTGGGAGAGCTTGTGCTTCCACCCATTTAGATACATAATCAATGGCTACGAGAATATAGAGATTATTATGAGATTTTGGAAATGGACCCATAAAGTCAATACCCCAAATGTCAAATACTTCACATACTTGAATGACATTTTTTGGCATTTCATCACGTTGACTTATTTTTACGGCTCTTTGACAAGCATCACAGGATTTGCAAAGAAGGTGTGCGTCTTTGTAAATTGTAGGCCAATAGAATCCAGCATCATAAACTTTTCTTGCTGTTAGTTGAGGCCCATAATGCCCTCCTGTTGGTCCTGTGTGACAATGGTTTAAAATTTTACTAGCTTCATCTCCGAATACACATCGGCGTATTATTCCATCGGGACAACTTTTAAACAAATGTGGATCTTCCCAGAAATAGTGTTTTATATCACTGAAGAATTTCTTTCATTTTTGGTATGACAATCCTTTTTCAAGGAATCCACAAACTAAGTAGTTTGCATAGTCTGCAAACCATGGGATTTCATTATAATCTATCTTCAATAGATATTCATCAGGAAAGTTGTCTTGTATGGCCGATTCATTTAGAACTTCTAATTCGGGATTTTCAAGACGAGAAAGATGATCAGCGACGAGATTTTCTGCTCCTCTTTTATCTCGGATTTCAATATCAAACTCTTGTAAGAGTAAGATCCAACGGATTAATCTTGGTTTGGCATCTTGTTTCGAAAATAGGTATCTAAGAGCAGAATGGTCGGTATAGACCACCGTTTTTGCTAGAACGAGATATGAACGAAATTTGTCAAAAGCAAAGACAACAGCAAGGAGTTCTTTTTCAGTAGTTGTGTAATTCGTTTGTGCTCCTTGTAACGTCTTACTAGCATAATATATAGGTTGAAATCATTTTTCAATCCTTTGTCCTAAAACGGCTCCCATTGCAAAATCACTTGCATCGCACATTAGTTCGAACGGTAGATTCCAATTTGAAGTTATCATAATCGGCGCATTAGTAAGTTTCTCTTTAAGAATATTAAAATATTTGATGCATTCATCTGAAAAGATGAATGGAGCATCCTTTTCTAGGAGTTTATTCATAGGAGTGGCAATTTTAGAAAAATCTTTTATGAAACGTCGGTAAAAACCGGCATGCCCTAGAAAACTCCTAACTCCTCTAACATTGGTGGGATGTGGAAGTTTAGCAATTACATCTACTTTAGCTCTATCCACTTCAATTCCTTCCTTTGAAATTTTATGACCAAGAACGATGCCTTCTTTAACCATGAAATGGCATTTCTCCCAATTAAGTACTAGATTTGACTGTTCGCATCTAATAAGCATTCGTTCAAGATTAGCTAGACATGATTCAAATGTATCACCGAAGACTGAAAAGTCATCCATGAAAACTTCCATGCATTCTTCTATCATGTCGTGAAAAATCGCCATCATGCACCTTTGAAAGATTGCAGGGGCGTTGCAAAGTCCAGATGGCATGCATTTGTAAGCTAAAGTACCAAAAGGGCACGTGAACGTGGTTTTCTCTTGATCTTCGGGTGTTATTGGAATTTGAAAATATCCGGAAAAACCATCTAGAAAACAATAGTAACTATTTTCGGCTAATCTTTCCAACATTTGATCAATGAAAGGTAAGGGAAAGTGATCTTTTCTGGTGGCGTCATTTAATTTTCTATAATCAATACATACACGCCATCCTGTTACAGTCCTAGTAGGAATAAGCTCATTTTTCTCATTTGTAATGACAGTCATGCCCCCCTTCTTAGGCACGCATTGAACTGGGCTTACCCATGGACTATCAGAAATTGGATAAATTAAACCTGCATCTAGCAGTTTAATAATTTCTTTTTTTGCTACATCTTGCATATTCGGATTTAGTCTTCGTTGGCGTTGCACATACGTTTTATGACCTTCTTCCATAAGGATTTTATGTGTGCAATACGAAGGACTTATTCCTTTAATATCATGAATCTTCCATGCAATGGCTGGTTTATGAGCTTTCAACACAGAAATGAGTTGTGATTTCTCATTTTTAGTAAGAGAAGACGATATTATTACAGGTAATTCAGATTCACCATGTAAATAAGCGTATTCTAAATGGTTTGGAAGTGGATTTAACTCTACTGTCGGTGGTTCTTCTATCGATGATTTATATCGATATCTGTCTTCTTCTTTTAGCATTTGAATTTCTTCTGTTGTTGGTTCATATCCATTAGCTATTAGTGTAGCTAACATTTCAGCTTCATCAATTGGTTCATTACCTTCTCCTAAAGAACATTCTCCTGTTCTTTGTAATTCTGAAAATTCTTCTAACAATTCTGCATGCGAATCTATAGTTTGAATATAATAACATGTATCATCTGCAGATTACGGTTGTTGCATTGCTCTATCAACTGAAAAGGTAACACTCTCGTCCTCTATACTTAGGGTCAATTTCTTACCGAACACGTCTATCATTGCTTTAGCCGTGTTGAAGAATGGTCTTCCTAATATGAGAGGAACTTGAGAATCTTCTTTCATGTCCAGAACAACAAAATCTACTGGAAATACTAAAGTACCAACTTTAACTAGCATGTTCTCCATTATCCCTCTAGGATATTTTATTGATCGATCGGCTAGCTGTATGCTTATTCTTGTTGGTTTCAATTCTCCAAGGTCTAGTTTAGCGTATAATGAATATGGCATTAAATTTATACTAGCACCTAAGTCTGCTAATGCTTCTATTGAACTAAGACTACCCAGAAAACATGGAATTGTGAAACTTCCTGGATCAGATAATTTTTCTGGTATCTTATTCAACAGCACTGCTGAACAATTAGCATTCATAGTAACAGCCGAGAGTTCTTCCATTTTCTTTCTATTCGTGATCAGATCTTTCAAGAATTTAGCATATCTAGGCATTCCTGAAATCATATCAATGAAAGGAAGATTGACATTTATTTGTTTAAACATATCCAAGAATTTGGATTGCTCGGCTTCAAGTTTCTCTTTCTTCATTTTACTCGGGTAAGAAAGTGGTGGTTGGTATGGTTTAACATAAGGTTTAGCCTTAACTGTGTTATTTTCATTAACCTTTTCAACTACCGATTCTTTTTTCTTATCTTGTTCAGATTGTGGTTCTTGTGAAGTAGGAATAGTTTCATCAGAAGTTACAGGTATTTCAGGTGGTTTAAGTGTTGTACCACTTCTTGTGGTAATGGCTTTAGCTGTTTCATTCCGGGGATTAGCATTTGTATCACTAGGTAAACTTCCTGGTTTTCTTTCACCTATTAACCTTGCTAGGTTACTTACTTCTTGTTCTAAATTTTGAATAGAAGCTTGTTGATTTCTAAATGCTTGAGCATTTTGTTCATTAGTTTGTTTTTGAGATGTGAAAAACTGCGTTTGAGTTTCAACTAGCTTCGTCATCATATCTTCTAAATTCGACTTTTTATCATCGGTTTGTGGTGGTTTGTTTTGAAAATTAGGTCTTTGCTGATTGTAAGTATTATTGGATACGTGTTGATTGCTAGGACCTTGTTGGTTGTTGTATGGAATATTTCGATTATAATTCTGGTTTTAATTGTAGATCGGTCTTGGCGGTTGATAATTATTCTGATAATTATTTCCAGGCCTTTGGTTTAGATATGAAACATTCTCTCTTTGTTCCATTGTTAGTTCAATACTGAGACAATCTTTTGTCAAATGTGGTCCTCCACACTGCTCACAACTAATTCGTATTGAGTGTATATCCTTAGTCATCTTTTCCATTCGTCTCTCGACAACATCTATCTTTGCGGAAATGGAATCTAAGTCATGGCTAGAATCGGCTCTAGCTGCTTTAGATGATCTAACGATATCTTTTTCTTGGTGCCACTCATGTGAGTGGGAAGCAGTGTTATCAATAATTTTATAAGCATCAGTTTCGGTTTTCTTCATAATGGAACCACCAGCTGCAATATCTATGTCTTTCCTTGTAGTGATGTCGCATCCTTGGTAGAATATTTGTACTATTTGACAGGTGTCTAAACCATGTTGCGGACATCCTCTTAATAACTTTCCAAATCTTGTCCACGCCTCATATAGAGTTTCATTTGGCTTCTGTGTGAACGTAACAATTTCTCCTTGAAGTCTTACGGCTTTAGATGCCGGAAAGAATTGTTTAAGAAATTTTTCAACTGAAACGTCCCATGTATTAATCGCCCCTTCGGGTAACGATTCCAACCAATCTTTGGCTTCTCCCTTTAAAGTCCAGGGAAATAACATGAGATATATCTGTTCATCTTCAACTTCTCTTATTTTAAATAGTGTGCAGATCCTATTAAAGGTACGAAGATGTTTGTTTGGATCTTCCTTCGGCGCACCACTAAATTGGCATTGATTAGTCACCATGTGTAGAATTTGTCCTTTGATTTCATAATCTGGCGCATTAATGTCAGGATGAGTAATTGCGTGACCTTGGCCAGTACGTTTAGCTCTCATTCGGTCTTCCATACTTAAAGGTTCCAGATTCTCCATAATTGAATTTGTTGAATCGGTATCACTAGAGGATTCTGATTTAATGGTTCGTTCCTCAACAATCTCTGTTTGAATGATTGGTGGTTTCGGAGGAAAATTTAATGGTTCAGGATCTATGAATCGTCCCTGAATATTCTCCGGATTCTCAATTATGAGGTCGGGTTCAAAAAATGGATTATCGGAAATTTGAACTGGAGTACTTGGTCGACTGGATGACGATTCTAAAGGAAAATCAACGGCGGTAATATTTGTTAAATGTCTTGATCTAGTTACAGGTGGTGAACGTACAAAAGGTGGTGAACGTCTTGCTCGGTGCATTTACTGAATATCCTATTAGTTTTTAAAAGGAAAGAAAAATTATATAAGTTATCCAATTAATAGACTTTTCTGATTTTGCCCACGTTTCGAATAGCCAAAAGATGCAGCAGAGGGGCAGGATTCGTTTGGTCTCAATATAATTGAGGACTGTTTGGCTCCAATAACCCGGTCCACGTACAAATCCAACTATTACTACGAACCAGAAAATTTTGATGTCTATCAATTTAACCACTTAAAATAAATTTTCGTAATTTTAAGAAGTATAGATAAGAAGTAGAAAAAAAATCTATGTCCTAAAACTAGAATAGCGAGAAATAAGAAAGAAAAAGAGCGCGTCGAAAAAGGTCGAAAAAGAAAAAGGCGTCGAAAAATAAGAAAGAAAAAGAGTGACTTATAAAATTTTAAAACACTCGACTAACCCAACCTTATTATTATCACTAACTTAAAATTTAAATTGCAAATTGAGATTACTAATTGGAGTGATAATTGATACATAGGTAAAAGGCGTCGAAAAATAAAAATAAGAAAGTAGCGCGTTGAAACTTAAAAAGGAACTAAAAACTAAGAATTAAAAGTTGCGTCTAAAAATATTAAGGCTTAAAAGTAAAACTATATTCCAAATGGCAATAACTTAAAAAGGTACTAAAACTTAGATAGGCGTCGCAAAATTCTAAAGCACCTAGATCTTAGTCAAAAGAAAAAGCGCTTAAAGGATTTTACGGCAAAGCCTAAAAATCTAGAAGTAAAAAAAAAAATAACTATGGCAAAAACAAACTTAATACTAAAATTTGCGACTATAGTCTAAAAATCTAAAGGTAATAAAACTAAAAATAATTTTTTTTTTTTAATATGAAAACGTTTTGTTTAAACAAGCCAAACCCAAATACTTGCTACTTGAATTATTACTGTTAATGTGTCATTTGATAATCACCAAACAACAACTTCAAACCGAAACCACACATCAAATTATTTTAGCCATGATATTTTACTTTCAATTGGGTCATGGAAATTAAATTAATAATAGTGATTGATTAGTTTATGCTTGTGGGACAAACTCTAAATCATAATCAACCCACTTTAGCAAATTGATTAAAGAACTCCATGATATACGGAGTAGTGTGATACTAAACAAATAAGTGGGGGACAAAATAAGATGTCATAACCAACCAACATGGGTAGTAAATATTGACATTCGTTATTTTATTTTTTTAGTGTCGAACAAAACCCCAAAAGTGGGGGACCCACCTACGTTGCCAATAGCCTCAAGGTTGCTATCCTCCAAAAACTTACCCTTTTTTTTCTCAGATAATACAATTGTACTTATATTAATTATTAAACAAGCTACAATAACAACTACACTAAATAATTGCTTCAATAGTTTGTTCTAAATACTTACGTAATTGTTCTAACTAAATAATTGATCAACAACTAACACTAAATAATTGTTCTATATAGTCGTGACATACCAAATAACTATTATTAGAGAATCTATTAGCATTAATTTTTTTTTACAAATATAAATTAAAAATATAAAGCGCTCCCCGGCAGCGGCGCCAAAAATACTTGATGTTATGCGAGGTGTATATAAAATAGCTTATATTTTACAAGGAAATACTATTAAATATGATACAATTTTACACAAGATATTTATTTATTTATAGAATGGATATACTTAAACCTTGCTACAACACTTATAGGCAGTGTACCTAATCGTACAGTAGTGTAGTTTTTAGTAAGTCCGGTTCGTTCCACAGGGAATCTTTTTCACAAAGCTTAACGCTATATTAGTTTAAATTTATAAAAATACAAATATATATATAAGTAATATTATTATTATAAAGGGGAATTTTTACCTTTTAATGACCGGTTTGTCGATTTTAAAAACTTTAGTCGCAGTTAAAACTAAATGTAAAATATTAAAAATAAATAAAAAGACTTAATTTAAAGCGTAAAGTAAATAACAATAATGAAATTGCGATAAATAAAAGTGCGATAGTTAAAAAGTACGATAATTAAAAGTGCAATTAAATACAATAACAATAAATAAAAGTGCGATAATTAGAAGTGCAATTAAATATAAAATAAAGGAAATTAAATATGAAATAAAAGAATTATGCTTATTTAAACTTCCGTAATCATGATGTTTGACGTGTTGATTTTAGTTTTATGCCCATGGGTTAATTGTCCTTTGTCCTGGATTATTTAATATGTCCGTCTGGTTTTTGTCCATAACAGTCCATCAGTCATAAATATAAAGTGCGAGTGTTCTCGTCAAATTATCCTTATATCCGAAGTCAAATATTCCAACTAATTGGGGACTTAAACTGTAACAAGATTTTAATACTTTGTTTAATAATTACACTAGGATGTCGACTGAGTGTAACCCAAGGTTTTAATACTTTGTTATCAATTATGCCAAGTGTCCTTGTACATAATTTCACCCCTGTTTTAATAATTCTAGTGGCTATTAATCCATTCCCGTGTCCGGTTAATTGAACGATTATTCATACATATAAATACCCCGCCCATCGTGTCCGATTGAGTGTATATGGTTATTTATAGGGACGCCCAATTGTAAGTCTTTATATTAACATTAACAAACTATCATTTAGTTAAACAAATATAAAGCCCATTAATAGCCCATAGTCTAATTTTCACAGGTGTCGTTCTTTTGTCCAAACTCCAATTATGGTACAAAGCCCAATTACCCAATTTTAATATTTAGTCCAACATCATGATTACTTCGGATTAAATAAGCATAATAATAACTTAGCTACGAGACATTAATGTAAAAAGGTTGAACATAACTTACAATGATTAAAAATAGCGTAGCGTTACACGGACAGAATTTCGACTTACACCCTTACAACATTCGCTAACATACCCTTATTATTAGAATTAAAATTAAAATTAAAATTAAAATATAAATATATATACTACGTATGAATGAGGAGAAGAAAAGGTGTGTTTTGAAAGACTCCGAATGCCTTTCTTTTATAGGCAAATATTGATTTCAAATTTTCATTTATGACCCCTTAACTATGCTCAATTAATAGCTTTTTATTATTTATTATTATTCTTATTATGAATTATTTAAATATTATATTATATTCTTGTGCATAGTTGACTTGTACTTTCAGCCCCGTTGCGTCGAGCGTTGAAAGTTGGTTCATGTCTCGGTTCCGGATTTTCGAACGCCTTTTCGTATAATTTAATATCTTGTACTTTGCGTTTTGCGGCTTGTACTTTTGTAATTTTGAGACGTTTCTCATCAATAAATTGAAACCTCTTTGATTGTATTTTGTACTTTTGAGCTTTTTGGCCGTTTGCGTCTTCAATTTGTCGAATATGTCTTTTGTCTTCACCTTTTATTATTTAAACGAAAATTACTTGTAAATAGGACAACTGCAACTAAAAGCTTGTCTTTCTTGAGGAATAATGCTATAAAATATATGTTCGTTTTTAGCATTATCAGCTATCATCACTATCATCATCATCCTTATTTCCCTTCGTTCTTGGCTTTGTAAAAACAGAAAAAAAAAACTGCAATTGCAGTCGATTGATGAAGGTACCATACAAGTGGTGATATGGCCCAATGATATAGAAGATCCCACGGCCCAAGAAATAAATACATGGCCCAAACAATACAACAAATTTTTGGTCCACTAACTAAATTTACAGTCCAAACGATTTACATAATACCCTAACGATGTGTTTTCTTTTCTTGCAAATTGAGTGGCTCGACAGAAACAAAAGGGGGTGGGGTTAAGATATTGGAAGTGGGGTTTTCTTGTTATGGTGTTGTCGGCCAGTAAGAAAAAGAAACATGCACTAGCGTTCAATCCATCTTCATTAACATTCATCTTCTTCACCTTAATCGAATAGAAACAGAAACAAAATTGCAACAGTGACAGTTTGTGATGGTTTATAACAGAAAAATAGAACGTTTCAGCGGTTACAGTAGCTTCGTTGATTTGAAACAAAAAAACAGTTTTGAGAGAGAGAGCATGAGAGAGAAGGATAGAAAAGTGGTGGTTCATGTTGTTGGTTGTTTGAATCGATATAATAGGCGTGGTAGTAGCAGCAGTAGCAGGAACGATGGGTTAGTCATGGGGGTGATTGATGGCGGTTGTGGTTGAGGAGAATGGTGGTTCAAGATGGTTGTAGATATTTTGAGGTGATGAGATGGGTTTCATGACTTCAACAAGGAAAAAAGAAGAAAAGTAGAGAGGGAGAGAGATGATTGTTTATGGTGGTGGTGGGTGTGGGCTACCGAGATAGCAGAAAGTAACGGGGTGGTTGTGGTTCAAATCCAAAAATAAACACAGCAACAATGGTTCAAATGGGCTCGTTGTTGTGGTGATCGGTGGTGATGGAAGTCGAGGGTTTGTGACATACGGTGGTGGTGACTATGAGGTTCGTTATGGGTCGTTAGTGATACAGAGAAAAAAAATGTAGCAAAGTAGTGATGAGGTGATGTTTGTTTTAGTTGCAAAAACAGAAATATAGTAGTAGTAAATGACAAGTATTGGTTGATCGTGGTGATTTTTGGTTTACCTGTATAGAAACATAAAAACGATTTAAAGATGATGAAGGTTATGTGTTTTGTTGTATCATGTATATGTATATATACAATACATGTGGTCTATAATGTGAGAAGAAACAAAAGAAATTCACGGGTTAATTGATGACAAAACTTTCAAAAGTAGAAAGTGACTAGAAACTAATTTTGTTATATGTATATATATATATATATATATATATATATATATATATATATATATATATATATATATATATATATATATATATATATATATATATTTAGATATTAGATGTAGGTTATAATAAAATAATGAATATAATAATAAAATCTGAAACTAATATCTTGTTCAGTAAAGCCATCAAGGGTTTGTCCAAAATCAGTCGACGTTTACATTTTAGGGATATTATACCGTGTCCATTGCTAAACAGTTACGGATAAAAATGTTCTTAAAAATTCCAAATTTTTAGATTAAATATATTTAATTATTTCACTCATTAACTGTTTGAAACCTGATCAAAAAGGTTCGATAATTATTTATTTTCTGTTCCAATTTATATGTACGGAGTACTAATATTTAAACCTAAAAAGGTAAAAATATTTTTTAACAAATCTAACATCTTCGTAATTGATTTACAGTTCAACTTTTATTTTAGTCCTTTATGAACATGTAATATTTCTATATTAAAACTAACGAAACGTCAACCGAGTGTACTGACGTTTACTAATTAGGCTCAAAATCATTTATTTTCAATATACACATTCTATATATATATATCCAATCTTAATTAACAAGTTTAAGTAGATAAATATATTAATTATATTCTTTTAAACAACTAAATATAATATTATATATTTATAAGTAATATATATATATATATATATATATATATATATATATATATATATATATATATATATAAATATCTATCTATATATTTAATAACATAATTGTTTTTATTACATGGCATAACATTTTACATATTTATTTCCTACAATTAAATCATATAATATTTCAAATTATTATCATATATATATATTTAAAATATATATGTATCTATTTACAAATAGTTGTTCGTGAATCGTCGGGAACAGTCGGAGGTCAATTGAATATATGTAACAGTTCAAAATTTTTGGAACACAACCTAACAGACTATGCTTATCGTGTTTAAATTACAATATCGTATCGAGAGTTTGATTTAAAATTAGTCAAAATTTTCCGGGTCGTCACATAAATGCATGTATTAAATGCGTTCCTAGTATCACTAGCTTCAATTTGATGTGTAGGTTGCTTGAGATAACTCCATAAACTTGATTAGTGATTTTGGTGAATTTGGGTTAGGGTTTGATAAGCTTGAAATGAATATTTGATGCATTGAATGCCATGAATTATTGTTAGTAAGTAGTTAGTTGTATTGTATGCTCGATTACCTACAAAACGGCGTGTTGTATGTATGCATTAAATGCCCGAATCATAAATGTGCACTTATCAAATTTGAGTATTAAATGTGTGCATTGATTGATCATTTGATTTAAAAAGTCGGTTATTGCAAATAATGTTTTCGGTTGGTGAAATGTGCTTAGTTGTCTTCCTTGTCAAAAGATGTTTCCAACGATATAAAATGCGAGTCATAAGTATTTACGGTTTGTGATTTGTGTTCGATCGAAGTTCGGAAAAAGACTTGAATAATTGAAACTGACCAGGTACCAGCACCCGTTAAATGCCGCGGCGCGGCAGCCTTGGGTCGCGGCGCGACCTAAGGCGTCTTCAGGTTCTAACCTACATGTCAATAATATGAAAAATGTTTGGCACCCTATGGACCTCCGATTCACATGAGACTTGTTCTAACATGTTTATATATGAATAATTAGCACAGAAAAATAGTTCGGGACTCGACCCGAATGTGTTGACTTTTTCATTTACTTTGACCGACCAAAGTTTGACTTTTTGTCAAACTTAACCAAATGCTTATGCAATCTTCCTAACTTGTTTCTATACTTGTATCTTGCATGAAACTTGACAATTTGATTCACATGCTACATAATCGAGTCATAACGAGCCATAGGACTAATCGAACTTCTTTGATCAAACATGATTATCAATATTGATACAACCTAATTGTTTAGGTCAAGACTAGCATTGTTCTTTGCACACGTTACTTGTCGAAGTACTTATTTACTCTTGTGCTCAAGGTGAGATCATAGTCCCACTTTTACTCTTTTGAACTTACTTTTGGGATGAGAAAACATGAACGTTATCTTTTAACTAAGTGAACACAAGTACAAGAAAACAAACATTCTACATACGAGTTTAGAACAAAATCCTCAATTCGATTATCATTAGTTACACTTGCAGGGTGTAAGTGTAGGCGTGAACTTATGTTGTATGGCCATATGGGTTTGACAAACCCTCATCTCGGACGATTCGCTACCGTCCGCACTACTATGATGGGGTGCAACGGACGGAATGTTAAGCCTTGATAATTGGGTGCTCATGAATATTAACTTTTAGAATGTATTACTATTTATCAATGATGCAAATCTTGTGGTTCGACTTACTTTTACACACTTACTTACTTAAACCTATGATTTCACCAACGTTTTCGTTGACAGATTTCTATGTTTTTCTCAGGTCCTTGAACATTAGGTGATACATGCTTCCGCACTTTCTTTTTGATACTTGCTTTGGATGTTGAGTATACTTGCATATATGGAGCATCTTTTGACTACTTTAAACTGTGTTGTACGTGTTTCATTTGTACTTTAAACATTGTTATGTATTAGTTATGGAAACTACTTTTGTAAACTTTGAAACATCCACACTTATGAAATGAATGCGACATATTTTCGGTCAAACTTTGTCTTAAAGACTTATGACCATGTAATGGGACCTACGTAGATGGCACCGTCAAATATGATTTGTTCGGGTCACTACAGATGGTATCAGAGCATTGGTTGTAGGGATTTAGAGTTCATTGGTGTCAACCCCGAGTCATAGGGTACATTGGTGAGCCTAGACTACAACCGTCATATAGACTTGAAGTAGGAATTACTTGACTACTTGTGCATTATACTCGAACTCTTCTATCATATCTATTCTTATTCTACCTTAATCTCACGTTGACAAATTTGATTTACACGCCACCTTGACTACATGAAGTAATGTCGAATGCACATATGAATTAGGGTAATATAATTTCCGGGATTATATTACGGTGACTCATATGAACGTTCCAACATTATGACATAAAGAATTTAAGGCGATTCAAGGAAAATTTTCTCTCTATCTTTATTCCATATCACGGTTAGTATTATTTAGAATACTAACCAACGGTATTCTTTTATTTTGAAGGAACAATGCCTCCTCGCCGTGTGCCATGCCGTGAAACTCTCGAACAAGCACTACTACGAATGGTGGCCACCGCCGTAGAGGCGGATATGGCCGGTCACTCCACCAACAACAACAACAATAACAACAACCACAACAACAACAACCAAGGGGCCGGTAACTCTAGCGAATGGTGCTCCTACAAAGCTTTTATGGGGTGCAAACCTCACACTTATGATGGAACCGGGGGACTGGTTACTCTAACTCGATGGTTCGAACAAACGGAGGCCGTCTTTAGCATAAGCGGTTGTCGGGACCAAGACAAGGTCAAATACTCCTCTCACACTTTCGCCGGTGTCGCCCTCACTTGGTGGAACACCTATGTTCAATCGGTGGGTACCGATGAACTTCATGCCCTCTCTTGGGCCGATTTAAGGGAAAAGATGATTGTTGAATATTTCCCTCGCGAAGAAACCCGAAAGCTAGAACAAGAGCTAAGAACTTTGAAGGCGGACGGAAACGATCTCAAGGCCTATAACCAACGCTTCGCCGAACTATCCTTGATGTGTCCTAATCTCGTGAACCCCGAATCTCAAAGGGTTGAACTCTATATGGATGGTCTTCCAAAGAGCATCAAACAAGGTGTGATGTCCTCCAAACCCGCTAATCACCAAGCCGCTTTGAACATGGCCCGCCAATTGATTGAAATGGTTGATGAAATCATAGTTCCGACTCCTAAGGACGAGGACAAATCGGGTGGCAATAAAAGGAAATGGGAAGCCACTCCATCAAGCAACTACAACAACAACACCTTCACCAAAAAGCCTTTCACCAACGACGGAAAGAAAGGTTATGCCGGAACTCAACCTTTTTGCAACAAATGTCACAAGCACCACTCGGGTGAATGCGGCAAGCTAATTTGCCACCGGTGCCAAGGAGTTGGTCATAGAGCCAACAATTGCACAAGTGCCACCCCCGTCGCTCGAAAGGGGCCCAATCCTCCAAAAACGGTCTCTTGTTATGAATGTGGCCAAATGGGCCATTATAGAAACGCATGTGAAAGGACCCGTTCATATACATTATAAACGATTCACAATAGTTGATTACATTGCGAGGTATTTGACCTCTATATGATACATTTTACAAACATTGCATTCGTTTTTAAAAGACAATCTTTCTTTACATCGAAAATTGACAGGCATGCATACCATTTCATAATATCCACTATCCAACTATAAATTGATTTAATAATAATCTTTGATGAACTCAATGACTCGAATGCAACGTTCTTCGAAATATGCTATGAAAGACTCCAAGTAATATCTTTAAAATGAGCAAATGTATAGCGGAAGATTTCTTTAACACCTGAGAATAAACATGCTTTAAAGTGTCAACCAAAAGGTTGGTGAGTTCATTAATTTATCATAATCATTTATTTCCATCATTTTAATAGACCACAAGAATTTCATTTCCAGTTCTCATAAATATACGTCCCATGCATAGAGACAAAAATAATCATTCATATGGTGAACACCTGGTAACCGACATTAACTAGATACATATAAGAATATCCCTATCATTCTGGGATCCTCCTTCGGACATGATATAAATTTCGAAGTACTAAAGCATCCGGTACTTTGGATAGGGTTTGTTAGGCCCAATAGATCTATCTTTAGGATTCGCGTCAATTAGGGTGTCTGTTCCCTAATTCTTAGATTACCAGACTTTAATAAAAAGGGGCATATTCGATTTTGATAATTCAACCATAGAATGTAGTTTCAATTACTTGTGTCTATTTCGTCAAACATTTATAAAAGCGCATGTATTCTCAGTCCCAAAAATATAAAGGGTAAAAAGGCAAATGAAACTCACGCATATAAATATTGTAAAACAGTTAATAAAGCATTTGCATGTATTCTCAGCCCAAAAATGTAATGAGTAAAAAAGGGAGTAAATGAAACTCACGCATATAAATATTGTAAAACAGTTAATAAAGCATTTGCATGTATTCTCAGCCCAAAAATGTAATGAGTAAAAAAGGGAGTAAATGAAACTCACCATACTGTATTTCGTAGTAAAAATACATATAACGTCATTGAACAAGTGCAAGGTTGGCCTCGGATTCACGAACCTAAATTAATTATATATATTTATGTGTTGGTCAATATTTGTCTAACAAATTAAGTCAAGTCATAGTGTACCACAATCCTAATGCTCGAGACTAATATGCAAAAGTCAACAAAAGTAAATTTGACTCAAAATAATTTCCAAAAATCTATACATGATTAATATATAGTTTAAATATCGTCGTTTTATATTTTTAAATATTTTTAAAAGATTTATTAGAGTAAATAATATAATCTATTTATTAATAAATAAAATTTTATATTAAATTTATATAATAAAATATACTTTTATATATATTTAAGTAATAAAATTTATAGGGTTCATTTAATATCATAAAGATAATATGATAGGTATTATTAAAGTAAGTTATTACACGTAGTAAAATATGTTTGTATCACATATTTATTTGATAAAATAATATCTATAATGATAGTAAGTAAAAGCTGTATTATTTTGTAATAATAATAATTATTATAAAATATCAATATTTATAATTACTAAGATGACATTATGATAAAACGATAATTTTAATTATGATAACTTTAATATTTACGATAATTTTTAATATTATCTTTAAAATAATAATTCTATTTAAAATAATAATAATACTGATATTTTATAGTAACAATGACATTTCTATTAAAATGATAATTTTTGTTAAAATGATAGTTTTAATACTAATGATACTTTTAATAATAACAGTAATGATAAAAATAATAAGAACGATAATTTTATCTAAATAAATATCTTATAATATTTTAATTTCATCATGAAACTCTTACCCATTATTTCCTAATCGTTTCGTTTAATAGCTTGTAATCGTCTTTTATATCGTGTTCATAATAATGATAATAATAGTAATCAAAATAATTAGGTGTTACAAATATTTGTTTTAATTACACTAATATTAATAATGATAGTTACTATAACATTTTTAACGATAATACTAATAATTATCTTAATGATAATATAGTAATAATAATAATAACAATAACAATGACTATTTTTAAATAATGATATATATATTAATAATGATAATAATAACAATAATACCAATAATAATAATAATAATAATAATTGAATAATAATAATAATAATACTAATACTAATTATAACTTTAACGATAATAACAATAGTAATAAAAAAATAACAATTTTTAATGATAAATTCCTTTTATTGATAAAGATAATAATAATGATAATAATAAGATAAAACTAGAACGACGATAAAAACGACGATAATAATAATAATCATTTTTAATAAAAATATCGAAAATTCAATTGATTATAACTTCTAATCCGTTCATCGAAACCATTCGATATCTAAAGGAAAAGTTCTTAATTTTTTGCTAGCTTTCCAAGGACATGCATATCTTATACCTTATCTCAACCGCAAGTGTAACTAATTCAAGATTCAACCTAACCTGTCTAAGGGCAATATCAAAAGTACAAGCATGCATAATCCTAAATACTCGAGCATTAGTCAGGGATACACTATTAGTATGTAAAAGTTAAATTATGAGTACTCACGAATCAATATTGAGATTCAATATTGCAGGAAAGGTACGTAGACGCAACGGAAATGATAAACACTATATTGACCTCACGAGCATACCCGTGAACCATACTCAATCACCTCCATAGCTATAACCCATACTTTCCTTAATCCTATCCTACTCGAAAAACAATTTCGAAATCACTCGGACAGCACTCCGTCGTAATATTTTATGTATACTAATAATATCTTGAAATAATACGGAGTAAATATATATATGTAAATCAATTGAGAGAGTTTAGAGAAAAATATTTTCAAGTTTCTATGAAATAATGAAACCTATTGAATTCTATTTATAATAGATTTTTGAATTATTAAAGTGAATTATTAAAGTATGAATTATTAAAGTGAATTATTAAAGTATGAATTATTAAAGTGAATTATTAAAGTATGAATTATTAAAGTGAATTATTAAAGTATGAATTATTAAAGTGAATTATTTAAGTATGAATTATTAAAGTGAATTATTAAAGTTAAAGTAAAGTAAAAATAAAGTAAAGGTAAAGTTTAAGTATAGTAAAAGTATAAAACTATGTACGTATAATACGCGTATAAATATATATAATATTAATTTAAATCATTATATATATTTAATAAAATAAAATATGAATATCGTTATCTTTATCATACTAGTTAAGTAATGAGTTGTCAAAAGTGGTTCTAGATATTTATAAAAGTTATATACGTTTTAATAATAAAGTTCTTTTTAAACTGAAAACGTTTTTGTACGTTTGAAACTAAATAGATCAATCGAGTCTTTATGAGATTCAATCTTCCACTATCCTTTGTCTAGTTCTTAATGATTGACAATTTGTTCTTATTTATAAATCACTTTACCATTTTCCGAATATTGTTAAAATAGAAAGATTTCTCAAATCAACGTGGGCCTTTCAACAGAGACTTGTAATCATAATTCAATATATCTGATAATTCAATCATTTAATCTTATCTTCTAATTCCATTGATAAATATTTTGAAACAGATACAATCATATAAAGTATTTAATCTAATATTTTGTTTACGTTTCAAGTTATAACATATATACACATATACATATATAATCATATTCGTTTAATGGTTCGTGAATCGTTGGAACTTGGTCGAGGTTGAATGAATGTATGAACATAGTTTAAAATTCTTGAAATTTAATTTAACAAATATTTCTTATCGTGTCGGAAACATATAAAGATTAAAGTTTAAATTTGGGTGGAAATTTTCGGGTTGTCACAGTACCTACCTGTTAAAGAAATTTCGTCCCGAAATTTGAGTGGAAAGGTGGTGAATGATAATAAGTATGTTTTCATGATGCATACGGGCTGAAAATTAGAGTTTTATTATCAGCGAATAATTTGGATAAACAATCCATTTATATGAAGAGTACGAATGAAGCTAACATAGAAGAGTGAAATGAGTAAGTGTAGATTCATCTTATCATTTGACGTAGATATGATTGATTCCCAGATTTCAAGGGATTTGAAGAAAATCTTCTTAATAAGATTTGACTCTCCGGTAATCAAGGGAATTAGGATCCGCTTTAAATGTGATCGTCCATTTTAATTGTTCTGTCTGAGATTTTCTTATAAATTCACCTCCTTCGTTTCCTTACAACTCACACCTTCTGTTGATGCATTTTATGCAAGTCCCTAGACATCTACCCACGTCCATTGCAGGTACAACAGTTTACAGGCCACCATGATTGCTCGTTATTATACTATCCTTGTTTGTATGTGGTTACAGGAACTGCAGGAATGAGATTTAGATGTTTGACTATGTTAGACTTAGTCAGACGTACGAGTGAAGCCTCACTAGTACGGCTGACAGGCTCATACGCATGGTTGATGCTGAGCTAAGTCACAATTACAACCTAAATGAGAAGACACGAGTGAGTGATCACCCGTACGGCTGATGAAGCCAACTCGTACGTGTGATGAATGAATCGTATAGGTGAGTCAACAGCAGGGGTATATAAAGTCTTATATTCTTCATTTTAGGTTAAGCCTCTCATTTGTTAGACACACTCAGATCTAGTGAGCTCCTCCGATTCTCTCTCAATCCAAATCACCCAGGTGGTGAATAATAGCTCTAGGTGTTGATCTAATCACACTTGATTTAGCTGTGGTTTGACTAAATTAATAAAAAAAAAACTTAACCTATTCACTAGAGGGTTTGATTCACTTATTCCGCCATTGTGTGAGTTAAATCTGTTGATTTCTAAGTTCCTAGTCATGTTTCATCACCTTCTATTCTTTCCCCCTTAACTCATATTTTAAAGTATTCATCAATATGCTCCATCCAGTTCTGATTCTCGATATACTTCTAACTTTCATATCGGTCATTCTTCTTTTTCATCTACCGCCGAAAGAATCTATTTACTTCTACTATACTCTTGGGTTTATAGTGTTTCTAGTTCTCCCGTGTCTTTATATTGCTATATGCATCAATATATATGGTTTATAATTTCTGGTTTATCGTTGGGCTTTATATGTTCCCTTATATTTCAAAGTCTTTGCTTCTGTCTTCTATAATCATTATCATTCACAGTTAATGCTCTCTTTTATTTGCTGCAATTTATACCCCAATTTCTATTTCGGAGTTTTGTCCTTTCATTTCTTCTTCTTGCGATTAAGCACCGCTTGTAATGGTCCAGAATTGACAGATATGAATTTCGGAATGAACATTGTTAATGTTCTAGGAAGGAAATTGTGATGGCACGATCTTGACTTGTCAAATTACTAGAATACCTTGAAAAAGGCCGAATCATCAAGAAATACTTTCTTGATATTTTAGAGGTTAAATAAAATACAAGAGTCGTATAACATGGCACATGATGATGTTATGATCTGTGAATCATCACGTTCCATTTAGAAACTCAGCATGACTTACTGTAATATAATCACGTTGATCAAGTGTCATTATATTATACTAATTCATGCTTCAGTTCCCAACACTACTTCAAAATATTCCTATTTTAATCTTGAATGTTTCAGAATTTAGAAACTAAAATAGTTTCTTTTATGATGTAATACAGATAGCGCGAAGAGGTAAATGATTTCAAATAAGAAAATTTAAGAAAATATCTTCAGAAATATGGAGGATATTTATAATGAAAGATATGATGATATTTTAGAATATATAAGATCAGAGGATGATGAAGAATATTATTCACAAGGGTTTAGAGTCAGGAGTAAGGTATTTGATAATAATTTCAGCAGACACTGAATCATTTGGACTCTTTGAAGGCAGGTTTAGTCTTTGTGATTTGTCCATAGCCTCCTTCATGGTTTGTTTAATCCGTTTTCCAGTTTCAAACCTTCTCTTTTTCTAAGCTTTTCCAACACACTATCCTTTATTATCAAACTTTTGACTGTTAAGGTCGTTTACAGTTTTTGCTGCTTCATCAGCATTTTCCAAACTTCGGAGAACTAGTTCGCAGTTTAGGGTGTTTTTCAGAAACTTCACATTCAAAGTATATAAGTCTAGGAGATAGACGTTATATATACACCTATAACTGTTGGCAGAGACATGCTGCAAGATTTCAAAATACTAATTGCTGATTCTTAGTAATTGGCATGACAATTCTTGTTACAAGATGCGGATGAGTAAATGATGGGGTTTCGATAAATATAATGACTTTTCGGAAAGTCAAAGATCAGTGAAGTTGTTGGTAAGTTTATTTTTAATGTGGTGAGACATAAAAGGTTCTCCGGTAATGATGACGAAAGGGCAACGTCTAAATCAAGGTTATAATAAGACTGTTTCAACTGAAAAGTCGAAGTTGACTTGCTAAAGCTGTGACAAAACTGACTAATTTGAAAAGGAATCGCAAAGTTATTTTTGCTAATAAATGCCAAAGGGTCTGACACGGATACGTGTTAAATTATGACTCTGGTTTCGAGAGCTTTTCAGATGCAAGACTGTGGTTAATATGTGGTTGGATCATCATATCGATTGTTTATTATTTGAAGTGTCTTCAGGAATTTCGAAGGGTTTTGAACACAGATTGTAATCGTTAATATACATATGATGTTCTAACACAGTTTTGAAGTCAAAGTATAGCTTGTGAAAGATGTAAGGATCTAAGAGTGATGATTTCGATCATATCTCGAGTTAAATTCTGAGATATCAAAATCAGAATATGCAATTAAATTTTGAATGAGTATGGTTGTTTTGATTTCTATAAAAGAATATATATTGTTTGAGAAAATAGTGAGTATAGTTGATGATTGCTGAATCAGATTCGAAGAATGTAACATATTAATTGTGAATTTATATATCTCTCGGGTATTACCTACCCGTTAAAAAAATATTTCACAATTAATATTTTATACAAAAGAATTTTTATTACAGTCTTTTTGAATATATATATATATATATATATATATATATATATATATATATATATATGTATATATATATATATATATATGTATATATATATATATATATGTATGTATTTTTTCTTAGATGTAACATCGATTTAATGAGTTAATATTAAATTAAACTCATTTAATTTACGGTTGAAACTAGAATTGAATAATCCCTTAAAGGCTTTAGAGATTACATAAGTATTACTTCAATAATATTGAAATTATGAATCAATACTTCGTTATTTGTTGGGGCATGATGTTGGTGTTCATTAAATTCTTGTGAACTTCGCAAAGTACGAATGATGTTATCTGAAAAGTTTCGAGTACATTGATGACGAAAGTGTAAAATCAACATATATTTGAATAATACACTTGATTTATTATGAATTGGAATTTATTGAATTGAGACAGAGGTTGTAGTTAACGATAGTTAAGTTGCGGACGAAGGACGTGCATTATTGCATATTAGTAATATGAATTAACCGAGTAGTTAAGATTCACACATAATAGCTTAGTACGGAAAGATTTATTATGGTTTAAAGATTTATATATAAGATATACATATAAATCCTTCAGTGGAAATGAGTTAATTCTTCATAACTCGTTGATACAATATACTCGTTGTTGATTCATAATGATGTCCGTGGTGATTCTTGAACTGACGGAGCTTGTGAGGTTATAGGTGCTGCTAATGCTGATGCTGACAACACTGACGATGCTGGTGATGCTGGCGGTACTGTTGATGCTGTTGGTAAAACAAGTCTAGTTTGTAAATCGTGCACCATTCTGGTCAGGATTTCTTTTATCATTTCGGTCCACTCATCTGATTTATGGTTAGATCTAGAATAAGTAATCTCTAAAATTTTAGAGACTACATAATCACCGTAAAATATTTCTCCGATGAAGTCATGAATTAATACTTCATCGTTTGTTGTTGTTGGCCTTCCATGTTATTTACAGGACGTATGACCTTGATACTCGTGGGACAGATTGTGGAGTTGAGGTTTACGACGCTATTGTGGTTGAGGGTGGTAATGGTACTGTTGACGTTGATGTTGGTGATACTGATTATGTTGTTGGTGCTGCTGCTGGTGTTTGTAACCTTTGCACCATATTCTCCAAAGCCACTACCTGAACGCGAAGCTCGTTGACTTCTTCTATTACACCGGGATGATTGTCGGTTCGGACAAGCGGATAAATAAAATCTAGAATTTGATGTAGTATATAATCGTGACGAGATACTCTGGAAATGAGAGAGAAAATAGTGTTTCGGACAGGTTCTCCGGTAAGTGCTTCAGGTTCTTCGTCAAAAGGACAATGTGGTGGATGGAAGGGATCACCTTCTTCTTGTCTCCAATGATTTAGGAGGCTACGAACCCATCCCCAATTCATCCAGAATAGGTGATGACTGATTGGTTGATCCATTCCGGTCACACTGCTTTCGGAGCTTGAGTGGGATTCCATTTCATAATCTGAGAAACTTGAACTAATGACGAATTCCATTTCGTACAATTGAATAAAGGATTTTTCGATATGAAATGATTTTTCGGCTATCGAATGGTATTCTAATTACATAGAATATCTATATATATAGAGAAAAATATTTCGTAGATTACGGAGGAATTTACGGAATATGTCAGACAAAGTTTAAAGTAACAGATACGATAAGATATGATTTAGCAGATACGTTAAGATATGAATTTTGTCTATACACTACTCATGCAATTAATGTAGCAAGACGTGTTTAGACTAATAATGATAAGCAAGTAATTTCCTAAGGATGATAAGCAGATGATTTCCGACTAGAAATGATAAGCAAAACTTTTGACATGTAGACGCGGTCGAAGTCCAGACTCACTAATGCATCCTAACGACTTATCAATTAGACACACTAATGCAGACCTGGTTCACTAAGACCACCGCTCTGATACCAACTGAAAGGACCCGTTCATATACATTATAAACGATTCACAATAGTTGATTACATTGTGAGGTATTTGACCTCTATATGATACATTTTTACAAACATTGCATTCGTTTTTAAAAGACAATCTTTCTTTACATCGAAAATTGACAGGCATGCATACCATTTCATAATATCCACTATCCAACTATAAATTGATTTAATAATAATCTTTGATGAACTCAATGACTCGAATGCAACGTTCTTCGAAATATGCTATGAAAGACTCCAAGTAATATCTTTAAAATGAGCAAATGTACAGCGGAAGATTTCTTTAACACCTGAGAATAAACATGCTTTAAAGTGTCAACCAAAAGGTTAGTGAGTTCATTAGTTTATCATAATCATTTATTTCCATCATTTTAATAGACCACAAGAATTTCATTTCCAGTTCTCATAAATATACGTCCTATGCATAGAGACAAAAATAATCATTCATATGGTGAACACCTGGTAACCGACATTAACTAGATACATATAAGAATATCCCCTATCATTCTGGGATCCTCCTTCGGACATGATATAAATTTTGAAGTACTAAAGCATCCGGTTCTTTGAATGGGGTTTGTTAGGCCCAATAGATCTATCTTTAGGATTCGCGTCAATTAGGGTGTCTGTTCCCTAATTCTTAGATTACCAGACTTTAATAAAAAGGGGCATATTCAATTTTGATAATTCAACCATAGAATGTAGCTTCAATTACTTGTGTCTATTTCGTCAAACATTTATAAAAGCGCATGTATTCTCAGTCCCAAAAATATAAAGGGTAAAAAGGCAAATGAAACTCACGCATATAAATATTGTAAAACAGTTAATAAAGCATTAGCATGTATTCTCAGCCCAAAAATGTAATGAGTAAAAAAGGGAGTAAATGAAACTCACGCATATAAATATTGTAAAACAGTTAATAAAGCATTTGCATGTATTCTCAGCCCAAAAATGTAATGAGTAAAAAAGGGAGTAAATGAAACTCACCATACTGTATTTCGTAGTAAAAATACATATAACGTCATTGAACAAGTGCAAGGTTGGCCTCGGATTCACGAACCTAAATTAATTATATATATTTATGTGTTGGTCAATATTTGTCTAACAAATTAGGTCAAGTCATAGTGTACCACAATCCTAATGCTCGAGACTAATATGCAAAAGTCAACAAAAGTAAATTTGACTCAAAATAATTTCCAAAAATCTATACATGATTAATATATAGTTTAAATATCGTCGTTTTATATTTTTAAATATTTTTAAAAGATTTATTAGAGTAAATAATATAATCTATTTATTAATAAATAAATTTTATATTAAATTTATATAATAAAATATACTTTTATATATATTTAAGTAATAAAATTTATAGGGTTCATTTAATATCATAAAGATAATATGATAGGTATTATTAAAGTAAGTTATTACACGTAGTAAAATAAGTTTGTATCACATATTTATTTGATAAAATAATATCTATAATGATAGTAAGTAAAAGTTGTATTATTTTGTAATAATAATTATTATTATAAAAATATCAATATTTATAATTACTAAGATGACATTATGATAAAACGATAATTCTAATTATGATAACTTTAATATTTACGATAATTTTTAATATTATCTTTAAAATAATAATTCTATTTAAAATAATAATAATACTGATATTTTATAGTAACAATGACATTTCTATTAAAATGATAATTTTTGTTAAAATGATAGTTTTAATACTAACGATACTTTTAATAATAACAGTAATGATAAAAATAATAAGAACGATAATTTTATCTAAATAAATATCTTATAATACTTTAATTTCATCATGAAACTCTTACCCATTATTTCCTAATCGTTTCGTTTAATAGCTTGTAATCGTCTTTTATATCGTGTTCATAATAATGATAATAATAGTAATCAAAATAATTAGGTGTTACAAATATTTGTTTTAATTACACTAATATTAATAATGATAGTTACTATAACATTATTAACGATAATACTAATAATTATCTTAATGATAATATAGTAATAATAATAAAAACAATAACAATGACTATTTTTAAATAATGATATATATATTATTAATGATAATAATAATAATAATACCAATAATAATAATAATAATAATAATAATAATAATAATTGAATAATAATAATAATAATACTAATTATAACTTTAATGATAATAACGATAGTAATAAAAAAAATAACAATTTTTAATGATAAATTCCTTTTATTGATAAAGATAATAATAATGATAATAATAAGATAAAACTAGAACGACGATAAAAACGACGATAATAATAATAATCATTTTTAATAAAAATATCGAAAATTCAATTGATTATAACTTCTAATCCGTTCATCGAAACCATTCGATATCTAAAAGAAAAGTTCTTAATTTTTCGCTAGCTTTCCAAGGACATGCATATCTTATACCTTATCTCAACCGCAAGTGTAACTAATTCAAGATTCATCCTAACCTGTCTAAGGGCAATATCAAAAGTACAAGCATGCATAATCCTAAATACTCGAGCACTAGTCAGGGATACACTATTAGTATGTAAAAGTTAAATTATGAGTACTCACGTATCAATATTGAGATTCAATATTGCAGGAAAGGTACGTAGACGTAACAGAAATGATAAACACTATATTGACCTCACGAGCATACCCGTGAACCATACTCAATCACCTCCATAGCTATAACCCATACTTTCCTTAATCCTATCCTACTCGAAAAACAATTTCGAAATCACTCGGACAGCACCCCGTCGTAATATTTTATGTATACTAATAATATCTTGAAATAATACGGAGTAAATATATATATGTAAATCGATTGAGAGAGTTTAGAGAAAAATATTTTCAAGTTTCTATGAAATAATGAAACCTGTTGAATTCTATTTATAATAGATTTTTAAATTATTAAAGTGAATTATTAAAGTATGAATTATTAAAGTGAATTATTAAAGTATGAATTATTAAAGTGAATTATTAAAGTATGAATTATTAAAGTGAATTATTTAAGTATGAATTATTAAAGTGAATTATTAAAGTTAAAGTAAAGTAAAAATAAAGTAAAGGTAAAGTTTAAGTATAGTAAAAGTATAAAACTATGTACGTATAATACGCGTATAAATATATATAATATTAATTTAAATCATTATATATATTTAATAAAATAAAATATAAATATCGTTATCTTTATCATACTAGTTAAGTAATGAGTTGTCAAAAGTGGTTCTAGATATTTATAAAAGTTATATACGTTTTAATAATAAAGTTCTTTTTAAACTGAAAACGTTTTTGTACGTTTGAAACTAAATAGATCAATCGAGTCTTTATGAGATTCAATCTTCCACTATCCTTTGTCTAGTTCTCAATGATTGACAATTTGTTCTTATTTATAAATCACTTTACCATTTTCCGAATATTGTTAAAATAGAAAGATTTCTCAAATCAACGTGGGCCTTTCAACAGAGACTTGTAATCATAATTCAATATATCTGATAATTCAATCATTTGATCTTATCTTCTAATTCCATTGATAAACATTTTGAAACAGATACAATCATATAAAGTATTTAATCTAATATTTTGTTTACGTTTCAAGTTATAACATATATACACATATACATATATAATCATATTCGTTTAATGGTTCGTGAATCGTTGGAACTTGGTCGAGGTTGAATGAATGTATGAACATAGTTTAAAATTCTTGAAATTTAACTTAACAAATATTGCTTATCGTGTCGGAAACATATAAAGATTAAAGTTTAAATTTGGGTGGAAATTTCCGGGTTGTCACAGCATGCCCGAAGAAGAAAGATAACCCCAATACGCGTGGTCGAGCTTTCAACATCAACACCGAGGAAGCCCGAGATGACAATGAATTAGTCACGGGTATGTTTATTCTCAACAACACTTATGTTACTTGTTTATTCGATTCGGGTGTCGATAAGTGCTTTTTATCCAAGACTTTGATTCATTCTTTTAGCACTCCACCACTCCCACTAGATACCACTTATACCGTTGAAGTGGCCAACGGAAAACTATTGAGTGCCGACACATATTACCGGGGGTGCACATTAAACATTTCGGGTAACGAGTTTGAAATTGACTTGATACCCATGGAACTAGGAAGCTTTGATGTAATAATCGGTATGAATTGGTTAGCCAAAACAAAATCTCACATTCTTTGTGATCTTAACGCAATCCGAATTCCTATCGAGAATGGTGAACCTTTGATTGTTTATGGCGATAAGAGTTGCACCGGACTCAACCTCGTTTCGTGCATTAAAGTTAGAAAACTACTCCGTAAGTCTTATTTTGCGATCCTTGCTCACGTTAAGAAAGTCGAGTCCGATGAGAAGCATATCGATGATGTGCCAATTGTTAGTGACTTTTCCTATGTACCCCGACGAATTACCGGGTCTTCCACCTCATCGACCGGTTAAATTCCAAATCGATCTTATTCCGGGAGCCGCACCCGTAGCACGTGCACCTTATAGACTTGCTCCATCTGAAATGCAAGAATTGCAAAGTCAAATCCAAGAACTACTTGATCGTGGTTTTATCCAACCTAGCCATTCACCTTGGGGCGCTCCGATTTTGTTTGTTAAAAAGAAAGACGGATCCCTACGAATGTGCATTGATCATCGTGAACTAAACAAATTAACAGTTAAGAACCGATATCCTCTTCCTTGCATCGATGACCTCTTTGATCAACTACAAGGGTCTTGTGTATATTCAAAAATCGATCTCCGCTCGGGTTATCATCAATTAAGGGTTAAGGGGGAAGATGTCTCCAAAACCGCTTTCCGAACTCGTTATGGTAGTTATGAATTCCTTGTCATACCATTTTGTCTCACTAACACACCGGCGGTGTTCATGGATCTTATGAACCGCGTGTGCAAACCGTATCTTGACAAATTTGTTATCGTGTTCATCGATGATATTTTGGTTTATTCTAAAAGTGAAGAAGAACACGAGGAACACCTCCGACTTGTGCTTGAACTTTTAAGACAAGAACGACTCTATGCCAAATTCTCCAAGTGTGAATTTTGGTTGAAGGAAGTTCAATTTCTTGGTCATGTTATAAGTGACCAAGGTATTAAAGTCGATCCATCGAAAATCGAAGCCATTAGTAAATGGGAGACTCCTACTACTCCTACTCATATTCATCAATTCTTGGGTCTCGCTGGATACTACCGTAGATTCATCAAGGATTTCTCTTTGGTTGCTCGTCCTCTAACCGCTTTGACTCACAAGGGAAAGAAATTCATTTGGGCGACCGAACATGAATTCGCATTTCAAATTTTGAAAACGAAGCTAACCAACGCTCCTATCTTGTCACTTCCCGAAGGCAACGATGATTTTGTTGTGTATTGCGACGCCTCGAAACATGGTTTTGGGTGTGTGTTGATGCAACGAACGAAAGTCATCTCTTATGCTTCTCGACAACTTAAAATTCATGAACGAAACTACACGACACATGATCTCGAACTCAGAACCGTTGTCTTTGCACTAAAAATGTGGAGACACTATCTTTATGGAACCAAGAGTACTATATTTACCGATCACAAAAGTCTCCAACACATCTTCGATCAAAAGCAACTAAACATGAGACAACGAAGGTAGATTGAAACCTTAAACGATTACGATTGCGAGCTTTGTTACCATCCCGGAAAGGCAAATGTAGTAGCCGATGCCTTAAGTCAAAAAGAAAGAGCGGCGCCACTTCGTGTCTGAGCCTTAAACATCACCATCCACACAAACCTTAATAGCCAAATTCGGGTAGCCCAAGATGAGGCTCTCAAGGATGACAACGTTTCACACGAGCTCTTGAACATTCTCGTCTCTCAATTCGAAGTTAGGGAGACCGGACTTCGATATTTCGCCGAAAGGATTTGGGTGCCTCGATACGGGGACCTACGAAGTCTTATTTTAGATGAAGCCCATAAGTCACGATACTCGATTCACCCCGGTGCTAATAAGATGTACTACGACCTTAAACAACAATATTGGTGGCCGAACATAAAAAGGGACGTAGCTACTTATGTTTCCAAGTGTTTGACATGTTCCAAAGTCAAAGCCGAACACCAAAGACTGTCCGGACTACTTCAACAACCCGAGATCCTGCAATGGAAGTGGGAAAGGATAACGATGGATTTTATCACCAAACTACCAAAAATGACGGGCGGTTATGATACCATTTGGGTTATTGTTGACCGTCTCACCAAATCCACACACTTTCTCGCCATGAAGGAGACCGACAAAATGGAGAAACTTGCACAACTTTACATTAAGGAAATCGTAGCCCGACACGGTGTACCTTTATCGATTATCTCCGACCGAGATGGCCGTTTTGTTTCTAGATTTTGGCGTACCTTGCAAGAAGCGTTGGGAACGCGTTTAGACATGAGCACCGCATATCATCCTCAAACCGATGGGAAAAGCGAACGCACAATTAAAACCTTGGAGGACATGTTACGAGCTTGCGTGGTTGATTTTGGAAAAGCTTGGGACAAGCACTTACCCTTCGCCGAGTTCTCTTATAACAATAGTTATCACGCGAGTATAAAAGCCGCACCTTTTGAAGCATTATATGGCCGAAAGTGTCGCTCTCCTCTTTGTTGGGCCGAGGTAGACGACGTGCAAATCACCGGACCCGAACTCATTCACGAAACCACCGAGAAGATCGTTCAAATTCGAGATAGGCTTCGGACGGCCCGGAGTCGTCAAAAGTGCTACACCGACAAAAGACGCAACGACCTCGAATTTCAAGTCGGTGACCTAGTAATGTTAAAAGTCGCACCTTGAAAAGGTGTAATCCGTTTTGGGAAACGCGGGAAGCTAAATCCGCGGTATATTGGTCCTTTCGAAATCTTGGAGCGTATTGGAACCGTTGCTTATCGTTTAGATCTTCCGCCTCAATTGAACTCCGTTCATCCTACCTTCCATGTATCTAACTTGAAAAAGTGTCTTGCCGAACCCGATATCGTCATCCCTCTCGAGGAACTTACTATTGATGACAAGCTTTATTTTGTGGAGGAACCGGTTGAAATTGTGGACACCT
Source organism: Rutidosis leptorrhynchoides (assembly GCF_046630445.1). Lineage (NCBI taxonomy): Eukaryota > Viridiplantae > Streptophyta > Magnoliopsida > Asterales > Asteraceae > Rutidosis > Rutidosis leptorrhynchoides. The sequence goes on along the minus strand of NC_092343.1, from coordinate 337,450,750 downwards.
CCGTCAGGACATTGAAACAAAGCCGAATTCCGATTGTTAAAGTCTGTTGGAACGCCAAAAGAGGGCCCGAGTTTACTTGGGAAAGGCAAGATCAAATGCAAAGGAAATACCCTCACTTGTTCCCGGTTCCGGAAACGCAAGATCCCGAGGAAGAAACAACGACTACTACGCCTACTTAAATTTTGGGACGAAATTTCTTTTAAGGAGTAGGTAATGTAACATCCCGCCTTTTTCCGTTAATATTTCCTTTTAACTATTTTAAACTCCGTTATATGTTTATAACATCTCCCGTTAATACGCGTTTTAAATTATCTTGTTTAGGTAATTTTACGCACCCGCAACCGAACTCGAGGGACTAGTTTCGCCAAAATGCCAAAGAGGTGACTAGCTTTTGACTAGTCAACCCACCTCCCATCTTTTTCATTTCATTTTCCATTTTCATTTCATACTTTCCAATTTTCTCTCATTTCTCCATTTTGAAGATTCATCATCTAAATCAAATCGGTCAAGCTTCAATCCAAACAAATTACATATTTGGAATCCTTGCAACTTCCTCTTCGATTCCATACCGATTTCATTACATTTGGGTAACTTTCTAAAATCACTAGATTTTGTGTTCTTGATATTTTGAACTTATAAAGTTGTTAATTAGTGTCTATGGCTCAAGTCTAACATGAATATATGATTTATATGCTCGATTTTGTTATTTGAAGTAACTAGCTTGAGTATGAACTTTGGTGTGTTTAATTTGGTGATTTGGTTGTTTGAATGTTGTTAAATGTTATAAATGCATGTATTAAACGCGTTCCTAGTATCACTAGCTTCAATTTGATGTGTAGGTTGCTTGAGAAAACTCCATAAACTTGATTAGTGATTTTGGTGAATTTGGGTTAGGGTTTGATAAGCTTGAAATGAATATTTGATGCATTGAATGCCATGAATTATTGTTAGTAAGTAGTTAGTTGTATTGTATGCTCGATTACCTACAAAACGGCGTGTTGTATGTATGCATTAAATGCCCGAATCATAAATGTGCACTTATCAAATTTGAGTATTAAATGTGTGCATTGATTGATCATTTGATTTGAAAAGTCGGTTATTGCAAATAATGTTTTCGGTTGGTGAAATGTGCTTAGTTGTCTTCCTTGTCAAAAGAGCTTTCCAACGATATAAAATGCGAGTCATAAGTGTTTACGGTTTGTGATTTGTGTTCGATCGAAGTTCGGAAAAAGACTTAAACAATTGAAACTGACCAGGTACCAGCACCCGTTAAATGCCGCGGCGCGGCAGCCTTGGGTCGAGACGCGACCTAAGGCGTGTTCAGGTTCTGACCTACATGTCAATAATATGAAAAATGTTTGGCACCCTATGGACCTCCGATTCACATGAGACTTGTTCTAACATGTTTATATATGAATAATTAGCACAGAAAATTAGTTCGGGACTCGACCCGAACGCGTTGACTTTTTCATTGACTTTGACCGACCAAAGTTTGACTTTTTGTCAAACTTAACCAAATGCTTATGCAATCTTCCTAACTTGTTTCTATACTTGTATCTTGCATGAAACTTGACAATTTGATTCACATGCTACATAATCGAGTCATAACGAGCCATAGGACTAATCGAACTTCTTTGATCAAACATGATTATCAATATTGATACAACTTAATTGTTTAGGTTAAGGCTAGCATTGTTCTTTGCACACGTTACTTGTCGAAGTACTTATTTACTCTTGCGCTCAAGGTGAGATCATAGTCCCACTTTTACTCTTTTGAACTTACTTTTGGGATGAGAAAACATGAACGTTATCTTTTAACTAAGTGAACACAAGTACAAGAAAACAAACATTCTACATACGAGTTTAGAACAAAATCCTAAATTCGATTATCATTAGTTACACTTGCAGGGTGTAAGTGTAGGCGTGAACTTATGTTGTATGGCCATATGGGTTTGACAAACCCTCATCTCGGACGGTTCGCTACCGTCCACAGATGAAATATATTTTCGAGAAACAGTGTTGTTCTAGCACTACTATGATGGGGTTCAACGGACGGAATGTTAAGCCTTGATAATTGGGTGCTCGTGAATATTAACTTTTAGAATGTATTACTATTTATCAATGATGCAAATCTTGTGGTTCGACTTACTTTTACACACTTACTTACTTAAGCCTATGATTTCACCAACGTTTTTGTTGACAGATTTCTATGTTTTTCTCAGGTCCTTGAACATTAGGTGATACATGCTTCCGCACTTTCTTTTTGATACTTGCTTTGGATGTCGAGCATACTTGCATATGTGGAGGGTCTTTTGACTACTTTAAACTGTGTCGCACGTGTTTCATTTGTACTTTAAACATTGTTATGTACTAGTTATGGAAACTACTTTTGTAAACTTTGAAACATCCACACTTATGAAATGAATGCGACATATTTTCGGTCAAACTTTGTCTTAAAGACTTATGACCATGTAATGGGACCTACGTAGACGGCGCCGTCAAACATGATTTGGTCGGGTCGCTACAAATAAGAGCTTGTTCCTTGTTCAACTTCAAACTTTCGTGAAATTCCCGTTCAGGCTCAGAATAAGGCTCAACTATTTTAGATTTAGAAGAGCGCAAAATCATACACCAGAATACCTAGCCTTCAATCACACCACAAACAACTACCAACGCGTACAACCAAACAAAATAATATAAAAGAACAAATTCCCACGAAAGGATCGAACAACTAAAAGCTTAAAAAAAATTCCAAACCAATAGTGCTCCCCGGCAGCGGCGCCAAAAAGTTGATATGGTAAAACCACACCTAATTTTATTGTAATATAATTACGAATTCGTCCACAGAGAGCGTGTGATTAGGATTTTGAAAACTGTTAATTATTCTAAAGATTAAGTTGTAAAAGTGGGGTTTTGATAAAAACTAATCGCGAAATATAAAATAAAAGTAAAACCAGATGGACGAAGAAGTGTTCACTTTAAAGCTTAACAATTGACTAGGATTGCTCTTAACAATTAAACCGGTTATTGAATAGTTTCAAGTAATCGTTCACTTCAATTTCACAATATCAATGAACTAGACCTAATGAATTTTGTAAACTCACATAAATATCATTCATAGTTCCATTTACGTTGTTTAATCAATTAGACTTTTCCTTGGTTAAATTCACATAAAACCTAGTTCATAAAGATCACTCAAGATAAACTACACGGCTATGTTGTCACAATACCATCCAACCACCATCTACACTCACATGTAAATGTCTAGATCATAAAATGTTGAAGTATAAGTTATTTAACGCCAATTAACTCACATTAACCATTATACAACTTGTATAATTGAATTAAAGTAAATAAACAAGCATAATAATGGATTTATGGAAGAACAAACTCAATCAAACAATATAACTTGAATAACATCAAAATATAGAGCAATCCATCATCAAAAGGCTTACAATTAAGTGAACACTAAGATATTTAGCTATTCATGTTCATAGACAAAGCATTCAAACAAAAGGTAACGAAAGAATCCATAATATTTTCACAAAGATTAAAGAAACTAGTGTACCAATGATCAAAACTTGTTCCAATCTTCAATCCTAGATGTATTCTCCTCTTGATTTGGTAAAGATAGGCTTTTGAACCACCAAAATCACCCTAAAAACACCCCAAAACGGCTGGAAATAAGTTATGCCCTAAAATTATTTCGACATGCATTTTTAACAGCGAAATATGCATGCCCCGACCCATCTCGCGATCGCGACCCAAATAGGCCTGGGGGCTCGCGATCGCGACCCAAATAGGCCTGGGGGCTCGCGATCGCGAGCTATGTGTTTCCTGATTTCGCGTTCGTGTAAAATTTCTTCGCCTGGTGAGATTGTGCTCGACTTCGGGCTCACGATAAGGAGGTTTTTGCCTTGAAAATCTCGCGAAACGGAGGCCTGGAAAACTCGTTTTTGACCCGAAAAATACTTGAACTTTTAACTCGAACCAAAATCACTTTTCTTGACATTTAAACCCCAAAACTCTTCCAAACCACCACAAATACCACAAGAAACATCTCTAATATAACTTTAACATTAAAGGCGCTATTACCACAATAAATCTTCCATTATAAATCGAAAATCACCACAATGAACCCGATATTGTGAAGAAAAATATATATAAACCGAGCAATATCAGTGACCTCAAGTTCGACCCCCTATATTTCTACAACATGGTATCATGCATTTGATTTTGTTGAACATCTTCAACTGCAAGATCAACCTAAAAAATACTTATAAAAATTCATAAGCATAAGTAAACACAATTAATTGTAAATGAACATATTCAACGAAAGTTGAATACTTACCTGTCTAATAAAGTCACTTAGACATGTATGAGAAAATATAAATCTTTTTATAAACACATTAATACTTTCTGATCTCCCAGTAGTTGTCATGCCACCAAAAAAGAACTCACGAAGATAAGCGGGTACTCAAAGCGACTTTATATTATAAAATCCAATAACAAGCTTATTGTTGGAAAGTTTGTTTTTTTCAGTAGCCAGTGGCCATTATTTCTCGAATTTTTCAATGATGTCTAACTTATATAAGGTATAAAATTTTGAACACCAACTTGAATACTCACTTGTTAAAATCGACATAAACCAAACTACTAAATTTTGTAGTGATATGGCATATGCAAAATGCATGTTTAGCCAAATGAATTTCTTTTGCAATTACTTTTGTCATCCATTGATCTTGATCTATCAAGATTATTTGCGGTGATCTTCTCATAAGTATACAAAACATCTGACAAATAACAAATAATCAATTAGGGAGCAGTGAGTTAATATTATACGGAGTAATAGATAAATCTTAGAAGTCACTGTTTGATGATGATAGTTTTGAGTCCATTTTTCATTACGAACTATATGATAAACTTTAGGTGTCCATATAATATAAAACAAAGAATGCTAGTGAGTTGAAGTTAAACGTTTAAGTTGATATCACTTCAATAGGTTTGACTTCTAGTACTCTATAATAACTAAACCGACACACTCAAGGATCAAAAGTACTTCGTATAAATAAATGTGGATAAATGTAATTGTTGTTTCATCTCGTAGAACTGCACAACTAAACAAAATAGTTCTTCCATGATTATCAACGCCCATGAATATACCAAAAGGCATGTCATACGAATTAACTTTGTATGTAGTATCAAAAACCACGTGTCCGTATTTTTGATACATGTCAAAACAATGAGCATGCGCCCAAAAAATACGTTCTAGTCTATTATCACTATCTAGTGTAAATGCATACTGAAAGTTAGAATTTTCAATTTGCGCATTTACAATACCCCAAAATTAAAGTTCCTTAGCATCATTATTTGAGTGTAGTTTATGATTTTTTCCTAAAAAATTTCTAACATTTTCATTATGAAAATCAAATTCTTTGTGCCTTACATTTTTTTAAGCTCCATCACACGCATAATTTATCTAATAGACAACCCCCTCCTTTAACAAGAATATACGATTCTCATCATCCGTTGTAATACTACAATAAGTGGGAAGAAATCGAACCTCTTGTGGGGACAACAAGTCATGATTATGTTCCGAAATGAATTTAGTGACTAGCCATTCTTCGAGAAAAATTTCATTAACTTTCCTCAATGATATGTGCATGTGGGCTTTGCATTCACAAACTACACAACCACGATTTGTTTGTTGTTTTAGGTGATTTACCATTTTAAGTTTTGACTTTCCTTCTCGATGACAAAAGAAGTCTCGTCATGATTTTTTTCCATTCTTATTTATAAACTTTCCTTTATAAATAGAAAATCCACTTCTTTTAGCATAATTTTGATAAAAAAAAATAAAAGTCTCTTCTTCATTTAGAAAACATTGACCAACAAATGGTTTATCTAAATCAATACCTTTGCTTTGACCATGTTCTTCGATATTAACTCCTTCCATTTCAATATTAGTTGACTTTTCCTCGATAGGTATTTTATTTAGGTCAATCATATCTTGTTTATTCGTGTACAAAAATAAATAAAATGATTAATATTAGTTTTATATTTATCAATATCGTATACGCATAGTATACCATATACTTCCTCCGTCCCTATTTAATTGCCACCAGACAAAAAACACACAGTTTTAGGAAATTCCACTAACTTCATTCTCCACCAATAAAATATTTTCTCTCTCCGCTATAACCTTTTTGATTGGAAATGAATAATTAAAATGGGACATTCTAAAATATTATATTGGACAATAATATAGAAATGGAGGGAGTACCATTTAATACAAAAGAAATTAATTAGTTAAATAGGATGAGAAGTGGAGGTCATGGGTTCGATTCCAGGCACCCACAGTTATCCACTCATGATCACAGAGGTTCGCCTACAATAACTCCGGACTGCTCGCGTAGCGAGTAGTCGCTCTGGGATTAGTCAAGTTGACCGTTTGGATACACAGGTTAAAATAAAAATAGGATAAGAAGTACCTTTCATTTCATCAGTGAGATTGTGAGAGTGATGATTTCGAGAGACAAATAATAAAATAATAGGGAGGAGATGAATCAACTCAGAGAATTGTAAATTAAATCATCAAATGGTCAAAAGAATATGGAGAGAAATTCGCAAGTGAAGTGGCGTGTAAATAAGAGTGACAAATTATGAATATATATGTACGTAATAGTAGGCTATTTTGTTAAGGGTTATTAATAAAAAAAATTAAAAAGATTAAATAGAAAGAGTAAATATGGCAGAGGAAGATAAACAATATCCATTTATTTTGGAACATGGTGGTCAGGCGCGCGTTGCTGCAACCACCCCTCGTTTAAGTAAAACCTTTTTGTAGCATCCAATTATATATTCTAATAAAAATTATTAAAGCAAAGCAGTTAACGTAACCTATAAGACAATAATTTGTCTTAACATATTAAACATCTAATACAATTGCAAAGAAACATAGTGTCATATACTACTATATGAGTTGTAACAAATTAATTATCCTGAGCTGTCAAAACTATTTTGTATAATATTTTTTTTGAGATGTATCAAATTAATTGTAATAAATAATTACTAATAACACGTAAATAAATTTTTATACACGTAATAAAAATTACTCCGTATAAATTAGAAGAATGATTTAATAAGGTTTGAAAATTTAAGTTAGAAAATAATGACCAAATTTTGGTGTAATTTATAATTGTAATTGTAATATAATTTGTGTTACACATTAAATGAATATTTTATTAATGACTCCAAGTCTTTAATTTGAGCAAGAGCTATATCTACGTAGCTAGTATTAAAAAAAAGTCATCATATGCTCCATTCTCTATTCCTCTCTTACTTGAAAATTTACACATTTCATTTTGCCTTTTTCATTTGATACTCTAATCTCCGGTCTTTTTCTCAGGTAACCATTTACAATATCTTCTGAATATTTGCTCTATGAGTCTCTACATTTTTGTTGACTCTGCCTTCTCTCATGTGTCTCGCCTAAAATCTGATTTTTTCGGCGTCGTTCCGGCTTCTGGTATCCTCCGAACGTCCGGACTTTTCTTCTTTCTTTCCTTATTCCGTCGCTGATATCTTTTGTTCCCACTGAAGAACACATCTATACTACATGAAAAAACTCAGAAAAAAGTGGCGGAGAAATTTCCGATGACCTATGTGTGTGGCGTGTGGCAGTGCGCTTTAGACCGATTGCTGGTAAAAATTGTACGTTCGAAAATATGCTGCGAGTTAATTTGTGTAGGTGGTGTCTTTTTATTTCGCTAGAAAAATGAAAGTATTTGCGTTCAAAGTTTGGGGTGGGTTTATGAAGTTTTTTTAGGTCTAAAAGCTATGTGTGTATGTTCTAAAAGCTGTGTTGCCGGAAGTATGGCGGTTAGATGTTGTTGGAACAAAGACGAAAATAGTTTGGGATGAAAAAAAAAAGAGTTACTATTCATGAATAGTACCCAAAATTTGCTCAATTAATATTAATTATAGTTAAGGTAAGAATATTTGATGTAATAAGTAGCTCTTATGTATTAGGGCATTAGTTACCAAAATCCAACTACTAAATAGTGCAAGTTTAGCCGGATGTGATTGTGTAACAACCCAAACCAAACCACGACAATTCCCGTTAAATTTCACAACATAAAAAAAAAAATTTCTGGTGCAGTTCAATTGCGCGGCGCGCCAGGTGGGTGCGCGGCGCGCCAAACCACCTGGACAGCCCGCTGTCCCCGGAAGTCAATTTAACGAAAATGTTTGACTAGTTCCCGACATTTTTAGCCAAAACGCTTTTAACCATAAATTCATATATATAAAACTAGCACGTTTAATTAATAAAATTAAGTTTACGAAGCGGGTCCCACATCGACCCAAAGTACCCCTTGAGTACCAAAATGCAATATTTGACCATAAGACTTTTAATACAAAACGAAGCCGAGCATGGCGATTGGGGATACGCTACCCAATCCTAAACAATCCAAAAGCAAGTCTCTAAAGCAAACTATGCAAGTCTTCTAGTCCTCGCGCTTACCCGAGCCACCAATCCGCATGCAATCTATAAAAAGAGTCAACAACGAGAGGGTAAGCTAATGCTTAGTGAGTAGAATAAATATATACATGCATATACAACTTACCTACTCGCATCCACGACATCACATAAATACACATAAATCACTTACCTCATCGTACCAAACGCTAGTATCATCAAATCGTATAACTAGCAACCTCATAAGCAATCAATAGCTAGTAACGTCAAACCGTACAACTAGCAACATCATTAGCATAAATAAATATAAATAATAAATCAAATTAAATGCTAGCATCAACAACTACAATTCATGGTTAACCAATCTCTTCGCTAGGGGAACGACTTCGCGAATCAAGTCATCGATGTTCATAACATTCGTTAGCTTCCAAAAACGGCTATGGCATGCTAACCCCCCGAGGTGTTCCAAAAACGGCTATGGCATCACCCCTCAAGTGTTCCAAAAACGGCTATGGCATCACTTGCTCAATGTGAGTAGAACACGGCTATTACTCACGCTTTCGTACACCAACACGGCTATGTGTACGGGTAACTCAAATAACAACGTGGGAGTAAAACACGGCTATTACTTGCCACTAAATGCACAAACACGGCTATGTGCCTTAGTACAAAACATGGACTAATACGGCTAAGTCCCACAACCTTGGTCACAAAACGGCTATGTGACACCATCAACACGGTACATAAATCATATACATACATATATACATATTCCACTCACAATAATCATTATGGACAAGAACGGCTATGTCCCACCACTACGGTCACAAAAACGGCTATGTGACATCATTACTACGGGCAACTATCAATGTGGACAAAACGTCTATATCTCATAACTATGGTCACCAAACGGCTATGTGACACCATTTCCACGGGCACATAAATCATATACATACATATATAGATATTCCACTCACCTTGAAGTCTTGAAGAATGCTTCCAAGTAATCCGCAACTCGCCAATGGAAAGTACCTATTCCATTACCACAATTACAATAATACACTTAGAGTGGATTTACAAATCAACCCAATTCGTCACTAAGTGCAATTTCGACCCAAATGCACTTCCAAGCACAAACCGTGCCCAAACTAACCAATAGTCACTAACACAAGTGAGAATGGTCCTAATATGCCAATTAAACCCGAACTCAAGTGTTAAACACGTGTCATACCCATTTTGACACTTAAACCCTAATTTTGACCCATAAAGGTCAAAATCTCATTCTTTGCAAGTTTTGACACCAAAACACATTTAACTCGGTTTTATACTTCAACTTAATCCATTTTAAGTTTATAAACTTCATTAAATCGCCAATTGGGTCATAATCACCACCAAACCCTAATTTGACCCAAAGTCAAAGTTAGTCAATCAAATAACCCTAAATAGGTTTCAACACTTCCATAATCACTAATCCAAGTGATAAATCCCAAGATTAAAGCCTAATCAAGGCCAAATCGTCAATCAACCCAAAACCCGCCAAGTGACAAGAATAACTAGTCACCATAAACCCATTTCATCATCTAAGAGGTTTTCACAACAAATCAAACTTAAACCCTAACTTGAATATCAAATCACAAGAATGAAATTCGGAGTTAGAACTTACCAATACCGCCAAAATGATGCCGTTGACGAGTAGAACAACTTTAATACCCGAGCTTTGGTGAGAATCCAACTCCTTCTTCTCCAAATCAAGCTCTCTCTCACTAAAAGTGGGTTTCTCTCACTAGGGTTTGAAGAGAGTGTTTGTGGTGGGTGAGAATGTGATCCAAACTGATCAAAGGATCAGTTTTGATGACCCCAAACCGACCCCAAGTGAAAAGACCAAAGTACCCTTCATTTAAAGCCTTTAAAAAGGCTGAAAATTGCTTCTGACCCATTCGGCGCGCCGCGCCACTTGGTGGAGCGCCGCTCCACACTGCAGGTCAGATTTCAGAAACTTGTTTTGGCCATAACTTTTTGACCGTAGCTCCGTTTTCGATGAATCAAATATCGTTGGAAACGTAATAAGATTTTCTTTCCAATGGTAAGGCTTTGAAACATCAACACAAACTTTATTTGGGGTTGAAAAGGTACGTACACACCTTGTACCTCAAACAACGTCCAGTTTTCCTTCGACGGTCGAGCAAGCAACACCTACATGTTGTGCACACTCCATACACCCATAGTATACCTTAAATACATTATGTACAATAAATATTTGGGTCTTACAACTCTCCCCCACTTAGAATCGATCACGTCCTCGTGATCCTCGTCACTTAACCAAACGGACCACACTCCACGGTCCTCAACATAAGTCCCAATCCGACTTTCCTAAGCAATTCTTCCCGACGAATCGCCTTCCACAACTAAATCGTCATCCACGATTTTTCTCAAATCCACAATCCGAGCACTAAAACCATACTCATTCCCTCGCATCGGGAAACTCATCCCATCTCTAACCGAGATATCACTCCTCTAGCGTACCATTACCAAGTACCGTGCTAAAGCAACCAAGTCTCAACCTAAGGTCAACAACCCGAAACGATGAAGACCGAACCAAACGAATCCTTACGGATAACACCAATCACTAAACATCCCTTGTAGCGCATAATACAACCAATACGCAACTACCGTAACATCATAAGCGAACGACTAGAACCGCTAGCGTCCAATCGACTATAACAACTTAAAACCCTAGGCGTACAAAATCGACCATTGTCACGCCCGTAACGACATGTGAGCGAAATACGGCTATCGCATCAGTAATCACACAATACGGTCCTCACGATCCCACCATAGGAGTATAAAACAACTGATAGATCACTCAACACCGGATGAAGTCAGCGGACCCGAAAGTCATGCTTCACCGATATAACAATACCTCATGATGAAGTCAGCGGACCCCGAAAGTCATGCTTCACCACTATAACAATACCTCACACAACGAGTAGTGCAACATCGCGCTCCGCTACACTATAGTGAACCCTAACGGATACCGCTAACCGTCCACACTATCGAGCAAGAACCACCTATATCAAACATAGGCACAAAACAATATTTCTCTAGAAGAGAATCCGATACGCACATCCCTTAACCGAGGGATTTCACCTTGCTCGCCAAAACACGTCCATTATCTCTCGACGAGATTCACCAAACTTACCACCTCGGTGGTAATTTACAAATCCAATATCATAAGTACCAATGAGCCAAAAATTGTACTCTACCACCAATTGACCACTACTAGGTCTCGACCAAATTTCCGGATCTAACAAAAGCATCATCCGAAATCTCACACTAAAACCTCCTCGTGCGGGAGTGCCACTCCCTCACTTGGAACTACGTTCCATATCCACAACTCGTACAACCGTACAATGCTACCAAAGGTAGACTTTACAAACAATTGGGTTCACACGACCCGTTACCATACCTTGCTCCAAACCTTGAGCACACGAAGGACTTGACCAATCCTTAAACACTTCGAACGAAAAGTGTACCACAAATACCCAAACTATACCCTCGCAATCATCCAATTTCATTAGTTTGTCAAATTCCACCTAGTCACTCATGTATCTAAGGGTTTTACTCCGGTACCCTAAGTACAATGCAACCACAACCATAACCTAGTCGGAGTCGAACACCACGCTAGTAGGTATAAAAGAGGCACCTAATGTCGCGTCATAATGACTCCATTACCAACATACATCGAGATTTCAAACACTCGATCTCAAGGGTTCCAATCACCCGGCGAACCTCATGGTTCATCACTTCAACATAAAAGCGAACACGCGCTTAACAATCGGACACCAAAACCATTTCCGTGGCTTGGTAGAAACATTTCCCAAACAATAAGGAATGCTTGGTTGCACCAAGTCTTACGCCCTTCACCAATCAATTAAAACGTCACCATAGGGTACTTCCATTAGGAACGTCACCCATAACAACAATATGCACAACAAAGGCATACAACTCAAACTCAACCGGCATTTTATAAATAATCAAAAGACCTATTTATTAAAATGAAACGTACCTTAACGTCTCCTCGCCGCACCCATCCCCGCTAACTTGGGACATTCCGACTTACGATGTCCTTCTTTTTGGAAATTTATGCACACCATACTACCCCCCTTTGGTACCGAACATTCCCAATATTTGTGACCCCTCACGCCACAATTGTAACACCTAGGCGCACTAGAATCCGATATACCCGTCCGTGTACCACCCGTGCTCACGCTCGGACCCTTAGTCCTCTTACTCGGAGCACCATAAGAAACAACCCTTATCTCCCTTGAAGGTTCACCCTTCTTCGATCGTGTATGCGACTCGAAACCCCTAGCCAAGTCGAATAATTCCGAAAACGATTTCGCTTGACCACGACTAATTTTTACTTTTCAAGTCGTCATTCAAAGTCCAATAGAAATCCCCCATTAACAAACGATCACTTCCCAAATACTCCGGACAAAAACGAGCCTTCGCCATAAAGGTCGTCTTGAGAGTACTCAAATCCATAGATCCTTGTCGCAAGTTTCGCAACTCATTACGCAATTCCCACAAATCGGCCGAAGTCCGGAACTCCTCGAAGAATTCCTCCTTAAACTCGTCCCACGATAAGACCATAAACGTTTCACCACCAACAAGATCAATCTTACCATCCAACCAATCCCTTGCCCTACCCCGCAACAAACTAGTTGCGAGCCTCGTCTTCTTCTCGGGAGGGCAATCAATCGTGCGAAAACGCCCTTCGACATCCGAAATCCAAGTTGTGCTTACCAATGGATCCGGTTTCCCGTCGTACATCGGTGGTTTAGTCCTCATGAAGCTCTTAAGATAACGCTTCATTTCGCCACTACTTTGAAGTTTGGAATACTTCCTATCCATTTCTTCTCGAGACGCTCTCATTTGCTCCGCAACGGCGGCCGCAACTCTAGCGTTAAACTCCACGTTATTCGCCTCGATCTCGTTTCGCGTCGTCAATCTCAAAATGCAAAACGATTAGATCACGAACGTATAAAATCGCACGCACAACTCCGTCCCATCTTGCTAAACACTCGTCATACATCACTCGTTAGACGCGATTTGCACCCGTAATAAGGTTTGCAAGTTCTTATTACGCACGCACGCCGCATCGACTTGTTAGTACAACGACCGTCTCGCTCGATCACATAAACAAACACATCAAGATTCTACGCGATACAAACATACGCGAGAATTATTTTCACAACACAAATAACATATTAATAATATCCGCATTACTAATACAAACGTTAGTCAACCTATAACAAGGCACTAACTAAACCTATTCCTGACCCGTAATCCTTCAAGTCCCGCAACAAAGTAAGCACACACAAAGTCTAAGTCTAGGCACCTATCTCAAGTCACCTAAATCCCTTAGACCATGCTCTGATACCACTTGTAACAACCCAAACCAAACCACGACAATTCCCGTTAAATTTCACAACATAAAAAAAAAATTTCTGGTGCAGTTCAATTGCGCGGCGCGCCAGGTGGTTTGGCGCGCCGCGCACCCACCTGGCGCGCCGCGCAATTGAACTGCACCAGAAATTTTTTTTTTATGTTGTGAAATTTAACGGGAATTGTCGTGGTTTGGTTTGGGTTGTTACAGATTGTCTTTGTAAGGTGGCAACTTCTCTTTTCCATTTTTTAAGGATCAAAATTTTTTGGTAAATGAAAAAGGGGTAAAAAATATTAATATTCAACTCTTTTGTTATATCTCTATTAGACAAATTTTTGTCAAATATAAAATGAATAGTACTATTTACATTTTCGATTTTCACAAAACCAACCCCCTAACTTTTATTAAAATACAAATCAAACACCCCACTTTATACTTATATTTTAATTCTAAATTATTATTTATCCAATTACTAAAATCAAAAATAGTGAATAATAACCCCCACCACGCTTTACCGACTTGTACGCTGCACTCAAACAGTTGTACCCACAAGGACCACTACTGTGCTACAGTAATTTTTTTTATCCCCAACGATAAAAGAAGCAACTTTTGTAAAAAGAACCAACCCTTCAATGTTACCAAAAGAAGTCGAATTTTTTTTTTTTTTTTTTACAAAAAAGTCAACTAACTTTTTTTTCTTTTTTTTTTTCCTTTCCTTCCTCAACGATAAAAGAAGCAACTTTCATAAAAGGAACAACCCTTCAATGCTATCAAAAGATGTCGAAAAACATTCTTTTTTACAAATAGATCAACTAACTTTATAAAAAAAAAACACCCGAACGCTAAAAGAAGCAACTTTTTCAGAAGGAACAATCCTTTAATGTTAGATGTCGAAAAAAATTCTTTTTACAAAATAGATCAAGATTTTTTTTAACTCGCATTTAAAACGGATCCCCTGACGCGAAGCGATGGCTCCACAACTAGTTAGTTACCAAAATCCAACTACTAAATAGTGTAAGTTTAGCCAGATGTGATTGTCTTTGTGAGGTGGCAATTTCTCTTTTCCATTTTTTAAGGATCAAAATTTTTTGGTAAATGAAAAAGGGGTAAAAAATATTAATATTCAACTCTTTTGTAAAACTTTTATTATTATTATTATTATTATTATTATTATTATGCTAACGAGAGTAGTAAGAGCTTCCGTTAACGTGCATAAATTGGATGTACAATTCAATAATCATCACCATAAAACCAATATGTAACCCTCATGTACCACCATTTAATGGACAATAATAAAAAACCATAGGGACCAAAAATGTTAAAATGACTTAAGTTTAGCTAAGCATGATTGGCTATCAGAAAAACATGGACAAAAAATGTTAATTATATTATATTATATTATATTATTATTATATTATACCTACATACTAAATGGCAGCCCTACATACTAAATGGCAGCCCGAATTTCGTAGTTTCAGTTGTTTTGGATTGTCATCTTGAGTTTGCGTTCGCACTACAACCGGTCCCTCAAGTTTAGCTCAATTTACACAACGACCTCTCAAGTTTCTATTTTCCCAAGGGTAGAAAGTGTAAACACATCATTTTATTAAAATAAAAGAAACTAATTCCATCCGAATTTTGTACGGGCTCTATCTTCTCGCTCGGTGCGAGTTAAATTTTTCTTAGAACACCGTTCAACTTGAAATAATTTTACGAAGACAACGCGACTAACTATACGCGAAACGGACATCGTTAAAAAAATACTAAATATTTCGGGCTACGTACAAAACACACATCCCAACCTATTAGATATATTAGGTACCAAACAACGTATATTCAAATTCGGCCGCGCGTTGAATACAACCTCAACAACGCGCGGTCGATTTTTTTTCTAGTTTTAACTATTTTGCAAACTTTTATTATTATTAAGATTTTGTAAGAGTAGTCCTAAGATTTTTCGTTAACGTGTAAAAAATAGTTGTACAACTCGGTCACCAATAAAGTCAGAATGATTATTATTTAATTTTATTCAACAATTAATTTCTGTTCTTAAAATGATTTGTACATATTTCTTTATAATAATTTGTTTTATCTACTTATCGATTCATTAAAATAATTACATAATTCCGTCGCAACGCGCAAGCGTTTTACTAGTGTATAACTAAAACATGTTTGATCACAACACACTTGCACCGACAGAATATATTTGCTACTTCAGAATATAATTAATTTACGTTGACACTTATATTGCTTAAGGTATTAGTCTTAAAAGAAGTAAAATAGATAGTGAACTAGTTATACACTATAAAATGTAAATAAACACGTATGAATATTAAATGATGATGTCAGCTTCTGACATAATGCTGACATAATTATTTTTTTCTTTGAAAATTTTCTCCTTTTCATAATTTTTTTCCTTTTATTATCAAAGCCAGTTGTACGCATGTGAGTCCTTTTCGCTCTCCTCATTCTTCTCCCTTTCAAGGTGTTTTGTCATTTTCAACTTCTCTCCTATTTTTCATTATTTAATTGAATTGAATATTTAATTCTTGAAAACAATAGTATCCATACCTAATTCTATAGTCCTACATGACTTCCATGCATATCCCATCACTACTTTTTAAAATAAATAATAAATTGATAACTAGTTGTTTACCCTCGCTTCGCGCCGGGGGTTCGGTTTTCAATGTATTTTATTGTGTTTAGTTAAACGATGATGTCGTTGAAGCGCAACTCGAGTCGAACTAAAAGGTATAACCCGTCTGATCAATCCTTAATTAATGATGTTGCTTAATTACGGATTGAGTGCAATAAGATTATAATGGAGGATGAGATGTTCGATGATTATTTTGGGCCCCGATGATCGTTTTTCACTTTAACTATCAAGTGATCAACCACCCCGACCCGGTCTTCGTTATCGATTAGCATGATTCACCTTAACTCAATGTAAAAAGTCCTTGGGCAAAGTCACAAGTGAAATCTACAAAGGCTTAGGCAAATGGCAGAGAATCAACAACCCATAAATGAGAGGCCAAGCTCCCTATTTATAGTATCCGTGATATCCGCGGTCTGCGAGATGCTCGGCTCTCCGCGGAAAGTCAGCGGATCAAACCGCAGTTTGGTATTTCAGCGAATACATAACCGCAGTATTTATTTTCAGCGAATATTGCATAACTGTGCCTTATAATCCGCGTAGTTCTGTCCTTAGCTTTTAGAAAATAAAATATACATATACAATGCTATGTATATGATCAAGTCCCCCCAGTTTATTATGATGTATTTTCGCGAAGCAAATGCATCATGATAAACTCTAAAATTCGTAATGTTCGCAGTTATTTTCCGCTTTAATTAATGTCGTGTTAGCATAGTTACCGTTGTAAAAGTTACCGTTGTTTCCTGCTAACTCAAATATTACCGTTTGAGTTTTTTACAACGGATAATTAAAACACTTGATTACCCCTTGCATTCGCCTATATATATTGTGGTTCACAATCACCAACGTCACACTTACCCTCGCTATTCTCACTTTCTTTCGCTTATTCTCAATTCATTTGTTCTCTTTGAAACATTATCAAGTCGGCAATCACAACCTTCAATCATTAATCATGAAGATGGATGAAGTTGATCGAAAGGTGGACCCAAAAACGCTAATTAACAAGCTACTCTTAAGCCCGGAGGCGAAGTCAGTATTATCCGGCCGTCAAATTAAACAAGAGAAGCCTGACATTCCTCTTGTGGATTTGACGGCAAAGTCACCACCGCCCCAGTCAAGTACTGGTAAACGACCGCTCGAAACCCCGCCTTCTACGCAAAGCAAGAGGGCCAAACAAAGTTCTCCCCTTTTCGATAATCCGATATCAGCGGATTATGAAGGAGAACAACAAACAGGTATAAATCTAATAACCATGATCTCATACCTTTATCTGAAATATTTATTGTTATGATTATAATCCGCGTTTCTCTTTTTTTTGTTTGCAGAAGGCGCATCATTCAATCCTTTGTTTCCCAGCCCGAACACTGTGGCGCAGATCACAGAGCTTCTTCGCACTCCTCCTGATTCATATGGAGTGCGAATTGATGGGTTATCGGGATATACTTACGCTTCTCCCGGCGCTGCTGCAGATCAGCGCGAACAAATGAAGCTTGCAATTCCGAGCGAACTTCGCCGTGAATTCGCCAAACGCTCTGCCGTTGATGCACATAATAGTTTTGTACAAAACTTTTACATGTGCTTTAACTCGGCATATGATATGATTTTGCGCGAAGAAAAATTCTTCGACATCCTCGACACTGAGCAGCAAAAATATAACTCTGAGCGGATCAGAGCTGAAAATAGCGAGAAGCGCGCTGTTGACTTAGCTTATCAACTTACTGCGGCGAAGACTACCGCAGAGGATTTGCAATCTCAAGTTTCAGCCGCTGCTGAAAATGAGAAGAAACTGGAATCTTCTATTTCCTCACTCAAGTTTCAGCTCACCGCAGAGCGGGATAATGCTCTGGCTAAAGCGGCTGCTGCAAAGCATGAATTTTCTCTACTCCGCCAACACTTACCGGAGTTTTCGAAAAAGGTGCTTAATTCAGCACCCGTGAACGCGCAGTTCACAACTTATGCATCTGCCTTGCAATTGCGCGAAAGGGTAGAGTTTCTGCATGAAATTGCACCGCTTTGCACCATACCAGATCCTCTTCCCTCCGCAATTAGTGACCTCATTTGTGCTCTTGAAGACGCACGGAACGCAGCTGCTGTGGTAGAAGCTAAGTTAGCGGATATCCCTATTGACAAAGTCGTCGCTATTAGTTATGCAGAGGATGCTACTGCTCAAGACATCATAGCACTTGACTTGTCAAAATTAGATTAGGGATATGTAATATAGCACGCAGCTATCTCTGTGGTTTTTATTAATAAAATTTCAGCGTTTTATCTTTATTTGCGAGTACTCAATATTTATATAGCGCGTTTTATTTTAGCAATATTCATAACACAAACTTGTCCTTTGCAATTTCCAACACTTTATTATTGTGCACATAATAAGCGCGTACTTTCGCGAAACAATTTGTATGCGTATATACTTATACGTTATGAATCTTCTAAGTCCGTCGTAACGATCCTTAGGTATGTAATCAGCATTGTGAAGCATCTAAATATTGGCAAGATCAGATATTTAGGAGATAATATTCCTTTCGCAATAATTCACGTGCAAAAGTGGGCAATTTCATCACTTTGCTATATAAACAATGCGGAATATAAAAATATGAAATTAACTGCAAAACATATCATATTTATTCGCATTAGAACTTTCGCATACTTTTACAAGTGAGTATTCTTAAAATTTTAACAAGCGTGATCAAGACTTGCAAAAAATTAAAAACAAGGATACTTAATAAGTATTTCAGCCATGTGTATTGAATATAATTTTCGCGATTTTTTACATATACAATTGTTAATTTCCGCAAAACTATGCATAATATCGCTTTAAAAGGACAGCATGCCATGCATTAGGCAAAGTTCGCCCTTCCACGTCCGCGAGCTTATATGAGCCTGCCGCATTAATTGCCATAATTTGATAAGGGCCTTCCCAATTAGGACCCAATTTGCCTAGCTTTTCTGCTCTGCTTGCCTCATTATTACGCAACGCCCATTCACCTATAGCGAATGATAAAGCTCGCACTCTTTTATTATAATACTTAGAAATTTGCTGTTTATTATTCGCTTCTCTGATAGCAGCTATTAATCTCCGCTCTTCTATAAAATTGAGATTTTCGCACAACGCAGCATCATTTGCTTCTTCATCAAAGTTAGCGATTCGATGCGTTGGTACTAAAATTTCAGCGGGGATTACTGCCTCAGAGCCATAAACCAGGCTAAATGGTGTTTCACCTGTACTCTTTTTGAAAGTTGTACGATGTGCCCATAAGACATTGGGTAATTCATCTACCCAACCAGTTCGCCTTTCGCACAACCTCTTTTTTATTCTGCTTACAATATCGCGATTTGTTACCTCGCATAAACCATTAGCTTGCGCGTGCGCTACTGACGTGAACTTTTGTATTATGTTTAAGTCAGTGCACCACGTCTTAAATGGATCTTTCGCTATTTGTGTGCCATTATCGCTAACCAATTCTCGCGGAATACAAAATCTGCACACAATGTATTCCCACACAAAATTTCGCACCTGCACACCAGTGATTATGCGAACCGCTTTCGCTTCAACCCATTTAGTAAAATAATCAATTGCAACGATTAGGAATTTAACATTGCTAGGTCCTGCAGGATATGGCCCCACAATGTCAATGGCCCATTTACTAAAAGGCCATGGCGAATTAATAGGGATCATATCATGCCGCGGCATTCGATTCTGCGGAGCATGCCTTTGGCAACTTTTACAGCGTTTAACAATTTTTGCCACATCGCGGTATAGGGACGGCCAAAAGTATCCCATCCGCATAATTTTTGCAGCAATAGTCTTGTATCCTGAATGTAGCGCACAAGTACCATTATGCACTTCTTCAACAAGCATTTCCGCCTCAATTGGTCCAACACACCGCATCATCGGTCCGCAGTACGATTTGCGATATAAGACATCATCTTGTATGAGATACATCGGCATTCGCTCTCGCACTAAACGAGCTTCGCGACTATCCTCTGGCAAAATATCATTGCGAATATATTGCAGGATTGGTTCCATCCAATTTGGCTGCGCCTCTGTAATAGATGCTACCATTAAATCACTATCAATTGACTTACTTGGCAATTCCTCAACCCATACTTGTTTTTGAAAATGCGAAAATGTTAGAGCGGCTAATTTGCTCAAAGCATCTGCCTTTTTGTTTTGACTTCTAGGCACTTGCGCGAGTTCAAAGTATTCGAACCGCGCAGTAGTTTCTTTTAGCAGTTGCAAGTACTTCTGCATAGAAGGATCATGCGCTTCAAAAGATCCGCTAAACTGATTCGCTACTAGTTGCGAATCTGTAAATGCACGCAACTTAACAATATTCATTTTTTGCGCGATATTTAAGCCTGCAAGCAATGCTTCATATTCTGCCTCATTGTTTGTCACATCAAAATTAAACCGCAGTGCGTAAGTGTGCTCTTCGCCGTTAGAACTTACCAAAACTAAACCCGCACCTGCACCTTCCGCACAAGAAGCACCATCAGTATATAACTCCCAAGTTTCATTAACTGCTGGTTTTAGCGCGGTTCGCTCATTAATTACTTCCAACTCTCCAGACAGCTCTGCGAGATAATCTGCCATAACTTGACCTTTTTCCGCACTTCGCGGAAAGTAGGATATTTGATAGGCACCCAACTCCACTGCCCATAATGCGAGTCTACCGGAAATCTCCGGTTTTGTTAAGACTTGCCTGATTGGCAGATTGGTTAGCACATGCACTGGATGCCCCTGAAAATATCTACGTAGCCTCCGCGTTGTTAAAATGAGGGCATATACAAACTTTTCGATCGGCGCATAGTTTATTTCGCTTCCCGTAAGAGCTTTGCTAACAAAATACACTGGCTTTTGTATTTTGTTCCTTTCCGCTATCAAGACTGAGCCAAACGCTTCATTTGCTACTGAAATATATAGATAGAGAATTTCGCCATGAATTGGCGCTGTTAGTGTAGGCAAAGTTTTCAACAGGTTTTTCATCTCTTGAAACGCAGAATCTGCTTCAGCGGTCCAAACAAAATTCTTCTGCTTCAAGCAACCTTTTAAAGTTTTGAAAAATAGCAATTGTCGCTCAGCAGCTTTAGACAAAAAACGCGTTAGGGCGGTCAATTTGCCTGCTAAACTTTGCACTTCCTTAACCGTCTTTGGAACGGTCATATTTTCGATAGCCGCGATCTTTTTTGGATTAGCTTGAATACCTTGTTCCGTAACAAGATATCCTAAAAACTTTCCTTCAGTTTCGCCGAAACTGCATTTCAGCGGATTGAGCTTCATGTTTATCTCACGCAGTTTATCAAATGTTTCGCGTATATCTTCAACGATTCGCTCTTGCGTTGTACTTTTGATGACTAAATCATCGACATAGGCCTCAAGATTACGCCCTATTTGCTTATCAAACGCGGTGTCAATCAAGCGCTGATATGTCGCACCCGCATTGATTAGTCCAAAAGGCATCATTATATAACAATATATGACTTTGCCGGTGTGAAACGCGGTTTTATCTGCGTCCTCTTGCGCCATAGGGATTTGATGATAACCTCTTGCCGCATCCATAAAACATTTATATGGAAATGCATGCAAAGATTCCACCTTTAAATCAATTTCTGGCAGCGGATAATTATCTTTGGTGCACGCTTTATTCAGATCTTTGTAGTCAATACACATTCGCCAGGAATTATCTGGTTTTTTCACCAATACTGGATTCGCGATCCATGACTGATATTGTACTTCGCGCAAAATTCCAGCTCGGACTAATTTTGTGACTTCTTCGCACAACAATTTGACGCGATCTGGGGCCATACCCCTTCGCTTTTGCACTACTGGTTTTAGAGCTGGATTTACATTTAGCTTGTGTTCCACAATGTGACGTGGAACACCGGTCATATCGTTTTCGCACAAGGCAAAAACATCCATATATTCATCAAGTAATTGCACAATTTGCTTTCGAGTATCCGCACTAAGATTGCGACCTACTTTGATTTTCTGTTCTGGATATGCAGGATTAACTATTTCCATGCTATCCTCCTTATCCGCAGTATCCTCAGGTTTCTGACCTGCGGTTTTTACATTGACAGCCGCGCAAATAGGCACTATGCTCACTGAACATATTGCGGCGATTCTTTTATATGTTGGAAATTTAATCATGCCATGAATTGTGGACGGTACAATTCCAAATTTGCTTATAGCGGTCCTTCCTAGCAACATGTTATAGCGAGAAGAAGCTCGCATAACATAGAAATCTAGCCGTGCTTGTCGCGCTAAAGCATTATCATTTACATTGACTAGCTTGATGTTCAGCGACAAGACACCGATTGGTAGCGAAAATTCTCCTGCAAAACCGGTTAGCGAAACCGCAGTCGTTTGCAGATTTGCTTTAATATTCTCTGGCAACTGAGCGAAACATTGTTCGTAAATAATATCAACGCTACTACCATTATCAACATGAACTTTCATCACTGTGATATTAGCGTCAGCAATTTTACACGATACTATTATCGGCATTTCAGAAAAATCGTCGCTCTGCATTTTTGGAAAGCTAATTGGCGCTGATTGCCAATTATGATACATTTTGGCAGATTTTCGCTTCTTTCCTCTTTTTTGGACATTCATTCGCATAGTGGCCATGTTATCACTATTATCGCCAATGTTATTCATTATTTACTGCCAATTTGAAAACACGCACCTGCAAATCATCGCAACAAAAACACGATTGAAATTAAACCGCCTAATTAATTGTTTAACAGCGTAAAACAAAAATTTTCAGTTTAATTCGTAAAACGTGTCCCACGAATGGCGCCAATTGATCAATCCTTAATTAATGATGTTGCTTAATTACGGATTGAGTGCAATAAGATTATAATGGAGGATGGGATGTTCGATGATTATTTTGGGCCCCGATGATCGTTTTTCACTTTAACTATCAAGTGATCAACCACCCCGACCCGGTCTTCGTTATCGATTAGCATGATTCACCTTAACTCAATGTAAGAAGCCCTTGGGCAAAGTCACAAGTGAAATCTACAAAGGCTTAGGCAAATGGCAGAGAATCAACAACCCATAAATGAGAGGCCAAACTCCCTATTTATAGTATCCGTGATATCCGCGGTCTGCGAGATGCTCGGCTCTCCGCGGAAAGTCAGCGGATCAAACCGCAGTTTGGTATTTCAGCGAATACATAACCGCAGTATTTATTTTCAGCGAATATTGCATAACTGTGCCTTATAATCCGCGTAGTTCTGTCCTTAGCTTTTAGAAAATAAAATATACATATACAATGCTATGTATATGATCACCGTCAAAGATTTAAATGTTATTTTAAATTAACTATATAGGTGTATCTCTGCGGGTGGAGAAAAATATAAAGGAAACCAAAAAATAAAAAATAAAAAAAATTGTTACACCAGGTAGAGAAAAATATGAAGGAAACAATCGGTACTATTCATATTTTTTGCCTAGTAGTTATTTGTTGCTGCTAATTATAAAGAAACCATCGGTACTATTCATATTTTTTGTCTAGTAGATCTTTGATGCGGGTGAAGAAAAATGTAAAGGAAACCAAAAAAGGAAAAAATGGGGAAAAAAATTGCTACAGTACCGTGAATAGTACTGTTCACGTGAATAGTGACCGTTGTACAACCATTGGTGCGCGATATACAAGTGATTAAAGCGTGCAAACAGTACTATGCGTAACTTTTGTCTATTAGTATATATGGTAATAATACGAGTAATAATGTTTATAACACTCCATAGTCATCATTACATCTTTATACGGAGTAATACTTAATACCCGAGATTAATTTGGTTTCACTGAAATTAAAAAATGTTACCACTTTCGTCATAACTAGAAAAGTGACCCGCGCGATGCCGCGGTGCCTTTCGGGTTACGGAAATAAAAACATTTTGCTACGGGTGTTTTTGGATACACGTCGTTAGTACCTAATATACCTAATGACATATGCATTTTTAACGTCAGGAAGATTGTGTAAAAAATGGAAACATAATCGATATGATGTAGGTAGTTTGAGTTGTTTACTATAAGTGTATGTATATGTATTGAAGATATCCCGAGATGTTTAGCGTTTTTTGAGAAGTGTCCGTTTCGCGTATAGTTAGTCCTGTTGGGAATCGTCAGATTTTTTCGAGCTGAATGGTGGTCTCCGAAAAATTTAAGTCGTACCGAGCGAGAAGATAGGGCCCGTTATAAATTCGGGTGGAATTAGTTTCTTTTATTTTAATAAATTTATATATTTACACTTTTTACCCCTGAAAAAGTGTAAATTTGAGGGGTCGTTGTGCAAATTGAGCCGAAGTTGAAGGGCCGATTGTA
This sequence comes from Rutidosis leptorrhynchoides, assembly GCF_046630445.1. Taxonomy (NCBI): domain Eukaryota; kingdom Viridiplantae; phylum Streptophyta; class Magnoliopsida; order Asterales; family Asteraceae; genus Rutidosis; species Rutidosis leptorrhynchoides. The sequence continues at coordinate 337,425,830 of NC_092343.1, read as the reverse complement.
GTGTGAACGCAAATTCAAAACGACAATCCGAAACAACTGAAACGACTAAAATCCGAGTATGTTTTAGTATACAGATATAATATAATATAATATAATATAATATAATTTAATATTTATTTTGAAACAAAAAATACATAGTTTAAGAAAATATAACTATTACATGTATTTTTTATCTACTTTTCAGTTATACTCCTTATTTTTTACTTACATTTTTATTTTACTTAATATATTGAGGTATAAACAACTTTAACCAAATATTCTTATCTATTTATAGAAGTACACTATTAATCACAGAAAAAAATACACAATTTAAGAAATATCGTCATTACATTGTATATTGTTACTTTACAGTTTTACTATTTACTTTTTACTTATCTTTTTGTCTTGCATAAAGTAAGAGTAGAAAAGAGCTTTACCTTATTTTTTTGTATCTGTTTATAAAAATCGACAATTAATATAGAAAATCTCAAAATAAAATAAATGACAATTAATTAGGGACGAACTAGAGACGGAAGGAGTAGTGATAATTAAATTTATTATAAGAATAATAAATGTTATTTGCTTTTGAAAAAAAGATATAAGAAGTCAAGGATTTAAAAGATATATAAAGCAATATGAAAAATAATTGAAGAAACGGAAAAAGAAATTAGAAATTGTTATAATATGAGTACAAAAAGTCATATGGATGATGAATTTTAGTCAACTTTGTATAGCTTGCATAGTAATATTTTACACTATAAATAAGGCCTCTATGTTAGCCTTCAATATACACACACTTTGATATATATTTCATATCTATAAACTCTCTATTTTCTTACTTATATGTATAAGTCTCTAATTAGTAAATAAGCCAAAGGTAGTTATAAACTACTGAATTACAACACGTTATCAGCACGAAGAGCATAGTGTAATCAAAGGATATCTCAAACTATCATGAGTCACTAATCAAGGTATGAAATTATAATTTCAGACTCGAATATATCAAATTTTGAACTACTAATTTTTATTAAGTTCTTAGGTGGTGTTTGGTTGGGGGATTTGAAATCCATGGATTTGAAATGTCATAGGATTTCAAATACGATGGGATTTAAAATGCTAGTATTTCAAATCCTATCCCCCGTTTGGTTCAATTTTCTGATTCAGAAAATTAAAAAAAAAAAATCCAAACCGATTATGAAGATCTTTTCTTTTGCTGGAATATGTAGCGGCGGTGGTGGTAGAAATTGATTTGAAAATATGAAGTTAGAGTTTTGATTCGTAAAATTGATTTTTCAAATGATATCCAAGTTATTAATGGTTTATAGGGAAAATCAAGTAAAGCATAGTGATAGCAATCATAGATTATAATTGTTACATAAAGAAGATGAGGGGAAAAGGTATGCTATGATATTACATGCAAGAAAAAGGTAGAAAATGGTTAGGTGGGTTTTAAGATGATGAAGGGTATTTTTGTCAGTTTTCACCCTTAAACTTCCGTGTGTTTTTGGATTTAAAATCCTTCCTCCACCTCAAGGATTTGAGAATCCCTCTTTTGAAGGATTTTAATTACAAATCCCTTCTTAAAACCTCGAACCAAACATGTCATTTCATTGTATTTGAAATGTAAATCCCATGAAATCCCATGAAATAACACCAACCAAACACCCCCTTAGTGCAATTGTATTGTTCTTATTATATGGTTGGCCCTGCCACCTAAATTATATATGGTCGACACTGTCGCCTAACTATCATTTATGTTTACTAACTTTTATTAACTTCACTAACATTTATATTTATGTTATTTAAGTTATATATGGTCGGTTATACCGCCTGAATTATATTTATGTAATCTAACTTTTATTAACTTCACTAACATTTATATTTATGTTATTTAAGTTATATATTGTCGGTTATACCGCCTGAATTATATTTATGTAATCTAACTTTTATTAACTTCACTAACATTTATATTTATGTTATTTAAGTTATATATGGTCGGTTATACCGCCTGAATTATATTTATGTAATCTAACTTTTATTAACTTCACTAACATTTATATTTATGCTATTTAAGTTATATATGGTCGGTTATACCGCCTGAATTATATTTATGTAATCTAACTTTTATTAACTTGTAGCAAAATATACTGTAGTACCACTAGATAGAAATATTAGGGAACATTGACAAACTTTGTAACATATAAAAAAAATTCATACTCATCAGAAAGTTAATTTGGCACTTCAACTTGGTCTGCCGACACTATGCTCATGCTTTGTAGACTTGTATGCCATGCTATGTTGCTTGTACCTCTCGCTGGGTATTCTTTGTAGCTTTAAACATCTTAAACTTGTTGTTTCTAATCATATGTAGAAGTCAAATTTTTCTTTGGTCCCACAAATAAAAATGTTCCCCACTCAGTGGCGGAACTTGAAATTTTATGACTAGGAGGGCGAATACTAAAAAAAAAAAAAAAAAAAAAAATTTTAGTAGTTCTTAGCATAAATAAGCATCGTCATAGTCATATAAATTCGATAATATTATATATTAAAAAAAATTTATCAAAATTTTAAAAAGAAAACCAAAGTCATTTTTAACATAAATGAGCTTATAAAAATGAAGATTTTATTACCACTAAATTTAAATTAATTCGTAACCAAGGCGCAACTAACTACACATATCAATATCATTTAATCCAATTAAAACGCTGCACCTTTTCTTTAATTTGATAAATACGGAGTATGTGATTAAAATTTAATAAATTCTTAACCACTCTTTTGTTGTTTAGATATGACACGACATTATTATCATGAAAAAAAAAAAAAAAATTCTTCATAGCTAAGGTAATGTTCTTTTTGACAAAAACACAATCCATGAGCCTACATTTCACGACACGTATACGTTTTCACATTGACACTTGTCAATCCATTATTTTTGTTTATTTGGTCTTCAATTAAAATAATACATTTAAATTTCATACAGTAATTTTTATTACGGAGTAGTATTATTTGATTATTTTCATATATTATAGAATGAAAAAGGAGACTAATTTGGAAGTAACATAAACAACAAAAAATTACACTTTTTATTTCTTCACATGGTGGGACGTCTGGTGATGATGATAATAAATAAGGAAGTCGATGAAATGAGTAGTATATATACACTGGTTAGAGTTTGACAACATGGTTATATAGGAATATAATACAAAAGTATTATAAGATGTTATGCAAGTGGGAAGGTAATACAATTTTATTATTATTATTATAGATATTGTATAGTAGATTTTTTTAGTATATATATATGTGTTATGAGTTCATAATGATTAATGAAAATCACATATAATGATAATGAAAAACACATATGATAAAAGGCGCACATGATGAAATGCGCATACAATGAAAAGCGCAGCGCATATGATTAAAAGTGCATATGATGAAAAGCGCAACGCGTATGATTAAAAGCGCAAATAGTGAAAAGGATATATGATGAAAAGCGCATATGGTGATTAATGAAAAACACATATGGTGATTAATGAAAAGAATATTGAGAAAGAATCACCAATGTTTTCTTGAAAGAATTCAAGGTTATATATATGGACCAATTCATCCATCATGTGGACCATTTTGATATTTCATGGTTCTAATAGACGCATCTAGCGGATGGTCTTATGTTTGTGTGTTATCAAGCCGTAATATGGCATTTGCAAAGTTTCTAGCACAAATTATTAAATTGAGAACACGTTATTCTGATGACACCATTAAAAGGATGAGACTTGATAATGCTAGTGAGTTAACATCTCAAGCATTTAATGATTATTATATGTCTACAGGGATTGTTGTTGAACATCCAGTTGGTCATGTGCATACACAAAATTGTTTTAGCTGAATCAATAGATAAACCCTTGCAGCTAATAACTAGACAATTGGTAATGAGTACAAAACTCTCAATATTTATATGGGGACATGTAAATTTACATGATGCGACATTACTTCGCATTAAACCAAAAGTCATAAATATTCTCCGTTACCAACTTAATTTTGGTCGAGAGCCAAATATTTTCCATCTTAGAACATTTGGTTGTGGAGTGTATTTTCAAATTGCACCACCACAACGCACTAAAATGATTCCTCAAAGAAGGATGGAAATATATGTTGGATATGAAACATCTTCAATCATAAGATATATTGAACCCATGATAGATGATGTTTTTACAGCACGTTTTGCTGATTGTCACTTTAATGAAACATTGTTCCCTAAATTAGGGAGAGAAATGAAAAATAAAGAAAAGATGCTTCATGATGTGAACATCAATTAAGGTATATGGAACTCGCATAAAAGAATGCGAAACAAAAGTTCAAAAATGTTGCATATGCAAGAACTAGCAAATTAATTACGTGATGCATTTAAAGATACAAAAAGAGTGACTAAATCATATATAATAACAGTAAAAGCTCCAGCTCGAATTAAAATTCCAAAAGCTGGCAATAATGTCACTCTTGAGTCTTTGTCACGCATGAAATTGGAAGATCAATTGGTTCCGAAGATAAAAATCCTCAAAAAGAAAATCAGCTGATAATGAGGTAAAATAAAGTGTTCAAGAAGAACCAAATATCAATATTCCTTCTGCAGAGGATATTGATAAATGTAAATACATAAATTGCGATAAATTATGCAATATTATGGAACCGAAATGAAATGAAAAATCTTGATGAGATATTTTCATATAATATTACAATGACATCATGAATAAAGATGATGATCTAGAACCAAAATCTGTCATTGAATATCAAAATAGACATGATTGAGCTCAATAGAAAGGAGAAATACGAGCTAAATTAGAATCGCTCAATAAAAGAAAAGTTTTCAGATTAATCGTTATCACTTTTAAAGGTGTGAAACGTATGGGATACAAATGAATTTTTATCCGAAAAAGAAATGTGCAAATGAAGTTACAAGGCAAAAACTAGACTTGTAACTCAAAATTTCCCACAAAGACAGAAAATGAATTATGAGGAAAACTTATCCCCCTGTAATGGATACAATTACTTATTAGATACTTAATCAACCTGGTAGTTACTTAAATGCATCTCATGAATGTTGTAGCTACTTATCTGTATGGATCACTTGATAGTGATATACATGAATATACCTGAAGGGTTTAAGGTATCATAAGCATCTAATGCAAAATACAAGGGAATGTATTCTATTAAATCACAAAGATTTTTATATGGGTCTATACAATTGGGACGCATGTGGTATAACTAATTAAGTGATTACTTGATAAGAAAAGTGTATACATATAAACTTATTTGCACATGTGTTTTTATTATGAAAAACAATGATCGGATATATATCGTAGTTATTTATGTCAATTTTCTTAACATCATATGAACAAATAAAGAGATCTATGAAATCATTCAACTTCTAAAGAATTATTTTGAAATGAAAGATCTTGAAAAAACTAAGTATTACCTTGGATTGCAAATTGAGCATATGCCTAATGGTTAACTTGTACATCAAACAACTTATACCGAAAAGATTTTAAAACATTTTTAAAAAACAAACTCATTGTTGTTAGATCACTCAATATTGACACTGATCTATTTCATCCCTGCCAAGATCATGAAAATCTTAACAGATCGAAAGTTCCATATTTTAGTGCAATTGAGGTTCTTATGTATCTTATAAATTATACAAGACCCGACATTTCTCTTGCAGTTAATTTGTTGGCAAGATTCAGCTCAACTTCTACAAAAAGACATTGAAATGGGATCAAGCAGATATTTTGATACCCTTGAGGAACTGCTGATTTAAAATTATTTTATTCTAACGCTTAAAAACAAGATTTGGTTGATTATGTATATGCAGGTCATTCATTAATCCTCATAAAGATAAATCTCAAACTCAGTATGTATTCCTAAATGGAGGTACCACAAAATCATGGCGTTCTTAAAACAAACACTTGTTGCAACATCATTAAATCATGACGAAGTGATTGCATTATATGAAACTACTCGAAAATGTGTTTAGTTGAGATCAATGACACAAATCATTATTGATTCTTATGGATTAGAACGCTATAAAAGACCAACAACTATCTTCACCAACAACTGTATATGAAGATAATGCAGCTTGCATAATACAAATAAAAGAAGAGTATCAAAAGTGACGGAACAAAATATAAATGCTGACGAGGCGCCAAAGACATAGAAGGTCTAAACGGTCATAAGTTTGATGGAAAAGAATGGTATGTTGGTAAGGCTCAGAAAAGACTAAAAGGGAATAGGAATTGAAACAAGGGTTTAAGCAAACCATGAAGGAGACTGTAGACAAATCACATGGGCTAAACTTGTACATAAAAGATTTAGATGATAAAGTTTCAGATGAAAACCTCAGATTCTTCTCATATAAGACAACCAGATTAAAATGAGATACGTTCAATCAACAACTCTGCTGATCTTTATACCAAAGCACTGTCAACCGCTGTTTTCAGAACACACGTTCACAATATTGGCATGAAGCAAGTTCAAAATATGTGACGACTCAGCGATGTCTACTTGAGGGGGAGTCAATTCTATACTGCACTCTTTTTCCCTTGACTAAAGTTTTTATCCCACTGGGTTTTTCTTTAGCAAGGTTTTTAATGAGACAGTACTAGTTGCACTCTAATAAAATTGATCATCCAAGGGGGAGTGTTATAATATGAGTACAAAAAGTCATATGGATGATAAATTTTAGTCAACTTTGTATAGCTTGCATAGTAATATTTTACACTATAAATAAGGCCTCTATGTTCCTTCAATATACACACACTTTGATATATATTTCATATCTATAAACTCTCTCTTTTCTTACTTATATATATAAGTCTCTAATTAGTAAATAAGCCAAAGGTAGTTATAAACTACTGAATTACAACAGAAATGAAAAAAAGAGAATTAAACAAATGAAAGGGTGTCAGGCAAGTTGGCAGAAGGCTAGGGAGGGGGTCTCTTTAGATTTTCCCGGGTTTAAATAGTCGGACCCTATCCAATAACTATCCATCCATATCCATATCTATTTCAAGTGTTGGTGTTTGTTTGTTTTGATTTCAAAGTTTGAATCGTGATGATAGTTGGTTTCAAAAGTTGAGAGTTTGTTTTGTTCAAAGTAGAGCCGAAGTCAGGATTTTGAATCAATGGAGTCACAAAATAACACTAAAGGATATCACGTATAGATTTTAAATTGACAAAGTATAATCAACTAAACATAAAAAAATCAAATTACTTTCTAATGCATATGTCCCTACGATATTTCATTCGTTACAAACAATTCATGATTGCTTTATCTATAACACTAACAAATGTTTCTCTTTCAAAAGCCCCAAGAAGACAACAATTCAGAAATTCATCATTCATTCGACTATGAAAATCTGATTTTACAATGATAGGTATTAAATAACGTGTACAAATAACAAATACAATGTATTGATTCTCAGTAACCGATAAAAGTTAAAACTAAAAAGTATAAGGAGGGTTCCAACGCAGCGTCAGCTGCACCCGTCAAATGAGCTGGATTCCTATGTGTCACGTGTTTAACGTCCTTGACGCCCCTAACGCGGCATGTTTTTACGCCCCGGGGTGTTAGTTAGAATAGTGACGGAAGGAAAAACTTGTGTTAAATTTGTTTCAACCAATCATATTTTGTCACATGTTTTTATATATTATTAATTAATATATTTTACACCCAACTACCAATAATATTTTACCACATCACCATCACAATATTTAACACTCAAATTTAACACTTTATTTTAGAAAACTTCATCACTTGACCTTGCCACATCACCAAAAAGTACATCACTTGCCTTTAACGTCACCGCCACTGTTAGAAACAGTCTAAATGCGCTTAAGAGTGAACAGACTAATGTGATTCTATGTTTCCGTAACTTGATTACTAATAATAAATAATAATTATATATTTTTATATATCTTGAAAGAGTAAAAATAATTGATACAACAAACTAAGATAAAATAATGGCTATGAAATCCATGCTCGAAATGTATATAGGCTATTTAGATACTCACTATTTCCATTATCATATAATTTGGGCGCCCAAAAAAAAAAAAATTTGATGGGTCATTCACAAACAAATCCATATTTTCAGATTATGTAGACTATTTGAATGTTGTTAGTGCATAATCCCTAATTCTTGTATTGTAATTGTAATACATTCGGTCAAATAATGAACATTTGATATTGTGACTATTGAATCATTGTGTATGTGCTTTAACGTTTAATCAATAGTTAGTGCAGGTATATGTGGATGATATTATTTTTGAGTCAACAGATCAGTCAATGGTTAATGAGTTTGAAGAGGTGATGCAGAAGAAATTCAAGATGAGTTCCATGGGAACTATCAAATTCTTTCTTGGTCTTCAAGTTGCTCAAACTGATAAAGGAATCTTTCTACATTAGACCAAGTATGTTGCAGATATTCTGAACAGATTCAAAATGGAAGATGAAAGACCTGCAAAGACTCCTCTGTCTCTCCTCTGTCTGTTAATCATGGTATTTCTCCGGATTGTGAAGGTGCAAAAGTTGATCGGACGTTATATAGAGCTATTATTGGGGCTTTGATGTACTTAACGGCTTCTCGACCAGATATTATGTTTGCAGTTTTCCTGTGTGCTCCTTATCAAGCGAACCCTAATGTTCATCATATGTTAGTGGTCAAAAAGATTATGCATTATTTGAAGGAGACGCCAAGTTTGGGTTTATGGTATCCTTGTGAGAATGACTTTGAGCTTACAACATACAGTGATTCTGATTATGGTGGATGCAAGAAGAATTTCAAATCAACTTATGGGGGTTGTCAATTTCTTGGAAGCAGACTGGTTACATGGCAGTGCAAGAAGCAGACTGCGGTGGCTCAATCCACCTGTGAAGCTGAATACATTGCTGCGGCTAGTTGTACATCTCAGGTGGTCATCTGGATTCAACAGTAGCTACGTGACTACGGTTTGCATATTTTTAACACTCCTATTTTTGTTGATAATACTGCTGCCATAGCTGTTACTAAAAATCCTGTTAATCATTCAAAAACCAAACACATCGGGATAAAGTATCATTTTATTTGAGACTGTTACGAGAAAAGATTAATAGACGTAGTCCAAATTGATACTGAAAACCAACAGGCTGATCTCTTCACAAAAGCTTTTGATAAACCACATTTTGAGTACTTGTTAAAAGAGATAGGTGTTTAGACCTTAGCTGATGTGGTTCCCGTTACTGACACTCCTGACAAAAAGGATCCTGTCATAGAGAATGCGAAATAACTACTATGTGCTTGCTTGTGTGTTTGCATGCTAGTTAGGTTTATTTCTGCTTTACATGCTAGGATTATTTTCTATTCTGCTTATTTTCTTATGTCTGTACAGATAAAATCCAAAAAGCCAAAAAAAATTTCGGTTTTTAGTATTTTAGGGGGAGAAAATTGCAACATTAGAAAATACAAAAAAAAAAAAAAAAGATAAAATGATAAAAATAAAATAATAGAAAAATATGAAAATGAGTTTCTTGATCTACCTGTTGGGAGATGACTGTATTACTGAACTTGCATGTCTAATGTTTTGTGCTTAATGTAAGTAGGTACAAGTTATTCAATGATGTATCGGTACTGGCCCAATCCTGAACTGAGATGATCACACATATATTTAGTAAATATCAAAAGGAGGAAGTCATGGAAAGATTTATAGCGGTTGCAGGGTAGTCACCTAATTATCACTGAAAATGTACCAAGAAATAATTGTTGAGGAAATTAACAGTCGGTTGAGGGTCTCCCCTGCTGAGACTCATAGTTACTAGAGAAAATTGGTGTTGGATATCCCCAAGCAAGAATCAAAATTGCTCAACCATTCAGTTTTATGACTATGTTGGGATATTTAAAAGATCGATACGAAGCTGAGGGTTATCTGTTTGGTGTGTGCACACCAATTTCTATTGGCCTTTTATGCTGAATAATAACTAATCACTCAAAAAGTTGGTCTATCTTGAGGGGAATGTCTTTCCTATGAACGGGTTTGAAAAGTGTAATTCTGTATTACAGACAGTGAATGATTTGATTATGATACATTGCTAATGAAGCAAGGAAGTTTACACCAAAGGATGTAACACAAGTCAATTCAAGATTCAGTTTAAGTTAAAGATTGTGGTGCATCATCGCAAAAAAAAAAAAAAAAATGAATGAGAAAAATAAAAAAATGGAAAAAAATGAATGAAATGAAGGGTTGATGCATCACAAATCAAAGTCTGAGACAAGAAGTGCTATCAAGAAAAGATATGTGTTCAGGTACGTTGTCAGGGAGAAAGAAGTTACTTCAATACGAACTCAAGTCATTCTATCCACAAAAGTTCATTCTATAATATTGTCTGTGATATGGGGTTGTACCTATTAAGACCTAGATAGAGAGGGATGTTTTCTAAGAGATATTCTGATACTCACTCCAAAGAAAGATTTGACTTTCACATTCCGTTTCCTCTAACAACTTTAACAATAAATGAGTATTGGGGCCGATAGCGATTGGTCATCAGGTATGTCATTGCACTTTGATATACCCGGGTAAGTTATGCGCCCAGTAAGATGATCCGACATTCTTTGAGATATGCCGAGCCAATTGGATTGAAAGGTATGAGTTAAGGTGGAAGCCAAAGGCTGATAGGGTTATTCGAATGCCGTGAGAACCTTCCTGTTCAATTAAATCAAAAGTACATCAATGTGATAACGGACAACGTCAATAGATTTGTGCTCAATTGACTACCTGATACATCGTGCGATCATAAGTGATGACTGAATTAATGATTTAATCTAGCATAGAAATATGTTAAATTAATTAATTCAACGTGATCTTCAATATGTTCAGGAAAGTTAGTGAAGGCTTAATGAGGATTGATACCAATAATCAACGACTTAGCTTGTAGTTACTTAAATTATATAATATGAACAAATTTAGGACTGCTGTTATGTTCAGTTCTGATCCCTTATTCATGAGATTAATATGCTCACAAAAATATGTCACTTTTTTATGTTTGTTCATATGCATGATAGTTTGATAGCGTGCTTGTTTATGATAATTGTTCAAATGTCATATGTTTCTGTTCTATCTGAAAAATACAAAAAGATTTTAGGTGTGTTTTAGCATAAACTTTGAAAATTACAAAAATATGCATGTATGATTATCTGTGTGTAGTTATGATCTATGTCTCTTTGTATGGTGTGAAGGAACTGAAATTTTATAATTGCTTAATATTTGATACTGTGAAACGTGATATTCTTGTGTGAGAGATCAATCACAGGGGGAGTTTGAATTAACGGTTAAGATCTGAATTGGAAGTTTTTAATTTTTGTTTCAAACCCTAAACAGAGTCGACCGGGTGAGGTAACTCCCACGACCGATTGTGTGACACTCACGACCGAGTGTATGGTTATTTTTGAATTTTGTGTGGAAAACACCCACGGCCGAGTGTGTAACACCCACGACCGTGTGAGTGTGACACGGCCCAAAATTGGACCGTGTGTATACACACTCGACCGAGTGTGTACTGAGGGTATAAAAATCACAAGGGTATAAAAATCACAGGATCTCAGACGGCTCAAAACACTTGAAATTTTTGAGCGAAAATTTTCATTGATATTCAATTGTTGCGAACGGAGTTTTGTTCAGTATTTTCAAACGCATTTTTCCTTGTGATTACAGCGATGTACGTAAGGTATTACAATTCATTCTAAATCTCTTGATTTTGTTAACTTTAAGTTTAAAAGTTTTAGGCTTTAATCCGACAATGTTTAGAGGTTGTTAAGGTGAATTGTTGATAGATAATGGTAAATCGGACCTCTCTGAGGGTGATTCGATCGGTTTTTAAGCCAAAACAATGAAATCGATTGATTTATTAAATTTGGGATAAACAGATCTGAAGAACACCCACGACCGTGTGTGTTACACACATGACCGTATATGTTTACTCACTCAACTGAGTGAGTGTTTCCCACGACCGAATGTCTTTTAGAGACAGTAGGTTCTTTAGATACGCACATGACCGTGTGTGAACATGGTCGACCGTGTGTATGTGCACACTCGACCGAGTGTGTTTATGTTCTTAATTGTTTAATCATTTGATGAGTCTGCTTATTTATCTTGGTTAAGATCGATACTAAGCTAGTGCCTAATTTTAACCTATCTAAATATGTTTTAAGCATAGTTGGATAGATTGTCTAAGTATGGCAGGTAGAGCTTCACGTAGAACGACACTAGGGGAATCAAAAAGGGAATTGGCTCAACGTAGGCAAGCAATGTCCACTAGACCAATTATGCCTAAAAATAGAGTTCAAGCTAATCAGCCCTACAAGGCCTTTTGGGGAGCTATTCGAGGTGGCGTCTTCCTTAACAGAGACATTGAGTATCACTCGAGGATAGTTAAAGAATTCTATGCTAATTTCTCGTTTAATGAACGCAAGACCAAATGTGTTCATGTAAACACGTTTGGAACTCCCTTTGACTGGTCGTTAGAGGATTTTGGTGACATATTGCACGTTCCTGCAGGAGACTGTGTACTATAATTCAAGAAAGAATTTTCGTAGGGTGACCATCTGGTTTGAGGAAGGTCATGGCCATAGATTTAGCTGTCTAGGCTTTCTTAGTGGACTGTGCAAGAGAGAGAATGTAATCGGAAATGGACCAGTGACCATCAAGGATAGTGACATTACGGATGAATATCAGGTGTCGCTAAGAATAATCAAAAGAAATGTAGTATTTCGAGAGGAAGATGATGACGAGCTATTTGTTATCGAAGGTCTAATTCTTCTGTGTCTTATCGAGGGAATTCAGATCAATTTGATAAATGTAATTGTGAGAAGGATGCAAGAAATTAGGGCTGATGAAAGTAAACCACTTCTTTATCTCATTCTACTAGGGCATTTTTACTCAGATGAGGAAGAGCTAGTCGAAATGGCCCCATAAACAGTGCAAGCAGATACTCCAACCATTTTTGAAACATATTAATTCGTTCAACCGGCTTGTGGTTGACTTTATTTATGTTTGTGTGTAATGAGTAATTTCTAATTCACTGAATTATTGAACATTATGTCTGTAATACCTATTAATTTGGTTGAATTGTCTATGTGTGTATGTTTTATATTGTGATTGTTGTGATAATCTTGCAGATACCCCATGGTACATGGCGGTAATTCCTAACGTTTGCTTCTTGAGTGTGTTACATATTTTAAGATGTCTTAAGAACAGCAACAACAACAATCTTCAGAGAATTCAGCTGGGATTCCTTGGGCTAAAGAATTGGCTGGTTTGGAGGCAAGCCCTGATGGTAATGTATTGGCTTGCGTATACGAGAATGGTTATGAAGCTAAAAGAGGATTTGTTGAAATCATCGCATTCTTAAAACGTTCAAGGATCTTCAAGGCGATTACGACTGAACATACTGCCTATTATTCTCACCAGAGGCTGTTATGGAAACAGCTAAAGTTGTAATAGAGGATGGAAAGAGGGTGATCTTAAGCTCTGTGGGTGGTATGATAGTGCGAGTCACTGCTCAAACTATTAGGGAAGAGATAGAGTTCCCTGATGATGATACAATGCCATCATCTCTACATCCAGTGAAAGTGAGAAGATGTTTGAAACGTTGCAGATATACTGGTGACATCACCAAAGCAATCAAATGTACAAGATTCAGTCGTCAGTACAGATATCTAAATTACGTGCTGTTGAGATGCTTAAGTCCAATGAAGGGTGGATTTGATGTAATGACCGAGAAATACTGTTCAATGTTCGTTGCACTAGTTCTGAATGCTGACTTCAATTTTTCTGAAGTTATTTTTGACGAAATGGTGATGAATGTGAAGCGAAAGACTCATTTGGTGTTTCCAAGATTTTTGCAAATCATCCTAGACAAGAAAGTAGAGGGACTTCAAAGGATCTATCAAGATGAAATGAAGCTAACGCATCTCAATGATCAAACATTCAATCGAATGATGCAACAGCGAAAGGGTACGCCTGATATTCCTGTCAAACGATTGGTTGGGCACTTGATAAATCCCAATTATGTGTGTCCAGAGGGGATTGAATGTAGGCATGAGAACAGTAGTACATCTGGTACTGAACTTGATATTGAGCCCATCAGAGATGAAGAGGTGGATCAGCCTACACCGAGAAGGAATGTTGGATAACTGAGAGATGGAGAGGATACTACAGTGGAACAGTGAGAACAGATGAGCACCATCAAAAGAAAAATGGCAGAAACTCTAAGCATTTCCACAAAGCTAAAGATGAAGAGGTTGAGAATAAAGGTTGCTAACAAATAAGGTGGCTCATCTTCAGCCACTGGAGCTGCTACTACAGGGAACATTTCACAACAACAATCGCAACAACAACAGTCTTCACAACAACAACAGCAACAGAGTCAACAACAACAACAACAACAACAACAATAATAGCAAACACTCAATGTGCCCGCAACTGGTGGTGCACTTGATTTATCTGCAGCTGGTTTGTTGGGAAATCGATGATTCAATTTTTAGCCGAGTTTTCAAAATTTCAAGCTCAAGTAGCGGCAGATAAGAAGAAACATGTGGATGAGGTGGCTCAGCTAAGAACTATAGTTGAAGTAAAGAAATCAAAGATTGATGAGCTAGAGAAAATAGTGAACAATAAGGCACTGACAATATTTGAGGCTCAAAATGTATCAGATAAGCTAAAGTTGAGGCTGGATGAATGGGAGAAGAAAGTGATGATTGAAGATGAAAATGAATATCTTGATCCTAGTGGTCTGGATCCTTTTGGAACAAACAACGATTGTGAATCTGAAGAGAATACGCTTGAGATTGCTAGAGGATATGACGAGGATCATCCACTGTTCGTGAATCCTCTCAAAATTATAACTCTTCCTAAGTATTTAGCAATGCAGGATTCACTTAATCACACTACTATTTATGATGATTTAGAAGAGGGAGAGATCTCTCACGATCTAACTAGAGAAGAAATTGATCGGATGGTGCATGAAGAGCAAGAAGCAAGTACATTTGCTGGCACCGGGATAGCCTCTACATCTTCTAGGACTGATCACCTGGATGATGAATCTAGTGAGACCGAAGCAGTTAATGAAAGTGATGACAATTTTGATGAGGTATTCATTGAGGATGAACCTGATGATGCGTATCCACGTTATGAGTGAGTCAATGAGGATGAGCTCCCTACTTTTGCCGACTATTTTCGAATGGATGATGATCTTTTGTGTAGAATATGTGAAGAAAAAGAAAAGAAGGAACAAGAAGAGAAATTACCTAAAGGGTTCTTACCGGTGAAGCTGAATAAAGAGAAGGTAGAGGTTCTTGAAGAAGAATGGAAGATATTGTTTCGTATTAGAAAATATCTGCAGAAACCGGAGGTAGAGCCAAAGTTTTTGAAGGTTATCGAAAGGAAGGATTATGTGAATGCGAAGGGAAAGATCTTAGCCTGGGTGTACATTATGGAATTTGATATTTACGCGATAAAGAAAGAATATGGAGTGGACTCATCAAATACGTATTTCAATTTACATCACTTCCATATAATGAGTTTATGTAACACCCTTTTTTTTTTAGTCACAGCGGAAGTCCTGTTTATAAAATATGACACGTAATACAAACGACACCTGTATTACATTACCTTAATATCATATTAAATATTAAAAGTCTGTCACATATATAAAAACCATGTGTTACATTAAGCAAGGACACTAGTAACAAAAGACAAGACATCAGAGTTTTGACTTGTCAAACATATCATGCTGCATCCCATCTTCACCCTGGTATCTAACAAGCAATCGTACTGCACCTGCAAGGGTGGAAATGTGGGGGATTAGCACAACTGCTAAGTGAATGGAACTATCTAACAGCTAACCATACAGTATCAAACATGCCAGGTCATCTATTGCTACATGCGTCAGCAAACAACTAATAGCAACACAAGGATCGGTGACTTGTACGGGCACGCGACTCGTAGCTGATCGGGCTACAGTCTACCGATAGCCCCTCCTACCGGATCACCTGCATAACCGTCCGGACGCAATGCGTGCGTCCTTATATGCTATACTGAACATCCGTAGGACTTGGACCCAACCTAGCCTGGCCTCGGTTGACCTCGTGCGGACCCCACCTAGCCTAGCCTCAGTGGAATCCCCAGCTAGCCTGGCCTCACTGGTGCTCACAAAATAGTGCACAGAGATCACATACAACATCATGGCAAACTATCTAGTGCATATAGGCATACAACGCTAACTATGCATGGCACTCGGCTATCAACAGTATAAACTAACAGTAGCATCGCTTGCTACTCTATACTATAACCGGAGATAGTCCCACTCACCGATACCCGCAAACTCGGTAGTCTAATGTCACCGAGTCTTCTCCTCGTTTGTATAACCTGAGAACAAATCAAATACTGAACAAGTTAGTAAATCGCACCATATTTACTAACAATATTGCATTATATATATACACCATATATATATAAACACTAAACATATATACATATATACACTACATATATATATATATATATATATATATATATATATATATATATATATATATATATATATATATATATATATATATATATACTCTTATATATATATATACTCGAACACATATATATGTAATACACATATGTATATATAAGCACACACGCACATATATATAATTATACAATTCACACCATCACATAACCATATGCGTATATATATCCACATAACCATCACGTGTGTGTGTATATATATATATATATACATATATATATATATACACCATAATATCTATACATACATGTATACATATGTACACAACACTTAATGCACATATATATAATATACAAAATCATTACATACTATATATATATATATATATATATATATATATATATATATATATATATATATATATATATATATATATACCGCAACAATATAATAATATTTGTAGATAAATAAATTCATGTATATATATTACCTACACAATATATATAACAATACAAAAGCGCATGTCCAAACGGGCGGGTCGCCACTCATTTGCACAATATAAAACCAATACAATAATACAATATTACACAACTAGCCATACAATCTCATAAGCACATACATCTATATTTAATCCAACACTATATTAATTTGTACTAGTTAAAAATCCCAATTTATGTAAACGGTTCAAAAATTCATTTGGATGAAACGTGTAACTCAAACCGAACAATCAAGTCGAGGTTTAAATGAACAAACAATTCAACACACGGACCACAAAACGGTAGCCACCGCCAACCAGCGGCAACCACCGCTCACCGGCAGCTGCCGAAAACAGACAGAAACAGCAGCGGCAGCAGTCACCATCGCAGACCGCCAACCGCCACCGCAAGCCACTGCAGCCGGAAGCTGTAGTAGCAGCTGGTGGCTGCATTTTTACTGAAACAGAAATAGCAGCAGCAGCGAAAAGCAGCAGCGAAAGCTGCTTCCTTCCTTGGTTCAAACCCAAATTTTATGTTTCTTGTAGTTTTTTGTCAAATTACAAACATGCAATTAACCACCATCATGTATGTAGCAATAATCAAGCATAAAATCGAGTTTAACAACACAATTAGAACATGATTCAAGAAAAAATTGCATTTTTATCATTTTTATTATTTTCTTGCATAAACCCTAATTTTTAAGAATCAAACACAAGATTAAGGCAAGCAAACCTGATTGTAGGATGTTATGAAGGCACAATTTCGGATTTAGATTTGCATTTTAATCATAATCTTCAAAGATAAGGAGCTAGGTTATGGTGTGTGTGTCGTGGATGAAATAGGAAGAAGGAGAAGGAAAAAAACCACGTACAGTAAATATAAAACAAGGGGTGGGCGATTTTGAGTTATAAAAAGGTATTTAATCCCATACCTGATAAAACACGGGTATTTACCTGATTTCATAAATGCAACCCACCACAGTCGGGAACCCAAATGAAGTCCAAATTTAATAATTAAATTATCTTTGTGACCCTTGTCACAAAACGCAATCATTGAACTAATAATTAATTAAATACACCCAATAATTAATTAGTTCACTAAAATACATTTTAGTATACAAAAAGGACAAATATGTAATTTCACCTAGGCCCGACACTAGGATGTTACAAATCTACCCCTTAAAGAGATTCCGTCCTCGGAATCTGGTAAGTCAAGGTCAACAAAGGTCATGAGTACTACGAATCACCACAACGGGTCACAACTAGACCTAAATCAAAACGGGTCTTACGGTCATATACCCTGCAAAGCTCCGTCCATTTCTCGTAGGTCAAAGAAAACTCACTAGCCGAAAGTCAAACACACCGTCTACTAAGACCCGCTATACGTTGAGCTGCAAGTTTATTTACACTACACAACATCCGAATCATTCCATACACTTTGATCTAGATTATAGTCTACACCACTTACAAAAGTAATTCAATGTTGAAAACCCGCCGCTATCTAATAACTGAAAAAAATCTAATTCCGTCCGAATTCCAAACCTAATCTATCATCAATCTTACGAATTACCACAAAAATTCCTTCTCAAGTCGAAGTTTTACACAGTAACCTGTCGAGTTACCACTAATGACCCTCTACATGAGATCTGTCAATCATGATTTGGGGTTGTTCCCGAGTCACAATCATTGAGTTCCCAAATCAACTCAGTTCTAAACACTGATTAATGGCTTTCATTTATCTTAAAACACACAAACTTAGCTAATTTCATCACTACAATATCGCTAAGTCAACTAGGATTACACTAAATTACCCAAATTCCGTAATTTAATACCTGTTTCAATCTTGATATTTAAGAACTTCATCAAAATTCGCTCAATCGTGTCAATATTCACTCACTAATTTAATGACTGGTCTACTTATCCATCATAGAACCGCTTACTAACACAGTTCCAAGTCAAATCTAATCACTAAATCACGAATCCTGAGTATAGAATAACCATCATCCTATACCGGAAGTAATTATCTAATGGTTAATTGCCTCAAATAACCTTAATTCTTCTGTCCGACGATCGTTAAAGTTATTCCTCAAAGGTCATGACTAGGTTAAGATTCCATCAGAATCCTCGATCCAAACCTATTAAACTAATAATTACACGAAGTCGAGGTACATTACATCCGTCAGCACCAAGTCATAAAAAGTTAACTTTTGGTCAAAATCCTTCGAAATTCAAAACATAATTTCAATCACTACATCTCCTCCGACTCCCGAAACTACTGTATGATTTACCATGATGTATTCTGTTGGCCAGGCGTAATACATCATCCCAAATCATATCTTCAATTCGGGTATTTCGGAGCAAGACCCTAATCGAGTCCGTCAATCGATCGCAATCTATTTACTCTTATCACTGGCAGTTATAATCCACTAATAACAAATATATTCTAAACACAAGGTTTCTAGATTTGTTATCCTATTACAACTGTCCTGGCACATTTATATGCCCGTCACATTTACCCTGTTCAAATGTACCCAACTAATCCTTCTTTCGCAACACGCTAGTAAATTACAACACTTCTCTCTAAGTCCTCTATAGTTGCAATACCCCCTGAACATGGTATTATCAATTTACATCGATTCGTCCTTGAGTGATACTAATCGCAACTTAACTCACAATCGGACACTCACCCTAGTCTTAAGGGTCAACCCACACCTAAAACTTAATCCTCGGTCCAGTCAAAGTTCGTCTCTACCTACCCAAGAGACCAATACAAGGAAAATCCTACATTTACATTTTAAGGACCACACACAAGGTCACGTTACGCCAAGGAAGGAAGACTGTTCCTTAGGACAACCCTACGGGTCCTACAAAACAAGTCTAGTCATACAAGGATACTACTGGTCCAATAGCATCTACTGGTTCAGTCACTGTCTATCAAGCATGCAGATTATGCCTCATATGGCTACTCAATAGAGTTCGAGTCTCTGGTCAAGTTATAAGGGGACTACGACTCTAAAACAGTCCATTCGGGTCACTACGTATGTCCCTCAGTCAACAGTCAATGGTAAAGAAAAAGACTTCCTACAAGTCTTAATTCCCACTAACAGATCTGGCATAGCAGCATAAACTAAGTCTGAACTAACATCTAATCGCATTTAGAATATCTATCCAATACCTAAAGCATGGCACTACAACATTACTAACATGTCAACATATTGCACGCATTACCAGTAACATGTCTAAATTAACATGACAAACCGGTTACAATAATTAAGCCACTATGAACCAATAAGAGGAAACTAGTCTAAGTCCATCTAAACAGTTTCCACTACATCAAACAAAAAATATCTAGCATACATTTCCACATTAACGACTTACTATACACAACTACTAATTATCAATTGTAATAATAAAATCACAAAAGTGTAATAAACACATACCGTTAGTCGAGTCGTCATATCTATCACCAGCCTCTGCCAACATCTGGTATGCTCCAATTGTATCCACTGTGGGATTTCTTCTCTCTTGTCTAACCACAAGAGCAGAAGGTTACCCGGCTGATGAAATCTGTGCCCCAGACCCCGCCTCAAAACTCCATCTCTGATTTGTTGAACACCAAAACGCTCCGTGTCCCATACACTGACATATCCAATCAAAGCTGTCTCTGAAGGGTAACAACTGAACTTTCTAATCTATCTTACCCCAACTCACCTATTTTATAATCAAAGGAATCATATCTCAAAGTGGGGCGACCCGTACACGTCACACGCTACTCCTCACATAGAACTCGTATCTTCCCGTCTTGGTCCTTCTACTGAGTTTAAACCTACAGAAGTTCCTTAATCGTTGAATGATTTTAACCCGCAATACCTAGGGGGTCAACTACCCACCGACTGTCCAACTGAATCTCTTTTCTCGTATTATTATTATTACTATTTAATTATTATATTATTATTATTATTATTATATATTTTTTTTTACCCTCTGCAGTTTTACCTAAGCAAAATTGAACACCCACCCAACACTATCTAACCGTCGGATCCAAAGGTAGATTACTTGCGTCCACCTGCACTTACTATTCTAACTCATATTACCTGACCGGAATCCCTTGGTAACTGACCTTACAACCTAGACATCAGTCCTTACAACTGTGACATATGTTTCTCAGATTCTTTACCTGATACACATCTGTACTCTGAAGCTCTGACTGTTCCAGGGGCGTTGGGGGTCACAGCGTCACCGTCACTATCAGCAATACCTGTACTGCACAACATCTCACACCAAAGCTTAGTATAACACATGTTAGCAACTAGCAACTAACACCGTTATACATATCTCATTCACTTAACCCATCCCCAAGATATGTTTGACACGACACACAATTTGGGAACATGTCACTTTCGTGAACACGCTACCAAATTCACGCTCTGATACCACAATTGTAACACCCTTTTTTTTAGTCACAGCGGAAGTCCTATTTATAAAATATGACACATAATACAAACGACACCTGTATTACATTACCTTAATATCATATTAAATATTAAAAGTTTGTTACATATATAAAAACCATGTGTTATGTTAAGCAAAGACACTAGTAACAAAAGACACGACATCAGAGTTTTGACTTGTCAAACATATCATGCCGCATCCCATCTTCACCCTGGTATCTAACAAGCAATCGTACTGAACCTGCAAGGGTGAAAATGTGGGGGATTAGCACAACTGCTAAGTGAATGGAACTATCTAACAGCTAAGCATACAATATCAAAAATGCCAGGTCATCTATTGCTACATGCGTCAGCAAACAACTAATAGCAACACAAGGATCGGCGGCTTGTATGGGCACGCGACTCGTAGATGATCGGGCTACAGTCTACCGATAGTCCCTCCTACCAAATCACCTGCATAACCGTTCGGACGCAATGCGTGCGTCCTTCTATGCTATACTAAACATCCGTAGGACTTGGACCCAACCTAGCCTAGCCTCGGTTGACCTCGTGCGGACCCCACCTAGCCTAGCCTCAGTGGAATCCCCAGCTAGCCTGGCCTCACTGGTGCTTACAAAATAGTGCATAGAGATCACATACAACATCATGGCAAACTATCTAGTGCATATAGGCATACAACGCTAACTATGCATGGCACTCGACTATCAACAGTATAAACTAACAGTAGCATTGCTTGATACTCTATACTATAACCGGAGATAGTCCCACTCACCGATACCCGCAAACTCGGTAGTCTAATGTCACCGAGTCTTCTCCTCATTTGTGTCACCTGAGAACAAATCAAATACTGAACAAGTTAGTAAATCGCACCACATTTACTAACAATATTGCATTATATATATACACCATATATATAAACACTAAACATATATACATATATACACTAAACATATATATATATATATATATATATATATATATATATATATATATATATATATATATATATATATATATATATATATATATATATATATATATATATATATATATATATACTCGCACACGTATATATGTAATACACATATGTATATATAAGCACACACGCACAACTATATAATTATACAATTCACACCATCACATGACTATATGCGTATATATATCCACATAACCATCGTGTGTGTATATATATATATATATATATATATATATATATATATACACACCATAATATCTATACATGCATGTTTACATATGTACACAACACTTAATGCACATATATATAATATACAAAATCATTACATACTATATATATATATATATATATATATATATATATATATATATATATATACCGCAACAATATAATAATATTTGTACATAAATAAATTCATGTATATATATTACCTACACAATATATATAACAATACAAAAGCGCATGTCCAAACCGGCGGGTCGCCACTCATTTGCACAATATAAAACCAACACAATAATACAATGTTACACAACTAGCCATACAATCTCATAAGCATATACATCTATATTTAATCCAACACTATATTAATTTGTACTAGTTAAAAATCCCAATTTATGTAAACGGTTCAAAAATTCATTTGGATGAAACGTGTAACTCAAACCGAACAATCAAGTTGAGGTTTAAATGAACAAACAATTCGACACACGGACCACAAAACGGCAGCCACCGCCAACCAGTGGCAACCACCGCTCACCGGCAGCCGCACACCGGCAGCAGCAGCTGCCGGAAACAGACAGAAACAGCAGCGGCAGCAGCATGTGAGCAGTCACCATCGCAGACCGCCAACCGCCACCGCAAGCCGCCAGCAGCAGCGGCAGCAGCCACCGACGCCGGAAGCTGCAGTAGCAGCTGGTGGCTACATTTTTACTGAAACAGAAATAGCAGCAGCAGCGAAAGCTGCTTCCTTCCTTGGTTCAAACCCAAATTTTATGTTTCTTGTAGTTTTTTTGTCAAATTACAAACATGCAATTAACCACCATCATGTATGTAGCAATAATCAAGCACAAAATCAAGTTTAACAACACAATTAGAACATGATTCAAGCAAAAATTGCATTTTTATCATTTTTATTATTTTCTTGCATAAACCTTAATTTTTAAGAATCAAACACAAGATTAAGGCAAGCAAACCTGATTGTAGGATGTTATGAAGGCACAATTTCGGATTTAGACTTGCATTTTAATCATAATCTTCAAAGATAAGGAGCTAGGTTATGGTGTGTGTGTCGTGGATGAAACAGGAAGAAGGAGAAGGAAAAAAACCACGTACGGTAAATATAAAACAAGGGGTGGGCGGTTTTGAGTTATAAAAAGGTATTTAATCCCATACCTGATAAAACACGGGTATTTACCTGATTTGTTAAACGCAACCCACCACAGTCGGGAACTTAAATGAAGTCCAAATTTAATAATTAAAATATCTTTGTGACCCTTGTCACAAAACACACTCATTGAACTAATAATTAATTAAATACACCCAATAATTAATTAATTCACTAAAACACATTTTAGTACGCAAAAAGACAAATATGTAATTTCACCTACGCCCAACACTAGGATGTTACAGTTATGCAGGTTGCAAGGCTAAAGATGTTGTATGCGGATTTCACGGGAATCCCAAATATTTTGGTTCGTAAGATAAGGAAATCGTTTCGATCGAAGAATTTTGAAGGATTTCGACCACAGTTTCCAACGATTACTTACAGGACGAACAAGAAAATGGGCATTACATGCAAAATTGTCAAATACGAACGAGTGAAGTATATGCGAACAGTTTCGGTGAAGAGAATTACGAAGAACTTCAGCCCACGTTTTTATTGGTGGTATTACGATGAACGATCGGAAGAAGCGGTTATTGTTCTGGAGAAGGTAGGAGACGAGTAAAATGATAATATACGGGTGTCAGATCGGATGCTGTATCGGCCAGAGAATCGTGTACAGGCAGAACAATATCGATGAGTTGTCAAGCTCTGTTATCTACGAAACTGGGTAACAAACCCGTATGAAAGCTGAAGATGATGACCGAAGACTTATGGCGAACTAGGTCTTAGAGGGAGTTTATTAGTGCATAATCCCTAGTTCTTGTATTGTAATTGTAATACATTCGGTCATGTAATGAACATATGATATTGTGACTATTGAATCATTTTGTATGTGCTTTAATATTTAATCAATAGTTAAACTGTAATCACAGTCGATCGAGTGAGTTTACTCACTCAACCGACTGAGTCAACACAGTCGACCGAATGTGTAAGACAGTCAATCGTGGGTGTCTGATGGCAGTATATATACGGGCTTCAACCTCCATTGCGGAGTTACACACCCTAATAGCCCTAACACCGGTCATTCACGTCTCTAATCGTTCCAGTAGAGAATACCACTGAATACACATGTTTAGGATTCGTTTTAATCGAGATTCAACATTAGGTTTGACCAATTCGACCCCGAGACGACCCATTATTCGATTAGCCCTTGTTCTAGAGTTATTCCTCCATTAGAACGAGTGTTACACGACCCTAAGATCCTAGAAATTGCGTCTACAAATGTGAACTTATGGATACTTTGTTGGGGTAACAGGCCCACACAAGTGTGTGAATAGCTCCGCCTCTAGTTCAAAGGTTAATGTTTAGTTGGTTTGATTGAAAGGTTATTTGGTTTTCATGTTTGTACTTATTTGCCCGCATCCCTTTTCCTCTTCATTCGGTGTTGAATCTTTTTAGATCTGTTTCTGTTGCACTCTACCTTGTGTCGTTGCTCCTGTGCTTGGAAGCCACCTCTTTTCTGGGTCTGCTTTTGCGGTACTGTGCTTTTACCCATTGAGTTTGGTTTCTAAAGTTTTTACACGTGTTTGCGTTTTCCACTTTATGATTTATTGGATGTGGTGAGAGTGGTTCTTAGTTCGGGTTTGGTTGTAGTTTGCGGTGACTATTGTTATTTGGACGCAATCGATTCTTGGTTGTTTTCTGGCTATTGAATATGTTTCGGCGCCATTTTAAGTAGGGTCTTATTTGGGAAGTCTTAGTTGTTGTTTTACTAGTTAGTTTTCCACTGTTTTGTATTCATGCAGTGTTATAGGTGGTAATCAGTTTTAGATTCAATGGATATGTCAAGTAGATCATGAGATCCGTTATCGGGTCTGACTCAATTTGTAACACATCGATCTTTTTCGATCTATTATTATTTAATTTCGTGTTTTTCTCCAAAAAGTTATATTTCTTAAACACGTTAACTAGATATTGGAGTTGTTGATATGTTTTAATCGGATGGTGATATCGCCAAATTTATACATATTTTATCACCCTTTTCAAGGGGATATCGTTCCTTATTATACACAAAAATGACCCTTTCCTTTGCTTATCGAGGGAAATGAGCAAAGGTTACTGATCGTGTGGAAAAAGTAATTTTGGTCTAAAACATGTGTAAGTAACTAGGGGGGTGAATAGTTACTTAGAGTAATTTTAAAACTTTTTCCGATTTAGAACTTGAGATTACTATAGTGCGATTTGAAGAGTTTGTTCATAAGTATAATAAATAAGGGTATAAGGAATAACAGAACAAACACGGAGATTTATAGTGGTTCGGGAAGATGTTAACTAATCTTCCTTAATCCACTCTTCAAATCTAACGAATTGAGAGTTAGTTTAACTAATCTTCCTTAGTTTCACTTGATAAGCCGCAACTTATGAACCCTTACGTCCCGTTGAAGAATTCACAATCACCAAATACTCTTATCACAAGATCCTAATGCTACCACTAAGTGAAACCTTACTTATCTTCTAGATCCGTTTAAGAAGATAACTTACAAGTAAACTCACAACTAAGTTTACAATCACTCTTGCTTAAATCACTCTAAATTGAATACAATAAAATTTGAATGATATCAGTAAATGTATGAAAGAATAAGTGCAATAGGTGAGTCTTCAAGTGCTCCAAGGTTTCGCTTTTATAGGCAATAGAAAATTCAAACCAGGATGTCTGCGGCTCACCCCACGGTCAACCCATGGGTCGACCGTGCAGCTCTGTTCTCTGAATTTTATAGTCGTTTGAGATCTTTAACATTGTCTTTTTCCCTTATTAGATGGCTGCAATTAGATGCCAAAAATATCTTAAAAGACCTGCATTACCCCTTTTGTCTTGGAAGCATTCTTTGAAGTTGACCTTGTATTGAAAGAGGTAAGTCACATTGTACTAGATATGTGTCATTGATCCCCCTTTAAGGCAAGTGTAGATTTTTGATCCCATGACAACCATATGCTTCTAAACTTCAACTCACAAGTCTTCAAACCTTTTGTCAATATTAAATTTGCATGTATGTGCTTCCATTGGCTACTTGCAAGCTTCCAAATTAGACTTACTTGTTCTTATAAGAAGACTTTTGGGAGTTTACTCTAAACTCTTATTAAACACATCATTAGTGCTTAAAGTTTAACCAAGTGGAGAGCATCTCTTTAATTGGGACTTAATGACCATATTTAAGTTTTGTTACTTTAAATAAAAATACACTTTAAAAGAGAACTTTTAGCCATATTAGAAATTTTAACATTAATCATAAGCTAAAAGTGTCATTAAGGTGTCATTAAGTGTGATTAGCCTAGATTAGTGTTTTAATGACCAAAACTCATTTGAATATGAAGGGGAAACTATTCTAAGTATGTTTAAACAAGTTTTGTAAATTACAGATGCCCCGAACTAGTCAAATATTATTTGATTGAAATTTAGACAGAGAGAAATTGCGGTCGACCCACGGCTGACCGTGGAGTCGACCGTGTACATTGTTTCTAAGAACAGGCGTACAGGACATCCACGGTCTGACCTACGGTCGACCGTGGTTCAGCCGTGCTTCTTTTAATGTTTTTCAAATGACTCTTTTGACTTAAACGGTTTTGAGCAATGGTCATTTGCTAGAGAAAATGTAGGCTTATGAACTTGTGTTGTTCAATACATTGTTGTAAGCACACAATACTTGGTGTCATCATCAAAACAAAGTGTATAATATTTGAATATTAATATTGGATTACTAACCAACAACATGTACAAATCAAGAGTTTAAAAATCCAAAAGTCAAAAATGATCAATAGAGTTGAAGATCCAAAAAATGAAGCTCCAACCGCCGACTGAAACACCTCAGTCGCCGGCTGGCCTTGGTTATAATCAGTTCAAGGAGGTCAAATATCTCTCCAGGATAATGCTTAAGTTGTCGGCGTTGCATCCTCATCCGTCGATGGACCAACTGGAAACTGCCGGAGTTTCAATGCCTTAATTAAGATCTCCGATTTCTCCCCTCCATAGCGTCGATCATTTAACTAGTCAAATCCTAACGGATAGCTAAATCCGTTAGTGATCCTGTTAGTGCATGCAATGTAAATCCCTAGTTCTGTGTTTGAACATGTTTATTTCAGTTATATTTGTATAAAAGTTATCTATGATGAATGGTTATTGATCGTTAATGTTTTCCTTAGGATGTGAATGAGCTAATTGGTTAGTAGCTCAGACCATCACCCGATGGAAGGCACCATTGGATGAGGGACGAGGACCATCGGCCGAAGGTCATAGACCTTAGCCTGAGGGTCACTGCAGATCCTATAAATATAGAAGTCAGGTTTCATTGTTAGTTTACAAACCCTACACCCATTTACCGTTGTATAGCGATCTGCAATCGTCCCTAGGTATATCGTAACTGAATACAAACCCTTATGGGTCGTTCTAATAATCTATTATTGGTTTAATCGATCTCGAAGTGTAAAACGTATTCGTCTCAAGCTAGTTTATTGTTTTTCGCCTATAAACTGGTAATCAATGCTTAATCTAAGGTCCAAGAACTTCTACAAAGTGGTATCAGAGCGTTAGCGTTCCTGTTCGGTCGTTTTTGAGTCGGATTAAAGTGGGTTTGTTTTGGTTTTTGGTCAAAATCAATTTCTTTTTATTTGCTCAAAAATGGAATTTTTAAGTGAAGTGTTTAGGTTTTAGGGTTGAGTTGTGTTTCTAATCATATTTCTAAAGTTTCTGTCGTAATAGTTAGTGTTTTTCGAGTCCAACATAGCGCCTAGATCGGTTTCTCCTCGAAAACCCTAGTTTTCTGCCCAGATCATTGAAGAACTACCCTCGACAGTTCGTCATAGACCAACTGCTGAGTGTCTTTGACCTTTACCTGATAGTCTAGCTATTTTCTTCCGATAGTCGACCATCGACCGAGGGATTATTTATCATACCACAGGACCAATTGTCTAGACCAACTACCGATTTTCCTTAGACCCTAGACCGTTTGTCTAACTCCAACTGTCGATAGTGTTGTCCATCGACCGAAGGACTATTTTAGACTAAGATATTATTATTTTAGACCAGCTCCCGATAGTCCCAGACCATCGACCAAAGGACTTTGACCATCGACTGAACGTTACATACCATCGGTCGAAGGACTAAACTACAGAAGTCTAAAATAATTTAATCTATTTACTATTTGAACCATGTTTGACGTTTTCAATAGTGAAGAAACTAATTATGAACTTGTTGGCGCATCTTCGGGTATACAGAAACTATTAATTTCTGAGAACGAATCCGGGAGTACAACCAAAGTTCCTAGATTAGAATCACTTAACGATTATGCAAACTGCTTAAATGGGATTGACACTAGATTATGGAACTATATTGTTACTGAGTATGTGTTTCCTGACGGTGCTGTGGAATCCCTAAGAAACCACATGAACTTACTGTGGCAGAACGTGAAACCTATGCTTTGGAATTTAAGACATATGCATGTATAACTCAGGGACTCTCTAAAGACATATACCATCAGTTTAATAGCAATCAAACATCATTTAGTATTTGGCAAGCTATTGAAACTAGTGCTCATGGTAACGAATCCTATAAAACTAAGAAGGGTAAAGCTTTGAAGACAGAATGAAAGAGTTTTGCTGCCTTGAGTAATGAGAGTTTGGAAGAGACTGTCACCCGTTATCGACATCTTGTATCTGAAATGAAAACTTATGGAGTTGAGTTATCGTAGGATAAGCTTCTGAAGGGATTTAAAGATGGACTTCCAGAGAAATGGGATGCTTTTGTTGAACTTCTGGAATCTCGTACAATTGAAGGTACTATGTCCCTCAATTCTTTTATTGCGAAGTTGATGGAGAAGGAGTTGGACTACAATAATAAGAAAAAGAGACTGGAGACTCCACAGAATCCGAGTGTTTACAAAGGTCAATCTTCAAGTGGTGTCAAATCTCATGCACTACTGCAAACTGCTTTTATTTCAAACTCAAGCCATGCACAGAAAAGTGAGTATCATCCAAGTCAAGGTGTCTACTATCTAACATCCGTATCCCCATCAACCCCTATTTATGAAAAATAATCAACGGTCTTGAAGACTGAGAACTTACGCACCAGACCATTGGAGGTTGTTAAGCAAGATATGGTAGTGGTAGCAATGGTGGTCAACTCATACAATGACATGATTAAAGATGAGATCTTCAACAAGCATCCGGAATTTGAGGATTATGAGCAAATAGATGAAGATGAGTTGGAAAGGATGGACATTCTTCATGTTATGAGCAGTGTAATTATAAGAGCAAAGAGATATCTGAAAAAGACTGGACAGAAGAATCTTGGGTTTGGTAAAAATACTAAATTTGGTTTTGACATGTATAAGGTTAGATGCTATAAATGTGATGGATTGAGTCACCTTTGCTAGAACCTGTTCGAAGCCAAAGAAGAAAGGATTCTACAATCCATTTCATAACCAATCCAAGGATAATTCATCCAAAGTCACTGTGACGGTTTTAGATGGTACTAAGAAAGTGGCAACTGACAGTGGTACGCAAGGACTTGCATCAACATATTCAGATGAAGGATTTTATTGGTCAATTAGAGCATCAGATAACATCCCAAGGGCCAATGTTGTAAGAATGCCAAAGACAGAGGAAGAGATTGAATTAGAAAGTAGTGAAAGAGAGAAAGCGGGGTGTCACTACAAGAAAAACGGCCTTTTAGGACCCCCACAAAGGTCCTATTATGTACTCTAATAGGACCTTTGAGCTGATAGGACCCTTAATGAAAGAGTTCTCCCAAGGTGGCGTCCCAAAGAATAATAAAGGTCCTAACAACATATTAGGACCTTATTACAAAAGGGTTTTAAAAAATGTATAAGAACCCTTACAAAAAGTCCCATGAACATATTAGGACCTTATTATAGGGTCATATAATGTGACATCCAATATATTAAAACATATAAGTACTTTATTTAAGGGTCATAAAAAGCATATTAGGATCTTTAAAAAGGGTCCTAATAGCTGAAAATTTTTTATGAAACCCATGAATAAGGGTTCTATAATATCATTAAGGACCCTTGTCCCATTAACATATTAGGACCTTATTATAGGGTCATATAATGTGACTTCTAATATTTAAAATGTATAAGGACTTTATTTAAGGGTCCTAAAAAACATATCAGGATCTTTAAAAAGGGTCCTAATAGCTGAAAAAAGTTTATGAAACCCATAAATAAGGGTTTTATAATATCAGTAAGGACCCTTAAGAAGGGTCCCGTGAATATATTAGGATCTTATTATAGGGTCATATAATGTGACTTCTAATATTTTAAAACATATAAGGACTTTATTTAAGGGTCCTAAAAAGTATATTAGGATTCTTAAAAAAGGTTCAAATAATTTTATGAAATCCATGAATAAGGGTCATATAATATCATTAAGGACCACACAAATAGGGTCCTAAAATACGTTCATGAAACCCATGAATAGGGTACTATTAAATCATTAAGGACCACACGAATATGGTCCTAAAACACATAATAAAACCCTTAAAAAGAGACCTATTATCTCTAATATGTTATAGAACATTTTTTAGGGTCCCATTATATACAATATAACAATAAAAAAGTCCTCAAAAGCACATGTTAGGACTGTTAATGAAGGTCATATATATATATATATATATCACAATACAATTTTTGAAATAAATATGAACATCTTAATAATGAATTTTATTAAACATCAAATAAGAAAATAAATACATAATTATGTTTCAAATAACACTAAACATCAATATAAGTTACAAGATATATTATCCAACATAAAAGTAAAAGTAAGGTTACATTTGACATGTAATAAAAAGCATCGAAATCATGAAATGAAAGTCTCAGGTCATCATGCAATCTTCTCAATCCAGAAGCACTACCTACAAGTAAATCATTCATGCATAAGCATAAACCTACAAGTAATTAAAATTGAAATATCTGAAGTTTAACAAGAATATGCTGAAATGAAAGTAAAGGGTCATGCTTTATTAAGTTTAACTCACCTGCGTTTACTTGCGAAAAACAATTCCGACTTGATCAAACACCAAACAATCCAGTTCCGGATTAGTGATTTACTTATAATCTCCTATTAGGATACAACTCGATGGAGTTTGAGGGAAACGTTAGAGGATATAGATAAATATAGGAAAAAATAGGAGCTGACCTTTTGTCCAAACCCATGACCCGTTTTGACCTTGAGTCTTTTTGAGATGTTATGCAAAACACGTTACATCCATCCATATATGCATACCACATGTAAATATTAGTAATAAGTTAAGAAAATGGATATACAGAGTACAAAAAGTAACTGATTAGGAAAAAGAAAGCATTGCCCACTTGACCTTGAGTCTTTTTGAGATGTTATTTAATCTATTACAGATAAAAATACATAAAAGAAAAAAAGAGTAGGTTAGTATTTCAATAAAATAACGAATATAGACATAGTTTAAAAAACTGTTAATAACATCTAACAGTTCAAGTAATTATTGTGCACCTTATTTGCTGCACATCAATGTAATAAGAAATTACAAACAGATTTTAAGGTCAGATATGAAAAAATTGAGTCGTCTAGACCAATGGCAGCTGCAATCACCTGCAATCAAACAATTCTTAATCATTGCCAAAGTTTTTAAAGGTCACAATCAAGTTATTGCCAAATTTTATATCATTCGGTTTCAGACTTGTTTGGAGGTGGCAACTTCAACCCATGTATGGATAAACATGTAGACTAAGGTTACATATATTGTCTCTAATGGTAAAATTCATAAACAAACGAAAATGCCAGATGAGATAAAATGCGCGACCTGTGGGTACCCAAGGTGCCAATGGCCACTGCAATTTGACAATATAAGTTGATTTGTTATAATAAGCCAAACAAATAAAATGGTGCAATAGGCTAAGATTTTTTTTAAAAAGAGCATTACTAATAATCACTCTTCACAACTCACTTTATACATAACTAGGATTGTGGTCCGCGCGTTGCCGCGCATTTTTTTTAAATGTTGTGACAGAATTCTATAGCGATGAAGCTTCTATCAGCACCGGTGTTGACAATATATAAGCCTTATGATTGTTGAGTAAGAACGTACTCGTAACGAACTTCTTGGAGTCCGAAAATGGACAAGGTGTAATGGCAACTCAAATAAAATCTTATATTTAATTAGAAAGATTTGGTGCAAACTTCCAAACGTATGTGTCTTGCTGGAAACAAATGAAGTGTAGTGAAACGACCCGTCCATATTACTATAAACGCAGTACGTTATTCATTGGTCCCATAACGAGGTATTTGACCTCTATATGATACGTTTTAGAAAATATTGCATTCGTTTCATTAAAAAACATACCATTATTATACATAATGTATGTTTTAAACAATTAGGCGATTATTTAAGGAATAATCCCCATAATACATCGGTTTTCAAACCCTACACACGTGACATAACAGTCGAATATAATACATGACAAAGGTTTTATTGAATGCAACACTTCATTTAAACAAAAGCATGAGACTCCATGCACAGCTTGCTAAGATTATGCAACAGCGGAAGACTTTCTTAAGGACCTGAGAATAAACATGCTCAAACAGTCAACACAAAGGTTGGTGAGATATATAGGTTTAAAACTAGCATCGATATAAATATAGACCACAAGATTTCATAGTTATAAATATTTCAATAAAGATATTCTATAAATCGTTGAGCACTTCGGTAACCATACTTAACCATTAATGTAGCATATTCCCTTTATTATGAAATCTCACTACACTGTACCAAGTGTAGTAAAATGAAGTACTATGCAACCGTTTACGATACTAGAGCGACTAGCCCGGTTGGGGTTGTCAAACCCAATAGATCTATCAATAGGATTCGCGCTTACATGTTCTTACAACATGTAAATATTAGTTACCAAGCTATTAGGGAAGATATGCAAGGTGGTACAACTCAACGTAGAATATATTTTAAGTACTTGTGTCCATAGCGTATAATATAAAATGCATGTATTCTCATCACAAAATATTTTTAGAGTTTGAAAATGGGACTATATACTCTCAGTAGTAAAAGTATATTAATAATAAGTTTTCAACTTATTAAAAATATGGTCGTCGTCCTTGGATTCACGAACCTATAACAATAATAACGATTCAGATAATAATACCACATATGATTAAAATAACAATTCAAGTTTATAGAATACTTATATAATAATTTATATCAATTTTACGTTAGTAGTCCTTTGTTAGTAGTCCAAATATTGTCCAACAGTCCGATAGTCCAATAATATATATGTATATATATAAATATGTATATCGTGTTAGAATTAAGTAACACTAATATATATTGTCTTAATATAATTAAGACACATAATATGTATATTGTCTGAATCACCTCACGACCCATTGTATACATGTCTCAGACTCGATCACAACCCATGGTATATATATTATTTTAGAATCAACCTCGACCCATTATATGCTAACTCGAGCATTACCGCATATAGTGTCTTATGGGTTATTCAAACTAATATATATAGATGATGTCAACATGATATGTCAAAACATTGTATACGTGTCTATGAATATCAAATCATATATATATATATGGTGTCTTCCGATTTTTTTTAAGACTATAATATATTTTTGATAAAATACTTCCACTTTGTCTAAAATCATGAAAAAAATACTGGAAGTCTTATTTACTTATATTAACATATTTCCAAAGTCTTAGCCTCGAACTCAAAGTCTAAGATAGGTTTTTAATTCCCAACCCAAAACAACCCTCTTTTTACCGAATGGAGATCAAAAGATATATGTTAAGTTTCAAGGTGTTCTTCATATGTACAAGTTATAAGCTCTTATATTAACTTAATATAACATCATAATACATATAAATAAGTGTTATTAGAGTTAAGTTAGAAATATTAGATTAGTTTTTCAAACAAGTTTAGAATCAACTAAACTATGTTCTAGTTTATAAACTCTTATATAGATAGCTATAAACATATGAATTGAACAAGAGTTGAAGTAGAGTTTTTACCTCAAGTTTTGAATGTAAAGTTGCTGGAAAGAAGTAGTAAAACAAAACTTGAGAGAGTTCTTGCAAGTGTGTATGAAAATTGGAAGTAAAATTTAGAAAATGAATGTGTAAAAATGAGTTAGAAATGGTGCTTATTTATAGGATTGAAAAATTGGTTTTTAGTAAAAATATCTAAGATAAGTTAAAATGTATTAAGTCATGGATGACATATTAAATTGATTAGGTAATGGATGACCTATTACAAAAATAATTGCAGATTTCTATTGGTATATACCAATAGTTAATACTTCTAGAAGTTGTATATAATACGGGTAAAAATAACGTATGAATATGAGTAAAATTCTTGAGGAAATTGAACGGAAATACGAGTATAGCTATCCTTTATATATATTTGTAAATTATAAAGTGTATTCAATATTTGTAAGAATGTATTTACACTCGTAATACATTGTATGTAAATACATTTTAACATAAGTTAATTACGTCGTTTAAATAGTAACATATATATTGTTCGAAAACTCTTTAAATTAGTAGTATGAAAAAATATATATATATATATATATAATACCTTGTTAATATACTTAATGATATATTTAATTATCATATTTTGAAGTTATATATATATATATATATATATATATATATATATATATATATATATATATATCCATAAATATACACAATTAAACAATTAAAACAAGTTATGACGTTCGTGAATCGTCGGACAAATGGGTGGTCAACTGCTTATATAAAATTCTTTCTGGAGGTTCAAGACTTATTAAAATTCATTGCTTATCAAGTCGGAATTATTAAATCATGTAAATAGTATAATCAAGTAGTCGGAAAAATCCGGGTCATCACAATACCTACCCGTTAAAGAAATTTCGTCCCGAAATTTGAAGTAGTACCTATTCAATGGGCGGTGTTTGTAAACAGATGTGGATACTTCTGTTTCATCTGGTCCTCTCTTTCCCAAGTGAACTCGGGACCTCTTCGAGCATTCCAATGAACCCTAACTATAGGTATGTTGCTTTGCTTAAGCTGTTTTACTTAACGATCCATGATTTCGACAGGCTCTTCTATAAAATGCAGTTTCTCGTCAATTTGGATTTCTTCAAGAGGAACAGTGAGGTTCTCTTTTTGCAAGGCATTTCCTTAGGTTCGAGACGTGAAAGGTATTGTGTACTCCAGCAAGTTGTTGTGGTAGCTGAAGTTGTTGTGGTAGCTTAAGTCGATAAGCCACTGGTCCAATACGTTCGATGATCTTGAATGGTCCTACGTATCTTGGGTTTAGTTTACCCCTCTTACTAAAGCGTATCACACCTTTCCAAGGTGACACCTTTAACATAACCATGTCATCAACCTGAAATTCTAACGGCTTCCTTCGAACATCAGCATAGTTCTTTTGACGACTTTGGGCG
This sequence comes from Rutidosis leptorrhynchoides, assembly GCF_046630445.1. Taxonomy (NCBI): domain Eukaryota; kingdom Viridiplantae; phylum Streptophyta; class Magnoliopsida; order Asterales; family Asteraceae; genus Rutidosis; species Rutidosis leptorrhynchoides. The sequence continues at coordinate 337,389,587 of NC_092343.1, read as the reverse complement.
GTCTTCAATCTCTCCTTGATTTACACAATCTTTTCAGTAGTCTCCTGTATGATCTCGGGACTAGTCAGTTGTCTATCACTTATTTCGTTCCAACAAAAGTGTGCCTTAAGATCTTGATACATCTTTCCAGCTCCTGGATGTATCGAGTATCTCGTCTTATGTGCCTCATCCAAAACCAATTTTCTTAACCCTTTAAACTTCGGTACCCAAATGCATCCAGCGAAGTATCGGGTTCCGTCTTCCCGTGTAACAAGCTGTTTATCTAACCCTTTAAGCATCTCATTTCCAAAGTTTTCTTCAGAAAGAGCTCCTTGTTGAGCCTCATTAATTTGGGTAGTGAGGTTCGTACGAATCTTCATATTCATTGCTCGTACTCGAACCGGCTCTCTTTCCTTCCTGCTTAAAGCATCTGCTACTACATTTGCTTTCCCGGGATGATAGCGAATTTCACAATCATAGTCGTTTATCAGCTCGACCCACATACGTTGCCTCATGTTTAGTTGTTTTTGGTTAAAGATATGTTGAAGGCTTTTATGGTCAGTATACACAGTACATTTAACCCCGTACAAGTAGTGTCTCCAAATCTTTAATGCAAACACCACTGCTCCTAATTCTAGACCATGAGTCGTATAATTTTGTTCATGAATATTCAGTTGTCGGGATGCATATGCAATAACCTTCTTTCGTTGCATGAGGACACAACCAAAACCTTGTCGCGAAGCGTCACAATAAATTACAAAATCATCGTTTCCTTCAGGTAATAATAGAATAGGCGATGTAATCAACTTCTTCTTCAATAATTGAAATACGGCTTCCTGCTCAGAAGTCCATTCGTACTTCTTCCCTTTGTGTGTTAATGCCGTCAATGGTTTTGCTATCCAGGAAAAATCTTGAATAAACCTTCTGTAATAGCCAGCAAGACCCAAAAATTGGCGTATTTGCGTTGGAGTCTTTGGGGTCTCCCACTTTTCAATGGCTTCAATCTTGACTGGATCAACCTGAATTCCTTCACTGCTAACAACGTGACCAAGGAACTGTACTTCCTTCAGCCAAAAGGCACACTTGGAAAACTTTGCGTATAAATGTTCTTTCTTTAACAGTTCCATCACCAGCCTTAAATGTTGTTCATGTTCTTGTTCATTTTTGGAATAAATAAGAATATCATCAATAAAGACGATAACAAACTTATCCAAATACAGACTGCATACCCGATTCATGAGATCCATGAATACAGCTGGTGTGTTTGTTAGCCCAAACGGCATGACTAAAAATTCATAATGACCGTAGCGTGTCCGAAATGCGGTTTTCAGAATATCTTCTTCTTCGACACGCAACTGATGATAACCCGATCTTAGATCGATTTTGGAGTAAACACGTGATCCTTGCAGCTGATCAAACAAGTCATCAATTCTTGGTAATGGGTACCGATTCTTGATAGTTAACTTGTTTAGTTCACGGTAAGCTATACACATGCGGAAGGATCCATCTTTCTTTTTAACGAATAAAATCGGAGCTCCCCAAGGTGAAGTACTCGGTTGAATAAATCCACGATCTAGAAATTCTTGCAACTGGCTTTGTAGTTCTTTCATTTCCGACGGTGCGAGTCTATACGGAGCACGAGCCACCGGTGCAGCTCCCAGTACTAGATCTATTTGAAATTCTACAGATCTATGCGGAGGTAATCCCAGTAATTCTTCCGGAAACACTTCGGGGAATTCTCTTACCACAGGAACATCGTTGATGCTCTTCTCTTTCTCCTTCATTTCGACTTTATTAACATGTGCTAAGATAGCATAACATCCTTTCTTCAAGCACTTTTGGGTTTTCAAGCAGCTAATGAGTTTTAGCTTTGAGTTACCCTTCTCTCTATAAATCATTACTGACGTTTTATCCTTACGAGGAATGCGAATTGCCTTCTTGGCACACACAACTTCAGCTCCTATTTTGGACATCCAGTCCATGCCAACTATTAAATCAAAACTTCCTAATTCTATGGGTATCAAATCAATTTTAAACGTTTCTCCGGCTAAATTTATTTTACAATCACGGCAAATTTTATCGGCTTTAATTAGTTTACCATTAGCTAACTCAATCATATACTTAGCATCTAGAGGTAATGATGAACAATTCAATTTAGCGTAAAAGTCTCTACACATGTAACTTCTATCGGAACCAGTATCAAATATAATAGATGCTAATAAGTTATTAATGGTAAACGTACTCGTAACAAGCTTCGGGTCTTTACACGCCTCTCTAACATTAATAATAAATGCTCTTCCACGTGCAGGTCCGTTATTCTTCTCTGGATTCGGGCACTGGCTCTTAATATGACCCTGTTTCCCACACTCGTAACAAGTAACAGTAGCCAAGGCAGTTCTATTTGCATTGGTGGCAGGAGTCTTGATGCCATTTGTATTTGTGACGGGAACCCTACAATCTTCAGTAAGATGACCCCTTCGATCTTATTTGATGCACACCACATTACAAAAACCAGAGTGATGTTTGTGGCATCTATTACATAAAGGATTTCGTCCTTTGTAAGCTGAGCTTGAACCACTACCCGCACCTTGCGTGGTTTCCTTTTTCTTAAGAGATTGTTGCTGGTGACCTCGATCACGATTTCCATCCCACTTTCTTTTGTTATTCGATACCTTGGCATCGGTATTTGATGCGTTCTTATCTAGGATGATCTGATCCATTAGCTCGTTTACCATGGTGATAGGTTCATGAATTGTCTTGGGTTTGGATGCTGTAACATTGGCCTTGATGTGTTTTGGCAGGCCATCTTTGTACAATTCAATCTTTCACTCTTCAGTTGGTACCAATTCAGGACATAACAAGGCTAATTCCATGAATCGCCTGTTATAGTTGGTAAGTTCCTTGCTGACAACTTTCAGATTTCGTAACTCGGCTTCCATCTTCCTAACCTCATTCCTTGGGCAATATTCGTTGATTAACATATGTTTCAACTCCTCCCAAGGAGTGTTATATGCTTCATCGCCCCCTACAGCTTTTACATAGTTTTTCCACCATGTAAGTGCACCATCTTGTAATGTGCATGAAGCATACTTCGTCCTATCTCCTTCCGCACAACCACTAATTTTAAATACGGACTCCAGCTTTTCGAACCATCGGGTTAAACCGACTAGTCCTTCTGTTCCGCTGAATGATGAAGGTTCACAACCTTGAAATGCTTTATATGAGCATCCAACACGAGGGTTTGTGTTGTTTGCTGCTGCCCTTACTGCTTCGACCCAAAGCATTCGGTCGTTTATGCGTTGGTTGATATGCTCCTCAATTTCTTGTTCCATCATTTGGTTCAATCGAGCCATGTTTCTTCAATAAACATATAAGATAATTAATCACATAGAATATTATAGATGTAGTGAGTAATTAATGGTACATCATGGCATATTAATAATATGAACCAATTATTATAAAAGCATTTTCTTCTTATTAGCGTTTTATAATTATTTATAGGGTATTACCTACCCGTTAAAGTTCATACTTAATAGCTTAGTACAACAATTAACTACTACAATCCAAATAATATTCTATCATGAAAAAAAAACTAATGCATTATAATTTTACGCTTTATTCTTCAATACAACGATACAATACCACTTATTCACATAAGTTTATAAAACATATGTAAGATAAAGTAAATCACACTATATAATATTATACAATGCGTGAAGTGATGTCGTAGCGGAAATGGTTTTAAAAAACGGCGGGGCCTCTTGTTATCACGCACTGGCATAATTCTTATTCGAGTGGTATGTTTATATCTTGGTCAGGGTTCTAAGGTACTTGATACCTCAATAGAGTTGGTATGACAAGGATGACTAGGGGTAGAAATGTAATGAGCACTTTGTACAACAATTGCTTTATTAATTTCTGGATTTGGAAATTCTGGTTTGGTGACTACAGGTTCTTTTCCCTTTTTAAATTCTTTCTCAGTAATCTCTTTTACTTCCTCATCAGGATTGTTTCCAGGTTCTTTCACTTTCAATTCTTCCGGAAATTGTGAATCTTCCCAAAATGCATCGACTCCAGGTAATCATCATCATCAGTAATATAGATGATTGATACACCTTCCCTTGTGCCTTCATCGTTATCAGATAAGTCAATAATTGGTACTTTTGCTGGAGATTTAACTTCGGAGTCGCTGAATGTGATAATGAGATTGGTGCTAGAAGTAGACATCTAACACACATTAACTACCAAATTAGTAATATACCACATAATATTTACATGTTAAAATATTCAATTTCCGACCAAAAATGATAAGCAATGGTTTTCAAAAACAAGTTCGGTCAAAGTCCATACTCACTAATGCATCCTAATAAATACCGGTCAGACACACTAATTCAATTTCTGGTTCGCTAAGACCTCTGCTCTGATGCCAACTGAAACGATCCGTCCATATTACTATAAACGCAGTACGTTATTCATTGGTCCTATAGCGAGGTATTTGACCTCTATATGATACGTTTTAGAAAATATTGCATTCGTTTCATAAAAGCACACCATTATTATACATAATGTATGTTGTAAACAATTGTGCGATTATTTAAGGAATAGACCCCATAATACATCGGTTTTCAAACCCTACATACGTGACATAACAGTCGAATATAATACATGACAAAGGTTTTATTGAATGCAACACTTCATTTAAACAAAAGCATGAGACTTCATGCACAGCTTGCTCAGATTATGCAACAGCGGAAGACTTTCTTAAGGACATGAGAATAAACATGCTCAAACAGTCAACACAAAGGTTGGTGAGATATATAGGTTTAAAGCTAGCATCGATATAAATATAGACCATAAGATTTCATAGATATAAATATTTCAATAAAGATATTCTATAAGTTGTTGAGCGCTTCGGTAACCATACTTAACCATTAATGTAGCATATTCCTTTTATTATGAAATCTCCCTACACTGTACCAAGTGTAGTAAAACGAAGTACTATGAAACCGTTTACGATACTAGAGCGACTAGCCCGGTTGGGGTTGTCAAACCCGATAGATCTATCAATAGGATTCGCGCTTACATGTTCTTACAACATGTAAATATTAGTTACCAAGCTATTAGGGAAGATATGCAAGGTGGAACAACTCAACGTAGAATATATTTTAAGTACTTGTGTCCATAGCGTAAAATATAAAATACATGTATTCTCATCCCAAAATATTTTTAGAGTTTGAAAATGGGACTATATACTCACGGTAGTAAAAGTATATTAATAATAAGTTTTCAATTTATTAAAAATATGGTGGTCGTCCTTGGATTCACGAACCTATAACAATAATAACGATTCAGATAATAATACCACATATGATTAAAATAACAATTCAAATTTATAGAATACTTATATAATAATTTATATCATTTTTACGTTAGTAGTCCTTTGTTAGAAGTCCAAATATTGTCCAACAGTCCGATAGTCCAATAATATATATGCTTATATATAAATATGTATATCGTGTTAAAATTAACTAACAATATTATATATTGTCTTAATATAATAAAGACACATAATATGTATATTGTTTGAATCACCCCACGACCCATTGTATACATGTCTCAGAATCGATCACAACTCATGGTATATATATTATTTTAGAATCAACCTCAATTGTAACAACCCAACCCGTTAACCATTCGAAAACGTGCATTAAAAAAAAATTTCTGGAGCAGCCCATCTGGACGGCGTCCAGATTTCTGGACGGCGTCCAGCTATGAAGAACTGGACGGCGTCCAAGCTTTTTGGACGGCGTCCCAATTGCCTGCCAGATTCTGACTTGCTAAACTTTTACACACGGGCGGAAAACCCGCTTCCCGACACTTTTAAATGAAAACACTTTCAGAATATATTACAATAAGTTAAACTAAGAGTTTTTCACAATAAAAACCGAGTTTTACGACATCAGGCCCACATCGACCCAAAATACCACAAGTGACTATTTCGACCCATTAGTTTGTACAACACATAGACCGAGCATGGGATTGGGGACACGCTACCCAATCCTAATCAAATCCAAGAGCAAGTTTTCTAAAGCAACTACGCAAGCCCACTAGTCCCCGCGCTTACCTGAGCCACCGCATCCATACAATCTATAAAAATGTAAACAACGAGAGGGTAAGCTAACGCTTAGTGATTGAAAATATACTACATACATATATATGCATAAAATGGACACGCCGCATAAAACAAATACCGCATACCGGAGCGTCCAAGCATAAAGGTAAGCTAATCTAAGCATACCGTACGATCACTAAGCCACAAGCTAAATATACATCAACAAACATAAGTTCACCAACGACGATGTGAACAACGCCAAGAAGCTACACCCGAAGGGTTAGCTACACCACGACAATACAACAATATATATATATATATATATATATATATATATATATATATATATATATATATATATATATATATATATATATATATATATATATATATATATATATATATATATATATATATAAACGAATAAGGTTAACCCCTTAACCCATTACCGAATACCAAACATCACAATGAAGATTGGCCGAACTACACGAGCCTTAGTAATCCGAAACCACACGAGATTACCATCTTCACAACATCGAGGTTGGCCGAACTACACGAGCCTTAGTAATCCGAAACCACACGAGATTACTACCTCAATAAGATGACCGAACTACACGAGTCACCATGAATCCGAACTACACGAGATTCATTTCGATAAGATGACCGAACTACACACGTCATCGTGAATCCGAACTACACGCAATTCACTTCTCCAACTTAAACCCACGGTCACGGGATTATAAAATCCACCACATCGGGGTTATCCACATCATGACAATATTAACCCTTCGCCATTGGGGTTATAACATCCAAATCACAACCAAGTGTGATAACGTACACACAAACGTGTACCTCGCCAAAGGTGGTCAACCAAAATGCACAACCGTGCCAATTGGACTCATACAAAAGTCCATCAAATCCACCAATATGTGAAGTGAGCTCTATAACCGAGAACCACTTCACCCGACCCGCACCCATCCTACACATACATATGCATATAGGATATTAACACTCACCTTGTCGCCTTGATGAATGCTTCCAAATAATCCGCAACACGCCGATGGAATGTACCTATTCCATTATCAAAAATACAACAACACCATTAGGGTTGACTTACAAACCAACCCAATTGACCCTTAGTGCAAATTCGACCCATTTGCACTTCCAAGCACAAAACGAGCCCAAACTAACCAATAATCACTAACACGAGTGAAAATGATCCTAACACACCGATTAAACCCGAACACAAGTGTTAAACACGTGTCATACCCATTTTGACACCTGATGTTAAAGCGTAGGGGTACGAAAATTACTACTATATTTTACTACGAAAAACGATACAAATTACACAAGTTTTAATTATTTATTTATAAATGGGATATACCTAAACCTTGCTACAACACTATAGGCAGTGTACCTAATCGTAGAGTAGTATAGTTTTTAGTAAGTCCGGTTCATTCCACAGGGAGATGGCTTATTTCACACTATATTTTAAATGACTATATTTGTACAAAATATATATAATTATATATAATAATATATAAAAGGGGGTTTACCGTTTAATGACCGATTTGTCGATTTTATATCTTAAGTCACAATTAAAACCTAATGCAAAATATAAATGACAATAATTAAAGGTATGATGAAATATAAAATAAAATAATTATGCTTATTTAAACTTCCATAACCATGATGTTTGACGTGTTGATTTTAATTTATTACCCTGGGTTAATTATCCTTTGTCCTGGATTTATTTGAGACCTATCTGGTTTTTGGCCATAATAGTTCATCGGTCATAATTATAAAATGCTCGTCAAATTAACCTTATACCCGAAGTCAAATATTCCTACTAATTGGGGATTCGAACTGTAACAAGGTTTTAAAACTTTGTTTAATGATTACACTAGGTTATCGACTGCGTATAAGCCAAGGTCTTAATACTTTATTAACAATTACACAAATTATCCTTGAATATAATCCACCCCTATTTTAACGAGTCCATTAACTATTAATCCATCCCCGTGTCCGGTCAAATGAACAATCATTAGTATTTATAAATATCCCGCCCATCGTATCCGATCAAGCGTGTGTGGTTATTTATAGTTACGTCAAATTGTAACCTTTATATTAAATTAACAATGTATCGTTATTTTAATATAAAGCCCATTAATAGCCCATAGTCTAATTTCCACAAGTGTCGTTCTTTTATCCAAACCCCAATTATGGTATAAAGCTCAATTACCCAATCTTAATTTTTAGCCCAACATCATAATTACTTCGGTATTAAATAAGCATAATAACAACTTAGTTACGCGACATTAATTTAAAAAGGAAGAACATAACTTACATTGAGTATTTATCGCGTAGCTTTACACGGACATAATTTCGACTTTAGAACTCGTAAATTAATCGTTACATAACCCAAACTAACTAATATAAAACTAACCTATACTATATATATATTATAAATATTATTATTACAGAGGGAGTATTATTATTTTTTGGTGTTTAAAACTCGGCAGACTTCGTTGCCTTTTATAGGCATTTTGAGATTTGACTGCTCTGAGATCGCGAAGCAAATGTGCCTTCCAGCTCCGAGATCGCGAAGCGACGCACTCCAGCTCACCAACTTTTGGCCATTTGCTTGTCGACGTTATATTATATAATATAATATATATAATTTTATATAATTATTTATATATTATATTATATTCTTGTGCATAGTTGACTTGTAATTTTTGATCCGTTGCGTCGCGTGCTGAAAGTTGGCTCAGGTCCCGGTTCTGGATTTTCTAACGTCTTTTCGTATAATTTAATATCTTGTACTTTGCGTTCCTCAACTTGTACTCTTGTCATTTTTAGACGTTTCTTATCAATAAATTGAACCACTTGAGTTGTATCTTGTACATTTGAACTTTTTAGACGTTTGCATCTTCAAATCTTCTTTTTCGCCTTTTGTCTTCGCACTTATTTAATATAAACGAATATCACTTGTAAATAGAACAATTGCAACTGAAATCTTTACATATTGGAAGGATATTGCGCCTAAATATATGTTCATTTGGAGCACTATCAAATATCCCCACACTTGAATGTTGCTTGTCCTCAAGCAATACAGAACTTAAAATTAAATCACACGAATCACTTCTTATTTTCACACTTTATACATCTGTGATTTTGATACGGTGGTATAAACAATGATAGTAATGATAGAACTATGGTTAAAGGTGGGTGTGCCATCCACATTTGCCTCGGGTTTAGGTCAACGACACTTGCAATCAAATAGCTGATTTACTTTCAGTTTCCAAAGCAAAGTGCACATTTGAAAGGCGGTTTAAAGTCCCACGTGACAATGAAAATTTAGATCCTTAATGAAATTGGATCTTTATGAAAACATTTGATCTTTTGAAAATTCATTCTAGCTTTTACCCTAGATAAGTTTTCCGAAATAACCCTTCATCGGTGTTCACAAATTGTTTTTGTGGGTTTTGTGGGTTTCTAATTTGAAAATTTTAGCTCAACACTTGCGGTTTTGTGTTACCTACTTGCTAACCTTGTATTAGGAAAGCAACACGTCCAGTTTACTTGCTCCGTATATTACCTTTCGGTAAACGACCGTCTGGTTATAAAGGAAAGCGATGAACAAGAAACTGTTAAGGCAATGTCCCGTGACATGCATTTGATTATGGTTCAAAAACGTGTCGGATGCTATTACTTTCCTTGGTAGGAGCAATAGTAAAGATCATCCTATAATTTTCGGTCTGGCACAAGGTCCTGTCTCCGATCATGCTATGCAACCACCGTTCTTACGGTTGACACCCGATTTGGTTCAGGTGACCTAATAAATTCTGATGAATTCTTAGGATTTTATGTTCAATGGTAATGAACGCATTTAAAATAGGTTTTCAGAAAACAAATCGGTTTTAATTTGATCAAAATATTTTCTCGTTCAAGCTCGAGTTTAGATATCATTAAATTCTATGAGTTTGTAATTCTCAATCTTTAAGGTCAATCTCAAGGATTGAGTAATATCAGGCTTAAAAGCTAATTTTTAATCTTTAAGGAGATTATCCTTTCTGGGGGTCTGATTCATTAGTCTTATCAAGCTAATTTGCACGGCGCCCTCCCCATTTTACGAGACAGATCCTCTCATGGTTAGGATAAGTCTGACTACTTGGCGACCCTGTTTGATGCTGAGGTCCGTAGATTTCCAGCTGATTTTCGAGAAAACTTTTCAAGGTTTTTCGTACTGGTCTGGACGACAACTTCTTGACCTAAATCAAGAAGCGCGTGTCTTTTTCGGAAGACTTTACTTCCTTTTAATGATGGAATTGATTCATCGTGTAGATCCATCTTTTCTTTCAAATGTATTATAATAAACCGGGTAAAACAGTTAATTTAGTCCAAAACAAAAGCACCTACAATAACTTTACAGAAACATGTGATAGATAGTTTTTAGTTGAATAACTTGGTACATTCTTCCCACACTTGGCTTTTTTCATGCGTCTTTTTATATCTTAATAAATAAATTCAAGCGTTTTAGTTATTTCTCAATTTATGTCCTTTTAGAGGTAACGATAATTTTGGTATTATCACCTAGTTTTATCGTTCATAAATATGTATAAACATGATTTTGAATTCATTTAGTTGAAATTTTTTCAAATTTTCATAAAATTTAGAAAATAAACCAAGTATAAACCTGAGAGAATTTATAACCCTTCCCCACACTTGAGATCATGCAATGCCCTCATTTGCATGAAATCAGACTATAATTATAAATTCATGAGGGTAATTAGTGTAGAAAAGTAGTTAAAGATACCATAGAATTGCAGGATGATAGATGGTGCACCTCATCGTTCATTCCTTCTTGTTTTATCACACATGTTTTTCTTCAAAAACGGTTGCTTTTCTGAACTGTTTGCTAATATTTGAAAATGCGTCTTTTACCCTAATCGTGCATTTTTATTAACGAGTTATGCACTAACTCGAACCCCTAATTTAACGTTAAGTGGGGTTAGACTTCCCCACACTTAGCTGACGACATATGAAATCGGTAGAATAAGTTCCACGAATTAGCATAGTGAGCCAGTTATTTACATCTCGGGTGGTGTATAATATATCAATAGGTTTAAAGTTTAGACTCACCCGATTGTCACTACTTAATTCTTTTTTAAGTGTAGCTTTTAGTAAATGGATATGTCTCTTTTCTGGTTTATAACAACCCGGAAATTTCAGACAAAATTTAAACAAAATTTTTTTACATGGATTAAATTAAACTTCAACAAATTCCAACGATTCACGAACAAATAAATAAATATATAAACTTGAAATATAATACGACTTAATTATAACTAAAAATGTAAAACTTTATACAAAATGATAATGTTGTTATATTATTACTTTATTGTTATATTTAACAAATATCATCATTATCATTTACAATTATTATTACTTTTGATATCAATATCAATATCAATATCATTAGTGTTATTATAATTATTATTTTTATTATTATTACCATAATTATTATTATTTTTAAGCATTATCATTATTCTTATTATTGAGATTTTATTATTATTATTATCAGTATTATTATTTATATAATTATAATTAATACTTATTATTATTAATATAATTATTATTATTGTTATTATTAATAATTTTATTAAATACCAATATTAATTAAAGATAAGAGAAAATGACAACAAATACCTAAATTAGGTTTTCAACTTTTAATTCTTTATATTTTTTTTAAAAAACCACGATCTACTTTATATCTGTATTATTATCATGAGCTGTTATTTTATAAAAAGAAGATTAGCTTTTATTTATTTAATCTCCTAAATATTTTTAATCCCTACTGGTTTAGCTTTTAACCTCTAGTGATCGAGCTGTTATTTTTGTTATAAGAATCAATTGGTGCAATATCATGAAGGATACAAAAACGAATCCACCACTGCAAGCTATTAATCAAAACATAAATACATTTTTTTTCTTTCCTGTATCTCGGTTCTTGTTCATTTTTCCAAACACCCAAATTCGAAACCCATTTTAAAAAATGTAAATGCAGAGATGTTAGGAATCTCCTATGTAAACTATCTGCAAAATCTTAAGTCTCAATTCCTAGTATCGAGCTTTAATTAGCGAGTCAAAGTTTTGAATTGAAAAGGTCAACATTTGTTCATCAATCAAATTCAAGTTTTATGTTATGTTTCAAGTCAAATTAATGGTCCAGAAAGTTTATAGGATCGATTTTGAACTTATTTCATGTAGTAACCTTTATCTAAAATGAGCTCGAATTCGATAATCACAATTTTTTTTTAAAGTGGTGCGACAGCAGCAGCGACTGCTCCAGTTTTTTTTTTTTTTTTATTTTTATTATTTTTCTTTTCTGTTAAATCCACTCACCACCATAGATCGTTTCTGTTTCAAAATTCATAATATAAATTCCATACACTAAAATAGCTGAGTTAAGAGTGATCGATTTATATTTGAAGAAGAAAGAAGGAAACAGTTCAGATAGATAGATTAGGATAAATAGATGTAGAATACCAAATAAATCAGAAAAATGTGAGCAGAGCAATGGTATAGGCTGTTTTCGGGTTACGAGAGGTCACGGGTTCGAGACCCTGCTGTGACATTACATTTTTTTGAGACTTCTTTTAAGGTAGTCTATTTTCTTAATTTGTTATTATTATTATTATTATCATTATTGTTATTATTATTATTATTATTATTATATTATTATTATTATTATTATTATTATTATTATTATTATTATTATTATTATTATTATTATTATTATTATTGTTGATATTAAGATTATTATTGTTAAAAGTAATTGAATCATAAGTATTATTATTATTGTTATTATTATTAGTATAAGAATCATTTATAAATTGTTATTATTATTGATAATACTAATATTATTATTATCTTAAAATAAAATCGTATCATTTTATTACTAAGTATAAATATTATTATCATTATTACGATTATGATTATTATTATTATTATCAAAAATTATTATTTTCATTATCATTATTATTAAACCCTTCATTTTATTTAAAAACTACTAATATCATTATTACTATTATTATTGTAAATATTACGAAAATTATTAGTATTAACATTATTACTATTATTATTGTATTGTTATTGATATCTTTAATTGTTATGATTAAGATTATGTTTATATTAAATATTGTTATCAAAAATTATAAATTTTATTATTATTATTATTAAACTTTTCATTTTTATTAAAAACTGTTATCATTATTAACTTTGTTATTAGTATTATTATATTAATAAAATTATTATTACTATTATTAGTAAATCATTATGATCAAAACTATCATTTTTATTGAAAACATCATTTTAGTAAAATTACCATTTTTACTATCATTAAAACTATATCATTATTATTATTAACATTTAATTACCAGAAACATTATCATTATTGTTATTACAAAATGATACAACTCTTTATTCATTATTATTATTAAAATCATTTTTATATATAGAAAATACATAAACGTATATGTATATAGAAATATATAATAATTGAAATAATACATATAAACTTATTCGATTACAAGTATATGTGTTAATATATATACTTGATATAGGTTCGTGAATCCGAGGACAACTCCGCACTTGTTCAGTGCCATCATACACATATTAACCACAAACTATCTTATCGTATAGTTGACTTTTTTGTGCTTCGATCATCCATACTTTCTCTTTAAGGAATACTTTCACTCACCGAATTACTAAGGTGACTTTCATAGCCCCACTTTTATTGCTATAGTACTTTTTATACTTACTGGGGCGAGACACATGCTGCTTTTATACTTTAAACAACTTAGACACAAGTACGAACTCAAACTGTGCTATGACTAGCTTATGCTACTAAGACCCTACAGTGATATTTTTTAATTGCTTTCAGGATAAGGCATTCTTAATTATTGGGGGTAGGCCTATCGGGAGTAACGTCCCCGATATATTTGACTGCGATGTCTTTATATTACTTAATAATGATTTAAACATGGTGATAAGGTACTGCCAACTTATCATCGGGGCAACAAAACAAACGTTTAGTCTAAAATATCACGAATCAGTACTACTTTTGGATCTGCGAGATCTACTTTTATAACAAATCTTGTGGTCTAAAAACAAACGATCAATCTTATTTGTTAAACCTATGAATTTCACTCAACCTTTTTGGTTGACACTTTTAGCATGTTTGTCTCAGGTACTTAAGTATTGCTTCCGATGTATATCTACTGCTTTGATGATGATTGCTTGCTATGCTTGGAGTCTTCATTACATATCATATCAATTGAAGACATTTTGTAAACTGTTTATCTTCCGCTGCAAAACTCAACAAAACGTCTCATATAGAGTCATTCTCGTTTATACAACTGTGATTTGATGTAATTAGTGACAAATAACCCCAGGCCCTATTTGGGGGTGTCACATATTGGTATCAGAGCAGGTTGTTGTAGAGAACCAGGATTGCATTTTATGTGTGCCTTATACAATTAGGTACCTTAGCAATGTAGGACTACAACTTTCCTTGACCATAGTGCCTTTAATTATTGCCTTTAATTGTTAAATGCTACACTATACTTTAGAAACTTTACTTATCTTAGAATGCCAAGTCAATCTAAGAACTCTGTTCACTTTCCTAAGTATTATCCAATTACGCCACCGCATTTAAATGCGACACTATGATTTCCGAAATTCTTGACATTTCTAAGTCATCTATCATGGTTTGTGTATTACATATATATTATATGAAATATTATCCATGCATTTTGAAACTCCTATATTTGTTACTATTCACACTCAAACGTATATAACTCCCTATTATATCACGAACCTATATGCCTTATGCCTTTATGCATCGGTTTGCGAACTAGAAAATGTCATTGAGTTATCGAGAATCTCAAAAACATTATAATGACATCACTATTCATATTCATTACTTTCTTTACTTTCTTATTGTTTTGATCATTGAATTTTCTTGACGGATGACTTCTACGAAACTATAGAATAGAAAGCCTTTGGATTACTGATTTAAAGAATCCTATAGCTCAAGCCCCTGGACCAGAATAGGTCATTACGAATTGAAAATCTTTAATCAAAAGATTATCAGATTACATACTTATCATTTAGACACGTCATACTGCCATTATTAGAGTGTAGACACATCATATCTTATTATATCTTATCGTATCTATCCCAATAATCGTTGGCTACCATTTTTCCTAAATTTCCTCCGTAAATTACGGAAATCTTTTTGCTACATATACATATTCAAGGAGATGAATATATCATCCAGTATTCAACACTAATTTCATATCAAACCCTATTCCAAACACATAATATGAATTTCTCTAACTCCTCGAGCTCCCACGGCAGCGTAACCGGAACAAACGAACCAATCAGCCATCATCTATTCTGGATGAATTGGGGATGGGTTCGTAGCTGACTCAATCAATGGAGGCAAGAAGAAGGTGATCCCTTCCACCAACCAAATTCACTTCTTGGCGAAGAACCTGAAGCGCTTACCGGCGAACCAGTCCGAAACACTATTTTCTCTCTTCTTTCCAGGGTATCCCGTCATGAATATATAATATCAAAGATTCTAGATCTTATTCACCCCCTTGTTCCAACTACCAATCATCCCGGAATAATAGAAGAAGTCAACGAGCTTCGCGCTCGAGTGGTGGCTCTAGAGAATATGGTGCGAAACCTACGAACACCAGCAGCAGCACCAGCAGCATAACCAGCATCACCACCAGTACCATCAGTACCATCAACATCACCACCAACGACATCAGCTTCATCAAGAACAACATCCGCATCCCACGCCTCAACATCACACTCAGTACCTCAAATATCAACATCATACGCCCATAGATACCATGGAATATTAATAATAATGAGTTAAGATGTATTGACTCATTCTTCATAAAGAATTATATATGTATACCTTATATATATATATATATGATTTGGAACAATAATAAATCTTGTCGTACTAAACAATTACGTGTGAATCTCAACTAGTATGTACTACTTGGTTAATTCATATCACTAATATGCTATGATGTACACCTTTCGTTAACGACTTAACAATTGTTAATCACTGCTTCAGCACAATAAACTCCATTTCATAATGAATCAAGTGTAACGATGAATGTATTGATTCATAACTTCATTAGCGAAATATTTCGCGACAATTATGAAATCTCTAAGGTTTTGGAGATTATTTACTCTCGTACCAAACCGCAAATCAGATGAGTTTAATATATATTAACTCATTAAAAAAACATATATGAACGTATATCTTCATAAAGATTGTAAATTCTGTTGTACAAACTGTTAATTGTGAAAATATTTTAACGGGTAGGTAATACCAGAGAAATATTTACATCTCACATTAATACACTGTACATTCTTCAATTTCAATTCATAAATCATTAATTATACGCATCACCTTCACAGTGATACACAATCATTTTCATACCAATTTAATTACACATTCTGAAATTAACATATCAGAATTCAAGTAAAGCTTTAACAGGTGTTATTTTCCTAAATATCACTACATTCACGTATTATATTCATTTGTATTCTGCAATGAATTATCACATCAAACCACCGAAATTATCATTCATTACTTTCGAAATCAACAATGCCTATTAGTTAACCATTAGATCCGTTAACGATTACAATCAGCGTTTTATCATCTAAAAATAAAATTTCTTGAAACCATCTCAGATTGATAACCAATGATTCAGATATGGTAACATTAAATGCATAGGAAACAAAAGAATTTTCCTCGTCATTGGATCTTAGAAATTCTAAGATACCATCGTATCCTTCGTTATAAATATCCTCTATATTTCTGAAGATATCTCCATAACGATTCTTGTCCGCAATTAATTATCTCTTTGCGATAACTTTATCACATCATAAAGGAAATTGTTTTAGTTTAAATTATAAATGTTTTGAAGAAGTGTTGGGAATTGAAGCATGAGTTAGTATAATATAATGACGTCAGGCCAACATGATTATATTACAGTAAGTCATGCTAAATTTTTAATGGAAGATGATGATTCATAGATTTTATAATCATCATTTACCATGTTACACGACTCTTACATTCTACTTAAAATCTCTAAACATATCAAGAACATATTTTCTTGATAGTTCTATCTTTTTCGAATATTCTGGTAATTTGACAAATCAAATCGTGCTATTTCCTTTCCTTTCTACTTTGTATATTATGATTATTCGAAACTTCATACCTATGAATTCTGGACCATTACTCGCTTTACTTAGAGTCGAGAGGAGAACAAAAAGGCAAAGAGCTTCGACATATAAGGGAAAATATAAAGCTCGATAACGATACTGAAATTATAAACCGTTTATATCAATGCGTATAGCAATATAAAGACACGGGAGAACTAAAAACACAATAAATCCTAGAGCATAATAGAAGTAAATAGACTCCTCTGGTGGGAGTTGGAAAAGAAGGAAGATTGTGGCTATAACCAATATAAGGTCAAGAACAAGAACTGGATTGAGCATATTAACAAAACTTTTGAAAGTATGAATTGAGAAAGAAAGTATAGAAGTGGTGAAGATAATGAAACAGAAGAAGCTAATTTATAGCAAAATTCCAAACACGGCAATCGAGGCAATTCACCATATTTAATTAAAGAAAATCCTAATTTCCGTAATTACCGGAAAAATCAAATCTTATAAAGATTTCGAAGATTTCTTTAATTTCTTGAAATCCAGAAATTAATCGTGACTACGTCAAAAGTTAAAGCGAACATTTAATTTTCTCATTTACTCTTTTACGATAACTTCATTTATACGCTTCCTATAATCGAATCATTTCATCCATAATACCTAATGTATATAAAACTCTAATTTTCAACTCATATTCATCATTCTTGTTGTGAACAATGACAATCTCTATCAAATCTCATAACTGTGATTTACATGAACTACTCTCTATTTTGTCTACCCTGATATTGTGACATACACGCTCAAGATTTAAATGAGTTCAATATTATTCATAACACATTTCATGTATCCAATTTACTGAAATGACTTGCATAACATCATCATTTTGAATGATCTCTGCATTAATGACAAAATGCACTTCATCGAAGAACCTGTAGAATTTATGATTTGTAAGATTTAAACTCTTGAAACAAAACAATATTCTATCTGTTGGAATTCACGCAAGGCCCCGAGCATACCTGGGAACGTGAAAACCAAATAAAACGAAAATATCCTCACCTGTTTACAAACAACGCCGACTGATGGCAACAACTAAAATTTCGGGACGAAATTTCTTTTAACGGGTAGGTACTATAACAACCCGAAAATTTTAGACAAAATTTAAACAAAATTTTTTTACATGGATTAAATTATACTTCGAAAAATTCCAACGATTCACGAACAAATAAATAAATATATAAACTTGAAATATAATACGACTTAATTATAACTAAAAATGTAAAACTTTATACAAAATGATAATGTTGTTATATTATTACTTTATTGTTATATTTAACAAATATCATCATTATCATTTACAGTTATTATTACTTTTGATATCAATATCAATATCAATATCATTAGTGTTATTATTATTATTTCTATTATTGACTAGTATTAATAATTATTATTTTTATTATTATTACCATAATTATTATTATTTTTAAGCATTATCATTATTCTTATTATTGAGATTTTTTTATTATTATTATCAATATTATTATTTATATAATTATAATTAATACTTATTATTATTAATATAATAATTATTATTGTTATTATTAATATATTTATTAAATACCAATATTAATTAAAGATAAGAGAAAATGACAACAAATACCTAAATTAGGTTTTGAACTTTTAATTCTTCATATTTTTTTTTAAAAAAACCACGATCTACTTTATATCTGTATTATTATCATGAGCTGTTATTTTATAAAAAGAAGATTAGCTTTTATTTATTTAATCTCCTAAATATTTTTAATCCCTACTGGTTTAGCTTTTAACCTCTAGTGATCGAGCTGTTATTTTTGTTATAAGAATCAGTTGGTGCAATATCATGAAGGATACAAAAACGAATCCACCACTGCAAGCTATTAATCAAAACAGAAATACATTTTTTTTTCTTTCATGTATCTCGGTTCTTGTTCATTTTTCCAAACACCCAAATTCGAAACCCATTTTAAAAAATGTAAATGCAGAGATGTTAGGAATCTCCTATGTAAACTATCTGCAAAATCTTAAGTCTCAATTCCTAGTATCGAGCTTTAATTCGCGAGTCAAAGTTTTGAATTGAAAAGGTCAACATTTGTTCATCAATCAAATTCAAGTTTTATGTTATGTTTCAAGTCAAATTAATGGTCCAGAAAGTTTATAGGATCGATTTTGAACTTATTTCATGTAGTAACCTTTATCTAAAACGAGCTCGAATTCGATAATCACAATTTTTTTTAAAGTGGTGCGACAGCAGCAGCGACTGCTCCAGTTTTTTTTTAATTTTTTTTATTATTTTTCTTTTCTGTTAAATCCACTCACCACCATAGATCGTTTCTGTTTCAAAATTCATAATATAAATTCCATACACTAAAATAGCTGAGTTAAGAGTGATCGATTTATATTTGAAGAAGAAAGAAGGAAACAGTTCAGACAGATAGATTAGGATAAATAGATGTAGAATACCAAATAAATCAGAAAAACGTGAGCAGAGCAATGGTATAGGTTGTTTTCGGGTTACGAGAGGTCACGGGTTCGAGACCCTGCTGTGACATTACATTTTTTTTGGGACTTCTTTTAAGGTAGTCTATTTTCTTAATTTGTTATTATTATTATTATTATTATTATTGTTATTATTATTATTATTATTAATTATTATTATTATTATTATTATTATTATTATTATTATTATTATTATTATTATTATTATTATTATTATTATTATTATTATTGTTGTTGATATTAAGATTATTATTGTTAAAAGTAATTGAATCATAAGTATTATTATTATTGTTATTATTATTAGTATAAGAATCATTTATAAATTGTTATTATTATTGATAATACTAATATTATTATTATCTTAAAATAAAATCGTATCATTTTATTACTAAGTATAAATATTATTATCATTATTACGATTATGATTATTATTATTATTATCAAAAATTATTATTTTCATTATCATTATTATTAAACCCTTCATTTTATTTAAAAACTACTAATATCATTATTACTATTATTATTGTAAATATTACGAAAATTATTAGTATTAACATTATTACTATTATTATTGTATTGTTATTGATATATTTAATTGTTATGATTAAGATAATGTTTATATTAAATATTGTTATCAAAAATTATAAATTTTATTATTATTATTAAACTTTTCATTTTTATTAAAAACTGTTATCATTATTATCTTTATTATTAGTATTATTATATTAATAAAATTATTATTACTATTATTAGTAAATCATTATGATCAAAACTATCATTTTTATTGAAAACATCATTTTAGTAAAATTACCATTTTTACTATCATTAAAACTATATCATTATTATTATTAACATTTAATTACCAGAAACATTATCATTATTGTTATTAAAAAATGATACAACTCTTTATTCATTATCATTATTAAAATCATTTCTATATATAGAAAATACATAAAAGTATATGTATATAGAAATATATAATAATTGAAATAATACATATAAACTTATTCGATTACAAGTATATGTGTTAATATATATACTTGATATAGGTTCGTGAATCCGAGGACAACTCCGCACTTGTTCAGTGCCATCATACACATATTAACCACAAACTATCTTATCGTATAGTTGACTTTTCCGTGCTTCGATCATCCATACTTTCTCTTTAAGGAATACTTTCACTCACCGAATTACTAAGGTGACTTTCATAGCCCCACTTTTATTGCTATAACACTTTTTATACTTACTGGGGTGAGACACATGCTGCTTTTATACTTTAAACAACTTAGACACAAGTACGAACTCAAACTGTGCTATGACTAGCTTATGCTACTAAGACCCCACAGTGATATTTTTTAATTGCTTTCAGGATAAGACATTCTTAATTATTGGGGGTAGGCCTATCGGGAGTAACGTCCCCGATACATTTGACTGCGATGTCTTTGTATTACTTAATAATGATTTAAACATGGTGATAAGGTACTGCCAACTTATCATCGGGGCAACAAAATAAATGTTTAGTCTAAAATATCACGAATCAGTACTACTTTTGGATCTGCGAGATCTACTTTTATAACAAATCTTGTGGTCTAAAAACAAACGATCAATCTTATTTGTTAAACCTATGAATTTCACTCAACCTTTTTGGTTGACACTTTTAGCATGTTTGTCTCAGGTACTTAAGTATTGCTTCCGCTGTATATCTACTGCTTTGATGATAATTGCTTGCTATGCTTGGAGTCTTCATTACATATCATATCAATTGAAGACATTTTGTAAACTGTTTATCTTCCGCTGCAAAACTCAACAAAACGTCTCATATAGAGTCGTTCTCGTTTATACAACTGTGATTTGATGTAATTAGTGACAAATAACCCCAGGCCCTATTTGGGGGTGTCACATGGTTCTTGGTCAAATGGATCGTTATACACCGACATACATATTTTTATTGGGTGGACAAATCCTAACATTTTCTTCCGTTTATTCTCGGGATCAAAGTTTTCACCTCTACTACCCAATTGGGTGAAATCCGAGGTGTCAATATCTATTATAGCTCGTAGTTCATCTTCAGTAGATGACTCGTCTATTGAGAATATTGGGTTGGAAGGTTGTGGAATGGTGAATTTCGGGATCGAAGTAAATTCTTCTTCATTAATGGTCTTTATCGGTCCCACCATTTTGGTCTCGGGGGTAAAATTTTCAACGTTATCGTTTTCCCAAGAGTACCAATCTGTCACCCTTTCTTCTTCTTCATTATCCATTGATGGATTGATGATTTCGTCGGTAGAGGCTAATGTGTCGATATGTTGTGAAATTGGTAAAGCTGAATAAAAAGTATCATCGAGATAATTGGTGATTTCGGAGCTCTCGAATTCATCAAAATTCGATGATATGAGATTTTCTTGTACAATACTCCTCAGATCAACAGGTGTGTAGTCTGATAGAGTTTTAGCTTGCCTATTTACAAACTCTCTCATTTGTTCATTTTGAGCATCAAGTTCTTCGAGTTTGATTTTCATATAATCTAATAGATTTTCAGACACATAATTTTCCTCGTCTTCTGGTTGTTGAGTTTGGAAATATTCTTGGGAATAATCCCAATTTGAATTGTATTCTTCATAATCATTCTATTCAGGTTCCATGGGTTCATAATTTTCCATAGGAACGTAATAATAACATTCCCATGTTGAGTGATAATCTCCACAGATTTCACAACCAGTTATTGTTTCGTCATTCGTGATCTAAGATTGACCGAACAAATTTTCATCAACACTCGTTTGAGAGTATTGATTTAATTGATTTCGGATGTCATAAAGAGTTTCCAAAATATTTTCGAGATTTTCCATACTACACTTATTACTTAAATTTTAAATTAATAGACTTTTCTGATTTTGCCCACGTTTCGAATAGCCAATAGATGCAGCAGGTAGCCAGGACCATTTAAATCGGAAGCCCACAACTCGCCACTAACAAATCCAACTATTACTACGAACCAGAAAATTTGTGTCTATCAATTTAATTGCTTACAAGTCTAAAAAAATTGCGCCTAAATTCTAAAAATTCTAAAGGAAAAATGGCAATTACTTAAAAAGGCACTAAAATTTATTAAAAACTAAAGCGAAAAACGGCGTCGTAAAATTCTAAAGCGCCTAAATTTAAATTCTAAAGAAAAAGCACTTAAGAGATTTTACGGCAAAATCTAAAAATGTAATTTTAAACTAAGGCAAAAAGAAACTAAAATTATTATTACGAACTAAATGATTAAAAAGATACAAAATATAAAATAATATAAAAGAAAATTTATAAAACTAAAATTTTATATAAAAATATTATTTTTATATTATTAGTATATAAAAATATTAATCTATATAATTAATAACAATTAATTAAACTTAATATTACAAATTATACTAAAACTAATAACTAATAACTAACAACTAATTAAATTAAACCCTAAATAATAATAATATAAAAAATGTAACCTAAATTCGCAATTAATGCCTGGGGTTGACCTGTCAGACTTACTCTACGATCGCGATTTGTTTTACCTTTCCTGCTCTGCGATCGTGATGATATGCAGGCTCAGATTAATTGCAGGTTCAAATTCGTTGGTTTTTTTTTTAAAATATATATAAATATATATTTTTACAAATATATATTAAAAATATAGCGTTTTGCCG
Source organism: Rutidosis leptorrhynchoides (assembly GCF_046630445.1). Lineage (NCBI taxonomy): Eukaryota > Viridiplantae > Streptophyta > Magnoliopsida > Asterales > Asteraceae > Rutidosis > Rutidosis leptorrhynchoides. Next base: position 337,366,013 of record NC_092343.1, on the reverse strand, counting down.
ATTCCCCGGCAGCGGCGCCAAAAACTTGATGTTAAAGCGTAGGGGTACGAAAATTACTACTATATTTTACTACGAAAAGCGATACAAATTACACAAGTTTTAATTATTTATTTACAAATGGGATATACCTAAACCTTGCTACAACACTATAGGCAGTGTACCTAATCGTAGAGTAGTATAGTTTTTAGTAAGTCCGGTTCGTTCCACAGGGAGATGGCTTATTTCACACTATATTTTAAATGACTATATTTGTACAAAAAATATATAATTATATATAATAATATATAAAAGGGGGTTTACCGTTTAATGACCGGTTTGTCGATTTTATATCTTAAGTCACAATTAAAACCTAATACAAAATATAAATGACAATAATTAAAGGTACGATGAAATATAAAATAAAATAATTATGCTTATTTAAACTTCCATAACCATGATGTTTGACGTGTTGATTTTAATTTATTACCCTGGGTTAATTATCCTTTGTCCTGGATTTATTTGAGACCTATCTGGTTTTTGGCCATAATAGTTCATCGGTCATAATTATAAAATGATCGTCAAATTAACCTTATACCCAAAGTCAAATATTCCAACTAATTGGGGATTCGGACTGTAACAAGGTTTTAAAACTTTGTTTAATGATTACACTAGGTTATCGACTGCGTGTAATCCAAGGTCTTAATACTTTATTAACAATTACACCAATTATCCTTGAATGTAATCCACCCCTGTTTTAACGAGTCCATTAACTATTAATCCATCCCCGTGTCCGGTCAAATGAACAATCATTAGTATTTATAAATATCCCGCCCATCGTGTCCGATCAAGCGTGTGTGGTTATTTATAGTTATGTCAAATTGTAACCTTTATATTAAATTAACAAGGTATCGTTAATTTAATATAAAGCCCATTAATAGCCCATAGTCTAATTTCCACAAGTGTCGTTCTTTTATCCAAACCCCAATTATGGTACAAAGCTCAATTACCCAATCTTAATTTTTAGCCCAACATCATAATTACTTCGGTATTAAATAAGCATAATAACAACTTAGTTACGAGACATTAATTTAAAAAGGAAGAACATAACTTACATTGAGTATTTATCGCGTAGCTTTACATGGACAGAATTTCGACTTTAGAACTCGTAAATTAACCGTTACATAACCCAAACTAACTAATATAAAACTAACATATACTATATATATATATATTATATATTATATATATTATTATTACAGAGGGAGTATTATTATTTTTTGGTGTTAAAAACTCGGCAGACTTCATTGCCTTTTATAGGCATTTTGGGATTTGACTGCTCCGAGATCGCGAAGCAAATGTGCCTTCCAGCTCCGAGATCGCGAAGCGACGCACTCCAGCTCACCAATATATATATAATTTTATATAATTATTTATATATTATATTATATTCTTGTGCATAGTTGACTTGTAATTTTTGGTCCGTTGCGTCGCGTGCTGAAAGTTGACTCAGGTCCCGATTCCGGATTTTTAAACGTTTTTTCGTATAATTTAATATCTTGTACTTTGCGTTCCTCAACTTGTACTCTTGTCATTTTTAGACGTTTCTTATCAATAAATTGAACCACTTGAATTGTATCTTGTACATTTGAGCTTTTTGGACGTTTGCGTCTTCAAATCTTCGTTTTCACCTTTTGTCTTCACAGTTATTTAATATAAACGAATATCACTTGTAAATAGAACAATTGCAACTGAAATCTTTACATATTGGAAGGATATTGCGCCTAAATATATGTTCATTTGGAGCACTATCAACACCAAAACCCTAATCTTGACCCATTTCAAAATTAGTTAACCACACTCACCCAAAAGTGTTCCAACACTTCCATAATCACCAAACCTTGTGATTAAACTCAAGATCAAACCCTAAACAAGGCCAAATCGTCAACCGACCCAAAACCCGCCAAGTGACAAGAATAACAAGTCACCATGAACACACTTCATCATCTAAAAGGGTTTTACAACAAACTAGCTCAAAACCCTAACTTGAATATCAAATCTAACAAATGAAATTCGGAGTTTGAGTTTACCAATACTACCACAACGTAGCTAGGAGCGAGATGAATAACTTTAGAACCCGAGCTTTTGCGAGAAATCGACTCATTCCTCTCCAAATCCACCTCTCTCTCTCTAAACTTCTCCTCTCTCTCTAGATAAGGTTGAGAGTGTTTTTGGTTGGTGTAAAATGATCCAAAGTGATCAATGAACCAGCCTTGAAGGCCCCAAACCGGAACCCATATGAGTTTACCAAAATACCCCTTTTTAAAATAAAATAACAGCTGGCCCGTCAGACCAATTGGACGGCGTCCCAAAATCTGGACGGCGTCCCATTCTTCACAACTGGACGGCGTCCCAACCCTTGGACGGCGTCCCGATCAACTGCAGATTCAGAAACAGAAACAGGGTGTTACAACTCTCCCCCACTTACAATCGATCACGTCCTCGTGATCCTCGTCACTTAACCAAACGGACCACAATCCACGGTCCTCAAACATAAGTCCCAATCCGACTTTCCTAGGCAACTCTTCCCAATGAATCACCTTTAACCACTAAAATCGTCACACGCGATTTATCAAATCCACAATCCGAGCACTAAAACCATGCTCACTCCCTAACATTGGGAAAACTCAACCAATCTCGAATCGAGATATCAACCCTCTAGCTTACTATTACCAAGTACAATGCTAAAAGTAACCAAGTCTCAATCCTAAAGTCAACAATCTGAAACGATGAAGACCGATCCAAATGAATCCTTACGGATAACACCAAACACTAAACATCCCTTGTAGTGCGCAATACGACCAATACGCAACTACCGTAACATCATAATCCAACGGTTAACAACCGATAGCGCCCAAAACGACTATGGCAACGCTAAACCAAAGGTGTATAAAATTGACCATCGTCACACCCGTAACAACATGTGAGCGAAACACGGCTATCGCATCACTAATCCCACAACATGGTCCTCACGACCCCACCATTGGCGTATATAACGACCAATAGATCAACCAACATGGTCCTTACGACCCCATAATCGGTGTATAAAAGAACCGACAGATCACACAACACGAAGGCTAGCCGAAAACACACGCGCCTTAGTGAATTCGAACTACACGCGACTCACTACCTTCACCACAACAACAATCGGGATTGGCCGAACTACATGCGCCTTAGTGAATCCGAACTACACGAGAGTCACTATCCCAGAGGAATGACCGAACTACACGAGTCATTTGTGAATCCGAACTACACGAGACTCACTCCTCAATACAATGACCGAAACCACACGAGTCATTTGTGAATCCGAACTACACAAGATTCACTTCCACAATAAGATGACCGAAACCACACGCGTCATCATGAATCCGAAACCACACGCGATCCACTACCATGATGAAGTCAGCGGACCCGAAGATCATGCTTCACCAATCTCAACACCGGATGAATTCAGCGGACCCGAAGATCATGCTTCACCGATATAACACCTCGCTCATGATGAAGTCAGCGGACCCTGAAGGTCATGCTCCACCAATCGCATACTCTCATGATGAAGTCAACGGACTCTAAAGGTCATGCTCCACCAATCAACAATACCATGATGAAGTCAGCGGACCCTAAAGGTCATGCTTCATCAATCACCAATACCATGATGAAGTCAGCGGACTCCGAAAGTCATGCTTCATCAATCAACGCCCTTTTAGCCTCGAACGACGAGTAGCGTAACATCGCGCTCTGCTACGCCATAGTGAATCCTAACGGATACCAATAACCATTCACACTCGAGCAAGAACCACCTATATCAAACATAGGCACAAAACAATAATTCTCTAGAAGAGAATCCGACACACACCTCCCTTAACCGAAGGATTTCACCTAGCTCGCCAAACACGTCCATTATCTCTCAACGAGATTTACCACATTACCACCTCGGTGATAATTCAAATCCAAACCATAAGTACAATTTATTCGAAATTGTACTCTACCACAAACCGACCAAAACCAGGTCTCGACAAAATTTTCCGGATCTACCAAAAGCATCATCCGAAATCTTACACTAAAACTTCCTCGTGCGGGAGTGTAACTCCCCCACTTGGAACTACGTTCCATATCCACAACTCGTACAACCGTACAATGCTACCAAAGGTAGACTTTACCAACAATTGGGTTCACACGACCCATCACCATATCTTGCTCCAACCTTGAGCATACGAAGGATTTAAATCAATCCTTAAACACTTCGAACGAAAAGTGTACCACAAATTACGCAAACTATACCCTCGCAATCATCCAATTGCTTTAGTTTGTCAGATTTCAACCTAGTCGCTCATGTACCTAAGGGTTTTCTCCGGTACCCTAAGTACAATGTAACCACAACATAATCGGAGTCGAACACCACGCTAGTAGGTATAAAGGAGGCACCTAATGTCGTGTCATGTAGGCTCCATTACCAACATACATCGAGATTTTAAACACTCGGTCTCTCGGGTTCCATCTCACCCGTCGAACCTCACGGTTCATCAACTTCAATACGAGAGCGAACACACTCTAACATCCGAACACCAAAGTCCATACCAATGGCTTGGTATAAACGTTCTACAAATATCAAGGAATGCTTGGTTGCACCAAGTCTTACGCCCTTCGCCCGAAAATCAAACGTCACCTTAGGGTACTTCCATTAGGAACGTCACCCATAACAACAAAATGCACAACATAAGGCATTTAACGACTCAAATTCAAAACGGCACTTAATAAATAATCAAAAGACATATTTATTAAAACGAAACTTACCTTAACGTCTCCTTTCCGCACCCGTCCCCGCTAACTTGGGACATTCCGACTTACGATGTCCTTCTTCTTGGCAATTGAAGCACACCATGTCATCACCCTTCCGTACTGAACATTCTCATGACTTGTGACCCCTCAAACCACAATTGTAACATCTAGCCACACTAGAATCCGATATACCCGTTCGCGTACCACCCGTGCTCACACTCGGACCCTTAGTCCTCTTACTCGGAGCACCATAAGAAACAAACCTTCTCCCACTTGACGGTTCACCCATCTTCGATCGCGAATACGACTTGAAACCTCTAGCCAAGTCGAATAATTCGAAAACGATTTCGCTTGACCCCGGCTAATTTTACTCTTTAAGTCATCATTCAAGGTCCGATAGAAATCCCCCATCAAAAACCGATCATTCCCCAAATACTCCGGGCAAAAATGAGCCTTCGCCATAAAGGTCGTCTTGAGAGTATTCAAATCCATAGACCCTTGTTGCAAATTTCACAACTCATTACGCAACTCCCACAAATCGGTCGAAGTCCGGAACTCCTCGAAGAATTCCGTCTTAAACTCGTCCCACGATAAAGCCATAAACGTTCCACCACCGACAAGATCAATCTTACCATCCAACCAATCCCTGGCCCTACCCCGCAACAAACTCGTAGCGAGTCTCGTCTTTTTCTCGGGAGGGCAATCAATAGTACGAAAACACCCTTCGACATCCGAAATCCAAGTTGTGCTCACCAAAGGATCCGGTTTCCCATCATACGTCGGTGGTTTAGTCCTCATGAAGCTCTTAAGACAACGCTCCATTTCACCACTACTTTGAAGTTCGGAATACTTCCTATCCATTTCTTCTTGAAACGCACTCATTTGCTCCGCAACGGCGGCCGCAACTCTAGCGTTAAACTCCGCGTCGTTCGTCTCGATCCCACTTCTCATCGCCATTCTAAGGAATGCAAAGCGATTAGATCACTAACGTATAAAGTACACACACACAACACCGCCCCATCTTGCTAACACTCGTCGTACATCACTTGCTAGACACGATTTGCACCTGTAATAAGGTTTGCAAGTCCTTATTACGCATACACGCCGTATCGGCTCGTTAGTACAACGACCGCCTCGCTTGATGATATATGCAAACACAAACAAAATTCTACGCGATATAAATACACGCGAGAATTATCATCACAACACAAATATATATTAATAATATCCGCATTACTAATACAAACGTTAGTCTACCTACAAACAAGGCACTAACTATAACCCATTCCGACCCGTAATCCTACAAGTCCCGTAACAAATTAAGCACACACAAAAGTCTAAGTCTAGGCACCTATCTCAAGTCACCTAAATCCCTTAGACCATGCTCTGATATCACTTGTAACAACCCAACCCGTTAACCATTCGAAAACGTGCCTTAAATTTTTTTTTCTGGAGCAGCCCATCTGGAGGCGTCCAGATTTTTGGACGGCATCCAGCTATGAGGAACTGGACGGCGTGCAAGCTTTTTGGACGGCGTCCCAATTGCCTGCCAGATTCTAACTTGCTAAACTTTTACACACGGGCGGAAAACCTGCTTCCCGACACTTTTAAATGAAAACACTTTCACAATATATTACAATAAGTTAAACTAAGAGTTTTTCACAATAAAAACCGAGTTTTACGACACCGGGTCCACATCGACCCAAAATACCACAAGTGACTATTTCGACCCATTAGTTTGTACAACACATAAACCGAGCATGGGATTGGGAACACGCTACCCAATCCTAATCAAATCCAAGAGCAAGTCTTCTAAAGCAACTACGCAAGCCCACTTGTCCCTGCGCTTACCCGAGCCACCGCATCCATGCAATCTATAAAAATGTAAACAACGAGAGGGTAAGCTAACGCTTAGTGAGTGAAAATATACTACATACATATATATGCATAAAATGGACACGCCACATAAAACAAATACCGCATACCGGAGCATCCAAGCATAAAGGCAAGCTAATCTAAGCATACCGTACGATCATTAAGCCACAAGCTAAATATACATCAACAAACATAAGTTCACCAACGACGATGTGAACAACGCCAAGAAGCTACACCCGGAGGGTTAGCTACATCACGACAATACAACAATATATATATATATATAACAATATATAAACGAATAAGGTTAACCCCTTAACCCATTACCGAATACCAAACATCACAATGAAGATTGGCCGAACTACACGAGCCTTAGTAATTCGAAACCACACGAGATTACCATCTTCACAACATCGAGGTTGGCCGAACTACACGAGCCTTAGTAATCTGAAACCACACGAGATTACTACCTCAATAAGATGGCCGAACTGCACGAGTCACCATGAATCCGAACTACACGAGATTCATTTTGATAAGATGACCGAACTACACGCGTCAACGTGAATCCGATCTACACGCGATTCACTTCTCCAACTCAAACCCACTGTCACGGGAATATAAAATCCACCTCATCGGGGTTACCCACATCACGACAATATCAACCCTTCGCCATTGGGGTTATAACATCCAAATCACAACCAAGTGTGATAACGTACACACAAACGTGTACCCCGCCAAAGGTGGTCAATCAAAATGCACAACCGTGCCAATTGGACTCATACAAAAGTCCATCAAATCCACCTATATGTGAAGTGAGCTCTATAACCGATAACCACTTCACCTGAGCCGCACCCATCCTATACATACATATGCATATAGGATATTAACACTCACCTTGTCGCCTGGATGAATGCTTCTAAATAATCCGCAACACGCCGATGGAATGTACCTATTCCATTATCACAAATACAACAACACCATTAGGGTTGACTTACAAACCAACCCAATTGACCCTTAGTGCAAATTCGACCCATTTGCACTTCCAAGCACAAAACGCTCCCAAACTAACCAATAGTCACTAACACGAGTGAAAATGGTCCTAACACACCAATTAAACCCGAACACAAGTGTTAAACACGTGTCATACCCATTTTGACACCAAAACCCTAATCTTGACCCATTTCAAAATTAGCTAACCACACTCACCCAAAAGTGTTCCAACACTTCCATAATCACCAAACCTTGTGATTAAAATCAAGATCAAACCCTAAACAAGGCCAAATTGTCAACCGACCCAAAACCCGCAAAGTGACAAGAATAACAAGTCACCATGAACACACTTCATAATCTAAAAGGGTTTTACAATAGACTAGCTCAAAACCCTAACTTGAATATCAAATCTAACAAATGAAATTCAGAGTTTGAGCTTACCAATACTACCATAACGTAGCTAGGAGCGAGATAAACAACTTTAGAACCCGAGCTTTTGCGAGAAATCGACTCCTTCCTCTCCAAATCCACCTCTTTCTCTCTCTCTAAACTTCTCCTCTCTCTCTAGATAAGGTTGAGAGTGTTTTTGGTTGGTGTAAAATGATCCAAAGTGATCAATGAACTAGCCTTGAAGGCCCCAAACCGGCACCCATGTGAGTTTACCAAAATACCCCTTTTTAAAATAAAATAACAGTTGGCCCGTCAGACCAATTGGACGGCGTCCCAAAATCTGGACGGCGTCCCATTCTTCACAACTGGACGGCATCCCAACCCTTGGACGGCGTCCCGATCAACTGCAGATTCAGAAACAGAAACAGGGTGTTACATTAACCCATTATATGCTAACACGAGCATTACCGCATATAGTGTCTTATGGGTTATTCAAAATAATATATATAGATGATGTCAACATGATATGTCAAAACATTGTATACGTGTCTATGGATATCAAGTCATATATATATATATATATATATATATATATATATATATATATATATATATATATATATATATATATATATATATATATATATATATGGTGTCTTACGATTTTTATTAAGACTATAATATATTTTTGATAAAATACTTCTACTTTGTCTAAAATCATGAAAAAAATACTGGAAGTCTTATTTACTTATATTAACATATTTCTAAAGTCTTAGCCTCGAACTCAAAGTCTAAGATAGGTTTTTAATTCCCAACCCAAAACAGCCCGCTTTTTACCGAATGAAGATCAAACGATATATGTTAAGTTTCAAGGTGTTCTTCATATGTACAAGTTATAAGTTCTTATATTAACTTAATATAACATCATAATACATATAAATAAGTGTTTTTAGAGTTAAGTTAGAAAGATTAGATTAGTTTTTCAAACAAGTTTAGAATCAACTAAACTATGTTCTAGTTTATAAACTCTTATATAGATAGCTATAAACATATGAATTGAACAAGAGTTGAAGTAGAGTTTTTACCTCAAGTTTAGAATGTAAAGTTGCTGGAAAGAAGTAGTAAAGCAAAAATTGAGAGAGTTTTTGCAAGTGTGTGTGAAAATTGGAAGTAAAATTTAGAAAATGAATGTGTAAAAATGAGTTAGAAATGGTGCTTATTTATAGGCTTGAAAAAAATGGTTTTTAGTGAAAATATCTAAGATAAGTTAAAATGTATTAAGTCATGGATGATATATTAAATTGATTAGGTCATGGATGACCTATTATAAAAATAATTGCAGATTTCTATTGGTATATACCAATAGTTAATATTTCTAGAAGTTGTGTATAATATGGGTAAAAATAACGTATGAATATGAGTAAAATTCTTGAGGAAATTGAACGGAAATACGAGTATAGCTATCCTTTATATGTATTTGTAAATTATAAAGTGTATTCAATATTTGTAAGAATGTATTTACACTCGTAATACATTGTATGTAAATACATTTTAACATAAGTTAATTACGTCATTTGAATAGTAACATATATATTGTTCAAAAACTCTTTAAATTAGTAGTATGAATATATATACATATATATACATATATATATATATATATATATATATATATATATATATATATATATATATATATATATATATATAATACATTGTTAATATACTTAATGATATATTTAATTATCATATTTTGAAGTTATATATATATATATGTATATATATATATATATATATATATATATATATGTATGTATATATATATATATATATATATGTATGTATATATATATATGTATGTATATATATATATGTATATATATATATGTATATATATATATATATGTATATATATATATATATATGTATATATATATATCCATATATATACACAATTAAACAATTAAAACAAGTTATGACGTTCGTGAATCGTCGGACAAATGGGTGCTCAACTGCTTATATAAAATTCTTTCCGGAGGTTCAAGACTTATTAAAATTCATTGCTTATCAAGTCGGAATTATTAAATCATGTAAATAGTATAATCAAGTAGTCGGAAAAATCCGGGTCATCACATGTAGTTCACATTAATGTGTTCAAAGTCGGTCAGTAATGTCTTTAGGTATAAGGAAAAATGATTGCTGCTTAAGAAAAGTACGTTAGAACAGAGTGAGAAGGGATATGGTAACAAGTAGTAATTAATAGTAGCAATGAGTGGTGGTGGTAGCGATAAGTAGCGATAAGTTGTGATAAGCAGTGATGATAGTAGTGATGTGTAAGTTATTAGATAGCATACTCGCATCATAAGTATATACACATGTATATTAATGCACACAATAATACATAATAGTTATGAGTCGGTAGACTCGTATTGGGAAGCTAAATCGTGAAACTGCGAGTGGCTGAATGATAGGTAAGTTGGAAGTCAAGTAGACAATATCTACTATGTATTGTGCGGGCTGTTACCAGGAATTCATCCTCTGAAGATGTATCAGAAATGAGTTGTGATGCATAGTAGCTAGTAGTAAATCGTGGAGGTGCTAGTAGTGACGAGTAGTACTTAGTAGTGGTGAGTAGCAATGGGTAGCATTAACTAGTGACTAGTATTAACAAGCAGTGAGAAGTAGTGATCGGTCGAAGCTGGCAATGAGGGGTGGGTTGAGTAGTAGTTAGCAATGATAAGTAGTAAGGAGTAGTGTTATGAGGTGTAAGTATGTTCAAGTAGTATCTTTGTAATGCTATGTAGTGGTAGGTATTGACGAGTGGTGTCGAGTAGTGACGAGTTGTGACGTGATTACACGCTTTTTATAGGTTATAATAACAATTAGTTCGCATAGTGTCAATTTTTACTCATATTCGAGATTATACGGTTTATGTTCTAAACGGTGTTTATCCAAGTAACCTACTTGAATCGTTCCCAGTTGCTTTTTTTGCGATGTCGGAACTTCTATATGAGCTACCGTAATGTAATCGCGATCATTACATTACGCCATCTCATATTTCCATTTGACATTACTCCATAAGTTCAAGATAGCGTAGTCAACTTAATCTGATTAGGACTCACGTCGTGCGTACGTATATGATTCGTGATATAGTATATTTAGTCCAAGTCCATATCAATATGGGTATAGATGTGTATATGCATGTGTTATAATATGTAGCTCTACGTGTAGCATAGTAGACCATATAGTGTAAGCATGGTCTATAATAGTCATCCAAAGTACATGGCTATAGACTAGACCCACTAATGCGCCCTACGGTTCGACACACTAATGCATCCAAGTTCCCTATAGCCAAAGCTCTGATACCAAATGTAACACCTCGTCAAAATTCATTAACGGAATATTAACTCTGGTCCCAATGCTTGACTTGACTTCTATGAAACAGCAATGTTCTACAGCAGAAACAATTAATACTTGAGAAATAACACGCAAAACGGGTCAACAATAATGTTGGTGAATCTACAGGTTTAAGTATGTAGTGACCTGAACTTTTCCATGTTTATATATATATTAAATGAAATTGTTATTTACATGATTAAGTGTTTCCAACATGTTAAGCAATCAAACTTGTTAAGACTTGATTAATTGAAATAGGTTTCATATAGACAATTGACCACCCAAGTTGACCGGTGATTCACGAACGTTAAAACTTGTAAAAACTATACGATGACATATATATGGTTATATATATAGTTAACATGATTTTATTATAAGTATGTATCTCATTAGGTATTTTAACAATGAGTTATATACATAAAAATGAAACTATTAATTTAAGAAACTCGAAAACGATATATATAACGATTATCGTTATAACAACGTCTTACTAGGTACATATGAATCATATTAAGATATTGATACACTTGGTTAATTATGTTAAATGATAAGTAAATATATTATTAAGTGTATTAACAATGAAATACATATGTAAAAATAAGACTACTAACTTAATGATTTCGAAACGAGACATATATGTAACGATTATCGTTGTAACGGCATTTAACTGTATATATATCATACTAAGATATATTATATATCATAATATCATGATAATATAACAATTTAACATCTCATTTGTTATAATAAATAATGGGTTAACAACATTCAACAAGATCGTTAACCTAAAGGTTTCAAAACAACATTTACATGTAACGACTAACGATGACTTAACGACTCAGTTAAAATGTATATACATGTAGTGTTTTAATATGTATTCATACACTTTTGAAAGACTTCAAGACACTTATCAAAATACTTCTACTTAACAAAAATGCTTACAATTACATCCTCGTTCAGTTTCATCAACAATTCTACTCGTATGCACCCGTATTCGTACTCGTACATTACACAGCTTTTAGATGTATGTACTATTGGTATATACACTCCAATGATCAGCACTTAGCAGTCCATGTGAGTCACCTAACACATGTGGGAACCATCCTTTGGCAACTAGCATGAAATATCTCATAAAATTACAAAAATATGAGTAATCATTCATGACTTATTTACATGAAAATAAAATTACATATCCTTTATATCTAATCCATACACCAACGACCAAAACACCTACAAACACTTTCATTCTTAAATTTTCTTCATCTAATTGATCTCTCTCAAGTTCTATCTTCAAGTTCTAAGTGTTCTTCATAAATTCCCAATGTTCTAGTTTCATAAAATCAAGAATACTTCCAAGATTGCAAGTTTACTTCCAAGTTTTCTAAATCAATTCCAAGTAATCATCCAAGATCAAGAAACCTTTGTTACTTACAGTAGGTTATCTTTCTAATACAAGGTAATAATCATATTCAAACTTTAATTCAATTTCTATAACTATAACAATCTTATTTCGAGTGGAAATCTTACTTGAAATTGTTTTCGTGTCATGATTCTGCTTCAAGAACTTTCAAGCCATCCAAGGATCCTTTGAAGCTAGATCCATTTTTCTTATTTCCAGTAGGTTTATCCAAGGAACTTGAGGTAGTAATGATGTTCATAACATCATTCGATTCATACATATAAAGCTATCTTATTCGAAGGTTTAAACTTGTAATCACTAGAACATAGTTTAGTTAATTCTAAACTTGTTCGCAAATAAAAGTTAATCCTTCTAACTTGACTTTTAAAATCAACTAAACACATGTTCTATATCTATATGATATGCTAACTTAATGATTTAAAACCTGGAAACACGAAAAATACCGTAAAACCGGATTTACGCCGTCGTAGTAACACCGCGGGCTGTTTTGAGTTAGTTAATTAAAAACTATGATAAACTTTGATTTAAAAGTTGTTATTCTGGGAAAATGATTTTTATTATGAACATGAAACTATATCCAAAAATTATGGTTAAACTCAAAGTGGAAGTATGTTTTTTAAAATGGTCATCTAGACGTCGTTCTTTCGACTGAAATGACTACCTTTACAAAAATGACTTGTAACTTATTTTTCTGACTATAAACCTATACTTTTTTCTATTTAGATTCATAAAATAGAGTTCAATATGAAACCATAGCAATTTGATTCACTCAAAACGGATTTAAAATGAAGAAGTTATGGGTAAAACAAGATTGGATAATTTTTCTCATTTTAGCTACGTGAAAATTGGTAACAAATCTATTCCAACCATAACTTAATCAACTTGTATTGTATATTATGTAATCTTGAGATACCATAGACACGTATACAATGTTTCAACCTATCATGTCGACACATCTATATATATTTCGGAACAACCATAGACACTCTATATGTGAATGTTGGAGTTAGCTATACAGGGTTGAGGTTGATTCCAAAATATATATAGTTTGAGTTGTGATCAATACTGAGATACGTATACACTGGGTCATGGATTGATTCAAGATAATATTTATCGATTTATTTCTGTACATCTAACTTTGGACAACTAGTTGTAGGTTACTAACGAGGACAGCTGACTTAATAAACTTAAAACATCAAAATATATTAAAAGTGTTGTAAATATATTTTGAACATACTTTGATATATATGTATATATTGTTATAGGTTCGTGAATCAACCAGTGGCCAAGTCTTACTTCCCGACGAAGTAAAAATCTGTGAAAGTGAGTTATAGTCCCACTTTTAAAATCTAATATTTTTGGGATGAGAATACATGCAGGTTTTATAAATGATTTACAAAATAGACACAAGTACGTGAAACTACATTCTATGGTTGAATTATCGAAATCAAATATGCCCTTTTTTTTTTAAGTCTGGTAATCTAAGAATTAGGGAACAGACTCCCTAATTGACGAGAATCCTAAAGATAGATCTATTGGGCCTAACAAACCCCATCCAAAGTACCGGATGCTTTAGTACTTCGAAATTTATATCATATCCGAAGGGTGTCCAGAAATGATGGGGATATTCTTATATATATGCATCTTGTTAATGTCGGTTACCAGGTGTTCACCATATAAATGATTTTTATCTCTATGTATGGGATGTGTATTGAAATATGAAATCTTGTGGTCTATTGTTACGATTTGATATATATAGGTTAAACCTATAACTCACCAACATTTTTATTGACGTTTAAAGCATGTTTATTCTCAGGTGAATACTAAGAGCTTCCGCTGTTGCATACTAAAATAAGGACAAGATTTGGAGTCCATGTTTGTATGATATTGTGTAAAAACTGCATTCAAGAAACTGATTTCGATGTAACATATTTGTATTGTAAACCATTATGTAATGGTCGTGTGTAAACAGGATATTTTAGATTATCATTATTTGATAATCTACGTAAAGCTTTTTAAACCTTTATTTATGAAATAAAGGTTATGGTTTGTTTTAAAAATGAATGCAGTCTTTGAAAAACGTCTCATATAGAGGTCAAAACCTCGCAACGAAATCAATTAATATGGAACATTTTTAATCAATAAGAACGAGACATTTCAAAGTATGTAAAACAGTATCTGAAAATAGTCATCAGAAAAATAGTTTAATTGTATTTGACCACGAGATTTTAATACGCACAATACAAAGTTGCAAAATGTACATACAACCGTAAGCACTTGAATACTAGCTAAGACCAGCGTATAGCATACACTACACTTATCCCTTACCTCATAAAATGCATCCACTTGTTCGAGTGTATATAATGTTCCAAAATAAATGCACACCGTTAATATTGTTGGGTGAGGTGTCTAAACTAACGGATCCGTCCATCTAAATTATTCTTACCCGAAGGTAATTAAAGTATTCAAGCTAGAGGATTTTTGAAGAATAACTCAACATGTATAATATAGTACTCGTGTCAAAAATA
Source organism: Rutidosis leptorrhynchoides (assembly GCF_046630445.1). Classification (NCBI taxonomy): domain Eukaryota; kingdom Viridiplantae; phylum Streptophyta; class Magnoliopsida; order Asterales; family Asteraceae; genus Rutidosis; species Rutidosis leptorrhynchoides. Next base: position 337,350,602 of record NC_092343.1, on the reverse strand, counting down.
AAAGCATTTGTAAAAATGTAAATGTAACCAGCGTGTATTCTCATCCCAAAAATATATAAAAAGCGGGACTGTAGACTCACCTTTGAAAAGCTCGGTAAGAAAAGTAAGCAACCAAATATTCGTACTGAATACTACCGCGTAATACAACCTAAGTATATGTATTTAGGTTATTATATAAGTTCATGACAATATATATAAGTTGGCTCATAGTGTAGTTGCCGTATTGCTCAGACCGACACGTTTGTACAGTAACACAAAGTCAAACAATTCATGCAAGTCAACAAAAGTCAAACTTGGTAAAAGTAGTCAACCAAAGTCAACTATATCAGTAGGTCATGTAATATTGGTCAACAAGTCAACCCTAAGTCAACTAACATGTTTTAGCTCACAGTTTGTCAAGTACACGTTCACAGTTTATCATATAGCATCGAATGTAAGCATACTTTGCAAATAATGCACATAATTTATAGCACATAAATCATTATAACATAGCAAACTCAAGATCTTAACTAGACTCATAAAAATTTCCAAAAAGCCTAGTAATGCCCTCATACGATGTCTAGAAGTTGGGTTTCAGAAGAGGTCTTGTTAGGGTTTACCAATTCAGTTTCAGCATGCGCAACAGTTTTATAAAAATTCTCATTTAATTTAGAAAAATGAAAACGATGAAATCCTAATTGGTGATGGTCACAAACATCCTATATTTCAACATACCAGAAGATCTAAGCAAATGGTTTAGCCAATTGGTACAGTTTTATCTCGGAAGTCTGACTTCCTGATTTGGACATAATTTAGACATGTCATTTTAGTACGCGCAAAACACATAGCAAATGACATTGTCAGAAGTTAACATGTAAATCAGATATGTTACCTAATACTCAAATAACAACATACCAGAAGCACAAGTCCTAAAACAATTTCTAGTTCATGCTATAGTGTTGAACGTGCATACGAGACACACTTGGTTCCAATTTAGAGCATCCACGTTCAAGTAAGCATAACACGAGCTATACTAATCCGATTAACATGATATCTGGGTCTAACTTGAGTGTTTTTGAATTCTCTATCCAATGGTGGTCAGTTCATAATCCAATTCCATACACGTTTTTCCAGAATTCGCAATAATCACAGATTCATCAACAAAACTTCACTTTATCATAACGGGAGTAATTCTAAACGAAATCAAGAGATTATCGAGTCTAAAATTATTAGTTTTTCATGAAGATTCTGATTATGTAACAATATTTAACATTCAGAAAGGTTAGGCTTCCGTAATCATGCAAAAGAATTTCGGGACTAACCCTAAACACACAAATCAGACAAATTAACGATTAATTACGTACACTATCGTATTCAATTGAGCAATAGAACTTCTAGACCATGAAATCATATCAAAATCAGATTTATAATAATTAGGGTTCATAGTATTATACCTTTCTAGCACAATCAACACACGTTACTAGATGTAGGATGATACGTAGAACAACGTTAATGCACAAGACTTTAGCCAATTTTGATTTTTGAGTGTGTGTGTGGTGTGTGTGCAGTCGACGAGCAAGAGGGGGAGGGAGGAAGGAGAATGTTGATCAGTTATGTGCTAGGGTTGAAGTCCAGTAGTTTACTTGCTAATTAATCTAAGGGTTTAAGGCCTCTAACAATACACACTAATGACCCAACTAGTTAAAATAAGTCCACTAAGGTGGTGATGGGTGGAAATCGGCTGAATGGCCCACCTAGGGTATTCCTGGGCTAGTTTTGTATTATAACGTGTACTCGTGGTCCGTTTCAAGTGTCGTTTAATCGTACCGAAGGCCCGGAACGCTAAACCGATCGTTAAAACGCAACCTATAAGTTTAATTTATTAAAATACCAATAATTTAAATACTTTTCAAAGTTAATAATTATTAAAAATAAACCCGAGCATTTAGTTACTCGAAATATAATTTTTCCAGTTATTCAAACCGTTCAGTTTTAATCGTATTTCATTAATTGAAATAAATTTATCAATTAATATTATCCCATATTAATTCAATTAACCCACCAAGGATCAAGTATGTACTTAATACACTTAAACACATATAAAGTCAAGTAATCACCGTTAAAATTACTAACGGACAGTTAACGAAAGTAACGGAAAAAGTAGGGTTGTTACACTTCGCCCTATCGCGCGGGCTAGTTTGGATCTTGTTACCAATATTACAAAGTTTTGCACTTTTATCTCATCTTATAGAAATACTATCAAAAGGTATACTTCTAACTAAACTAAAGATGAAACATCTTCATCCTTAGTTACTTCCACGCAAATGTCGTATATAAGTTAAATTAACAGGACCAAAATATCAAATGTTCCATTAATCAATTACTAGTTACTACTTTGTAATATTAACTTTGAACAAATTTATGTTGTTTGATTTTGGTTGTTTGAACTTGAGATTTGAACTCGAGATAACAAAAATGTTATTAAATTGTTATTGGTTTCTTATAATGCTAAAATGTTATTGCTTTGGCGTATAGTAAACCATTTAAATTAACAATTACGTACATTGTTGCCGACCAGACTATTATTCCATTAAGTTATTGTTAAACTACTCTATAAAATACTCTAATAAGACCCACCATTTATTTGTTCTATTAAGTCATTGGATATTCCCATTATATGATCATTTTGAAAAAGGTCACAAGTTATAATAGGACCTTTAAAACAATGTCCTATTAGTTATACCTTTTAGGACTCTTTTTTTTTACCAGCAAATGAGAATTTATTATTAAATCTCCGAATTTATTATTAAATCTCCCTAACAAGGAGCTAGGGAGTAATAACAAACGATTACAATGGCTTAATTAGCCACGAGTTCCAAGAAATACTAGTCTTCCCTCTATTACAAAGCCAATTAAAGGAAAAACTATGAATAGAATCAAAAATACAACTTTTCTTCATGGATCTTGAGCCAAAAACAACGTTGTTGCGATATCTCCAAAGAAGCCATAATAAAGCATGAAATAGAATAAAGATGATGCTTAAAAGATGTCCGAATCATTCATTAAGTCAGGCAAACATAATCTGTATGCTTTACATTAATTTGACCAAGGATGATAAGTCTCTCCTAGACATAGCCTCGCAAGGCAATTTCATGTCCTGAACAGCAGACGAAGCATGGAATCTCTTGGATACAATAGCTGCATGATAATGGTAAAAACGAACATATATTTCATAGCATTATTCCCCAAGAAAGACAAACTTTTAGTTGCAAATGTTCTATTTACAAGTGATATTCGTTTAAATATTAAAAGGTGAAGACAAAATACAGATTCAACGAATTGAAGACGCAAACGACCAAAAAGCTCAAAAGTACAAAATACAATCAAAGAGGTTCCAATTATTGATAAGAAACGTCTCGAAATTACAAGAGTACAAGATTCAAAACGCAAAGTACAAGATATTAAATTGTACGCAAGGACGTTCGAAAATCCGGAACCGGAACCAGAGTCAACTCTCAACGCTCGACGCAACGGACTAAAAATTATAAGTTAACTATGTATATAAATATAATATAATATATAATTAATTATATAAATTATATATATATTATATTTATATAATAAACCGTCGGTAAACAAAGAGTCAAAAATGGAGTGAGCTGTAATTACAAACTCCGCGACTCGCGGAGTTTGAAGAGCAAAAAGGGAGCGATTCGCGGAGCTCACCTGGACTCAATTCCCTATAAAATCAAACGCAGTTTGATCGCAAAAACCATCCAAATAATTCAATCTCTCTCTATATATGTATACGTAAATATATTTATATTTATATTTTAATTTTAATTTTAATTATAATTCTAATAATAAGGGTATGTTAGCGAATGTTGTAAGGGTGTAAGTCGAAATTCTGTCCGTGTAACGCTACGCTATTTTTAATCATTGTAAGTTATGTTCAACCTTTTTAATTTAATGTCTCGTAGCTAAGTTATTATTATGCTTATTTAATCCGAAGTAATCATGATGTTGGTCCAATTACTAAAATTGGGTAATTGGGCTTTGTACCATAATTGGGGTTTGGATAAAAGAACGACACTTGTGAAAATTAGACTATGGGCTATTAATGGGTTTTATATTAACTAAAAAATACCTTGTTAATTTAATATACAAATTTATAATTTGACGTATTTATATATAACCACATACGCTTGACTGGGTACGGTGGGTGGGATATTTATAAATACCAATAATTATTCATTTTACCGGACACGGAACTGGATTAATAATTAATAGACTTGTTGAAACAGGGGTGAATTACATTCAAGGTTAATTGGTGTAATTGTTAACAAAGTAGTAAAACCTTGGTTTACATGCAGTCGATAACCTGGTGTATTCATTAAACAAAGTATTAAAACCTTGTTACAATTCGAATCCCCAATTAGTTGAAATATTTGACTTCGGGAATAAGAATAATTTGACGAAGGCTTTCGCTCTTTATATTTATGACTGATGGACTATTATGGACAAATCTGTATGGACATATTAAATAATCCAGGACAAAGGACAATTAACCCATGGGCATAAAACTAAAATCAACACGTCAAACATCATGATTACGGAAGTTTAAATAAGCATAATTCTTTTATTTCATATTTAATTTCCTTTATTTTATATTTAATTGCACTTCTAATTATCTCATTTTTATTGTTATTGTATTTAATTGCACTTTTAATTATCGTACTTTTTAATTATCGCAAGTTTATTTTATCGCACTTTTATTATTCGCAATTTCATTATCGTTATTTACTTTACGCTTTAAATTAAGTCTTTTATTTATATTTTACATTTGGTTTTAACTGCGACTAAAGTTTTAAAATCGACAAACCGGTCATTAAACGGTAAAAACCCCCCTTTATAATAATAATATTACTTATATATATATTTGTATTTTTATAAAAGTAAACTAATATAGCGTTAAGCTTTGTTTAAAGATTTTCCCTGTGGAACGAACCGGACTTACTAAAAACTACACTACTGTACGATTAGGTACACTGCCTATAAGTGTTGTAGCAAGGTTTAAGTATATCCATTCAATAAATAAATAAATATCTTGTGTAAAATTGTATCGTATTTAATAGTATTTCCTGCTAAAATTTAATAGTATTTTATACCCCTTAGCTTTAACATCAAGTTATTTTTGGCGCCGCTGCCGGAGACAATCAAACTTAAAAGCCGGAAGCGCAACGCTAAATAAATAAAAAAAAAGATTTTTATTTTTAATTTAATTTTATTAAAATTCACTTTTGTAAAAATACGTTTTTAATTATTCGAAAACATAAAAAGAAAACAAAAATATAAATATTTTTAAGAATTTGTTAAATATTTAAGTTTTGTAAAGTTTCTTTATTTTTATTTTATAAAAATATAAGTTTTATTTAAATATTTTGTTTTTATTAAAACAAAAAAAAACGTCGAATTAAATCCTGTACCTGAGTTGAATTTTGGAACCCCGTGACTCGCGGAGTTTGCAGAAGAAAATACCGCAACTCGCGGAGCCACCCTGACACCGACAGAAACCCTAATCAGCATTTATTAAGGATAATTATTATTATTATTAATAAACCCTAATTACTTAATTATTATTATAATTAGTTTAAGTTTTTAAATTAAATTGTATTTTAAATTTTAATTAGTTTTATTATATATAAAAATTAATAGTTTTATAAAATAAATAATATAAAAATAATAATTTTATAAAAATTGTAATTTTTACAACTTTTTGTATATTTTTATATTTTGTCCCTTTTTAATAGTTTTAGCATAACTTTTGTATTTTTCGCTCGTATTTAGTTTTAATTCATAGTTTTTGCCATAGTTATTTTTTACTTCTAGATTTTTAGGCTTTGCCGTAAAATCCCTTAAGTGCTTTTTCTTTAGACTAAGATTTAGGTACTTTAGAATTTTGCGACGCCTTTTTAAGTTTTAGTTTCTTTTTAAGTTATTGCCATTTGGGATATAGTTTTTCTTGTAAGCTTTAATATTTTTAGACACCTTTTACCTATGTATCAATTATCATTCCAATTAGTAATATCAATTTGCGATTATAATTTTAAGTTAGTGATAGTAATAAGGTTGGGTTAGTCTAGTGTTTTTAAGTTCTATAAGTCACTCTTTTTCTTTCTTATTTTTATTTTTCGATCTTTTTCCGACACGCTCTTTTTCTTTCTTAATTCTCGCTATTCTAGTTTTTAGGACATAGATTTTTTATTCTACTTCTTATCTAAATTTCTTAAAATTACGAAAATTTATTTTAAGTGGTTAAATTGATAGACATCAAAATTTTCTGGTTCGTAATAATAGTTGGATTTGTACGTAGACCGGGTTATTGGAGCCAAACAGTCCTCAATTATATTGAGACCAAACGAATCCTGCCCCTCTGCTGCATCTTTTGGCTATTCGAAACGTGGGCAAAATCAGAAAAGTCTATTGATTGGATAACGTATATAATTTTTCTTTCCTTTTTAAAAACTAATAGGATATTCAGTGAATGCACCGAGCAAAACGTTCACCACCTTTTGTACGTTCACCACCTGTAACTAGATCAAGACATTTAGCAAATATTACCGCCATTGATTTTTCTTTAGAATCGTCATCCAGTCGACCAAGTACTCCAGTTCAAATTTCCGATAATCCATTTTTTGAACCGGACCTCACAATTGAGAATCCGGAGAATATTCAGGGACGATTCATAGATCCTGAACCATTAAATTTTCCTCCGGAACCACCAATCATTCAAACAGAGATTGTTGAGGAACGAACCATTAAATCAGAATCCTCTAGTGATTCCGATTCAACAAATTCAATTATGGAGAATCTAGAACCTTTAAGTATGGAAGACCGAATGAGAGCTAAACGCACTGGCCAAGGTCACGCAATTACTCATCCAGACATTAATGCGCCAGATTATGAAATCAAAGGAAAAATTCTACACATGGTGACTAATCAATGCCAATTTAGTGGTGCGCCGAAGGAAGATCCAAATGAACATCTTCGTACCTTTAATAGGATCTGCACACTATTTAAAATAAGAGAAGTGGAGGATGAACAGATATATCTCATGTTATTTCCCTGGACTTTAAAGGGAGAAGCCAAAGATTGGTTGGAATCGTTACCTGAAGGGGCGATTGATACATGGGACGTTTTAGTTGAAAAATTTCTTAAACAATTCTTTCTTGTATCTAAAGCCGTAAGACTTCAAGGAGAAATTGTTACGTTCACACAGAAACCGAATGAAACTCTATATGAGGCGTGGACAAGATTTGGAAAGTTATTAAGAGGATGTCCGCAACATGGTTTAGATACCTGTCAAATAGTACAAATATTCTACCAAGGATGCGACATCACTACAAGGAAAGACATAGATATAGTAGCTGGTGGTTCCATTATGAAGAAAACCGAAACTGATGCTTATAAAATTATTGATAACACTGCTTCCCACTCACATGAGTGGCACCAAGAAAAAGATATCGTTAGATCATCTAAAGCAGCTAGAGCCGATTCTAGCCATGACTTAGATTCCATTTCCGCAAAGATAGATGCTGTCGAGAGACGAATGGAAAAGATGACTAAGGATATTCACTCAATACGAATTAGTTGTGAGCAGTGTGGAGGACCACATTTGACAAAAGATTGTCTCAGTATTGAATTAACAATGGAACACAGAGAAAATATTTCATACATAAACCAAAGGCCTGGAAATAATTATCAGAATAATTATCAACTGCCAAGACCGATCTACAATCAAAACCAGAATTATAACAGAAATATTCCATACAACAACCAACAAGGTCCTAGCAATCAACAAGTATCCAATAATACTTACAATCAGCAAAGACCTAATTTTCAAAACAAACCACCACAAACCGATGATAAAAAGCCAAATTTAGAAGATATGATGACGAAGCTAGTTGAAACTCAAACGCAGTTTTTCACATCTCAAAAACAAACCAATGAACAAAATGCTCAAGCATTTAGAAATCAACAAGCTTCTATTCAAAATCTGGAACAAGAAGCAAGTAACCTAGCAAGATTAATAGGTGAAAGAAAACCGGGAAGTTTACCTAGTGATACAAATGCTAACCCCCGGAATGAAACAGCTAAAGCCATTACCACAAGAAGTGGTACAACACTTAAACCACCTGAAATACCTGTAACTTCTGATGAAGCTATTCCTACTCCACAAGAACCACAACCTGATCAAGATAAGGAAAAAGAACCGGTAGTTGAAAAGGTTAATGAAGATAACACAGTTAACGCTAAACCTTATGTTAAACCATACCAACCACCACTTCCTTACCCGAGTAAAATGAAGAAAGAGAAACTTGAAGCCGAGCAATCCAAATTCTTGGATATGTTTAAACAGATAAATGTAAATCTTCCTTTCATTGATGTGATTTCAGGAATGCCTAGATATGCTAAATTCTTGAAAGATCTAATCTCAAATAGAAAGAAAATGGAAGAACTCTCGGCTGTTACTATGAATGCTAATTGTTCAGCAGTGCTGTTGAATAAGATACCAGAAAAATTATCTGATCCAGAAAGTTTCACAATTCCATGTTTTCTGGGTAGTCTTAGTTCAATAGAAGCATTGGCAGACTTAGGTGCTAGTATAAATTTAATGCCGTATTCACTATACGCTAAACTAGACCTTGGAGAATTGAAACCAACAAGAATAAGCATACAACTAGCCGATCGATCAATAAAATATCCTAGAGGGATAATGGAGAATATGCTAGTTAAAGTTGGTACTTTAGTATTTTCAGTAGATTTTGTTGTTCTGGATATGGAAGAAGATTCTCAAGTTCCTCTCATATTAGGAAGACCATTCTTAAACACGGCTAAAGCAATGATAGACGTGTTTGGTAAGAAATTGACCCTAAGTATAGAGGACGAGAGTGTTACCTTTTCAGTTGATAGAGCAATGCAACAACCACAATCTGCAGATGATACATGTTATTATATTCAAACTATAGATGCACATGCAGAATTGTTAGAAGAATTTCCAGAATTACAAGGAACAGGAGAATGTTCTTTAGGAGAAGGTAATGAACCAATTGATGAAGCTGAAATGTTGGCTACACTTATAGCTAATGGATATGAACCAACAACAGAAGAAATTCAAATGCTAAAAGAAGAAGACAGATATCGATATAAATCATCGATAGAAGAACCTCCGAAATTAGAGCTAAAGCCACTTCCAAACCATTTGGAATACGCTTATTTACATGGTGAATCTGAATTACCTGTAATAATATCGTCTTCTCTTACTGAAAATGAGAAATCACAACTCATTTCTGTGTTGAAAGCTCATAAACCAGCCATTGCATGGAAGATTCATGATATTAAAGGAATAAGTCCTTCGTATTGCACACATAAAATCCTTATGGAAGAAGGTCATAAAACGTATGTGCAACGCCAACGAAGACTAAATCCTAATATGCAAGATGTAGTTAAAAAAGAAATTATTAAACTGCTAGACGCAGGTCTAATTTATCCAATTTCTGATAGTCCATGGGTAAGCCCAGTTCAATGCGTGCCTAAGAAGGGTGGCATGACTGTCATTACAAATGAAAAAAATGAGCTTATTCCTACTAGGACTGTAACAGGATGGCGTGTGTGTATTGATTATAGAAAATTAAATGACGCCACCAGAAAAGATCACTTTTCCTTACCTTTCATTGATCAAATGTTGGAAAGATTAGCCGGAAATAGTTACTATTGTTTTCTAGATGGATTTTCCGGATATTTTCAAATTCCAATAGCACCCGAGGATCAAGAGAAACTCACTAATGCGCCGATCATGATAACACCAAATTGGAATCTACCGTTTGAATTAATGTGCGATGCAAGTGATTTTGCAATGGGAGCCGTTTTAGGACAAAGGATTGAAAAACGATTTCAACCTATATATTATGCTAGTAAGACGTTAGAAGGAGCACAAACAAATTATACAACTACTGAAAAAGAACTCCTTGCTATTGTCTTTGCTTTTGACAAATTTCGATCATATCTCGTTCTAGCTAAAACGGTGGTCTATACCGACCATTCTGCTCTTAGATACCTATTTTTGAAACAAGATGCCAAACCAAGATTAATCCGTTGGATCTTACTCTTACAAGAGTTTGATATTGAAATCCGAGATAAAAGAGGAGCAGAAAATCTCGCCGCTGATCATCTTTCTCGTCTTGAAAATCCCGAATTAGAAGTTCTAAATGAATCGGCCATACAAGACAACTTTCCTGATGAATATCTATTGAAGATAGATTATAATGAAATTCCATGGTTTGCAGACTATGCAAATTATTTAGTATGTGGATTCCTTGAGAAAGGATTGTCATACCAAAAACGAAAGAAATTCTTTAGTGATATAAAACACTATTTTTGGGAAGATCCACATCTGTTTAAAAGTTGTCCCGATGGAATAATACGCCGATGTGTATTCGGAGATGAAGCTAGTAAAATTTTAAACCATTGTCACACAGGACCAACAGGAGGGCATTATGGGCCTCAACTAACAGCAAGAAAAGTTTACGATGCTGGATTCTATTGGCCTACAATTTACAAAGACGCACACCTTCTTTGCAAATCCTGTGATGCTTGTCAAAGGGCCGGAAAAATAAGTCAACGTGATGAAATGCCACAAAATGTCATCCAAGTATGTGAAGTATTTGACATTTGAGGTATTGACTTTATGGGTCCATTTCCAAAATCTCATAATAATCTCTATATTCTCGTAGCCATTGATTATGTATCTAAATGGGCGGAAGCACAAGCTCTCCCAACTAATGATGCACGAGTTGTACTCAACTTTTTAAAACGTCTTTTTGCAAGGTTTGGAACACCTAAAGCTTTAATAAGTGATCGGGGTACTCATTTATGTAATAATAAACTTGAGAAAGTTCTTAAAAGATATGGAGTAACTCATAAAATCTCCACCGCATATCATCCACAAACAAGTGGACAAGTTGAAAATACCAACCGAGCTTTAAAACGTATTCTAGAGAAAACCGTAGGATCAAATCCGAAGGAATGGTCCATTAAATTGGAGGATGCACTCTGAGCTTTTGGAACAGCCTACAAAACTCCAATTGGAACCACACCTTTTATACTTGTTTATGGAAAAGCATGTCATCTTCCAGTAGAAATTGATCACAAAGCATTTTGGGCTTTGAAGACATGTAATCTTGATTTACATGAAGCTGGACGTCTACGATTAAGTCAACTAAACAAATTAGAAGAATTAAGACATGAAGCATACGAAAATTCGTTAATCTATAAAGAAAGAACAAAGAAATGGCATGATAAAAGAATCAGAAGTTCAAAAGAATTTAAAGAAGGAGACAGAGTTCTTCTTTTCAATTCACGATTCAAGCCATTTCCTGGAAAATTGAAATCAAGATGGTCTGGACCATTCATAGTCAAAAGAGTTTTCCCATGCGGAACGATAGAATTAATAAATTCAAATGAGATTGAATTTAAAGTTAATGGTCACAGAGTTAAACATTACATACATGGTCCGATGGAAGTTGACAATGAAGTTAATCACAATTTTGATACCACAGCTAACTAAGTGTGGGGAGAATCAAGTCTTTAAAGGATACTATGTATTTCTGTTAGAGTTAGATTGTCTGTTTTTGTGTAGTTCTCGAAAATGGAACCCGAATGGTCTTTCCCTAGCAGACCCTAAAGAACTAGTCTTCTCCCCCCATTCTGAATTTTTATTTTTTAGGTTTTTACGAAATGAAGACTGCCTGTGAAATAAACCATGGTCTAATGCTACACGCTTTGATCACTAAACGTAATAATGACACACTACCGAGTGAAATAGTATCAGTAATCAGAGAAAGATTGGACGGAGTAAGAAAAGAATCCAGATGCGAAGATAATAAGTTACAATTTGGTAAAGGAAAATCAAAATTCGCAGCGAAAAGAAGAGCACGACACCTAGAAAGATGTCACAAATGCGGAAAATGGTCACATGGAGGTAAATGTTCAAATAATCAAACCTATTCAAATACCGAATTTGTTACTTTATGCAGAGACGGACCGTTAATATGTTTAGAAGAAAAAACACTGAATGCTCGAGGTTACGCCTATGTAGCCATGGAAAACCAATTAAACCGACTATCTTATGAGTGGGATAGATCGTATAACTAAGAATACTATCTCACAGGTAAGTCTGTACAGTTTTGTTTTTATTTTTTTTTTATTTTTAACCTTTTGATAATAAACGCTAATTTGTTCGCTATAAAGTATTAAATTGGTATTGAATAAAATTAGGTTTGGCGACCGAAATTATTGATATCATTCAAAAATTTATTACATCACTGCGAAATTTAACATTTATTCTTAAGGTATAAATATCTTTAATCAATCAACCCAAAATATTTCAAAAATTCGTCATGAGTTAAATTAGGTCTTGGAACCGAAATTACTTTACCGAAAAGAGGGGCGCATATTTTTGATAATATTTGATTGATTAAAGTAGGATAAAAAGCCAAAAAGATTTTTAATTTTATTTTTACCATGTTTTTAAAATTAATATATAAATCTTAAATTAATATTGTAAACTTTGTAAAAATAATATATTTAAAATTGTAAATATTTGAAAAATTAATATAAGTTTGGTGTGAATTTATAATATGAATTTTTAAATTAAGTTTGGTGTGAATTTTTAATTTTTAAAATATGAATTTTATTTTTATGCATTTTAAATTGTAAGTTTGGTGTGAATTTTTAATATTAATTTTGAATTTTATATTTAAGTTGTGTGAATTTAAAAACAAAAATTTACTTTATTTCGTTAAGTTAAAAATATGATTTTTAAAATTCGTCGTAAGTTGAAGACTAGGTCTTTAAACCGAAATTGCTTTACCCGAGGGAGGGACGAGAACTTTTATTATCATTATTTTTAATCTTATTGAATTAAAATATGCCAAAAACATTAAAAAAACCAAAAATCTTAGCTTTTAAAACAATCGCTTGAAAAAGACAAATTTTAAAATTTTGTCGAAGGACGGACTAGGACATCGATCCGAAACGACCTCGTCCTAAATAATAAGGGAAACAAAATTTTAAAATTAATTACTTAATTGTTTTAATTAGTATAAGATATATAAAAAAGAAAAAAAAATACAAACTCCGTGACTCGCGGAGTTTGAAGGGTCGAACACCGCGACTCGCGGAGGGACCAAAACCCAGAAAAAAATAAAAACGTAATCAGATCAGTATCCTCACACCACAACACAAATACTGCGAAAATAAAACCCGAAAAAACCCGAAAAAAACCTCCCAAATTCACAATTTTTCACCGTTAATCATCAAATCTTTTACTAAAATCATGTTGAGAAGGATGCTATCAAGGAATTACTCAAGAAAAACGGTAAATTTCTACACCTAAACACCATTTAATCCGAAAATTAGTGTTCTTGAGCAATTTTATACCCAATTTGATTTTGATGCTTTTTAGTGTAATTATGCTAAAATTGCTTATGTATTATGCTTGTATAACCTAGATTGATGCTATTTAACATGATTAGAAGCCTTAAACTTCAAATTTTGAGTAATCTGAGGTTTGTGTTCTTGAGCAAATTTGGGGTTTTTTTTGATATAAACAGGTTATGGCCGATTTTTGTCATGAATTGTTGCTAAATTAAGTAGTGTAACATGTTTAGGTAGTTAAATGATCCAAACTTTGAGCCTAAGCATGATTTTAAGAATTAAAGTGGACTTTTTCAAGTCTAAAATTCATGAACTTGATTTTTAAGAGATAATGCCATTTGAAACTTGTTTAATTGCTAGTAATGATTATTTTGACATGTTATTTGAGTTGAATGCTTATGAACTTGGCGAACATTTTCGTATATGCTTATTTGAAAAAGTGTAGATTTGATGAAAATATGTAAATGAGCTTAAGTTTGATATAAATTGATCATGTCATTGTAATTATTTTGATTCCTGATTTTGCTGACACTAATGCATATTTGGATGCACAAAAAATGTGTTTGATGTGTTTTGCAGACTGAAAGGGGTGAATCTTCATCCCAAGCTCGCAATGCTCCTACTGAGAATACGGAACAACAGGAGGTGGATAACTACTACAAACAAGATATACCTCATCCAGTCATGACATTTTCTGATATGCACTTGGAAGATTTGCACCCGAACCTGAGATTTGACAGACTTTGGATATATTATCCAAAATACCAAAGGGGTTTGCATACTCTTCATTCTAAAGCTGTTGAAGTACCTAGAGTCATAGAATGGGGACCATTAGTGAAATGACCCGTTCTTATTGATTAAAAACGTTCAATATTAATTGATTCCGTTGCGAGGTTTTGACCTCTATATGAGACGTTTTTCAAAGACTGCATTCATTTCAAAACAAACCATAACCTTTATTTCATCAATAAAGGTTTAAAAAGCTTTACGTAGATTATCAAGTAATGATAATCTAAAATATCCTGTTTACACACGACCATTACATAATGGTTTACAATACAAATATGTTACAACAAAATAAGTTTCTTGAATGCAGTTTTTACACAATATCATACAAGCATGGACTCTAAATCTCGTCCTTATTTAAGTATGCGACAGCGGAAGCTCTTAATATTCACCTGAGAATAAACATGCTTTAAACGTCAACAAAAATATTGGTGAGTTATAGGTTTAATCTATATATATCAAATCGTAACAATAGACCACAAGATTTCATATTTCAATACACATCCCATACATAGAGATAAAAATTATTCATATGGTGAACACCTGGTAACCGACATTAACAAGATGCATATATAAGAATATCCCCATCATTCTGGGACACCCTTCGGATATGATATAAATTTCGAAGTACTAAAGCATCTGGTACTTCGGATGGGGTTTGTTAGGCCCAATAGATCTATCTTTAGGATTCACGTCAATTAGGGTGTCTGTTCCCTAATTCTTAGATTACCAGACTTAATAAAAAAGGGGCATATTCGATTTCGATAATTCAACCATAGAATGTGGTTTCACGTACTTGTGTCTATTTTGTAAATCATTTATAAAACCTGCATGTATTCTCATCCCAAAAATATTAGATTTTAAAAGTGGGACTATAACTCACTTTCGCAGATTTTTACTTCGTCGGGAAGTAAGACTTGGCCACTGGTTGATTCACGAACCTATAACAATATATACATATATATCAAAGTATGTTCAAAATATATTTACAACACTTTTAATATATTTTGATGTTTTAAGTTTATTAAGTCAACTGTCCTCGTTAGTAACCTACAACTAGTTGTCCACAGTTAGATGTACAGAAATAAATCGATAAATATTATCTTGAATCAATCCACGACCCAGTGTATACGTATCTCAGTATTGATCACAACTCAAACTATATATATTTTGGAATCAACCTCAACCCTGTATAGCTAACTCCAACATTCACATATAGAGTGTCTATGGTTGTTCCGAAATATATATAGATATGTTGACATGATAGGTCAAAACATTGTATACGTGTCTATGGTATCTCAAGATTACATAATATATAATACAAGTTGATTAAGTTATGGTTGGAATAGATATGTTACCAATTTTCACGTAGCTAAAATGAGAAAAATTATCCAATCTTGTTTTACCCATAACTTCTTCATTTTAAATCCGTTTTAAGTGAATCAAATTGCTATGGTTTCATATTGAACTCTATTTTATGAATATAAACAGAAAAAGTATAGGTTTATAGTCAGAAAAATAAGTTACAAGTCATTTTTGTAAAGGTAGTCATTTCAGTCGAAAGAACGACGTCTAGATGACCATTTTAGAAAACATACTTCCACTTTGAGTTTAACCATAATTTTTGGATATAGTTTCATGTTCATAATAAAAATCATTTTCTCAGAATAACAACTTTTAAATCAAAGTTTATCATAGTTTTTAATTAACTAACCCAAAACAGCCCGCGGTGTTACTACGACGGCGTAAATCCGGTTTTACGGTGTTTTTCGTGTTTCCAGGTTTTAAATCATTAAGTTAGCATATCATATAGATATAGAACATGTGTGTAGTTAATTTTAAAAGTCAAGTTAGAAGTATTAACTTTTGTTTACGAACAAGTTTAGAATTAACTAAACTATGTTCTAGTGATTACGAGTTTAAACCTTCGAATAAGATAGTTTTATATATATGAATCGAATGATGTTATGAACATCATTACTACCTAAAGTTTAGTAGGTAAACCTACTAGAAGTGACAAGAAATGATCTAGCTTCAAAGGATCTTGGATGGCTTGAAAGTTCTTGAAGTAGGATCATGACACAAAAACAAGTTCAAGTAAGATTTTTACTCGAATTAAGATAGTTTATAGTTATAGAAATTGAATCAAAGTTTGAATATGAATATTACCTTGAATACGAAAGATAACCTACTGTATATAACAAAGGTTTCTTGATCTTAGATGATTACTGTAACATCCCGCATTTTTCCGTTAAATTATTTTAACGCCCGTCTTTTTTTTTTAAATAATACCTTTCGTTATTTAAATTCGTAGTTTCCGTTGACTAACGTTCATAATAATTCCGTCATTTAATTATAACACCTCTCGTTAACTTGCGTTTTAAAAATATTCGATCGGTTAAATCCCGCACCCGCTTCTAAACTCGAGGGACTAAAATTGACACGGGGCAAACTAGTTGACTAGGTCAACTAGTCCACCCCAATCACCACCATTCAATCACCTCCATCTCTCTCTCTTTCTCTCTAGCAAGAACACACACACAAACACCCAATTCAATCATTCATCATCTAAATTCGATCTAGGAGGCTTACAACAAAACAAATTACATATTTGGAATCCTCTCTTCATCCTCTACAATTTGATACCAACTTCATCTCGTTTGGGTAACATTTCTAAAACTCTAGATTTCTCTAAATTCGTGTTTTTGATTTGAAATGATGTTAGTTAGTGTCTATGGCTCGTGTCTAGCATGAATATATGATTTACTTGCTCGATTTGTTGTTTTGAGTAACTAGTTTGAACATTTGAAATGGGTTTGTTTAATCTTGCATTTTGGAAGATTAAATGTTGTTTGATTGTTAAAGTTCATGTTTTAATTGTGTTACTAGTATCACTAGCTTTGTTTTGATGCGTAGGTTGATTAAGAAAACTTCAAAAACCCGATTATTGATTTTTGTGAATTTTGGTTAGGGTTTGTTAGACTTTGAAATGAACTTTTGATGCGTTGAATGCTTGTTAATGTTGTTAGTAAGTGTTTAGATGCAATGTATGCTTAATTACCTTCGAAACGGCATATCGTATGTGTAAATTGGATTCCCGAATCATAAAATACGTTTTACGAACTTGAAACTTTGAAAATAAACCTTTCTTGATCAATTGACGAGTTTTCGGTTATTGTAATTGATGTTTTTGCTTGTGAAAGGTAGTTAGTTGTATTCCTCGTCAAAATACCTTTTCGACGATATATGATAGGCATTATAAGTGTTTGCGGGTCAAGAGTTGGGTTGGAAAATGTTTTGGTTCGTGACTTGGACCATTTTTCTGCAAACTGCATGTTTCCCAGGTATTGCGCGCCGCGCATATACCCGCGCGCCGCGCAGAGTTAGAAATCCCAGATGTTTGCCTTCGTGGTTAAGTTCTGACCAGGATTTACACTTGGGTGCGCGCCGCGCAACCCATTGCGCGCCGCGCATATGCCCAGCTCATTTTTGTTTTTATTTTTCCTTTCACAAAATGTTTCCCGCTTAACCGTAACTCCGATTAACATGAAACTTGGCCATTCTGCTCATAAATGATTTCTCATCATGGGAAAATTGTCGGATACCCGACCCGACCCCGTTGACCTTGACTTTGACCAAGTTTGACTTTTAGTCAAACTTAATCAAACAATTATACGATCGTTCTAACATGCTTAGTTACTTGTATCGTGCATGAAACTTGACAAATTGATTCACATGCTATATTAATCGAGTCGTAACGAGCCATAGGACTAATTGAACATCTTTGACCGTTTGTGTTTACCGTTATTGATACAACCTATATGTTTAGGTCAAGACTAGCTTTGTCTTTGCACGCGTCTACTTGTTGAAGTACTTTATTAACTCTTGCACTCAAGGTGAGATCATAGTCCCACTTTTACTCTTTTTGAACTTATATTTGGGATGAGAAAACATAAACGATTCTTTTGAACTAAGTGAACACAAGAACGGGAAAATAAACATTCTACATACGAGTTTAGAACAAAAATCCTCAATTCGATTATCATTAGTTACACTTGCCGGGTGTAAGCGAGAACTTATGTTATATGGCCATATGGGTTGACAACCCTCATCTTTGACGGTTCGCTACCGTCTACGGATGAAATATATTTTCGAGAATCAGTGTTTGTTCTAGCACTATGGATGGGGTATACAATGGATGGAATGTTAAGCTTTGATAATTGGGTGCTCGTGAAACAAACTTTTGGAATGTATTACTATTATTTCTTTGATGCAAATCTTGTGGTTCACTTGTACTTACTTACTTAAACCTATGATTTCACCAACGTTTTCGTTGACAGATTTCTATGTTTTTCTCAGGGCTTGCACGATATGTGAAACATGCTTCCGTTTACTATTTGATACTTGCATTGGATGTCGAGTATACATGCATTTCATGGAGCGTCTTTTGACTTTACTTTAAACCGTGTCGTCCAGATTTCATTTGTACCTATAACGTTGTAACATAACTATTGGTTGAACAATTCTTGTAAACTTTGAAACAATCTTTATTATGAGGTAATGTTAAATGCACATGAGAATCAGGGTAATATAATTTCCGGGATTATATTACGGTGATTCATATGGACATTCCGACATTATGACATAAAGAATTTAAGGCGAGTCAAGGAAAATTTTCTCTACATCATCATTCCCTATCATGATTAGTATTATTGAGAATACTAATCAACGATATTCTTGTGTCTTGAAGGAACAATGCCTCCCCGTCGCGGACCACGTAATGAAACTTCCGAACAAGCTTTTCAACGCATGATAGCCACCGCCATAGGTGCGGCTATGGCTAGTATCTCCTCCGACATCAATAACAACCACAACCACAACAACCATGGAGCCGGTAATTCAAACGAGGGTTGCTCCTACAAAACTTTCATGGGGTGCAAACCTCACACCTTCGATGGGACCGGAGGACCGGTTGTGCTCACCCGATGGTTTGAGCAAACAGAAGCCGTTTTTAGCATAAGCGGTTGTCAGGACCAAGACAAAGTCAAATATTCCACCCTCACTTTCACCGGTATTGCTCTCTCATGGTGGAACACGTATGTACAATTAGTGGGAAGCGATAAAGCCCACACACTCTCTTGGACCGAATTAAGAGAAAGAATGATCACCGAATACTTCCCGCGCGACGAGACTCGAAGGCTCGAACAGGGTCTAAGGAATTTAAGAACGGTCGGGAATGACCTCGGAGCTTATAATCAACGGTTTACCGAACTAGTCTCAATGTGTCCAAATCTCATGACTCCCGAATCCCTAAGAGTCGAACTTTACATGGATGGCCTCCCTAAGAGCATTCAACACGGGGTAATGGCATCCCAACCCACTAACCTACAAGAGGCTTTAACAAAGGCCCACCAAACTTTAGAAACGGTGAATGAAATGGAAGCACCGGTACGAATGGTCGAGAACCACCCGGGTAACAACAAAAGAAAATGGGAAGCCTCGCAACCAAGCAACCACAACAATAACAACAACTTTTCCAAGGAACCTCTCACCCCCGTCGGCAAGAAAAGTTATGCCGGGACACGACCTTTTTGCAACAAATGCCACAAGCATCATTTTGGTGAATGTGGCAAGCTAATTTGCCATCGGTGCCAAGGTAGTGGTCATATTGCCAAGTATTGTGGAAGTACCGCCCCCGTCACTCAAAAGGGGCCCGACGCACCAAAGCCGAGTATTTGCTACAAATGTGGCCAATCGGGTCATTTTAGGAATGAATGCCCAAAGAATAAAGCAAAAACCAACGCGCGCCGTTGAACTTACAACATCGACACCTAGGATGCCTGAGACGATGATGGACTAGTCACGGGTACGTTTCTTCACAACAAACCGTATATTTCATACTTATTCGATTCGAGTACCGTTAGACGTTTTATAACCAAGGATTTGACTCGTGCTCTTTATATTCCACCTCTTTCCCCCAGATACTACTTAGACGATTTAAGCGACCAACGGAAAAATATTGTGTGCCTATAAATATTATCGGAGGATATACGTTAAGAAATTGAACTCGACACCAATAGAACTAAGGAACTCAAAACCTATTCATTAAGGAGAAATTGTTGCCCTACATTTATGTATAGATTATTGTGAACTAAGAAATTTTCGGTTGGAAACCGATACCCTCTCCCTCGCATCCATGACCTCATGATTATTTGCACGAATCCCGTATGTTCCAAATCGACCTCCGTTCCGGTTATCATCAATTGGGGGTTAAGTGAGACGATGTCTCCTAAGCCACTTTCCGAACTCACAACGTTAGTTGTAAATCTCTCTTAGTAACGTTTGATTTATTTAGGGCTCGCCCGTATCCATAAACCTCTTGAACCGCGTATGCAAATTCATATAGACTAATCTGTTATCGTATTTATAGATGACATCTTAACTTATTCAAGTAAAGAAGGAAAACGAACAACATCACCATCTTAAGCTCGAACTTTTGAGAAAAGAGCAACTCTATACCAAAGTCTCTGAGTGAGAATTTCTGTTGAACGAAGTCCAATTTTCTAGACCATGATATTTATGGTCAGGTCGTTACAATCAATCTCGAAATCAAGCCACATGTAATCAGGAAACTCTCCCAACTCAGACTTGTATTCGTAAAAATCTTAGATCTCACCGGTTGTTACCGAAGATTCATTTCTGACTTTTCTTGTGTTACACAACTTTAAACCTCTTCATGTCTGAGCCTTGAACGTGATTCTTCACACCAACCTTCCTAGCTAAATTCGTATAGCACTAGATGGAACTCAAACATGGAAATATTTCTACTTGAACGCCGAAAGGCATACTCTCTCGTCTCAAAAATCAACATAACTAAAATTCGTTATTTTGCACGAAGAATTCGAATACTAAATTGTGGATCCGATCAATTTTCTCGTCATCCCGTACCACACTACCTACCTCTGTTATTTCACCGTCACCGTCTAATATTACTGGAATTTAAGATAACACACAATCCAACGATACTTCACTCTTCTTTGACTTAACGCCCTTGCGTCACTGATAATCGTCCAACCATTATTCAACCCCGAACTATACAATTACGTGTACTATCTCGTTTCTCTTTCAGACTTCATTTTTTTTTTGACAACTAGAGGCACGTTATGGCAACCTCGAGATGTAAGCTCATCCTATTCTAAGTCCTCATTTCACTCCTATCTTTATCGCTCGCTTTTCCGTTTAAAGAAACTCCTTGTAACATTTCTCCATGGATAGAGAAATTCCTCATATTACATTAGTATTCGCCACGAGGGTGAATAGTCCTAACGAACATTTTTCGAACCCTAACTGACTTGTTCAAACATATCTTAAGAGATTCTACACCAACACGGTGTATCTTCGTCATTTATCCTGTATCGAAATACTCGTTTCACTTCTAGTGTTACAAGAAACCTTGGGAACCCGCTTAGACACATGTACCGCGTATCTCCCACAACCGACGAACCGAGCAAACGTACGATTCAATCTTGGAAAGACATGTTACAGACTGGTATTGTCACCTTTAGTAGTTCCTCTTACAACGACAGCTATCACTCGTATATTAACGCAGCACTTTCCGAAACCCTATATGACCGCTAATGTCATACCCCTGTTCATTTAACCAAAGCATCAACCACCGAAATCTGAACTCCATCAAGAAACAACAATTGAGATCGTTCAAGTCCGAGAAGGGCTCGAGACAACCCATTGTCGCCAGAAGAGTTATGCCGAACTTAGATGAAAACCCCACCAAACCCAGTGTGTGACCGCGTAGTATTGAGAAACCGCACTTTGGAAAGGTGTAATTCATTTCGGGAAATCGAGGAAGGTTATATCCGCAATATTGAACCTTTTGAAACCTTGGGGCGAATTGGAGCCGCTTCCTACCATTTAGAACTGCCGACTCAATTAAGTTTCCGTTTACCTTACATTTCGTGTAACAAACTTAGAAACGTGTCCTGCGGAACAGGAACTTGCAATCCTCCTAGATGCACCAGCTATTGATGACAAACTTCTCTTCATAGGAAAACCAGTTGAAACCGGGGATCGTAAAAAAAAAAAAAAAAAAAAAAAAAAAAAAAAAAAAAATCCAAATTCATGAGAACACTCAAGGACGTACCTTCACTTATTCATAGCATTGACATCTCCGGTCTCGAGTGAGAGGTATCGATTATTATTTCCAACTAAATTTCGGGACGAAATTTCTTTTGAGGTGTGGATAATGTAACATCCCGCATTTTTCCGTTAAATTATTTTAACGCCCGTCTTTTTTTTTAAATAATACCTTTCGTTATTTAAATTCGTAGTTTCCGTTGACTAACGTTCATAATAATTTCGTCATTTAATTATAACACCTCTCGTTAACTTGCGTTTTAAAAATATTCGATCGGTTAAATCCCGCACCCGCTTCTAAACTCGAGGGACTAAAATTGACACGGGGCAAACTAGTTGACTAGGTCAACTAGTCCACCCCAATCACCACCATTCAATCACCTCCATCTCTCTCTCTTTCTCTCTAGCAAGAACACACACACAAACACCCAATTCAATCATTCATCATCTAAATTCGATCTAGGAGGCTTACAACAAAACAAATTACATATTTGGAATCCTCTCTTCATCCTCTACAATTTGATACCAACTTCATCTCGTTTGGGTAACATTTCTAAAACTCTAGATTTCTCTAAATTCGTGTTTTTGATTTGAAATGATGTTAGTTAGTGTCTATGGCTCGTATCTAGCATGAATATATGATTTACTTGCTCGATTTGTTGTTTTGAGTAACTAGTTTCAACATTTGAAATGGGTTTGCTTAATCTTGCATTTTGGAAGATTAAATGTTGTTTGATTGTTAAAGTTCATGTTTTAATTGTGTTACTAGTATCACTAGCTTCGTTTTGATGCGTAGGTTGATTAAGAAAACTTCAAAAACCCGATTATTGATTTTTGTGAATTTTGGTTAGGGTTTGTTAGACTTTGAAATGAACTTTTGATGCGTTGAATGCTTGTTAATATTGTTAGTAAGTGTTTAGATGAAATGTATGCTTAATTACCTTCGAAACGGCATATCGTATGTGTAAATTGGATTCCCGAATCATAAAATACGTTTTACGAACTTGAAACTTTGAAAATAAACCTTTCTTGATCAATTGACGAGTTTTCGGTTATTGTAATTGATGTTTTTGCTTGTGAAAGGTAGTTAGTTGTATTCCTCGTCAAAATACCTTTTCGACGATATATGATAGGCATTATAAGTGTTTGCGGGTCAAGAGTTGGGTTGGAAAATGTTTTGGTTCGTGACTTGGACCATTTTTCTGCAAACTGCATGTTTCCCAGGTATTGCGCGCCGCGCATATACCCGCGCGCCGCGCAGAATTAGAAATCCCAGATGTTTGCCTTTGTGGTTAAGTTCTGACCAGGATTTACACTTGGGTGCGCGCCGCGCAACCCATTGCGCGCCGCGCATATGCCCAGCTCATTTTTGTTTTTATTTTTCCTTTCATAAAATGTTTCCCGCTTAACCGTAACTCCGATTAACATGAAACTTGGCCATTCTGCTCATAAATGATTTCTCATCATGGGAAAATTGTCGGATACCCGACCCGACCCCGTTGACCTTGACTTTGACCAAGTTTGACTTTTAGTCAAACTTAATCAAACAATTATACGATCGTTCTAACATGCTTAGTTACTTGTATCGTGCATGAAACTTGACAAATTGATTCACATGCTATATTAATCGAGTCGTAACGAGCCATAGGACTAATTGAACATCTTTGACCGTTTGTGTTTAACGTTATTGATACAACCTATATGTTTAGGTCAAGACTAGCTTTGTCTTTGCACGCGTCTACTTGTTGAAGTACTTTATTAACTCTTGCACTCAAGGTGAGATCATAGTCCCACTTTTACTCTTTTTGAACTTATATTTGGGATGAGAAAACATAAACGATTCTTTTGAACTAAGTGAACACAAGAACGGGAAAACAAACATTCTACATACGAGTTTAGAACAAAAATCCTCAATTCGATTATCATTAGTTACACTTGCCGGGTGTAAGCGAGAACTTATGTTATATGGCCATATGGGTTGACAACCCTCATCTTTGACGGTTCGCTACCGTCTACGGATGAAATATATTTTCGAGAATCAGTGTTTGTTCTAGCACTATGGATGGGGTATACAATGGATGGAATGTTAAGCTTTGATAATTGGGTGCTCGTGAAACAAACTTTTGGAATGTATTACTATTATTTCTTTGATGCAAATCTTGTGGTTCACTTGTACTTACTTACTTAAACCTATGATTTCACCAACGTTTTCGTTGACAGATTTCTATGTTTTTCTCAGGGCTTGCACGATATGTGAAACATGCTTCCGTTTACTATTTGATACTTGCATTGGATGTCGAGTATACATGCATTTCATGGAGCGTCTTTTGACTTTACTTTAAACCGTGTCGTCCAGATTTCATTTGTACCTATAACGTTGTAACATAACTATTGGTTGAACAATTCTTGTAAACTTTGAAACAATCTTTATTTTGAAATGAAGGCGACATATTTTGGTCAAAAGTTATCTAAAAGACTTATAATCAGGTAATGGGACCCACGTAGCCGACGCCGTCACTTGACGATTTGTCGGGGTCGCTACAAGTGGTATCAGAGCCTTGGTTGTAGGGATTTAGAGTTCATTTGTGTCCACCCCGAGTCATAGGGTACATAGGTGAATCTAGACTACAACCGGCATATAGACTGAAGTAGGAATTACTTGACTAATTGTGCATTTATACTCGAACTCTTCAATCATATCTAACTCGTATTCGATCTTGATCTTACGTTGATAAATTTTGTTGACGCGCCACCTTGACTTTATGAGGTAATGTTAAATGCACATGAGAATCAGGGTAATATAATTTCCGGGATTATATTACGGTGATTCATATGGACATTCCGACATTATGACATAAAGAATTTAAGGCGAGTCAAGGAAAATTTTCTCTACATCATCATTCCCTATCATGATTAGTATTATTGAGAATACTAATCAACGATATTCTTGTGTCTTGAAGGAACAATGCCTCCCCGTCGCGGACCACGTAATGAAACTTCCGAACAAGCTTTTCAACGCATGATAGCCACCGCCATAGGTGCGGCTATGGCTAGTATCTCCTCCGACATCAATAACAACCACAACCACAACAACCATGGAGCCGGTAATTCAAACGAGGGTTGCTCCTACAAAACTTTCATGGGGTGCAAACCTCACACCTTCGATGGGACCGGAGGACCGGTTGTGCTCACCCGATGGTTTGAGCAAACAGAAGCCGTTTTTAGCATAAGCGGTTGTCGGGACCAAGACAAAGTCAAATATTCCACCCTCACTTTCACCGGTATTGCTCTCTCATGGTGGAACACGTATGTACAATTAGTGGGAAGCGATAAAGCCCACACACTCTCTTGGACCGAATTAAGAGAAAGAATGATCACCGAATACTTCCCACGCGACGAGACTCGAAGGCTCGAACAGGGTCTAAGGAATTTAAGAACGGTCGGGAATGACCTCGGAGCTTATAATCAACGGTTTACCGAACTAGTCTCAATGTGTCCAAATCTCATGACTCCCGAATCCCTAAGAGTCGAACTTTACATGGATGGCCTCCCTAAGAGCATTCAACACGGGGTAATGGCATCCCAACCCACTAACCTACAAGAGGCTTTAACAAAGGCCCACCAAACTTTAGAAACGGTGAATGAAATGGAAGCACCGGTACGAATGGTCGAGAACCACCCGGGTAACAACAAAAGAAAATGGGAAGCCTCGCAACCAAGCAACCACAACAATAACAACAACTTTTCCAAGGAACCTCTCACCCCCGTCGGCAAGAAAAGTTATGCCGGGACACGACCTTTTTGCAACAAATGCCACAAGCATCATTTTGGTGAATGTGGCAAGCTAATTTGCCATCGGTGCCAAGGTAGTGGTCATATTGCCAAGTATTGTGGAAGTACCGCCCCCGTCACACAAAAGGGGCCCGACGCACCAAAGCCGAGTATTTGCTACAAATGTGGCCAATCGGGTCATTTTAGGAATGAATGCCCAAAGAATAAAGCAAAAACCAACGCGCGCCGTTGAACTTACAACATCGACACCTAGGATGCCCGAGACGATGATGGACTAGTCACGGGTACGTTTCTT
This sequence comes from Rutidosis leptorrhynchoides, assembly GCF_046630445.1. Lineage (NCBI taxonomy): Eukaryota > Viridiplantae > Streptophyta > Magnoliopsida > Asterales > Asteraceae > Rutidosis > Rutidosis leptorrhynchoides. The sequence continues at coordinate 337,324,102 of NC_092343.1, read as the reverse complement.
CACAACAAACCGTATATTTCATACTTATTCGATTCGAGTACCGTTAGACGTTTTATAACCAAGGATTTGACTCGTGCTCTTTATATTCCACCTCTTTCCCCCAGATACTACTTAGACGATTTAAGCGACCAACGGAAAAATATTGTGTGCCTATAAGTATTATCGGAGGATATACGTTAAGAAATTGAACTCGACACCAATAGAACTAAGGAACTCAAAACCTATTCATTAAGGAGAAATTGTTGCCCTACATTTATGTATAGATTATTGTGAACTAAGAAATTTTCGGTTGGAAACCGATACCCTCTCCCTCGCATCCATGACCTCATGATTATTTGCACGAATCACGTATGTTCCAAATCGACCTCCGTTCCGGTTATCATCAATTGGGGGTTAAGTGAGACGATGTCTCCTAAGCTACTTTCCGAACTCGCAACGTTAGTTGTAAATCTCTCTTAGTAACGTTTGATTTATTTAGGGCTCGCCCGTATCCATAAACCTCTTGAACCGCGTATGCAAATTCATATAGACTAATCTGTTATCGTATTTATAGATGACATCTTAACTTATTCAAGTAAAGAAGGAAAACGAACAACATCACCATCTTAAGCTCCAACTTTTGAGAAAAGAGCAACTCTATACCAAAGTCTCTGAGTGAGAATTTCTGTTGAACGAAGTCCAATTTTCTAGACCATGATATTTATGGTCAGGTCGTTACAATCAATCTCGAAATCAAGCCACATGTAATCAGGAAACTCTCCCAACTCAGACTTGTATTCGTAAAAATCTTAGATCTCACCGGTTGTTACCGAAGATTCATTTCTGACTTTTCTTGTGTTACACAACTTTAAACCTCTTCATGTCTGAGCCTTGAACGTGATTCTTCACACCAACCTTCCTAGCTAAATTTGTATAGCACTAGATGGAACTCAAACATGGAAATATTTCTACTTGAACGCCGAAAGGCATACTCTCTCGTCTCAAAAATCAACATAACTAAAATTCGTTATTTTGCACGAAGAATTCGAATACTAAATTGTGGATCCGATCAATTTTCTCGTCATCCCGTACCACACTACCTACCTCTGTTATTTCACCGTCACCGTCTAATATTACTGGAATTTAAGATAACACACAATCCAACGATACTTCACTCTTCTTTGACTTAACGCCCTTGCGTCACTGATAATCGTCCAACCATTATTCAACCCCGAACTATACAATTACGTGTACTATCTCGTTTCTCTTTCAGACTTCATTTTTTTTTTTTGACAACTAGAGGCACGTTATGGCAACCTCGAGATGTAAGCTCATCCTATTCTAAGTCCTCATTTCACTCCTATCTTTATCGCTCGCTTTTCCGTTTAAAGAAACTCCTTGTAACATTTCTCCATGGATAGAGAAATTCCTCATATTACATTAGTATTCACCACGAGGGTGAATAGTCCTAACGAACATTTTTCGAACCCTAACTGACTTGTTCAAACATATCTTAAGAGATTCTACACCAACACGGTGTATCTTCGTCATTTATCCTGTATCGAAATACTCGTTTCACTTCTAGTGTTACAAGAAACCTTGGGAACCCGCTTAGACACATGTACCGCGTATCTCCCACAACCGACGAACCGAGCAAACGTACGATTCAATCTTGGAAAGACATGTTACAGACTGGTATTGTCACCTTCAGTAGTTCCTCTTACAACGACAGCTATCACTCGTATATTAACGCAGCACTTTCCGAAACCCTATATGACCGCTAATGTCATACCCCTGTTCATTTAACCAAAGCATCAACCACCGAAATCTGAACTCCATCAAGAAACAACAATTGAGATCGTTCAAGTCCGAGAAGGGCTCGAGACAACCCATTGTCGCCAGAAGAGTTATGCCGAACTTAGATGAAAACCCCACCAAACCCAGTGTGTGACCGCGTAGTATTGAGAAACCGCACTTTGGAAAGGTGTAATTCATTTCGGGAAATCGAGGAAGGTTATATCCGCAATATTGAACCTTTTGAAACCTTGGGGCGAATTGGAGCCGCTTCCTACCATTTAGAACTACCGACTCAATTAAGTTTCCGTTTACCTTACATTTCGTGTAACAAACTTAGAAACGTGTCCTGCGGAACAGGAACTTGCAATCCTTCTAGATGCACCAGCTATTGATGACAAACTTCTCTTCATAGGAAAACCAGTTGAAACCGGGGATCGTAAAAAAAAAAAAAAAAAAAAAAAAAATCCAAATTCATGAGAACACTCAAGGACGTACCTTCACTTATTCATAGCATTGACATCTCCGGTCTCGAGTGAGAGGTATCGATTATTATTTCCAACTAAATTTCGGGACGAAATTTCTTTTGAGGTGTGGATAATGTAACATCCCGCATTTTTCCGTTAAATTATTTTAACGCCCGTCTTTTTTTTTTAAATAATACCTTTCGTTATTTAAATTCGTAGTTTCCGTTGACTAACGTTCATAATAATTCCGTCATTTAATTATAACACCTCTCGTTAACTTGCGTTTTAAAAATATTCGATCGGTTAAATCCCGCACCCGCTTCTAAACTCGAGGGACTAAAATTGACACGGGGCAAACTAGTTGACTAGGTCAACTAGTCCACCCCAATCACCACCATTCAATCACCTCCATCTCTCTCTCTTTCTCTCTAGCAAGAACACACACACAAACACCCAATTTAATCATTCATCATCTAAATTCGATCTAGGAGGCTTACAACAAAACAAATTACATATTTGGAATCCTCTCTTCATCCTCTACAATTTGATACCAACTTCATCTCGTTTGGGTAACATTTCTAAAACTCTAGATTTCTCTAAATTCGTGTTTTTGATTTGAAATGATGTTAGTTAGTGTCTATGGCTCGTGTCTAGCATGAATATATGATTTACTTGCTCGATTTGTTGTTTTGAGTAACTAGTTTGAACATTTGAAATGGGTTTGCTTAATCTTGCATTTTGGAAGATTAAATGTTGTTTGATTGTTAAAGTTCATGTTTTAATTGTGTTACTAGTATCACTAGCTTCGTTTTGATGCGTAGGTTGATTAAGAAAACTTCAAAAACCCGATTATTGATTTTTGTGAATTTTGGTTAGGGTTTGTTAGACTTTGAAATGAACTTTTGATGCGTTGAATGCTTGTTAATGTTGTTAGTAAGTGTTTAGATGCAATGTATGCTTAATTACCTTCGAAACGGCATATCGTATGTGTAAATTGGATTCCCGAATCATAAAATACGTTTTACGAACTTGAAACTTTGAAAATAAACCTTTCTTGATCAATTGACGAGTTTTCGGTTATTGTAATTGATGTTTTTGCTTATGAAAGGTAGTTAGTTGTATTCCTCGTCAAAATACCTTTTCGACGATATATGATAGGCATTATAAGTGTTTGCGGGTCAAGAGTTGGGTTGGAAAATGTTTTGGTTCGTGACTTGGACCATTTTTCTGCAAACTGCATGTTTCCCAGGTATTGCGCGCCGCGCATATACCCGCGCGCCGCGCAGAATTAGAAATCCCAGATGTTTGCCTTCGTGGTTAAGTTCTGACCAGGATTTACACTTGGGTGCGCGCCGCGCAACCCATTGCGCGCCGCGCATATGCCCAGCTCATTTTTGTTTTTATTTTTCCTTTCACAAAATGTTTCCCGCTTAACCGTAACTCCGATTAACATGAAACTTGGCCATTCTGCTCATAAATGATTTCTCATCATGGGAAAATTGTCGGATACCCGACCCGACCCCGTTTACCTTGACTTTGACCAAGTTTGACTTTTAGTCAAACTTAATCAAACAATTATACGATCGTTCTAACATGCTTAGTTACTTGTATCGTGCATGAAACTTGACAAATTGATTCACATGCTATATTAATCGAGTCGTAACGAGCCATAGGACTAATTGAACATCTTTGACCGTTTGTGTTTACCGTTATTGATACAACCTATATGTTTAGGTCAAGACTAGCTTTGTCTTTGCACGCGTCTACTTGTTGAAGTACTTTATTAACTCTTGCACTCAAGGTGAGATCATAGTCCCACTTTTACTCTTTTTGAACTTATATTTGGGATGAGAAAACATAAACGATTCTTTTGAACTAAGTGAACACAAGAACGGGAAAACAAACATTCTACATACGAGTTCAGAACAAAAATCCTCAATTCGATTATCATTAGTTACACTTGCCGGGTGTAAGCGAGAACTTATGTTATATGGCCATATGGGTTGACAACCCTCATCTTTGACGGTTCGCTACCGTCTACGGATGAAATATATTTTCGAGAATCAGTGTTTGTTCTAGCACTATGGATGGGGTATACAATGGATGGAATGTTAAGCTTTGATAATTGGGTGCTCGTGAAACAAACTTTTGGAATGTATTACTATTATTTCTTTGATGCAAATCTTGTGGTTCACTTGTACTTACTTACTTAAACCTATGATTTCACCAACGTTTTCGTTGACATATTTCTATGTTTTTCTCAGGGCTTGCACGATATGTGAAACATGCTTCCGTTTACTATTTGATACTTGCATTGGATGTCGAGTATACATGCATTTCATGGAGCGTCTTTTGACTTTACTTTAAACCGTGTCGTCCAGATTTCATTTGTACCTATAACGTTGTAACATAACTATTGGTTGAACAATTCTTGTAAACTTTGAAACAATCTTTATTTTGAAATGAAGGCGACATATTTTGGTCAAAAGTTATCTAAAAGACTTATAATCAGGTAATGGGACCCACGTAGCCGACGCCGTCACTTGACGATTTGTCGGGGTCGCTACAATTACTTGGAATGGATTAGAAAGCTTGGAAGTAAATTAGTAAACTTGAAGGGATTTTTGAAGTGTTCTTGAAGTGTTCTTCCTATGATGATTATAGCTTGATTCTTGAAGTGATTTTTGATGAAGATGATGATTAACTACTGGAAAAATACGTTCATAATAGTGTGTGTGTGTTGAGAGAGAATTAGAAAGAGAATTAGAAGTGAAATGGAGTGAATGATGAGTGGTAATTGGTGAGTGGTGAGTGGGGTTAAAAGGAGTTCTAGTTAGTTGACTAGCTCATGGTAGAAGTTAAAATTGATTAGTCATCCATGAGATAATCAAGAGTGGAATCCCATGCTAGTTCCTATTGGTATATACTCATAGTAAGTACGTTTTGAAGCTGTGTATAATACGGGTAAGAATACGACTAGAATTCTTGATGAAAGAAAAGAATGGAAAAGTAACTGTAACCATTTTCGTTAAGTATGAGTGTTTTGATATATGTCTTGAAGTCTTCCAAAAGTATTTTAATACATCTAAATACACTACATGTATATACATTTTAACTGAGTCGTTAAGTCATCGTTAGTCGTTACATGTAAGTGTTGTTTTGAAACCTTTAAGTTAACGATCTCAATTAATGTTGTTAACCCATTGTTTATTATATCTAATGAGATGTTAAATTATTATATTATCATGATATTATGATATATTAATATATCTTAATATGATATATATACATTTAAATGTCGTTACAATGATAATCGTTACATATATGTCTCGTTTCGAAATCCTTAAGTTAGTAGTCTTGTTTATATGTATATAACTCATTGTTAATATACTTATGGAGATACTTACTTATCATAATCTCATGTTAACCATATGTATATCCATATATATATCGTCATGTCGTTTTTACAAGTTTTAACGTTCGTGAATCGCCGGTCAACTTGGGTGGTCAATTGTCTATATGAAACATATTTCAATTAATCAAGTCTTAACAAGTTTGATTGCTTAACATGTTGGAAACATTTAATCATGTAAATATCAATCTCAATTAATATATATAAACATGGAAAATTTCGGGTCACTACAGTACCTACCCGTTAAATAAATTTCGTCCCGAAATTTTAAGCTGTTGAAGGTGTTGACGAATCTTCTGGAAATAGATGCGGGTATTTCTTCTTCATCTGATCTTCACGCTCCCAGGTGAACTCGGGTCCTCTACGAGCATTCCATCGAACCTTAACAATTGGTATCTTGTTTTGCTTAAGTCTTTTAACCTCACGATCCATTATTTCGACGGGTTCTTCGATGAATTGGAGTTTTTCGTTGATTTGGATTTCATCTTACGGAATAGTGAGATCTTCTTTAGCAAAACATTTCTTCAAATTCGAGATGTGGAAAGTGTTATGTACAGCCGCGAGTTGTTGAGGTAACTCAAGTCGGTAAGCTACTGGTCTGACACGATCAATAATCTTGAATGGTCCAATATACCTTGGATTTAATTTCCCTCGTTTACCAAATCGAACAACGCCTTTCCAAGGTGCAACTTTAAGCATGACCATCTCTCCAATTTCAAATTCTATATCTTTTCTTTTAATGTCAGCGTAGCTCTTTTGTCGACTTTGGGCGGTTTTCAACCGTTGTTGAATTTGGATGATCTTCTCGGTAGTTTCTTGTATAATCTCTGGACCCGTAATCTGTCTATCCCCCACTTCACTCCAACAAATCGGAGACCTGCACTTTCTACCATAAAGTGCTTCAAACGGCGCCATCTCAATGCTTGAATGGTAGCTGTTGTTGTAGGAAAATTCTGCTAATGGTAGATGTCGATCCCAACTGTTTCCGAAATCAATAACACATGCTCGTAGCATGTCTTCAAGCGTTTGTATCGTCCTTTCGCTCTGCCCATTAGTTTGTGGATGATAAGCAGTACTCATGTCTAGACGAGTTCCTAATGCTTGCTGTAATGTCTGCCAGAATCTTGAAATAAATCTGCCATCCCTATCAGAGATAATAGAGATTGGTATTCCATGTCTGGAGATGTCTTCCTTCAAATACAGTCGTGCTAACTTCTCCATCTTGTCATCTTCTCTTATTGGCAGGAAATGTACTGATTTGGTGAGACGATCAACTATTACCCAAATAGTATCAAAACCACTTGCAGTCCTTGGCAATTTAGTGATGAAATCCATGGTAATGTTTTCCCATTTCCATTCCGGGATTTCGGGTTGTTGAAGTAGACCTGATGGTTTCTGATGCTCAGCTTTGACCTTAGAACACGTCAAACATTCTCCTACGTATTTAGCAACATCGTTTCATACCCGGCCACCAAAAATATTTCCTGAGATCCTTGTACATCTTCCCCGTTCCAGGATGTATTGAGTATCTGGTTTTATGAGATTCTCTAAGTACCATTTCTCTCATATCTCCAAATTTTGGTACCCAAATCCTTTCAGCCCTATACCGGGTTCCGTCTTCCCGAATATTAAGATGTTTCTCCGATCCTTTAGGTATTTCATCCTTTAAATTTCCCTCTTTTAAAACTCCTTGTTGCGCCTCCTTTATTTGAGTAGTAAGGTTATTATGAATCATTATATTCATAGATTTTACTCGAATGGGTTCTCTGTCCTTCCTGCTCAAGGCATCGGCTACCACATTTGCCTTCTCCGGGTGGTAACGAATCTCAAAGTCGTAATCATTCAACAATTCAATCCACCTACGCTGCCTCATATTCAGTTGTTTCTGATTAAATATGTGTTGAAGACTTTTTTGGTCGGTATATATAATACTTTTGACCCCATATAAGTAGTGCCTCCAAGTCTTTAATGCAAAAACAACCGCACCTAATTCCAAATCATGCGTCGTATAATTTTGTTCGTGAATCTTCAATTGTCTAGACGCATAAGCAATCACCTTCGTTCGTTGCATTAATACACAACCGAGACCTTGTTTGATGCGTCACAATAAATCACAAAATCATCATTCCCTTCAGGCAATGACGATATAGGTGCCGTAGTTAGCTTTTTCTTCAATAACTGAAACGCTTTCTCTTGTTCATCATTCCATTCAAATTTCTTCCCTTTATGCGTTAATGCAGTCAAGGGTTTTGCTATTCTGGAAAAGTCTTGGATGAACCCTCTGTAGTAACCAGCTAGTCCTAAAAACTGGCGTATGTGTTTTGGAGTTTTCGGGGTTTCCCACTTTTCAACAGTTTCTATCTTTGCCGGATCCACCTTAATACCATCTTTGTTCACTATGTGACCGAGGAATTGAACTTCTTCCAACCAAAATGCACACTTTGAAAACTTAGCGTACAATTCTTCCTTCCTCAATACTTCTAACACCTTTCTCAAATGTTCACCGTGTTCTTGGTCATTCTTTGAGTAAATAAGTATGTCATCAATGAAAACAATGACAAACTTGTCAAGGTATGGTCAACACACTCGGTTCATAAGGTCCATGAACACAGCTGGTGCATTAGTTAAACCAAACGGCATGACCATAAACTCGTAATGACCGTAACGTGTTCTGAAAGCAGTCTTTGGAATATCATCTTCTTTCACTCGCATTTGATGATACCCGGAACGTAAGTCAATCTTTGAATAAACAGACGAGCCTTGTAGTTGATCAAATAAGTCGTCGATTCTCGGTAGAGGGTAGCGGTTCTTGATTGTAAGTTTGTTCAACTCTCGGTAGTCGATACACAACTTGAATGTACCATCTTTCTTCTTGACAAACAAAACAGGAGCTCCCCACGGTGATGTGCTTGGTCGAATGAAACCACGCTCTAAAAGTTCTTGTAATTGGCTTTGCAGTTCTTTCATCTCGCTGGGTGCGAGTCTGTAAGGAGCACGAGCTATTGGTGCAGCTCCTGGTACAAGATCTATTTGAAATTCAACGGATCGCTGTGGGGGTAATCCCGGTAATTCTTTCGGAAATACATCGGGAAATTCTTTTGCAATGGGAACATCATTGATGCTCTTTTCTTCAGTTTGTACTTTCTCGACGTGTGCTAGAACAGCATAGCAACCTTTTCTTATTAGTTTTTGTGCCTTCAAATTACTAATAATATGTAGCTTCGTGTTTCCCTTTTCTCCGTACACCATTAAGGGTTTTCCTTTTTCTCGTATAATGCGAATTGCATTTTTGAAACAAACGATCTCTGCTTTCACTTCTTTCAACCAGTCCATACCGATTATCACATCAAAACTCCCTAACTCTACTGGTATCAAGTCAATCTTAAATGTTTCGCTAACCAGTTTAATTTCTCGATTCCGACATATATTATCTGCTGAAATTAATTTACCATTTTCTAATTCGAGTAAAAATTTACTATCCAAAGGCGTCAATGGACAACTTAATTTAGCACAAAAATCTCTACTCATATAGCTTCTATCCGCACCCGAATCAAATAAAATGTAAGCAGATTTATTGTCAATAAGAAACGTACCCGTAACAAGCTCCGGGTCTTCCTGTGCCTCTGCCGCATTAATATTGAAAACTCTTCCGCGGCCTTGTCCATTCGTGTTCTCCTGGTTCGGGCAATTTCTAATAATGTGGCCCGGTTTTCCACATTTATAACAAACTACATTGGCATAACTTGCTCCGACACTACTTGCTCCGCCATTACTCGTTCTGACACCATTTGTTCTTTTCGTTCTATTAACCTCTGGTCCGTAGACCTCACACTTCACCGCGCTATGACCATTTCTTTTACACTTGTTGCAAAATTTGGTGCAGAACCCCGAGTGATACTTTTCACACCTTTGGCATAGCTGCTTCTGATTGTTGTTGTTGTTGCGGTTATTATTGTTGTTGGGATGATTGTTGTAGTTGCTGTTGTTGTTGTTGTTATTGTTATTGTTGTTGGGCCGTTTGTTGTAGTTGCGATTGATGTTGCGATTGTTGGGATAATTGTTGCGATTATTGTTGTAATTGCTGTTGTTGTTGTTGTATTGGTGATTCTTATCACCGTTTTCCTCCCACTTTCTTTTGACTTGCTTCACATTGGCCTCTTCAGCAGTCTGTTCTTTAATTCTTTCTTCAATCTGGTTCACTAGTTTGTGAGCCATTCTACATGCCTGTTGTATGGAGGCGGGCTCGTGTGAACTTATATCTTCTTGGATTCTTTCCGGTAATCCTTTCACAAACACGTCGATCTTCTCTTCCTCATCTTCGAATGCTCCCGGACACAATAGGCACAATTCTGTGAATCGTCTTTCGTACGTAGTAATATCAAATCCTTGGGTTCGTAACCCTCTAAGTTCTGTCTTGAGCTTATTGACCTCGGTTCTGGGACGGTACTTCTCGTTCATCAAGTGCTTGAATGCTGACCACGGTTGTGCATACGCATCATCTTGTCCCACTTGCTCTAGATAGGTATTCCACCATGTTAACGCAGAACCTGTGAAGGTATGCATAGCGTATTTCACTTTGTCCTCTTCAGTACACTTACTTATGGAAAACACCGATTCGACCTTCTCGGTCCACCGTTTCAATCCGATCGGTCCTTCGGTTTCGTCAAATTCCAAAGGTTTGCAGGCAGTGAATTCTTTGTAGGTGCATCCTACACGATTTCCTGTACTGCCAGATCCAAGGTTATTGTTGGTATGTAGCGCAGCCTGTACTGCGACTATGTTTGAAGCTAGAAAAGTACGGAATTCCTCTTCATTCATATTCACGGTGTGTCGAGTAGTCGGTGCCATTTCCTTCAAAATAGTCAAATGGAACAAGTTAATCATACAGAATATTAAGAGTAGTTAATAGTATTTCGTAGCATAATATGAACTCATTTATAAAAGCTTTTTCTTCATATTAGCGTTTTATAAGTTTAAATTCGGGTAGTACCTACCCGTTAAGTTCATACTTAGTAGCTAATATACAATTCAACTACTACAATTCTATATGAAAAACTGATTATAATAATATTTCGCGTTCAAACTTTTATACAATATTTTACAAACTTACAATACCGCTTATTTTACATAAAGCATGAAATATAGCACACAATAACTTTGATACAAGATAGTTGTGAAGTTAATTCTAGCTAGTACACAAGTCGTTCAGCAAAGGCAATAAAGACACGTAATTCATACGTCCAGAAACAAGTCATGCATTCTGGTTTTTCTAGGACTACTTCCCATCCTTGGTCTTGTGGAACATAACCATTATGGCCGTTGATAAGACAGCGTGTTGTAACGTCGTCAAAGGGACGAGGGTTACGTAATGTCCAACAGTCCCGTAACAATCTAAAAACCTCATTTCTTACCCCAATTACCGACTCCGTCACTTGTGGGAACGTTTTGTTTAATAGTTGTAGCCCGATGTTCTTGTTCTCACTTTGGTGAGAAGCGAACATTACTAATCCGTAAGCATAACATGCTTCTTTATGTTGCATGTTAGCCGCTTTTTCTAAATCACGAAGTCCTATATTCGGATATACTGAGTCAAAATAATTTCTTAACCCGTTGCGTAAAATAGCATTTGGGTTCCCCGCAATATATGCGTCAAAGTAAACACATCATAACTTATGGATTTCCCAATGTGATATCCCCCATCTTTCGAACGAAAGCCTTTTATAAACCAAGGCATTCTTGGAACGTTCTTCGAATGTCTTACAAACTGATCTCGCCTTAAATAGTTGTGCCGAGGAATTCTGACCGACTCTAGACAAGATTTCATCAATCATGTCTCCGGGTAGGTCTCTTAAAATATTGGGTTGTCTATCCATTTTGTGTTTTTATATTGTAAAATAGACAAGAGTTAGATTCATAAAAAAAATACTTATTAATACAAGCAATTTTTACATATATCATAAAGCATAAGCACACTATATTATATATATTACACCACACGAATACAACTATCTTATTCCGACTCGCTCATTTCTTCTTTTCGGTTTTGGTTCGTTTTGCCAAGTTTCTAGGGATATATGATGTTCCCCTAATACGAGCCGTCGTTGTCCACATTGGTTTAGAAAAACCTGGTGGTTTAGAGGTTCCCGGGTCATTGTTACAACTTAAGGACTTCGGGGGTTGACGATGCATATAAAGTTCATCGGGGTTGGAATTAGATTTCTCTATTTTTATGCCCTTTCCCTTATTATTTTCTTTTGCCTTTTTAAATTCAGTTGGGGTAATTTCTATAACATCATCGAAATTCTCGTCGGAATCCGATTCATCGGAGAATTGGTAATCCTCCCAATATTTTGCTTCCTTGGCGGAAACACCATTGACCATAATTAACCTTGGTCGGTTGGTTGAGGATTCTCTTTTACTTAACCGTTTTATTATTTCCCCCACCGGTTCTATTTCTTCTTCCGGTTCCGATTCTTCTTCCGGTTCCGATTCTTCTTCCGGTTCCGACTCTTCTTCCGGTTCCTCTTCGGGAACTTGTGAATCAATCCACGAATCATTCCAATTTACATTTGACTCTTCATTATCTAGAGGTAGACATCTATCACATAATATCAAACACGTTAAGAGATTAATATATCACATAATATTCATATGTTAAAAATATATAGTTTCCAACAAAAATGTTAAGAAATCATTTTTAAAGAAAACACGGTCGAAGTCCAGACTCACTAATGCATCCTAACAAACTCGATAAGATACACTAATGCAAATTTTCTGGTTCTCTAAGACCAACGCTCAGATACCAACTGAAATGTTCCGTTCTTATTAATTATAAACGTTCCATATTAATTGATTTCGTTGCGAGGTTTTGACCTCTATATGAGACGTTTTTCAAAGACTGCATTCATTTCAAAACAAACCATAACCTTTATTTCATCAATAATGGTTTAAAAAGCTTTACGTAGATTATCAAATAATGATAATCTAAAATATCCTGTTTACACACGACCATTACATAATGGTTTACAATACAAATATGTTACAACAAAATAAGTTTCTTGAATGCCGTTTTTACACAATATCATACAAGCATGGACTCCAAATCTCGTCCTTATTTAAGTATGTGACAGCGGAAGCTCTTAATATTCACCTGAGAATAAACATGCTTTAAACGTCAACAAAAATGTTGGTGAGTTATAGGTTTAACCTATATATATCAAATCGTAACAATAGACCACAAGATTTCATATTTCAATACACATCCCATACATAGAGATAAAAATCATTCATATGGTGAACACCTGGTAACCGACATTAACAAGATGCATATATAAGAATATCCCCATCATTCCGGGACACCCTTCGGATATGATATAAATTTCGAAGTACTAAAGCATCCGGTACTTTGGATGGGGTTTGTTAGGCCCAATAGATCTATCTTTAGGATTCGCGTCAATTAGGGTGTTTGTTCCCTAATTCTTAGATTACCAGACTTAATAAAAAAAGGGGATATTCGATTTCGATAATTCAACCATAGAATGTAGTTTCACGTACTTGTGTCTATTTTGTAAATCATTTATAAAACCTACATGTATTCTCATCCCAAAAATATTAGATTTTAAAAGTGGGACTATAACTCACTTTCACAGATTTTTACTTCATCGGGAAGTAAGACTTGGCCACTGGTTGATTCACGAACCTATAACAATATATACATATATATCAAAGTATGTTCAAAATATATTTACAACACTTTTAATATATTTTGATGTTTTAAGTTTATTAAGTCAGCTGTCCTCGTTAGTAACCTACAACTAGTTGTCCACAGTTAGATGTACAGAAATAAATCGATAAATATTATCTTGAATCAATCCACGACCCAGTGTATACGTATCTCAGTATTGATCACAACTCAAACTATATATATTTTGGAATCAACCTCAACCCTGTATAGCTAACTCCAACATTCACATATAGAGTGTCTATGGTTGTTCCGAAATATATATAGATGTGTCGACATGATAGGTCGAAACATTGTATACGTGTCTATGGTATCTCAAGATTACATAATATACAATACAAGTTGATTAAGTTATGGTTGGAATAGATTTGTTACCAATTTTCACGTAGCTATGGTTAAGTTATGGTATCTTCATTTTAAATCCATTTTGAGTGAATCAAATTGCTATGGTTTCATATTGAACTCTATTTTATGAATCTAAACAAAAAAAGTATAGGTTTATAGTCGGAAAAATAAGTTACAAGTCATTTTTGTAAAGGTAGTCATTTCAGTCGAAGGAACGACGTCTAGATGACCATTTTAGAAAACATACTTCCACTTTGAGTTTAATCATAATTTTTGGATATAGTTTCATGTTCATAATAAAAATAATTTTCTCAGAATAACAACTTTTAAATCAAAGTTTATCATAGTTTTTAATTAACTAACCCAAAACAGCCCGCGGTGTTACTACGACGGCGTAAATCCGGTTTTACGGTGTTTTTCGTGTTTCCAGGTTTTAAATCATTAAGTTAGCATATCATATAGATATAGAACATGTGTGTAGTTAATTTTAAAAGTCAAGTTAGAAGGATTAACTTTCGTTTGCGAACAAGTTTAGAATTAACTAAACTATGTTCTAGTGATTACGAGTTTAAACCTTCGAATAAGATAGTTTTATATATATGAATCGAATGATGTTATGAACATCATTACTACCTCAAGTTTAGTAGGTAAACCTACTGGAAGTGACAAGAAATGATCTAGCTTCAAAGGATCTTGGATGGCTTGAAAGTTCTTGAAGTAGGATCATGACACAAAAACAAGTTCAAGTAAGATTTTTACTCGAATTAAGATAGTTTATAGTTATAGAAATTGAATCAAAGTTTGAATATGAATATTACCTTGAATAAGAAAGATAACCAACTGTATATAACAAAGGTTTCTTGATCTTAGATGATTACTTGGAATGGATTAGAAAGCTTGGAAGTAAATTAGTAAACTTGAAGGGATTTTTGAAGTGTTCTTGAAGTGTTCTTCCTATGATGATTATAGCTTGATTCTTGAAGTGATTTTTGATGAAGATGATGATTAACTACTGGAAAAATACGTTCATAATAGTGTGTGTGTGTGTTGAGAGAGAATTAGAAAGAGAATTGGAAGTGAAATGGAGTGAATGATGAGTGGTAATTGGTGAGTGGTGAGTGGGGTTAAAAGGAGTTCTAGTTAGTTGACTAGCTCATGGTAGAAGTTAAAATTGATTAGTCATCCATGAGATAATCAAGAGTGGAATCCCATGCTAGTTCCTATTGGTATATACTCATAGTAAGTACGTTTTGAAGCTGTGTATAATACGGGTAAGAATACGACTAGAATTCTTGATGAAAGAAAAGAATGGAAAAGTAACTGTAACCATTTTCGTTAAGTATGATTGTTTTGATATATGTCTTGAAGTCTTCCAAAAGTATTTTAATACATCTAAATACACTACATGTATATACATTTTAACTGAGTCGTTAAGTCATCGTTAGTCGTTACATGTAAGTGTTGTTTTGAAACCTTTAAGTTAACGATCTCAATTAATGTTGTTAACCCATTGTTTATTATATCTAATGAGATGTTAAATTATTATATTATCATGATATTATGATATATTAATATATCTTAATATGATATATATACATTTAAATGTCGTTACAACGATAATCGTTACATATATGTCTCGTTTCGAAATCCTTAAGTTAGTAGTCTTGTTTATATGTATATAACTCATTGTTAATATACTTATGGAGATACTTACTTATCATAATCTCATGTTAACCATATGTATATCCATATATATATCGTCATGTCGTTTTTACAAATTTTAACGTTCGTGAATCGCCGGTCAACTTGGGTGGTCAATTGTCTATATGAAACATATTTCAATTAATCAAGTCTTAACAAGTTTGATTGCTTAACATGTTGGAAACATTTAATCATGTAAATATCAATCTCAATTAATATATATAAACATGGAAAAGTTCGGGTCACTACAATTAGAAGCTGTAGAATTGGCCGGGCCAATTAGGGAATTACTTACACAGAGGTATGGTAATTCTACTTTTAACAATTGGGTATGGTTATTTAACATGTGTAGACCTGTATATAAAGTATGGTGTGAAGAATTGTTGTGTAGTATAAAATTAAATGATCGGGTAGCTAGTTTAACCGATCGATCTTTTATTAGATTTTTGTTAGGAGGTTTGATGCACCACATGTCTTTACTAGACATGGCTCAGGCTTTACGTATATATACGCCTGAGGAGTTAGCATCTGCCGATTGTAGAGGGTTGATATTGAACAGTAGGAAGATAGACGAAAATTTTGATACGCATGGTGTATGGAGTCAAATGACTAGCCATCACCGATTTAAAGGGGGAAATTACTCTTATTTGGATATAGATAGAGCAGAGTTAAGAGTAATTCATAGGTTTTTAGCTAATTCGATTACACAAAGAGGTAAGAATAAGGAAAAGGTAAATGAACAGGATTTGTTTTACCATATATGTATTCGAGACCCACAAAGCACTGTAAGTATACCTTATTGTGTGGGTTATTATTTATCAGCTATGGTTAGGGGGATGAGACCGCATAGCATAATAGGAGGTGGTATATTTATTACTTTGATTGCTGAATATCTCGGTGTGGATGTAAGTCGGGGGGGATTACTAATCGAAGAACCAGAACCCCGCGATACAATAGGTTTAAATGTATACCATGGTGCGAAGGTTTTGAAGAGGCGAAATAACGCCGCAGTACAATACCATGGTAGACATCCACAGGTTGAGAGAAACCAACAGCAAGGTAATGTAGGAGGGGGAAATGAAATGGCAGAAATGCAAAGGTTTATAGCTTCACAAGAGTATGAAAACACTAGACATAGAGCATTTGAAGATTGGCAAGTTCATCAAAACCAAATCATAGCTTATTGCCAACATATAGGTAGAAACTATATTCCTACTCCATCACCCATATTCCCTCCCTGTTCTATAGAGATTCAACCACCGTATCCTACGTATAACCCAGCCGAAGCATTTTATAGCACCTATGGTTATGCATGGAACCCCTACTGGTATCAGTATCATCCCTAGTCTACTTATTTTTATTTATTTTGTAATTTGTAATGTTGATACGTTTAATACTTATGTTAATATTGTAATAGTTTTTATAATTTTCTAACTTTTATTCTTAGATTTCAATAATTTTTGAATGTGGGGTAATATACCAAACTTCAAAAATATGTATATATGTTTGCAGTTTATCTTATGTACACAACAGGGTAAAACAACGCATTTTCAAAGACTGGCATTAAGTTCAGCAAAAGCAACTAATTTTGACAACAAGATGCAAAATATATGTGAAATAACAACAAGACGGAATGAACAAATGATGTGCACTATTTATCATTCAACACAAACACAAATATGTTTGGAAACTTTGGTAAAATTTAATCATTTTCACACAAATCACCCTCAATAATCTAGATTGTTACTGATTTCTTGCAAATGAGGGCATTGCAAGATCTTAAGTGTGGGAAGGGGTTAAATTCTTTCGGATTTTAAAATTTTTTATCTTAAACACTTGGTTACCATTAAAAATACTAGTAACGTAGTAGTTGTATTAGAATCTAGTGCTCTCTGATGATAAAGAACAGCCCTAGTCTTATATACTGACTACCCAATTCTAGTAAAAAAAAATTTTCAAAATTTTCAATTAAATGAACTCAAAATCATGTTTATACATATTTATGAACGATAAAACTAGGTGTTAACACCGAAATTATTGTTACCTCAGAAAGGACATAAATTGAGAAACAAACCAAAATGTTAAAATTCATTTAAAATGGAATAGAGGACAATAAAAAGGAAAATAAAAGCCAAGTGTGGAAAAATTTACCAAGATATATTAAACATATGTCACATATTTCTGTAACAAATAACTGAAAATACTTTTGCTTTGGACAAAACTAAACTGTTTTACCCGATGAAAGAAAAGAAGAGATGGATCTACACGATGAATCAATGCCATCATTAAAAGGAAGTAAAGTCTTCCGAAAAAGAAACGCGCTTCTTGATTTAGGTCAGGAAGTTGTCGTCCAGACCAGCTGTAGGTTGACGAAAAATCTAGAAAAGTCATCACTAAAATCAGCAGTAAATCCACGGACCTCAGCATCAAACAGGGTCGCCAAGTGGTCAGATTTATCCTAACCATGAGAAGGATTTATCTCGTACAATGGGGGGCACCGTGCAAATTAGCTTGATAAGACTAATAAATCAGATCCCCAGAAAGGATAATCTCCTTAAAAGATCAAAAAAATCAGCTTTTAAGCCTGATATTACTCAATCCTTGAGATTGACCTTAAAAATTGAGAATTACAAACTCATGGAATTCAATGAGATCTAAACTCGAGCCTGAACGAGAAAATATTTTGATTAAAATTACAAACCGATTTGTTTTCTAAAAACCCATTTTCAATGCGTTCATTACCATTAAACGTAAAATCCTAGGAATTCACCTGAAATTCATTAAGTCACCTGAACCAAATCGGGTGTCAACCGTAAGAACGGTGGTTGCATAGCATGGTCAAAGACAGGACCTTATGCCAGACCGACAAATTAAAAGGGTAAGCTTTACTATTGCTCCTACCAAGGATAGTAATTGCGTCTGACACGTTATAGACCATAATTAAAAGCATGTCAGGGGACATTGCCTTAACAGTTGCTTGTTCAACGCTTTCATTTACAACCAGACGGTAGTTTACCAAAAGGTAATATACGGAGCAAGTATACTAGACGTGTTGCTTTCCTAATACAAGGTTAGCAAGTGGGTGACACAAAACTGCAAGTTTTGAGCTAAAATTTTCAAATCTAAAACCCACCAAACCCACAAAAATATTTTGCAAACACCGGTGAAGGGTTATTCCGAAAAACTTATCTTGGGTAAAAACTAGATTTAATTTTCAAAAGATCAAATGTTTTCATAAAGATCCAATTTCCTTAATGGATCTAAATTTTTATAGTCATGTGGGACTGTAAACCATATCGTTACTACCATTGTTTATACCGTCGTAAAGAAATCACTGATGTACAAAGTGTGAAGAATAAAGAAGTGATTCTAGTATTTCAAGACTATATTACTTGAGGACAAGAAACGCTCAAGTGTGGGAATATTTGATAATGCTAAAAACGAACATATATTTCATAGCATTATTCCCCAAGAAAGACAAGCTTTTAGTTGCAAATGTTCTATTTACAAGTGATATTCGTTTAAATATTAAAAGGTGAAGTCAAAAGACAGATTCGACGAATTGAAGACGCAAACGACCAAAAAGCTCAAAAGTACAAAATACAATCAAAGAGGTTCCAATTATTGATAAGAAACGTCTCGAAATTACAAGAGTACAAGATTCAAAACGCAAAGTACAAGATATTAAATTGTACGCAAGGACGTTCGAAAATCCGGAACCGGGACCAGAGTCAACTCTCAACGCTCGACGCAACGGACTAAAAATTATAAGTTAACTATGTATATAAATATAATATAATATATAATTAATTATATAAATTATATATATATTATATTTATATAATAAACCGTCGGTAAACAAAGAGCCAAAATGGAGTGAGCTGTAATTACAAACTCCGCGACTCGCAGAGTTTGAAGATCAAAAAGGGCGCGAGTCACGGAGCTCACCTGGACTCAATTCCCTATAAAAGCAAACGCAGTTTGATCGCAAAAACCATCCAAATAATTCAATCTCTCTCTATATATGTATATGTAACTATATTTATATTTATATTTTAATTTTAATTTTAATTATAATTCTAATAATAAGGGTATGTTAGCGAATGTTGTAAGGGTGTAAGTCGAAATTCTGTCCGTGTAATGCTACGCTATTTTTAATCATTGTAAGTTATGTTCAACCTTTTTAATTTAATGTCTCGTAGCTAAGTTATTATTTTGCTTATTTAATCCGAAGTAATCATGATATTGGGCTAATTACTAAAATTGAGTAATTGGGCTTTGTACCATAATTGGGGTTTGGATAAAAGAACGACACTTGTGGAAATTAGACTATGGGCTATTAATGGGTTTTATATTAACTAAACAATACCTTGTTAATTTAATATACAAACTTATAATTTGACGTATTTATATATAACCACATACGCTTGACTGGGTACGGTGGGCGGGATATTTATAAATACCAATAATTATTCATTTTACCGGACACGGAACTGGATTAATAATTAATAGACTTGTTGAAACAGGGGTGAATTACATTCAAGGTTAATTGGTGTAATTGTTAACAAAGTAGTAAAACCTTGGTTTACATGCAGTCGATAACCTGGTGTATTCATTAAACAAAGTATTAAAACCTTGTTACAATTCGAATCCCCAATTAGTTGAAATATTTGACTTCGGGAATAAGAATAATTTGACGAAGGCTTTCGTTCTTTATATTTATGACTGATGGACTATTATGGACAAATCTGTATGGACATATTAAATAATCCAGGACAAAGGACAATTAACCCATGGGCATAAAACTAAAATCAACACGTCAAACATCATGATTACGGAAGTTTAAATAAGCATAATTCTTTTATTTCATATTTAATTTCCTTTATTTTATATTTAATTGCACTTCTAATTATCTCATTTTTATTGTTATTGTATTTAATTGCACTTTTAATTATCGTACTTTTTAATTATCGCAAGTTTATTTTATCGCACTTTTATTATTCGCAATTTCATTATCGTTATTTACTTTACGCTTTAAATTAAGTCTTTTATTTATATTTTACATTTGGTTTTAACTGCGACTAAAGTTTTAAAATCGACAAACCGGTCATTAAACGGTAAAAACCCCCCTTTATAATAATAATATTACTTATATATATATTTGTATTTTTATAAAAGTAAACTAATATAGCGTTAAGCTTTGTTTAAAGATTTTCCCTGTGGAACGAACCGGACTTACTAAAAACTACACTACTGTACGATTAGGTACACTGCCTATAAGTGTTGTAGCAAGGTTTAAGTATATCCATTCAATAAATAAATAAATATCTTGTGTAAAATTGTATCGTATTTAATAGTATTTCCTGCTAAAATTTAATAGTATTTTATACCCCTTAGCTTTAACATCAAGTTATTTTTGGCGCCGCTGCCGGAGACAATCAAACTTAAAAGCCGGAAGCGCAACGCTAAATAAATAAAAAAAAAGATTTTTATTTTTAATTTAATTTTATTAAAATTCACTTTTGTAAAAATACGTTTTTAATTATTCGAAAACATAAAAAGAAAACAAAAATATAAATATTTTTAAGAATTTGTTAAATATTTAAGTTTTGTAAAGTTTCTTTATTTTTATTTTATAAAAATATAAGTTTTATTTAAATATTTTGTTTTTATTAAAACAAAAAAAAACGTCGAATTAAATCCTGTACCTGAGTTGAATTTTGGAACCCCGTGACTCGCGGAGTTTGCAGAAGAAAATACCGCAACTCGCGGAGCCACCCTGACACCGACAGAAACCCTAATCAGCATTTATTACGGATAATTATTATTATTATTAATAAACCCTAATTACTTAATTATTATTATAATTAGTTTAAGTTTTTAAATTAAATTGTATTTTAAATTTTAATTAGTTTTATTATATATAAAAATTAATAGTTTTATAAAATAAATAATATAAAAATAATAATTTTATAAAAATTGTAATTTTTACAACTTTTTGTATATTTTTATATTTTGTCCCTTTTTAATAGTTTTAGCATAACTTTTGTATTTTTCGCTCGTATTTAGTTTTAATTCATAGTTTTTGCCATAGTTATTTTTTACTTCTAGATTTTTAGGCTTTGCCGTAAAATCCCTTAAGTGCTTTTTCTTTAGACTAAGATTTAGGTACTTTAGAATTTTGCGACGCCTTTTTAAGTTTTAGTTTCTTTTTAAGTTATTGCCATTTGGGATATAGTTTTTCTTGTAAGCTTTAATATTTTTAGACACCTTTTACCTATGTATCAATTATCATTCCAATTAGTAATATCAATTTGCGATTATAATTTTAAGTTAGTGATAGTAATAAGGTTGGGTTAGTCTAGTGTTTTTAAGTTCTATAAGTCACTCTTTTTCTTTCTTATTTTTATTTTTCGATCTTTTTCCGACACGCTCTTTTTCTTTCTTAATTCTCGCTATTCTAGTTTTTAGGACATAGATTTTTTATTCTACTTCTTATCTAAATTTCTTAAAATTACGAAAATTTATTTTAAGTGGTTAAATTGATAGACATCAAAATTTTCTGGTTCGTAATAATAGTTGGATTTGTACGTAGACCGGGTTATTGGAGCCAAACAGTCCTCAATTATATTGAGACCAAACGAATCCTGCCCCTCTGCTGCATCTTTTGGCTATTCGAAACGTGGGCAAAATCAGAAAAGTCTATTGATTGGATAACGTATATAATTTTTCTTTCCTTTTTAAAAACTAATAGGATATTCAGTGAATGCACCGAGCAAAACGTTCACCACCTTTTGTACGTTCACCACCTGTAACTAGATCAAGACATTTAGCAAATATTACCGCCATTGATTTTTCTTTAGAATCGTCATCCAGTCGACCAAGTACTCCAGTTCAAATTTCCGATAATCCATTTTTTGAACCGGACCTCACAATTGAGAATCCGGAGAATATTCAGTAAAAACCTTGGTTTACATGCAGTCGATAACCTGGTGTATTCATTAAACAAAGTATTAAAACCTTGTTACAATTCGAATCCCCAATTAGTTGAAATATTTGACTTCGGGAATAAGAATAATTTGACGAAGGCTTTCGCTCTTTATATTTATGACTGATGGACTATTATGGACAAATCTGTATGGACATATTAAATAATCCAGGACAAAGGACAATTAACCCATGGGCATAAAACTAAAATCAACACGTCAAACATCATGATTACGAAAGTTTAAATAAGCATAATTCTTTTATTTCATATTTAATTTCCTTTATTTTATATTTAATTGCACTTCTAATTATCGCATTTTTATTGTTATTGTATTTAATTGCACTTTTAATTATCGTACTTTTTAATTATCGCAAGTTTATTTTATCGCACTTTTATTATTCGCAATTTCATTATCGTTATTTACTTTACGCTTTAAATTAAGTCTTTTATTTATATTTTATATTTGGTTTTAATTGCGACTAAAGTTTTAAAATCGACAAACCGGTCATTAAACGGTAAAAACCCCCCTTTATAATAATAATATTACTTATATATATTTGTATTTTTATAAAAGTAAACTAATATATCGTTAAGCTTTGTTTAAAGATTTTCCCTGTGGAACGAACCGGACTTACTAAAAACTACACTACTGTACGATTAGGTACACTGCCTATAAGTGTTGTAGCAAGGTTTAAGTATATCCATTCAATAAATAAATAAATATCTTGTGTAAAATTGTATCGTATTTAATAGTATTTCCTTCTAAAATTTAATAGTATTTTATACCCCTTAGCTTTAACATCACTGCACAGCAGAAAGATTGGAGCAATGAAGCTGCTGAGAAGGATGATGTCTTCGCTCATACGGTAAAAATGCTGGAAACCAGGTTACAAGATCTCACCCTCACTCTTCAAAGTTTACCAATTCCTAGGAACTCCGATGCTACTAGAACCAATTTAAGGTATCCTTACCCTAGATGGGTAGCAAAATAGCTCGGATCATAATATAATCTTCCCGTTACACAAACCTACTCTCCACTCTAAGGAAATTTTAGTTGAATTTATGAAAAAGCAATACATGATAAACCTTCAAGTTATAGAATGTCAGAATAAGTTCGACACTTTGATAAAGACTTTTGAAGAATTAATCACCAATTTTTGAGCTTACACTTAAATGTTTAACCACTAAAGTTGATTTAAAGTGTAGTGAGTTTGATGCCCTAGTAATCACTAGAGGAGGGAAAAAAACTGTCAACATACCCATACAAGATTTTTCCAATAAGGAACCTATGCCAATTGACCCAGTTGACAATCCACCGGAACCTATATCTCCTAAGGCCCCGAAAATTATTCTGTGCGCCAACATACCTTTTCCAGGTATGCTTAAGAAGGAAAAACAAGAAGCGCAATTCGCTAAGTATTGGGATATTATTAAGAATTTGCATTTGAATGTATGACTAGTAGATGCTTTAGTAGAAATGTCAAACAGTGCTAAATTCTTCAAAGAATTGCTTTCAAACAAAGAGAGATTAAGAGAGATAGTTAGCTTGCCCTTAAGTGAAGAATGTTCATTAGTGTTACAACATGGAATTCCCCCTAATTTAGGAGATACAGGAAGATTTACGGTACCTTGCTACCTACAAGATGTCCAAATTAGCAATGCATTAGGAGACTTACGAGCCAGTGTAAACCTAATGCCCTATTCGTTATTCAAAAAGCTAGGATTAAATGACTTAAGGCCTACCAGAATGACTATCCAACTCGTGGATATATCAGTTTAGATTCCTAGAGGAATAACTGAAGATGTCCTAGTCAGAGTGGATAAGTTTGCGTTTCCCGTTGATTTCGTCATTATGGATATTGAGGAAGACACGAAGGTCCCACTCATTCTTGGCAGATCATTCCTGAATACTGCCAAGGCCGTAATTGATGTGCACGAGAAATCATTGAAACTAAGGGTTGGAGGAAAAGAAATCACATTTAATGTTGATCGTCTCATGAACCATCCTCGCGAAGAAGATGTGGATCTCTCTGATTCTTTTCAAGAACTCGTCAACGAATACCTGGAAGAAACCATGGCTATATGTAGTCAAGATCAAATTTCTAAGGATCTGTTCTTTACACCTCCTGAAGGAAATCTCGACAACCATTCAGCCATAAACCTTAGTCAACACAAATCTCCCCTCTCTGAAAGTAATTTTCTTGGCAAAACTATCCAAATAGCACCATTAGGACATGACATTCCTCTACATCTCTTAAGGAGAAGACCGAATGAAGAAACAAATTTCATTCTGGTATATCGGGAACCTCAGTCAAAAGAGGACTGTGAGGAGATTCCTGAACCTACCTTAGAAACTAAGGAAGACATTTCTGAGGAGGAAGCATTAAGAAGGACAATTTCCAAAAATGAAGAACAGATATCATCAGTGATCGCTAATGAAGAATCAGAATTCCAGGAGAAGTATGACTCGTTAGACCGAAAGGAGATAGCTAGGATGTAGCCATCTATCGAGGAACCTCCGAAATTGGAATTAAAGAAGTTACCCTACAATCTGGAGTATGCATTCTTAGAAGGAGCATCGCAACTCCCTGTAATCATCTCGAAAGACCTCATGCCGCAAGAGAAGGCAAAATTGATCCAAGTTTTGAAATCACATAAGAAGGCAATTGCTTGGAAGATCTCCGACATAAAAGGAATCAACCCCAACTATTGCACCCACAAGATCTTCATGGAAGATGATTTCAAGCCTTCAGTTCAGAGGCAAAGAAGGATCAACCCTATGATTCAAGAAGTCGTCAAGAAAGAAGTAATCAAAACTCTAGACGCCGGTCTGATCTATCCCATTTCCAATTCACCATGGGTTAGTCATGTTCAAGTGGTACCCAAAAAGGGAGGGACAACCATAATTCAAAATGAGAATAATGAGCTTATTCCAACACGGGAAGTCACCGGTTGGAGGGTTTGCATAGATT
The DNA here is from genome assembly GCF_046630445.1 of Rutidosis leptorrhynchoides. Taxonomy (NCBI): domain Eukaryota; kingdom Viridiplantae; phylum Streptophyta; class Magnoliopsida; order Asterales; family Asteraceae; genus Rutidosis; species Rutidosis leptorrhynchoides. Next base: position 337,298,703 of record NC_092343.1, on the reverse strand, counting down.
ATCGTAAACTAAACGATGCAACCCGAAAATATCATTTCCCATTACCCTTCATCAATCAAATGTTGGAACGTCTATCAGGAAATGAATACTATAGTTTCCTTGACGGTTTTTCTGGCTACTTTCAGATTCCCCTCGATCCAAAGGACCAAGATAAGACAAGCTTTACATGTCCTTATGGAACATTTACTTATCGACGCATGCCCTTTGGGTTATGCAATGCACCAGCTACATTCCAGCGATGCATGGTAGCAATATTCCACGACATGATTGAATGTTGTATGGAAGTCTTCATGGATGATTTCTCAGTCTTTGGTAGTACCTTTGACTCGTGCCTGTCTAACCTTGACAAGATGCTCACCCAGTGTGAAGATTCAAATTTAGTTCTGAATTGGGAAAAATGTAACTTCATGGTTAAAGAAGGGATAGTTTTAGGACATAAGATTTCAAAAGCAGGAATAGAATTTGATAAGGCTAAGATTGAGACCATTACTAAACTTCCAAAACCTGCCACAGTAAAAACAGTAAGGAGTTTCCTTGGACACGCTGGTTTTTACCGACACTTCATTAAGGATTTTTCAAAGGTCACATGACCTCTCACTTATCTCCTATGAAAGGAAGTTCCATTTGTCTTCGATGAAGAATGTAGAAAAGAATTCAACTATCTAAAGGAACAGCTAACATATGCGCCCATCATGATAGCTCCTGATTGGAGTTTACCATTTGAAATCATGTGTGATGCGAGTGACTTCGCAGTTGGATCTGTTCTCGAACAACGGACAGATAAGCGCTTTCATCCAATCTATTACGCAAGCATAACCTTAACCGGAGCTCAAGAGAATTACACTACCACGGAAAAGGAGCTGCTAGATCTAGTATTCGCCTTCGACAAATTCCGTTCCTATCTCATCCTGTCCAAAACTACGGTTTATACAGATCATTCAGCCCTCAAATATCTATTCACCAAGCAAGACGCTAAACCAAGACTCCTGCGATGGATCTTACTCCTTCAAGAATTCAATATTGAAATTAAAGATAAGAAAGGAGCAGAGAACATCGTAGCAGACCATCTTAGTCATTTGGAGAACCCAGCAATGGAATAACTTGCTGAACAAGATATCAGAGATAAATTTCTGGAAGAACAGCTTATGAGTTTAGGACACACTCACATAGGATCACAATTCACTGATACTCCTTGGTATGCCGACATGGCCAACTACCTAGTTGCTGGAGTAGTATAGAAGGGGATGAGCACCTCCTGAAGAAGGAAGTTCTTCAGGGATGCCAAGTACTACGACTGGGAAGATCCTTACCTGTTTAGAATTTTCCCTGATCAGATAATTAGGAGGTGCGTAGATGAAAAACAAGCAGCAGGGATTCTTCACCAATGTCACCACGAACCAACTGGAGGTCATCATTAAGCAAACTTAACCGCAAGAAAAGTCTACGAATCAGGATTTTATTGGCCGTCTATATTCCGAGATGCACAAGAGCTTGTAAAGCGTTGCGATGCATGCCAAAGGCAAGGTATTATCTCTATGAAGAATGAGATGCCTCGGACTAATATCCAAGCTTGCGAGATCTTTGATATATGGGGATTAGACTTCATGGGACAATTCCCAAGATCTAACGGGAAAGAATATGTCCTCGTAGCAGTAGATTACATCTCCAGAAGGGTCGAAGCCCAAGCATTTCCAACCAATGATGCCAAGGTCGTCACCAACTTCCTAAAGAGACTCTTCTGCTGATTTGGAGCTCCCCACGCTATAATAAGTGATAGAGGCACACACTTCTGCAATACTCAATTTATGAGGGTGATGCAACAATACGGAGTTACCCACAAAATGTCCACTGCCTATCATCCCAGACTAACGGACAAGCAGAGGTCACGAACAGAGCACTCAAAAGAATCCTAGAACGCACTGTCGGCCATCATGGAAATAAATGGGTCGAGAAACTAGACGATGCTCTGTGGGCATTTCGGACTGCTTATAGGAATCCTCTAGGGACTACACCCTACCGCATGATCTATGGATAAGCCTGCCACCTTCCACTGGAACTTGAATATAAAGCTCTCTGGGTGCTGAAGACCTGCAACCTCGATCCCTTAGTTACCCCTAAGCATCGGAAGATGCAGATGAACAAACTCGCCGAATTAAGAGACCAAGCATACGAAACGTCATACATCTACAAGGAACGAACGAAGCTTAAACATGATGCAAAATTGATTCCTACAAAGTTCGCTCCTGGAGATAAAGTTTTGCTCTTTAATTCTCGGTTCAAATAAATCAAGATGGAGTGGCCCATACAAAGTTGTACTTGGTTTCCCACACGGAGCCGTGGAATTGGAAGGACCTACTGGCAATTTCAAAGTCAACGGCTACTGGCTAAAATCTTATCTAGAGAACCACGATAAGGAGGAGCACCTATTCTCCTTTGATCCATTATGTAGATTTGACAAAGAAAAGTCAAGCTGTAACGACTTTATAAACAAAGCGCTCTTGGTAGGCACCCCTTGCTTATCCTTTTTATTTTTATTTCAATTATTTTCAGTCTATAAAAATATTATCTCTGTGTACTAACAATTAAGCGCCATACTTGCGCTTAGTACTTACAAGTTTGTTGAATGTGTTCAGGCAAAAATGCCAAGTTCAGGAGCTTCAGTTTACATCCCAGTTCGTAGGAGGAGAACTCCTAGAGTTTACTCATCCGGAAGCAGTGCTGATCAGAACATGCCATCAACAGGGCAATTAGGCCCGAGGCGATTGATATTGGAGAGTGTTGAGAAGGACATTGGCACAGCATCACCAGCTCCTCTTGTTCGACGATCTAGACGTTTAACCAGGAGACCTGCTGAGCACACACCGCCACTAGAGACACATGAGCCACGGATGGTGATACACTATGGAGCCACCTTGAATGACCCTGATGTTACATGGGCATTACTCAGAGACCAGCAGAGGCTCTATCGAGCTCTTAGAGCATACCTTCAGTGCAAGGGGATGCCGCACAGTACTCTGGGCCCATCATCATTTAGGCTAGCGCGCCGTGTTCAGCCGACACGACAAGCTACCCCCAGGCGTTCCACACCGGCCTCAGTTCACTCAGTCGCTTTAGCTGCCATCCCAGCACATGCTACTCCTATTCCCATCATGCCACCTGCTCCAGTCACCGAGCCAGTCCCAATCACTGAGCTACCTGAGGGTTGTAACCTAGTCATGATTCCTATTTCAGTTGAGCCACCCACGGCCTAGGCATTTGAGATTACCAGGAACACACCTGATGAGGAACCTTTCCCGAGCCTATCACACCTGGAATTGTCATCAGACCTCTATCTGGATTCACTACCAGGCCCTGAGTTGGATATAGGGCAACCACTTGAGTATTTGTCGAGACTAGAGGATGATGATGATCTCTTTGGATACTTCGCAGCGCCGACTCAGCACATTGACCAGGATAGTATTCCATAGACTATATTATTTTATTTTATTTTACTTTTATCTTTTTGAAGCATTGTACTAAAAAGTTATATATAGTGGAAATGCTGCCTTTCTTTTTTTGTTCTTCATGCAGAAATCTTAACAAAAGAGACTGGTCCTTTCTAGCAATTAGGTGACCGACCGTAGGAAGGCCCAGCACTAGAAAGTAACAAGACCATAGGGAAGTAATCCTTCCTCGAACCTATTTCGATTATTACGCACTAAAATCTCTAAGTGTGGGGTAACCCCCGCAACTAACTTGGAAATTTTAGAAGACAACGTCCTTAATTTATAAAGTATTAAAATATTCTTCTTCAGAGAACATTAGGGACAATGTTTTTCTAAGTGTGGGGTAATGGGTAAAGTTTTAAAGGAAGAGTAACCGTAAAACGCCAAGTTTTGAAAAATTATTTTGTCTAAAAAGTAATTAAGCAACGGATATTGGGTGATTTCGAAAAATTCTTACCTTGTTTTTGCCCAAAAGATCAAATAAAATTGCTAGAAATTGGTTTTCGGAACATTCATTAGAACGGAATGATTACGCTAAAACTTATGTTTTGTGTCAAAAGATTTCTTTTAACAAATTATGTAAAAGGCTACGCATGATCAAGCACGACCCCTACTCCCAAAAGGTAAGGAATCTTGGACCCAAAGTATCTGTATGACCCATCAAATCTACAGTACTTTGTCATTTCAATTGATGAGCGTGCCGGTGTACGGTTCAAGTTAGAAATTAGTTCTGATATACGTTTCAAGACCAATGGTTAGTAAGCACCATACATGGTGCAGGTGCGATACTCCTTCCGAAATCATTCTGAATAGAGAAGACAAAAAGGCATCCGTTTCCATTTTCACTCCACACAATTTAAACCGACCAACTCACATAAAGATTTGATGAATCGGAAATATTCACCCCAAATTCACTCCCAAAATACACCATTCACCTTCATTCCCCTTCCATTTATCAAAAGATCCAGAGATTAATAACGAGATAGATCGATCAAATTCGCTTCAAAAGCACTTATTGAAAGATTCCGAACCCCTGATTGATTTTAATAGGTCAAAGACCTATTTTCAGTGGATTATCACTTCCTCTCTGGGCACCAGGAACAAAAGACAAAAGTTATGAAGAAAGGGTATGCCGAAAAAAAAATGTTTGATGAAAAAAAAAATGTTTGATGAAAGAGCAAAGTCTTTATGAATAAAGGCAAAGAAAAACCCAAGAAGTTGCCCTGAAAGAAGGATACCGGAGGAGCCAAAGAAAATTCTAGACAAAGTCTTAGCAAAATCTGCCTCTTCCGAAGAAAACTTTTACGGATTCCAAGCCACTCTCTATCCAAAAATGGATACTCTGAAGAATCAAAGTCTATTAATTCTCTCAAAATAAAAAAGATCTGGATACCTTTCACCAATCCAAAAAAAAATTCGAAACCCTACAACACGTCTTCCTCTTGAAATAATGCCTAGGAAGAAGATCAGTGCCGTCCTTACTTAACCGGTGGAGATATCGATGCTTTACCAAGCCTATGATAAGAACTGTTACACGACTGGCTTCTGAGCGACAATACAATTAGAATAGGACACCCTAAACACTTGAGTGATATGAGTGATCCGCTAGTGATGAGCCTGATCATGTATACTTTACATCCGAGAGTTGGAAAGTATGCCTTTTTAACTATGGATGTAATTGAAATCTAGCGACCAAATCATAGAAGATCGAAACTTTTTCTAATACTTTCGAAAGATGTGACGACTTCTAATGAAGGCATAATAAAAAGATCCACTGGTGGGGAAAAGGAGAATCTATTAGAAAGAACCTTATATTCTCGCTTTTCTTTACTTGAGGACAAGCAAAGCCAAGTGTGGGGTATTTGATATCGCCAAAAAAGTCACATTTTTACCCCAATATTAAGCCCTAGAACATTAAAGATTTAAACTTTGTCGACAAAATTATCGCTTTTTTGGTTGATGTTGTAGATTAAGTAATTACGAAGGCGATGCAAAAAGAATAAAGTAAAACGGAGTTAAAACGAAGATTCTAGAGCGAAAACGGTGAAAGATAAGAAATCAACTTACGATCCAGGAAATTCAGATGACCAGGCAAGCCAAACGGCCTGCCAAACGGCTTTCCTGGCTCAAAAACGGCCTGCTAAATGGGTCAGACAAATGGCCCTGCAAACGGGCTGGCCTGGCAAACGGCCCCTGCAAACGGCCTGCCAAACGACTTGCCAAACGGCCTGCCAGCCGTTTGCAGGCAAAATCCAAGTCTATTTAAAGGGCTTTCTCCATCCATTTCAACACACACTCAATTTGTAATTCAATTTATATTTCTAAGATTTTAGTTAGTTTTTAGTAGTAGTTATCTTAGCTATTATTTTCCGGAGGATATTCCGGCAAGTCCCTGCGATCTGGGGCAGATTTCTTCGGACTTTTCAGGTTTTTATCCGAAACGCTTGTCTTTTGTATTAAACATGTGTTCTTACTTTTTATGTTTAATAATGCATTCTGATATTACCATGATAGCTTAATTAAACTATATGTTGCCATGATAGAAGTTTGGGTTAGCGTAATTATGTTAATTTAGTACGATTACTGTTGTAACACTGAACTAGGAAGTCCGATAGATTTGTATGATAGTGTAATGACCCGGAAATTTCCGACCGAATTTAAACTATAATCTCTATATGTTTCCGACACGATAAGCAAAATCTGTAATGTTAGGTCTCGAAAGCTTTGAAATCTATATTCATGTAATCAATTACCCTCTGACTATGCTCAACGATTCACGAACCTTTGTGTGTAAGTAAAACTGTAAACATATATGAACTTTAAACATAAGTAATATTATATATATCGTAAATTTAAAAATATGAAATATTATATTAAATATGATATAATTGATAAGTTGTAATATATTAAATATAATTACAAATTTGTATATAATTGTTTTGTTAATGTTAATATTATTACTTTCATTATTGTTATTATTGTTGATGTTAATATTAATATTTTTATTAATAATATTATTACTCTTAATATAAAATACATATATAAATAAAATTCTATTATGATTAAGATGTATTATTATTACTGTTAATAATAATATTGATATCAATATTAACTAGTATTATTGTTTGTATTATGAAGAGGATTATTATTATCATTTTTATTATCATTAGTATTAATTAAATTTATTAAAAATTATCATTTTCATATTATTATTTATTAAATATTTTTACTAGTCTATATATCAAAAATATTATTATTATTAGTAATATCATTTATTATTAATAGTATTAATATAATTGTTAATTACCAAAGCTTATGAATTATGTATGTATATAAACATATATATATATAATTAGATATATAAAAATTTGTTACATAAATACTTACAATATATATATATATATATATATATATATATATATATATATATATATATATATATATATATATATATATATAATACGATATTAGATATATACATCATTATATATACATCTACTATATATAATACTATATCATACATATAAATACAAGACAAATATATAAACAGATATTTAAATTCAATTAATTACTTATATAAATATAGATAAAATACGTATATATACAATTAAGATCCAAAATCAGTTCCAAGTCGTTGTTAAACTGTAATTGATTGATAACTACTGCTTCAAATTGTGGAAATTAAAACTGAAACAATCCAAATTCGTCAACATCTCTTACTTTTATTTATTTGTATTTTCTTCTCTAAATTGATTTTGTTTGTCGAGAGTTTTGCTATAAAACAAATGATTCACTTATGATATTAAATAGAAAACCATTCAGTTACTTCACCAATATTATCACTTATCAATTAATATTTGTGTGTCCATCGAAATTTTAAACAGAAGGGGCAAGAACACCAGACGTCCCTGTTTTTGACTTCATTTTAAAAAGGATCTAATTCTAAAACAACTTCAAAATGTGTTAATGGTATGATGTTAGGAATAATATAGGTAAACTTTCTGTAAAATATCAAGGTTCAATTTTTCATATCGAGTTTCAATTTTGGAGTCAAAGATTATAATTCAAAAGTCAAACGTTACGTTCTTCACAAAAATTGGAATTCATTGTGATGTTTTAAGTTAAATTGAGGGCTGAGAAAGTTTCTAGAAAGGATTTATAACTTATTTCATTTTATGATCGTGGTCTAAAACGCCTTAGAATTCGATTTTAGATGTTGAGTTCATCTCATGTTCTTCGAATACTGTTACAGCCCTTTTATGTTTTATTTATTTTTTCTTTTTGCTGTTTTACAATCGACTCAATTAGATCATGATTGTTTACGTTTCATTTTCATATCTAAAATAAAACTTCGATCTAGTTTTGTAAATTGTTGAAGAGTCCCCTGGTCATTTATTTATATGAGGAAGAAGATAACATGCTCAGAATTAATTACGGGTTATAACAATAAGTATGAGGTTATAAAACAGAAAACAGGCAATAGCCTGGATGGTTTAAGGAAATGACAGGTATTCTAGAGATCGCGGGTTCGAGTCCTGCTTCAGGCAGTTTATTCCCTTTTTTTTTAGAAAAGCTTCCAAGGTACTAATTATTATTATTATTAATATAAATACTAAACTTATTATTATTATTATTATCAAAATGAGTATTAGAATTATTATTATTATTATTATTATTATTATTATTATTATTATTATTATTATTATTATTATTATTATTATTATTATTATTATTATTATTATTATTATTATTATTATTATAATTATTAATATTAAGGTTAGTATTATTATTAGCATTATCATTATATTTTTTTATTATTATGAACAAAAGTATTTTTATTAAAAATTATCATTTTTATTATTATTATAAGTATTATTATTCTTATTATCATTATTATTATTTTGAAATTAATATTATTTTCATATTATCAATATTATTATCATAATAACTATTATTATTATTATTGTAAAATAAGACAACTTTTAGTTATTATTATTAACAATATTATTTTGTCAAATAACTATTAGTTATATAAAGATATATTTTCTACATATAACATAACTATATTAACATTTTAATAAAAAATATTAATAAATGTAACTTATTAGGGTTTTAATGAGACACTTAATTAAGATAACAATTATATCACTATTAATATGTAAATTCGTCCGATTACAATTATATGTATTAATATATATATATATAAATGATATAGGTTCGTGAATCCGAGACCAACCCTATATTTGTTCAATGACGTCATATGTATTTTTACTACAAAATACAGTATGGTGAGTTTCATTTGCTCCCTTTTTAATTGCTTTTGCAATATATATTTTTGGGCTGAGAATACATGCGTTGCTTTTATAAATGTTTACGAAATAGACACAAGTAATTAAAAATACATTCTACGTTGAGTTGTACCACTGGCATATTTTCCTGTAGCTTGGTAACTAATATTTACATGGGTATTGTAAACGCGAATCCTGTTGATAGATCTATCGGGCCTGACAACCCCAACCGGACTGGACGACCAGTATTCAACGGTTGCACAGTACTTCGTTTTGGTGACTACACTTGGTACGGTGTAATGAGATTTCATAATAAAGGGAATATGCGACGTTGATTAAATGTTAAGTATGGTTACCAAGTGCTCAACCACTTAGAATGCTTTACATACACTTGCGAGTGTATTATGTTTATGATTATGAAATCTTGTGGTCTATTAACATATTGAAATGATTGTTATGATAAACCTATGAACTCGCCAACCTTTTGGTTGACACTTTAAAGCATGTTTATTCTCAGGTACGAATTAAGTCTTCCGCTGTGCATTTGCTCAATATAAGGACATTACTTGGAGCCGATCATCGCAATGGGACCAAATGTTGATGACTTCGTCCAGGTGGATTAGGACGAGTCCTTTCAGTTGGTATCAGAGCGGTGGTCGTAGCGAACCAGGTCTTGCATTAGTGTGTCTAACTAGTAGTTATTAGGATGCATTAATGAGTCTGGACTTCGATCGTGTCTACATGTCAAAAGTTTTGCTTATCATTTCTAGTCGAAAATCATCTGCTTATCATCCTTAGAAAATTACCTGTTTATCATTCATAAGTCTAGACACGTTTTACTGCATTTACTGCATCGATAGTGTATAGACGAATTCTTATCTTAGCATATCTGTTATTGCGAACTTTGACTGATATCTTTTCAAAGATTCTCCGTAATTTACGGGATTTTGATATTATATATACATATGTAAATTATGTATTGAAGAGTACCAAATCTAACTCCTATAATCTATTCCATACCAAAAATTCATTTTCCCCATTATACAAGATGGATTCCGAAACTAGTTCTAATTCTTCAGATTCTGACAGTTATGCCGATATGAATTTCCATTCGGGCTCCGAAAGCAGCGTCACCGGAATGGATCAACCAATTTCCCATCATCTATTCTGGATGAATTGGGAATGGGTTCGTAATATACTAAATCACTAGAGACAAGAAGAAGGTGATCCATTCCATCCACCAAATTGCCCTCTTGGCAATGAACCTGAAGCACTTACCGGCGAACCTATTCGAAACACCATTTTCTCTCTCATTTCTAGAGTATCTCGTCACGATTATATACTATCCCATATTACAAATCTTGTTAATTGCTCGCTCCAACGGCCAATCATCCCGGTGTACTAGCAGAAGTTAACGAACTTCGCGCTCGCGTGACGGCTTTGGAGAACATGGTTCGAAGGTTGCAAACACCTGCAGCAGCACCAGCAGCATAATTAGCACCACCATCAATAACATCAACAATACCATCATCACCACTAACAAACAACATCCGCATCACACGTCTCGACATCATAATCTGTCCCACAAACATCAACATCATACGCACCATTGATACTAAGGAGTACCAACAATAATGAACGATGAAGTATTGATCCATAACTTCATTGATATTCTGCGAAGAATATGTGGTTTCAAAAAGTTTTAGAGATTTCTTATTCTAGCTCAAACCGAAAAGCAAATGAGATTAATATCATATTAACTCATTAAATTCATGATTTCATCTGAAGAAAATATATATGTATATATGTTTTCATAAAGATTGTAATTAAAAGTTCTTTTGTACAAAATATTAATGGTGAAATTTTTTTTTAACGGGTAGGTAATACCCGAGGAATAATTAGATTTCATCTTAATAAGTTACATTGTACATTCGTCGAAGCTGATTCAACAGTCATTTACTATCCTACTTACAACCACCGATATACGTATCCGTTCACCTCAGAATAACCATTTTCATTCAATTTCATTTTTGGATTTTGACTTCCCAGAATCCAACAAGTGGCATATGAAGAAAACATATGACAAAATAAAATCTGTTAGAAACAAACAAATTAACTATGAAAATTTTTGTTAAGAATCCACGCTAACTGTTCCAGCTAACTGTTCCTAGCTAACTGATTACATTTTATTTATCGCAGTTTATTTATCGCAATTTAATTATCACACTTTTATTTATCATTATTTAATTTCTGTTATTTATTTTACGCAATTTAAATATCGGGACACGTATACAAGGTTTTGACATATCATATCGACACATCTATATATATTATTTGGAATCACATAGACACTCTATATGCAGTAATGATCGAGTTCTCTATACAGGGTTGAGGTTGATTCTCAAATAATATATATACTTTGAGTTGTGATCGAGTCTGAGACATGTACACGGGTCACGATACGTATTAATTAATTCAAATATTATATATTAAACTATATATGAATTATTGGACTGTCAACTTTGGACTATCGACTGTGGACTAATAACATTGGACAATTAAAATGAATTAAAATATTGATTATAATATATGAAACTAAACAATTCTTCAAGTTTGCCACTTGATTTCATCTTAAACCTCATTTGTATCTTGACGATTCCAATCTGCGTTCAAACCTTTCATAATTCTTGAAAATGCCTCAATCGAGGGGATGAATCAACCGTACCTCATCTACGGAAGGAAAAATTTATGCATATAGTTATGCACCTGAAAAACTCTCGGAAACTGAGTAAATGTTTAACACGTAGCTGTGCTAATTCCTTTAGTGTTATTATTACCCAAAATAATTTTGCAGTTCTTCTCCAAATTAGTCAGTTTTGTCACAGCTCCAGCAAATCAACTTCGACTTTTCGCTCGAAACAACCTTATTATCACCTTATTTTATATGTATGCTCTCTTATTGTTACCGGGGAACCTTTTATATTCCACCATATACAGTCAGCATTTAATCATCTAAAAACACAATTATCTTGAAATCACCTCGGATCGATAACCAATGATTCAGATATGGTAACAGTAAATGTAGAGGAATCGGCAATCAGTACTTTGAAAACACACAGCATATCTACATCAACAGTTATATGTATCTATATAACATTTATCTCTTAGAACTATGATCTTCCATTCTGAAATTCTGAAAAGCACCCAGCTTGCGAATTAATAATCTGAATTTTGAAGAGTTGAATGAAGAAACAAAAGCTGTAAACTACCTCAATAGCCAAAAGTTGATGATAAAGAATTGTATGTTGGCAAAGCTCAGAAAAAGTTTGAAACTAAAAAAAAAAAAACTGATTGAGCAAACTACAAAGCAGTCTCTGAACAATCACAAGGACTAAACTTGTACATTAAGAATCCTAATGATTCTGTTTCTGATGAAATCTTTAGCGAATATCTTACTCCTGACTCTAAACCTTTACGGAAAAATCTTCATCATCATCCATCGATATTAGAAATTCCAAGATATCATCGTATCTTTTATTATAAATATCCTCTATATTTTTGAAGATATTTTCATAACTATTCTTATCTGAAATCATTAATCTCTTCGTGCTATCAGTGTACATCATATAGAAACTGTTAGTTTCTATATTCTGTAAACTTTCGAGCTTAAAATATGAATGTTATTGAAGTAATGTTGGGAACTGATGCATGAGTTAGTATAATATAATGACACTTGATCATCGTGATTATATTACCGTAAGTCATGCTGAGTTTCTAAATGGAACATGATGATTCACAGATTATAACGTCATCATGTGTCATGTTACATAACTCTTTCATTCTGATTAATTTCTGAACATATCAAGAAAATATATTCTTGATAGTTCTATTCTCAGTAAATCTAGTAATTTGACAAATCAAATCGTGCTATTACGTTCTTTCTCGTTTAAGAACATTAAGTTCAGTCGAAACTCCATACTTAAGAATTCTGGACCATTACTCGCTTTACTAGAGGTCGGGAAGAGAATAAAAAGGCAAAAGAGCTCCCAAAATATAAGAGAAAATATAAAGCCCAATAACAACAAGGAGATTACAAACCGTGGATATTAATACGAATAGCAATATAAAGACATGGTATAATTAAGAATAGTATCACCTCAATGTAATAGTAGAAGTAAATAGATTCTTCTAGTGGAAGATTGAAAAGAAGGATGACAGAAGTGATAATTAGAAAAATATCAAGTATTAGAACGAGATTAAGCATTTTCACAATCTTTTGAATGTATGAACTAAGAAAGAAAGTATAGGAATGGTGAGAATAATAAAACGGAGGAGTTTAATTTATAATGGAAATATCAGACATAGTAGTCGAGGCAGATCACCATATTTAATTATAGAGATCTTAATCTCCTTATTCGCCGAAGAATCAAATCTTTTAGATTTCAAAGATTTTCTTTAAATCCCGTGAATTCCGGAAATCAATTATAACTACGTCATCGGTTAAAAGGAATATACGTTTACTCATTTCACTCTCTTGCGATAGCTTTACTTATACTCTTCGCGTAATCAAATTGTTTTATCTACATTACTCAATGATGATAAACTCTGTTTATCAACTCATATTCGTCATGAAAACATTCATATTGTTATCCATGACAACCTCTATCAAATTTCGGGGATGAAATTTCTTTAACGGGTAGGTACTGTAATGACCCGGAAATTTCTGACCAAATTTAAACTATAATCTCTATATGTTTCCGACACGATAAGCAAAATCTGTAATGTTAGGTCTCAAAAGCTTTGAAATCTATATTCATGTAATCAATTACCCTTCGACTATGCTCAACGATTCACGAACCTTTGTGTGTAAGTAAAACTGTAAACATATATGAACTTTAAACATAAGTAATATTATATATATCGTAAATTTAAAAATATGAAATATTATAGTAAATATGATATAATTGATAAGTTGTAATATATTAAATATAATTACAAATTTGTATATAATTGTTTTGTTAATGTTAATATTATTACTTTCATTATTGTTATTATTGTTGATGTTAATATTAATATTTTTATTAATAATATTATTACTCTTAATATAAAATACATATATAAATAAAATTCTATTATGATTAAGATGTATTATTATTACTGTTAATAATAATATTGATATCAATATTAACTAGTATTATTGTTTGTATTATGAAGAGGATTATTATTATCATTTTTATTATCATTAGTATTAATTAAATTTATTAAAAATTATCATTTTCATATTATTATTTATTAAATATTTTTACTAGTCTATATATCAAAAATATTATTATTATTAGTAATATCATTTATTATTAATAGTATTAATATAATTTTTAATTACCAAAGCTTATGAATTATGTATGTATATAAACATATATATATAATTAGATATATAAAAATTAGTTACATAAATACTTACAAATATATATATATATATATATATATATATATATATATATATATATATATATATATATATATATATATATATATATATATATATATATATATATATAATACGATATTAGATATATACATCATTATATATACATCTACTATATATAATACTATATCATACATAGAAATACAAGACAAATATATAAACAGATATTTAAATTCAATTAATTACTTATATAAATATAGATAAAATACGTATATATACAATTAAGATCCAAAATCAGTTCCAAGTCGTTGTTAAACTGTAATTGATTGATAACTACTGCTTCAAATTGTGGAAATTAAAACTGAAACAATCCAAATTCGTCAACATCTCTTACTTTTATTTATTTGTATTTTCTTCTCTAAATTGATTCTGTTTGTCGAGAGTTTTGCTATAAAACAAATGATTCACTTATGATATTAAACAGAAAACCATTCAGTTACTTCACCAATATTATCACTTATCAATTAATATTTGTGTGTCCATCGAAATTTTAAACAGAAGGGGCAAGAACACCAGACGTCCCTGTTTTTGACTTCATTTTAAAAAGGATCGAATTCTAAAACAACTTTAAAATGTGTTAATGGTATGATGTTAGGAATAATATAGGTAAACTTTTTGTAAAATATCAAGGTTCAATTTTTCATATCGAGTTTCAATTTTGGAGTCAAAGATTATAATTCAAAAGTCAAACGTTACGTTCTTCACAAAAATTGGAATTCATTGTGATGTTTTAAGTTAAATTGAGGGCTGAGAAAGTTTCTAGAAAGGATTTATAACTTATTTCATTTTATGATCGTGGTTTAAAACGCCTTAGAATTCGATTTTGGATGTTGAGTTCATCTCATGTTCTTCGAATACTGTTACAGCCCTTTTATGTTTTATTTATTTTTTCTTTTTGCTGTTTTACAATCGACTCAATTACATCATGATTGTTTACGTTTCATTTTCATATCTAAAATAAAACTTCGATCTAGTTTTGTAAATTGTTGAAGAGTCCCCTGGTCATTTATTTATATGAGGAAGAAGATAACATGCTCATAATTAATTACGGGTTATAACAATAAGTATGAGGTTATAAAACAGAAAACAGGCAATAGCCTGGATGGTTTAAGGAAATGACAGGTATTCTAGAGATCGCGGGTTCGAGTCCTGCTTCAGGCAGTTTATTCCCTTTTTTTTTTTAGAAAAGCTTCCAAGGTACTAATTATTATTATTATTAATATAAATACTAAACTTATTATTATTATTATTATTATCAAAATGAGTATTAGAATTATTATTATTATTATTATTATTATTATTATTATTATTATTATTATTATTATTATTATAATAATTATTAATATTAAGGTTAGTATTATTATTAGCATTATCATTATATTTTTTTTATTATTATGAACAAAAGTATTTTTATTAAAAATTATCATTTTTATTATTATTATAAGTATTATTATTCTTATTATCATTATTATTATTTTGAAATTAATATTATTTTCATATTATCAATATTATTATCATAATAACTATTATTATTATTATTGTAAAATAAGACAACTTTTAGTTATTATTATTAACAATATTATTTTGTCAAATAACTATTAGTTATATAAAGATATATTTACTACATATAACATAACTATATTAACATTTTAATAAAAAATATTAATAAATGTAACTTATTAGGGTTTTAATGAGACACTTAATTAAGATAACAATTATATCACTATTAATATGTAAATTCGTCCGATTACAATTATATGTATTAATATATATATATAAATGATATAGGTTCGTGAATCCGAGACCAACCCTATATTTGTTCAATGACGTCATATGTATTTTTACTACAAAATACAGTATGGTGAGTTTCATTTGATCCCTTTTTAATTGCTTTTGCAATATATATTTTTGGGCTGAGAATACATGCGTTGCTTTTATAAATGTTTACGAAATAGACACAAGTAATTAAAAATACATTCTACGTTGAGTTGTACCACTGGCATATTTTCCTGTAGCTTGGTAACTAATATTTACATGGGTATTGTAAACGCGAATCCTGTTGATAGATCTATCGGGCCTGACAACCCCAACCGGACTGGACGACCAGTATTCAATGGTTGCACAGTACTTCGTTTTGGTGACTACACTTGGTACGGTGTAGTGAGATTTCATAATAAAGGGAATATGCGACGTTGATTAAATGTTAAGTATGGTTACCAAGTGCTCAACCACTTAGAATGCTTTACATACACTTGCGAGTGTATTATGTTTATGATTATGAAATCTTGTGGTCTATTAACATATTGAAATGATTGTTATGATAAACCTATGAACTCGCCAACCTTTTGGTTGACACTTTAAAGTATGTTTATTCTCAGGTATGAATTAAGTCTTCCGCTGTGCATTTGCTCAATATAAGGACATTACTTGGAGCCGATCATCGCAATGGGACCAAATGTTGATGACTTTGTCCAGGTGGATTAAGACGGGTCCTTTCAGATAGCATCTTAAGGATTGACCAACCTAGGTTGTTATCAGGACTTGTCCACCTATATGAAATTAGCTACTTCATAGGATTAAGACCCCTGGTTATACTGTATCTGAAGATTCTATGAACTCGGTATGGCCGGAGTTCCCGAGAGGCATTTAATGCGCTTTTAGGACACGGAACTTTGGATTTGAGACATAAATGACCTAGTATGCCAATTGACTGTTCCAAAGAGACTTCTTAGGAGCTGTTAAGATCTAGTTAGTACCTTTACTGTGTGACCCAAGCCTATTACATGTTCTTGTTTGATTGTTGCCTTAGGACTTAGTCATATCAACTATTTAGGTATTTATTAGGTTTCTATCTACTTTACTATCAGTATATCAACTGTAATGCTGTATAATGTTTGAATTGATATGATCTCATTAGTATGATGGAATGGTTGTTAGTTTTTACTTAAGGGTTTGCCAACTTAAACCGACAGATTCCTTCCGTTTGTGATCAGTGTTCAATCAACACAGCACGTTGTTATTCAGTTAACTAAACTGATAACGAGGGTTAGGATTAGAGCTCAACTCACTAATAAACCTAGTACTTTACTGAGGATAACCTATGAGGTATAGCTACCTTTCAATTATACAACCAAGTGACATACTTCTCGCTGCTCAAAGAGAACTCCGAGAGTTCAGAGGCAAGTAGGTCTGTGTAATTGGCTCATCCAACCAGATCTATATCATTCCAAGTATAGTCTTACACATAAGCATAATTACCTTTCCCTAATCCAACACTAATATCTTGGTCAACATTTCCCTGTCTGCATACTCCGGATATCCTTCCACTTATTTACTTTTCCGCACTTAGGACTTTTAGCTTAAACCAACTACTATCCTTTATCTAGGTAATTTACCTAAAAGATAATTATCCACTTGATCTTCAATTTGTTAATCCATAAAAACATGACACTAGGTTAACTTACACCTTCTACACCTTAGAAAGTAAAAATAAATTTAGGCCCCGCATAATATAAATAAACAAAACCACTGCGTGCTACCTTGATCAACTGAATCGGACGTCCTGCGACCTATTTACACCGCATGAATAAAACTGTCCATTTCGGCCGTATCTTTGTAGTGACATCAAGGGCTAGGTACACCTTGTGTGGAGAGGCAGGATCCTTTTGGTCCCAATAAATTGGCGACTGTTCAGAAAATCCAACAACCAAGTCCAACCGGTTTATTCTAGACACCACTTTATTCAGAATATCAAATTATGTAAACACAATAGTTAGGTTGATTTGGTTTATAATTGTATTTAAAATATTAAAGCAATATAATTAAAATAAGCTAGATAGCATGCAACAACTATGGACAGAGAGGACGTGGTTCACCATGATCTAAGATAACATAGTGTCGAGATGATTGCGAGACACTGCATTCATTGGATAGATATATCTTGGTGTAAATACTAGATTCCCTACTAATTAATTTCTCGATTAGCATGTCACGAGGAACTAGGCTATTGTGATTCTGATCGGATGGACTTTGCTCAGCTCCCGATGCTTTATCCGGTTTAAGGATATAAGCAGCCCATCTTGGATGCAATGCATGCCTTGGCGCACAAACACACACACACACATACACACACACACACATATATATATATACAACCTTTCTTAACACCTTAGTGTATCACCCAACTGAGTGGTTATGATTGTGTTTTGAATTCCTTTTTGTCAATGGTTTGGTAAAATCTAAGGGTTTGTAGAAAAATTAGAACCTCTGCTAGTTCTCAGTCATCCTTAAAGATTTATAAGCTTAGTTTGTATTGTAGTGCGATAAATTCCCATTTATAATTTAAACCAGTCCTTACTTAAATCTACCCAATAAATCCCTTAGTTATCCACCATGTACTACACTTATAGTGGTTCCATAGCTTCTAACCTTGATCATGATCAAGTGGTCCAATAGTACATCAACACTGTACTCTACTGTTGCAACAGTATTTCCTCGAGTCTTATACTCTTGACCAATGTCTTGATTTGGTCCTATGATAATTCCCCATGTACTTTATAATATTTCTGATGGGTTCATACCTTAACCAATGTATAAACACAGATAAGTAATTACCTTATAATTATCGACTTTATAAAAGATTTTAATCACGTTTATTAGTGGAAGGACGATATTAACGAGTTTTAATATCATAGACAGAAAGAGAGTACGAAACGATAATCATCCCTAACTAACATTATTAAATCATGGCAAACAATCAAGTAATTACTCACACGTCATGACAACAAGCATTTCTAATATTAATAAATCACAACATCGAACAAGATTATTATAATAAATCAATAAAAGAAAGGATAGATATTATCGAATAGTGTCGGCAGAATAACACTTGTATTTCTTCATAATATCCATAGCGTTACAATGCTTGATAGCTTCTACTACTAACTACATACTAATCTCCTATTGATCACTAGAGAGCGACAATAAAGAGATATTTACATTTCCTAATCTCTGTACTTTTCTATCTCTAGAATCCTGAGAGAGAATGTAGAGAGAGAACTAATCTCATACTGATCACTAGAGAGCAACAATAGAGAGATATTTTAGAGAGAGAAGTGAAGAAGGTGTGTGTTAAAATGGTGGACGTGCACCTATTTAAAGGAAAGCTTGATGGCAAAGTTGTAAACAAATGGGCTGAAAAACCCCTAGCAAGTAGGACGACAGGCAGGACGGCTGACAGGATGACTGGAAGGCCATACTGCTGACAGGCAGTATGACAAGCCGTTTGTGGTGCCCGGATGGATGGCAAGCCGTTTTCCCATGTGGCAATTAGGGATGGAAATGGGTGATAAAAAAACCCGTGACTCGCGGGTACCCGATCCGCGATGGGCGGGTAAAATCATTAAATCTTACCCGCGAGCACGGGTACGGGTAAAAATTTATACCCGCCGACTTGTCGCAGGTGGGTCGCGGGTATATACTATCCGTCACCGGTAAAACTCAACCCGTAAATACATGAGACTTTTCTTAATATACCCACAAATTAATACTTACAATTATTAAATTTAAAAGCTATTTTACTAGTATTTGAATAATGATTAAAAATATAATATTATATACAAGTAAAAAACTTAATTTTCACGTCATTATACATATACCTTGTACATATGGTTTTATAATTAATAAAATTATTTGGATTTTCTAATAAAAAATTGTATATTATTATTACCCGTGGGGTACCTGCAGGTGACGGGTATTCGCGGGTCACGGTTATGGGCGAAAGGTTTTTACCCGTGGGCGGGTAACGGGTCTCAACGTGCAAAAAAGAAACCCGATGGGCGGGTCGCGGGTATATGGAACCCGTGCTCGTTACCCGCGGGTGCCATCCCTAGTGGTAATCCGTATGGCAGCCCTGATGGCAAACCGTATGGCTTGCCTGATTTACTGTTTTTTGTTGGATCGTAACTTGGTTTCCGGGGTCGTAACTTGTCTTTCACCGTTTTCGCTCTAGAATCTTCGTTTTAGCTCCGTCTTACTTGATTCTTTTTGCATCGTCTTCATAATTACTAAATCTACCAAAATAACTGACAAAGTGAATATTTTGCCGACAAAGTTTGGAACTTTATGACTACTAAATCTACCAGATTAACTGTATATTTTGCATCGTCTCAATGACTACTCATGATTAACTTGATCCTATAATACAACGCTTATGTGAGTTTGCATAATGTGATTTAATTAAGGTTTAATAGTGATGCTAAACATCTAATAGTTCAACAACGAATGCGATAGCAAATTGGGTAAAATGGGTTAATCCAAACGTAAGAGTGGATTAGATAAGTGAAGACTACTTAGTTAATTGATTTAGATTTTCTTTAATTAGTTGTTTGTTTATTTGTGCGAGTTTTAGTTGTTAGTTAAAATCAATCACCCCCCCAATCATAGAAACCCTAGGACGATTAGTTTCAATTATTCAATTAAGCTGCTCTCTTGGGAAGAACTTGAAACGAATGCTTACATGAAAAGTGCTATAATGACCGGGACTTAGTTGCTCATTAGTTGTGTGTGCTTATTTGTAGTGTTTGAATCTTGTTATAAATTTTAGGGTAATTGGTGTATTGTGCAACACGCATCATTTTGATAGTTGAAGGCAAGCCAACATAGTAGAAGAACCAGCAAATCGAACCAGCAAATGCACTTTAGTTCAACCAGCAAAGTGACTTTAGTTCAACCAGCAAAGTTTTACTCAGCCGATAAAGCTAATTCAACCAGCAAGATGAACTACAGTACAACCAGCAAGATGAACTTTTGTGTAACCAGCAAATGACATTGTTTTCTTACTGAAAGGCCAACATGCTGATACGATTCAATGTTTACTTATGCTTTCCAATAACCAGGCCAAGTCATGTGCTTAATATGTGTGTGTGGCTGTTCAAGAATGTTGAGTTGTCCAAGGAAGATTCTTGTCTATCATTGGCTGTTTTTTATTATGGGAGGAGCACTACCAAATTGCATGCTTTTTGCAGATTATGTCCTTTATTCTTATTTGCTAATTTGTAATTGTTTGCCCTTTTTGTCTTCATTTCCTTTTTATGTTTTTGTCTTATCTAGAAAGTAGCTGATATGCTTCTCATATAAATAGAGAGCTCTTGTAATTGTAAAACTTGGATGATGATTGAATTAAAGGTTTGATAGAGCTTATCTATTTACAAAATCTCTGTATCTTTACAAATCTTTGATTCTGGTGGCTAAGAGTGGTTTCTTTATCAGTGTTTGTGGTGTTACTTTATCAAACACTGTGGTGAAATACAAATCTTCATATCTGATATTATAGTTGTGGTGGAATCTTTATCAGTTGTAATTGAAGGTTTGGAGTGTTTCTAGATGTCTTATTGTAGTGGTATATTTATCAATTTAGGCTATAGATTCTTTATTCTTTGTGTTCTTATTTTATAGTTTTATACTCTGTTTTGTGGTATTACTATTACAAATTGGGAGTTTTGTGTTCAGATCTATTGGGTGAAGAAAGCTTGTTCTAAATTGCATTTTTAAAGTCATAATTACGCTTCACTATATATAGCCCTCATCTATAGGACCTCATGGGAACATGATTGACTCATTTCCAGGGTTCTAACAATCTCCCCTCTTGAGGTAATCATGTGTCCAAGTGATATTGCTCGAATTATACATGTTTTACCTCGCAATATCTACCTCATTACATTTGGTTTTGAGGATCATTGGGCCCAAAAGATGGTTATTTGTGCAAAAGTGTTAGTTCAAGGCTAAAAGCTCATATTGGTGTAAAATTGACCAAAATCTAGCCTATTTAGTGAACCAAAGTGCAGGGCATGATCCAAAGTGAAAAGGGATAAAATGGGCAATTCCAAGTGAAAAATGAAGATTTTGGAAGTGCAGTAGAGTGGTGCGGCGCACCAGATTCAAAAAGCGGCGCACCTTAACACTAAAATCTCAGATTTCAAATTCAGAAGTTCAGGATTAGCTTTCAAGTTATAAGGTGCGGCGCACCAACGTTAGGGTGCGGCGCACCTTAGCTACACGTTATAAGGTGCGGCGCAACTATTCAAGGTGCGGCACACCTTGCCGTTTTTAGTGCAGAATTTTTAGCGAGTATAAAAGGAATAAGATAGGGTTTCAAGGGAGAGAGCTGCAGTTTTTGTAATGATTTTTCATCTCAAAACCCTAATTTCATCATCCAAAGGGAGATTAAGGCTAATTTGAAGGATCAAGCAAAAGCTCAAGCAATCTTATCATTAGATCTATCTAGTTTTATCATTTGGGTTGTAATCTCCACCTTTATTTCTCTAAGTTTTGAATTGAATACTTGTAATAGCTTAACATGATGTTTATTTGTGTTTCAATTCTTATGATTAGTATAATCTTATCCATGCTTGGCTAATTTGATTGTGTTTACTTATCTATGAATCTCTAGTGCAAGGATTTGCCCTAAATTCATTGAATAAAGTTGTTTGAATGAAATACATGAGCAAGTGTTATTGTGTTAGCTATAGATCCATTGATATGCATTTGTTTTAGGCTTTACTTTGATTACATAGATTGTGTAGCTCTCTTAGTGATTTGAGAAAATGAACAAATTTGTGCTTCAACACTTTAAGTGATCTAGACAACTAGATTGAGAATTTCAAGTGATTGTGTTCTTAGTTTATGTTGATTTTCAATTGGCCTTTAGTCAACATAGTGGTGTTCAATTATCTTAAGTGATTTTGATAGTTGAAGGGTTCTAAGTGATTTCAACCCAGCATAATCTCAATGACCGCTCATACTTTACTTGATCTTAGAATACAATGCTTATGTGAGTTTACAAAGTGTAATTTGATTAAGGTTTGGTAGTGATGCTAAACATCTAATAGTTCAACAAATAATGCGATAGCAAATTAGGTAAAACGGGGCAATCCAAACATAGAGAGGATTAGGTAAGTAAATACTACTTAGTGAATTGATTTAGATCTCAATATTTAGTTACTTACTACTTATTGCTAGTTATAATTGTTAGTTTAAGTTTTGTTTATTTGTGCAAGTTTTAGTTGATAGTTAAAATCAATCAAAACCCCCCTAATCAAACAAACTCTAGGACAATTAATAGTTTCAATTATCCGAATTACACTGCTCTCTTGGGACGAACTTGAAACGAATACTTGCATTAAAGTGCTATAATAACCGCGTCTTAAGTGCTCGTTAGTTGTGTGTGCTTATTTGTAGTGTTTGAATCTTGTATAAATTTTGAGGGTAATTGATGTATTGTGCAACACGCATCACACTTTCTTGGCGCCGCTGTCGGGGAGAGCTGTTAGCTAGTTGAATATTTTGTTTAAGCTCTTAATTGTTCGATCCTTTTGTAAGGATTTATCCTTGCAAAAGTTTCTTTTCTTGTTTTTATATATTATTGTGTTTAGAAAACCGTTTGTGTTGTGCTCGAAGGTTAGGTACTTTGGTGTATATAAAGGAGATCCCAAAAGGATCAAGAGTTTGAACATCCATTTTTCGATCCGGAGAAACACGTTCACGGGGTTTACAAACGTAGAGAAGAAAGGGTTTTAAGGAAAAAATTTGAGGTTTTACGGTTTTGTTTAGTAGATATGGAAGGAGAGAATCCACCTATCGAGGGTAATCCAATTGGTCATGGTCTATCGATTAATGAAGAACAACAAGTTGATCCAAATGACACGCCAATGTGGAGTGCTAGGTTGGTTGCACCTACGGTGGTGCCACCCGCCATTACTAGTCGGGGCCGAAAATTGGAAGATCGGGGGTACTTTCTTCACAATGATCAAAGATGTGCAATTTCATGGGTTAATAGAAGAAAATCCTTTCGAGCATCTTCAACAATTTAACGATATTTGTAATCTTTACAAGTACAAAGATGTCACCGATGAAGCTTATAAGTTAAGGGCATTCCCCTTTACTCTTCAAGATGATGCGAAAGTTTGGTTAAGGAATCTACCCTCCGATTTGATTAGGACTTTTCAAGATTTAAGTGACGCTTTTATTAATCACTTCTTTCCACCATTAAAGGCAGAAAGACTTAGGATGGAGATTAATGCATTTGCACAACCTAGTGATGAGTCTTATACGATGCATGGATCCGTTTTAAGAAGATGTTAAGAGCTTGTCCACCACATGGATTGAACAAGAATGAGTACATCAACACGTTCTACCGGGGTACTAATCCCTTGACAAGACAAACCTTAGATTCATCCTTGGGAGGAGTGTTTATGTATAAATCACCTAATGCGGCCGAAACCATGTTAGAAGATATGTCGGTTAATATCTACGAATGGAACCCTTCACCACGAGATTTGCCAAAGAAAAGTATAGCCCAAGTGAAGAGTGACAACGGTCAAATCACCCTTGCAAGCTTAAGTAGCCAATTTTAATTGTATGGGAAGGAGTTGAAGAAGCTACAACAATCAATAGTCGCAATGCAAGTAGGTTGTCAAAGGTGTGATGGACCACACCTCACCAAGAATTGTCCCCAAATCAACCAATTCAACCATATTGATTTGGATGACATTCCCATGAATTCGGATGCTCATGTCAACTATGTGAGTAATCAAAACTATCAAAGGGGTGGGACATCGAACCAAGGCAACAATTCTTATCAAACCAACCCAGGATACTACAACCCTAACAAAAAACAAGTCTCATTCAACAATCAAAATAATCCACAATCCGGAATTACAAACCAAAACCGAAACCAAAGTTACAACTCCAATTATAACCAAAACCGAAACAACAGCTTCCAATCTCCAAACAAACAACCTTACAACAATCAACCTTATAACAATTAACCCAATTCAAATTACCAAGGCAATTAAGGTTATCAAAACAACCAAGGTTCAGTGTTGTAAATCTCCTTATTTCTCCCCGAGATCTCCCCGAGATCTTGTTTTTAAAAGGCCGCCGAGATGAGATGTCCATCTCCCGAGATTTCTTGGTCAACGGGGTCAAAATTGGTCAAAGTCATGATATCTCTAATTTTCTCGCTCATTTCTCGAATTTTCTCATAAAATCTCGTAATTTTCTGAATTTTCTCGCTCATTTCTAGATTTTCTTGTAAAATCTCGTAAAAATGTATGCAAATATACATATATTTATTTATTTATATATATTTATATTATAAAAACTAAAAAGTCAACGTAATTCAACGTCTGAGATCTCCCCGAGATTTTTCCGAGATGCCGAGATCTCCCCAAAAATGTCCAAACGAGATCTCCTTCGAGATTCGAGATCTCCAACCTTGCCAAGGTTATAGGCAACCACAAAATAACCAAGGTTACAATCAACAAAACTAACACAACAACCAACAATCCCAACCTTCGAAAAGTTTAGAGAAGATCATGCAAAACTACATAAAGAAGGCTGAAACCACCGAAGCATTTTTGTTAAAGGAGAACGAGTTTTTGAAGCAACGACTAAGGAACTAACAAGAATCATTCCAAAACCTTGAGAGCACCGTTGGGAGACTATCAAATCAAGTTGACGAAAGACCTCAAGGCACCTTTCCATCCAACACCCAAGTCAACCCAAACAACAACTACAACAAAAACCAAAACCAAAATCAAAACAACAACAACACGCGAACCATCCCTATTGAAAACGTAAACCAAATTAAAATTTTCGATGCCATTTCAACAAGAAGTGGTCTGACTTATGAAGAACCACAAATCTCAACACCCCCAACCCAAACACCAAACCCTATAACACCTACTTCACAAATCGTTAAGAATGAACCAAGTGTTAATGGGAATTCATAAGAAGCAAGGGTTGAAAGGAGTGAACCACCAAGGGTTAATGGTAAAAAGAATGAAGGAGCACCTTTGAAGAAATACAAGGAACCGATTCCATATCCGCAAGCTTTGAGGAAGGAAAAAGTTGAAACTCAACGAAGGGACTTCACAGAAATGATGAAACAAGTTCATGTCAACATGCTGCCCATCTAAGTGCTTAAGGGCATGCCCAATTATGGGAATTTTATTAAAAATATTTTATCTTCAAAAGGAAAATATGAGGAGGTATCAGCCACATTTCCCGTAGAGGAATGCTCGGCCATTTTGTAAAAGCAAAATGTGTCTCTCAAATTGGGTGATCAGGGTCATTTTGTAATCCCATGTAACATGGGCGGGTCAGAAGTGTATGATGCACTTGTCGACTTGGGGGCTAGTGTGAATCTTATGTCCTATTCAATTTATAAAAAGTTAAATCTCGGTGAATTAAAACCGGCCCGGATGGTATTAAAAATGGGGAACCAAACGTTTGATACACCAATCGGCATAGCCGAAGACCTTGTGGTCAAAGTTGGTAATTTAACTTTTCCGGACGATTTCGTTATCCTCGAAATGAACGAGGATGAACATGTCCCAATAATTTTGGGACAACCTTTTCTAAATAATTCTGAGACAATTGTTTACGTACAACAAAATAAATTAAGTATCGGGGTGAAAGACGAAAGACTTGACTTTTATGTGCGTGAAATTGATAAGAAACCAAATTTGTCAAATGTTGAATCTTTTGGTCAAATCGAGGTCATGAATTTGTGTGAAGAAAATGAATTAAAAACTTTATTTGCAGTTGTCACTTCGGATGTTGACCAAATTCACAAAATTGAGGATTTTGATGTTCAGAATGAGTTTAAAATGTTTATGAAATCTTGTGATGAAAATCATTTTGGAAAAGCTTGTTTAGGCAATGTTGATGAGAAAGCTTGTGAGAATTTTTTTAAGTAAACCCAACATGCTCAAGGAAGTAAATTTGCACCTAAATGTAGGGGGGATGTTGTTGGTAAAAGGGTATTGTTGGACCCAATTGTGGAAAATGTTGTTGAGAAGGTGGTTAAACCCACCCAAGTTCTTAAAAATGATGAAAAATGTGCCTTTGACAAAGTTAGAAAGAAGTCATTGCTAAAAGTTTAAAACTGGTTTTAAAGAAAAAAAGTCAATGTTGATAATCACTATGTGAAACACCAAAGGTTTAAACCGGGTGGCAAAGTCTTATTATTTAATCCAAATCTTAAAAAGTCACCCAGTCGGTATAAATCAAGATGGCATGGGCGGTTTGTTGTTAAAAACGTACTTGAAAAAGGAATTGTGGACTTGATTGGACAGGTAACCCATTTAAAGTTCATGGGGATCGTTTGAAACTCTTCAACGATGAAGTCAAGCCAATCTGGATTGATGACATCGCCTTTAAACCTCCATGACTGCCTTTATGCTAAAACGGGTCAAGTGATAGACCCGTGACCAAAACAATCACACTTTTGTTATATTTGTTTATTCTAGGTTGCATTTCATTTAGATTTGTATGATATTATGTTTTGATAGGTTGCAGTGGTATGTAGTTGTATTTCATGCATTTGGGATATTGGAAAACACCAAAAATAGCTGTTTAGTTGATGTTTGAGCTGAAAATGGCTAAGTGTTTTGGCAAAAGTTTGATAAAATCAAAGGAAAAGCTCACCAGTGTTAAGGTGCGACACACTAAAACCAAGGTGCGGCACACTAAAACCAAGGTGCGGCGCACCATTTGCCTTGTAAGTAACTAGAGGGGGGTGAATAGTTACTTAGTCGATTTGTAAAATTTTCTTTGCGTTCTCTTGAACTTGAACTTGATATAGTGTGACTTAAAATGTTTGTTCTCAAACAATACTTGTAAGATATATGTATATGTAAATATAATCAAAGAGATAAGGGAAGAGATAACAAACACAACGATATATAGTGGTTCAGGAAGATGTTAATTAATCTTCCTTAATCCGCTCCTCAATTCTACGAATTGAGATTTTTCTTCACTATGATACCCCAAACTCAGTGGAGTGTCCGAATACAACACTAGTACTTCGATAAGCCGCAACTTGTGAACCCTTACATCCCTTTGAAGACTTCACAAACACCTATAGCTCTTATCACAAGATCCTAATTCAATATCCAAGTGAAAACACAACTACCTTCTTGATCCCTTCAAGAAGATAGTTTACAAGTAAACTTACAACTTAAGCTTACAAGTACTCTTACTAGAATCACTCTAAAAAGATTACAATGAATTATAAGAATGATATCAAAAAGTATAAGAAAATATGAGTGCAAGATGTGAGTCTTCAAATGCTTCAAGGCTTAGCTTTTATAGGAAAGAGAAATCTGCCTGGAAGCTGTACGGCTCGCTGCACGGTCAATTGTGGTTCGACCCTGTACCTCTGACATCTGATTCTCATAGCCGTTTTTGTCCTTTAAAAATTGTCATTTTCCCTTGTTGAAAAGTTGCAACTAAAAGCCAATTATCTCTGAAATCCTCCTCATTACCCTTTTTGTTTTAGACATAATTGTAGAAGTTGACATGTCCATAAAAGAAGAAAGTCTTCAAGCTTTGAACATTTGTCATTGATTACTTAATAGGGTAATTGCAGAATTTTGTCTCTTGACAAACCATTATCTTCCAAAAACTTCATCAACCTTTCTTAATTACTTGTCATTTTGCTAATGGAAGTATATTGCCCTTTGGAACATTGTTACATCTCAAATGAACTAGTTTGAATCTAGTTGGAACATAATTGGAGACTACAACAACTTACTAGTTCACAATAATACATACATAAAAATGATACATAAGAATCATGGGATAGCATCTCTTTAGTTGGTACTTTTAATGACCATCATTACTATGTATTTGAGTGACATTTTGTAACAAGTGAAAAATAAAACACTTTTGTGTTTAACGTTAATTTGGCTTAAAAAGTCATTAAGATGTCATTAGGTGTGATTAGTAAAAATTAACATCTTTTGGTTCAAAACTCTTTTGAGATCAAAGAGGGAAACTATTATAAGTATGTTTAAAAAGGTTTTGTAAATTATAGATGCCTCAAAGTGGTATAACTTAAAGTGGATGAATTTGGTAACAGAGAAAACTATTTTCGAACTGCGGTCAGCCGTGGGATAAGCCGTAGATTGACAGTTTTAGAAAAACTTAAAATCGTTGGTACAGGACATCCACGTTCAGGTTCACGGCCGACCGTGGTGCAGCCGCATAGCACTTTTACCAAGTTAATTATTTATGCATTGGTCTTTTGCTAGAGATAGCGTAGGCTTATGAACTTATGTCGTCTTTCATATGATTAAGCACTTATCTCTTTTGTGTCATCATCAAAACAAAGTTTTTTTGAATATTATGATTGAAATCTTAACCAACATGCCTATTTTCTAAAAATCAACATCAGTCGCCAGGTAATGTTTCACAAGTGTTAAGGTGCGGCGCTCTACCCAAAGGGGTGCGACGCACCTGGTCTTCCAGTGTTATGGTGCGGCACACCTCCTCAAGGTGCGGCACACCTGTCTATTTTATACTCAAAAATGCTGAATTTTATACACCCACTTCATTCTTACTCTCATAAAACGACCAAGGATCATCTAGTTCGGACCGTAGCACTAAATTAACATCTTTTGTGAAGATTTCTTGCACTTTTATCTACATTTAACATGAGCAAAGTAAGATTCATACCTTATTAATGTTTACTTGCAAATTATTACATGATTCTTGTCATGTTCTTGCTTATATTTTTTTTATATTTCTAAGCAATTGATGTTGTGCTAAACTGGTGATAGATTCTTGTTATTCTCATGCTCTCTAACATGGTTCGCATGTTTGATTTCAAAATTTTGAACTTTGAATTTCTAGAGTTCGTCCCAATTTGGGGGGTTTTGAATTTGATGTCTAATTGAGAGTATAATGATACAATTGGTTACTATACACTTTTATAACATGCCTAGATAAAAGAAATTCCAACTTTCATGTTTGTATGCGCTTAATTTGAGATTAGGGTTCTTAATTCTTGGATGTTGACTTTGTTTGACCAATTGGGGTAATTTTATGATTGAAGCTTACTTGTTCATGATTGAAATTGAGATGTTATGGATAATTTCTATACAAAAATGCATGCTACTAGTCTTAAGCTTAATTTGACTTTTGAACTTTGACTAAGAGTTTGAGTTTTGCATTTGAGCAATTTTGACCATGCTTGTATGATTGTGAAGCTTTTGCTATCGAATTAAATGTAGGGGGCATCTTGCCCCATTAATGTTTGAATGCAAGATTCTTGATTTATGCTAATATAATGAAGCCATCTTTAGTTTTTTGTTTGTTAAGTTAATCTAAGGGAAGGGAAAAAGGAAAAGGTCTTGCGAAGTCAACTGATGTTCATGAATGGTTGCAAGTTGTTGAGTTCCCAAAATAATTAAGAATTTAATTATGACAAAACAGTATTTATTTGCACTAAAATGTTATATGCAGCCAGCACAAGTTTGTTTATGTATAGTAGCTAATATTGCTGTGTCGAGTGTTTAGTATGCTGCCTAGTCTACCTGCACAAGGTACAGTGTATTCTTCGGATCAGCACAGGATGTGTACTCAGCAAATCAAGAATATCAAGTGACTCAGCATATGAAGAACCAGTAAGTCTGGACAGCAGCATACAACACAAGACAGCCATGCTCCATTACAAGCATGGTAGTTTCCCTGAGTGGTCTACATCAGATGTACTATTCAACAGAAGTCGAAGACAAAGTTGAACAGAAAAGGACACGCGTCGGCAGCTGACAAGTGACCTTACAAGACCACGTGGGAATGCAGAAGTTTAACCTATGTGCAGACATGGGTTATCCTTTGTCAACGCCTAGGGAACACAACATTCTATTTGTTTAAACAAATAGTGGTGCCAAACCGAATTGGGGTGTTCCTACAAATAGCTACCAAAGAGGAAAGAAAGGGAGCACGCCTCCTTACACAATTGTCCCCTCAAGTACAGACATCCTATGTACCAGTGGACAATGGATCAATTACACGGTCAATAGGACTACTATAAATTGTTGTATCCACTATTGTAACAACTAGTGGTGTGGGTTTATTTACTTAGAGTCCAAAACGTGTAATAGCTTTTAGTTTACCTCTTAGCTATAATCTAGGTGATCTGTATTAACCAACTATCATTCCGCCAAGGATAGTTGTGATTCTTTGTGATTCAATCAATAAAGAATAACAGTTGAAAATTACCGTTGACTCTATTTAATTTACATGCTAGAATACTAAACGTGTTTAACTGTCAAGTTAATTAAGAAGAAATTGTATTCACCCCCTCTACAATACTCCTGTTGTTATTAAGGGACCAATAACTGGTATCAGAGCATCAGTCTTGATAATTAATATCTTGGATCTGAATTCTCTCATGGCTGCATATTCAAATACAGCTTACCTTGAAAATGGCTCGTCCAATAAACCACCCAAATTCGATGAAGATGAGTATGAAACTTGGAAAGCAAGGTTCATGCTTCAGCTTGAGTCTATTGACCCACTCATGCCTGGAATTGCCACAGATGGCCCTTTTGTTCCTACTGAGACTGTTGGTAGTGCTCCAGCTACAGCTGACACTCCTGCCATCCCTGGCAGAGAGGTTATTCTCATTCCCTCTAGATGGGATGCTGAGTATAAAAGTCGTGTTGAACTTGACCCTAAAATCAGAACCCTGTTAGCCATAACTTTGCCTAACCTACTGTTTAAACTAATTAGGGAAAAATAAAATTCTAAGCTTATGCTTGACAACCTAGATGTCACCTATGAGGGCATGGGAGAGATTAGGCAGAACATAATGATTGCTCTGAAAAGAGAATATGAAATGTTTTTTGCCTATAAGAATGAAACCCTTAAGCAAACCTTCATTAGGTTTAACTCATTGATAGCAGACCTGATCACTTTGAATGTGACCTACACTGAATTTGAACAAGTGAACAAACTCATTGATTCACTGCCTGCTAAATGGAAACCTGTTACTGACCCTTTAAGAACCGCTCAGACCTTAAAGAACTTTAGCTTGTCTTCTCTATACAGTTCCCTTTGGAA
Organism: Rutidosis leptorrhynchoides; assembly: GCF_046630445.1. Classification (NCBI taxonomy): domain Eukaryota; kingdom Viridiplantae; phylum Streptophyta; class Magnoliopsida; order Asterales; family Asteraceae; genus Rutidosis; species Rutidosis leptorrhynchoides. The sequence continues at coordinate 337,266,532 of NC_092343.1, read as the reverse complement.
TCATGAGAAGCAGAGGCTAAATTTGAACTTAACCTGAAAGAAAACTTTAGGTCTACCCCCACCACTTCAAAATCATCTAAAACAGATGATACTGCTCTTATTATTGCTGCTAAAAAGAAGAAAGCTTAAAAGGCTTTACTAGTTCAAAAGTTGTTAGCAGAAGAAGAGTCGGCTGATAGTGATGAGGAAAGTGGTACTGGGTCTGAAGAAAGCAGTGATGATGAAAGTGATGTGGAAGAGTTTGCTGAAGGTATGGCTTTGCTGGCTAGGCAGTTCAAAAGGTTCAATCGTAATAGAACCAGCAAGTCATACAAAGGGAGTAAAAAGCCAAGTGCTAGGTATATCAGCAAGTCAGTCAAGGGTCCTAAATCTGAGTGTTACAATTGTGGGAAGGTTGGACATTTTGCTACTGAATGCATGTCCAAGAAACCTTCCACCTCACATGCTAACTCTTTCTCAAAAGCTGAAAGTACAAGAACAAGTACAAAGCTATGAAAGCTTGAAGGAAAGTGCTAAGACTGACAAGAAGGGTAAAAAGCCAGAAAAGGTTCTAGTTGTTGAGCATCATGACTGGGATGAAACCAGCTCGTCTTCATCTTCTGATAGTGATACTGATGATGATGGTGCTGGTTATGCTACTGGTAATAAGCTGTGTTTAATGGCCAAAGAGGTCGAGGAGTCTGATGAGGATGATGGTGGTAGTAAGTTTTTGGCTGATATGAGGGAAGCTGATCAGAAAAGAGATTCACCTCAATGGAAAACTGAAATGATGTATAAGGTTGATAATTTTTGAACTTATACTGATGAAGAAAAAGCCAAAATGTTTGACTACCTAAGAGTTGACTTGTGTAGAGGCAGCAAACGTGAAGAAGTTTTGAAAACTGATAACAAATCTTTAAATGAGAAACTTAAAAGCAAAAATGATGAAATTAAAATTTTAAAAGATGTAATTTCCAAACTTGAAAAACAAAACTTTGCTTAAGAGTCTCTTCACGTTGAGGCAGCAGAAGTCAAGAACCAGCTGGATAATCTTAAAAGGGTTGTCGCTTCATGGTGTACATCTGCTCAATGCACAGCTAAGTGTGTAAACGAGCAGGTGCCTGCCCAAGTTGAAGCTTTCTTTGCTGGTGACTATGCTGCTGCTGCTATTGCAGAAGTTACTTTCATGGACCCAATTCTTGAAACAGATCCTGAAGCTGTCTTGCCAAATACTTTTGCTAAGATAGTTGAGGGTAAAAAGGTCTTGACAAATAAGTTTGTTAGACCTACTGTGTCCCCACCACCTACCATGAAAGAGATATTGGAGGATGAAGTTAGAACAAGAGAAGCCAGTAACTCAATTGATGAGACTACTGACCCCTCAAGCATCTACTACATGACTCCAAAAGAAAGACGTATTAAAAGGGAAATCAATGAGAACAATCTAAGAAAAGTTAAACCAACTGATTCCCCTTCGTGTTCGAGTTCCACCAGTGCTAAGCCAGTTGATGACCAACCTACTGGTCACCCAGTAGCTGCAGACAAACCAGTGAAATGAAATACTGGCAAGTCTAAGGCAGCAGTTAAGATACTTACTGGTCCATCAGCATCAGCAGACAAGCCAGCAACTTTCCACGCTGGCTCGTCAAATGATAAAGGCAAGGTAATTCGCCATGATTATGGTACTGGTTCTAAAAAGAAGGCTGCCCATAAGGGAAAAGCAAAAATGGACTCGGATGATGAGCTATCTATCACTGAGATAATGACAGTCAAGCTTGACCAGCTAATAGAGGCAGTAACCAAAAGTCGACCCGATCTGACTGAAATGTCCCGTTCTTATTGATTAAAAACGTTCCATATTAATTGATTTCGTTGCGAGGTTTTGACCTCTATATGAGACGTTTTTCAAAGACTGCATTCATTTTAAAACAAACCATAACCTTTATTTCATCAATAAAGGTTTAAAAAGCTTTACGTAGATTATCAAATAATGATAATCTAAAATATCCTGTTTACACACGACCATTACATAATGGTTTACAATACAAATATGTTACAACAAAATAAGTTTCTTGAATGCAGTTTTTACACAATATCATACAAGCATGGACTCCAAATCTCGTCCTTATTTAAGTATGCGACAGCGGAAGCTCTTAATAATCACCTGAGAATAAACATGCTTAAAACGTCAACAAAAATGTTGGTGAGTTATAGGTTTAACCTATATATATCAAATCATAATAATAGACCACAAGATTTCATATTTCAATACACATCCCATACATAGAGATAAAAATCATTCATATGGTGAACACCTGGTAACCGACATTAACAAGATGCATATATAAGAATATCCCCATCATTCCGGGACACCCTTCGGATATGATATAAATTTCGAAGTACTAAAGCATCCGGTACTTTGGATGGGGTTTGTTAGGCCCAATAGATCTATCTTTAGGATTCGCGTCAATTAGGGTGTCTGTTCCCTAATTCTTAGATTACCAGACTTAATAAAAAGGGGCATATTCGATTTCGATAATTCAACCATAGAATGTAGTTTCACGTACTTGTGTCTATTTTGTAAATCATTTATAAAACCTGCATGTATTCTCATCCCAAAAATATTAGATTTTAAAAGTGGGACTATAACTCACTTTCACAGATTTTTACTTCGTCGGGAAGTAAGACTTGGCCACTGGTTGATTCACGAACCTATAACAATATATACATATATATCAAAGTATGTTTAAAATATATTTACAACACTTTTAATATATTTTGATGTTTTAAGTTTATTAAGTCAGCTGTCCTCGTTAGTAACCTACAACTAGTTGTCCACAGTTAGATGTACAGAAATAAATCGATAAATATTATCTTGAATCAATCCACGACCCAGTGTATACGTATCTCAGTATTGATCACAACTCAAACTATATATATTTTGGAATCAACCTCAACCCTGTATAGCTAACTCCAACATTCACATATAGAGTGTCTATGGTTGTTCCAAAATATATATAGATGTGTCGACATGATAGGTCGAAACATTGTATACGTGTCTATGGTATCTCAAGATTACATAATATACAATACAAGTTGATTAAGTTATGGTTGGAATAGATTTGTTACCAATTTTCACGTAGCTAAAATGAGAAAAATTATCCAATCTTGTTTTACCCATAACTTCTTCATTTTAAATCCGTTTTGAGTGAATCAAATTGCTACGGTTTCATATTGAACCCTATTTTATGAATATAAACAGAAAAAGTATAGGTTTATAGTCGGAAAAATAAGTTACAAGTCGTTTTTGTAAAGGTAGTCATTTCAGTCGAAAGAACGACGTCTAGATGACCATTTTAGAAAACATACTTCCACTTTGAGTTTAACCATAATTTTTGGATATAGTTTCATGTTCATAATAAAAATCATTTTCTCAGAATAACAACTTTTAAATCAAAGTTTATCATAGTTTTTAATTAACTAACCCAAAACAGCCCGCGGTGTTACTATGACGGTGTAAATCCGGTTTTACGGTGTTTTTCGTGTTTCCAGGTTTTAAATCATTAAGTTAGCATATCATATAGATATAAAACATGTGTTTAGTTTATTTTAAAAGTCAAGTTATAAGGATTAACTTTTGTTTGCGAACAAGTTTAGAATTAACTAAACTATGTTCTAGTGATTACAAGTTTAAACCTTCGAATAAGATAGCTTTATATGTATGAATCGAATGATGTTATGAACATCATTACTACCTTAAGTTCCTTGGATAAACCTACTGGAAAAGAGAAAAATGGATCTAGCTTCAATGGATCCTTGGATGGCTCGAAGTTCTTGAAGCAGAATCATGACACGAAAACAAGTTCAAGTAAGATCATCACTTAAAATAAGATTGTTATAGTTATAGAAATTGAACCAAAGTTTGAATATGATTATTACCTTGTATTAGAATGATAACCTACTGTAAGAATCAAAGATTTCTTGAGGTTGGATGATCACCTTACAAGATTGGAAGTGAGCTAGAAAACTTGAAAGTATTCTTGATTTTATGAAACTAGAACTTTTGGAATTTATGAAGAACACTTAGAACTTGAAGATAGAACTTGAGAGAGATCAATTAGATGAAGAAAATTGAAGAATGAAAGTGTTTGTAGGTGTTTTTGGTCGTTGGTGTATGGATTAGATATAAAGGATATGTTATTTTGTTTTCATGTAAATAAGTCATGAATGATTACTCATATTTTTGTAATTTTATGAGATATTTCATGCTAGTTGCCAAATGATGGTTCCCACATGTGTTAGGTGACTCACATGGGCTGCTAAGAGCTGATCATTGGAGTGTATATACCAATAGTACATACATCTAAAAGCTGTGTATTGTACGAGTACGAATACGGGTGCATACGAGTAGAATTGTTGATGAAACTGAACGAGGATGTAATTGTAAGCATTTTTGTTAAGTAGAAGTATTTTGATAAGTGTCTTGAAGTCTTTCAAAAGTTTATGAATACATATTAAAACACTACATGTATATACATTTTAACTGAGTCGTTAAGTCATCGTTAGTCGTTACATGTAAATGTTGTTTTGAAACCTTTAGGTTAACGATCTTGTTAAATGTTGTTAACCCAATGTTTATAATATCAAAAGAGATTTTAAATTATTATATTATCATGATATTATGATGTACGAATATCTCTTTATATGATATATATACATTAAATGTCGTTACAACGATAATCGTTACATATATGTCTCGTTTCAAAATCATTAAGTTAGTAGTCTTGTTTTTACATATGTAGTTCATTGTTAATATAATTAATGATATGTTTACTTATCATAATATCATGTTAACTATATATATAACCATATATATGTCATCATATAGTTTTTACAAGTTTTAACGTTGGTGAATCACCGGTCAACTTGGGTGGTCAATTGTCTATATGAAACCTATTTCAATTAATCAAGTCTTAACAAGTTTGATTGCTTAACATGTTGGAAACATTTAATCATGTAAATATCAACCTCAATTAATATATATAAACATGGAAAAGTTCGGGTCACTACAGTACCTACCCGTTAAATAAATTTCGTCCCGAAATTTTAAGCTGTTGAAGGTGTTGACGAATCTTCTGGAAATAGATGCGGGTATTTCTTCTTCATCTGATCTTCACACTCCCAGGTGAACTCGGGTCCTCTACGATCATTCTATCAAACCTTAACAATTGGTATCTTGTTTTGCTTAAGTCTTTTAACCTCACGATCCATTATTTCGACGGGTTCTTCGATGAATTGAAGTTTTTCGTTGATTTGGATTTCATCTAATGGAATAGTGAGATCTTCTTTAGCAAAACATTTCTTCAAATTCGAGACGTGGAAAGTGTTATGTACAGCCGCGAGTTGTTGAGGTAACTCAAGTCGGTAAGCTACTGGTCCGACACGATCAATAATCTTGAATGGTCCAATATACCTTGGATTTAATTTCCCTCGTTTACCAAATCGAACAACGCCTTTCCAAGGTGCAACTTTAAGCATGACCATCTCTCCAATTTCAAATTCTATATCTTTTCTTTTAATGTCAGCGTAGCTCTTTTGTCGACTTTGGGCGGTTTTCAACCGTTGTTGAATTTGGATGATCTTCTCGGTAGTTTCTTGTATAATCTCCGGACCCGTAATCTGTCTATCCCCCACTTCACTCCAACAAATCGGAGACCTGCACTTTCTACCATAAAGTGCTTCAAACAGCGCCATCTCAATGCTTGAATGGTAGCTGTTGTTGTAGGAAAATTCTACTAACGGTAGATGTCGATCCCAACTGTTTCCGAAATCAATAACACATGCTCGTAGCATGTCTTCAAGCGTTTGTATCGTCCTTTCACTCTGCCCATCAGTTTGTGGATGATAGGCAGTACTCATGTAGACGAGTTCCTAATGCTTGCTGTAATGTCTGCCAGAATCTTGAAATAAATCTGCCATCCCTATTAAAGATAATAGAGATTGGTATTCCATGTCTGGAGATGACTTCCTTCAAATACAGTCGTGCTAACTTCTCCATCTTGTCATCTTCTCTTATTGGCAGGAAGTGTGCTGATTTGGTGAGATGATCAACTATTACCCAAATAGTATCAAAACCACTTGCAGTCCTTGGCAATTTAGTGATGAAATCCATGGTAATGTTTTCCCATTTCCATTCCGGGATTTCGGGTTGTTGAAGTAGACCTGATGGTTTCTGATGCTCAGCTTTGACCTTAGAACACGTCAAACATTCTCCTACGTATTTAGCAACATCGGCTTTCATACCCGGCCACCAAAAATGTTTCTTGAGATCCTTGTACATCTTCCCCGTTCCAGGATGTATTGAGTATCTGGTTTTATGAGCTTCTCTAAGTACCATTTCTCTCATATCTCCAAATTTTGGTACCCAAATCCTTTCAGCCCTATACCGGGTTCCGTCTTCCCGAATATTAAGATGCTTCTCCGATCCTTTGGGTATTTCATCCTTTAAATTTCCCTCTTTTAAAACTCCTTGTTGCGCCTCCTTTATTTGAGTAGTAAGGTTATTATGAATCATTATATTCATAGATTTTACTCGAATGGGTTCTCTGTCCTTCCTGCTCAAGGCATCGGCTACCACATTTGCCTTCCCTGGGTGGTAACGAATCTCAAAGTCGTAATCATTCAATAATTCAATCCACCTACGCTGCCTCATATTCAGTTGTTTCTGATTAAATATGTGTTGAAGACTTTTGTGGTCGGTATATATAATACTTTTAACCCCATATAAGTAGTGCCTCCAAGTCTTTAATGCAAAAACAACTGCGCCTAATTCCAAATCATGCGTCGTATAATTTTGTTCGTGAATCTTCAATTGTCTAGACGCATAAGCAATCACCTTCGTTCGTTGCATTAATACACAACCGAGACCTTGCTTTGATGCGTCACAATAAATCACAAAATCATCATTCCCTTCAGGCAATGACAATATAGGTGACGTAGTTAGCTTTTTCTTCAATAACTGAAACGCTTTCTCTTGTTCATCATTCCATTCAAATTTCTTCCCTTTATGCGTTAATGCAGTCAAGGGTTTTGCTATTCAGGAAAAGTCTTGGATGAACCTTCTGTAGTAACCAGCTAGTCCTAAAAACTGGCGTATGTGTTTCGGAGTTTTCGGGGTTTCCCACTTTTCAACAGTTTCTATCTTTGCCGGATCTACCTTAATACCTTCTTTGTTCACTATGTGACCGAGGAATTGAACTTCTTCCAACCAAAATGCACACTTTGAAAACTTAGCGTACAATTCTTCCTTCCTCAATACTTCTAACACCTTTCTCAAATGTTCACCGTGTTCTTGGTCATTCTTTGAGTAAATAAGTATGTCATCAATGAAAACAATGACAAACTTGTCAAGGTATGGTCCACACACTCGGTTCATAAGGTCCATGAACACAGCTGGTGCATTAGTTAAACCAAATGGCATGACCATAAACTCGTAATGACCGTAACGTGTTCTGAAAGCAGTCTTTGGAATATCATCTTCTTTCACCCGCATTTGATGATACCCGGAACGTAAGTCAATCTTTGAATAAACAGACGAGCCTTGTAGTTGATCAAATAAGTCATCGATTCTCGGTAGTGGGTAGCGGTTCTTGATGGTAAGTTTGTTCAACTCTCGGTAGTCGATACACAACCTGAATGTACCATCTTTCTTCTTGACAAACAAAACAGGAGCTCCCCACGGTGATGTGCTTGGTCGAATGAAACCACGCTCTAAAAGTTCTTGTAATTGGCTTTGCAGTTCTTTCATCTCGCTGGGTGCGAGTCTGTAAGGAGCACGAGCTATTGGTGCAGCTCCTGGTACAAGATCTATTTGAAATTCAACGGATCGATGTGTGGGTAATCCCGGTAATTCTTTCGGAAATACATCGGGAAATTCTTTTGCAATGGGAACATCATTGATGCTCTTTTCTTCAGTTTGTACTTTCTCGACGTGTGCTAGAACAGCATAGCAACCTTTTCTTATTAGTTTTTGTGCCTTCAAATTACTAATAAGATGTAGCTTCGTGTTGCCCTTTTCTCCGTACACCATTAAGGGTTTTCCTTTTTCTCGTATAATGCGAATTGCATTTTTGTAACAAACGATCTCTGCTTTCACTTCTTTCAACCAGTCCATACCGATTATCACATCAAAACTCTCTAACTCTACTGGTATCAAATCAATCTTAAATGTTTCGCTAACCAGTTTAATTTCTCGATTCCGACATATATTATCTGCTGAAATTAATTTACCATTTGCTAATTCGAGTAAAAATTTACTATCCAAAGGCGTCAATGGACAACTTAATTTAGCACAAAAATCTCTACTCATATAGCTTCTATCCGCACCCGAATCAAATAAAACGTAAGCAGATTTATTGTCAATAAGAAACGTACCCGTAACAAGCTCCGGGTCTTCTTGTGCCTCTACCGCATTAATATTGAAAACTCTTCCGCGGCCTTGTCCATTCGTGTTCTCCTGGTTTGGACAATTTCTAATAATGTGGCCCGGTTTTCCACATTTATAACAAACTACATTGGCATAACTTGCTCCGACACTACTTGCTCCGCCATTACTCGTTCCGACACCATTTGTTCCTTTCGTTCTTTTAACCCCTGGTCCGTAGACCTCACACTTCGCCGCGCTATGACCATTTCTTTTACACTTGTTGCAAAATTTGGTGCAGAACCCCGAGTGATACTTTTCACACCTTTGGCATAGCTGCTTCTGATTGTTGTTGTTATTGCGGTTATTATTGTTGTTGGGATGATTGTTGTAGTTGATGTTGTTGTTGTTGTTGTTGTTGTTGTTGTTGTTGGGCCATTTGTTGTAGTTGCGATTGATGTTGCGATTGTTGGGATAATTGCTGCGATTATTGTTGTAATTGCTGTTGTTGTTGTATTGGTGATTCTTATCACCGTTTTCCTCCCACTTTCTTTTGACTTGCTTCACATTGGCCTCTTCAGCAGTCTGTTCTTTAATTCTTTCTTCAATCTGGTTCACTAGTTTGTGAGCCATTCTACATGCCTGTTGTATGGAGGCGGGCGCGTGTGAACTTATATCTTCTTGGATTCTTTCCGGTAATCCTTTCACAAACGCGTCGATCTTCTCTTCCTCATCTTTGAATGCTCCCGGACACAATAGGCACAATTCTGTGAATCGTCTTTCGTACGTGGTAATATCAAACCCTTGGGTTCGTAACCCTCTAAGTTCTGTCTTGAGCTTATTGACCTCGGTTCTGGGACGGTACTTCTCGTTCATCAAGTGATTGAATGCTGACCACGGTAGTGCGTACGCATCGTCTTATCCCACTTGCTCTAGATAGGTATTCCACCATGTTAACGCAGAACCTGTGAAGGTATGCGTAGCGTACTTCACTTTGTCCTCTTCAGTACACTTACTTATGGCAAACACCGATTCGACCTTCTCGGTCCACCATTTCAATCCGATCGGTCCTTCGGTTCCATCAAATTCCAAAGGTTTGTAGGCAGTAAATTCTTTGTAGGTGCATCCTACACGATTTCCTGTACTGCTAGATCCAAGGTTATTGTTGGTATGTAGCGCAGCCTGTACTGCGGCTATGTTTGAAGCTAGAAAAGTACGGAATTCCTCTTCATTCATATTCACGGTGTGTCGAGTAGTCGGTGCCATTTCCTTTAAAATAGTCAAATGGAACAAGTTAATCATACAGAATATTAAGAGTAGTTAATAGTATTTCGTAGCATAATATGAACTCATTTATAAAAGCTTTTTCTTCATATTAGCGTTTTATAAGTTTAAATTCGGGTAGTACCTACCCGTTAAGTTCATACTTAGTAGCTAATATACAATTTAACTACTATAATTCTATATGAAAAACTGATTATAATAATATTTCACGTTCAAACTTTTACACAATATTTTACAAACTTACAATACCGCTTATTTTACATATAGCATGAAATATAGCACACAATAAATTTGATACAAGATGGTTGTGAAGATAATTCTAGCTAGTACACAAGTCGTTCAGCAAAGGCAATAAAGACACGTAATTCATACGTCCAGAAACAAGTCATGCATTCTGGTTTTACTAGGATTACTTCCCATCCTTGGTCTTGTGGAACATAACCGTTATGGCCGTTGATAAGACAGCGTGTTGTAAAGTCGTCAAAGGGGCGAGGGTTACGTAATGTCCAACAGTCCCGTAACAATCTAAAAACCTCATTTCTTACCCCAATTACCGACTCCGTCACTTGTGGGAACGTTTTGTTTAATAGTTGTAGCCCGATGTTCTTGTTCTCACTTTGGTGAGAAGCGAACATTACTAATCCGTAAGCATAACATGCTTCTTTATGTTGCATGTTAGCCGCTTTTTCTAAATCACGAAGTCCAATATTCGGATATATTGAGTCAAAATAATTTCTTAACCCATTACGTAAAATAGCATTTGGGTTCCCCGCAATATATGCGTCAAAGTAAACACATCGTAACTTATGGATTTCCCAATGTGATATCCCCCATCTTTCGATCGAAATCCTTTTATAAACCAAGGCATTCTTGGAACGTTCTTCGAATGTCTTACAAACTGATCTCGCCTTAAATAGTTGTGCCGAAGAATTCTGACCGACTCTAGACAAGATTTCATCAATCATGTCTCCGGGTAGGTCTCTTAAAAATATTGGGTTGTCTATCCATTTTGTGTTTTTATACTGTAAAATAGACAAGAGTTAGATTCATAAAAAAAAATACTTATTAATACAAGCAATTTTTACATATATCATAAAGCATAAGCACACTATATTACATATATTACACCACACGAATACAACTATCTTATTCCGACTCGCTTGTTTCTTCTTCTTCGATTTTGGTTCGTTTTGCCAAGTTTCTAGGGATATATGATGTTCCCCTAATACGAGCCGTCGTAATCCACATTGGTTTAGAAAAACCTGGTGGTTTAGAGGTTCCCGGGTCATTGTTACAACTTAAGGACTTCGGGGGTTGACGATACATATAAAGTTCATCGGGGTTGGAATTAGATTTCTCTATTTTTATGCCCTTTCCCTTATTATTTTCTTTTACCTTTTTAAATTCAGTTGGGGTAATTTCTATAACATCATCGGAATTCTCGTCGGAATCCGATTCATCGGAGAATTGGTAATCCTCCCAATATTTTGCTTCCTTGGCGGAAACACCATTGACCATAATTAACCTTGGTCGGTTGGTTGAGGATTTTCTTTTACTTAACCGTTTTATTATTTCCCCCACCGGTTCTATTTCTTCATCCGGTTCCGATTCTTCTTCCGGTTCCGATTCTTCTTCCGGTTCCGACTCTTCTTCCGGTTCCTCTTCGGGAACTTGTGAATCAGTCCACGAATCATTCCAATTTACATTTGACTCTTCATTATTATTAGGTGAGTCAATGGGACTTGTTCTAGAGGTAGACATCTATCACATAATATCAAACGCATTAAGAGATTAATATATCACATAATATTCACATGTTAAAAATATATAGTTTCCAACAAAATTTGTTAAGCAATCATTTTTCAAGTAAACACGGTCGAAGTCCAGACTCACTAATGCATCCTAACAAACTCGATAAGACACACTAATGCAAAATTCTGGTTCTCTAAGACCAACGCTCGGATACCAACTGAAATGTCCCGTTCTTATTGATTAAAAACGTTCCATATTAATTGATTTCGTTGCGAGGTTTTGACCTCTATATGAGACGTTTTTCAAAGACTGCATTCATTTTAAAACAAACCATAACCTTTATTTCATCAATAAAGGTTTAAAAAGCTTTACGTAGATTATCAAATAATGATAATCTAAAATATCCTGTTTACACACGACCATTACATAATGGTTTACAATACAAATATGTTACAACAAAATAAGTTTCTTGAATGCAGTTTTTACACAATATCATACAAGCTTGGACTCCAAATCTCGTCCTTATTTAAGTATGCGACAGCGGAAGCTCTTAATAATCACCTGAGAATAAACATGCTTAAAACGTCAACAAAAATGTTGGTGAGTTATAGGTTTAACCTATATATATCAAATCATAATAATAGACCACAAGATTTCATATTTCAATACACATCCCATACATAGAGATAAAAATCATTCATATGGTGAACACCTGGTAACCGACATTAACAAGATGCATATATAAGAATATCCCCATCATTCCGGGACACCCTTCGGATATGATATAAATTTTGAAGTACTAAAGCATCCGGTACTTTGGATGGGGTTTGTTAGGCCCAATAGATCTATCTTTAGGATTCGCGTCAATTAGGGTGTCTGTTCCCTAATTCTTAGATTACCAGACTTAATAAAAAGGGGCATATTCGATTTCGATAATTCAACCATAGAATGTAGTTTCACGTACTTGTGTCTATTTTGTAAATCATTTATAAAACCTGCATGTATTCTCATCCCAAAAATATTAGATTTTAAAAGTGGGACTATAACTCACTTTCACAGATTTTTACTTCGTCGGGAAGTAAGACTTGGCCACTGGTTGATTCACGAACCTATAACAATATATACATATATATCAAAGTATGTTTAAAATATATTTACAACACTTTTAATATATTTTGATGTTTTAAGTTTATTAAGTCAGCTGTCCTCGTTAGTAACCTACAACTAGTTGTCCACAGTTAGATGTACAGAAATAAATCGATAAATATTATCTTGAATCAATCCACGACCCAGTGTATACGTATCTCAGTATTGATCACAACTCAAACTATATATATTTTGGAATCAACCTCAACCCTGTATAGCTAACTCCAACATTCACATATAGAGTGTCTATGGTTGTTCCGAAATATATATAGATGTGTCGACATGATAGGTCGAAACATTGTATACGTGTCTATGGTATCTCAAGATTACATAATATACAATACAAGTTGATTAAGTTATGGTTGGAATAGATTTGTTACCAATTTTCACGTAGCTAAAATGAGAAAAATTATCCAATCTTGTTTTACCCATAACTTCTTCATTTTAAATCCGTTTTGAGTGAATCAAATTGCTACGGTTTCATATTGAACCCTATTTTATGAATATAAACATAAAAAGTATAGGTTTATAGTCGGAAAAATAAGTTACAAGTCGTTTTTGTAAAGGTAGTCATTTCAGTCGAAAGAACGACGTCTAGATGACCATTTTAGAAAACATACTTCCACTTTGAGTTTAACCATAATTTTTGGATATAGTTTCATGTTCATAATAAAAATCATTTTCTAAGAATAACAACTTTTAAATCAAAGTTTATCATAGTTTTTAATTAACTAACCCAAAACAGCCCGCGGTGTTACTACGACGGCGTAAATCCGGTTTTACGGTGTTTTTCGTGTTTCCAGGTTTTAAATCATTAAGTTAGCATATCATATAGATATAAAACATGTGTTTAGTTTATTTTAAAAGTCAAGTTAGAAGGATTAACTTTTGTTTGCGAACAAGTTTAGAATTAACTAAACTATGTTCTAGTGATTACAAGTTTAAACCTTCGAATAAGATAGCTTTATATGTATGAATCGAATGATGTTATGAACATCATTACTACCTTAAGTTCCTTGGATAAACCTACTGGAAAATAGAAAAATAGATCTAGCTTCAATGGATCCTTGGATGGCTCGAAGTTCTTGAAGCAGAATCATGACACGAAAACAAGTTCAAGTAAGATCATCACTTAAAATAAGATTGTTATAGTTATAGAAATTGAACCAAAGTTTAAATATGATTATTACCTTGTATTAGAATGATAACCTACTGTAATAAACAAAGATAATCTTGAGGTTGTATGATCACCTTACAAGATTGGAAGTGAGCTAGCAAACTTGAAAGTATTCTTGATTTTATGAAACTAGAACTTTTGGAATTTATGAAGAACACTTAGAACTTGAAGATAGAACTTGAGAGAGATCAATTAGATGAAGAAAATTGAAGAATGAAAGTGTTTGTAGGTGTTTTTGGTCGTTGGTGTATGGATTAGATATAAAGGATATGTTATTTTGTTTTCATGTAAATAAGTCATGAATGATTACTCATATTTTTGTAATTTTATGAGATATTTCATGCTAGTTGCCAAATGATGGTTCCCACATGTGTTAGGTGACTCACATGGGCTGCTAAGAGCTGATCATTGGAGTGTATATACCAATAGTACATACATCTAAAAGCTGTGTATTGTACGAGTACGAATACGGGTGCATACGAGTAGAATTGTTGATGAAACTGAACGAGGATGTAATTGTAAGCATTTTTGTTAAGTAGAAGTATTTTGATAAGTGTCTTGAAGTCTTTCAAAAGTGTATGAATACATATTAAAACACTACATGTATATACATTTTAACTGAGTCGTTAAGTCATCGTTAGTCGTTACATGTAAATGTTGTTTTGAAACCTTTAGGTTAACGATCTTGTTAAATGTTGTTAACCCAATGTTTATAATATCAAAAGAGATTTTAAATTATTATATTATCATGATATTATGATGTACGAATATCTCTTTATATGATATATATACATTAAATGTCGTTACAACGATAATCGTTACATATATGTCTCGTTTCAAAATCATTAAGTTAGTAGTCTTGTTTTTACATATGTAGTTCATTGTTAATATAATTAATGATATGTTTACTTATCATAATATCATGTTAACTATATATATAACCATATATATGTCATCATATAGTTTTTACAAGTTTTAACGTTGGTGAATCACCGGTCAACTTGGGTGGTCAATTGTCTATATGAAACCTATTTCAATTAATCAAGTCTTAACAAGTTTGATTGCTTAACATGTTGGAAACATTTAATCATGTAAATATCAACCTCAATTAATATATATAAACATGGAAAAGTTCGGGTCACTACACTGACTGCCCCTATTAGATCTGTGTATGATCAGCCACCAATGCCAAAAGTGAGAAAGTGCTACAAATGTGGAAGCAAAACGCACTTGGCCAACCAAGTGTACTCAAACCCAGTCTCCCACTGCTACTGCTTCTTCTAGCAAACCAGCAGAAAAGAAGAGATCATCAAAGATGTCTCTTCCAGAACCCATCCTTGGATGGGTTTCCAAAAAGAAATAATCTCTAAGCTATTGTACAGGGCATTCAAAACAAGCAAATCTGGTATCTCGATAGTGGTTGTTCGAGACATGTAACAAGAAGTAAGTCCCTACTAATGGAGTATCAGGAAAAGGATGGCCCAGTTGTTTCGTATGGAAATAATTTGTTGGGTTACACAAAGGGTTTTGGTACATTGACAAATGGGAATGTCATGTTCTCAAATGTTGCATATGTCGTTGGGCTTAAACATAATTTACTCAGCATAAGCCAACTGACAAGTACGAATAAAATAGTCCAATTCAGAAGGAAAATTGGCACTATTTTTGATAAGACAGGGAAGCCACTGCTGACGGCAAAAAGGCATGAAAACATGTATCAAATTGACATGAACACAGCAGTCACAACAACTGATACTTGTTTCTATTCGAAGGCAGTAGACAACCTGAAGTGGTTATGGCACAAGAGACTCTCACATCTCAATTTCAAAGATATTCACAAATTATCTAGCAAAAGTTTGGTGTCTGGGCTACCCACAATGTCTTATGTGAAGGACAGATTGTCTCCTGGTTGTGAAAAGGGAAAACATCACCATGCCTCGTTCAAATCAAAGCAAATCTCATCTGTTGAGAAACCATTTCACTTACTTCATATGGATCTATTTGGTCCTATTAATGTGGCCAGCTGTAGTGGGAAGAAGTATACACTGGTTATTGTTGATGAATATTCCAGATACACTTAGGTATTCTTTTTAAAGCAAAAGAGTGAAGCTGCTGATGAAATTATCAATTTTATCAAAAGAATGGAGCTTTTGAATGGGCAGCTGGTGAAACAACTAAGAAGTGATCATGGTACAGAATTCAGAAATGTTACATTGGAAGAATTTTGTGCTGATAAAGGTATTTCCCAAAATTTCTCTACTGTGAGAACACCTCAGCAAAATGGTGTTACAGAAAGAAGAAACAGAACTCTCATTGAAGCAGCAAGATCTATGTTGGCTGAGTCTGGTTTGAAGAATTCTTATTGGGCAGAAGCTGTGAATACTGCCTGTTTTACCCAGAATAGATCTCTTATAGTGAAAAGACATCAGAAAACTGCTTATGAAGTTCTTAAAGGCAGAAGACCCTCAATTTCATTTCTTCATGTATTTGGCACTCCCTGTTACATTCTCAACAATAGGGATCAGCTGGGCAAGTTTGATGCTAAGGGTGATGAAGGTATATTTCTTGGATATTCCAACATGTCAAAGGCATATAGGGTCTACAACAAGAGAATGGTTTATTTTGAAGAATCCATTAATGTTACATTTGATGAAACTGCCCCTACTTCATCTACTGATCGTGAAGATGAAGAGTTACTGTTTGAAGAGCCTACTCAGCAAGCTCTAGATGATGAAGAGCCAGCAGCACAACCCTCACCAATCCATGATGCTGGGTTCTCTGATGATGAAATGGAACATTTTGTTCCATCTGTGTCTAAACCATGTGGACCTACTGGCTCTACTGAAGTGTTACAACTTGAGCCTAGATCTACTGGTTTCTGAAAGATCACAAGTTGGTACTGATTCTACGAATATTGAACAGCTGTCATCTGTTGCTGCTCAAACTACTGAACCAGCTGATGATCAAGATGCTGTGTGTTCTACAACCAGCTCACCTGTTCATAACAATAAATGGATAAAGGAGCATCCTATTGAGCAAATTATTGGTAATCTGGCTAGTGGTGTTAAAACAAGAAGGCATGCAACCAGCAACTTTTGTATGCATGTCAACTTTGTGTCTAACATTGAGCCCACATGTCCTGAGGAAGCACTTTGGATCCTAGCTGGGTAGGAGCAATGCAAGAAGAAATTACTCAGTTTGATAGAAACAAAGTGTGTACATTGGTACCTGAACCTGAAGATAAGACAAAGAAGATTATTGGTACCAAGTGGGTGTTTAAGAACAAGATGGATGAAGATGGGATTGTAATCAGAAACAAAGCAAGATTGGTTGGTCAAGGGTTTAGATAGGAAGAAGGATTGGATTATGGGGAAACATATGCACCAGTGGCTAGGATGGAAGCTATCAGATTGTTCTTAGCATATGCTGCTAAGATGAACTTTAGGGTATTCCAGATGGATGTTAAATCTGCATTTCTAAATGGGAAGCTGCAAGAAGAAGTTTATGTCAAACAGCCTCCTGGTTTTGTAAGCAGTAAATATCCAAACCATGTCTACAAGTTAGGCAAAGCTCTTTAAGGCCTCAAACAGGCTCCAAGAGCATGGTATGAGACACTTCATGTGTATCTCACTGGTATAAGTTTTAAAGTTAGAAGAATTGATATCAGTCTATTCTCAAAAGAGATAGATAGTGATCTCTTATTGGTACAGATATATGTGGATGATATTATTTATGATTCTAAAAATGAAACACATTGTCAAGAATTTTCAAAACGTATGTCAAAAGCATATGAAATGAGTTTACAAAGAGATCTGCAATACTTTCTGGGATTTGCAGATCAAACAATTTGATGATGGGATTTTTATAAGTCAAGATAAATATATCAAAGATATGTTAAATAAATTTGGTCTGACCTGTTTAAAAGATATAGGGACTCCAATGGCAGCATCCATTAAAATAGATGCTGATCCCAATAGTGAACCATTCAAGATCACTGAATATAGAGGTATGATTGGATCCCTACTTTATCTCACTGCCAGCAGACCAGATATTATGTTTGCCACATGTCTCTGTGCCAGATATCAAGCTGATCCTAAAGAGTCACACTTGCTAGCAGTAAAAAGAATATTCAGATACCTAAAAGGTACTGCTAAACGTGGTCTTTGGTATCCCAAAGACCAGGATTTTGAACTAATTGGGTATTCAGATGCTGACTTTACAGGATGTAAAATAGACAGGAAAATTACTACTGGTGGTTGCCAGTCTGGGTGGTAGGCTAGTCAGCTGGACAAGCAAAAAGCAAAATACTGTGTCCACATCTACTGTTGAGGCAGAATATGTTTCTGCTGGTAGTTGTACTGCTCAAGTACTATGGATGCAAAGCCAGCTGAAGGACTATGGTGTTCATGTTACAAAAACTCCAATCTACTGTGACAACACCAGTGCAATTGCTATCACCAACAATCCTGTGATGCATTCAAGGACTAAACACATTGATGTTCGGTATCATTTCATAAGGGATCATGTTCAAAAGGGTGATGTTGAGTTACATTTTATTTCTACAGACCAGCAGTTAGCAGACCTATTCACAAAGCCATTAGATGAGAAACGATTTAACTATCTCATCTCTGAGCTGGGTATGCTTGAACTTTAAATAAAAGACAATTTTGTTGGTGTGCTGGCTCCACAACATGTAGGGCAAACCAGTAAGTCACATTCATTTACTTACTGCCTACATGTCAAACATTCAGCACAACAAGGTCTTTTATACTTTGGTTACTCAAATGTATTTAATGAAATAATAAATAGCTCACAAAATTAAATGATTCCTTAAAACTGAAAACTCATTTACTTCCAATGATTTAAATTAAATTCATGATATGTTAAATGTAACAAAGTATTTTGTATTTAATACAAAACTTATTTTGAGTTTTTTAAATCATTTTTGAAATGAAACCTGCTGCATTTAATGCTGAATGGGAGGTATGAGTGTTCAAGCCGTATAAACGTCATGTCAACAGTCTGTGTCCCCTCAAAAACGTGCCAGTCTGTCACATCTACCCACGCGCCTGCAGATGACAGTTGCCATTTTCTCTCTCCTGCACTTTTTCACCCAATCAGAATGGATAAAAGTGTGTTTCATCTTCCATGATAACTTTCGGTTATTCATTATTCAAAAACACACACACTTTTCCTCTCAACAATCTTCCAATCTTCAAACTTTCATATCTTCATATCTTCATCTTATAATCATCAATGGCAGAATAACAACAATCACCACGTACTGAAAACTAGCAAGAGGAGCAACAACAACAACCGGTAGAATAACAACAACCACCACAACCTGCTCCACAACCACAACCAGCACCGGAGGAACAAGTCGTTCAAGGACCACTGTTCAACCTCCATCCAAACTTGGTTAGGGCTGCTAATGCACCTGATCACACGTTGATTCGCCTATCGAGAGGCAATGCTGCTCATGCTCTATCAATCCCCAAATCGAAAGCCAACATAGGGTATGAAGCTTTAATCAATTACATCCGGAAATCCCCTCTGGCAATAGCTATTACCGGTGTACCTTCGCGTCTTCATGCTGCTTGCCTGGCAAGATTTTGGTACACTACCACCACTGCCACCACTCCCCAGAACGTTCCATGTATTCGTGGCATGGTTACAGAAACCCTAGCCTGCTCTGTCACCGTCGAGGCTATCAGACTTGCTCTTCAGTTGCCCGGTGGACCATTTATTGATTCACTCACTAGTGATGAGTTTTGAAGGGAGATGCTAGAAGTTATTGGGTTCAATGGACCAGTGGCTCATACGCCATTGAGGAAGCATATGCCTCCTCTATGGTATTATTTTTTCGGTTTGCTGACTCAGTGCATCAGCCAAAAGTCAGGAAGTTTCGACCAATGCTCAGATTTTGAGCTTAAGATTGGTCATGGTTTGTTGTTTAATCGTAACATTGATTATACTGGGGAAATTTATTTGAGGCTAAGGGAAATGGTGACTGCAACTAAAAGAACACATTTAATTCCATTTCCACGATTCTTAAGCCTGGTTTTTTGAAAATGAATTGGGTGAAGCTTACCAGCAAATTGCTGATGAATCATTTGACCTGCCACCAAAATAAGGGGGTATGCCAAAAGAAGTACCTGCTGCTCCATATGCTGCTTTGACACCAGCAATGAACGAGTATCTTGCTGCTCGACGTGGAGCTACCCAATCGACTGCCTCTGGTTCTGCACCAGCTGAGGGGGAGGGTCCTCAGCGTAAGCCACCTACGTGTAGGAAGCAGCCAGCTACCTCAACTAGAACAGCCATCGTCTCACATACTGGTAAAGCAGTAGTTGTATTAGAATCTAGTGCTCTCTGATCATAAAGAACAGCCCTAGTCTTATATACTGACTACCCAATTCTAGTGTTGGAATCCGTTGCTCATCTATTTCTTGGTAACAGGCAAACTTAAACGTGCTAAAGCTGGCTCCAAGCAAACCACAGGGGAGATTGCACCAGTCTCAACTGCTGCTCCTGCAAAGGATGTGGCTATGGAACCTGGTGCGTTTCTATACCAAACAGCAGAAAACTCTAACTTAATTAAAAATCTTTTGACTGCTGACTTGAAAAATGTTGAGGGAGTTAAAGGTATAACCCTGGCTCCCAAGCTGACTGGTTTTAAAACTAGTGTTAAGAAGAGTAGCAACCCATACTCTTCTAACCAGGCACTACCACATTTTTCTAAAATGAACTTAATGCAATACTCTCTGCTGACTGTACAACTAGCAGAGAACATAACTGACCCCCAAAGCAGGCTTGAGCTGGGTCTTCATCGTGTTGAACCAGCTCAGGTGACTGCATAGCCAGTATGTTACTTGGATCCTGATAAGAGTCTCACTCCTACATCATTACCAGCCAGACCTCTTACACTATCTGGGTCAACATGTGTTGCCAATGAGTCAGCAGAGTCACAGCTGTACATACAGACACCTTATTCTGTCTCATTCGAAGGGCTGACCAAATCACAAGTCTGTCCCCAGAGACCAACATCAGATTCAATTATTGAGTCAAATTTATTTGGTTCTACAGTTGTTAACATAAAATATTCTATTGTTTCAGTTCTTATCAGGGTAGATGAACAGGTAGAGGGGGAGCAACAAAAAGATGTTATTATTCCTACTGAGGAGATTGCTGCCTCTGCTACTGGTGTTGGTGCTACTGATTCTGTTACTGGTGGTGCTGATGCTTGTAGTGTTGCTTCTACAGCTGCTGGTGATACTGGGAAGTTGGTTGATGCTGGTTCAACTATTGTTTTTGAGGAGCTGGTTTTTGATGTTATTCCTGCTGTTACTCCTCAAGCTCCCGGTATTACTGCTTCCACTACTGAACCTGAAGTGGAAGATGAAATCATTGAGGAACCTCCTGTTCTTGAACGTGTTATCGACAATATTGTCAAGGAGGTTCTACTTGATGAACCTATCACCAAACCAAAGGATGACTCTGTGATTGTTTCTGATGAGGCTGCTGCTACTATTGATTCTGCTGATATGGATTTTGAAATCATTCAGCCTAATGCAGCCAATGTTATTGTCATCCCAGGTTCTGATTCTGGTGTTGCTGCTGATGCTGGTACTCATGCTACTTTTCCATCTGATTCTTCTGATATGGAATCTCACGTCCTTCCAGAATCTGCAGTTCACCATATGGTTAGTCCTGGTTTAGTTTCTACTGAACAGGCTGTTGATATGGACGCTAGTGCAAGTGCTACTTTTCCATCTGATTCTGTTATGGATGCTAGTACTAGTGCTACTTTTCCATTAGATACTGGTGCACAGGTTGTTAATGTTACGAATGCTGGTACCTCTGCTGATATAACTACTGATTCTGCTAAGGCTCCTGCTACTGAGGAGAAAAAGCCATATGTTGTGCAGGTACCAGATCCAGATGAAGTTGTTCCTAACTTCATCTTTAAGGGAGCTTCCATTTCTCCCAAGATTGTCTTGCTGGTGGATCAGCTAACTATTGATCCACAAACTGCTATAGTTTTAGCCATCAGATTACTAAGGGAGGAACTGGTTGAACTATTATCTCAGCTTGATCAACCAGCAAGAGAAGAAGTCTATGACACTAGAGAAAATTAATGAATAGCCATATTACCATGTCTTTGGTATGGCTCCAGCTGTCTCACCATGGCCTGGTACTTGGAGGCCTCTCAAGTTCATCATCGATCCAGCTACTGATTCGCCATTACCTTCTTCTTCCTCAGCTTTTTCCTCATCATCTTCTTCTGATGGTGATGCTGATGAAGGTACTGGTAAGGGCGAGTCAATCACTCATGACAATGTGACTGGTTCCAAAGATAAACCAGTGGATCTGATGGACGATGCTGATAATGATGCTGACAAGGATATCAGTGGTTCTAAGCCTTCGGGTGAAGGTAAAAATGATGGTGATCATGGTGACAAGTCAGATCATGACCTTCCACCTCCACCACCCCACTTTGGTACTCTTGTGTTAGCTGGTAGTGACCAACCTTCCACCTCTGCAACTTTAAAGTTTGATGCAGATGAGGGTGCTGGCATCTCCACCTTTGCTGTCTACAAGACACTGCAAGGGATTACACCAAATTTGCATAACACCATTCGAATAGATATTGTTGATAGTGTCTCTGCAGCCATACGCTCTGCTGGGGAAGCTGTAACTACTCCTATTGATAACAGACTCAGACAAGTGTGTGCTTTTGCTGATCTGGCGGTGGATGCCATTGTTAGACAGTATGAAGAAGAGGAGGATTTAAAGAAGCGAATCATCTCTCACAATGAATATTGTGAAAATATTAACCGTCTCCAAACTAAGCTTGATGTTGCTAATCGCAGAATTACCTTTTTGAATAAGGAGAATACGGTTTTACATGAGAGATTGGAATCGCAGGAACAACAGATGGCTAACATGATTCCTGCTTCTGCCTATGTTCAAATGGTAGAAAATATGCAATGAATGGATGCCCTTCAAGGTGATGTTAGGTCCATTGTTGAACAGATGGCTATGGGCGTTGCAAGGAATGAAGTTAGGACTTCTAATCTTCTTCTTAGACAATTTGGTGTGGATCCTGGTGCCCATCTTACTCCTGAAGTTGCTGAATGGAATAATTTTGCCTTCTCTGCTCCTGATTAAGACAGTGATCTTGATGCTACTATCTCCCCTGCTCAACCTTCTTTCCCTGCTGATGACAAAAGGGGGAGAAGAAATCTAAAAAGAAATCAAAGAAGAGAAAACAATTAGAGGGGGAGCATGAATAGGAAAAGGCTCCTAAGCAACTAAGGAGGGATGGTGATGGTGATGGTGATGGTGATGGTGATGGTGATGGTCAAGACTCTGGCACAAAGCTCAGCAACGCTCATACTGAAGCTGGTGTACAGGCAGCTGGTGAATCTCAACCCAGCATGTCTGCTGCATCAGTGGATGATATTGGTTCTGGCAGTAAGCCCAGTGATGTTTCTAAAATGGTTGTTGCTGAAGCTTTTGTTGTTTCTCAAACTATTGAAAGAGGAATGAAGAGGAAACTAGAGAGACATCAAAAGCGACAACAAGAATTAAATGATGCCTTCAATGCCAAATTTGATGCCTTTGCTGCTCTTAAACGCCACAAAATTATGCACAGGAGATGGCTGAGCCCAAAGAAAAAGGCAATTGATGATGACTTGATTAGCAATGACCAGTTCAAAAAGGAAGCATGAAAAAGAAATGCTAAATTCATGGTCAAATACGACAAAAAGAGGGCAAAGCTGTATGCTGATCGAGCAGACAGAATCAAAAAGATGACTCCTGAAGAAATGAAGGATTATCTTGCTTCTACTGAGTCAAGTGGAGGAGTTAGAGCTCATATATTTATGAAATGGGTAGATGCTATGCTAGAAACCAGCTCATCTCCTCGCCCAGCATCTGCTGATCAACCATCTACACAACAACAACAGCCAGCAAAAATAATCAATCTTGATGATGATGATGATGATGATGTCATTCAGGGGGAGCATCTTGCTATTGTTCCTTACCTGCCTCCAATCGAGCCAGTATCAACACAAGAACCATCAGCTGAACCCAGGCCTATTGATAAACAAAGGGTGAAATCTGCTCCTAGGGACAATCAGCCCCTGAGTAAAGGACCCTTATTTGAGGCAGCTGATGAAGATACTGAGGTGGTTGTACCAGTTGATACTAATCAGTCAGCTGGTACTGAAGTCACGGCAAGGAGTGATGTGATAGAAGACCCAGCCAGTAGTGTGCTGCTGGGTAGTACAAGTGTTGAAGACCCAGCACAGGTGGTTGAGCTGGGTGCTAAACAAAATGATGACATGGTTGATCCTGCTGACTTTACAGTCTGGGGTAGAGGAGATCACACATTTATTCAATCACCTATCCCTTCCCAGATTCTCACTTATTTTGATAGAACACAGGATAATCGTGTTAATCAGTTTCCAGTAAGTTCATCTGGCATCTTTGAATCATCCATGTATCCTCCATCTTCCCCAAAACTTCATGATAAGCATACTACTTAGGAAGATGAATCAGTTGCCCATGGTGAGCCAGACATCAGGAAGATGAATCCTGATGAAAGAGAAGCTTATAGACTGCAAATCACTGTTCCAGAATTGCTTGAGCAAAGACAAGCAGAGCTTAATGAAAGAATTCGCCAAGTTAAATTGATGCATCATCCTCTTGATCAGCCACTCTACATTACTGCCTTGACCTATGGCATTGATATTGGTGTATACTTGAATAACAGTGGTCTTAGGCTCTCTACTGCTATAGAAAGAATTCATTTTGAAGAAGCTCACCAGCTGGGTATGGATCTAAGGGAGTACCGTGCTGCCCTTAGAACTGAAGAGGGTAGGAAGATGATTGAAGCAGTAAGATCCCTGAATATTTCTGCCGACGATTATATGTTGGGCTTAGTTGCTGAAAGGCAAAATAGGGAGGCTGCTGATGCTGAACTTGCTGAACGGTTAAGGCTTTAGGATATTGAAGACAGATTGGCTGCTGACAGAAAGCAACAGGCTGAGTCTCTCGAACTAGTCAAATCCATTGTCAAAGAACAGGATAAAGCACTTGATAAGATGGAAGCTACTGAGAAAGCACCTGCTACTGCTCCTATAGAACCTGTCAGTACCATTGAATTCCCTGATCATTATTATAGGAGCAGATATGGCGATGTAATGAATAGAAGATCAAACCCCAGCAGGATCATCAAAGTGCACAGAGGGTCAAAAAGAGCATTCAATGTTGTCAGGGAGAACAATGTTTAAGAAAGGATAAGTTTTGACGACTTAAGATCACTAGGATTTAGTGAATGGATGGAAATCTTGGAGTATTTCATTGGTAAAGGTGAGAGTGCTATTAAAAATACACTTAAATCTGAACTACAACAGCTCTTCAAGAAGGCAACGAAGTTTGGGAATGCACCAGTAGTAAATGTAGAAGAGTTTTTGTCACAAAAGCCTAAAGGGAAGCAATCTACTGGTGAAGGACCAACTGGATGAGGCCCCATCATTCTGCCTCCACATATTCCTGTTTTTGACCCTGCTGATGTACCTTACCTATTCCCTGAAGCCTGGAAAATCAAACAAGAGGAGCTATCTGAAGAAGAGCGAGAAAAAGATAAAGATAAATAGTCTCCTATGTGCTAAACGTGTATCTTTTGTTATTTACTTTTCATTATGACATTTTTGTAATTATTGTATATATTCTGATGTAATGAAAGTAAAGTGAGTTTATCTTCAAAATCATATCGAATTATAAGATATAGATAACTCAGCAAAAGATCCCAAAACAAACCTAAAAAGGGACAAATTTACTGCCTATTTTCATTAGGTTCCTTAGTGCTGGCTTTAATGTTTTCTCTAAGTGTCATAGGTTTTGTCATCATCAAATAGGGGGAGATTGTTGAGTCGCCAAAATAATTAAGGATTTAATTATGACAAAACGGTATTTATTTGCACTAAAATGTTATGTGCAGCCAGCACAAGTTTGTTTATGTATAGTCAGCTAATATAGTTGTGTCGAGTGTTTAGTATGCTGCCTAGTCTACCGGCACAAGGTAGAGTGTATTCTTCGGATTAGCACAGGATGTGTACTCAGCAAATCAAGAATATCAAGTGAATCAGCATATGAAGAACCAGTAAGTCTGAACAGCAGCATACAACACAAGACAGCCATGCTCCATTACAAGCATGGTAGTTTCCCTGAGTGGTCTACATCAGATGTACTATTCAACAAAAGTCGAAGACAAAGTTGAACAGAAAAGGACACGCGTCGGCAGCTGACAAGTGACCTTACAAGACCACGTAGGAATGCAGAAGTTTAACCTATGTGCAGACATGGGTTATCCTTTGTCAACGCCTAGAGAACACAACATTCTATTTGTTTAACCGAATAGTGGTGCCAAACCGAATTGGGGTGTTCCTGCAAATAGCTACCAAAGAGGAAAGAAAGGGAGCACGTCTCCTTACACAATTGTCCCCTCAAGTACAGACATCCTATGTACCAGTGGACAATGGATCAATTACACGGTCAATAGGATTACTATAAATTGTTGTATCCACTATTGTAACAACTAATGGTTTGGGTTTATTTACTTAGAGTCCAAAACGTGTAATAGCTTTTAGTTTACCTCTTAGCTATAATCTAGGTGATCTGTATCAACTAACTATCATTCCGCCAAGGATAGTTGTGATTCTTTGTGTTTCAATCAATAAAGAATAACAGTTGAAAATTACCTTTGACTCTATTTAATTTACATGCTAGAATACTAAACGTGTTTAACTGTCAAGTTAATTAAGAAGAAATTGTATTCACCCCCCTACAATACTCCTGTTGTTATTAAGGGACCAACACAAGTAATTTTGCGGGACACTGCACTAAGGACTCGAATGATGAATAGGAGTAACATGCCGGTGTACTCGGCCAAGTACATTTATTGGACTCAATTTAAATTAGCGGGTTTAGGTAATGAGATTCGAGATGCGCTAAAAGCTGAAGACTTTCATCAAGTTATGTGCCAATGAGAGCCTCTCCTTTACATTCATGAATATGTCAAATTCCTAACAACCTTGAGGGTTCATTTCAAGGTCCGCTCACCATGGTTAAACGACTACTCACATTTAGGTTAGGGGAAAGGAAAGACAAATGAACATGTGCCAATTTATAGCAACTCTAGGTCTCTACTTCGAATCTCATCCCGATTTAACCTACATATACTTGGCCAAGTGTGAAACCTTTAATCCGAACGAGTTTGATCCAAAGTGGGTGTGGCACAAAATTAGCAATGTCGAATTTACACTCGCCAATCAAGTTTATAATGCACTCAAAAGCCCCAAACTTAGGTGCATCCAAAGATTCTTTGAGCAATCGGTCTTCCACCGAACAAAGGACTTTGATAAGATGACATTGTTCGATATTTGGTTGATTCATTGTATTCACAAGCAAAAGCACGTTCATATTCCCAACCTTATTGCAAGTTATCTATTCGATGCAAGTGGCGAGAAGTCTATGTTACCAAGTGTTGGTGGTCATTATGTGACTCGAATTGAAAAGTTCTTGAAAGTCAATTTCGATGAGTCGGAGAAACTTCCTATGGCTCGTTTCGGTTATGATGATTACAAAGAAGGGCACATCTTGACGGTAAACCCAACTCACAATGGGTAATTGGTAATCCATCTTGGTAATGATTTGTGAAACAATTTTAATAATTTAGCATGTAACTTAAATTAATTTGATATTTGTGTGTGGAAATTTTGGAATCATGACTTGGTGCGAGGTAGTATACTTGTATTGCTACTCTCGCACAACATCACAATTATGCATGTAATAAACTTGTGCTTGTGAAATCGTTTGTGGTACTTTTGCTTGTTGTGGTTCTTAGTAGCAGGATAAACTTTGATGATTGATCCAAGCCTAGCATTAAGTTCAGGCGTCAAGCTCATCAACATGTAATTTTTGGTGACTAAGTATTATCTGAATGGTGACAACAAAGATCATTTGATCTAATCCAGTTTTACTTTCTCTTCTTTTCTCTATTCTAATTCAAAATGCCCCTTAATTTTACTTAAATTCATCGTATAATACAATGAGAGCATTGCATCAAACTAAATGTAGAGGGAGAGTAAATCTCAGGTCATTTTGAAATTTTTGGATTTAACTTGTCACATATGCTTATCCAAGATTAAAATTGCAATGTTGATGAAAAACTAATTTTTGGAACAAGTCTCTAGACACCATTACATTAATACAAATCACAAACATTCAAATGGCTAGAGCTTGTAAATTGTGGAAAAGTAAAGTCTTTTCCTTGTGTTGTAATTGCAATTCTCAAGTGGGAGTAAAGTCTCCCACTTTCAAAAGATTTTGTGCTCAAAATGATAAAATCAAAAGAAAAATCGAAACTTTAGCATGGAATTTAAAGTCTTTCATGTTTTGCACCAAAAACCAAGTGTTTAAAGCTCCAAGCTTTAACACTTGCGGATGACTCAAGTCCATCCATGATGGGGAGTCAAGTCTCTCGAATGTTGTATCACTTGGTGTGGGACACTTCCTAATCCCCACCATTTCATATTGACATTGGTTGTCTCATCATTTCACGATGTTTCAACCGATGTATCATACCGTGGGAAGAGGATCCATCGAGCTTCACCGCGTGCTATCCTTTTTAGGAGCAATGGCTTCATGCTAGTGTTGCTAGACAACACACGCCATAGCCAAAAGCTATGGCACCCTTTTGTTCTATCAATTAACGGAAAGGTATTTACTACTTCCTATCTTTTCTCAATATAAGCATAAAAGCTTGTTATGTGGGAAGTAGTTGTGAATAAAAGCCTTGAACTTTGACACTCCTGGGAGAGTCGAGTCCTCCCAATGTTTCATTTTGGAAGTCAAGTCTTTCAAACTTGGAAGTAAAGTCTTCCAAGTTAAGTTGTGTTCCAAGCTTAGGAGTTGATATCGGCTAAAAAGTCATGTTTTTATCCCCGATATTGAGTCCCAAAAAGCATAAAGTTCAAAACTTTATCAGCAAAATAATCGTTTTTCGGTTAAACTTGTAGATAAAGTAATTACAAAGATAATGCAAAAAGAATCAAGAGAAACGGGGCTAAAACGAAGATTCTAGAGTGAAAACGGTGAAAGACAAGAAATCAAGCTACGATCCAGTGAAATCAGGCTGACCAGGCTAGGCAAACGGCCTACCATACAGCTTGCCAAATGGCTTGCCAGTATGGCAAATGACCTGCTAAACGGTTAGTGCAAACGGGCTCGATAAACGGCTTGTCTCGGCAAACGGCCTCCAAAAACGGCCTGCCAAACGGCCTGCCAGCCGTTTGCAGGCATTTTTGAAGTATATTTAAAGGCTTTTTGTCATCCAATTTCCACACACATCTCTTCACTCTCTCACTACAATACACTTTCTCTCACTAGAGCTTTCAAGGCCTTCTCACCTCCGAGCGGGAAATTAAGTACCCGGAGGCGAACGCCGAAGATTGTAATAGGAGCGGTCTAGAGGATGTCAGCACTTGTAATGGTCCAGATCTCGTATGTAAACGGTGAACGCTTTCCTTAATTTAATGAAGTTATCTTATTATCTTGAGTTGCTTTCATCTTGCATGATTATCTATCTATTACAAATGTTTATTATATGTTGAATACTTTATCTGAGACTTATCATACAGTTATACTGAAACCCTAATGATTTAGAAGTCTAATTTACGGATCACCCTTTCCGCTTATTCACGTGGCTATAACCTAGTATTAGGACCTGATCAACCCTAGGATATAAGGTAATTAGTTATGTGTGCTTAACGTCACAATAGGGATATAGTACCTACGTACGAATAACCACTTATTCGTCATAGAAGAGCTACCCATTTAGGTTGTGATTAGAGTTAGCAGTAGAGAGTTTAGTGAACACTAGCTTACTCAAAAGCATGATTCGCGTCAGAAGCAATGTTCTTGAGATATTGTAAGATGATCCAGGGTTGAATAAGTGATCGCAAAGGAGAGACATCTATTTCAATTAGCAGTATCTCAGAATATCTAAGATTGCACATCTGTTAATGTTAAGGCATAGCATAGTGATTTAGTGGTAGGATATTGCTTTAGTTAGCCCAACTAGGATTAAGAAAAGCTGAGACTTTCCTTTATGGGTATACCACTTTGTTCATGTACCTAGGATTCTATCCATAAGGTCGTTTAAACCTTTTAGGTTCACGTTGGGAGTAGGGATATCCGTCTTAGCCAGAATCTTCAAGGCCTAAACTCTTAGTGACAAATCAGTTAGGTTCATAGCCCAGTTGATTGGGGTTTAGTGTTTATCCTAGGAAGTTAAACTCTTGTGATAATTCCCTTTCAGAATTCTATTCTTCATACCTATCTATCTCTATCTTTATACGTTAAATTACTGTTTTATTTAGTTAATCTTAATCTATCACCACTTGTCACTAGGGTTAACTATATATGCACTTTTGTCCCACATTACTGAGCAAACATACAAAAATACGTACCTGAGTAATATTTACCACTTACTGGTTAAAAGAAAGACAAGTAGGTGAGTCATAGCCAGGAACCCCAGCTAAATATAAATAATAAAACCATTACGCCCTTGTGGTAGCTAACTCTGATGCGCTGTGGCCTAACGACACCGCACAAATAAAATCGTCCGTTTTGGCCATATCATGAGGGTAGTAAGTTTTTAGCGCCGCTGCCGGGGAACTTATTTTTTGTCTGTTAAGGTAATCGTTGATTCTATCAAGATATCTGAGATTCTTGAGTGGTGTCTAAGAAAGACAATTATACACGGACTTGGTTGTTGGATTTTCCGAACAGTCTCCAATTATATTGGAACCAAAAGGATCCTGCCTCTACGTTGTTTGCCTGGCCACTTGTTTCAAAGATAAATTGACAAGGAGTCACACATGCTTAACAAGCAGGGAGTTTGTCGGTATAGGATTTAAAGTCGCCATTACAGTAAACCCTTTTCAAAATTATAAAAATAAAATATTAATTATGGTATTAATTTCTGTAGATTCCAATTCAAACTTAACCGACTACGAAGAAAGTGCGAAAGGCAGTTGCTCTCCCACAACTTCGGAAATCGGCGAAGTTTTTCTTTATAAACCTAAAACAAATCGAAACCCTGACGAATCTCATCAAGACTTAGTTCTTGATCCTTGTAGTCCAAGAAGCTGGATAATTTCATCTGACTTAGAGACTTCATTGCTTTTGGATAAGTTTTACTCAAATGAACGAGGGTTCAACCCTCTTCACGATCCAAAAGGGAGGTTCAGTCTTAACGAACTCCTGATTATGGAAGATGAAATACGGGAAGAATACCCAACTATTTTTAATTATCCAGACTTGTTCGAATTTAATCCCAAAGAGATAAAACAAAGGCTCCGTTTATTGGAAATCTGTTAAATCCTAGTCGAAGGTTTGACGTCTATAGAGCATTCATGAGGCACCTCTATTCCTTAGACTTCCCGTTTTCAACATTTCAAATCAATCTGTTAAAAGAGCTGCATTCTCAGATTCGTTCTCTCCACAAACCGTTAAAAGAATGTGGGGATGACCTTTTCGTCAAGTATCGGGATGCAAAAATTGATTTCAAATTCAATTTAGAGTCATTCGTCAATTTTCTCCCTCACTTCACCAATAAGGAAATTTCTCCAATTCATATAAACCGTTATGTCGCCGCAATGATTTCTGAATTAGAATTTTGAATTGAAAGCAAGAAACCTAACCCTATTTCAAAATATGGAAACTGAGATTTCTTTTACTTTGATCCAGCCTCATTTCTCATCAAAAGATTAATTGAAGCTTTTCCGGATTCTACCGAGGAAAGAATAAATCAGAATTTCTTCGCAAAAAGAAAGGAAATATATTTGGAACTCGTACAAATCCTCACTGTGTCAAAATTTCCATTTACAACTCCGCAAAGGAAGATCATTCGGGAAATATCTACAAATTTTAAATTTACTATCGGTGATGCTGACTGCGCGAAAGATCTTTTATTTCACTACACAGTGTCAAAACTTCTTTTTGAACTTAATTATAGAGATACTGGACCAAGGGATGGAATTTCAAACACTAAAAAGGTAAAAAGGGCTTTGGTTAAACTTATGGACGATATCGGAGAATTACAGAAGCGCGAGTGCAAGATGTTAAATGATTTCAAAATATTTTCAGTACACTCCGCTAATTTACTCTGGATGGTCAGAGAAGCTTTAAACTTGTCTTTCTTCCCACGTCATTTCTGGAATTTAGTTGTGGAACCTGTATAATTTGTGTTTTTAATAAAATAAAATATTTTAATTTTACTCCGTCCATTTGTCTTTTCTTATTTTAGTTAATTATATGAAAATAACCGGATTAAGATCCGAAGTAAAATTTTACTTATCTTTTATTAACCTCATTAAAATTTTAAAATCTTAAAAAAGTTAAAAATTTGCAAGTCAGGTCAGGAAAATAAGCTCGTGATCCACATGGCCCATTTTTCTTCCTTCTTTTCTTCTCCTCCTTTCCTTTTCTCCTTTCTTTTTCTTTCTTTTTGTTCTTCTTCTTCCCTCCCTGTTACCTGCGGCCGACGGCACCCCAACACCACACCATCATCAAATCTTCATCAAATTAAACGATTCAAAGCTCGAATCTTATTCTCTCATGCCTCCTAAACGCATTTCCATCATCAATTTGGTGCAAAAGGTACTCTTTCTTGTTTAAAATTCGAATTCTCTTTAAAAGTCAAATTTTTGACTTTTAAGAAAAACCTTGTTTTAGACCGAATTTTGGATTCCTTTATGCTTAAATAGATAATGTGATTGCTATGTGTTAGTTTTTAGGTTTGATTGAAGCATTTTGGGTAGTTTTTAGCTCTTGATTAGTTTGATGAGGTTTTAGGGTGGAAATTGGTGAAATTTTTAGAAATCTGATGTTTTGCTAGCGTAGTTAGGCTTAGTGATTCATTAAGAATGCTTAGAAAATAATTTTGGAACAATGTATGCTTGTTTGCTTGAATTTGACTTTTGGTCAAACTACACGTAATTAGGATTAAGGTTTTTCCTATAGTTAAAACGTTTTTAAAACTTAGGATTGCCTTTAAACTAGTTCAAATGATGATATCATTGATTTGCTCATGAAAATGTAGCTTAATCCTTGAATTTCCTTATTTTGTACGTTTTGAACAAAATGAATATTTTTCGGTAAAACGGCTTTAATCTTTGACTCAAGTATGTTATAGCTAAAGTTTGGTGATTAAAAATATTTAAGGTAATCAAAAATGGTCATTAGAATTATTGTATGCTTAAAAATCATCACATTTGGTTCAAAATTACTTATTACGACTAACTCGCTATGATTATTATTTTTAGCATTATTTATTGTAATCACGGGTACACTTTGAATTTTGCCTAAGAATAAGTTTATAGTTTGTTTAGATATTTTTTGTGGTAATTTTGGCTATATTTGACTATAACAGGAATTTGGAAAATGCCATTTTTAAAGCCCTCATTTCGAAATTTTTTCGAAAAATATATGCATTTTTGGATTCTAAGTCTTAATTTTTGGAACATAACCTATGTTACTTGATTTTTGCAGATGGCTAATCGTTTACCACACGAATATGAGTTGCCCTATTATCTTCTCGGGAAAGATGATCCAGCAGATAATGAGCCGGTTATGAGAGTCTGGATTAATCGGCCTAAAGGGGGTAACAAGTATATCAACTGGACGATCATGGAACAGTGTGGATGGGCCAACGAGCTTAGGGCAATCTTGAACTTTCAAGCAAACGGGAGAACACACAGAGCCTGGCAACACTTGTTTGAGATGAATGAGACAACATACAATGAGCCATACTCGGAATTTATGGCTACTTGGAGTTTTGATTCAGATGTTGACCAGGAGGATTACAATGATCAAGAGTGTATCCACTTTCGCCACCAAAACCACACATATCAACAAACTCTCGCACGGTTTGCAAAGCACTTGGAGTTGTACAAACCGTCACAGCTCACCGGTTCCATATTCAAGAAGGGATTCACCACCTTGAATAACATAGATCACCAAGCTTTCTGGTGTGAGTACACCACCGATAATGAGCCGTGGAAATCAAGTAAAAAGGCATCAAAATTCACCAATCCCGTACACCGAATCCTTCACCACCTCATCACTAAAACCCTTCACCCAAAAGCCCAACCTGGCGCCGTTGTTACCATTAACGATATGCGCCTAATGCACGCCATGATACACAACCAGAATATGCAAGTAGCACATCTCCTGGCCCAGGCGTTTACTAATGAGAAGAATTTAGCAAGGACAGTTGTGCCAGTTTTGGGGGGCGTTATTACTAAACTCCTTCATCGAATGCGTGTTTTGGGGAATGTAGAGCGGTTTAATTATAAGATCGGGGCTGTGTTGGAATAAATAGGGTATAAGATATTGAGCACTTGGGAATACATTCATGTTGAGGGTGAACAGTTAATCATTCAAGCTAATCCAAATATACCTAATTCTGAAGACCGGACAGTACCGGGGGTGAGAGTACATGGTTTCATGTAAGACCCAAATATTTCCATTGTACATAAGTGTATATAAGTTATTCGAGTTGCGGGGTTTTCGTTGCCGCGCAGCCCTTTGGCGCGCCGCGCAAAAGGGCGCTGATAGCTCATTCCTCCTTTTAATTAATTATTGGTGAGGGCTTTTTGGTAATTACACTTGGAACCTGAATTAAATGACTTGGATCAGTTCTTGGAGTGTCATTTACTCCTTTCTTCCCCACCTTATCACTTCCAACTTAATTCTAGAGAGAAAGTTAAAGTGTAGAGTGAGAGAGCTCAAATCAAAGAAGAAGAAGAAGGTGATTTCGAGTCTAAGTGCGTGTTTTAAAGTTGTTCATCTAGTTGCTAGCTACGTGGTGATTGTGTTGGTAAGTTATAAAACCTAATTTCTTACTTAAATTGTATTAAGGGTTAGGGTTTGGGTTAGTGTTTGATGTGCTGGATCGTAACCTTTATTTTGAACGGATTTGAGTTGTTTTGTTACACTAATTGATTTATTATATATGTGGTATTTTATTGAGTTTAGGTTGATTTCACACATATATAGGCAACTAGTCCTATCCGTGCAGTTTAGTTTGTTGGTAAATCCGATTCGTTCCACAGGGAGATGGAGTGTTTAATGGTTTTTAATAGTCTTTGATGTCAAACTTAATTAACGGGGGTTTTGGATTAGGAATTTATAATATAACAGTAAAAGAAAATAACTTAAACTAATTTACTAAATAAAATTACAAGATTACAATAATTAACTTAAAAAGGAACTAAATGAAAATATACTAATTATGATGCGACAATTATATTACAAAATGGTAATTAGTAAAATAGTAACTTTTAATAAAACTATATATTTAGAATTTTGTTTTGAGTAATTATAATATAAACTTACTTAAATTAACTAAATGACAAGTTTTAATTATATTAATATAAATTATTATGAATAGTAATTTAATAATTACAAACTAATTATAAATTATAAACTTTTAATTAACACTAATTATAAGGTTAAAACATGTATTAAAGTATTTTATAATAAGTAATATAAATTATGTAATAATAACTTAAATATAATAATTAAAATAACTAAAACCCTAATTTTGCCCTAACTGGTACTGTAGCCGTGTCTTGTACATACGCGTTTCGCGTATTTATACGCGTATCACGTATACATTTAAACCTACGCGAATTGTGTGATTCTGATCGTACAGTTTGATTTACAGGCATACGCGTTTCGCGTATACCATACACGATTCGCGTATGATATATATACTGTGACAAACAGTCTGTTACGGATTTAAATGTTTTTATGTATTGTTTTTATATTTTAAAATAATAATTCGTAAATAATGATAATAATACGTTTACAAGAAATAATAATGGGATAAATAGGAGTGTTTACTTAAATGTGTCACCCCTAGGTCCATGGATTGTTTTGAGTTTACGCCCTATTTAAAATGTTTTAGTATCAAACTTTATATTTTTCTTTCGAATAAATATAAGGTTACAACTAACTAAAATAAATCTAATTTTCATCGGATTCTTTTTAGATAGCTACTATTCCCTAAGTATTTAAATTGAGACCTAGCCTAGTTTTGACTTTCGCCAATACCCAAATCGTAACGGTTTCCCTTTTTACAATTTCACTATCATAT
This sequence comes from Rutidosis leptorrhynchoides, assembly GCF_046630445.1. Lineage (NCBI taxonomy): Eukaryota > Viridiplantae > Streptophyta > Magnoliopsida > Asterales > Asteraceae > Rutidosis > Rutidosis leptorrhynchoides. The sequence continues at coordinate 337,230,535 of NC_092343.1, read as the reverse complement.
AATTATTGATATTACCCAAACCACCGAAGTTTATTTCTAAATTGGTGTTAATAACTTATCCATAAATTCGTCTAGATCATTTTTAATGTTGAAGCTTAATTTATGTAAATAAAAACAACTTTCGTTATTTAAATTTAATAAATTAAGTGGCAAGGGTTAAATACCTAATTACACAATAATGGTTCTTTTAACTAGGCTCAATATTAAAAATACTAAAGTTACATTTTAACTTTTACAATTGATAACAATCCATTTCACTAGGGGCTCTACATCTAAACAAACACTAAGGTAATTTAGCTATTCATTACACTAAGGTAAACATAAAAATATAGATATGCAAACATAATAACAACGATAATTTTAACAGGGTAAACTTACTAAAAATTCTTCACTTTCATTAACTTCAAATGGTAGAAAATTACAATAATAACACCCTTAATCACGAACAGTACACCTTTACTATTTGAAACTAATCCTAATATTTGAACTTTGAAACTGAAATGAAAATAATACAGATAATAATAATGACAATAGTATATGTATAGTAATAATATGTTGTATGTGTTGTCTTTTTTCCTTCTCTGTACATACTCCCTATTTAACATGAATAGAAGGGAGTAGTTGAGCTTAATTGGTTCCTTGCTGTATCACAATTCAACAAAAGAATTGTTTTAAAACTCAAAAGCCAGCCGCCCTTATCTGAATCAATGATTATGTTCTGCCTAATACTACGCGTTTCGTGTATGGCTACACGATTCGCGTATGACCAATATTCTACACGTTTTGTGTAGCTCTACACGATTCGTGTAAGAGTAACTGGCAGTTTTCTTTATTTTTCTTTTTCGTTTGTTCTTTGTTGATCCCGTGTTGACGTGTACTGATTTGGCACTTTTCATTTAAACTCTTTTCTTCTTTTATCTTGTACTTTCATTCGGATAAACGTTTCTTGATATAAATTTGGTTAAAACTATCGTTTTATCGTCGTTTCTTCGAATAGCAAGCTCTTGTCTACTTTTATCATTTTTCTCGTGAAATGCTCATTGAATGTCTTTGTAGATGGTAAAAACCTATGAAATATAAGTGATATTGCGTCGAATAATATGTATGTTTAGAGCAATATCAAAATACCCCACACTTGAACGTTGCTTGTCCTCAAGCAATTACATCTTTGAACAGAATTAGAACATTATATATATCTTTATTATCGAATATTAGATCACACAACACACACTACACGAAATGAAACACACGCTATATGAAATATATTACACAACATAGTATTTATTGGATCACACGCACACGAAATGAAATTCTGACAACAGAAACAAACATGAAACTCGTGATTAGGGTTTAAAAATTTGGATCCTTAGGGAAAATTGGACCTTGTGAAAACGTTTTATGATTTTATAAAATGTCATGCTAGTTTTTACACTAGACACGTTTTCTGGTTTTAACCTCAAATTCCGGTTGAGGGTAACTGAAAACCGAAGTCTCAGTCGGCGATTAGCAAGCTATTCGCCCCCATGATTGTAGTATCATGGAACTTGAAGCCGAATGTCCAAAAAATAGTTTTACACAATATAATTCATAAAATAGCATGAGTTTTAGAACAAAATTATATCGTGTCCAAATATCATCGGTGAACCATGAGTTTGCACACCTCAATTTGTTATGGCATATGTATGTTGACCGCGGTCAAACATAGATGCGGTTAATCTTTACGGAGATCATCCATCTGGGGATTAGATTCATTAGTCTTAAAAGCTAATTTGCATTGTGCCCCCCCATTGTACGAAACATATCCTTCTCATGGTTAGGATAAGTCTGACCACCAAAAACCCTGTTTGATGCTGAGGTTAGGTGGATTTCCAGCCGATCTTAGGGATGACTTTTCAAGATTTTTCGTCAACCTACAGCTGTTCTGGACTACATCTTCTAACATAAGTTAGCAAGTGTGTCAATTTGGAAGACTTTACTTCCTTACAGGATGGACTTGATTCATCCTCTATTACTCGTAATAGTGGAATATTCAGGTTTATACGTTCCAAAGCAATGATATCTGCAATAACTTCATAGAAACATGTGATATATGGTTCTCAACATAAGGTTTTATAAATTCTTGTTATACTTGGTTTTCTTTTATAGGTTTTAAACAAATAAACTTATGCGTTTTTAATGTATTGAGACGATAATTTCGGTTTTTGACACCTATGCTTTAATCGCTCGTAGTTACCTTAAAAATTCATTTGATATATTTGTTTAAAATTTTTATAAATCTTGATAAAAATCACCAAATTATAAGTTCTCGAGAATTTATATATTCCCACCCCACACCTAAGATTATGTAATGCCCTCATTACATAAAATCAGATAATAATGTATAAATTTGAGAGGACAAATAGTGAGACGTATTTGGAACTTCCTTTGTTAACCCATTTGGATTTTCAAATTATTTTACCTATGATTTTATCCAACGTTTGTATCACAATGTAATTCGATGTTTCGTTTTGTCTAATTGCATTTTCTTCTGTACCTGTCAAAACCATGTTAAAAACATACAAAACATGGGGTTGTACTTCAATCGTACAAAACAATTTTTTCCCCCACACTACTTTCTTGCTAATATATAATAAAACATAAGAAACATAAAAAGTATCAATACACACCAAACAATTATGTTATTACAAACCATAAAAATAAAAATGTTTTAAAGAATAGAACTAGTTAAATGGATTCCAAAACGAGCCTCCCTGATCGCCTTCTTCCTGTTGCTGTTGCTGCCGTTGCTCGTTTAGGCGTTGTTCCTTGTAGAAACGCCTATATGCATCCTGACTAGCGGCTATGGCGGCGTTATGGTCATATGGTGGAGGTAGAGGGTCATTGGGTGTCTACCATTGGGGGTATGAAGGATAGGCTGAGGGTGCGTAATTCTGCGGGTTAGACGCGTATAAATATGCCTGATGATGCGCCCACTCTAATTGTGCTCCCTGACCCCTCTGATCGTATCGGATGTTAGACAGAAAATTATACTGATCTAGTTAGGTATGCCTAATATCCCCCAATTGCCGAGACAAAGCAGTATACTGGTCTTCTGATCTCACTCCCCAGTTTTGATATGAGTTACGTACATCTAAACTCAATGCGTTAAAAGAATTTTGGAGCATATCGAAATCAGAAGTACCTGTATGAGACGAGCTAGCCTGATCTGTCTCTCTGCGTCTCCTCCTCGCTTCCCTCGCGGGTTCATCATCCTCTTCCATAGGTGCGTGAGCAGCAACTTCCTATTGCCTTAAACTACATACCCCACCCCTTACACGTATAGCCTTAGCTGTCTTATACACCTCCAATCCTAAAGTTTTAACCTGTTGATCTATCGGTTGGATTGGAGGTGCTAATTCGTTCGGGTCGAGACCGAACCAGGCTGCCAAACACGTGATATAGTAACCCCCCGACATGTCACTGGATCCTCTAGCACCCTTACCAAAATGGGCTAAAAAGTAGGCCACTCCATAGGGTATACTAATAAACGTATCCCTATCTCTGATTGCATCCAAATACCAAAGGTCAACATAATTAATCTTATCTGTATTAAGGAATGCCCTTTGGTTAATTGTGTTCGCTATAAATTTATGAATTATTCGATAGCGAACATCAGTGATCTTAAGGTATGATTCTTGGCCTGCTACATAAGTATTCTTTTGGGAAAAAGAGCGCCAGACACTCAAAGAATCATAATCTCCTGTATACCTAGCTCCTGTAAAAATATATTCCCAAAAACCTGGAGCATTCATCTCATTACCGTCGTAAATCCCTAAAGCCATAGTCATGTCGCCTAGGGACATTACTCTATCTACACCACCCAATCTAAATTGTAGGAAACTAGTATCTTCGATATTTTTCGGGTGTATATTCATCCTAACGGTAGAATAAAATTCTAAACACCATTCTCTATATACAGGAGAATTTAACCTAAACAATCTCTCAAAGTCATTATAATACGTGATTTCCCCAAATTCATTCGTGAAACTTTGGGTTAAAATTTCCCTTATCGGTGTATCTAAGTTGACTGGGTCTCCTAGGGGATCCCAATCAACAACGTAAACTGGAGAGATGGTTCGATTTACCAGAATGAGTAAATCCTTAACTTTTTGCACCCTTTGATGTAATTCGTTAGGAAATTGCAGGATCGGGTGTAGGTTCAAGAGTTGTTGTTCCATTTCGGGGGTAACTTGATCTTGTACTTGTTGTTGGTTAAATGCCCTCATTCTAAATGGTCCCTGCATAACATTTTAAAACAAGAAAATCATCCCAATAGGATGTGTTAATGTTAGTAAAGAGTCTAAATTCAACCTACAAACTTGTTTTCAACACCACATGAATCAATTTATTTCAACAACTTTGGAAGTTTTAGTTCTATGATTCAAAACAAAACAGAAACAAACCAAAAATCATAAATCATAAATCAAAAATCAAGTTTCATATGCAAAGTTCAATTCACAAGTGAAAACACGCAATTTATCTAAGTGTATCTAATTCAATTCAATCACATTGCGTGTATTTCAGCTTCTAAACAATCCTTAATAGCATTAAAGTTCATACTTGATTCATTAAAATGACAAAAACTATCAAAATCATACTAAAATTAAAAATTACAAAATCAAACAAACAAAATCATGTTCAAGAGTTATAACTACTGACAAAACACTTAAAAACATTTAATTACAACCAAAATAACACACCTCAGTAGCAATTTCACAATTATCCCCAATTTGTATAAACCCTAAATTTTTTATAACCAATTAAACATCAATTTTTCATGCTAATCGGGTTTATTATCTTACTAACAACATAGATATAGCAATAATCAAGCAAAAATCAACAATATCATGCATATAATTCGGATTAAAGCCATAAAAATAAATAATGAAAAACTTGAAGAACATGAGGTAAAATGGGTTTAGGACCCTTACCAATCTAGGCATGTTGAAAGATTGAAGAATTGGGGAAGATTGGAATTGTTAATTTAAGTTTTTGGGTGTGATTTTCGGGTTTTTGTGTTTTCTTCTCGTCCACATCAGAAAAAAAAATTGAAAAGAGTGTGTAAAGAACAGACTGATGCCCGTCTGTTATGTTCAGCTATTTTTGACCTTACGCGTTTCGCGTAAGTCTACGCGTTTCGCGTATGCTTTGAATTCCACGCGTTTCGTGTACCCCCACACGTTACGCGTATGCTTTGGCTCTTTTTTTTTTTTTTTTTTTAACTTAAAATCAATTGAATTTAAAAATATCTTTTATAAATTTATATTTGTAACGGAAATTCGGTTGTTAGACCTGATCTTAATCCGTTTATAAATTTTTAATTTCAATACATGTTTTAATAATTTCAATTTATAAAATTCAATCCATTAAAAGTTAAAGTTTTAATATTTTTCGAAAACAAAATTAAAATAAAATAAAACACTCTATTTTTGTGTTAAAAAGATTAACGTTTTTAATTTTAAAAACAAGTACATGAAAAATAAAAATTAAATGAATTAAAATACACTCTATTTTTGTTGTATACCCTTAAATCAACTAATTTTCAAACTTAAAACTTTGTTTCCTATCGACTAGGTAGAGATAAATTTCGGTTGTCAAACCTATCATTATCCACGACAAAGATTTACAAGTTATATATTTTTACGGTTATTGATAAAAAGGTATATTTTGCAATCTACTGTAGACTTTTTGAATTTAACAAAAAATTTTGTGCAATTTGAAGAATGAAAATTCAGTTGTGACACCTAAATATTTTCATTTTCAAAGAAACAAGTTAAACTCAAGGCGTTTCACCTTCAATTTAGTAGAAAGGATTTTTTTTTTTAATTTTTATATTTTTATTTTGTTTTCGTGGTTTACTATTTAACAGATATCTTATGAATCCAACAAGAAATTTCGTGCAATTTGAAAAACGATAATTCAGTTGTAACACTTAACATTTATCGTTTTTAATGAAAACATATTGAACTCAAGGTTCATCACTTTTAAATGGTAGACCGTTTTAATAGAACATACAACAAACAAAAACAAACCAAACACACCAAAACATTACACACAAAAATGCACAAACACACAATTGGCGAGAAAAAGATTTAAAGAGTGAAGCCTCGTTGGCTCGCCTCGTAGTGGAGTCGCATTATTTCGCTCCCCATTGCTTCGTAGGCGTAACCTCGCTGGTTTAAGAGGTTTTCTTCTGCACATTTTAAAGGCCCTTCTCGGCATAAGGTTACGTACTCGTAATTAGAGTCCGTTTGGTTCTTTGGGCAATCTCCGGAGTGAGTCGGTTTTCCACATTTCACACATTTACCCAAATGACGTGCTCGACGCCTTTTAGCTGATTTAGATTTTCCTCTTGCATAGTTTGTCTCATTTAGTTTCTGTCTTTCTTCTTTCCTCGCCTTATCGCATCTTTTCTTAATATCTAACACCACATCCCTCGGTAAAATCTTATCGCACTTTAAAATGAAATGGTTGTAGATATACTAACTGCGCATCTTGAAATTACACAATAAAAACAAAAAGAAATTAAAAAGGTAGAATGGAGGGAGAAGACTAGTTCTTTAGGGTCTGCTAGGGAAAGACCAATCTAACCCCACTCTTAAAGATAAGAATAAAAATCGAGAATGGAGTTTAAAACCTTAGAGTTACCCTGAATTTATTTGTCCTTAGGGTAGAAGGTGATTTCGTCTCTTTCCGTAGTATTGATTTCTTCAAAGTATAACTTGAGTCTGTGTCCGTTCACTTTGAAAGTTCCACCGTCTTTACCATATAACTCTGCATATCCAGATGGAAAAACCTGTTTTATTATATATGGCCCAGTCCATCGGGATCTAAGTTTACCAGGTGAAAACTTGAAACGTGATTGGAATACCAATACTTTATCTCCTTGTTCAACTTCTTTCTTTTTTAATCATGCATCGTGCCATACTTTAGTTTTTTCTTTATATGTTTTAGAATTTTCGTAGGCTTGTAATCTTAATTCATCTAGTTCGTTAAGTTGTAATAACCTATTTTCTCCGGCTTGTACAAGGTCAGTATTACATTCTCTCATAGCCCAGTATGCCTTGTGTTCAACTTCAACAGGTAGATGACACGCTTTACCGTATACAAGTCTAAATGGCGTGGTACCTATTGGTGTTTTATACGCAGTCCTAAAAGCCCACAACGCGTCATCTAACTTGCGTTGCCAGATTTTAGGGTTGTTATTAACCGTCTTCTCAAGTATTCGTTTTAAGGCACGATTCGTGTTCTCCACTTGACCACTTGTTTGCGGGTGGTACGGAGTAGAGAAACGATGAGTTACGCCATACTTCTTCAACACCTTTTCAAGAAGGTTGTTGGTAAAATGTGTTCCTCGATCGGATATGAGTGCTTTTGGGATTCCAAAGCGTGAGAAGAGATTTTTCAAGAAGTTTACCACCACCCTAGCATCATTTGTAGGCAAAGCTTTTGCTTCAGCCCACTTGGATACATAGTCAACGGCTACTAGTATGTACTTGCACTTATGTGAACTTCGAAAGGGTCCCATGAAATTGATTCCCCAAATGTCAAAGATTTCACAAACTTGGATGCCGGTTTGAGGCATCTCATCCTTTTTCGTGATGTTACCCATTCGTTGGCATGCGTTACAAGTCCGAACGAAATCATGGGCATCTTTAAAGATCGTGGGCCAATAAAAGCCCGATTCAAGGATTTTTCTTGCAGTGTGGTTTGGTCCGAAATGACCGCCGGTTGGCCCTTGATGGCAATGCTCAAGAATTTGTTGAGCTTCTTGTCCGTACACACAACAGCGAATTATTTGATCCGCACCAACACGAAATAGGTCTGGGTATTCCCAGAAATATGACTTCAAATCTGCAAAGAATTTCTGCTTTTGCTGATAAGTAAGTCCTTTTTGTAGAATGTCTGAAGCAAGATAGTTTGCAAAATGGGCAAACCATGGGATTTCAGATTCTTTTTCAACCCTCATTAGAGATTCGTCAGGAAATGTATCTTTGATGATTGTATCATCAAGTTTATCTAATTCGGGGTTTTCAAGTCGGGATAAATGATCGGCAGCTAGATTCTCAGCTCCTTTCTTGTCACGTATCTCAATGTCAAATTCTTGAAGTAAAAGAACCCAACGTATGAGACGATGTTTTGCATCTAGTTTCGAGAATAAATACCTAAGTGCCGAATGGTCCGTGTAAACAATGGTCTTGGACAACACCAAATATGATCGAAATTTATCAAATGCATAAACAACCGCTAGGAGTTCTTTTTCAGTGGTGGTATAATTAATTTGGGCTCCCGTTAGAGTTTTACTTGGATAATAAATCAGAAGAAAATGATTATCGGGACGTTGTCCTAAAACAGCACCTAAAGCATAGTCGCTTGCGTCACACATTAGCTCAAATGGCATACTCCAATCCGGAGATACCATAATTGGAGCTTGTGTGAGTTTTGACTTTAGAATCGAGAATGCATTCTCGCAATTAGAATCGAAGTCAAATGGAGCATCCTTTTCAAGAAGTTTGGTCAATGGGCGGGCGATTTTAGAAAAATCTTTGATAAATCGCCTATAGAATCCTGCGTGACCAAGAAAGCTTCTAATTGCTTTAACATTTGATGGTTTAGGTAGCTTAGAGATAACTTCAATTTTAGCTTTATCTACCTCTATTCCCGCACGAGATATTTTGTGACCAAGTACAATGCCCTCCTTCACCATGAAGTGGCATTTTTCCCAATTTAGGACCAAGTTTGCTTTCTCACATCTGATAAGCATACATTCTAGATTGAAAAGACACGATTCAAAGGAGTCTCCAAACACGGAAAAGTCATCCATGAAGACTTCCATACAATCCTCTACCATATCATCAAAGATTGCCATCATGCACCTTTGAAAGGTTCCGGGTGCATTGCATAAACCAAACGGCATGCGGCGATAGGCAAAGGTACCGAAAGGACAAGTGAATGTGGTCTTTTCTTGGTCGTTGGGATCAATTGGAATTTGGAAGTAACCGGAGAAACCGTCTAAAAAGCAATAATATTCTTTTCCCGCTAATCGTTCAAGCATTTGATCAATAAAAGGTAACGGGAAATGATCCTTTCTAGTGGCATCATTTAGACGTCTGTAATCAATACAGACTCTCCAGCCGGTAACTGTTCTAGTTGGGACGAGTTCGTCCTTTTCATTTAATATAACGGTTGTACCCCCCTTTTTGGGTACTACTTGTACTGGACTAACCCATGGACTATCGGAGATGGGGTAGATTAACCCGGTGTCAAGAAGCTTGACGACCTCCTTTTTAACAACCTCTTTCATGTTGGGATTTAGCCTGCGTTGTCTTTGTACTACGGGTTTGTAGTCATTCTCAAGGAGAATTTTATGTGTACAATAAGACGGGTTTATTCCCGGAATGTCGGTTGTTTTCCAGGCTATAGCCTTTTTATGGGTTTTTAATACAGAAATTAGCTTATCCTTCTCATTATCTGAAAGATGTGAAGCAATAATTACTGGTAATTGAGATGTACCTTCGAGATAAGCATACTCCAAGTGTTTGGGTAGCTCTTTAAGCTCTAGTACGGGTGGTTCTTCTAAGGAATTTTTTATACGAAATCTATCTTCATTTTTGATTTCCTCAAACGATTCCTCTTCCATGGGAATTTCTTCTATTATGGTCTCGTCATCCGTGACCACCTTCATCAACTCATCAAAATCTTTATCAATATTGAAGTATTCATTCTCACTTACCGGGGCTAACCCCGGGATATCAATTTCAAGTAGCTCCTTCAATTCATTCTCGACACAAAGATCTATAACATCAATTTGAAAACAAGAGTCATCGGTAGAAGTGGGTCTTTTCATGGCTTTGTCAATGTGATAAATTATTCTCTCGTTTCCCACACCTAGACTCAATTGTTCTTTTTGGACATTAATGATAGCATCTGCAGTGTTTAGGAAAGGACGTCCTAAAATGATAGGAACTTTTGTGTCCTCTTGCATTTCTAGAATAACAAAGTCGACGGGAAAGATAAGTGAGCCAACTTTTACAAGTATATCCTCGGCTATACCTATGGGAGTATCAAATGATTGGTTTGCTAATCGAATACCCATCCGGGTTGGTTTTAAGTCTCCTAAGTCAAGTTTTAAATATAATGAGTAAGGCATTAGGTTAACACTTGCACCTAGGTCGGCTAGTGCATCGTACACCACCGAATCACCCATCATACATGGTATGATAAAACTACCAGGGTCTCCTAATTTTGGAGGTACATTTTGTTTCTTTAAGATGGCCGAACATTCCTCATGAAGGAATGTGGCAGAAACATCGTGGTATTTACCTTTCGAAGATATGAGATCTTTTAAAAACTTTCCGTAATTGGGCATATCCCTAAGAACTTCCGCGAGTGGCATGTTAATGCTAATTTGCTTAATCATGTCCGCAAATTTCTCATACTGCTTTGCGAGTCTGTCTTTCTTTAATGCTTTTGGGTAAGGAATAGGTTCCTTATGCACCTTTACTGGTGGTTCTTCACTTTTCTTTGGTATGACCTTAGGTGGATCATCTTTCTCTTGTTCTTTATCAACTTGCTCATTTTCATCAACCGGTATTTGTAAAACAGAAGGAGATAAAGGAACTTCCGGGGACTTAAGAGTCTCCGGTTTAGTAGTTAAACCACTTCTAGTAGTTATAGCATTTACATGCTCGTTCCTTGTTTGGGGGTTGTTGGGATTCACTTGAGTATTTGAGGGGAGAGTACCAGGTGGTCTCTCTGATAGTAACTGTGAGATCCTTCCAACATCTCTTTCTAAGTTTTGTATTGTGGCTTGTTGATTTTGGATTTGCTGAGTTTGGAGCTCTGCATTTTGCTCATGTTTAACCATAAAATCTCTTAAGAGATCTTCTAAACCAGATTTCTGAAGGTATTTCGTATGCCCGAGAGACATATTAAATTAATGTGGCTAATGTGTTATGATCCAAGTCGGGTCATACCCAATAACAAGCTTACCGACACCTTATAAGTATTAATCTTAATGATTGGATCATTAAATAAATACACGACACTTGAACTTTAGAAAATCGGATTTCTAAAGTATTATCGCTTGAGATAAATTATTGGGATAATTTATATTTAATTATTTATAAGTTTAAATAATTATGTTGTGTTATATTTTATAAATTGGTTTATAAAATGTAAGTAACTTAACATATGTATGTTATATATAACAAGTTTATATATTTACAAGACTTATTAATACAAGTTTTATAAAAATATGAATCTTGGAATGATACATACACATGGGACGTTTTTTTCAGCCCCAAGGCACCCTTCACATGCCAAAATATGTTACTTTTAATAACACACAAGTGCCAAGGCACATGCTTATGAGATAACCAAGGCTTTGACTCAAGTAAGTGGAGATAATACACATAAAATAGCTTACAAAATTCTGGTTCAGCACACTAATCTGGCCGAACTGTTTTGAGGGTGAAAGAGAGTTCTTTGCTTGCTATTTTATTACATTCAAGTGTTCTAAATCCTAACTAAAAATAAAGGGTGTGTTGGTGATCAAGGCTTGTGGGTATAACAACTTGAGGCTTCAAGTTAGAAGCTTTTTCAAGTCATCATCTTCATAAACTTCCTGCTCATTTTGGACAGCTGCTGTTCGGTTTTTGGAAGCCTAATAAGGTGGTCTTAAAGCTTGGTTAATTAGCTTATTAAAGTTCTAAGGTGTAGCCAAGTGAAAGGGTAGTGTTGGTGCATTATTTCTTCTTCATTGCTCATCAAATTCAGCCCTTAAACTTAGTTTAAGGAGGTATAATAAACTCTTTCCTTCTCTTTAATTTGTAAGTATATTTAGCAACTTGATCCATATGGGACTTAACTTTAAATTGGTTTAAAGATAACAAGTAAAATTTGAAAGTTTCACGCTTCCGTTCATAATGATTCTTAAAAGGTTTTAAGTATTGTCAAACTTGTTAAATCCCAACAATGGTATCTAGAGCCGAAGTTGTTGAAATATGCTTCGAATTGTTGTTTAAAACCCACTACATTTGCAATCTACTAACATGCATGAATGTAGATTGCAAAAACAAATGGGTTTGGGTGGGTTTGTATGCTTGGCCGAATTTGAAAGAGGTTCCAAGAGGGTTTGGAACTTGCATTTTGGTCAATTTTGGTTGCATGTTAAAGTTCACAATCCTAGCCTTGACCTTGTGTTGATTGCATGTTATATTTGGTTGATTTGTTATATTCATTTGGTATGTAATATTATTCATTCAATTGGCATGTAATAATTATTATTTTGGCTATGTAATTTGTTTTACATTTGGTATGTAAAATAGAATAGGTTGTATTTCATTTTCTAGATAAAAATGTATTAGGATACATATTTTGTAAAAATGAAGAACAAGATCATGAAGACTTCAAGAACACAAGGAGCATATGGATGCAAGGTTAAGTGGGAGATTGTAATCTCCTACTTTGTATGATTAACCCTTACCCGGTGACATTTGTTTTCGGCTAAACAAATGTCCACCAAAATGGCTAGATTGTGAACATACTTATTTTGCATGTGTGGTTGTTTGTATGATTATTGTTTTGTATGTTTGGTTGATACAATTAATCACAAGATAACAACTAACAAAACGACATTTTAATTGGTTAAATTAGACGTGCTAAGTACATGCAAAACGGCAATTTAAATGGTTAAATTTAAAAGGCAACCGAGAACCTTAATAAATGGTTATTAAGAACATGATAAGGATCATACATATAAAATGGTTTATATCAAGTAATTGGTTTAATTACATAACATGAAAATAGATTTTCAATTAAACCATACACTAAATGCATGTTGGTGTATGGTGTAAAAGTTTTCTCAAATTAGAATTAATGAAAACTTAAAATCCCTTATAAACAAGGTAAACAAGTTAAACGCCATCCTTTTGTGGAAACACTTAGACATATTAGGAATCTCTTGATGGGATAAAGGTCACCTAACCGTCATGAGTGAACTAACATGAATAAGGTACACTTTGCATACATGTGGGATAAAGGTCACCTAACCACTTGCATGTTAAGTTTACATGTCTACACAAGTAGGACAACTTGATTTGGGAATCATGAACTTAGGGTCACCGAAGCATGATGAACAAATAGGCGTTGATGGGATAAATATGCCATGCAAAAGGATTGCATGATCCCATAACTTAGAAGTTGCATAAGGATTGCAATTGTCATATAATGACTACCTAGCTAAATCAAATAACGGGATAAAGGTCACCTAACCGAAATTTGATTTACCGTTGGATTCTAATATTTAATAAGTCAATTAAAATTTAAAAGGGTATTGAATGTTAAATTAAAATCGATACTTAAACGAACTTTGTTAAATTTTGTAGATGGCCGCCAATAACAACAACAACATTCCAAACGCACCACTTAACCTGAACCACCTATCATTAAGGTCTCTCTTAGAGAAAGACAAACTCAACCATACAAACTTTATGGATTGGTTCCGCAATCTTCGGATTGTCCTCAAACAAGAGGATAAAATGTATGTGCTTGAGGACCCCATTCCCGATCAACCGGATGAGAATGATGTGGAGGCAATGGCCTCTTACGATAAGTATTGCCACGACTCCCTTCAAGTCTCATGCTTAATGCTTGGGACAATGATACCAGAACTCCAAAAGGATTTCGAGCATCATAGTGCATATGACATGATAACGCAATTGAAGGAGATGTTCCTCCAACAAGCGCGTGTCGAACGCTTCGAAACGGTTCGGGCGCTACATGCTTGTCGTATGGACGATACCCAATCGGTTTCATCTTATGTACTTAAGATGAAAAGCCTTATCGATCGTGCTAACCGTCTTAACCTAAACATATCTAATGAGTTAGCCACCGATCTTATCCTTAACTCCCTATCAAAAAGGTTTGATCAATTTGTAATTAATTACAATATGAATGGGATGGATAAGAGCATAGGTGAGCTTCACGGTATGCTTAGAACGGCGGAAACTAGCATGGGTAAAAGGGCTTTACCCGTGTTAGCAATCGATCAAGGTGGATCCAAAGGTAACACCTCTAAGCCAAAGATGGCTAAGAGGAAAGGACCCGCCCATCAAGGCAAAGGGAAGGGGAAGATGGTTACCTCAACCAAGAACAAGGCTAAGAAGCAAAAGGTAGCCGAAAAGGCAAACCCCAAGGAAGACCCATGTTTCGGTTGCGGTGAAATGGGTCATTGGAAACGAAACTGTCCGGTCTATCTTAAGGAGTTGAAAGACAAGAGGGATGCAGGGCAAACCTCAGGTAATATATATATGGTATATATAGAGCTTAGTATTACTTCTTCTAATACATGGGTATTAGACACTGGATGTGGAACTCACATTTGCAATTCATTGCAGGGGTTCAAAAGAAGTAGCAAGCAAACGGGAACATCAAGTCTCTACATGGGTAATGGAGCCAAAGTGCAAGTGAAGGCTCAAGGAGACTTTGTGTTAAAGCTTCCAAGTGGTTTGGAACTTATTTTGAAAGATGTTTTGTATGCACCCGATTTATGTCGAAACATTATTTCCATTTCCCGTTTGAAACAATGTGGGTTTTATCTTAATTTTGTTAATGATGATATCCATATTTATTTAGATAATGTATTCTATTTCAAGGCTTCACCTTCAAATGGAATTTATGAATTGGTTCATGATGACACATCATCTAGTAGCTCAATGTACCATACAAGCACCAAGAAACTCAAAAGGGATTTGAGTGATTCCTATTTATGGCATTGTCGCCTTGGACATATAAACAAGAACCGAATGCATACACTTCAAAAGAATGGACTTTTGAAATCAAATGAAATGGATTCGTTTGATGTATGTGAATCTTGTTTACAAGGCAAGATGACTAAAGCACCTTTCAAAGGGACTTATGAAAGGGCTAAAGATTTATTGGGATTAATACATTCGGATGTATGTGGACCCTTTAAACCCATGACTAGGAATGGTGAAAGATACTTTGTTACTTTCATTGATGACTTTAGTCGTTTCGGATATGTCTACTTATTAAGACACAAGGACGAAACGTTTGAAGCATTCAAAGAATATCAAAACGAAGTACAAAATCAACTCAATAAGACAATTAAGGTACTACGTACCGATAGAGGAGGTGAATACCTAAGCGATGCTTTCCAAGATCATCTTAGGAGTTGTGGGATTATCTCGCAACTTACTCCACCCGGAACACCCCAACTTAATGGAGTTTCCGAAAGGAGGAACCGAACCCTAATGGATATGGTTCGATCTATGATGGCTAGAAGCTCGTTACCTCTATCATTTTGGGGTTATTGTCTAAGCTCCGCGGCTCGTATTTTAAATATGGCCCCAACCAAGAAAGTGGAACGAACTCCTCATGAGATGTGGTTTGGAAAACCTCCTTCTCTTTCATACTTGAAAGTATGGGGATGTGAAGCTTATCCTAAGCATTATGTAGCAAATAAGCTACATGCTCGATCCACAAAGTGTATCTTCATAGGATATCCCAAAGATGACATGGGATATTACTTCTATGATCCATCCGAGCAAACGGTATTTGTTGCTCGGAAAGCGGAATTCCTTGAAACCAAGTTCCTTATGGAAGGTGATGGTGAAAGGAAAATAGATCTTGTAGAGGTACAAGATCAAGCCGATGATACACAATTGGTTGACACTAGCACTCAACATGAGGATGTTAAAAATGATCAAGTAGATGATCAAGGTACACAAGACGTTCGAAGATCTAGTAGGATTAGTAATCCTCCTGAGAGATATGGTTTTCTCGTGGATGGTTGCTATACGGTTGATTTGGATGAACCGGTAAACTACAAAGATGCTTTATCAAGGATTGATAAAGATAAATGGCAGGAAGCCATGAACGCCGAGATGCAATCCATGTATGACAGCCAAGTTTGGGAACTTGTTGAGCAACCTCCTAGCTCTAAGCTAGTTGATTGCAAGTGGATTTTCAAAATGAAAACCGACATACATGGAAACTTGGATACATACAAAGCTAGACTTGTAGCAAAGGGTTTCACTCAAACTCAAGGGGTTGACTATGATGAAACTTTCTCGCCTGTGGCAATGCTAAAGTCTATTAGGATATTATTTGCCATCGCTGCTCATTATGATTACGAAATTTGGCAAATGGATGTCAAAACTGCTTTCCTAAATGGATATCTTGAGGAAGATGTCTATATGGTACAGCCCGAAGGTTTTGTCGATCCGAAAAATCCTAAAAAGGTATGCAAGTTAAAGAAATCGATCTACGGATTGAAACAAGCATCTAGAATGTGGAATCATCGTTTTAATGAAGAGGCAAAGAAATTTGGCTTCATTAAAAATGGTGATGAAGCTTGTGTATACAAGAAGGCTAGTGGGAGCTCTATAATGTTCCTTGTGCTATATGTGGATGATATATTATTATTTGGGAATGATATAACCACAATGCAAGAAGTCAAAACTTGGCTAAAGAGTTGCTTCTCCATTAAGGATCTTGGAGAAGCACAATACATATTGGGGATTGGAATCTATAGGAATAGATCCAAGAGATTGATAGGTTTAAGTCAAAGTACATACATTGATAAAATCTTGAAAAGGTTCAAGATGGAAAACTCTAAGAAAGGTTTGGTACCTATTCAAAGAGGAACCAGTCTCAGTTCATCTCAGTGTCCCACCACGAAAGATGAACAAGAGAAAATGAAGAAAGTCCCATACGCATCTGCTATTGGGTCTATCATGTATGCAATGATATGTACTAGACCGGATGTGTCATGCGCTCTAAGCTTGACAAGTAGATACCAGAACAACCCAGGAAACAGTCATTGGATTGCTGTTAAAAGTATATTGAAATACCTTAGGAGAACTAAGGATATGTTTCTAATATATGGGTCTGGTGAGGAGGAACTCGCTGTAAAAGGTTACGTGGACGCGAGTTTCCAAACTGATCGAGATGACTCTCGATCACAATCCGGTTATGTCTTCATGTTAAATGGTGGTGCGGTCTCTTGGAAGAGTTCGAAACAGGAGGTTGTTGCGTTATCCACTACAGAGTCGGAGTACATTGCCGCCTCACTGGCAGCTCAGGAAGCTGCATGGATGAAGAAATTCATCGACGACTTAGGAGTGGTCCCTTCCATTCAGGACCCTCTTGAGATCTTTTGTGACAACGAGGGTGCGATTGCTCAAATCAAGGAACCTCGTGCTCATCAAAAGACTCGTCACATTGAGCGGAGATTCAACTACATCAGGGATGAGGTTGAAAAGGGAAAGATATGTATTCACAAAGTTCACACAGATCAAAATGTAGCGGATCCACTCACGAAGCTTTTACATGGACCAAAACATGAGGGACATGTTTGTGCATTAGGACTTCGATATTCTAGTGATTGGAATTGATCTGTTTTATGTATTGTAACGGAACGAATTAGTTCAAACTCATTAATATAATTATGGTATTAATTTAATTATGAGTTATGTTCCTATTTTGCATATTTCATCCATGAATAAGCAATTATTCTAAATTTCCGTAGTCGATCACATTTGTGGGAACAAGTGTGAGGTTTAGACTATTATGAACTCGGATTGGTATACATTCATAATTTGAATGTGGGGCAAGGTTGCAACCAAGGTTCATAGATATTTGTGGGAAACAAATATTGGAAGACCCGCTCTCAAGAATTACTGTATAGAGCCTTTGTGGTTGATCACATGTAATCTTGAGTAAAGGCGAATATCATTGTATCCTCTGACCTGAGATACATATTGGGTTCGGATATTCACCAAGTACTGCGCCTTGATTCCTTCCTTCGCTATTCTGAAACATGGTAGTACATAAGGAAGAACTCAGGTATATTACAAAGTGTATATCTAGGACGTATGTAGTCAAGATGGAATTTGTCCCTCTTATTCGTTGAGAGTCAGATGTCTAAGGCCTGAAAAGTTAAATCTATAAGAGAGTGATCACTCTGTATCTCTTGGATTTAACATGACATCTAGGACGAAAGGAAATAATGAAAGATTCACCTATATATATATATCAATTCGAGTTAGGTACTCGAAAGGGATGATGTTATTGAATGGCACAAAGTCATAACATATTGGGGGTGATGGACGGTAGTTAGGTGGTATCCATCACTTGCATTAATTTCTTATGTTTCTCGTGCAAGTGGGAGATTGAAGGTATTTCGTATGCCCGAGAGACATATTAAATTAATGTGGCTAATGTGTTATGATCCAAGTCGGGTCATACCCAATAACAAGCTTACCGACACCTTATAAGTATTAATCTTAATGATTGGATCATTAAATAAATACACGACACTTGAACTTTAGAAAATCGGATTTCTAAAGTATTATCGCTTGAGATAAATTATTGGGATAATTTATATTTAATTATTTATAAGTTTAAATAATTATGTTGTGTTATATTTTATAAATTGGTTTATAAAATGTAAGTAACTTAACATATGTATGTTATATATAACAAGTTTATATATTTACAAGACTTATTAATACAAGTTTTATAAAAATATGAATCTTGGAATGATACATACACATGGGACGTTTTTTTCAGCCCCAAGGCACCCTTCACATGCCAAAATATGTTACTTTTAATAACACACAAGTGCCAAGGCACATGCTTATGAGATAACCAAGGCTTTGACTCAAGTAAGTGGAGATAATACACATAAAATAGCTTACAAAATTCTGGTTCAGCACACTAATCTGGCCGAACTGTTTTGAGGGTGAAAGAGAGTTCTTTGCTTGCTATTTTATTACATTCAAGTGTTCTAAATCCTAACTAAAAATAAAGGGTGTGTTGGTGATCAAGGCTTGTGGGTATAACAACTTGAGGCTTCAAGTTAGAAGCTTTTTCAAGTCATCATCTTCATAAACTTCCTGCTCATTTTGGACAGCTGCTGTTCGGTTTTTGGAAGCCTAATAAGGTGGTCTTAAAGCTTGGTTAATTAGCTTATTAAAGTTCTAAGGTGTAGCCAAGTGAAAGGGTAGTGTTGGTGCATTATTTCTTCTTCATTGCTCATCAAATTCAGCCCTTAAACTTAGTTTAAGGAGGTATAATAAACTCTTTCCTTCTCTTTAATTTGTAAGTATATTTAGCAACTTGATCCATATGGGACTTAACTTTAAATTGGTTTAAAGATAACAAGTAAAATTTGAAAGTTTCACGCTTCCGTTCATAATGATTCTTAAAAGGTTTTAAGTATTGTCAAACTTGTTAAATCCCAACAATTTCCTCTCAGGCTGAGGTTGCATAATTGCTAATGGCTGCGGTTGCATAAGTGCTAGTGGTTGTGGTTGATTGTGTTGGAAATTATTTTGATAATTTCGTTGAGGTTGATTTCGGTTATTATAACCTGGTGGCGGATTTCTTTGATTTTGATTTGGGAAATTCCTGCTATTTTGGTAACCTGGATTTCCTCCTTGATAGTTATTATTATTTTGAAAGTTATTATTATTTGATCCTGAAGGTCCTCCTACTTGATAGCTGTTTATAGGAGGATATTTTCGGTTGTTTGCTTCTATAGCTGGAAAATCACTGAAGTTCATTTCACCTTTTCGTAAGTAACCTAAGAAATTTTCTTGCTCTTCCATTGTACTTTGATCACAATCTCTAGTAAGATGGGGACCTTGGCATAGTTCACATCCTACTCTGATAGCATGCATCTCCTTGGTTACTTTCTCGATTTGCCTTGCTTGATTTGCTATTTGAACTTTTAAAGAAGCAATTTCATCATTGCTTTCAATACTAGCAACATTTGATGATCTAGAGAATTCTATTTCTTGATGCCAATTATGGGAATGGGAAGCTAAATCAGCAATGATTGTGTGAGCGTCTTCAGGTGTTTTCTTCATGATCGAACCTCCGGCTGCAACATCTATATCTTTTCTAGTTGCCACATTGACTCCTTTATAGAATATTTCGACCTTTTGGAATGTATTCAACCCGAGTTGAGGACATACCCTAAGCATTTTGTTGAATCGGGTCCAAGCTTCATAAAGAGTTTCATTAGGCTTTTGCATAAAGTGATTTATATCACTTTGCAATTTTGCTGCTTTTGATGCAGGAAAGAATTCTGACAAAAACTTATCCATCATATCATTCCAGTTTTCAATATAACCTTCTGGTAATGAGTCTAGCCAATCTCTTGCATCATCTTTTAAGGACCATGGAAAGATTTTTAAACATGCAACTTCATCGGTGACATCTTTGATTTTGAAAAGCTTGCAAATGCTTACAAATTTACGAAGATGCTCGTTAGCATCCTCATTTGGGGCTCCACCGAATTGACATGTATTAGTCACCATGTGTAAAAATTGACCTTTTATTTCAAAGCCATCACTCATCGTGGGTTGGATGATTGCATGGCCTTGACCTTTTCTTGTGGCCTTCATTAATGCTTCCATCGTTTGATTTGTATCAGCCATTTCTTCTTCTTCTTTAATAATCGGCTCTATGATTGGTTGAATTATTGGTTCAGAGTCGGATTCTAAGGAAAGTGACTCTAAATTTTTAGCAAGAGATTCTACTTCTTGAGCTCTTAAGCGTTCGTGGAATTTTCTTTCGGGTTCAGGATGTGAAGGAGTTAATTCAGCGTTGGAGGAACGTAAGTTCATACATTAATTTCTATTATGAGATCACTTCACTAAAGGTTTATCTAGGGTTACCTATTTGTTTCTCTTTTTTAGTGTTTTTTGGTGTTTTAAAATTACTAGTACTTCCTATTTCTTTTTGTTGTTTTTGTCCTTTATTAATTCTTTGAGGTTCCGGATTAAGTTTAACGAGTTTAGGATTGAACGGATCATACAATTTGGGAAATTGTACAAAGAATTAAAGGATTTATTCATAAACTTTGAACTTTCTTGGAAATGAATTTCCTCGAGAGGATCGAATAACATAAAAACAATGATAAAAACCCTTAAACAAACAGATTTTCCTTCTGATTTTGCCCACGTTTCGAATAGCCAATAGATGCAGCAGAGGGGCAGGATCCTTCTAAGACCAATAAAATTGGTGATCCAACAACCCGGTCCACGTACAAATCCAACTATTACTACGAACCAGAAAAATTATCTATTTATTTAACTGCCAAGTCCCCGGCAGCGGCGCCAAAAAGTTGATGTGCTGGATCGTAACCTTTATTTTGAACGGATTTGAGTTGTTTTGTTACACGAATTGATTTATTGTATATGTGGTATTTTATTGAGTTTAGGTTGATTTCACACATATATAGGCAACTAGTCCTATCCGTGCAGTTTAGTTTGTTGGTAAATCCGATTCGTTCCACAGGGAGATGGAGTGTTTAATGGTTTTTAATAGTCTTTGATGTCAAACTTAATTAAAGGGGGTTTTGGATTAGGAATTTATAATATAACAGTAAAAGAAAATAACTTAAACTAATTTACTAAATAAAATTACAAGATTACAATAATTAACTTAAAAAGGAACTAAATAAAAATATACTAATTATGATGCGACAATTATATTACTAAATGGTAATTAGTAAAATAGTAACTTTTAATAAAACTATATATTTAGAATTTTGTTTTGAGTAATTATAATATAAACTTATTTAAATTAACTAAATGACAAGTTTTAATTATATTAATATAAATTATTAGGAATAGTAATTTAACTAATTACAAACTAATTATAAATTATAAACTTTTAATTAACACTAATTATAAGGTTAAAACATGTATTAAAGTATTTTATAATAAGTAATATAAATTATGTAATAAAAACTTAAATATAATAATTAAAATAACTAAAACCCTAATTTTGCCCTAACTGGTACTGTAGCCGTGTCTTGTACATACGCGTTTCGCGTATTTATACGCATATCGCGTATACATTTAAACCTACGCGAATTGTGTGATTCTGATCGTACAGTTTGATTTACAGGCATACGCGTTTCGCGTATACCATACACGATTTGCGTATGATATATATACTGTGACAAACAGTCTGTTACGGATTTAAATGTTTTTATGTATTGTTTTTATATTTTAAAATAATAATTCGTAAATAATGATAATAATACGTTTACAAGAAATAATAATGGGATAAATAGGAGTGTTTACTTAAATGTGTCACCCCTAGGTCCATGGATTGTTTTGAGTTTACGCCCTATTTAAAATGTTTTAGTATCAAACTTTATATTTTTCTTTCGAATAAATATAAGGTTACAACTTACTAAAATAAATCTAATTTTCATCGGATTCTTTTTAGATAGCTACTATTCCCTAAGTATTTAAATTGAGACCTAGCCTAGTTTTGACTTTCGCCAATACCCAAATCGTAACGGTTTCCCTTTTTACAATTTCACTATCATATAATTATTGATATTACCCAAACCACCGAAGTTTATTTCTAAATTAGTGTTAATAACTTATCCATAAATTCGTCTAGATCATTTTTAATGTTGAAGCTTAATTTATGTAAATAAAAACAACTTTCGTTATTTAAATTTAATAAATTAAGTGGCAAGGGTTAAATACCTAATTACACAATAATGGTTCTTTTAACTAGGCTCAATATTAAAAATACTAAAGTTACATTTTAACTTTTACAATTGATAACAATCCATTTCACTAGGGGCTCTACATCTAAACAAACACTAAGGTAATTTAGCTATTCATTACACTAAGGTAAACATAAAAATATAGATATGCAAACATAATAACAACGATAATTTTAACAGGGTAAACTTACTAAAAATTCTTCACTTTCATTAACTTCAAATGGTAGAAAATTACAATAATAACACCCTTAATCACGAACAGTACACCTTTACTATTTGAAACTAATCCTAATATTTGAACTTTGAAACTGAAATGAAAATAATACATATAATAATAATGACAATAGTATATGTATAGTAATAATATGTTGTATGTGTTGTCTTTTTTCCTTCTCTGTACATACTCCCTATTTAACATGAATAGAAGGGAGTAGTTGAGCTTAATTGGTTCCTTGCTGTATCACAATTCAACAAAAGAATTGTTTTAAAACTCAAAAGCCAGCCGCCCTTATCTGAATCAATGATTATGTTCTGCCTAATACTACGCGTTTCGTGTATGGCTACACGATTCGCGTATGACCAATATTCTACATGTTTCGTGTAGCTCTACACGATTCGTGTAAGAGTAACTGGCAGTTTTCTTTATTTTTCTTTTTCGTTTGTTCTTTGTTGATCCCGTGTTGACGTGTACTGATTTGGCACTTTCCATTTAAACTCTTTTCTTCTTTTATCTTGTACTTTCATTCGGATAAACGTTTCTTGATATAAATTTGGTTAAAACTATCGTTTTATCGTCGTTTCTTCGAATAGCAAGCTCTTGTCTACTTTTATCGTTTTTCTCGTGAAATGCTCATTGAATGTCTTTGTAGATGGTAAAAACCTATGAAATATAAGTGATATTGCGTCGAATAATATGTATGTTTAGAGCAATATCAGTGTTGCACATAAAACCCATTTGCTTGTAAATTGGGGTTTTTGGGTGAATTTGGGTCATGTAGACCCAAGGATGACTAATTAGGTTTTCCAAGTATTAAATTATGTTTATAAGCCTAAATTGGTTAGTTAAAGTACTAGAACACTTTAATGATATGTAAATGGGTGTTAATTGGGTATGGATGACCCAAATGGGTGTGTTGACCTTGAAATGGGTCAAATGGGTCTTTAATGACCTAAGTGGTCTTGCATGTGTGAAAATGAGTTAACTTTGTGTTTAAAAGTGTATTAAGACCCTATTTGGCTAGAGTTAGGGTTTTTGGTGAAGTTGACCCATTATTAGGGTTAATGGTGCAAAATGGGTCGGAATTGCACTTTGGGTCAAAATGGCTTTAAAATGGTGAAAGAATTGGTTGACCGACTTGAGTTTGCAATTGATAATATGTATAATGTGATAGGTACATTACATTGAGGTTTCGCAAGCTCGGGTATCTTTTCACAAGAGATTTTGAGGTGAGTGGAATAATTATATGCGTAGGTATATAATGTATCTATTTGTTGTAGCGTTAAATGTGAAGTGTCGAGGTGCTAAGACACCACGTTTCACGTGAAGAGTGTAGCATCGAGGTGTTAAGATGCCACTCGGGGTGAAGCATCGAGGTGTTAAGATGACACCTAGGAGTGTAGTGTCGAGGTGTTAAGACACCACTCCGTAAAATAATGAGTGAAGCATCGAGGTGTTAAGATGCCACTCGGGGTGAAGTGCCGAGGTGTTAAGGTGCCACCCTAGGGGTTAGTGGTGCGAGGTGTTAAGTACCCTAACGGATGTTATGAACACCGATGGCGTTTTCGCGAGCGTCGTTCCCTTGTACTATTGGTTAACCATGGTTATTTGTGTTGTAAGCATATTATATTATTCGGGTTATATTCATATGCGGTTGTTATGCTAGCTTGTGGTATTGGAGAATTATAGCTTGTAATTATGATGATAAACTAATTGTGTTTGCTAGCATGTTTGCGGTTTGTGTAAGTGTATGCAAGTAGGTATAATTATATATGTATTCGTATAATTATTGCATTCACTAAGCTTTGCTTACCCTCTCATTGTTTACCATTTTTATAGGTTCGTTTGTGGACAAGGGTAAGGGCATTACCTTGGATTAAAGATCCCGTTGTGTTAGGGGACGCTTTTGGAGGTGTTGACTTTTGGAGTTTGACCGAGACTTGGGTAGTTTAATCCCAAACGCCATGCTCGTAGTGTAGTTTGGTACTTAAACTTTTTGGTGGTCGAAACTCTTATTTTGTATTAAACTTCTAATTTTGGGTCATGTGGGCCCCGCTCCGTAAAACTAATTTTATTAATGGAACGTGCTAGTTTTATATATATGAGTTTGTGGTTGAAAGCGTTTCGTCTAATTATGTCGGGAAATGGCCAATCTTTTTTTGTATTTAAAGGTTTTGGACAGCGGGCTGCCCAGCAGCCTTTCGCGCGCCGCGCAGGTGCTTGGCGCGCCGCGCAAACAGCAGGCACCAGAATTTTTTTTTTTATTTTCAAATTTCACGTGGTTTGGTCGTGGTTTGGTTTGGGTTGTTACAAGTGGTATCAGAGCATGGTCTAAGGGATATAGGTGCCTAGACTTAGACTTTTTGTGTGCACTTTATGCGGGACTTGTAGGACTTTGGGTCGGGTCGGGATTGGTTAGTGCATAGGTTTATGTAAACTAATCATGCGCTATTTGTTTGTGTTATGTTTAGCGAGCATCGAGCGAGATAGACGTTGTACTAGCAAGTTATTGCGACGTGCTCGCGTAGTAATGACTAGCTACCATTATTACGGGTGCAAATCGTGTCAAACAAGTAATGTACGACGATTGTTTGAGCGAGATGGGATAGTGTGGTATATATGTACGTACGTATGTGTCATGTCTTTTCGTTTCGTTGCTTAACCTCTTCCGTTTTTATAGAATGAAGACGAGAAACGGACCCGATCATGATAACGGAAGTACAAGCGAGGACGCCGAGTTTTCGGCCAAGGTTGAGGCCGTCGTTAAAAAGTTAAAAGCTAATTTTCTTACGGACATCCGAAAGGTCTTCCAAGATTCGGTCGATGGGCAAGTTACCGATTTGATAAATGAACGAATGAAGGTCACTATCGAAGAGGCCCTTGATGCTAGGAATATCTATCCTCGTGGTGAAGGAGGTGAAGGAAGGCGAGACTTCCATTATAAGAATTTCAAGGATGCTCAACCCCTGATGTTTAATGGGGTGCGAGATCCTTTAAAGAGTACATGTTGGATCTCCAATATCGAGGGAGCTTTCCGTACCGCGGAATGCCCTCCCGAGAAGAAAACAAGGTATGGTTCTAGCATGTTGTGGGAGGAAGCTAAGTTCTGGTGGGACGATAAAATCAACTTATATGGCGAAGAACAATGTATGGGCTTGACATGGGAGGAGTTCAAGAAAGAATTTTTCAAAGAGTACCGAACTTCTTCCGATCTCGATAGAATCCGGGACGAGTTGCACCATTTGCAACAAGGTTCAATGGACTTGGTTACACTCAAGTCTACCTTCTTGGAAAAGACTCATTTTTTCCAGGAATATGTGGGTGATGATCACAAGCTAATGAAGGATTTCTACCTTACCTTGAATGATGAGTACAAGGGTAAAATTATTCGGGGTATGGCTAAGTCGTTTGATGAGTTATTTGAATTGGCTCGGGGTTTTGAGCCGGAGGTTCCAAGGAAGAGTGATTTCACGTTTTCCAAAAGAAAGTTTGAAGGTTCTAGTTATTCTAACTTTTCAAGCAAGAAGAACAAGAGCAAGAAGGGGTCTGAAAGTGTCAATAGTGTGAAGAAGGGCGATACCGGCGGGTTTTCTTATACGTGTTACAATTGTGGGAAACTGGGTCATATGGCTCGTGAGTGTCCAAAACCATCTTCCGAAAACAAACTCACTTGTTTTAATTGCGGCAAGGAAGGGCATAAGAAGCCGGAGTGTCCCGATTTGCGAAACGATAATGTTAAGCGTTTAGAGAAGCTGGCGGGTACGGCTAGGGGTCGAAACTACTTGATGACGAATGATGAAGCCAAGAAATCGAACGAAGTTGTCTCAGGTACTTTCATGGTTAATTCTAATCCGGCAAGAATTCTATTTGATAGCGGTGCAAATTTGTTGTTTGTGTCTCCTAAATTTGTGCTTAAACTTGATAGACCGTTAGCTAAGTTGAGTCTTCCAGTAGAAGTCGAAATAGCGGACGGCAAGACGGTGCTAGTGGTTGATGTGTGTGAAAATTGTGATGTTTTCGGTGCCAAAACCTTTAAAATTGATATCATTCCAATGACCTTGGGCGATTTTGATATTGTCATTGGTATGGATTGGCTCGATCGTTATAGAGCCGATATTGCATGCCATGATAATTTTATTCGTGTGAAGACTCTAATTGGGGAAGAGTTGATTATTCATGGTGATATGCGAAGGAGACCGATGCCGATATGCACTTTTGCACGGGCACGTCCTCTCGTTGTTACCGGTGGCATGGCTTTCCTTGCTCATGTTGTTGATACTCGTAATGAGCCACCACCCATTCATGAAATTCCGGTGGTTAATGAATTTGAATACATTTTTTCGGATGAGTTACCGGGTGTTCCGGCGGAAAGACAAGTTGAATTTCGCATTGAGTTGGTTCCGGGGGCTACCCCCATTGCTAAAACTCCTTATTGTTTAGCACCAACGGAAATGCAAGAGTTGTTGAATCAAATCCAAGAGTTGCTTGAGAAGGGTTTTATTCGACCGAGTGCTTCGCCATGGGGTGCTCCGGTTTTGTTTGTGAAAAAGAAGGATGGAAGTATGCGGATGTGCATCGATTACCGGGAGTTAAACAAAGTGACGATCAAGAATCGTTATCCCTTGCCTTGAATTGACGATTTGTTTGACCAACTCTAAGGTGTGACGTATTTCTCTAAAATCGACCTACGGTCCAGCTATCACCAAATGCGGGTCCGTGAGGAAGACATTGAGAAAATGGCTTTTCGAACGCGTTATGGGCATTTTGAGTTTGTAATGATTCCTTTCGGTCTTAC
Organism: Rutidosis leptorrhynchoides; assembly: GCF_046630445.1. Lineage (NCBI taxonomy): Eukaryota > Viridiplantae > Streptophyta > Magnoliopsida > Asterales > Asteraceae > Rutidosis > Rutidosis leptorrhynchoides. The sequence continues at coordinate 337,202,917 of NC_092343.1, read as the reverse complement.
GAATGCACCGGCGGCATTCATGGATCTTATGAACCGAGTGTGCCAACCTATGTTGGACAAGTCGGTAATAGTGTTCATTGACGACATACTAGTCTACTCGAAAAGTATGAACAAACATGAACGTCATTTGCGTGAAGTATTGAAGACGTTACGAAAGGAGAAGTTGTATGCAAAGTTCTCCAAATGTGAATTTTGGTTAAGGGAAGTTCAATTCCTTGGTCATATTGTGAACAAAGACGGTATTCAAGTAGATCCGAGGAAGATTGAGACGGTGAAGAGTTGGGGACGACCGACTACGCCTACGGAAATCCGAAGTTTTCTCGGATTGGCCGGTTATTATCGTCGGTTTATCCAAGACTTTTCTAAGATTTCTTCTCCATTGACGAAGTTGACAAGAAAGAATGCTAGGTTTAATTGGGAGAACGAGCAAGAAATTGCTTTTCAATTGTTGAAAGAGAAGTTGTGTCAAGCTCCGGTGTTAGTATTGCCGGAAGGTGTGGAAGATATGACGGTTTATTGTGATGCTTCTCTAAATGGGCTCGGGTGTGTTCTTATGCAAAGGGGTAAAGTCATCGCTTATGCCTCTCGACATTTAAAGGAGCACGAAACGAGGTACCCGATGCATGATCTTGAGATGGCGGCGGTTGTACATGCGTTGAAAATTTGGCGCCACTACTTGTATGGTGTCAAATGTACAATTTATTCAGATCACAAGAATTTGAAACATCTTTTCACTCAACGAGATTTGAATTATCGTCAACGTAGATGGATGGATGTGGTGAAAGACTATGATTGTGAGATGCTTTATCATCCGGGCAAGGCGAACGTTGTGGCGGACGCATTGAGTCGAAAGAGTCAACATCCGGCGATAAAAGTAGGATCGTTACGTTTGATTATTACCAATGATTTTCTTGAGAAGCTTGGTGAGATTCAAATAGAGGCTTACGTTCACAATAAGCATACGGAACGAATCGTGGGCCAATCGGAGTTCATTACAATGGGCCTGCGTGGTTTGTTGTCTTTTCAAGGAAGGGTGTGGATGCCTACGATGGGTGATTACCGACGGGTGCTACTTGATGAAGCATATAAGTCAAAATATTCCATTCATCCGGGCGCGGCGAAAATGTATCTTGACTTGAAAAAAGATTATTGGTGGCCGGGCATGAAACGTGATGTTGTAAAATATGTTGAGCAATGCGTCACGTGTTTACAAGTAAAAGCCGAACATCAAAAGCCGTATGGTAAGTTGCAACCGTTAGAAATCCCGAAATGGAAATGGGAGCACATTACCATGGATTTCATCACAAAGTTAACTAAAACGGCGAGAACCCAATTTGATTTGATTTGGGTTATAGTTGCTCGATTAACGAAAAGTGCTTTGTTTCTTCCCATTAAAGAAGCGATATCGTCAGAGGCCTTGGCTAAGTTGTTTATCAAGGAAGTGGTCTCGCGACATGGGGTTCCTATATCTATTATTTCGGATCGAGATACCCGTTTTACATCTCGGTTTTGGTAAAAGTTTCATGAAGATATGGGTACACAATTGAAGTTGAGCACGGCGTACCATTCTCAAACGGACGGTCAAATCGAACGTACGAATCAAACTTTGGAAGATATGTTACGAGCGTGCATTATTGATTTCGGTGGTAGTTGGGATGAGCACTTGCCTTTGGTGGAATTCTCGTACAATAATAGTTATCATACTAGTATCGGGATGCCACCATATGAGATGCTTTATGGGCGTAGGTTGAAATGTCCCGTTCTTATTGATTAAAAACGTTCCATATTAATTGATTTCGTTGCGAGGTTTTGACCTCTATATGAGACGTTTTTCAAAGACTGCATTCATTTTTAAAACAAACCATAACCTTTATTTCATAGATAAAGGTTTTAAAAAGCTTTACGTAGATTATCAAATAATGATAATCTAAAATATCCTGTTTACACACGACCATTACATAATGGTTTACAATACAAATATGTTACAACAAAATAAGTTTCTTGAATGCAGTTTTTACACAATATCATACAAGCATGGACTCCAAATCTCGTCCTTATTTAAGTATGCGACAGCGAAAGCTCTTAATAATCACCTGAGAATAAACATGCTTAAAACGTCAACAAAAATGTTGGTGAGTTATAGGTTTAACCTATATATATCAAATCATAATAATAGACCACAAGATTTCATATTTCAATACACATCCCATACATAGAGATAAAAATCATTCATATGGTGAACACCTGGTAACCGACATTAACAAGATGCACATATAAGAATATCCCCATCATTCCGGGACACCCTTCGGATATGATATAAATTTCGAAGTACTAAAGCATCCGGTACTTTGGATGGGGTTTGTTAGGCCCAATAGATCTATCTTTAGGATTCGCGTCAATTAGGGTGTCTGTTCCCTAATTCTTAGATTACCAGACTTAATAAAAAGGGGCATATTCGATTTTCGATAATTCAACCATAGAATGTAGTTTCACGTACTTGTGTCTATTTTGTAAATCATTTATAAAACCTGCATGTATTCTCATCCCAAAAATATTAGATTTTAAAAGTGGGACTATAACTCACTTTCACAGATTTTTACTTCGTCGGGAAGTAAGACTTGGCCACTGGTTGATTCACGAACCTATAACAATATATACATATATATCAAAGTATGTTCAAAATATATTTACAACACTTTTAATATATTTTGATGTTTTAAGTTTATTAAGTCAGCTGTCCTCGTTAGTAACCTACAACTAGTTGTCCACTGTTAGATGTACAGAAATAAATCGATAAATATTATCTTGAATCAATCCACGACCCAGTGTATACGTATCTCAGTATTGATCATAACTCAAACTATATATATTTTGGAATCAACCTCAACCCTGTATAGCTAACTCCAACATTCACATATAGAGTGTCTATGGTTGTTCCGAAATATATATAGATGTGTCGACATGATAGGTCGAAAATTGTATACGTGTCTATGGTATCTCAAGATTACATAATATACAATACAAGTTGATTAAGTTATGGTTGGAATAGATTTGTTACCAATTTTCACGTAGCTAAAATGAGAAAAATTATCCAATCTTGTTTTACCCATAACTTCTTCATTTTAAATCCGTTTTGAGTGAATCAAATTGATATGTTTCATATTGAACTCTATTTTATGAATCTAAACAGAAAAATTATAGGTTTATGGTCGGAAAAATAAGTTACAAGTTGTTTTTGTAAAGGTAGTCATTTCAGTCGAAAGAACGACGTCTAGATGACCATTTTAGAAAACATACTTCCACTTTGAGTTTAACCATAATTTTTGGATATAGTTTCATGTTCATAATAAAAATCATTTTCTCAGAATAACAACTTTTAAATCAAAGTTTATCATAGTTTTTAATTAACTAACCCAAAACAGCCCGCGGTGTTACTACGACGGCGTAAATCCGGTTTTACGGTGTTTTTTGTGTTTCCGGGTTTTAAATCATTAAGTTAGCATATCATATAGATATAGAAAATGTGTTTAGTTGATTTTAAAAGTCAAGTTAGAAGGATTAACTTTTGTTTGCGAACAAGTTTAGAATTAACTAAACTATGTTCTAGTGATTACAAGTTTAAACCTTCGAATAAGATAACTTTATATGTATGAATCGAATGATTTTATGAACATCATTACTACCTTAAGTTCCTTGGATAAACCTACTGGAAAAGTGAAAAATGGATCTAGCTTCAACGGATCCTTGGATGGCTTGAAGTTCTTGAAGCAGAATCATGACACGAAAACAAGTTCAAGTAAGATCATCACTTGAAATAAGATTGTTATAGTTATAGAAATTGAACCAAAGTTTGAATATGATTATTACCTTGTATTAGAATGATAACCTACTATAATAAACAAAGATTTCTTGAGGTTGGATGATCACCTTACAAGATTGGAAGTGAGCTAGCAAACTTGAAAGTATTCTTGATTTTATGTAACTAGAACTTGTAGAATATATGAAGAACACTTAGAACTTGAAGATAGAACTTGAGAGAGATCAATTAGATGAATAAAATTGAAGAATGAAAGTGTTTGTAGGTGTTTTTGGTCGTTGGTGTATGGATTAGATATAAAGGATATGTAATTTTGTTTTGATGTAAATAAGTCATGAATGATTACTCATATTTTTGTAATTTTATGAGATATTTCATGCTAGTTGCCAAATGATGGTTCTCACATGTGTTAGGTGACTCACATGGGCTGCTAAGAGCTGATCATTGGAGTGTATATACCAATAGTACATACATCTAAAAGCTGTGTATTGTACGAGTACAAATACGGGTGCATACGAGTAGAATTGTTGATGAAACTGAACGAGGATGTAATTGTAAGCATTTTTGTTAATTAGAATTATTTTGATAAGTGTATTGAAGTCTTTCAAAAGTGTATAAATACATATTAAAACACTACATGTATATACATTTTAACTGAGTCGTTAAGTCATCGTTAGTCGTTACATGTAAGTGTTGTTTTGAAACCTTTAGGTTAACGATCTTGTTAAATGTTGTTAACCCAATGTTTATAATATCAAATGAGATTTTAAATAATTATATTATCATGATATTATCATGTATGAATATCTCTTAATATGATATATATACATTAAATGTCTTTACAACGATAATCGTTACATATATGTCTCGTTTAAAAATCATTAAGTTAGTAGTCTTGTTTTTACATATGTAGTTCATTGTTAATATACTTAATGATATGATTACTTATCATAGTATCATGTTAACTATATATATATCCATATATATGTCATCATATAGTTTTTACAAGTTTTAACGTTCGTGAATCACCGGTCAACTTGGGTGGTCAATTGTCTATATGAAACATATTTCAATTAATCAAGTCTTAACAAGTTTGATTGCTTAACATGTTGGAAACATTTAATCATGTAAATATCAATCTCAATTATTATATATAAACATGGAAAAGTTTGGGTCACTACAGTACCTACCCGTTAAATAAATTTCGTCCCGAAATTTTAAGCTGTTGAAGGTGTTGACGAATCTTCTGGAAATAGATGCGGGTATTTCTTCTTCATCTGATCTTCACGCTCCCAGGTGAACTCGGGTCCTCTAAGAGCATTCCATCGAACCTTAACAATTGGTATCTTGTTTTGCTTAAGTCTTTTAACCTCACGATCCATTATTTCGACGGTTTCTTCGATGAATTGAAGTTTTTCGTTGATTTGGATTTCATCTAACGGAATAGTGAGATCTTCTTTAGCAAAACATTTCTTCAAATTCGAGACGTGGAAAGTGTTATGTGCAGCCGCGAGTTGTTGAGGTAACTCAAGTCGGTAAGCTACTGGTCCGACACGATTAATAATCTTGAATGGTCCAATATACCTTAGATTTAATTTCCCTCGTTTACCAAATCGAACAACGCCTTTCCAAGGTGCAACTTTAAGCATGACCATCTCTCCAATTTCAAATTCTATATCTTTTCTTTTTATGTCAGCGTAGCTCTTTTGTCGACTTTGGACGGTTTTCAACCGTTGTTGAATTTGGATGATCTTCTCGGTAGTTTCTTGTATAATCTCCGGACCCGTAATCTGTCTATCCCCCACTTCACTCCAACAAATCGGAGACCTGCACTTTCTACCATAAAGTGCTTCAAACGGCGCCATCTCAATGCTTGAATGGTAGCTGTTGTTGTAGGAAAATTCTGCTAACGTTAGATGTCGATCCCAACTGTTTTCGAAATCAATAACACATGCTCGTAGCATGTCTTCAAGCGTTTGTATCGTCCTTTCGCTCTGCCCATCAGTTTGTGGATGATAGGCAGTACTCATGTCTAGACGAGTTCCTAATGCTTGCTGTAATGTCTGCCAGAATCTTGAAATAAATCTGCCATCCCTATCAGAGATAATAGAGATTGGTATTCCATGTCTGGAGACGACTTCCTTCAAATACAGTCGTGCTAACTTCTCCATCTTGTCATCTTCTCTTATTGGTAGGAAGTGTGCTGATTTGGTGAGACGATCAACTATTACCCAAATAGTATCAAAACCACTTGCCATCCTTAGCAATTTAGTAATGAAATCCATGGTAATGTTTTCCCATTTCCATTCCGGCATTTCGGGTTGTTGAAGTAGACCTGATGGTTTCTGATGCTCAGCTTTGACCTTAGAACACGTCAAACATTCTCCTACGTATTTAGCAACATCGGCTTTCATACCTGGCCACCAAAAATGTTTCTTGAGATCCTTGTACATCTTCCCCGTTCCAGGATGTATTGAGTATCTGGTTTTATGAGCTTCTCTAAGTACCATTTCTCTCATATCTCCAAATTTTGGTACCCAAATCTTTCAGCCCTATACCGGGTTCGGTCTTCCCGAATATTAAGATGCTTCTCCGATCCTTTGGGTATTTCATCCTTTAAATTTCCCTTTTTTAAAACTCCTTGTTGCACCTCCTTTATTTGAGTAGTAAGGTTATTATGAATCATTATATTCATAGATTTTACTCGAATGGGTTCTCTGTCCTTCCTGCTCAAGGCATCGGCTACCACATTTGCCTTCCCCGGGTGGTAACGAATCTCAAAGTCGTAATCATTCAATCCACCTACGCTGCCTCATATTCAGTTGTTTCTGATTAAATATGTGTTGAAGACTTTTGTGGTCGGTATATATAATACTATTGACCCCATATAAGTAGTGCCTCCAAGTCTTTAATGCAAAAACAATCGCGCCTAATTCCAAATCATGCGTCGTATAATTTTGTTCGTGAATCTTCAATTGTCTAGACGCATAAGCAATCACCTTCGTTCGTTGCATTAATACACAACCGAGACCTTGCTTTGATGCGTCACAATAAATCATAAAATCATCATTCCCTTCAGGCAATGACAATATAGGTGTCGTAGTTAGCTTTTTCTTCAATAACTGAAACGCTTTCTCTTGTTCATCATTCCATTCAAATTTCTTCCCTTTATGCGTTAATGCAGTCAAGGGTTTTGCTATTCTGGAAAAGTCTTGGATGAACCTTCTGTAGTAACCAGCTAGTCCTAAAAACTGGCGTATGTGTTTCGGAGTTTTTGGGATTTCCCACTTTTCAACAGTTTCTATCTTTGCCGGATCCGCCTTAATACCTTCTTTGTTCACTATGTGACCGAGGAATTGAACTTCTTCCAACCAAAATGCACACTTTGAAAACTTAGCGTACAATTCTTCCTTCCTCAATACTTCTAACACCTTTCTCAAATGTTCACCGTGTTCTTGGTCATTCTTTGAGTAAATAAGTATGTCATCAATGAAAACAATGACAAACTTGTCAAGGTATGGTCCACACACTCGGTTCATAAGGTCCATGAACACAGCTGGTGCATTAGTTAAACCAAACGTCATGACCATAAACTCGTAATGACCGTAACGTGTTCTGAAAGCAGTCTTTGGAATATCATCTTCTTTTACCTGCATTTGATGATACCCAGAACGTAAGTTAATCTTTGAATAAACAGACGAGCCTTGTAGTTGATCAAATAAGTCGTCGATTCTCGGTAGTGGGTAGCGGTTCTTGATGGTAAGTTTGTTCAACTCTCGGTAGTCGATACACAACCTGAATGTACCATCTTTCTTCTTGACAAACAAAACAGGAGCTCCCCACGGTGATGTGCTTGGTCGAATGAAACCACGCTCTAAAAGTTCTTGTAATTGGCTTTGCAGTTCTTTCATCTCGCTGGGTACGAGTCTGTAAGGAGCACGAGCTATTGGTGCAGCTCCTGGTACAAGATCTATTTAAAATTCAACGGATCGATGTGGGGGTAATCCCGGTAATTCTTTCGAAAATACATCGGGAAATTCTTTTGCAATGGGAACATCATTGATGCTCTTTTCTTCAGTTTGTACTTTCTCGACGTGTGCTAGAACAGCATAGCAACCTTTTCTTATTAGTTTTTGTGCCTTCAAATTACTAATAAGATGTAGCTTCGTGTTGCCCTTTTCTCCGTACACCATTAATGGTTTTCCTTTTTCTCGTATAATGCTAATTGCATTTTTGTAACAAACGATCTCTGCTTTCACTTCTTTCAACCAGTCCATACCGATTATCACATCAAAACTCCCTAACTCTACTGGTATCAAATCAATCTTAAATGTTTCGCTAACCAGTTTAATTTCTCGATTCCGACATATATTATCTGCTGAAATTAATTTACCATTTGCTAATTCGAGTAAAAATTTACTATCCAAAGGCATCAATGGACAACTTAATTTAGCACAAAAATCTCTACTCATATAGCTTCTATCCGCACCCGAATCAAATAAAACGTAAGCAGATTTATTATCAATAAGAAACGTACCTGTAACAAGCTCCGGGTCTTCCTGTGCCTCTACCGCATTAATATTGAAAACTCTTCCGCGGCCTTGTCCATTCGTGTTCTCCTGGTTCGGGCAATTTCTAATAATGTGGCCCGGTTTTCCACATTTATAACAAACTACATTGGCATAACTTGCTCCGACACTACTTGCTCCGCCATTACTCGTTCCGACACCATTTGTTCCTTTCGTTCTATTAACCCCTGGTCCATAGACCTCACACTTCGCCGCGCTATGACCATTTCTTTTACACTTGTTGCAAAATTTGGTGCAGAACCCCGAGTGATACTTTTCACACCTTTGGCATAGTTGCTTCTGATTGCTGTTGTTGTTGCGGTTATTATTGTTATTGGGATGATTGTTGTAGTTGTTGTTGTTGTTGTTGTTGTTATTGTTGTTGGGCCGTTTGTTGTAGTTGCGATTGATGTTGCGATTGTTGGGATAATTATTGCGATTATTGTTGTAATTGCTGTTGTTGTTGTATTGATGATTCTTATCACCATTTTCCTCCCACTTTCTTTTGACTTGCTTCACACTGGCCTCTTCAGCAGTCTGTTCTTTAATTCTTTCTTCAATCTGGTTCACTAGTTTGTGAGCCATTCTACATACCTGTTGTATGGAGGCGGGCTCGTGTGAACTTATATCTTCTTGGATTCTTTCCGGTAATCCTTTCACAAACGCGTCGATCTTCTCTTCCTCATCTTGGAATGCTCCCGGACACAATAGGCACAATTCTGTGAATCGTCTTTCGTACGTGGTAATATCAAATCCTTGGGTTCGTAACCCTCTAAGTTCTGTCTTGAGCTTATTGACCTCGGTTCTGGGACGGTACTTCTCGTTCATCAAGTGCTTGAATGCTGACCATTGTAGTGCGTACGCATCGTCTTGTCCCACTTGCTCTAGATAGGTATTCCACCATGTTAACGCAGAACCTGTGAAGGTATGTGTAGCGTACTTCACTTTGTCCTCTTCAGTACACTTACTTATGGCAAACACCGATTCGACCTTCTCGGTCCATCGTTTCAATCCGATCGGTCCTTCGGTTCCATCAAATTCCAAAGGTTTGCAGGCAGTGAATTCTTTGTAGGTGCATCCTACACGATTTCCTGTACTGCTAGATCCAAGGTTATTGTTGGTATGTAGCGCAGCCTGTACTGCGGCTATGTTTGAAGCTAGAAAAGTACGGAATTCCTCTTCATTCATATTCACGGTGTGTCGAGTAGTCGGTGCCATTTCCTTCAAAATAGTCAAATGGAACAAGTTAATCATACAGAATATTAAGAGTAGTTAATAGTATTTCGTAGCATAATATGAACTCATTTATAAAAGCTTTTTCTTCATATTAGCGTTTTATAAGTTTAAATTCGGGTAGTACCTACCCGTTAAGTTCATACTTAGTAGCTAATATACAATTCAACTACTACAATTCTATATGAAAAACTGATTATAATAATATTTCGCGTTCAAACTTTTACACAATATTTTACAAACTTACAATACCGCTTATTTTACATATAGCATGAAATATAGCACACAATAAATTTGATACAAGATGGTTGTGAAGATAATTCTAGCTAGTACACAAGTCGTTCAGCAAAGGCAATAAAGACACGTAATTCATACGTCCAGAAACAAGTCATGCATTCTGGTATTACTAGGATTACTTCCCATCATTGGTCTTGTGGAACATAACCGTTATGGCCGTTGATAAGACAGTGTGTTGTAACGTCGTCAAAGGGACGAGGGTTACGTAATGTCCAACAGTCCCGTAACAATCTAAAAACCTCATTTCTTACCCCAATTACCGACTCCGTCACTTGTCGAAACGTTTTGTTTAATAGTTGTAGCCCGATGTTCTTGTTCTCACTTTGGTGAGAAGCGAACATTACTAATCCGTAATCATAACATGCTTCTTTATATTGCATGTTAGCCGCTTTTTCTAAATCATGAAGTCCAATATTCGGATATATTGAGTCAAAATAATTTCTTAACCCATTACGTAAAATAGCATTTGGGTTCCCCGCAATATATGCGTCAAAGTAAACACATCGTAACTTATGGATTTCCCAATGTGATATCCCCCATCTTTCGAACGAAAGCCTTTTATAAACCAAGGCATTCTTGGAACGTTCTTCGAATGTCTTACAAACTGATCTCGCCTTAAATAGTTGTGCCGAAGAATTCTGACCGACTCTAGACAAGATTTCATCAATCATGTCTCCGGGTAGGTCTCTTAAAATATTGGGTTGTCTATCCATTTTGTGTTTTTATATTGTAAAATAGACAAGAGTTAGATTCATAAAAAAAAATACTTATTAATACAAGCAATTTTTACATATATCATAAAGCATAAGCACACTATATTACATATATTACACCACACGAATACAACTATCTTATTCCGACTCGCTTGTTTCTCCTTCTTCGGTTTTGGTTCGTTTTGCCAAGTTTCTAGGGATATATGATGTTCCCCTAATACGAGCCGTCATTTTCCACATTGGTTTAGAAAAACCTGGTGGTTTAGAGGTTCCCGGGTCATTGTTACAACTTAAGGACTTCGAGGGTTGACGATACATATAAAGTTCATCGGGGTTGGAATTAGATTTCTCTATTTTTTATGCCCTTTCCCTTATTATTTTCTTTTGCCTTTTTAAATTCAGTTGGGGTAATTTCTATAACATCATTGGAATTCTCGTCGGAATCCAATTCATCGGAGAATTGGTAATCCTCCCAATATTTTGCTTCCTTGGCGGAAACACCATTGACCATAATTAACCTTGGTCGGTTGGTTGAGGATTTTCTTTTACTTAACCGTTTTATTATTTCCCCCACCGGTTCTATTTCTTCATCCGGTTCCGATTCTTCTTCCGGTTCCGATTCTTCTTCCGGTTCCGACTCTTCTTCCGGTTCCTCTTCGGGAACTTGTGAATCAGTCCACGAATCATTCCAATTTACATTTGACTCTTCATTATTATTAGGTGAGTCAATGAGACTTGTTCTAGAGGTAGACATCTATCACATAATATCAAACGCGTAAAGAGATTAATATATCACATAATATTCACATGTTAAAAATATATAGTTTCCAACAAAATTTGTTAAGCAATCATTTTTCAAGTAAACACGGTCGAAGTCCAGACTCACTAATGCATCCTAACAAACTCGATAAGACACACTAATGCAAAATTCTGGTTCTCTAAGACCAACGCTCGGATACCAACTGAAATGTCCCGTTCTTATTGATTAAAAACGTTCCATATTAATTGATTTCGTTGCGAGGTTTTGACCTCTATATGAGACGTTTTTCAAAGACTGCATTCATTTTTAAAACAAACCATAACCTTTATTTCATAGATAAAGGTTTTAAAAAGCTTTACGTAGATTATCAAATAATGATAATCTAAAATATCCTGTTTACACACGGCCATTACATAATGGTTTACAATACAAATATGTTACAACAAAATAAGTTTCTTGAATGCAGTTTTTACACAATATCATACAAGCATGGACTCCAAATCTCGTCCTTATTTAAGTATGCGACAGCGGAAGCTCTTAATAATCACCTGAGAATAAACATGCTTAAAATGTCAACAAAAATGTTGGTGAGTTATAGGTTTAACCTATATATATCAAATCATAATAATAGACCACAAGATTTCATATTTCAATACACATCCCATACATAGAGATAAAAATCATTCATATGGTGAACACCTGGTAACCGACATTAACAAGATGCATATATAAGAATATCCCCATCATTCCGGGATACCCTTCGGATATGATATAAATTTCGAAGTACTAAAGCATCCGGTACTTTGGATGGAGTTTGTTAGGCCCAATAGATCTATCTTTAGGATTCGTGTCAATTAGGGTGTCTGTTCCCTAATTCTTAGATTACCAGACTTAATAAAAAGGGGCATATTCGATTTTCGATAATTCAACCATAGAATGTAGTTTCACGTACTTGTGTCTATTTTGTAAATCATTTATAAAACCTGCATGTATTCTCATCCCAAAAATATTAGATTTTAAAAGTGGGACTATAACTCACTTTCACAGATTTTTACTTCGTCGGGAAGTAAGACTTGGCCACTGGTTGATTCACGAACCTATAACAATATATACATATATATCAAAGTATGTTCAAAATATATTTACAACACTTTTAATATATTTTGATGTTTTAAGTTTATTAAGTCAGCTGTCCTCGTTAGTAACCTACAACTAGTTGTCCACAGTTAGATGTACAGAAATAAATCGATAAATATTATCTTGAATCAATCCACGACCTAGTGTATATGTATCTCAGTATTGATCACAACTCAAACTATATATATTTTGGAATCAACCTCAACCCTGTATAGCTAACTCCAACATTCACATATAGAGTGTCTATGGTTGTTCCGAAATATATATAGATGTGTCGACATGATAGGTCAAAAATTGTATACGTGTCGAAAATATATATAGATGTGTCGACATGATAACTCTATTTTATGAATCTAAACAGAAAAAGTATAGGTTTATAGTCGGAAAAATAAGTTACAAGTCGTTTTTGTAAAGGTAGTCATTTTAGTCGAAAGAACGACGTCTAGATGACCATTTTAGAAAACATACTTCCACTTTGAGTTTAACCATAATTTTTGGATATAGTTTCATGTTCATAATAAAAATCATTTTCTCAGAATAACAACTTTTAAATCAAAGTTTATCATAGTTTTTAATTAACTAACCCAAAACAGCCCGCGGTGTTACTAAGACGGCGTAAATCCGGATTTACGGTGTTTTTCGTGTTTCCGGGTTTTAAATCATTAAGTTAGCATATCATATAGATATAGAACATGTGTTTAGTTGATTTTAAAAGTCAAGTTAGAAGGATTAACTTTTGTTTGCGAACAAGTTTAGAATTAACTAAACTATGTTCTAGTGATTACAAGTTTAAACCTTCGAATAAGATAGCTTTATATGTATGAATCGAATGATGTTATGTAACAACCCAAACCATAACCGACCAAACACGACGAAATTTCAAACAAAAAAAAAAAAATTTTCTGGTGCAGGCCATCTGCGCGGCGCGCCAGGTGGCCGCGCGGCGCGCCAAACCACCTGGACAGCCCGCTGTCCCCGGAAGTCAATTTAATGAAAATGTTTGACTAGTTCCCGACACATTTAGCTAAAACGCTTTTAACCATGACTTCATATATGAAAAACTAGCACGTTTAATTAATAAAATCAAATTTACGAAGCGGGTCCCACATCGACCCAAATTACCCCTTGAGTACCAAAATGCAATATTTGACCATAAGACTTTTAATACAAAACGAAGCCGAGCATGGCGATTGGGGATACGCTACCCAATCCTAAACAATCCAAAAGCAAGTCTCTAAAGCAAACTATGCAAGTCTTCTAGTCCTCGCGCTTACCCGAGCCACCAATCCGCATGCAATCTATAAAAAGAGTCAACAACGAGAGGGTAAGCTAATGCTTAGTGAGTAGAATAAATATATACATGCATATACAACTTACCTACTCGCATCCACGACATCACATAAATACACATAAATCACTTACCTCATCGTACCAAACGCTAGTATCATCAAATCGTATAACTAGCAACCTCATAAGCAATCAATAGCTAGTAACGTCAAACCGTACAACTAGCAACATCATTAGCATAAATAAATATATATAATAAATCAAATTAAATGCTAGCATCAACAATTACAATTCATGGTTAACCAATCTCTTCGCTAGGGGAACGACTTCGCGAATCAAGTCATCGATGTTCATAACATTCGTTAGCTTCCAAAAACGGCTATGGCATGCTAACCCCCCGAGGTGTTCCAAAAACGGCTATGGCATCACCCCTCAAGTGTTCCAAAAACGGCTATGGCATCACTTGCTCAATGTGAGTAGAACACGGCTATTACTCACGCTTTCGTACACCAACACGGCTATGTGTACGGGTAACTCAAATAACAACGTGGGAGTAAAACACGGCTATTACTTGCCACTAAATACACAAACACGGCTATTACTTGCCACTAAATGCACAAACACGGCTATGTGCCTTAGTACAAAACATGGACTAATACGGCTAAGTCCCACAACCTTGGTCACAAAACGGCTATGTGACACCATCAACACGGTACATAAATCATATACATACATATATACATATTCCACTCACAATAATCATTATGGACAAGAACGGCTATGTCCCACCACTACGGTCACAAAAACGGCTATGTGACATCATTACTACGGGCAACTATCAATGTGGACAAAATGTCTATATCTCACAACTATGGTCACCAAACGGCTATATCCCACAACTATGGTCACCAAACGGCTATGTGACACCATTTCCACGGGCACATAAATCATATACATACATATATAGATATTCCACTCACAATAATCATTATGGACAAGAACGGCTATGTCCCACCACTACGGTCACAAAAACGGCTATGTGACATCATTACTACGGGCAACTATCAATGTGGACAAAATGTCTATATCTCACAACTATGGTCACCAAACGGCTATATCCCACAACTATGGTCACCAAACGGCTATGTGACACCATTTCCACGGGCACATAAATCATATACATACATATATAGATATTCCACTCACCTTGAAGTCTTGAAGAATGCTTCCAAGTAATCCGCAACTCGCCAATGGAAAGTACCTATTCCATTACCACAATTACAATAATACACTTAGAGTGGATTTACAAATCAACCCAATTCGTAAGTGCAATTTCGACCCAAATGCACTTCCAAGCACAAACCGTGCCCAAACTAACCAATAGTCACTAACACAAGTGAGAATGGTCCTAATATGCCAATTAAACCCGAACTCAAGTGTTAAACACGTGTCATACCCATTTTGACCCTTAAACCCTAATTTTGACCCATAAAGGTCAAAATCTCATTCTTTGCAAGTTTTGACACCAAAACACATTTAACTCGGTTTTATACTTCAACTTAATCCATTTTAAGTTTATAAACTTCATTAAATCGCCAATTGGGTCATAATCACCACGAAACCCTAATTTGACCCAAAGTCAAAGTTAGTCAACCAAATAACCCTAAATGGGTTCCAATACTTCCATAATCACTAACTTAAGTGATTTAACTAAATTTCAAGTTCTAAACATGGCCAAATAGTTCACCAACCCGAAATCCGCCAACAATTAACAACAAACCCGATTACTAGCATCACTAAACTCATTTCATCACCTAAAAGGGTTTTACAACTAATTAACTCAAAACCCTAACTTGAATATCAAATTAGATAAATGAAATTCGGAGTTTGAGCTTACCAATACTATCACCGCGTAGCCGAGAACGAAAGGAACAACTTTAAAACCCGAGACTTAAACGATTCGAGCTTCTTCTTCACCAAAACCTCCAATCTCTCTCTAAATATTTGGAAGGGATGAATGGACATGAAAAATGATCCAAAACTGATCCAAAGTAGCTAATATGGCACACAAATCCGGCCCCATGTGATTTTACCCTTTTACCCCTCATTTAATTTAAATAAAAACAAGGGAGTTCTGTCAGCAGCAATCGGCGCGGCGCGCCCCTACCCCGCGCGGCGCGCGGCCTCTCTGAAACAGATTCTTTTTCATTTTAAACTTTATATAAATAATCCGCGAAACCCAATCTCGAATGTCTTAATGCACAAACAAGCAAGATAAATATTCGGGTCTTACAACTCTCCCCCACTTAAACTCGATCACGTCCTCGTGATCCTCATCACTTAACCACGTGGACCTCACCCTACGGTCCTCGACATAAGTCCCAATCCGACTTTCCTAAGCAATTCTTTCCCAACGAATCGCTTTCCACAACTAAATCGTCACCCGCGATTTATCAAAACCACAATCCGAGCACTAAAACCATACTCATTCCCTCGCATCGGGAAACTCACCCCATCTCTAACCAAGATATCACTCCTCTAGCGTACCATTACCAAGTACCGTGCTAAAGCAACCAAGTCTCAACCTAAGGTCAACAACCCGAAACGATGAAGACCGAACCAAACGAATCCTTACGGATAACACCAATCACTAAACATCCCTTGTAGCGCATAATACAACCAATACGCAACTACCGTAACATCATAAGCGAACGAATAGAACTGCTAGCGTCCAATCGACTATAACAACTTAAAACCCTAGGCGTACAAAATCGACCATTGTCACGCCCGTAACGACATGTGAGCGAAATACGGCTATCGCATCAGTAATCACACAATACGGTCCTCACGATCCCACCATAGGAGTATAAAACAACTGATAGATCACTCAACACCGGATGAAGTCAGCGGACCCGAAAGTCATGCTTCACCGATATAACAATACCTCATGATGAAGTCAGCGGACCCCGAAAGTCATGCTTCACCACTATAACAATACCTCGCACTATGAGTAGTGCAACATCGCGCTCCGCTACACTATAGTGAACCCTAACGGATACCGCTAACCGTCCACACTATCGAGCAAGAACCACCTATATCAAGCATAGGCACAAAACAATATTTCTCTAGAAGAGAATCCGATACGCACATCCCTTAACCGAGGGATTTCACCTTGCTCGCCAAAATACGTCCATTATCTCTCGACGAGATTCACCAAACTTACCACCTCGGTGGTAATTTACAAATCCAATATCATAAGTACCAATGAGCCAAAAATTGTACTCTACCACCAATTGACCAAAACTAGGTCTCGACCAAATTTCCGGATCTAACAAAAGCATCATCCGAAATCTCACACTAAAACCTCCTCGTGCGGGAGTGCCACTCCCTCACTTGGAACTACGTTCCATATCCACAACTCGTACAACCGTACAATGCTACCAAAGGTAGACTTTACAAACAATTGGGTTCACACGACCCGTTACCATACCTTGCTCCAAACCTTGAGCACACGAAGGACTCGACCAATCCTTAAACACTTCGAACGAAAAGTGTACCACAAATACCCAAACTATACCCTCGCAATCATCCAATTTCATTAGTTTGTCACATTCCACCTAGTCACTCATGTAACTAAGGGTTTTACTCCGGTACCCTAAGTACAATGCAACCACAACCATAACCTAGTCGGAGTCGAACACCACGCTAGTAGGTATAAAAGAGGCACCTAATGTCGCGTCATAATGACTCCCTTACCGACATACATCGAGATTTCAAACACTCGATCTCAAGGGTTCCAATCACCCGGCGAACCTCATGGTTTATCACTTCAACATAAAAGCGAACACGCGCTTAACAATCGGACACCAAAACCATTTCCGTGGCTTGGTAGAAACATTTCCCAAACAATAAGGAATGCTTGGTTGCACCAAGTCTTACGCCCTTCACCAATCAATTAAAACGTCACCATAGGGTACTTCCATTAGGAACGTCACCCATAACAACAACATGCACAACACAATGCATCTAACAAATCCGAACCTAAACGCCACATAAATAAATATTCAAAAGACATATTTATTAAAACGAAACGTGCCTCAACGTCTCCTTGCGGCATTCGCCGCCGCCAACTCGGGACAATCCGGCTTGCGATGTCCCTCTTTATGACAATAGTAGCACATTCCGTCATCACTTCTCGGCATTGTGCATTCCCACAACTTGTGACCCCTAACGCCACAATTTAAACACCTAGGCGCACGAGAATCCACCGCGCCCTTTACCACATTACTCGTACTCGCACTCGGACCCTTAGTCCTCTTACTCGGAGCACCATAAGTAATAACCCTTCTCTCACTTGAAGGTTCGGCCTTTTTCGATCGCGTATAAGACTCGAAACCTCTAGCCACCGCAAATAACTCCGCAAACGACTTCGCGTAACCCCGGCTAATTTTGCTTTTCAAGTCATCGCTCAAAGTTCGATAGAAATCCTCCATCAACAAACGATCGTTCCCCAAATATTCCGGGCAAAAACGAGCCTTCGACATAAAAGTCGTCTTTAAAGTATTCAAGTCCATAGAACCCTGTTGCAAATTTCGCAACTCACAACGCAATTCCGATAAATCGGCTGAAGTTCGGAACTCCTCGAAGAATCCCTCCTTAAATTCGTCCCATGATAATGCCATAAACGTCTCACCACCGACAAGATCAATCTTGCCATCCAACCAATCCTTCGCCCTACCTCGCAACAAACTAGTAGCGAGTCTCGTCTTTTTCTCGGGAGGGCAATCAATCGTGCGAAAACGCCCTTCGACATCCGAAATCCAAGTTGTGCTTACCAATGGATCCGGTTTCCCGTCGTACATCGGTGGTTTAGTCCTCATGAAGCTCTTAAGATAACGCTTCATTTCGCCACTACTTTGAAGTTTGGAATACTTCCTATCCATTTCTTCTCGAAACGCTCTCATTTGCTCCGCAACGGCGGCCGCAACTCTAGCGTTAAACTCCACGTTATTCGCCTCGATCTCGTTTCGCGTCGTCAATCTCAAAATGCAAAACGATTAGATCACGAACGTATAAAATCGCACGCACAACTCCGTCCCATCTTGCTATACACTCGTCGTACATCACTCGTTAGACACGATTTGCACCCGTAATAAGGTCTGCAAATTCTTATTACGCACACACGCCGCATCGACTTGTTAGTACAACGACCGCCTCGCTCGATGATATAAACAAACACAACCAAAATTCTACGCGGTACAAACACACGCGAGAATTACTATCACAACACAAGAGCATATTAATAATATCCGCATTACTAATATAAACGTTAGTCAACCTATAAACAAGGCACTAACTAAACCCATTCCGACCCGTAATCCTACAAGTCCCGCAACAAATTAAGCACACACAAAAGTCTAAGTCTAGGCACCTCTCTCAAGTCACCTAAATCCCTTAGACCATGCTCTGATACCACTTGTAACAACCCAAACCATAACCGACCAAACACGACGAAATTTCAAACAAAAAAAAAAAAATTTTCTGGTGCAGGCCATCTGCGCGGCGCGCCAGGTGGCCGCGCGGCGCGCCAAACCACCTGGACAGCCCGCTGTCCCCGGAAGTCAATTTAATGAAAATGTTTGACTAGTTCCCGACACATTTAGCTAAAACGCTTTTAACCATGACTTCATATATGAAAAACTAGCACGTTTAATTAATAAAATCAAATTTACGAAGCGGGTCCCACATCGACCCAAATTACCCCTTGAGTACCAAAATGCAATATTTGACCATAAGACTTTTAATACAAAACGAAGCCGAGCATGGCGATTGGGGATACGCTACCCAATCCTAAACAATCCAAAAGCAAGTCTCTAAAGCAAACTATGCAAGTCTTCTAGTCCTCGCGCTTACCCGAGCCACCAATCCGCATGCAATCTATAAAAAGAGTCAACAACGAGAGGGTAAGCTAATGCTTAGTGAGTAGAATAAATATATACATGCATATACAACTTACCTACTCGCATCCACGACATCACATAAATACACATAAATCACTTACCTCATCGTACCAAACGCTAGTATCATCAAATCGTATAACTAGCAACCTCATAAGCAATCAATAGCTAGTAACGTCAAACCGTACAACTAGCAACATCATTAGCATAAATAAATATATATAATAAATCAAATTAAATGCTAGCATCAACAATTACAATTCATGGTTAACCAATCTCTTCGCTAGGGGAACGACTTCGCGAATCAAGTCATCGATGTTCATAACATTCGTTAGCTTCCAAAAACGGCTATGGCATGCTAACCCCCCGAGGTGTTCCAAAAACGGCTATGGCATCACCCCTCAAGTGTTCCAAAAACGGCTATGGCATCACTTGCTCAATGTGAGTAGAACACGGCTATTACTCACGCTTTCGTACACCAACACGGCTATGTGTACGGGTAACTCAAATAACAACGTGGGAGTAAAACACGGCTATTACTTGCCACTAAATACACAAACACGGCTATTACTTGCCACTAAATGCACAAACACGGCTATGTGCCTTAGTACAAAACATGGACTAATACGGCTAAGTCCCACAACCTTGGTCACAAAACGGCTATGTGACACCATCAACACGGTACATAAATCATATACATACATATATACATATTCCACTCACAATAATCATTATGGACAAGAACGGCTATGTCCCACCACTACGGTCACAAAAACGGCTATGTGACATCATTACTACGGGCAACTATCAATGTGGACAAAATGTCTATATCTCACAACTATGGTCACCAAACGGCTATATCCCACAACTATGGTCACCAAACGGCTATGTGACACCATTTCCACGGGCACATAAATCATATACATACATATATAGATATTCCACTCACAATAATCATTATGGACAAGAACGGCTATGTCCCACCACTACGGTCACAAAAACGGCTATGTGACATCATTACTACGGGCAACTATCAATGTGGACAAAATGTCTATATCTCACAACTATGGTCACCAAACGGCTATATCCCACAACTATGGTCACCAAACGGCTATGTGACACCATTTCCACGGGCACATAAATCATATACATACATATATAGATATTCCACTCACCTTGAAGTCTTGAAGAATGCTTCCAAGTAATCCGCAACTCGCCAATGGAAAGTACCTATTCCATTACCACAATTACAATAATACACTTAGAGTGGATTTACAAATCAACCCAATTCGTAAGTGCAATTTCGACCCAAATGCACTTCCAAGCACAAACCGTGCCCAAACTAACCAATAGTCACTAACACAAGTGAGAATGGTCCTAATATGCCAATTAAACCCGAACTCAAGTGTTAAACACGTGTCATACCCATTTTGACCCTTAAACCCTAATTTTGACCCATAAAGGTCAAAATCTCATTCTTTGCAAGTTTTGACACCAAAACACATTTAACTCGGTTTTATACTTCAACTTAATCCATTTTAAGTTTATAAACTTCATTAAATCGCCAATTGGGTCATAATCACCACGAAACCCTAATTTGACCCAAAGTCAAAGTTAGTCAACCAAATAACCCTAAATGGGTTCCAATACTTCCATAATCACTAACTTAAGTGATTTAACTAAATTTCAAGTTCTAAACATGGCCAAATAGTTCACCAACCCGAAATCCGCCAACAATTAACAACAAACCCGATTACTAGCATCACTAAACTCATTTCATCACCTAAAAGGGTTTTACAACTAATTAACTCAAAACCCTAACTTGAATATCAAATTAGATAAATGAAATTCGGAGTTTGAGCTTACCAATACTATCACCGCGTAGCCGAGAACGAAAGGAACAACTTTAAAACCCGAGACTTAAACGATTCGAGCTTCTTCTTCACCAAAACCTCCAATCTCTCTCTAAATATTTGGAAGGGATGAATGGACATGAAAAATGATCCAAAACTGATCCAAAGTAGCTAATATGGCACACAAATCCGGCCCCATGTGATTTTACCCTTTTACCCCTCATTTAATTTAAATAAAAACAAGGGAGTTCTGTCAGCAGCAATCGGCGCGGCGCGCCCCTACCCCGCGCGGCGCGCGGCCTCTCTGAAACAGATTCTTTTTCATTTTAAACTTTATATAAATAATCCGCGAAACCCAATCTCGAATGTCTTAATGCACAAACAAGCAAGATAAATATTCGGGTCTTACATGTTATTAACATCATTACTACCTTAAGTTCCTTGGATAAACCTACTGGAAAAGTGAAAAATGGATCTAGCTTCAACGGATCCTTGGATGGCTCGAAGTTCTTGAAGCAGAATCATGACACGAAAACAAGTTCAAGTAAGATCATCACTTGAAATAAGATTGTTATAGTTATAGAAATTGAACCAAAGTTTGAATATGATTATTACCTTGTATTAGAATGATAACCTACTGTAAGAAACAAAGATTTCTTGAGGTTGGATGATCACCTTACAAGATTGGAAGTGAGCTAGCAAACTTGAAAGTATTCTTGATTTTATGTAACTAGAACTTGTAGAATATATGAAGAACACTTAGAACTTGAAGATAGAACTTGAGAGAGATCAATTAGATGAAGAAAATTGAAGAATGAAAGTGTTTGTAGGTGTTTTTGGTCGTTGGTGTATGGATTAGATATAAAGGATATGTAATTTTGTTTTCATGTAAATAAGTCATGAATGATTACTCATATTTTTGTAATTTTATGAGATATTTCATGCTAGTTGCCAAATGATGGTTCCCATATGTGTTAGGTGACTCACATGGTCTGCTAAGAGCTGATCATTGGAGTGTATATACCAATAGTACATACATCTAAAAGCTGTGTATTGTTGATGAAACTGAACGAGGATGTAATTGTAAGCATTTTTGTTAAGTAGAAGTATTTTTATAAGCGTATTGAAGTCTTTTAAAAGTGTATAAATACATATTAAAACACTACATGTATATACATTTTAACTGAGTCGTTAAGTCATCGTTAGTCGTTACATGTAAGTGTTGTTTTGAAACCTTTAGGTTAACGATCTTGTTAAATGTTGTTAACCCAATGTTTATAATATCAAATGAGATTTTAAATAATTATATTATCATGATATTATCATGTATGAATATCTCTTAATATGATATATATACATTAAATGTCTTTACAACGATAATCGTTACATATATGTCTCGTTTAAAAATCATTAAGTTAGTAGTCTTGTTTTTACATATGTAGTTCATTGTTAATATACTTAATGATATGATTACTTATCATAGTATCATGTTAACTATATATATATCCATATATATGTCATCATATAGTTTTTACAAGTTTTAACGTTCGTGAATCACCGGTCAACTTGGGTGGTCAATTGTCTATATGAAACATATTTCAATTAATCAACTCTTAACAAGTTTGATTGCTTAACATGTTGGAAACATTTAATCATGTAAATATCAATCTCAATTAATATATATAAACATGGAAAAGTTCGGGTCACTACATAGGTGTCGAACTCCCATTTGTTGGGGAGAAGTGGGACAAAGAGAAATCGGGAGTACCGATTTAGTTTTGGAGACGAATAACAAGATTGATATTATACGGGATCATTTGAAGAAGGCTCAAGATAGACAAAAGTCGTATGCCGATAAACGTAGACGAACGATCGAATTTCAAGAAGGTGATATGGTGATGCTTAAGGTTTCGCCATGGAAGGGTATTATTCGATTTCGAAAACAGGGAAAGTTAGCTCCTCGGTTTATTGGGCCATTTAAGGTTTTAGCTCGTGTTGGTGAAGTCGCGTATCGTTTGGAATTACCCGAAGAGCTTGCGAGGATCCATAATACATTTCATGTTTCCCATCTCTGTAAGTGTCTTGCGGATGATTCATCTTGGGTGCCATTAGATGAGATTGAGCTAAACAATAAGTTAGAGTACGTTGAGGAGCCGATTGCTATACTCGATGAGAAGGTCAAAAGTTTGAGGCATAAAGAGGTAAGAACCTTTAAAGTTCAATGGCGACAGAGTAAGGGTTCTGAGTTTACTTGGGAGCCCGAAGAATTCGTTTTGGTTTATCTTCCCTCTTGTTATGCGGCTTGGATTGTGAGGACGCAATCCGAATAAGTGGGGGAGAGTTGTAAGACCTAAATATTTCCATTGTACATAAGTGTATATAAGTTATTCGAGTTGCGGGGTTTTCGTTGTATTTAATAAATGAGGAAGGAATCTGATCTGGGCCAGGTGCGCGCCGCGCAGCCCTTTGGCACGCCGCGCAAAAGGGCCCTGACAGCTCATTCCTCCTTTTAATTAATTATTGGTGAGGGCTTTTTGGTAAT
Organism: Rutidosis leptorrhynchoides; assembly: GCF_046630445.1. NCBI lineage: Eukaryota > Viridiplantae > Streptophyta > Magnoliopsida > Asterales > Asteraceae > Rutidosis > Rutidosis leptorrhynchoides. The sequence goes on along the minus strand of NC_092343.1, from coordinate 337,178,753 downwards.
TACACTTGGAACCCGAATTAAATGACTTGGATCAGTTCTTGGAGTGTCATTTACTCCTTTCTCACCCACCTTATCACTTCCAACTTAATTCTAGAGAGAGAGTTAAAGTGTAGAGTGAGAGAGCTCAAATCAAAGAAGAAGAAGAAGTGATTTTGGGTCTAAGTGCGTGTTTTAAAGTAGTTCATCTAGTCGCGAGCTACGTGGTGATTGTGTTGGTAAGTTATAAAACCTAATTTCTTACTTAAATTGTATTAAGGGTTAGGGTTTGGGTTAGTGTTGCACATAAAACCCATTTGCTTGTAAATTGGGGGTTTTTGGGTGAATTTGGGTCATGTAGACCCAAGGATGACTAATTAGGGTTTCCAAGTATTAAATCATGTTTATAAGCCTAAATTGGTTAGTTAAAGTACTAGAACACTTTAATGATATGTAAATGGGTGTTAATTGGGTATGGATGACCCGAATGGGTGTGTTGACCTTGAAATGGGTCAAATGGGTCTTTAATGATCTAAGTGGTCTTGCATGTGTGAAAATGAGTTAACTTTGTGTTTAAAAGTGTATTAAGACCCTATTTGGCTAGAGTTAGGGTTTTTGGTGAAGTTGACCCATTATTAGGGTTAATGGTGCAAAATGGGTCGGAATTGCACTTTGGGTCAAAATGGCTTTAGAATGGTGAAAGAATTGGTTGACCGACTTGAGTTTGCAATTGATAATATGTATAATGTGATAGGTACGTTACATTGAGGTTTCACAAGCTCGGGTATCTTTTCACAAGAGATTTTGAGGTGAGTGGAATAATTATATGCATAGGTATATAATGTATCTATTTGTTGTAGCGTGAAATGTGAAGTGTCGAGGTTCTAAGACACCACATTTCACATGAAGAGTGTAGCATCGAGGTGTTAAGATGCCACTCGGGCTAAAGCATCGAGGTGTTAAGATGCCACCTAGGTGTGTAGTGTCGAGGTGTTAAGACACCACTCCGTAAAATAATGAGTGAAGCATCGAGGTGTTAAGATGCCACTCGGGGTGAAGTGCCGAGGTGTTAAGGTGCCACCCTAGGGGTTAGTGGTGCGAGGTGTTAAGTACCCTAACGGATGTTATGAACACCGATGGCGTTTTCGCGAGCGCCGTTCCCTTGTACTATTGGTTAACCATGGTTATTTGTGTTGTAAGCATATTATATTATTCGGGTTATATTCATATGCGGTTGTTATGCTAGCTTGTGGTATTGGAGAATTATAGCTTGTAATTGTGACGATAAGCTAATTGTGTTTGCTAGCATGTTTGCGGTTTGTGTAAGTGTATGCAAGTAAGTATAATTATATATGTATTCGTATAATTATTGCATTCACTAAGCTTTGCTTACCCTCTCATTGTTTACCATTTTTATAGGTTCGTTTGTGGACAAGGGTAAGGGCATTACCTTGGATTAAAGATCCCGTTGTGTTAGGGGACGCTTTTGGAGGTGTTGACTTTTGGAGTTTGACCGAGACTTGGGTAGTTTAATCCCAAACGCCATGCTCGTAGTGTAGTTTGGTACTTAAACTTTTTGGTGGTCGAAACTCTTATTTTGTATTAAATTTGTAATTTTGGGTCGTGTAGGTCCCGCTCCGTAAAACTAATTTTATTAATGGAACGTGCTAGTTTTATATATATGAGTTTGTGGTTGAAAGCGTTTCGTCTAATTATGTCGGGAAATGGCCAATCTTTTTTTTGTATTTAAAGGTTTTGGATAGCGGGCTACCCAGCAGCCTTTCGCGCGCCGCGCAGGCGCTTGGCGCGCCGCTCAAATAGCAGGCACCAGAAATTTTTTTTTTATTTTCAAATTTCACGTGGTTTGGTCGTGGTTTGGTTTGGGTTGTTACATTTCAGACCTGATTCTAGGACGAGGGACGGTACGAGGCGGCGAGGTTCTCAGGAACCAAGGGATGAGGATGATCCCACCGCACAGGGACGGCCCACTGACATCCGCCGACACTCATCAGTTGGGGAGGGTGATAGGCCACGGTTTCCGCCATACCACTACCACATGGGGGATCTACCAGGACACGATAGTTGGTTTTCCAGCATGCGATCCTTCAGAATTTGGATCATTTTACACACTATGCGGGCAGACAACTCCATGTCCCACCATACCCTAATGAGTACCAGGTATTAGTATCCCACAGGGACCCCAGAGGAGCAGGCCCAAGCCACCAGCATTTAGGACCCCCTTCTCCACCTTAGCATCACTACACGCAGCATACAGTCATCCCGTCTCCACATCCACCTCCACCTCCACATAGCATAGGGGCTGCAGGTTTTGTCGACAACCTGTTCGACACCTCCCATTTGAAAATCAACAGAGACACATCTACCGATGCTCAGGAGTGGGTATGGGATCAGGAGGCGCACCGGCATACGACCGAGGGGATTGCGCAGGGTATATATGGTATGGATGTTAACCAACAGTGGGGTAGGGGTAGGGATTTACAGGAAGGCATGGGTTGGCGTACAGGGCCTATGGTTTACACGAGCACCTCATCGCTTACAGGGTTGATTGCACGATCGAACGAGATACAGTTTAGAATATCCTTAGGTGTGAACACGGCAGAATTGGCACAACAATTCGCCACGGACGAGGAGATGACAGACGAGGGTCAGTCCGCATTAAGAAACCTGACGAGGCCGCGCACCAGCGTAATCTATTTCCCTCCGTACCCACCACCTCAGCCATGACTGTATTTATTTTTGGAATATTTGGATTATTACTTATGATACTCTATGCTCGTACGCCCGGTTTCGGGCATAACTATTTTATGTTTTAGTATGTATGGTGTTTAGAATAACAATTGCATGAATAAACGTCACAAAACAAACGACGATCGAGACTGTACAAGATGGAAGCACAACTTGGAGCAAGGATAATTTGAACGAGGATGACACCGGCACAAGAATTGAAGAATCCATAATTAGCACGCCATCCGACTACACGTCCTGAAACCATAGGGGAGTACTACGCCTTCACCACTTTTTCAAATAGAATATACGCAACCTACTATACCACTTTAAAAACTAAGTGTGGGATTGGCAACCCCACCAACATAAACTTTTAATAACACAAGGCCTCTTTTTAAAACCTAAGTGTGGGATACGTCGTATCCTTAACATTGAGGACAATGTTATTTTAAAGTGTGGGATAGCAAATGTTGCACAAAACGATTCTTGTAAAATCCTCAAGTGTTGAAACACTAAATTTTTCACAAAATTCAAAACTTTCCGAATTATAAAACACTAAGGATTATAAAATTCAATAAAAGATCAAAAAGTTCTTGCTACAAAATAGACAAAAAGAGTAAAACACGGTTGAAAACCTTTTCCGAAAATCAAAATCAATTTTCCAAAAGAGCATTGCATAACGAAAGGAGCAATTCGACCTGCTATAATTGTTGTGAGGCACCCCCAAATAAGGCTTTATAAGCACTCATTTTTAGTGCTTCACTATATTCCCGTTGAGAGCGCCGATGTTAACATCTCGGAATCAGAACTTGCTCTTGATCTACATTTCGGAATCACACATTTTGACGAGGATGACTAAGTTAGAACCTCAGCTATTCGTGAAGACAAAAACAACCCCCGCTACACATTTCCATTTCCATCTTCATTCCACGAAACCCATTTACCTCTTCTTATGTACTCTATCTGCTTCATAAGAAATAAATCCCAATAAAAATCATTCTTTTTGGGAAAATCCTCTACAAAATTGCACTAGAAAAAATGCAAGCATCCAAGTCAATTATCAAAGAAGATCGCCAAAAGGAGACCTCGAATAGAAAAGCAAAAGATGCTTGAATCTTGTTGATGAATAAAGGTTCTGAGAAAGGGAGCAGAACCAGAAAAGATTCAAGAAAAGAAACTCCTGGCAGTCAAAAAGAAGGATGCTTACCATGAAATTCCTGACAAAAAGTTGAAAGGATCGCAAAAATTGATCTTTCAAAAAGAAACTCCTATCTATCAAAACCCTTCACACCCTAGAAACTTCCAAATCCCATCTCTTCACAATCCAAGCTGAGTCGATAACTGAAAATTCTCTCAAATAAGCGATGGATATTTGAGTCTTGATCAAGCCTATGACGAAGAGTGTAAACATAACTAGCTAAGAGTGACTTCATTTCTTAGAACTATAGGACACCCTAAACACTTTAGTGAAATGAGTGACCCGAGTGAGATAGCCTCAGTTATGTAACCTCCTCTCATGCTTGCGGAAAAGGATTTGAGAATAGAAAAAAGAATAAAAACTAAGTTTTCGCTCTTCCGTCTTGCGGAACAAAAACAACTTGATCACTACGAACAAAAGTCCTCGCTGTTTTAAGTTCAGAAGTTTGCTTGAGGACAAGCAAAGTCTAAGTGTGGGATATTTGATATCAGCTAAAAAGTCATGTTTCTATCCCCGATATTGAGTCCCAAAAAGCATGAAGTTCAAAAATTTGTCGGCAAAATAATCGCTTTTTCGGTTAAACTTGTAGATAAAGTAATTATGAAGACGATGCAAAAAGAATCAAGAGAAACGGAGCTAAAACGAAGATTCTAGAGCGAAAACGGTGAAAGACAAGAAATCAAGTTACGATCCAGTGAAATTAGGCTGACCAGGCTAGGCAAACGGCCTACCATACGGCTTGCCAGTATAGAAAACGGCCTGCCAAACGGTCAGTGCAAACGGGCTCGATAAACGGCTTGCCTTGGCAAACGGCCTCCAAAAACGGCCTGCCAAACGGCCTGCCAAATGGCCTTCCAAACGGCTTGCCAGCTGTTTGCAGGCATTTTTCAGGTCTATTTAAAGGCTTTTTGTCATCCAATTTCCACACACCTCTCTTCACTCTCTCAATACAATATACTTTCTCTCACTAGAGCTTTCAAGGCCTTCTCACCTCCGAGCGGGAAATTAAGTACCCGGAGGCGAACGCCGAAGATTGTAATAGGAGCAGTCTAGAGGATGTCAGCACTTGTAATGGTCCAGATCTCGTCTGTAAAAGGTGAACGCTTTCCTTAATTTAATGAAGTTATCTTATTATCTTGAGTTGCTTTCATCTTGCATGATTATCTATCTGTTACAAATGTTTATTATATGTTGAATACTTTATCTGAGACTTATCATACTGTTATGCTGAAACCCTGACGGTTTAGAAGTCTAATTTACAGATCACCCTTTCCGCTTATTCACGTGGCTATAACCTAGTATTAGGACCTGATCAACCCTAGGATACAAGGTAAGTAGCTATGTGTGCTTAACATCACACTAGGGATATAGTACCTACATACGAATAACCACTTATTCGTTATAGAAGAGCTGCCCATTTAGGTTGTGATTAGAGTTAGCAGCAGAGAGTTCAGTAAACACTAGCTTACTCAAAAGCATGATTCGCGTCAGAAGCAATGTTCTTGAGATATTGTAAGATGATCCAGGGTTGAATAAGTGATCACAAAGGAGAGACATCTATTCCAATTAGCAGTACCTTAGAATATCTAAGATTGCACATCTGTTAATGTTAAGGCATAGCATAGTGATTTAGTGGTAGGATATTGCTTTAGTTAGACCAACTAGGATTAAGAAAAGCTGAGACTTTCCTTTATGGGTATACCACTTTGTTCATGTACGTAGGATTCTATCCATAAGGTCGTTTAAACCTTTTAGGTTAACGTTGGGAGTAGGGATATCCGTCTTAGCTAGAATCTTCAAGGCCTAAACTCTTAGTGACAAATCAGTTAGGTTCATAGCCCAGTTGATTGAGGTTTAGTGTTTATCCTAGGAAATTAAACTCTTGTGATAATTCCCCTTCAGAATTCTATTCTTCATACCTATCTATATCTATCTTTATACATTAAATTACTATTTTATTTAGTTAATCTTAATCTATCACCACTTGTCACTAGGGTTAACTATATAGGCACTTTTGTCCCACATTACTGAGCAAATATACAAAAATACGTACCTGAGTTATATTTACCACTTACTCGTTAAAAGGAAGACAAGTAGGTGAGTCATAGCTAGGAACCCCAGCTAAATATAAATAATAAAACCATTACGCCTTTGTGGTAGCTAACTCTGATGCGTTGTGGCCTAACGACACAGCACAAATAAAATCGTCCGTTTTGGCCATATCAGTAGTAAAGTCTCCCAAGTTAAGTTTTGTACCAAAAATACCTAAGCTTTGGAAGTAAAGTCTTCCAAGTATCGTGCAATAGACCCACCGCTAATCTCGTACCCAAGGTAGTTTCTTTCTCATCGCCTTCAACATAAGAAGGTCGTTCACTTTGGTGATATACCGGGGAAGTAGCTACCCGTGCGGTCGTCCCATCACCGGGATGGTATGTATGCACATCACCTTAATGAGCCCAAAATGGCATTGGCTCATCGCCTTCAACACAAGAAGGTAGTTTACTTCAGTGATATACCGGGACAATAGCTATCCGTGCGGTTGTCCCAAAACCGAGATGGCTTTGGAATGCACAAAGCTTGAAACCATAAAATTTTCGGAAAACTTGCCTTGTTTCACAACTTGACTCATTTTCCCTTTCTTAAAAACAAAAATGGTTTTCTTAAAAGCCTTGTCATCCTTAAGGCTTTCTTGGATAACTCATATAAATTTGCGCTCCATCTCACCAAATTGAAGCTTGTGGGCAATCCTTAATAATTTATGGGGAGAGTAAGATGGTGGAGATGAAAACTTGATAGATTATGATTCAAATAATGCTCCTAGAAAGGTTTGTGCTAAAAAGCTTAAGTCTTGATCCATTTTAATCAAAAATGCAAAATTTTGTGGATATTTGAGCCTTCTAGGATGCATGTTTAATTGTTTGAGTTGGAAAATTAGACAGTTTGTAGTTTAGGCTTGAATTGCGTTTGATCTTTGAGGAAATTTGAAGAAGTGAAGCTTAATTGGAGGAGTGGTGCATCTTTCGGGGTTTTGTGAAAGACTTTGTCATGGATTGCCTTTCCACCATTGCCATTGATTAGATGAAGTTTGTGTTTTTGAGCTCGAGTTTGATAAGTTTGATAGTTTGATGGTTGATTTGATGGTAGATGAAGATGTTAGTGCTTGATCCTTAGCAAGTGCAAGTTTTTGAGGTATATTCGAGCCTTCTAATTGCATATTCAAAAGAGGTATCCTTAAATGCTCAACTTTTGCACTTTGGTCATTATCGTTAGTTTGTTTGTATTTGCTAGAGGCTATTCTTCAAGTCTTGTTTGTTTTTATGCTTGCTTGAGGACAAGCAAGGTTCAAATGTAGGGGGTTTGATATTGCTCGAATAATACACGTTTTACCTCACAGTATCTACCTCATTACATTCGGTTTTGAGGATCATTGGGCCCAAAAGATGGTTATTTGTGCAAAAGTGTCGGTTCAAGGCTAAAAGCTCATATTGGTGTAAATTGACCTAAATCTAGCCTGTTTAATGAAACAAAGTGCAGGGCATGATCCAAAGTGAAAAGGGATTGCAAAATGGTCAATTCCAAGTGAAAAATGAAGATTTTGGAAGTGCAGTAGAGTGGTGCAGCGCACCAGATTCAAAAAGCGGCGCACCTTAACACTAAAATCCCGGATTTCAAATTCAGAAGTTCAGGATCAGTTTTCAAGTTATAAGGTGTGGTGCACCACCCTTAGGGTGCGACGTACCTCAGCTACACGTTATAAGGTGCGGCGCACCTCGCTGTTTTTAGTGCAGGATTTTTGGCAAGTATAAAAGGAATAAGATAGGGTTTCAAAGGAAAGATCTGCAGTTTTTGTAATGATTTTTCATCTCAAAACCCTAATTTCATCATCCAAAGGGAGATTAAGGCTAATTTGAAGGATCAAGCAAAAGCTCAAGCAATCTTATCATTAGATCTATCTAGTTTTATCATTTAGGTTGTAATCTCCACCTTTATTTCTCTAAGTTTTGAATTGAATACTTGAAATAGCTTCACATGATGTTTATTTGTGTTTCAATGCTTATGATTAGTGTAATCTTAGCCATGCTTGGCTAATTTGATTTTGTTTGCTTATCTATGAATCTCTAGTGTAAGGATTTTCCCTAAATTTATTGAATAAAGTTGTTTGAATGAAATACATGAGCAAGTGTTATTGTGTTAGCTATAGATCCATTATTATGCATTTATTTTAGGCTTTACTTTGATTACATAGATTGTGTAGCTCTCTTAGTGATTTGAGAAGTGAACCAATTTGTGCTTCAACACTTTAAGTGATCTACACAACTAGATTGAGAATTTCAAGTGATTGTGTTCTTAGTTTATGTTGATTTTCAATTGGCCTTTAGTCAACATAGTGGTGTTCAATTATCTTAAGTGATTTTGATAGTTGATGGTTTCTAAGTGATTTCAACCCAAACATAATCTCAATGACTGCTCATACTTAACTTGATCTTAGAATACAATGCTTATGTGAGTTTGCAAAGTGTAATTTGATTAAGGTTTGGTAGTGATGCTAAACATCTGATAGTTCAACAACTAATGCGATAGCAAATTGGGTAAAACGGGGCAATCCAAACATATAGAGGATTAGGTAAGTGAACACTACTTAGTTAATTGACTTAGATCTCAATATTTAGTTACTTGCTAGTTGTTGCTAGTTATAATTGTTAGTTTAAGTTTTGTTTATTTGTGCAAGTTTTAGTTGATAGTTTAAATTAATCAAAACCCCCTAATCAAGCAAACTCTAGGACAATTAATAGTTTCAATTATTCGACTTACACCGCTCTCTTGGGACAAACTTGAAACTAATACTTGCATTAAAGTGCTATAATAATTGGGTCTTAAGTGCTCCTTAGTTGTGTTTGCTTATTTGTAGTGTTTGAATCTTGTATAAATTTTGAGGGTAATTGATGTATTGTGCAACACGCATCACCAAACGAATACTCCATAGAAAATACATACAAAGTTACATGAAAGAAACATGCTATCGCTAACTAGCTCCCATCACGAATCTTGCATGGCCGTTGAAGTAGATCTTGAATGTTAGAATTCTTTTACCTTCAATGGTCTTTGAAAATGCACAGCGGAATGCGCATATGATGGAAATTCAACGTAGCATCACTTCATGCCGTCGAAGAATGCAATTCTTGGAAGCTCTCCCCTCTAGGGCGAATTACTCATGATACCTCATTGAAGAACAAATCAAAACTCTATTTTGAGTTTTTGGTATTGGAGCCAGTGAGAAAAAAATCTTTCGAATTCCATAACTCCCCTTTAACACTTGCCTCGATTAGTAAGCTCAAAAACTTGAGACACCCCCTCACAAAGTATATGGGGCACACCGTAGTTAGGGATGGCAATGGATCTTAAAAAATACGAGATTCGCGGATACCCGCGCCCGTGATTAGCGAATAAAATCAAAAATCTTTATCCGCGGGTGGGTGATGGATGAAATCTTGTAACCGCTGACGGGTCGCAGGTGGGTGATGGATGTAGTAGATCCCTTGCGGGTAAAATCCGATTCGAAAATCCGTAATACCCGTTTGAATGATCCACGGATATACCCGTTAAAAATGGGTGAAAATCGCCACCTTGAATAAATAGCCAATAGGTAATAATTTACTCTGTATAAGTTTCTACATTCCTCATATCATTTTGGTATCGAACTTTTTAGTAACCAAAGCATCCCACAACTACACAATACATGTATTATATAATCAAAGCATGTTGTTGTTTGTTTCGTTTATTAGACTATCTCAATAAATCTAATTTTAACCTATCATTTTAGTAGTTCGTCAACCTATTGTATGATTAGTTTTAGCAACTAAATTTTGATTGTTAATTTTAAAAATTGTAGCTTCACATCTATTAGCAAAAAACGTATATTTAATATATATTTTCTCATTTAATTATATCATAAACATGAGTATATGATTGGATGATGTTTTTCATGTCTCTTTGAATTATGTAATGATATTTATTTTTGATTTTTAATACTTTAATTTACATATACTTCATGAATAAGATCCGCGAGTAAACTCGCGACCCGCGAATATCCGTGGGTACGAGCATGGATCTAAAAATAACTCCGTTAACGAAGATCCGCAGGCTAATGGATCCTCAAAAAATCCGTGGGTGCGGGTGATGGATGTAGTAGATCCGCGCCCACGACCCGTGGGTGCCATCATTAACCGTAGTTCATTATACCGCCGAATCGATATAAGGTAGCTTAATTGAATGTTGGTTCCTTCGAAGTTCTTAACGTTCTGAAATACTCCCCAAGGATATGGAAGTCTCTTTTCGTTTTCCTTTCCTCACTCCTCAAATAAGTAACGCTTTGACTTTGTCACTTTGAAATGCTAGTCCAATACCGTACGTGTATTGAAGTCATACACATCAACCATATACATATCTCCCCCATAATGATGCTTGCATGAAATAAAAGCCTCATTGTAAGTTATGGTTGACATAATCGGCAATCCCCAAAAGTATATCAAATAACGCTAATGAGAAAAGCCGAGAGGATATTCGAACGCCAAAATCCCGACACCAAACTTCCCTCGATAATTCTGTTAAAATCCCAAAAAGTCAACTTTCGTTAGCTTTCAAGAGGTTCATCATCCTTCGTTAGCCTCCGTTAGTTGATTTGCACTAGCTCGTTAGGGATTTAACAGAATCAGTTAACTTCCATTAAGGTTTGCACTTTCTGAAAATATTTGCACAAGAAGTCCTAATTCGGACAAGGACTGTCTTTGTAAAAGATGAGATCATGACATGGACTGATTTTGTAAAATTGTCCGATTCTTTCCCTTGGGCTTAAAGCATGTTGGGTTCAAGACAGATTGTGACAGCCCAGTTCTTATGAGGTTGGCCCATTTAATTGTAACAAGTTCCATGCCAGATTCAGATGAAAAATGAACATTCACAATATACATAAAACTCTTTGTTCTTGACTTCCCATTTTAATTACCTATATTGGATTTGTGCCTTTATCTTATTTCGAATAAAGATTTCGTGTAACCCTAAGGCAATATACTTATAGGGTCGAAATATTTTATCGCTTAAGTGATTACACGATTCAAAGGTTTATCCGGACATTCAAATCCTATAAAGTATTTTCGTCTGATAAACCTTTGATGAATCTGGAAAAGGCATGGTCAACATTGGTAAAAATAATCATGGAATCAGTAAAAGATTTATGGGATAATTAATATGGCATGTTTTTGTGTCATGCATATAGTTTATATTGATCGGATAATATGCGCATGGTTTATAAAATTAACACAGATGTGCTCATAAAAATCAGTAAATTGATTTATTGATTGATTATTCAATATAAAAGGTGATGGTTAATATTAAATATGATGGTGGAATTTATTTTTGCCAAAAATCCCACTTGATCAAACGGATTTGTGTTGGATCAAACCGTGGAAGATCTTGTACCCTTCACAATACATTCTACTCGAACCTTTTCAATGAGTGGTTTATTCTTTTTCAAGTTGAAGATAATGTTGGTGTATGTCATATTATCATAAAGAAGTACCATAGATATGGATCTTTTACTTATTGGTGATATTAAATGGTATTGCATAAAAGTTAGATTTATATTGGTCATGGTATCGACCATGCTCAAAAACAGGAATAGAAACTGAGACAGCCTTGGAAATAACATCAAAAACAAGACGGGCCTTGAAGCCCATTATTTCGGCAATTTAAAAAAAGGCCCAATCCGATTCGAATTACAACAGCCTAGCCCAACAGAGGCATCAACAAACAAATTACACAATCCTTGGATAGCTCACAACTTCTGTTCAAAACGCTACTTTACCCAAAGCATTACCGATCTAGGGTTTTACTTTACTCATCTACTTTTCTTCTTGTAGGTAAACTTAAAATCTATAATCTTTTTCAATTAATCATTATATATGTAGTTTGATTTTGTTCAGTTGTGAATATTTCGTATTATGAATGACATAATTATTTCTTGCTAAAAACTCATTGTTTCCGATGTATACATGAATAGATACGGGTTTTATATCTAAATTTTGTGTATATAAGTTTCATCATTTGTTGTATGGCTCAAGTTGTTAAACTTTAATTATAGCAATGGATGTTTTTCTATTTCTAAGAACTGTATTCAAGAATTACTTGTTTTTTAATTTTTTTATTCTACAAGATAATTTTTTGTAAATAATCATGTTTTATACCAAATAAATATGCTGTTGCATTTTTTGCACAGATGATATATAGTTGATAATTTATTGTTCTATACTTCTATGTTCTTGTACTCTGTAATTGTTTATTTATTTATTGTTCAACAACTAATCTTTTATTGATCATGTAAAATTAATCTGTTATTAAAATAAATAATAATGTATAGTTACCAAAGTTAAATAGTGTTATAGATCTAATCCTTTTTATTCGTAGTCAACTAAATTTACTTGAGTAAAGATGAGGTATATTACGATTCACAAAGCAAACCTTCAATGGCGTCTTATTCAACATCATTCAATCCACAACCTATCAATATGACGTGCTCTTGAGCTTTAAAAAATTAAAAAACAGGTAAATAAGTATATATATTTTTCAATTTGCGTATGTATTTATTTTTGTTGCTTAATTATCATATTATTGCTGTACATTTATTATTTTTTTGTTGCATGCCATTTATTTCATTGTCTTGAAATATGGACATAGCGATAATGGGTGTCTTTTACTGTGATAACTATTGTCTTTTGAGTTTTGATTAGCAATTGCTATATGTAGATAATTTGAATCATTACTTACTATAGATGGTTAAATGAAGTATACCATGGGTAATTGTTTCTTCTTTTATTCATCTTACAAATTTGTTGAAGTTAAATAAAACGTGTGGTATAATGTTACTCGGGTATACTCAGGTATGAACTGTTGAAGTGTTGATGCATATATGATAACTAGTAAGAGATGTTTTATGAAGTTTACGAACAATAACACAATAACAATTGGTTATAATTCTATTGGTTATCTATTTGTTTGTTTTCACTTTTGTCAGTATCTTGGATTTTATATAGAGAAATTTACCCTAATAGACAAATCTCACCCTATCTCTGAGGGTTTTTTTGGGTAATAGACGTTGACTTCTCGGTCAACCATCGCGTATCGCCAAAAAGGGCTAGGCCAGTTAGAAACTTCCACGTGTTACGATAGCTTGCGAATTGCGCAAAAACTTTCTCGAAAACATCATAATTCACGTAAAAACATTTTTGGTAAAAATCTCGAAAACCGTTTACAAAATAACAAATATTGCGAAACTTTGAAATATTTCGCGAATTTGGGTTCCCGATAAAGTTTGTATTTGGGTTTAGGGTTCCAATCCACCGCTATTCCCATTGCCATCGCCACCATACACCATCTCCACCGTACACCATCGCCACCGTACACCGTCACTGACAAAGGTTCGCGTAGTTTGTATTTGGTTCGCGTATTGACGTATTTTGTTCGCGTTTACTGCTTTACACCACCGTATCATCCATTGCCACCGTACACCATTATTGTCACCGGACACCATCCATCGCCACCGTAGTTCAAGATTAGAACCCTAGTTAACAGTAGTTCAAGATTAGTTCTTTATTTCTTATTAGTTATTTACTTTCTTGTGATTTTAGTTTAAAGTAGTTCACTACATTTGCTTGTTTTTTTCGTTAACAATTCTAATTAGTACACTGAATAATTAGAACCCTAAATGTATACTGATTAATTAGAACGGTATATGTTAACAATTATACTTAGTATTTAGTATATTTATTAATTATAACCCCATATGTTAGGGATTACACCTTAAATTTTAGACCTCATGAGTTCTGCTTTATTTCATGACTCGCTTTTAGAGATGATGATTTGCAAAAGCATAAAACCGCTTTTGTATACGGTTTTGTTCCCAAATGTAAAGACAATTTATGTTAAGGATGTTTTTGCTAAGTATGATAATGGCGATGACTTTATTGCGCTTGATGCAGTTTGTGTTTGTTTACTTTTGGTTTATAGTCTTGTATTCCGTGGTAACGAGCCGAAAAGCAAGGTGGACAGTAATTTATTGGGGTTATTAGATAATATAGTATAGTGGAATAATTTTCCATGGGGGTCTGATTTGTGTAGGTATACATACATGACTCTTAAGTATGCAGTTCCCTGTCGAAGAAAAACGCATTTAGAGTATGTAGATCGGAAAGTGCCTGTTAAGTATTCGCTTCCTGGATTTGTTTGGGTATTTATGGTAAGATTACACTTAATACTAAAATAAGTTATTATAACTACTATTTTAATTATAAGTTGTAAATTATTTGTAATCTGTTATTTAGATATGGATTTTGGAGGCTTACCCAATTGCTCGTGATTGGTGGACAGTTCGTGAGAACATCTTTCCAACGGGTATTCTTTGGTATAAGAATCACAATTTTGGGAGGGAAAAACAAACATTTCTCAAAGGCCCGTTTGAAATTGTAAGTGTTGTATGTTTAAATTTTTGTTATTATATTTTATTACTACCAATTTAATCTTAATTATTTTTGTTATCTTAATTGATCACTACATATAAGCAACCGGTTGTATAGTCGTCCATAAGGAAGAACCGAAGAAGTTTTTGAAGTTTGTATAATTCGGTATCCAAAATCGGTTTACGACTATTGGTAACTTAACGATCAATTTTTGCTTTTACAGGATAAGATTCCCAAAAACTGGCTTGAGATAGAAGATAATGAGGTACAAATTTCCTAGTGGTTAGCTAGTAAAAATTATTTTAATCGTCATAATGTACTACGACATATTCCTATTGCTCCTCGTCACCATGCTTCAACATCTCCACAAGTTCCACCAGTTTTTCAAAATTCGCAAGTTCCACAAGTTTTGGAAGACATTCATAAGTACTATATGAAAGAAATAGTCGAGGTGAAACAACGTCAATTGAAGTTAGAGCAAGAGGTAAATTATTATATCTTATATGCTTTAGCTTTGTATAAATTTTGTGACTTCAAATTGAAATTATTATTTACTTGTTAACATTTGAATTCAGTTTAACACTTTTAAAGTTGGTCAACAATATGGCGATACGTTTGATGCATATAGTCAAATTCCAGATCCACCTTTTAGCCATATGAATGGCAATGTTAATAAAACTTTTCTTGACTTAAACGTTGATTTACACAACTTCAATGACAACCACCAAGTTAGTATCTAACCTAAAAATTTTATATTAATTTTTATATAACTATACACTTGTAATATTTGTTTTTATTGTATATATAGACCGATGTAGCAAATGATGAAATGTGTGTTGAATATTTAAGATCTTTGTCGGTTGTAGCAACGGGAGATTTTGATGTACAAGATAATTCTTTGTTCAAGTCGCTTCAAGAATCATTAGCGAAACAGGTTATAATTCCAATTAATTGCAATTGCGAGTTCAATATTTTTTATTTTCCAATTTAATTGCAATTGCTAATTTTGTTTTAATAGATATATAATAATAACAGTCCGACGATCTCAAAGGATTATATAGAAGATCCGAAAACAATGATGAGAAAGCGGGAGAAGAAGGGTGGACAATATGACAAGTCACCATGGGTCCGACTTCCAATAACAAAGCCAATTGCTCTACCAAAAAAAAAAAGAAACGTGTGTTAAGAGGCCGGAGCATAAGTTGGTGCTAGAAGAATCTGTCGATGTATGAATGTTACTGAAAAGGTTTAAAAAAACGGAAACGCGCCTCGAGGCGTTTCCTCTCTGTGAGGCGAGGCCTCTAGGCGAACCGAGGCGGAGTTGACTTATGCCGAGTTTTTTAATAATATATATATATATATATATATATATATATATATATATATATATATATATATATATATATATATATATATATATATTCGGATAATATATAAGTAATAGGGGCTGTTATTGTCTTTTTTATTAAAGTTTCAATAGTGTATATTAGGGATGAGTAAAAGTCCCGAAAAACCGAAACCGAACCGGTACCGTACCAGTACCGGTACCGAAAATCGGTACCGATAGGGATTCGGTTTCGGTTCTTGATTTTGGGAATTTTCGGTTTCGGTATTTTCGGTATCGGTACCGGTTCGGTATGGGGAAACCGATTTTGAAAACCGAATTTCGAAGTTTAAGTTTTTAACGGTACATTTGTTAGTTAAAGTGTTCTATTTTACAGCTAGTTGCGTTATTTATATTTACAACTAATTGTGTTATTATTTATATGCATCAGAATGTGAGTGGGTTTCATAGTTTCACCCTTTTAAGCCGGTTGAGTTAGCATATTATTCAGACGCAATGATAAGTTCTATTTTGCATTTAACAGAGTATAAGTATAACAAAGAGTCATTATGAGTATTCTTGTACAAATATATCTAAAGTCGTTTTTTGCTACTATTAAGAATATAGATAACTATGGAGAAGTACAGATAACTACAAATACCGAACTCAACTACGATTCACGTGCGTAAAAGTAAATTTTATAAATCCATCAATCCATTGTTATATAGTTTGGAGGTAACAGTTTCTTGAACAAATGTTATAAGTTGTCAAAAACTTGTTGACCCGTCCTAGATTTACAATTGATTTACAAGAGTGTGATCTTTAATCGGGTGTTCATCTGTCTGCATAAAGTGATATTTGATGGGGAAATATATTGTCTTTCTTTTGAGGGTAAATTAGTTATGTTCAGATAAATAAGTTTATGTTCTTTTCGGGGTAAGTTTGAGGTATCAGTTTATTGAATGAATGCTGGAAAAGCTCAGTTGTTATGTAAATTCGGTACAATTCGGTAATATACCGAAAATACCAGTACCGATACCGGTACCGAACCGGTACCGTTTTATTAATTCGGTTCGGTATTCGGTTCTTGATTTTGGCCAAATTCGGTTTCGGTACTTTCGGTTTCGGTACGATTCGGTTCGGTACCCGTACCGATCTCATTGTATATTAAGTTTTTTTTTTATTATTAAAATTTAGTAGTAGAGGCTGTAACTGAAATTTGATAAAAGATAATAGAAATTAAAATATTTTAAAGAAGAATATTCAAATGAAATCTATATTTAAGTTGAGATTGAGGGGACAAATCTCAGCCTTTAGATTGAGATTGATCAACGGATCAGATTAAAAGTCCCAATATATGGCGGAGGGGTATTTTCGTCCACACAGGCAAAATATGTTATACACCCACCGCTTGGAATTTCATTCCATCGTATCTGTATTTCACACACAAACACACACTTCTTTCTAGGGTTTCAACATCGACCGCTAATTTCCTTCGATCAACACCGATCAAAGCTGCCATTATCAACAATCATCAACAGCTATACACATTAATCGATTATCTTCCATCAAACATGGCTAAATCGGAGCATTCTCTAATCAAAAAATCGTCGTCGGCTGAAAAGCATGTTCCGGCTAATAAAAAAGCTACGGCCAAAACTACTGGTAATTTTAACAAGTTTTGTTGATGTTCGTTTATAATCAATCAAGTTTGTTTGTATTCCTTTGATGATTTCAAATTTCAGGGTTTCGTCATATAGCATTCGTGTGTGTGCTTTTTTAAGCACATGATTTTTGTTGTGATTGTTTAATATGTGCTTTTTATCTTCTGTATGAGTTGCACATTTGTTGTTCTTAAATCAGATTGCATGTATAAGTTTTGTTATTACCTTTTAGGTTTTATCAATCACATGTGATTATTACAAGAAATCACTTTCGAATACACATTTAGCTGTTATATTTGCTTCTTTAATCACATGTTATTCGTTGTGATTGTTTAATATGTGCTTTTTATCTTTTGTATGAGTTGCACACCTTTTAGGTTTTATTCAATCACATGTGATTATATAATAAATCACTTTTGAAATCTGTTAACAAATGTTATTTGCTTCTTTAATCACATGTTATTTTTTGTGATTGTTTAATATGTGCCTTTTATCTGTGTATGAGTTGCATATCTGTTGTTGCTAAATCAGAGTGTAAGTATAAATTTTGTATCTTCTAGGTTTTTTCAATCACATGTGATTATACAAGAAATCACTATGGAATTCACATTTAGCTGTTAACAAATGATATCACCTTTGATTTGTTTTGTTCAATGTTACTGATTTACTTTTGTAAACCACATTTTTCAGGTAAAAGAAAACACCAGTCTGTTACCAATGCCGTTGATAATCCCAAACAGAAACACAAAGTTAAGGATGTTCCTTCTGATGATGAAGTTGAGTCTAAGCTACCTGCTCTTAGGCTAAGGACAACACCGGCGCAGTTTGCAAAGGTGATGTGTTCGTTGACCCCCGAACAAAAAGTTTGTGTCACGAGACTTGGGTTTCGTTCTTTAATTGGGTTTAATATAGACCAATTGCCGGGTAATCTTGTTTACTATGTTGTTGACAATTTCGATGGTGATGAGATGATAATAAAGACTCAAAAAGGAAACATTAAGGTTGATTCCCAAGCTGTCCACGATGTGTTTGGACTCGAAGATGTTGGTACTGATATAGACACCTTGGAACTTAAGCTTGGTAGTCTTTTTGTTCAAAATTGGTTGAATCAGTTTCCACCACCCCCGTTTGTCACCCGTTCATCTTCACTGTGTTCTAAGATCCTGACCTCAACGGAAGTTGATAGTATCTTTCAGATGAACTTTATCATGTTGTTTGCAAGCACGATGGTGTCATGTGAAAGAAATGGGAAAGTGAGTTCGTATGTGTTGATGAGGTTGTCTGACGATGTTGATATTTCAAGTATCAACTGGTCCATGTTTCTTCTTTCTTCATTGAAATATAGCAAAATTGGATGGAACAGAAATGATCCCAACTGTTTCTACACCGGTGCTACTACTTTTCTCACCGTGAGTTATCTTTTCATTATCTATATATCATATATGATTTTCAACAATCTTTTTTACGAATTGGTTTGATAACTATGATTTTTTTTCGTGTTTGTTTCTTAGCTGCTCTATCTCGACCGTACAAAGTTTGATTCTTTTCCTGTTGTTCGTGGGCGTCCAGTTTTCAAGAACTGGAAAGGAGCCATTGCGGTTCGTGCAAAGAAAGAGGCTGAGCTCGGATCATTTGGGCTGTTGGAACTTGCAGATGAATATGACGAAGAAGCAGAAAATGGGGAGGGTTTTCTCAAACTTGAAGATGAGGATAAGGCTGATCTGCTTGCGATTGAGGTGAAATGACCCGTCCTAATCCATCTGGACGAAGTCACCAACATCTGGTTCCATTGCGATGATCGACTCTAAATCATGTCTTTAAAATGAGCAAATGCACAGCGGAATGTTTCTTTCATACCTGAGAA
The DNA here is from genome assembly GCF_046630445.1 of Rutidosis leptorrhynchoides. Taxonomy (NCBI): domain Eukaryota; kingdom Viridiplantae; phylum Streptophyta; class Magnoliopsida; order Asterales; family Asteraceae; genus Rutidosis; species Rutidosis leptorrhynchoides. The sequence continues at coordinate 337,159,474 of NC_092343.1, read as the reverse complement.
TAAACATGCTTTCAAGTGTCAACCAAAAGGTTGGTGAGTTCATTAGTTTAACTTAAACAATCGTTTCCATCATTTTAATAGACCACAAGATTTCAGATTTCCATTTCTCATAAACATACGTCCCATGCATAGAGACAAAAATATCATTCATATGGATTGAACACCTGGTAACCGACATTAACAATATGCATATATAAGAATATCCCAATCATTCCGGGATCCTCCTTCGGACATGATATAAATTTCGAAGTACTAAAACATCCGGTACTTTGGATGGGGCTTGTTGGGCCCGATAGATCTATCTTTAGAGTTCGCGTCAATTAGGGTGTCTGTTCCCTAATTCTTAGATTACCAGACTTAATAAAAAGGGGCATATTCAGTTTCGATCATTCAACCATAGAACGTAATTTCGATTACTTGTGTCTATTTCGTAAAACAGTTATAAAAACAGCGCATGTATTCTCAGTCCCAAAAATATATATTGCAAAAGCATTTAAAAAGGGATTAATGAAACTCACCTAATGTATTTTGTAGTAAAAATACATATGACGTATTTAACAAGTGTAGAGTTGACCTCGGATTCACGAACCTATATCATTTGTATATATTAACACATATCATTGAAATTGAACAAATATATATCTATTTATTAGTCATATTTTCTTTATATTAATAACTTATATATTTCCTAAATATATTCATTTTATATATTTTAAACAAAAATATAGTTATGTTTTATGTATTAAGTATAGTTTTATATAACTAATAGTTATTTGATAAAATAATATTAATAAAGAATAAGTAAGAGTTGTATCTTTTTATGATAATAATAATAATGTTAATAATAATAATAATAATAATAATAATAATAATAATAATAATAATAATAATATTCTTAAAATTAATATTAATAGTAATTTTCATAGAGTTAATATTAATATTCATAAAATGATAATAATGATAATAATAATAAAAATAATGATAATAGTAGTAGTTTTAATAAAGATGAAAGTTTAATAATAATAATGAAAATAATATTTTTTATAATAATACCTAATACTTAATAATAATAATAATAATAATAATAATAATAATAATAATAATAATAATAATAATAATAATAAAAATAATAATAACAATGTGTTATACCTTTGTAACATTAAAAAGAATATAAAGTGCCTGAGACGGGACTCGAACTTGAGATCTCTCGATCAAGAACCTTACTCCCAACCATTGTACCCTTGCTTATTTTCTATCTTAATTTACCCAATAAATTCTCTTATCCTATAGTTCGGCCCATATGTATTTCGGCCCAATCACCACAATGATTTTTACGGCCTCAACACTTAAAATGGTTTTTCGGCCCAACAACTTATACACAGCCCAACATGGAAACAGAAGGATTCGGCCCAGCAGTTTCTATTTAATTTTAAAAAAAAATTGTGCAGGTGACTAGGTTCGATCTCTGTACCTCTCGCTCAGCAACAAACTAACTAAACAATCCGTCCATCAGCCTATTTCTGATATTAATCTTCTAACCAATTTATTTAACTAATATTCTTCTGTTCTACTCTTATTCATCTTCTTCATTCAATAATCAATTAACACAATCTTATTCATCTTATTCATCTTTTTCATCTTCTTAGGATCTATACCTTTATTTTGAACGATTGAGATGAGTGATCGAGTGGGTTTAATTTCGTGGGTCTCGGCTTTGAACAAATGGCAAGCAGCAATCGAATAAATAAATAAAAAAAAATAGAATAGGTAGATTTCGGTTAATGAGCTGAACAATAATAACGTTTTATCATTGTATTGACATCGTTATATAAAATCATAATAATCTTCAATTATCATGATCTTTTACGTATGAATCCTCACCTTCTTCCTTCGCTTCCTGATCATCATCAATTCTCATCATAATAATCATCATCGATAATTATCATTCTATCGTCACCATCACCTCCTATTTTAATCATGTATACCCGTCGTCCCCATTACACATCTTGTATCAACCGAGAGAAAGGATTTCGTGGCCCTAAGTGGGATCAAAAGCAAAGTGAAAAGGTCGTGGAATAATATGCATGCGTAAACAACTTGGCCAACCAAAAGGAACATAAATAAAAAAAAATCTGTTTTAAAAGCAATGATCGATTAGCTGTATTTATCCACACTAGACCCACTCATAATCCCACCATAAAAACTTTTTTTTTTTTTTTTTTTGTGATTTAATATAAAAAAAAAAATAACGCGTATCTATTCTTGTTTATATATACACACGGTTTTAAGAACCCAAGTGGGTGGGTTTTCCCTTGTCCCACCATGTAATCAAATCAATTAACTTTTGTTATGTAGCTTTTGTTGAACCGACAGGTTGTTCACATATGTAACAGAAAAAGGAGAAGGTCACGAGCAGGTAGGATTTTCCTAATCCATTCGTACAATTTAAAGGTCCTAATATCTGATAATTAATTTAAAGATGAAGAACAGGGCAGTCGATGGGTTTCTTCAAAAATTTGAACTGAATTTCTGTTTTTCTCCACTGGTTACGGTATCATAAGGTTATATAAAGATTAAGTAATATTATCCTAACTTATTTACTTCAATTATCATTTGTTTTATAGCTAATTGGACTAGACAAAGGAAATATCCCGTCAGGAGAAAATATAAAAAGTAGGATCCATTCTCAACTGCTTTTGTTTGATTATATGACTTATTTGGAAGAGATTGTATCAGTTTTCAAATAAAGAAACGATTCATAACACAGTTGATAATGATAGAAACAGTTTTGAGTTATCTTAGGATTAATTACGTATGTATATGTATTTATAAATATATATAATTGTGTTTATATAAATATATCTGTATATGTGTTTTTATATATGTATATTTGTATTATATATATATATATATATATATATATATATATATATATATATATATATATATATATATATATATATATATATATATATATATATATATATATATATATATATATATATATATCTAAGTGTTTATATAAATCTGTTTATATATATTTGATTATACATAATTAATACACTTTATAATGTTATTAATAATAAATACTAATAATAACTTATAATAAATTTATTAATAATATTTCGAAATACTTTTAATAATAATAACAAAATAATTTTAATGATAGTAGTATCTATAATAATAATAATTGTATTAATAGTAGTTATAAATAGTAGTGATATTAAGAATCATAAAATTGATAATCTTAATATGTTTACAATTAATCATCATAATAAAACAATAACAATAATATTTTTATTAATACTAATAATAATACTACTCATCATAATATTGTTGGTAATAATATTATTAAAGGTTTTGATAATATAATAACTTATATCAAATTTCATATATACCTATACATCTGTATATTAAATATATAATGAATCATAATAACATTAATTATACAAATTTTAATATCTACTATTAATGAAATAGATGTAGATGATAATAATAATAACAATGGAATTTATGATGATAATAACACTAATGTCAAATTTTAAATATACATTATATAATAGTATTAATGATATAAATATTGAGGATAATAATGAATTTAAGGGTAATACTATTAATATTAAAAATATATTACTATCAACTATATAACTTATTGAATCTTTAATATTTATAAATTATAATATATATAATATTACTTATGTATAGCATTGGTTTATACATATTTATTTACTTGTTTATTTACACACAATTGTTCGTGAATCGTTGAGCACAATCAATGGGTAATTAACTTCATGGAATAGTTCAGAAATTTTGAGATTTAATTAAATAGACTTTGCTTATCGTGTTGAAATCATATAAAAATAAAGTTTAAATTTGGTCGGAAATTCCCGGGTCATCACAGTACCTACCCGTTAAAGAAATTTCGTCCCGAAATTTGAGTGAGGTGGTCATGGCTAATAATAAATATATTTTCATGACGAATATGAGTTGATAAATAGAGTTTTATCATCATTGGGTAATACAGATAAAATAATTCGATTATTCGAAGAGCACGAATGAAACTATCATGAGAGAGATCCCAACGGCATTGTCCACCTTCGCCCAAAAACTTGCCCAAATTTTTAGCCGTTAGTAAAATAAAATAAAAAAATAAAAAAAATAAAAAAAAAAATTCCAACGGCTATCCCAACGGTCACTTTTACCCTATAAAACACCAACCATTTACTTCATTTTATACACTCACATATATTTCTTTTACATTTCCACCTTTCTCAAAATCAAAATCAAACACTCCCAAACTGCAAAATGTTAACACTTCCACCAATGATTGTTTCATTCGACGTTCATTACGGAGGTGATTTCCGTAATCAAATGAAGGAATATAAGTGGTGCGACAGTATTTCGTTTGAAGATATTGACATTCGTGATGTTGGTTTACAAGACTTGCTATCCTTTCTGAAGGAAAAAGTCCCGTGTGAATTCACGTCTGTGTTCTTTTATAAAGACGATTATGATGCGGATTGTAGGGCAAGTCTTCTGTATACCGATGATCAATGGTACTTTATAAAAGATACCATTGAAGATCGTGGTAAACGTATTTCTTTGTACGCGGTTCTTGAAGATGAAGAGACGTTGGGTTATCGTTACCTCGATGAATCAACTGAAGCAGCAGTTGAGGCATCAAGAGAAATACCGATGTCTCCAGAGTACCTCACGGATGGTGAAATGACTGGTGAATGCTACTTTGCAGATGACAGTTGACGACGACGAGTGCTTGATTGTAATCTTTTAATTTTTAATTGTCGTGATGTTTTAAATTTTTTTTTTTTTTAATTATTGTAATTTCAGTATTGTCGTCGAGTTTTATATCTTCCTTTATGTTTCGGAGCTCTTCGTCTTTTTAATCTCCTCTCGATCTCTAGTAAAACGAGTAATGGTCTAGAATTTGTAAGTATGGAGTTGCGAATGAATTTAATGTTATAATCAAGAAAGAACGTAATAGCATGATTTGATTAGTCAAATTACCAGAATCATTGAGAGTAGAGCTATCAAGAATATACCTTCTTGATATGTTCAGAAGATAATTAGAATGAAAGAGTTATGTAACAGGACACATGATGGTGGTATGATTTACTGTGAACCATCATGTCCCATTAGAACTCAGCATGACTTACTATAATATAATCACGTTGATCAAGTGTCATTATATTATACTTACTCATGCATCAGTTCCCAACACTACTTCAAAAACATTCATATTTTAAATTCGAAAGTTTACAGAATATAGAAACTAACAGTTTCTATATGATGTAACACTGATATCTCAAAGAGATAAATGATTTCAGATAAGATTAGTTATGAAAATATATTCAAAAATATCGAGGATATTCATAATGAAAGATACGATAATATCTTTGAATATTTAAGATCAGGGGATGATAGAAACTATTATCTGCAAGGGTTTAGAGTAAGGAGCAAGATATTCACTAAAGACTTTAGCAGACATTGAATCATTTGGATTCTTTGTAGTCAAACTTATTCTTTGTGATTTATCCACGGCTTTCTTCATAATTTCACATAATCAGCTTTTCGGTACTAAATTTTCTATTGAATGTTTCCAATATAATGATACACAGGAAGCACGAGAAGGTATATAATTTCGGACGAGAATATTTATGAAAATATCCTCAGAAATATCGAAGATATTGATAATGATATTTTGGAATTTCTAAGTTCGATGGTTGATGAGGAAAAATTTTTCCGCAAGATCTTAACATGACTTTGGAGCAGGATATTCTCTAAAGATTTCATCGGATCCAGAATTACCTGGATTCTTTGAATATAGAGTTTGGTCCTTGTATTTGTCCTTGGTCTTCTTCATGGTTAGCTCAATCCGTTTTCCAGTTCCAACTTTTCTGAGCTTTTCCAACATACTATTCTTTATCATCAAACTTTCGATGATTATGGTCGTTTACGGTTATCTACAGTTTCTGCTGCTTCATTCAGCTTTTTCAACATTCAGAGTATTAATTTGTGACTGAGTGCTTTTCAGAATTTCAGAATGAGAGATCATAATTCTAAGAGATAAATGTCATACATATAACTGTTGATGTAGATATGCTGTGAGTTTTCAAAGTACTGATTGCCGATTCCTCTACATTTACTGCTATCCTATCTGAATCATTTGTTATCGATCCGAGATGATTTCAAGAAAGTTGTGTTTTTAGATGATTAAACGCTGACGGTAATATGGTAGAATATAAAAGGTTCCCGGTAACAATAAATGAACATACATATTAGTCAAGGTGATAATGAGGTTGTTTCGAACGAAAAGTCGAAGTTGATTTGTTGAAGCTGTGACAAAATTTGCTACTTTGGAAAGAGATTACTAAGTTATTTTTGCTAATAAATGTCAAAGGATCTGACGCGGCTAAATGTTAAACTTTTACTCAGTTGCCGAGAGTTTCTCAGGTGCACTACTATATGCATAACTCTTTCCTTCCGTAAATGAAGTGTGGTTGGTTCATCCTCTCGATTGAGGTGTTTTCAAGAATCATGAAAGGTTTGAACGCAGATTGTAATTGTGATGATACGAATGGGGTTTAAAATGAAATCAAGTGGCAAACTTGAAGAATTATTTAGTTTCATATATTATAATCAATATTTTAATTCATTTTAATTGTCCAATGTTATTAGTCCATAGTTGACAGTCCAATAATTCATATATAATTTAATATATAATATTCGAATTAATTAATACGTACCGTGACCCGTGTACATGTCTCAGACTCGATCACAACTCAAAGTATATATATTATTATAGAATCAACCTCAACCCTGTATAGAGAACTCGATCATTATTGCATATAGAGTGTCTATGGTGATTCCAAATAATATATATATATGTGTCGATATGATATGTCAAAACTTTGTATACGTGTCCCGATATTTAAAGTGCATAAAATAAATAACAGAAATTAAATGACGATAAATAAAATTGCGAGAATTAAAATTGCGATAAAATAAATTGCGATAAATAAAATGTAATATGGAATTAACAGTTAGCTAGGAACAGTTAGCTAGGATTTTGTTAGCGTGGTTTCTTAACAAAATTTCATATTGTCAATTAGTCTGTTTCTAATCAATTTTTATTGTGTCCATTATTTCTTCATTATGCCACTTGTTGGATTCTGATAGGTCAAAATCCAAATATGTAATTGGATGAATATGGTTATTCAGTGGTGAACGGATTTATATATCGGTGGATGTAAGTAGAATAGTATATGACTGTTGAAACAGATTCGAAGAACGTACAACGTAACTTATTAATGTGAAATTTAAATAGTCCTCGGGTTTTACCTACCCGTTAAAAATATTTTCCCCATTAACAGTTTGTACAAGAGAATTTTTAGTTACAATCTTTATGAAAACATATATACATATATATTTTCTTTAGATGTAATCATGAATTTAATGAGTTAATGTGATATTGATCTCATTAGATTTATCATTAGAACAAGAATATATAATTTCTAAAACATTAGAGATTACATAATCGCCATGTCGAACGAAAATAAAATAGATAGAACGATACGTAGAACGATGATTATACATGAGGTATAGAATGAGATGTCGAAGCTGGTGATGCGGATGTTGTTATTGGTGGTACTAGTGTTGTTGGTGCTAAGGTTGGTGATGTGACTGGTGTTGGTGATACTGCTGGTGTTTGCAGACTGTGTACCGTGCTCTCTAAAGTTAACACTCGAGCTCGGAGTTCTTTAACTTCTTCTACTAACCCTGGTTGGTTATCAATGTGAGGTAGAGATTGGATATCTTTTCTAGTTCCATTAATGGTAGTCTCAAGACGAAAAATTCTGGCAAAAAGGGTATAAACGGTGTTGCGAACAGGTTCGCCAGTGAGCGGGTCGAGTACTCCAAGGTTAGGTGGTAGATTCGATTCATGATATGGAGTACCTTCTTCCCTTCTCCATAGAGTGAGTATGTCGCGAACCCACCCCCATTTTCTCCAGTAATCACGATAGTTGATTGATTGATGTGCTCCTGTCACGCTGTCTTCGGAGTCAGAGGAATTTGATCGATTCGTAGAGGCCATCTTACGCGATCTCAGGAAAGATTTTTGATATGAAGAGTTTAGTGATAGTAATTGATAGTTGGATGGTATTCTCAATGCATAATTTACATAGATATATATAGTACCAGGATCCCTTAAATTACGGAGAAATTTACGAAAGATATCAGACAAGATCTACAGTAACAGATACGCTAAGATATGAATTTTGTCTATACACTATTTATACAGTCAATGCAGTAAAACGTGTCAAGACTAAGAATGATAAGCAAATGATTCTCTAAGAATGATAAGCAGGTAATTTTTGACACAAAATGATAAGCAAAAACTTTTGATATGTAGACACGGTCGAAGTCCAGACTCAATAATGTATCCTAACGACTTATCAGTTAGGCACACTAATGCAGACATGGTTCGCTAAGACCATCGCTCTGATACCAACTGAAATGACCCGTCCTAATCCATCTGGACGAAGTCACCAACATCTGGTTCCATTGCGATGATCGACTCTAAATCATGTCTTTAAAATGAGCAAATGCACAGCGGAATGTTTCTTTCATACCTGAGAATAAACATGCTTTCAAGTGTCAACCAAAAGGTTGGTGAGTTCATTAGTTTAACTTAAACAATCGTTTCCATCATTTTAATAGACCACAAGATTTCAGATTTCCATTTCTCATAAACATACGTCCCATGCATAGAGACAAAAATATCATTCATATGGATTGAACACCTGGTAACCGACATTAACAATATGCATATATAAGAATATCCCAATCATTCCGGGATCCTCCTTCGGACATGATATAAATTTCGAAGTACTAAAACATCCGGTACTTTGGATGGGGCTTGTTGGGCCCGATAGATCTATCTTTAGAGTTCGCGTCAATTAGGGTGTCTGTTCCCTAATTCTTAGATTACCAGACTTAATAAAAAGGGGCATATTCAGTTTCGATCATTCAACCATAGAACGTAATTTCGATTACTTGTGTCTATTTCGTAAAACAGTTATAAAAACAGCGCATGTATTCTCAGTCCCAAAAATATATATTGCAAAAGCATTTAAAAAGGGATTAATGAAACTCACCTAATGTATTTTGTAGTAAAAATACATATGACGTATTTAACAAGTGTAGGGTTGACCTCGGATTCACGAACCTATATCATTTGTATATATTAACACATATCATTGAAATTGAACAAATATATATCTATTTATTAGTCATATTTTCTTTATATTAATAACTTATATATTTCCTAAATATATTCATTTTATATATTTTAAACAAAAATATAGTTATGTTTTATGTATTAAGTATAGTTTTATATAACTAATAGTTATTTGATAAAATAATATTAATAAAGAATAAGTAAGAGTTGTATCTTTTTATGATAATAATAATAATGTTAATAATAATAATAATAATAATAATAATAATAATAATAATAATATTCTTAAAATTAATATTAATAGTAATTTTCATAGAGTTAATATTAATATTCATAAAATGATAATAATGATAATAATAATAAAAATAATGATAATAGTAGTAGTTTTAATAAAGATGAAAGTTTAATAATAATAATGAAAATAATATTTTTTATAATAATACCTAATACTTAATAATAATAATAATAATAATAATAATAATAATAATAATAATAATAATAATAATAATAATAAAAATAATAATAACAATGTGTTATACCTTTGTAACATTAAAAAGAATATAAAGTGCCTGAGACGGGACTCGAACTTGAGATCTCTCGATCAAGAACCTTACTCCCAACCATTGTACCCTTGCTTATTTTCTATCTTAATTTACCCAATAAATTCTCTTATCCTATAGTTCGGCCCATATGTATTTCGGCCCAATCACCACAATGATTTTTACGGCCTCAACACTTAAAATGGTTTTTCGGCCCAACAACTTATACACAGCCCAACATGGAAACAGAAGGATTCGGCCCAGCAGTTTCTATTTAATTTTAAAAAAAAATTGTGCAGGTGACTAGGTTCGATCTCTGTACCTCTCGCTCAGCAACAAACTAACTAAACAATCCGTCCATCAGCCTATTTCTGATATTAATCTTCTAACCAATTTATTTAACTAATATTCTTCTGTTCTACTCTTATTCATCTTCTTCATTCAATAATCAATTAACACAATCTTATTCATCTTATTCATCTTTTTCATCTTCTTAGGATCTATACCTTTATTTTGAACGATTGAGATGAGTGATCGAGTGGGTTTAATTTCGTGGGTCTCGGCTTTGAACAAATGGCAAGCAGCAATCGAATAAATAAATAAAAAAAAATAGAATAGGTAGATTTCGGTTAATGAGCTGAACAATAATAACGTTTTATCATTGTATTGACATCGTTATATAAAATCATAATAATCTTCAATTATCATGATCTTTTACGTATGAATCCTCACCTTCTTCCTTCGCTTCCTGATCATCATCAATTCTCATCATAATAATCATCATCGATAATTATCATTCTATCGTCACCATCACCTCCTATTTTAATCATGTATACCCGTCGTCCCCATTACACATCTTGTATCAACCGAGAGAAAGGATTTCGTGGCCCTAAGTGGGATCAAAAGCAAAGTGAAAAGGTCGTGGAATAATATGCATGCGTAAACAACTTGGCCAACCAAAAGGAACATAAATAAAAAAAAATCTGTTTTAAAAGCAATGATCGATTAGCTGTATTTATCCACACTAGACCCACTCATAATCCCACCATAAAAACTTTTTTTTTTTTTTTTTGTGATTTAATATAAAAAAAAAAATAACGCGTATCTATTCTTGTTTATATATACACACGGTTTTAAGAACCCAAGTGGGTGGGTTTTCCCTTGTCCCACCATGTAATCAAATCAATTAACTTTTGTTATGTAGCTTTTGTTGAACCGACAGGTTGTTCACATATGTAACAGAAAAAGGAGAAGGTCACGAGCAGGTAGGATTTTCCTAATCCATTCGTACAATTTAAAGGTCCTAATATCTGATAATTAATTTAAAGATGAAGAACAGGGCAGTCGATGGGTTTCTTCAAAAATTTGAACTGAATTTCTGTTTTTCTCCACTGGTTACGGTATCATAAGGTTATATAAAGATTAAGTAATATTATCCTAACTTATTTACTTCAATTATCATTTGTTTTATAGCTAATTGGACTAGACAAAGGAAATATCCCGTCAGGAGAAAATATAAAAAGTAGGATCCATTCTCAACTGCTTTTGTTTGATTATATGACTTATTTGGAAGAGATTGTATCAGTTTTCAAATAAAGAAACGATTCATAACACAGTTGATAATGATAGAAACAGTTTTGAGTTATCTTAGGATTAATTACGTATGTATATGTATTTATAAATATATATAATTGTGTTTATATAAATATATCTGTATATGTGTTTTTATATATGTATATTTGTATTATATATATATATATATATATATATATATATATATATCTAAGTGTTTATATAAATCTGTTTATATATATTTGATTATACATAATTAATACACTTTATAATGTTATTAATAATAAATACTAATAATAACTTATAATAAATTTATTAATAATATTTCGAAATACTTTTAATAATAATAACAAAATAATTTTAATGATAGTAGTATCTATAATAATAATAATTGTATTAATAGTAGTTATAAATAGTAGTGATATTAAGAATCATAAAATTGATAATCTTAATATGTTTACAATTAATCATCATAATAAAACAATAACAATAATATTTTTATTAATACTAATAATAATACTACTCATCATAATATTGTTGGTAATAATATTATTAAAGGTTTTGATAATATAATAACTTATATCAAATTTCATATATACCTATACATCTGTATATTAAATATATAATGAATCATAATAACATTAATTATACAAATTTTAATATCTACTATTAATGAAATAGATGTAGATGATAATAATAATAACAATGGAATTTATGATGATAATAACACTAATGTCAAATTTTAAATATACATTATATAATAGTATTAATGATATAAATATTGAGGATAATAATGAATTTAAGGGTAATACTATTAATATTAAAAATATATTACTATCAACTATATAACTTATTGAATCTTTAATATTTATAAATTATAATATATATAATATTACTTATGTATAGCATTGGTTTATACATATTTATTTACTTGTTTATTTACACACAATTGTTCGTGAATCGTTGAGCACAATCAATGGGTAATTAACTTCATGGAATAGTTCAGAAATTTTGAGATTTAATTAAATAGACTTTGCTTATCGTGTTGAAATCATATAAAAATAAAGTTTAAATTTGGTCGGAAATTCCCGGGTCATCACATGAGGTAGTTTTTTTTTTTTTTTTTCTTTTTTATAATTCAAACACCTGTTTTTACTAATTAAATCATGCTGTGTTAGTATGATTTTTTGTATACAATCACCTGTGATTGAATTTTTGTATACAATCACATGTGATTTTATGATAAAATCACATGTGATTGATTTTTTGTATACAATCACCTGTTTTCACTAATTAAATAATACTTGGTCTGATTATACATTCAGTAAATAATATTATATTATGCGATAACTTTGATCTTTTTTTATAACTATTCTAAGCTTTTTGCACATTATATGCAGGGTTATTGTGAAGTTATCGATGAGAAGTTTAAATTGGTCAATGAGTTGAAGCATTTTTTATCACGAACAATACGTGAAAGTTTGTCCAAGTACCCAGATGAGAAGATATTGATATCTTATGAAAAGAAGTTGAACGAAGTCTTTAAAATGGATGTGTGTGATGTGAAGACTGACGATGAGATGGAGGATGAGTCAGAGGGAAAAGACGATGATGATGTCAACAATGATGAGTCAGAGGGAAAAGACGATGATGGTGAGAAGAAGGCCGAGTCAGAGGGAACTGACGATGATGATGACGACGATGATGATGAGAAGAATGCTGATTCGGAGAAAAAAGATGATGAATGTGTTGATGCAAACAAGGTTGAGTCTGAGAAAAAGATTGATGATGGGCAATCCAAGGCTGATGATGATGTGAATGATGAGCAAGAAGTTAATCTTGATTCCGATGATCCAATTGTTCCAATTGTGACAGAAGTTGTAGGTTCAAAGGTTGCTGAGAAAGATGTTGACAAAGATCAAAATGAAGAAGAGTACACATCTTTGACACAATGGTTTAACCACAACGTTAATGAGGTCGTTGATATTTGTGAAATTATATCTTTACTTAATTCACCAACAAGCCTTACATGGTTACCTGTTCATAATACTCCAACAATGATGAATTTAACACCACCTACTTTTTATCTCTTATCTCAGGAGGATAAATATGAGAACAAGGAGTATGATGAAGCTGTGAAATTGTTAGACAAGGAAAGTTGGCAAGCAGCCCTGAAGTTGGAAAAACGTTACCGAAACAAACAGCTGTCCAATCAAAGAAATTTTGTAAAAAAGCTATAAAGAAAGATCGGACAATCGTTCTTAGATCTGCTTATATCAACAAGCTGACTGTTGTGTCTGACATTCTGACAAACTCTGAGCTTATTTTGGCTATGGAATTATTTTCGATGAAGCTTAGCCCTTCGTGAGTTTTCTAAAATTTTTCCTTTTAATACATACAAATCCTTCTGCTTTATAAGCCAATCACATGTGATTATATAATGAAATCACATGTGATTATATTATGAAATCACATGTGATTATATTCTGAAATCACATGTATTAAACTAACCCCCCCCCCCCTTTTTTGTTTGTTTGTTAGTGAGACTGTTTTTGAATCAAGAAAAGGCAGCATGATACACCGTCTTAGTTTGGAATCACTTTGCCCCGATGTTTATGTTGAGGCTAGTGTAATTGATTTATGGAGCTTTATACTGAACGAAGAGCAAAAGTACAGAGGACAATCTAGCCCGTCTAGGTTTTTTTTTCCCTTCTTCAATCATTGTAAGTTTTATCGTTTAAAAATTTTTATGTACTATATTAGCTTGCTGTTTCTATCTGTGTGTTATGGTTCTTAATACTTAGTCACATGTGATTGTTATATATAATCACATGTGATTGTTATATATATAATCACATGTGATTGTTATATATAATCACATGTGATTATTATAGATATAATTACATATTATTGTTATATATGATCACATGTGTTATTTTATTTACAGTATTCTTACTTGTATGACAACAAGAACATGAAAAAGGAAGATAAGCTGATGATAATCAAAGAAAGTGCTAATGCTTGGTTTCGATTTTTTCCAAAGCTTGCGTCACTCCGAAAAGTTGATCTTGTATGTTATTTCTGGCTTACATTTGTAGGTCTATTTGCCTTTATATCATAATCAATTGTTTGTGTTCTAATAATTTCTTTCTTTTTTGATTTTTTACAACATGTATTTTTCCCAATCTGCAGACATGGGCATTTCTTTGTCTTGGTGATTGACATGAAAGTTCCCAAGCTCTACATACTTGACAACTCTTCGGTAGTTAAAAACTATGCTGCAAGATACGCCAAAGTTTTCAATCTTTTGGTTAGTGTTTATTATAATATCATTACTTGTACGTTTTCCACTTCAATATAAGTTTTTTTTGCTTCCCCTGTTTACACTTAATGTTTTTAAACATCTGCTCAATCATTAATTTAATAACTATTCATTTTTTATGATTTTGTTTTTTCCAGCTATATGCTTTTGCTGAACATATGAAATTTCATAAGCATCGTTTTGCAAATCAAATTGAAAAATTGGAACGAATTAGGATTTCGCTGCCAGGGAAAACAATAGATAATGTTGTGGATTGTGGCGTGTTTGCTATGTTTCACATGGACATGTTTAAAGCAATATCAGAGAATGAGTGGTCTGATGTATTGGTGCCTGAGTTGGCTGAACAAAAGAATCAGCTACGGAAGCTGAGGATTCGCTATGCATCAAAGATTTTGTCGCATGATCTAAACATACATGTTGAGCAGATGTTAAGAAATGCAAGAAATTTTGCCGCATTCCATGAAAAGAAAGATTATAGGAAGGTTATCATTTCTGCAAAACAATCAAGAGGTGTCCGAGTTGAAAAAGCTAAAAATCAAGAGGTGCATGACCAGCAATCTAATGAAGAGTGAAGTTTTTTGAAGATGCATTTTATTGTTCTGCTTTGATAGTTCAGTGTATGGTTAGATGTAGATGGTTGGAAAGATGTGTTTTGGTTAATGACATGTTAGTGGTTAGATGTTGATGGCTCTTTTGGTCAAGATGTTTTTTGGTTAATGACATGCTACTTGATATTTTAATGCATGGTTTAGATGTTCATATATTTATTGTCTCTCATGCTTTATGGTTATGATTCTTGGTGGTTGATGGTTGATTAAAAATACTATACAGCTACAAGTTATTCCTCATGCAATCACATGTGATTTTTGCATTTGCAATCACAAGTGATAATACATAATCACATGTGATATTAAATATATAATCACTTGTCTTATTCAATCAAATCTGATGGTAATATAAAATCACATGTGATTGAACTACTTAATCACATGTGATTTTAGTATATAATCACAACCGTTAACATACTTTATGTGATATAAAATCACATGTGATTGAACTACTTAATCACATGTGATTGAATTACTTAATCACATGTGATTTTAGTATATAATCACAACCGTTAACATACATTATGTGATATAAAATCACATGTGATTGAACTACTTAATCTCATGTCATTGTCTTATTCAATCAAATCTGATTGTAATATAAAATCACATGTGATTGAACTACTTAATCACATATGATTTTAGTACATAATCACAACCGTTAACTACATTCTTTTACAAATTGATTTTGCAAAGACCTCTCACCACCATTAGGACCCATCACATGGTTTTTGGGTTTAGGGACTAATTGATTTTACAAATGATTCTTAATGTCATTGGCTTTATTCAATCACATGTGATTATAATATAAAATCACATGTGATTGAACTACTTAATCACATGTGATTACAGTATATAATCACAACTGTTAATATACATTCTGTAAAATCAAAACCATAAATAAAAAATGTTCCAAACACATTAACAATTTTTAACAGTTGTTCTTGAAATAAAGTAACAAAATATAAAAAAATGAAAGTCAAACATTTAATAGGAACACCAAAATTAACAATTGTACGAATATAAAAAATAAAAAATAAAAAATAAAATCAACGTTTGTCTTTGTCACAACCCCTGCAATTGTGTTCATGTGATCCACAATTACTGCAAGTAATCTTTCTTTTTTTGCTTTCCAAAATTCCTTTCTCTTTTCCACTCATGAGACGCTTATCTTTTCCACAACCTTTGTATCTCCCAACCGGTGGGTTTTGTATGTCTAATGAATTAGGTTTTGAAACACCAACCATTTCTTGTATGACATCATCTTTTTTCTTAAACTGTTTTGGCATTTGAGCCTCAACTTCTTTCTTCACCATTTTAACTTTTTCAAGAAGCACTTGTAGCATCGTTTCATCCTGGCCAATTAGTTCAACACAATCATCAACAACTGATGTGATTTCATTAATAGAATTTTGAACAACAATGTTTTTGTTGCCATATCTGTTTCTCCTTGATCTTAACTCTGGTGGTATTATATCCCTTCTCCAACGCCTCATTATGTATTTTTCAGGGATTTCATCTATATTATCGTTCTTCAATACCCAAAAACAATGTCTACAAAGAAGACCAAATCTTAGATAGTGTCTACATGTACATATTATTGATCCATCTTGGCGGTTATGAAGTACCTTCATAATAAAAAAAAGTATGAAACTGATGTATAAGCCAATCACAAGTGATAAGTACCTATTTAAATATGACAACTGATGTATAAGTCAATCACAAGTGATAAGTACATATTTAAACTATTTTAACAAGTGAGATTCAAACTATTGTACAAATGTTATTCCATACATGAAAAAATATGTAAATTAGTTTACCTTGTATTTGAAGAACTCTTTTTCTTCATTCGAGCCTTCCCTTTTATCCTCCATACTTGAGCCTTCATCTTTTTTCCCTTCATTCGAACCTCCATTTTTCTTCCCTTCATTCGAGCATTCCTTTCTCTTTTCCAATTTCTCTTTAACAACAAATATTTCCGTGTATTCCTCTTTGTCCATTTTATCCAACGAACATTTATACAAAGCTGCAACAATCTCTTGTTGAATAATCAGAAAAATTGTATTCGTGTATACCTTCGATGCATGTTTTTCAATTCTTAGCAACGTTAATAATTTTGGGTTTTTCTTGATTGTCTGTACATCCAAAGATTCTTGTTTTGACCTCTGTTTTAACATGGCAGGTTCAAAGCCGTCCATAAAAGTCAACAGATTTGATGCAGATCTTGTAAAGTGTGAAAAAAAGCATTTTCACTCTCTGATCTTGAAGTAGTTCGCATCAAACCAAACATTTCAGTCTCGATGAAATATGTTGGTATCCAACTTGATCTAATATCAAACATATATTTGAACCAACTGTCATTCTTCAATGAAAAATCGTCCATCAACTTTTCCCATTTTTCTTCAAAAACAGTTGGTTCTATGTACATATTCCACACAATTTTATCAAATCTCTTCTTGAAGTCTTTTTATTGTTTGTCTTCAATATTAGGATTTGCTTCTTGAATCTGTAATCACATTTGATTGGTTAATAATTCATATTAAGAAAATTATGTATATGTATCATTAACCATTTCAATCGCATGTGATTAGTTACATGTAGTCTTCAATAACAAAACTCATACCTTTGATGGCACCTTCCTCATAATGTGCCACATGCATAGTCTATGCTTTGCCGTCTTAAAGACCTCTTTTATGGCTATCGGCATTGATTTATCCTGATCTGTCACAATCATGTTTGGCTCTTTCCCGAATGTCTTCATGAAGCAATTAAGTAGCCATTTGTAACTCTCGGCTGTTTCATCCCTGATCATTACCGCAGCAACAGTGACACACCTACGGTGGTTATCTATTCCAGTAAATGGTACAAACTTGAGGTTGTACCTGTTAATAAAAAGACAATGTTAGAAACTCAGATAAGCCAAACAACCTGTTAATCACATGTGATTAGAAGCTGTAAAAACCAGGTATTATACCTGTTAGTTCTATATGTTGCATCAAATGAGATAACATCACTAAACTCCTTGTAGTTGCATTGCAACTTCATCGGCCCAGAAAATGGAATGTAATTGACTTTTTTCAAGCTTGTACTCAAATGAAAAACCAGGAACATATTTTTTCCTCTCTTCCATTTTGTTAACGAGCATTTGAGAATCAGATGCATTGATAAACACATTCAAATCTCGTTTCCAGTTTCTGAAGTCAATTACAGTTCCATGAACATTTTTTTCAGACCCTTTCATATTGCTGTAAACTTCGTATGCCTTTGTTGGACCAATATTTGATACCGTCGAATGGTATACAAACAACTTCTCTGCATACCTCATTTGTCTTTCCTTTTTACTTAAATGTCTGTATTCTATCGGTAGCAACTCATGATTATGTTGTTCTTCAAAGTCAGCAAGAACGAAAGTATCTGTTCCATACACCCGGTCGAATCTAACTTTAGCCCTACATCCTGTGCATTCCATGTTGCTTTTCCGAATTGGCTTTTTAGTTTCTTGTAATGTGTCAAAGTAGACTTCCTTTGGTGTGCCAGCCTTGTTGCATAAGTAATATTTTTGTTTCACTAATCCAGATTTTGCAGTTTTTTGTCCAGCCTTTCTTATGTCAAAACATGCATGATATGCATATAACCTATACATCTCTTCACATTGATCAAGTGTTCCATAATTATGACCAATGACCGGTAAGAAAAGTTTGTCAACAATTGGTGCATAATACAATGATCCACCCGGTGTTTCATTTTTACGTGTTGCAGTTGCTTTTGGTGAATTATAATCTGTGGAAAACAAATTACAATGTTAATTGAATGTTTAACTGAAATAAGAGACAATATACATATCACATAATATATTATCATATAACGCAATCACATGTGATTCAATAAGTAAAAATTTACAACAATTCTATTTTCAACTTCATCTTCATTGTATTCATCAGTAATCACTTTCAATCCCAGTAATGTATTATCATAAAACAATCACATGTGATTTTTACAAGAAATTACATGTGATTTTACACGAGACATTACTTAAAGTCACAAAAACACTAATTCATTAAAAGCTAATCACATGTGATTGAATGAGTAAAAATTTACAACAATTCGATTTTTATCTTCATTTTCATTGTATTCATCAGGAACCACTTTTAAATCCCAGTAATGTATTATCATAAAACAATCACATGTGATTTTACAATATATTACATGTGATTTTACACAAGACATTACTTAAAGTCACAAAAACACTAATTCATTAAAAGCTAATCACATGTGATTGAAGACGAAACGATATACATACCATCATCATTTTGGATTTCGTTGATGTCTTCATCACTGATATCGTATTCCCTCTCTGGTTCCATTGCTTAAATTGAAGGTGTATATGAATTGATTGATCAATGAATTCGTATGTTAAGCAATTCGGAGTGAACGAGTGATTATCAATCTAAGTTAACGACGTTAGGTAATCGTATAATCAAGCAATCCGACTGAATTAATCAGAGTTAATGACGGAATCGAACTGATTGTTCACCGGATAATCGTCAATCGCCATCGCCAGGATCGTTTAGGGTTTTTGAAGGTTTTCATTCGAGAGTGATTTGTTTCGTAGTAGGATTTCTATTTTTTGTAAAATGACCATAATACCCTCGCTGTATTAATTGGCGCTTTAATCTGGATCATTGATTAAAAGTGATCCAAGGGTTGATAACCGCCCCTTGGATTTCAACCTTTTTAATGGTTTCTTTGGAATACAACTCATATTTTAAATGTATAAAGATATAATCCGTTGATACATGCTTCTTGAAACCCTTATAAAAATAGAAGAGCAAAACTTTCAATAATATATCAATAACGACCACCGCCACCGTTTCAACAGCGACCACCGCCACCATCATAGCCGCAATCTTCACCAACGTCATCGCCGCCATCATCACCACCTCCGCCACCGCCGCCACCATCGTCTAAATCCGATTCAGGTATGTTTCTTCTTCCTTCTCTTCCGATGAAACATCAACGTTACTGGGTCTAAATCCCTCCTTCCTCCCTCGATTCGCTTCCGATTCTCCCGCTACTTTTTTGCTAAACACAGTGAGGCGCACGCCTCTTCAATCGAACCGCCTCATACCAAAATCGAACCGCCTCTCCAACTGAGGCGTACGTTTACGTTTTTAATTCACGAGTGAGGCGTACGTTCCTAAACGAGAAATTCCAAAATCGTACTGAGGCGCGCCTCGAGGCGTATAAGTTCTTGATAAAATATTATACTTTTGCAGGTAAAAGATGTAGTGAATATTCAGAGTGATGATGAGAAAGGCGGCCTTTTTATACCGGAAGCTTTGGTTCTGCCAAAGAATGTTAAATTCTTAACCGAGGTAAATTAATCGCTTACAATATACTTGAGGTAAATTAGATACTCCGTAATATCATGCATGCCATATATCTATTTATTATGTTAATCTGAGATGAAAGGTTTAATACTTCGAAGCACTACTTAGGGGTTAGCTGAGCTTACTGGTACACTTTGTCTTTGGCTATTGAAAATGCATTTGAAGTTAAAATTTTAACATTTGAAGTTAATTTTTCTTTTTGGTGGTTGTTGTAATTTTGGCCAAAAATATGTTCGTGGCGTAATGTTTGTATCTTGTATCTTGTATCTTGTTTTGTATCTCATTTGGTGTTTTAAGTAATAAAAGAATCAATACCCTTGTAAAAAAACTCAAGGGCTAGACCTCTAACTTAAATGGTGGATTATTGTCCAACTTAGAACCATTTACAGTTACCTTTAAGTTTTTTTTTATATTTGTTATCTATTTCACTATTTTGCTAGGTTTAATTCGTTATTGTATTATATAGGATTTTGTAAGGAGACCAGGTGCTGGAAACAAGCCATACACACCTCCTGGATTTGACGATTGGCTACACTCATAAAATGGAGATAGAGCGAAGATAAACATTTACTTTGTATTGGATGTTTATCGACTTTTTGGTATGCTTTACTACGTCGGCCAACACCACCGCAATATATAAGTGACCCCATTGACCCCGAATCAAACACCGAAAAGGGATGGCTATCAAATGATGTAAGTAGAAATGTCTCATATTTTTTTTTATTGTTGTTATTGTTAGGGGAATGTGAGTATGGTGTTGTCACTCATCTATATGTTCTAACATCATATTAACTAGTGTATGTAATGTATCTTGTAACATCATATTAAGCTATTGATAGATTATTTAAACAAACTGCGACCTGAAAATTCTGATTGACAGTCGATTGGTGAAGAATGAATATCATGATATTCCTTCAAATTACTGTAACAGTTACTTTTATCTTGGGGAATGGAAGAACCCTCAAACATGTAAGTTACATATTTAATAATTACATTTTTACCACATTATATGTTGTCTAATATTAATAAAACTTTATAGGTATTCATTCCGGCAAACGAGGAAAAATCACATTATTGCCTTATGGTGTTGGATATCATGACCGGAGTGATTACCTATTATGATAGCCTGATGTGTGTAGTGGAAGAAGTTCCAATGCACGACTTATATTGGTCGAGCATGGAGACAATTTTAAAGGATAAGCTCCCAAAATACTTAACTTGAATGGAGTATTAGAGAGTAAAGGATTGGATGTAAAAGAATACGAGATCACCTTTAGGGTTCCTCCAAAACATCTTACTCCACAACAGCATCGGGTTCGGGTGATTGCGGTGTGTTTGTATGTATGTAATTATATTGATTAGCTTTTAACAAGTCGGTTCAACACCCCGTACTTGTAACGCCTACAATGCCGCTTTGTGGTATTGAGAGCGGATGTTTGATTTATTTTGGGACTGTAAGATGTAGTAAGCATGTTGTGTGCCATTTGTTAATCCTTTTTGATATATCTTTGGTGTTATTGGACACAAATAGTGAATACAAATATTAATAAGCTAAACATTAATAAACTCATTTAAATCTAGATCAAGTAAATTAAACAACAAAATAAACTTAAAACAATGCTAAACATGTTTAACAAGCATTATGGTTCTTTCAAATCACAAGTGGGGAAAATATAGGATTTTGTGGAAGTCATGGAGACATGAAATTGACTATTTTGATAATTGTCAGCATCAAATCGCGTGCAAACACTTAATTTCACCCTCTCGCCTTTTGATGGAATTCTTGACATTTTTTTGGTCTACCAAAATTGCTCTTGTTTGTTTTAGGAGGTAACAAAACTTGATAATTATTTGGAATAACCCAATTACAAACATCACCTAAAAAAGTAGTTTTCTCAGCATAGGTAGACTTATAATTTTCCATCGTGAACCATTGTTTTGCAAAATCAGTACAGTTCTCAATAAAATTTTCCTTATATACCGCTATAACGTGACCACATGGTAAATCAGAGTTATTCCATTTTCTACACGAACATTCTTTGGTCTCCAGTCTACGAAACAATTAGTTTTTTCATCGTTGACTTGGTAACGAGTTTTACTAATGAAACAACCCGACCCAATCCATAGGGACGAATACAATAACATATGATTACATCGCGAGGTACTTGACCTCTATATGATACATTTTACAAACGTTGCATTCATTTCTAAAAGAAAACCTTTCATTACATCAAAAGTTGACATGTATGCATACCATTTCATAATATCCAAACTATAAATGACCTAATCTGACATTTACTTAATAATAATCTCTAATGAACTTCAATGACTCGAATGCAACGTCTTTTGAAATATGTCATGAATGATTCCAAGTAATATCTTTAAAATGAGCTAATGCACAGCGGAAGATTTCTTTCAAACCTGAGAATAAACATGCTTTAAAATGTCAACCAAAAGGTTGGTGAGATATAGGTTTAATGCTAGCAGCGTTATAAATATAGACCACAAGATTTCATATATATAATCGTTTTAATAATCATATTCTAAGTGGTTGAGCACTTGGTAACCATACTTAACATTTAATCAACGTTGCATATTCCCTTTATTATGAAATCTCACTACATCGTACCAAGTGTAGTCACCGAAACGAAGTACTGTGCAACCGTTGAATACTGGTCGTCCAGCCCGGTTGGGGTTGTCAAGCCCGATAGATCTATCAACAGGATTCGCGTTTACAATACCGTATGTAAATAGTAGTTACCAAGCTACAGGAAATTATGCCAGTGGTACAACTCAACGTAGAATATATTTTTATTCACTTGTGTCCATAACGTAAATCATAAAATGCATGTATTCTCATCCCGAAATATTTAGAGTTTAAAAGTGGGACTATATATTCACCGTATTGTATTTTGTAGTAAAAATACATATAACGACATTGAACAATGCAAGGTTGGCCTTGGATTCACGAACATATATCATTTATATATATATTAACACACATAATAGTAATCAAACAAATTTATATATATGTAAATTTATTAGTTATATCATTTTTATATTAATAACCTACATGTTTCATATATTCATTTTATATAAATAAAAATATTAATTTTGTAATGTTATATGTATTAAATATATTGTTGGTATATATTTATATATCATTTGTTTTGTTAAAATTATAATAATACAAAAATGATATTAGTAATGATAAAAATAATAATAATGATAATAGAGTTAAAAATGATACTTTTAATATTAATGATAAAAATGATAACTTTAATAAAAATGATCCTTTTAATAAAAACGTTAATTTTAATAATAATTAACACTAATAATAATAACTATAAAAATAATGATTTTACTAATACCAATAATGATACTAATATTTATATTAATAACTATAATAATAATAATAATAATAATAATAATAATAATAATAATAATAATAATAATAATAATAATAATAATAATATAAACAATATGACTACCTTAAAAGGATTAATAGGCTTCCAAAAAGACTAAACTGCCTCAGCCTGGGCTCGAACCCATGACCTCTCACTAACCAATCAACACCCCTAACCATCTGAGCTATCATGCTTTTCTGTTTTAAACCTGGAAATAATTATATACAACCCGTTTATCTAATATATTAACATCTACTTGGGTTAATAGAGAATCCACACTAGACTTCGGCCTATCTAAAAAAATTTGGATCTTGACCCAAATTCCTTGCAACCCATTTATTTTGTTGATAGGATCACAAGCCCAGCAATATGTTAAATAAATTGCTCGATGGATTTTTGTGAGGGTAGGCTCGTCTGGTAACAGCAACACAAAAAGTCCATTAGCGGTAAAGGCTTAAGTCCATTAACTTTGTAAACTGATAAATCGATCGATACTATAAAGAAATACGATCTCAATTAACCCTAATCTCATCTTCCAGTCATCGTTTCATACCCCGATATCATCATCGCCATTTAGTTCGCTTATCTTCTTCGTTTCAATCAAATACAAACAGGATCATAAACACAGTAGTAGCAAACAAAACAGATAGTAGAAAGCGAATGAAACAGAAAATAGCGGTTGTGGCATCAGGTTTCGATAGGTTGCATGGTTGTTGTGTGATCGAAACAGAAACAAAAAAATAGCCGGTGGTTTAAGGTGGTGATCAACGAAGAGAGAGAGAGAGGAGAGAGGAAAGTGATAGTGGTGATAAGGTGACGGATGTATGGTGGTGCGATGGGTTGCTGTGGTGGTATTAGAGCAAGAAGATGATTGTTGATGATGGTTGTTATGGCTACTGCAGCAGTAGCACTTCAAGTAGGATTCAAATGATATCACAGTGATGGTGGTTCAAGATATTTCAACTTAGAGATAGGTTTTCATATAACAACATAATCACGATGAAGTGATCGATGGAATCAATAAATAGCGGTAGCATTACGATGATGGTGACGGTCGTAGTTGTAGGGTGGTGGTGGAACTTGACTGATCATCACGCAGCATCAGGAAATTGATCATTATGGTGGTTTGCGACTAGAACAAGAACATGGAAGGGACGTTTGGTTCTCGATTATGTACATCGATGGCGATGGTGGTTTTTATTCACGGTATTGGTGGATGGTTGTGGTGACAGTGGGTAGCTCGATGGGTGAAGGTTGGGGTGATGAAGGAAATGGGTTTGGTTTACAATTTAGATAGATAGTGTGACGGTACATATGTCTATCTATGTATATGATGTCGTGCGAGGTGTATACGAAATAGTTATTATTTTTACTACGAAATACGACAAAAATTACAAATAACACAAGTTTTAATTATTTATTTACAGATGGGATATACTTAAACCTTGCTACAATACTATAGGCAGTGTACCTAATCGTAGAGTAGTATAGTTTTTAGTAAGTCCGGTTCGTTCCACAGGGAGCTGGCTTATTTCACACTATATTTTAATTAACTATATTTGTACAAAATATATATAATTATATATAATAATATATAAAAGGGGGGTTTACCGTTTAATGACCGGTTTGTCGATTTTATATTTTAAGCGAAGCGTAAAGTAAATGACGATGTTTAACTAAAATATAAAATAAATAACAATAATTAAAATGACAATAAATAAAAGTACGAGGAAATATGAAATAAAATATATTATGCTTATTTAAACTTCTGTAATCATGATGTTTGACGTGTTGATTTTTAGTTTATTCCCATGGGTTAATTGTTCTTTGTCCTGGATTATTTAATATGCCCGTCTGGTTTTTGTCCATAACAGTCCATCAGTCATAAATATAAAGTGCGAGTATCCTCGTCAAATTATCCTTATATCCGAAGTCAAATATTCCAACTAATTGGGGACTTAAACTGTAACAAGGTTTTAATACTTTGTTTAATAATTACACCAGGATATCGACTGCGTGTAATCCAAGGTTTAATACTTTGTTAACAATTACGCCAAGTGTCCTTGTACATAATTTCACTCCTGTTTTAATAATTCCATAGACTATTAATTCATTCCCGTGTCCGGTTAAATGAACGATTATTCGTACATATAAATATCCCGCCCATCGTGTCCGATTGAGTGTATATGGTTATTTATAGGTATGTCCAATTGTAAATCTTTATATTAAAATTAACAAACTATCATTTAGTTAAACAAATATAAAGCCCATTAATAGCCCATAGTCTAATTTCCACAAGTGTCATTCTTTTGTCCAAACCCCAATTATGGTACAAAGCCCAATTACCCAATTTTAATATTTTTAGTCAAACATCACGATTACTTCGGCATTAAATAAGCATAATAATAACTTAAGTACGAGACATTAATTTAAAAAGAAGAACATAGCTTACATTGATTATTTATCGCGTAGTGTTACACGGACAGAGCTCCGACTTTAAAACCCGTAATTAACCATTACATTAACTAAACTAATCTAATATAAAACTAAACTAATTTATATTATATATATATATATATATATATATATATATATATATATATATATATATATATATATATATATATATATATATATATATATATATATTATATATCAGAGAGAGAGATTGATTTTTTTGGTGTGTTGAACTCGGCAGCAAGCTCGTGCCTTTTATAGGAAATTTTGATCCTGGTGTGCTCCGCGATCGTGGAGGTTTATAGGCTAAATGATCCGCGAGTGCGGAGGTCAGGAATTCAGCTCACCAAATTTTGGCCATTTGCTTGTCGACGTTATATTTAAATATATATATAATATATAAATAATTTATATAATTATTTAAATATTATATTATATTTTTGTGCATAGTTGACTCATAATTTTCGCTCTGTTGCATCGCGCGTTGATAGTTGGCTCAGGTCTCGGTTCTGAATTTTCGAACGTCCTTTCGTATAATTTAATATCTTGTACTTTGCGTTCCGCAACTTGTACTCTTGTAATTTTTAGACGTTTCTTACCAATAAATTGGACCACTTGGATTGTATCTTGTACATTTGAGCTTTTTGGACGTTTGCGTCTTCAAATCTTCATTTTCGCCTTTTGTCTTCGTACTTATTTATTTAAACGAATATTACATAAAAATAGAACAATTGCAACTAAAAGCTTTACATATTGGAATGATATTGAGCCTAAATATATGTTCATTTAGAGCACTATCAAATATCCCCACACTTGAACGTTGCTTGTCCTCAAGCAATACAGAACTTGAAATTAAATCACACTTCACTCGAATCACTTTTTTTATTCTCACACTTTATACATCAGTGATTTTGATACTGCGGTATAAACAATGATAGTAACATTGTGGTTTACAGTCCCACATGACTATAAAAATTTAGATCCTTTAAGGAAATTGGATCTTTATGAAAACATTTGATCTTTTGAAAATTCATTCTAGCTTTTACCCTAGACAGGTTTTCCGGAATAACCCTTCATCGGTGTTGCAAAATGTTTTTGTGGGTTTTATGGGTTTCAGATTTGAAAATTTTAGCTCAAAACTTATGGTTTTGTGTCACCCACTTGCTAACCTTGTATTAGGAAAGCAACACGTCCAGTATACTTGCTCCGTATATTACCTTTCGGTAAACTACCGTCCGGTTGTAAAGGAAAGCGTTGAACAAGCAACTGTTAAGGCAATGTCCCCTGACATGCTTTTAATTATGGTCTATAACGTGTCGGATGCAATTACTATCCTTGGTAGGAGCAATAGTAAAGCTCACCCTTATAATTTTTCGGTCTGGCACAAGGTCCTGTCTTCGACCATGCTATGCAACCACCGTTCTTACGGTTGATACTCAATTTGGTTCAGGTGACCTAATGAATTCCTGGTGAATTCCTATGATTTTATGTTCAATGGTAATGAACGCATTGAAAATAGGTTTTCAAAAAACAAATCGGTTTTAATTTTGATCAAAATATTTTCTCGTTCAAGCTCGAGTTTAGATATCATCGAATTCCATGAGTTTGTAATTCTCAATCTTTAAGGTCAATCTCTAGGATTGAGTAATATCAGGCTTAAAAGCTGATTTTTGATCTTTTAAGGAGATTATCCTTTCTGGAGATCTGATTCATTAGTCTTATCTAGCTAATTTTCACGGCGTCCTCCCCATTTTACATGACAGATCCTCTCATGGTTAGGATAAGTCTGACCACATGGCGACCCTGTTTGATGCTGAGGTCCGTGGATTTCCAGCTGATTTTTGAGAAAACCTTTCATGGTTTTTCGTAGACTCTACAGCCGGTCTGGACGACAACTTCCTGACCTAAATCAAGAAGCGCGTGTATTTTTCAGAAGACTTTACTTCCTTTTAATGATGGAATTGATTCATCGTGTAGATCCATCTTTTCTTTCAAATGTATTACAATAAACCGGGTAAAACAGTTAATTTAGTCCAAAACAAAAGCACCTGCAATAACTTTACAGAAACATGTGATAGATAGTTTTTAATTGAATAACTTGGTACATTCTCCCCACACTTGGCTTTTTTTTTTCATGCGTCTTTTTATATCTTAATAAATAAATTCAAGCGTTTTAGTTGTTTCTCAATTTATGTCCTTTCTGAGGTAACGATAATTTCGGTATTAACACCTAGTTTTCATCATTCATAAATATGTATAAACATGATTTTGAATTCATTTAGTTGAAATTTTTTTTTAAAATTTTCATAAAATTTAGAAAATAAACCAAGTGCAAACCTGAGAGAATTTATAAACCTTCTCCACACTTGAGATCATGCAATGCCCTCATTTGCATGAAATCAGACTATAATTATAAATTCACGAGGGTGATAAGTGTAGAAAAGTGATTAAAAATACCCAGTTTGTAGTTACAAAGCTCGTCGAATGATAGATGGCGCGCCTCATCGTTCATTCCTTCTTGTTTTATCACACATGTTTTTCTTCAAAAACGGTTGCTTTTCTGAACTGTTATCTAATATTTGAAAATACTTCTTTTACCCTAACTCATCATGCATTTTTATTAACGAGTTATGCACTAACCCGAACCCCTAATTTAACGTTAAGTGGGGTTAGACTTCCCCACACTTAGCTGACGACATGTGAAGTCAGTAGAATAAGTTCCACGAGTTAAAATAGTGAGCCAGTTATTTACATCTCGGGTGGTGTATAATATATCAATGAGTTTAAAGTTTAGAATCACCCGATCGTCACTACTTAATTCTTTTTTAAGTGTAGCTTTTAGTAAATGGATACGTCTCTTTTCTGGTTCTTGGTCAAATGGAACGATATACACCGACATACATATTATAGGGTGGACAATTCCTAACATTTCCTTCCTTTTATTCTCGAGATTAAAGGTTTCACCTCTATTACCCAATTGGGTGAAATCCAAGGTGTCATTATCTATTACAGCTCGTAGTTCATCTTTGATAGATGACTCATCTATTGAGAATATTGGGTTGGAAGGTTGTGGAATGGTGAATTTCGGGATCGAAGTAGATTCTTCTTCATTAACGGTATTTATCGGTCCCACCACTTTGGTGTTGGGGGTAAAATTTTCAACGTTATCGTTTTCCCAAGAGTATAAATTTGTCTCCCTTACTTCTTCTTCATCCATAGATGGATCGATGATTTCGTAGGTTGAGGCTAATGTGTCGATATGTTGTGAAATTTGTAAAGCTGAATAAAAAGTATCATCGGGATAGTTGGTGATTTCGGAGCTCTCGAATTCAACAAAATTCGATGATATGAGATTTTCTTGCACAATACTCCTCAGATCAACAGGTGTGTAATCTGATAGAGTTTCAGCTTGCCTATTTACAAACTCGCTCATTTGTTCATTTTGAGCATCAAGTTCTTCGAGTTTGATTTTCATATAATCTAAAGAATTTTCAGGCACATAATTTTCCTTGTCTTTTGGTTGTTGAGTTTGGATATATTCTTAGAAATACTCCCAATTAGAATTGTATTCCTTATAATCATTCCATTCAGGTTCCATGGGTGCATAATTTTCCATAGGAACGTAATAATAACATTTCCATGTTGAGTGATAATCTCCACAGATTTCACAACCAGTTATTGTTTCGTCATTAGTGATCCAAGATTGACCGAACGAATTTTCATCAACACTCGTTTGAGAGTATTGATTTAATTGATTTCGTATGTTAGAAAGAGTTTCCAACATATTCTCGAAATTTTCCATAATGCGCTTATTACTAAATCTTAGCTACAATGTGGTGCATTTACTTAATTATCCTATTAGTTATAAAAATAAAAATTATATAAGTTATCAAATTAATAGACTTTTCTGCTTTTGCCCACGTTTCGAATAGCCAATAGATGTAGCAGAGAGCCAGAACCCTTTAAATCGGAAGCTCACAACTCAGCCACTAACAAATCCAACTATTACTACGAAGCAGAAAATTTGGATGTCTATCAATTTAACCGCTTAAAATAATTTTTTGTTTTGAATTATTAGAGAAGAAATAGAGAAAATTCTAAGTCCTAAAAACTAGAGCGTCGAGAAATAAGAAAGAAAAAGAGTAGCGTAGAAAAACGTCGAAAAATAAAAGGTCGAAAAATAAAAATAAGAAAATAAAGCGTCGAAACTTAAAAGTCTAAAAACTAAATCTAAAAAGTTGCGCCTAAAGGTATTAAAACTTAAATGCAATTCTAATCAGAAAACGGCAATTACTTAAAAGGCACTAAAATATATAAACGGCGTCGCAAAATTCTAAAGCGTCTAAATCTTAATTTAAAGAAAAGCACTTAAGGGATTTTACGACAAAGCCTAAAAATCTAGAAATAAAAATAAACTACGGCAAAAACTAAAACTTAAAACTAGCTACGAACAATAAAAATTAAATATTACTAATAAATGATTAAAAGTTACGAAATATAAAAATATATAAAAAGTGATAAAATTATTTATTTATAAATAAATATTATATTTATTTATTTATTTTATAAAAGTATTAATTTTTATATATTAATAAAACTAATTAAAACTAATTAATAAAAAAAATTAAACTAAATTATAATAATAATAATAAAGTAATTAGGGTTTAAATAATAATAATTAATACCCGTAATTAATGTTGAATTAGGTTGATCAGGCATGTCAGGCCAAACTCCGCGAGTGCGGATCCAAGTTGGCAACAAACTCCGCGAGTCACGGCGAATGCAAAACGTTTTTTTTTATATTTTTTTTCTAAAAATAATATACAAATATGTTTATACAAATATATATTAAAATTATAGCGTTTCGCCGAAGTCCCCGGTAGCGGCGCCAAAAATACTTGATGTCGTGCGAGATGTATACGAAATAGTTATTATTTTTACTACGAAATACGACAAAAATTACAAATAACACAAGTTTTAATTATTTATTTACAGATGGGATATACTTAAACCTTGCTACAACACTATAGGCAGTGTACATAATCGTAGAGTAGTATAGTTTTTAGTAAGTCCGGTTCGTTCCACAGGGAGCTGGCTTATTTCACACTATATTTTAATTAACTATATTTGTACAAAATATATATAATTATATATAATAATATATAAAAGGGGGGTTTACCGTTTAATGACCGGTTTGTCTATTTTATATTTTAAGCGAAGCGTAAAGTAAATGACGATATTTAACTAACAATATAAAATAAATAATAATAATTAAAATGACAATAAATAAAAGTACGAGGAAATATGAAATAAAATATATTATGCTTATTTAAACTTCCGTAATCATGATGTTTGACGTGTTGACTTTTAGTTTATTCCCATGGGTTAATTGTTCTTTGTCCTGGATTATTTAATATGCCCGTCTGGTTTTTGTCCATAACAGTCCATCAGTCATAAATATAAAGTGCGAGTGTCCTCGTCAAATTATCCTTATATCCTAAGTCAAATATTCCAACTAATTGGGGACTTAAACTGTAACAAGGTTTTAATACTTTGTTTAATAATTACACCAAGATATCGACTGCGTGTAATCCAAGGTTTAATACTTTGTTAACAATTACGCCAAGTGTTCTTGTACATAATTTCACCCCTGTTTTAATAATTCCATAGACTATTAATTCATTCCCGTGTCCGGTTAAATGAACGATTATTCGTACATATAAATATCCCGCCCATCGTGTCCGATTGAGTGTATATGGTTATTTATAGGTATGTCCAATTGTAAATCTTTATATTAAAATTAACAAACTATCATTTAGTTAAACAAATATAAAGCCCATTAATAGCCCATAGTCTAATTTCCACAAGTGTCGTTCTTTTGTCCAAACCCCAATTATGGTACAAAGCCCAATTACCCAATTTTAATATTTTTAGTCAAACATCACGATTACTTCGGCATTAAATAAGCATAATAATAACTTAAGTACGAGACATTAATTTAAAAAGGAGAACATAGCTTACATTGATTATTTATCGCGTAGTGTTACACGGACAGAGCTCCGACTTTAAAACCCGTAATTAACCGTTACATTAACTAAACTAATTTAATATAAAACTAAACTAATTTATATTATATATATATATATATATATATATATATATATATATATATATATATATATATATATATATATATATATATTATATATCAGAGAGAGAGATTGATATTTTTTGGTGTGTTGAACTCGGCAGCAAGCTCGTGCCTTTTATAGGAAACTTTGATCCTGGTGTGCTCCGCAATCGTGGAGGTTTGTAGGCTAAATGATCCGCGAGTGTGGAGGTCAGGAATTCAGCTCACCAAATTTTGGCCATTTGCTTGTCGACGTTATATTTAAATATATATAATATATAAATAATTTATATAATTATTTAAATATTATATTATATTCTTGTGCATAGTTGACTCATAATTTTCACTCCGTTGCATCGCGCGTTGATAGTTGGCTTAGGTCTCGGTTCCGAATTTTCGAACGTCCTTTCGTATAATTTCATATCTTGTACTTTGCGTTCCGCAACTTGTACTCTTGTCATTTTTAGACGTTTCATACCAATAAATTGAACCACTTGGATTGTATCTTGTACATTTGAGCTTTTTGGACGTTTGCGTCTTCAAATCTTCGTTTTCGCCTTTTGTCTTCGCACTTATTTATTTAAACGAATATTACATAAAAATAGAACAATTGCAACTAAAAGCTTTACATATTGGAAGGATATTGAGCCTAAATATATGTTCATTTGGAG
Organism: Rutidosis leptorrhynchoides; assembly: GCF_046630445.1. Classification (NCBI taxonomy): domain Eukaryota; kingdom Viridiplantae; phylum Streptophyta; class Magnoliopsida; order Asterales; family Asteraceae; genus Rutidosis; species Rutidosis leptorrhynchoides. The sequence continues at coordinate 337,126,119 of NC_092343.1, read as the reverse complement.
CACTATCAGTATATGCTTATTATATTTATATATTCCTTGTAGATTAACTAGTGGACATGTAACTCAACTGAAATAGTGATACAGTATTACTAATCTCAATCAATTAGACACAGTAAGTGCACACAGTAATTCAATGATATTATTTATCAATCATATCACATGATTAAATTAAGTATAGTGAGTAAACAGAACAGCCATCGATATATTTGGATTCTTTCTACCGACAGTTTTTACGGACTGTGTTATATCGTGACCATTGCTAAACAGTTAGAATATAAAATTGTTCCTAAAAATCCTAAATTTTTAGATTAAATATATTTAATTATTTCACTCATTAACTGTTTGAAACCTGATCAAAAAGGTTCGGTAATTATTTATTTTCTGTAGCAAATAACATGTACGGAGTACTAAAATTTAAACTAAAAAGATAAAAATATTTTTGACAAATCTAAAATCTTCGTAATCAATTTACAGTCCAACTTTTATTTCAATCCTTCATGAACATGTACAATATCTATATTAAAACTAATAAAACATCAACCGAGTGTTACCGACGTTTGGCAATTAAGCTCGAAATCATTCATTTTCCATTTACTCTCTCTCTATATATAATCAGTTTTAAATAACAAGTTTTATCACATAAATATATATTATATATTTTTAAACAAATAAATTTAATATTATTTTATATATTTTCAAGTAGTATTTATATACACATTTATATACACACACATATATATGTATCTATTTACAAATAGTTGTTCGTGAATCGTCTAAATCAGTCGAAGGTTAATTGAATATATGAAACAGTTCAAAATGTTTGAGATTCAACCTAACAGAAATTTCTTATCGTGTCAAAGATATTAAATCGTATCGAGAGTTTGGTTTAAAATTAGTTGAAATTTTCCGGGTCATGACAGTACCTACCCGTTAAAGAAATTTCATCCCAAAATTTGAGTGAGGTTGTCATGGCTAATAATAAAAATGTTTTCATGACGAATATGAGTTGATAATTAGAGTTTTATCATTATTGATCAATATAGATAAAACGATTCGATTATGTGAAGCGTTCGAGTGAAGCTGTCACAAAAGATTGAGATAGAGATTTAACTTTTGACATAGTCAGGGTGGATTTCCGTAATTTAAGGAATTTAGAGATAATCTTCGAAATCTATGTAAGATTCGATTCTTCGGTAATTAAGAAAATTAGGATCCTTTTTAATTAAATTTGGTAATTTGCCTTGATTGTTTTGTATGATATTTCACGATGAATCCACCCTCTTCATTCCTTTTATTTTCACAGCTCATACCTTCTATTCCTTCTCTCCCGACTTTAAGTCAAGCGAATAATGGTCCAGAATTCGTAGATATGAATTTCGGAATGAACATAGTTAATGTTCTAAGAAAGAAATTGAAATAGCACGATCTTGATTGGTTAAATTACCAGAATTCGAGAGAAAAGATAGAACTATCAAGATAATATGTTCTTGATATGTTTATAGATTAGATAGAATGTAAGAGTCGTGTAACATGGCACATGATGACGTTATGGTATGTGAATCATCATGTTTCATTAGAAACTCGGCATGACTTACTGTAATATAATCACGTTGGCCTGACGTCATTATATTATACTAACTCATGCTTCAATTCCCAACACTTCTCCAGAAACCATTCATAATTCAAACTCTAATTTTAAAGAAATTTAGAAACTAAAATAGTTTCCTTTATGACGTAACACGGATAGCACGAAGAGATAGATAATTTCAAACAAAGATATTTATAAAGGTATCTTCAGAAATATCTAAGATATTTATAACGAAAGATACGATGATATCTTAGAATTTAAAATATTTAAGATCAGAAGATGATGAAGAAATTCGTCCGCAAGGATTTAGAGTAAGGAGCAAGGTATTCGCTAAAGATTTCATCAGCTTTTTCAAAACTCAGAAAACTGATTCATAGGCTAAAGCGCTTTTCAGAAATTCAGAAGTTCGTAAATCCAGGAGATAGAAGTTATATATATATATATATATATATATATATATATATATATATATATATATATATATATATATATATATATATATATATATATATATATATATATATATAATTATTGTCGTAGAATCGCTGAGATATTCGAGATTATCGATTGATGCCTTCCGGTATTTGTTATGGTAATTATCGTTACAAGATGCCGATGAGTTCATGATAAGACTTCAATAGATAAATATAGTGATTTGTCGAGGAGATTTAAGCCAAGGGGCAACGAGGTTACTGGTATGTCTGTTGGTGATATTGTAGAATATAACAGGTTTCCTGGTAACAATAACAATGGCAAACGTATATATCAAAGTTATAATAAGGTTGATTCGAACGAAAAGTCGAAGTTGTCTTGCTGGAGCTGTGACAAAACTGGCTATATCGGACAGGAGTTATAAAGTTATTTTCGGTAATAATAACGCCAAAGGAATTAGCACAGCTATGTGTTAAACGTTTACTCAGTTTTCGAGAGTTTTTCAGGTGCATAACTATATGCATAAATCTTTTCTTCCGTAGATGAAGTGCTGTTGGTTCATTCTCTCGATTGAGGTGTTTTCAGGAATTATGAAAGTTTTGAAAGCAGATTGTAATCGTCAAGATACAAATGAGGTTTAAGATGAAATCAAGTGGCAAACTTGAAGAATTGTTTAGTTTCATATGTTATAAACAATATTTTAATTTATTTTAATTGTCCAATGTTATTAGTCCACAGTCGATCGTCCACAGTTAACAGTCCAATAATTCATATATAGTTTAATATATAATATTCGAATTAATTAATACGTATGGTGACCCGTGTACATGTCTCAGACTCGATCACAACTCAAAGTATATATATATTTTGGAATCAACCTCAACCCTGTATAGCTAACTCCAGCATTTGCATATAGAGTGCCTATGGTTGTTCCGAAATATATATATATATATACATGGGTCGATATGATATGTCAAAACCTTGTATACATGTCCCGATATTTAAAGTGCGTAAAATAAATACAGAAATTAAATGACAATAAATAAAATTGCGAGAATTAAAATTGCGATAATTAAAATGTAATCAGTTAGCTAGGAACAGTTAGCTAGGATTTTGTTAGCGTGGATTCTTAACAAAATTTCTCATAGTTAATTTGTTTGTTTCTAACAAATTTTATAATGTTTTCTTCATTATGCCACTTGTTGAATTCTGATAGGTCAAAATCCAAATATGAAATTGAAAGGAAATGGTTATTCTGCGGTGAACGGATACGTATATCTGTGGATGTAAGTAGGATAGTAAATGACTGTTGAATCAGATTCGAAGAATGTACAGTGTAACTTATTAATGTGAAATCTAAATATTCCTCGGGTATTACCTACCCGTTAAAATATTTTCACCATTAATATTTTGTACGAAAGAATTTTTAATTACAATCTTTATGAAAATATACTTACATATATATATATTTTCTTCAGATGTAATCATGGATTTAATGAGTTAATATGATATTAAACTCATCTGATTTTCGGTTAGAATTAGAGTACATAATCTTTAAAACATTAATGATTACATAATTGCCATGTAGAACAAAGATAAATGATGTATAACGATACGTAGAACGATGATAATCGATGTAGAACGATATGTAGAACGAAGATCATACTCGTGGTATAGATTATGATATGGCGGCGTGTGGTGTTGAAACTTGGGTTGTTGGTGTTACTGGTATTGATGTTTGTGGTACTGTTGGTGCCAGTGATGTTGCTGAAGCTGGTACATTTTGCACCATATTTTCCAAGGCTACAACTCGGGCGTGAAGCTCGTTGACTTCTGTTGTTACTCTAGAATGATTGACGGTTTGAACAAGCTGATGAATAAGGTTTAGGATTTGAGATATTATATAATCATGGTGAGATATTCGATTAATGAGGGTGAAAAATGGTGTTTTGGATTGGTTCGCCGGTGAGTGCTTCAGGTTCATCGCCAAGAGGGAAATTTGATTGGTGAAAAAGATCGCCTTCTTTGCGCCTCCATTGTTTAAGTCGACTACGAACTCATCAGGTGAATTGGGGATGGCTGATTGGTTGATTTATTCTGGTGACGCTACTTTCGGAGCTTAGGTGAACATCCTTATCGGAATATCGGTCGGAATAACTATCGGAATAGCTATCGGAATCTGAGGGACTCGAACTGGTTGAGGGATTCATCTCGTACGATCAGATGAAGGGTTTTTGATAAGAAATAGATTATAGAATGTAGATTAGTACCCTGCAATACATAATTTACATATGCATATATAATACTAAAATCCCATATGTTACGGAGGAATCTACGGAATACGTAAGGCAAGGTTTACAGTAACATATACGCGTAGATATGAATTAGCAGATACGCTAAGATATGAATTTTGTCTATACACTATCTATGCAATGAATACAGTAAGACGCGTCTAGACTTAAGAATGATAACCAGGTAATTTCCTACGGATGATATGTAGATGGTTTTCGACACAAAATGATAAGCAAAAATTTTGACATGCAGACACGGTGGACTCACTAATGCATCCTAACGACTTATCAGTTAGACACACTAATGCAAACCTGGTTCGCTAAGACCACCGCTCTGATACCACATGAAACGACCCGACCCAATCCATAGGGACGAATACAATAACATATGATTACATCGCGAGATACTTGACCTCTATATGATACATTTTACAAACGTTGCATTCATTTCTAAAAGAAAACCTTTCATTACATCAAAAGTTGACATGTATGCATACCATTTCATAATATCCAAACTATAAATAACCCAATCTGACATTTACTTAATAATAATCTCTAATGAACTTCAATGACTCGAATGCAACGTCTTTTGAAATATGTCATGAATGATTCCAAGTAATATCTTTAAAATGAGCTAATGCACAGCGGAAGATTTCTTTCAAACCTGAGAATAAACATGCTTTAAAATGTCAACCTTGGTTGTTGAGATACAGGTTTAATGCTAGCAGCGTTATAAATATAGACCACAAGATTTCATATATAAAATCGTTTTAATAATCATATTCTAGGTGGTTGAGCACTTGGTAACCATACTTAACATTTAATCAACGTTGCATATTCCCTTTATTATGAAATCTCACTATACCGTACCAAGTGTAGTCACCGAAATGAAGTACTGTGCAACCGTTGAATACTGGTCGTCCAGTCCGGTTGGGGTTGTCAAGCCTGATAGATCTATCTACAGGATTCGCGTTTACAATACCGTATGTAAATAGTAGTTACCAAGCTACAGGGAAGTATGCCAGTGGTACAACTCAACGTAGAAAATATTTTTAATCACTTGTGTCCATAACGTAAATCATAAAATGCATGTATTCTCATCCCGAAATATTTAGAGTTTAAAAGTGGGACTATATACTCACCATACTGTATTTTGTAGTAAAAATACATATAACGACATTGAACAATGCAAGGTTGGCCTTGGATTCACGAACATATATCATTTATATATATATTAACACACATAATAGTAATCAAACAAATTTATATATATGTAAATTTATTAGTAATATCATTTTTATATTAATAACCTACATGTTTCATATATTCATTTTATATAAATAAAAATATTAATTTTGTTATGTTATATGTATTAAATATACTTTTGGTATATATTTATATATCGTTTGTTTTGTTAAAATTATAATAATACTAAAATGATATTAGTAATGATAAAAATAATAATAATGATAATAGAGTTAAAAATGATACTTTTAATATTAATGATAAAAATGATAACTTTAATAAAAATGATCCTTTTAATAAAAATGTTAATTTTAATAATAATTAACACTAATAATAATAACTAAAAAAATAATGATTTTACTAATACCAATAATGATACTAATATTTATATTAATAACTATAATGATAATAATAATAATAATAATAATAATAATAATAATAATAATAATTATAATAATAATAATAATAATAATAATAATAATAATAATAATAATAATAATAATAATAATAATAATAATTATTATTATAATTATAATAAGGATAATAATATAAACAATATGACTACCTTAAAAGGATTAATAGGCTTCCAAAAAGACTAAACTGCCTCAGCCCGGGCTCGAACCCATGACCTCTCACTAACCAATCAACACCCCTAACCATCTGAGCTATCATGCTTTTCTGTTTTAAACCTGGAAATAATTATATACAACCCGTTTATCTAATATATTAACATCTACTTGGGTTAATAGAGAATCCACACTAGACTTCGGCCCATCAAAAAAAATTTGGATCTCGGCCCAAATTCCTTGCAACCCATTTATTTTGTTGATAGGATCACAAGCCCAGCAATATGTTAAATAAATTGCTCGATGGATTTTTGTGAGGGTAGGCTCGTCTGGTAACAGCAACACAAAAAGTCCATTAGTGGTAAAGGCTTAAGTCCATTAACTTTGTAAACTGATAAATCGATACTATGAAGAAATACGATCTCAATTAACCCTAATCTCATCTTCCAGTCATCGTTTCATACCCCGATATCATCATCGCCATTTAGTTCGCTTATCTTCTTCTTTTCAATCAAACACAAACATGATCGTAAACACAGTAGTAGCAAACGAAACAGATAGTAGAAAGCGAATGAAACAGAAAATAACAGTTGTGGCAGCAGGTTTCGATAGGTTGCATGGTTGTTGTGTGATCGAAACAGAAACAAAAAAAATAGCCGGTGGTTTAAGATGGTGATCAACGAAGAGAGAGAGAGGAGAGAGGAAAGTGATAGTGGTGATAAGGTGACGGATGTATGGTGGTGCGATGGGTTGCTGTGGTGGTATTAGAGCAAGAAGATGATTGTTGATGATGGTTGTTATGGCTACTGCAGCAGTAGCACTTTAAGTAGGATTCAAATGATATCACAGTGATGGTGGTTCAAGATATTTCAACTTAGAGATAGGTTTTCATATAACAACATAATCACGATGAAGTAATCGATGGAATCAATAAATAGCTGTAGCATTATGATGATGGTGACGGTCGTAGTTGTAGGGTGGTGGTGGAACTTGACTGATCATCACGCAGCATCAGGAAATTGATCATTATGGTGGTTTACGACTAGAACAAGAACATGGAAGGGACGTTTGGTTATCGATTATATACATCGATGGCAATGGTGGTTGTTATTCACAGTATTGGTGGATGGTTGTGGTGACAGTGGGTAGCTCGATGGGTGAAGGTTGGGGTGATGAAGGAAATGGGTTTGGTTTACAATTTAGATAGATAGTGTGACGGTACATATGTCTATCTATGTATATGCTTATTATATTTATATATTCATTGTAGATTAACTAGTGGACATGTAACTCAACTGAAATAGTGATACAGTATTACTAATCTCAATCAATTAGACACAGTAAGTGTACACAGTAATTCAATGATATTATTTATCAATCATATCACATGATTAAATTAAGTATAGTGAGTAAACAGAACAGCCATCGATATATTTGGATTCTTTCTACCGACAGTTTTCACGGACTGTGTTATATCGTGACCATTGCTAAACAGTTAGAATATTAAAGTGTTCTTAAAAATCCTAAATTTTTAGATTAAATATATTTAATTATTTTACTCATTAACTGTTTGAAACCTGATCAAAAAGGTTCGGTAATTATTTATTTTCTGTACCAAATAACATGTACGGAGTACTAAAATTTAAACTAAAAAGATAAAAATATTTTTGACAAATCTAAAATCTTCGTAATCAATTTACAGTCCAACTTTTATTTCAATCCTTCATGAACATGTACAATATCTATATTAAAACTAACAAAACATCAACCGAGTGTTACCGACGTTTGGCAATTAAGCTCGAAATCATTCATTTTCCATTTACTCTCTCTCTCTATATATAATCAGTTTTAAATAACAAGTTTTATCACATAAATATATATTATATATTTTTAAACAATTAGATTTAATATTATTTTATATATTTTCAAGTAGTATTTATATACACATTTATATGCACACACATATATATGTATCTATTTCCAAGTAGTTGTTCGTGAATCGTCGAGACCAGTCGAAGGTCAATTGAATATATGAAACAGTTCAAAATGTTTGAGAATCAACCTAACAGACATTTCTTATCGTGTCAAAGATATTAAATCGTACCGAGAGTTTGGTTTAAAATTAGTCGAAATTTTCCGGGTCATGACAACTAATCCCATACACTTTCCACATGTTTGATTTACGTATTCTTTTGTAAATCTTTGTCTCGACATAAGGTGTAAGTGTCGAGTTTTATTTTTTATTTTTTTTGTTTGACAACGAAATGTGATGCAACTTGCTCCAACAAAATTGAAAAAAACTCACATGGGAGCTAAAATCAGTATTCATTTTCTGTAACGCATAGTTTCATACAAGGATTGGTATAATGTAAGTCTGTATTTTTTGAGTATAGTTTGTGATCATTTAAGCTATACACTCATTTTAAAATCAAAACATGTTGTTTGAAAATGCATACCATTTAGGTGCAAAGCATCCAAAAACATATTACTCTTTGTTTGTAAATTTACTGTTTAACAGTGATTTTAAATAAACATACCATGTTATATTACAAAATTTCTAACATGCAGTACTGCTCATCTAGCTCATATATACTATACTGGAAAAATAAAAACATGTCCGCCTCTTTTATCCAAAATTAGTAAGAACCAACAACATTGGACAACTACACTTGATTTGGAAATGGTGACTTTTAGACTAAGTCAAACCTCAAAGTCAATGCTTGAACGTTTCGGTCAAACACTACAATTGTCCGTGTCGAAGTTCTTTTGGGATGATGGTGCATATTGTATGTAACATCCCGCCTTTTTTCGTTTACTTTTCCGTTATACTATTTTAAAGTCCGTTATATATTTATAACATCTTCCGTTAATACGTGTTTTAAATTATCTCGTTTAGGTAATTCGCGCACCCGAATGAAACTAGAGGGACCAAACTTGCTAAGATGCCAAACTTTTGACTAAATCAAAGGGTCAACACCCTTCTCATCCATTCATTTAATTCATTTTCATTTTTCCTTTTCATTTAATACTTTCAACTTTTCTCTCAATATTCATCTTCAAGAATCATCATCTATTTTCAATCGATCAAGCTTCATCCAAACAAATTACATATTTGGAATCCTTGCAACTTCCTCTTTGATTCCATACCGATTTCATTACATTCGGGTAACTTTTTAAAATCACTATATTTTATGTTCTTGATGTTTTTAACTTATAAAGTTGTTAATTAGTGTCTATGGCTCAAGTCTAACATGAATATATGATTTATATGTTTGATTTTGTTATTTGAAGTAACTAGCATGAACATGAATTTTGGTGTGTTTGATTTGGTAATTTGGTTGCTTTGATGTTGTTAAATGTTATAAATGCATGTATTAAATGTGTTCCTAGTATCACTAGCTTCAATTTGATGTGTAGGTTGCTTTAGAAAACTTCATAAACTTGATTAGTGATTTTGGTGAATTTGGGTTTGGGTTTGATAAGCTTGAAATGGACTTTTGATGTATTAAATGCCATGGATTGTTGTTGGTAAGTAGTTAGTTGAATTGTATGCTTGATTACCTACAAAACGGCATGTTATATATATGCATTAAATGCCCAAATCATAAATGTGAATTTATAAGTTTGAAGCATTAATGATGTGCATTGATTGATCATTTAAGTTGGAAAGTCGGTTATTGCAAATAATGTTTTTAGTTGGTGAAATGTGTTTAGTTGTATTCTTTGTCAAAAGAGCTTTTCAACGATATAAGGTGCGAGTTCTAAGTGTTTGCGGTTTATGTTATGTGCATAAAAAGATTTTGGTTTAGACTTAGAAAACTGAAACTGGCCAGGTACCAGCTCAAGTGTATTGCCGCGGCGCGGCCAGCCTTTGTCGCGGCGCGACAATAGGCGTAGATTTGATTCTGTTTTCTTGTTCATTTCATGTAAAATGTTTGGCATGCTATGGACCTCCAATTCACATGTAACTTGTTCTAACATTCTTATATATGAATAATTAACACAGAAAAATAGTTCGGGACCCGACCCGAACGTGTTGACTTTTTCGTTGACTTTGACCCGACCAAGTTTGACTTTTAGTCAAACTTAACCAAACGTTTATGCAATCTTTCTAACATGATTCTATACTTGTATCTTGCATGAAACTTGACAATTTGATTCACATGCTATATAATCGAGTCGTAACGAGCCATAGGACTAATTGAACATCTTTGACCTATCGTGGTTACCGTTATTGATACAACATATTTGTTTAGGTCGAGACTAGCTTTGTTCCTTGCACGTTTACTTGTTGAAGTACTATTACACTCTTGCATTCAAGGTGAGATCATAGTCCCACTTTTACTCTTTTGAACTTACATTTGGGATGAGAAAACATAAACGTTTCTTTTTAACTAAGTGAACACAAGTACAGGAAAACAAACATTCTACATACGAGTTTAGAACAAATATCCTCAATTCGATTATCATTAGTTACACTTGCAGGGTGTAAGTGTAGGCGTGAACTTATGTTGTGTGGCCATACGGGTTTGACAAACCCTCATCTAGGACGGTTCGCTACCGTCTACGGATGAAATATATTTTCGAGAAACAGTGTATGTTCTAACACTATTGTGATGGGGTTTCTATGGAAGGAATGTTAAGCCTTGATAATTGAGTGCTGGTGAATATTAACTTTTAGAATGTATTACTATTTATAAATGTTGCAAATCTTGTGGTTCGACTTACTTTTACTCACTTACTTATTTAAACCTATGATTTCACCAACGTTTTCGTTGACAGATTTCTATGTTTTTCTCAGGTTCTTGAACATTAGGTGATACATGCTTTCACTCATTCTTTTTGATACTTGCATTGGATGTCGAGTATACTTGCATATGTGGAGCGTCTTTTGACTACTTTAAACTGTGTCGCACATGTTTCATTTGTACTTTAAACATTGTAATGTACTAGTCATGGAAACTACTTTTGTAAACTTTGAAACATCCATACTTATGAAATGAATGCGACATATTTTTGGTCAAACGTTGTCTTAAAGACTTATGATCATGTAACGGGACCTAAGTAGACGGCGCCGTTAAATGACGATTTGTCGGGATCGATACAGATGGTATCAGAGCATTGGTTGTAGGGATTTAGAGTTCACTGGTGTCGACCCCGAGTCATAGGGTACATTGGTGAGTCTAGACTACAACCGGCATATAGACTTGAAGTAGGAATTACTTGACTACTTGTGCATTTATACTCGAACTCTCCTACTCATATCTACTTTTATTCTATCTTAATCTCACGTTGTTTAAATTTGATTGACACGCCACCTTGACTATATGAAGTAATGTCGAATGCACATATGAATTATGGTAATATAATTTCCGAGATTATATCACGATGACTCATATGAACGTTCCGACATTATGACATAAAGAATTTAAGGCGAGTCAAGGAAAATTTTCTCTCTATCCTTATTCCATATCTTGATTAGTATTATTGAGGATACTAATCAACGATATTCTTTTGTTTTGAAGGAACAATGCCTCCTCGCCGTGTGCCACACCGTGAAACTCCCGAACAAGCGTTACAACGAATGGTGGCCACCGCCGTAGAGGCGGCCATGGCCGGTCACTCCACCAATAACAACAACAATAACAACAACCATAACAACAACAACAACAACAACCAAGGAGCCGGTAACTCAAGCGAAGGGTGTTCCTACAAAGATTTTATGGGGTGCAAACCTCACACTTTTGATGGAACCGGGGGACCGGTTATGAAATGTCCCATTCTTATTGATTAAAAACGTGCCATATTAATTGATTTCGTTGTGAGGTTTTGACCTCTATATGAGACATTTTTCAAAGACTGCATTCATTTTAAAACAAACCATAACCTTTATTTCATCAATAAAGGTTTAAAAAGCTTTACGTAGATTATCAAATAATGATAATCTAAAATATCCTGTTTACACACGACCATTACATAATGGTTTACAATACAAATATGTTACAACAAAATAAGTTTCTTGAATGCAGTTTTTACACAATATCATACAAGCATGGACTCCAAATCTCGTCCTTATTTAAGTATGCGACAGCGGAAGCTCTTAATAATCACCTGAGAATAAACATGCTTAAAACGTCAACAAAAATGTTGGTGAGTTATAGGTTTAACCTATATATATCAAATCATAATAATAGACCACAAGATTTCATATTTCAATACACATCCCATACATAGAGTTAAAATTCATTCATATGGTGAACACCTGGTAACCGACATTAACAAGATGCATATATAAGAATATCCCCATCATTCCGGGAAACCCTTCGGATATGATATAAATTTCGAAGTACTAAAGCATCCGGTACTTTGGATGGGGTTTGTTAGGCCCAATAGATCTATCTTTAGGATTCGCGTCAATTAGGGTGTCTGTTCCCTAATTCTTAGATTACCAGACTTAATAAAAAGGGGCATATTCGATTTCGATAATTCAACCATAGAATGTAGTTTCACGTACTTGTGTCTATTTTGTAAATCATTTATAAAACCTGCATGTATTCTCATCCCAAAAATATTAGATTTTAAAAGTGGGACTATAACTCACTTTCACAGATTTTTTTACTTCGTCGGGAACTAAGACTTGGCCACTGGTTGATTCACGAACCTATAACAATATATACATATATATCAAAGTATGTTCAAAATATATTTACAACACTTTTAATATATTTTGATGTTTTAAGTTTATTAAGTCAGCTGTCCTCGTTAGTAACCTACAACTAGTTGTCCACACAGAAATAAATCGATAAATATTATCTTGAATCAATCCACGACCCAGTGTATACATATCTCAGTATTGATCACAACTCAAACTATATATATTTTGGAATCAACCTCAACCCTGTATAGCTAACTCCAACATTCACATATAGAGTGTCTATGGTTGTTCCGAAATATATATAGATGTGTCGACATGATAGGTCGAAACATTGTATACGTGTCTATGGTATCTCAAGATTATATAATATACAATACAAGTTGATTAAGTTATGGTTGGAATAGATTTGTTACCAATTTTCACGTAGCTAAAATGAGAAAAATTATCCAATCTTGTTTTACCCATAACTTCTTCATTTTAAATCCATTTTGAGTGAATCAAATTGCTATGGTTTCATATTGAACTCTATTTTATGAATATAAACAGAAAAAGTATAGGTTTATAGTCAGAAAAATAAGTTACAAGTCGTTTTTGTAAAGGTAGTCATTTCAGTCGAAAGAACGACGTCTAGATGACCATTTTAGAAAACATACTTCCACTTTGAGTTTAACCACAATTTTTGGATATAGTTTCATGTTCATAATAAAAATCATTTTCTCAGAATAACAACTTTTAAATCAAAGTTTATCATAGTTTTTAATTAACTAACCCAAAACAGCCCGCGGTGTTACTACGACGGCGTAAATCCGGTTTTACGGTGTTTTTCGTGTTTCTAGGTTTGAAATCATTAAGTTAGCATATAATATAGATATAGAACATGTGTTTAGTTGATTTTAAAAGTCAAGTTAGAAGGATTAACTTTTGTTTGCGAACAAGTTTAGAATTAACTAAACTATGTTCTAGTGATTACAAGTTTAAACCTTCGAATAAGATAGTTTATATGTATGAATCGAATGATGTTATGAACATCATTACTACCTTAAGTTCCTTGGATAAACCTACTGGAAAATATAAAAATGGATCTAGCTTCAACGGATCCTTGGATGGCTCGAAGTTCTTTAAGCAGAATCATGACACGAAAACAAGTTCAAGTAAGATCATCACTTGAAATAAGATTGTTATAGTTATAGAAATTGAACCAAAGTTTGAATATGATTATTACCTTGTATTAGAATGATAACCTACTGTAAGAAACAAATATTTCTTGAGGTTGGATGATCACCTTACAAGATTGGAAGTGAGGTAGCAAACTTGAAAGTATTCTTGATTTTATGTAACTAGAACTTGTAGAATTTATGAAGAACACTTAGAACTTGAAGATAAAACTTGAGAGAGATCAATTAGATGAAGAAAATTGAAGAATGAAAGTGTTTGTAGGTGTTTTTGGTCATTGGTGTATGGATTAGATATAAAGGATATGTAATTTTGTTTTCATGTAAATAAGTCATGAATGATTACTCATATTTTTGTAATTTTATGAGATATTTCATGCTAGTTGCCAAATGATAGTTCCCACATGTGTTAGGTGACTCACATGGGCTGCTAAGAGCTGATCATTAGAGTGTATATACCAATAGTACATACATCTAAAAGCTGTGTATTGTACGAGTACGAATACGGGTGCATACGAGTAGAATTGTTGATGAAACTGAACGAGGATGTAATTGTAAGCATTTTTGTTAAGTAGAAGTATTTTGATAAGTGTATTGAAGCCTTTCAAAAGTGTATAAATACATATTAAAACACTACATGTATATACATTTTAACTGAGTCGTTAAGTCATCGTTAGTCGTTACATGTAAGTGTTGTTTTGAAACCTTTAGGTTAACGATCTTGTTAAATGTTGTTAACCCAATGTTTATAATATCAAATGAGATTTTAAATTATTATATTATCATGATATTATCATGTATGAATATCTCTTAATATGATATATATACATTAAATGTCTTTACAACGATAATCGTTACATATATGTCTCGTTTAAAAATCATTAAGTTAGTAGTCTTGTTTTTACATATGTAGTTCACTGTTAATATACTTAATGATATGTTTACTTATCATAGTATCATGTTAACTATATATATATATATCCATATATATGTCATCATATAGTTTTTACAAGTTTTAACGTTCGTGAATCACCGGTCAACTTGGGTGGTCAATTGTCTATATGAAACATATTTCAATTAATCAAGTCTTAACAAGTTTGATTGCTTAACATGTTGGAAACATTTAATCATGTAAATATCAATCTCAATTAATATATATAAACATGAAAAAGTTCGGGTCACTACAGTACCTACCCGTTAAATAAATTTCGTCCCGAAATTTTAAGCTGTTGAAGGTGTTGACGAATCTTCTAGAAATAGATGCGGGTATTTCTTCTTCATCTGATCTTCACGCTCCCAGGTGAACTCGGGTCCTCTACGAGCATTCCAATGAACCTTAACAATTGGTATCTTGTTTTGCTTAAGTCTTTTAACCTCACGATCCATTATTTCTACGGGTTCTTCGATGAATTGGAATTTTTCGTTGATTTGGATTTCATCTTACGGAATAGTGAGATCTTCTTTAGCAAAACATTTCTTCAATTTCGAGATGTGGAAAGTGTTATGTACAGCCGCGAGTTGTTGAGGTAACTCAAGTCGGTAAGCTACTGGTCTGACACGATCAATAATCTTGAATGGTCCAATATACCTTGGATTTAGTTTCCCCCGTTTACCAAATCGAACAACGCCTTTCCAAGGTGAAACCTTAAGCATGACCATTTCTCCAATTTCAAACTCTATATCTTTTCTTTTACTGTCCGCGTAGCTCTTTTGTCGACTCTGGGCGGTTTTCAATCTTTGTTGAATTTGGATGATTTTCTCGATAGTTTCTTGTATTATCTCCGGACCCGTAATCTGTCTATCCCCCACTTCACTCCAACAAATCGGAGACCTGCACTTTCTACCATAAAGTGCTTCAAACGACGCCATCTCAATGCTTGAATGGTAGCTGTTGTTGTAGGAAAATTCTGCTAACGGTAGATGTCGATCCCAACTGTTTTCGAAATCAATAACACATGCTCGTAGCACGTCTTCAAGCGTTTGTATCATCCTTTCGCTCTGCCCATCAGTTTGTGGATGATAGGCAGTACTCATGTCTAGACGAGTTCCTAATGCTTGCTGTAATGTCTGCCAGAATCTTGAAATAAATCTGCCATCCCTATCAGAGATAATAGAGATTGGTATTCCATGTCTGGAGACGACTTCCTTCAAATACAATCGTGCTAACTTCTCCATCTTGTCATCTTCTCTTATTGGCAGGAAGTGTGCTGACTTGGTGAGATGATCAACTATTACCCAAATAGTATCATAACCACTTGCAGTCCTTGGCAATTTAGTAATGAAATCCATGGTAATGTTTTCCCATTTCCATTCCAGAATTTCGGGTTGTTGAAGTAGACCTGATGGTTTCTGATGCTCAGCTTTGACCTTAGAACACGTCAAACATTCTCCTACGTATTTAGCAACATCGGCTTTCATACTCGGCCACTAAAAATGTTTCTTGAGATCCTTGTACATCTTCCCCGTTCCAGGATGTATTGAGTATCTGGTTTTATGAGCTTCTCTAAGTACCATTTCTCTCATATCTCCAAATTTTAGTACCCAAATCCTTTCAGCCCTATACCGGGTTCCGTCTTCCCGAATATTAAGATGCTTCTCCGATCCTTTGGGTATTTCATCCTTTAAATTTCCTTCTTTTAAAACTCCTTGTTGCGCCTCCTTTATTTGAGTAGTAAGGTTATTGTGAATCATTATATTCATAGATTTTACTCGAATGGGTTCTCTGTCCTTCCTTCTCAAGGCGTCGGCTACCACATTTACCTTCCCCGGGTGGTAACGAATTTCAAAGTCGTAATCATTCAACAATTCAATCCACCTACGCTGCCTCATATTTAGTTGTTTCTGATTAAATATGTGTTGAATACTTTTGTGGTCGGTATATATAATACTTTTGACCCCATATAAGTAGTGCCTCTAAGTTTTTAATGCAAACACAACCGCGCCTAATTCCAAATCATGCGTCGTATAATTTTGTTCGTGAATCTTCAATTGTCTAGACGCATAAGCAATCACCTTCGTTCGTTGCATTAATACACAACCGAAACCTTGCTTTGATGCGTCACAATAAATCACAAAATCATCATTCCCTTCAGGCAATGACAATATAGGTGCCGTAGTTAGCTTTTTCTTCAATAACTGAAACGCTTTCTCTTGTTCATCATTCCATTCAAATTTCTTCCCTTTATGCGTTAATGCAGTCAAGGGTTTTGCTATTCTGGAAAAGTCTTGGATGAACCTTCCGTAGTAACCAGCTAGTCCTAAAAACTGGCGTATGTGTTTCGGAGTTTTCGGGGTTTCCCACTTTTCAATAGTTTCTATCTTTGCCGGATCCACCTTAATACCTTCTTTGTTCACAATGTGACCGAGGAATTGAACTTCTTCCAACCAAAATGCACACTTTGAAAACTTAGCGTACAATTCTTCCTTCCTCAATACTTCTAACACCTTTCTCAAATGTTCACCGTGTTCTTGGTCATTCTTTGAGTAAATAAGTATGTCATCAATGAAAACAATGACAAACTTGTCAAGGTATGGTCCACACACTCGGTTCATAAGGTCCATGAACACAGCTGGTGCATTAGTTAAACCAAACGGCATGACCATAAACTCGTAATGACCGTAACGTGTTCTGAAAGCAGTCTTTGGAATATCATCTTCTTTCACCCGCATTTGATGATACCCGGAACGTAAGTCAATCTTTGAATAAACAGACGAGCCTTGTAGTTGATCAAATAAGTCGTCGATTCTCGGTAGTGGGTAGCGGTTCTTGATGGTAAGTTTGTTCAACTCTCGGTAGTCGATACACAACCTGAATGTACCATCTTTCTTCTTGACAAACAAAACAGGAGCTCCCCACGGTGATGTACTTGGTCGAATGAAACCACGCTCTAAAAGTTCTTGTAATTGGCTTTGCAGTTCTTTCATCTCGCTGGGTGCGAGTCTGTAAGGAGCACGAGCTATTGGTGCAGCTCCTGGTACAAGATCTATTTGAAATTCAACGGATCGATGTGGGGGTAATCCCGGTAATTCTTTCGGAAATACATCGGGAAATTCTTTTGCAATGGGAACATCATTGATGCTCTTTTCTTCAGTTTGTACTTTCTCGACGTGTGCTAGAACAGCATAGCAACCTTTTCTTATTAGTTTTTGTGCCTTCAAATTACTAATAAGATGTAGCTTCGTGTTGCCCTTTTCTCCGTACACCATTAAGGGTTTTCCTTTTTCTCGTATAATGCGAATTGCATTTTTGTAACAAACGATCCCTGCTTTCACTTCTTTCAACCAGTCCATACCGATTATCACATCAAAACTCCCTAACTCTACTGGTATCAAATCAATCTTAAATGTTTCGCTAACCAGTTTAATTTCTCGATTCCGACATATATTATCTGCTGAAATTAATTTACCATTTGCTAATTCGAGTAAAAATTTACTATCCAAAGGCGTCAATGGACAACTTAAATTAGCACAAAAATCTCTACACATATAGCTTCTATCCGCACCCGAATCAAATAAAACGTAAGCAGATTTATTGTCAATAAGAAACGTACCCGTAACAAGCTCCGGGTCTTCCTGTGCCTCTGCCGCATTAATATTGAAAACTCTTCCGCGGCCTTGTCCATTCGTGTTCTCCTGGTTCGGGCAATTTCTAATAATGTGGCCCGGTTTTCCACATTTATAACAAACTACATTGGCATAACTTGAAATGTCCCGTTCTTATTGATTAAAAACGTTCCATATTAATTGATTTCGTTGCGAGGTTTTGACCTCTATATGAGACGTTTTTCAAAGACTGCATTCATTTTAAAACAAACCATAACCTTTATTTCATCAATAAAGGTTTAAAAAGCTTTACGTAGATTATCAAATAATGATAATCTAAAATATCCTGTTTACACACGACCATTACATAATGGTTTACATTACAAATATGTTACAACAAAATAAGTTTCTTGAATGCAGTTTTTACACAATATCATACAAGCATGGACTCCAAATCTCGTCCTTATTTAAGTATGCGACAGCGGAAGCTCTTAATAATCACCTGAGAATAAACATGTTTAAAACGTCAACAAAAATGTTGGTGAGTTATAGGTTTAACCTATATATATCAAATCATAATAATAGACCACAAGATTTCATATTTCAATACACATCCCATACATAGAGATAAAAATCATTCATATGGTGAACACCTGGTAACCAACATTAACAAGATGCATATATAAGAAATCCCCATCATTCCGAGACACCCTTCGGATATGATATAAATTTCGAAGTACTAAAGCATCCGGTACTTTGGATGGGGCTTGTTGGGCCCGATAGATCTATCTTTAGGATTCGCGTCAATTAGGGTGTCTGTTCCCTAATTCTTAGATTACCAGACTTAATAAAAAGGGGCATATTCGATTTCGATAATTCAACCATAGAATGTAGTTTCACGTACTTGTGTCTATTTTGTAAATCATTTATAAAACCTGCATGTATTCTCATCCCTAAAATATTAGATTTTAAAAGTGGGACTATAACTCACTTTCACAGATTTTTACTTCGTCGGAAGTAAGACTTGGCCACTGGTTGATTCACGAACCTATAACAATATATACATATATATCAAAGTATGTTCAAAATATATTTACAACACTTTTAATATATTTTGATGTTTTAAGTTTATTAAGTCAGCTGTCCTCGTTAGTAACCTACAACTAGTTGTCCACAGTTAGATGTACAGAAATAAATCGATAAATATTATCTTGAATCAATCCACGACCCAGTGTATACGTATCTCAGTATTGATCACAACTCAAACTATATATATTTTGGAATCAACCTCAACCCTGTATAGCTAACTCCAACATTCACATATAGAGTGTCTATGGTTGTTCCGAAATATATATAGATGTGTCGACATGATAGGTCGAAACATTGTATACGTGTCTATGGTATCTCAAGATTACATAATATACAATACAAGTTGATTAAGTTATGGTTGGAATAGATTTGTTACCAATTTTCACGTAGCTAAAATGAGAAAAATTATCCAATCTTGTTTTACCCATAACTTCTTCATTTTAAATCTATTTTGAGTGAATCAAATTGCTATGGTTTCATATTGAACTCTATTTTATGAATCTAAACAGAAAATGTATAGGTTTATAGTCGGAAAAATAAGTTACAAGTCGTTTTTGTAAAGGTAGTCATTTCAGTCGAAAGAACGACGTCTAGATGACCATTTTAGAAAACATACTTCCACTTTGAGTTTAACCATAATTTTTGGATATAGTTTCATGTTCATAATAAAAATCATTTTCTCATAATAACAACTTTTATATCAAAGTTTATCATAGTTTTTAATTAACTAACCCAAAACAGCCCGCGGTGTTACTACGACGGCGTAAATCCGGTTTTACGGTGTTTTTCGTGTTTCCAGGTTTTTAAATCATTAAGTTAGCATATCATACAGATATAGAACATGTGTTTAGTTGATTTTAAAAGTCAAGTTAGAAGGATTAACTTTTGTTTGCGAACAAGCTTAGAATTAACTAAACTATGTTCTAGTGATTACAAGTTTAAACCTTCGAATAAGATAGCTTTATATGTATGAATCGAATGATGTTATGAACATCATTACTACCTTAAGTTCCTTGGATAAACCTACTGGAAAAGAGAAAAATGGATCTAGCTTCAATGGATCCTTAGATGGCTCGAAGTTCTTGAAGCAGAATCATGACACGAAAACAAGTTCAAGTAAGATCATCACTTGAAATAAGATTGTTATAGTTATAGAAATTGAACCAAAGTTTGAATATGATTATTACCTTGTATTAGAATGATAACTTACTGTAAGAAACAAAGATTTCTTGAGGTTGGATGATCACCTTACAAGATTGGAAGTGAGCTAGCAAACTTGAAAGTATTCTTGATTTTATGAAACTAGAACTTTTGGAATTTATGAAGAACACTTAGAACTTGAAGATAGAACTTGAGAGAGATCAATTAGATGAAGAAAATTGAAGAATGAAAGTGTTTGTAGGTGTTTTTGGTCGTTGGTGTATGGATTAGATATAAAGGATATGTAATTTTGTTTTCATGTAAATAAGTCATGAATGATTACTCATATTTTTGTAATTTTATGAGATATTTCATGCTAGTTGCCAAATTATGGTTCCCACATGTGTTAGGTGACTCACATGGGCTGCTAAGAGCTGATCATTGGAGTGTATATACCAATAGTACATACATCTAAAAGCTGTGTATTGTACGAGTACGAATACGGGTGCATACGAGTAGAATTGTTGATGAAACTGAACGAGGATGTAATTGTAAGCATTTTTGTTAAGTAGAAGTATTTTGATAAGTGTCTTGAAGTCTTTCAAAAGTGTATGAATACATATTAAAACACTACATGTATATACATTTTAACTGAGTCGTTAAGTCATCGTTAGTCGTTATATGTAAATGTTGTTTTGAAACCTTTAGGTTAACGATCTTGTTAAATGTTGTTAACCCAATGTTTATAATATCAAAAGATATTTTAAATTATTATATTATCATGATATTATGATGTACGAATATCTCTTAATATGATATATATACATTAAATGTCGTTACAACGATAATCGTTACATATATGTCTCGTTTCAAAATCATTAAGTTAGTAGTCTTATTTTTACATATGTAGTTCTTTGTTAATATACTTAATGATATGTTTACTTATCATAATATCATGTTAACTATATATATAACCATATATATGTCATCATATAGTTTTTACAAGTTTTAACGTTCGTGAATCACCGGTCAACTTGGGTAGTCAATTGTCTATATGAAACCTATTTCAATTAATCAAGTATTAACAAGTTTGATTGCTTAACATGTTGGAAACATTTAATCATGTAAATATCAATCTCAATTAATATATATAAACATGGAAAAGTTCGGGTCACTGCATACCTTGCTCCGACACTACTTGCTCCGCCATTACTCGTTTCGACACCATTTGTTCCTTTCGTTCTATTAACCCCTGGTCCGTAGACCTCACACTTCACCGCGCTATGACCATTTCTTTTACACTTGTTGCAAAATTTGGTACAGAACCCCGAGTGATGCTTTTCACACCTTTGGCATAGTTGCTTCTGATTGTTGTTGTTGTTGCGGTTATTATTGTTGTTGGGATGATTGTTGTAGTTGTTGTTGTTGTTGTTGTTGTTGTTGTTGTTGTTGTTGGGCCGTTTGTTGTAGTTGCGATTGATGTTGCGATTATTGGGATAGTTGTTGCGATTATTGTTGTAATTGCTGTTGTTGTTGTATTGGTGATTCTTATCACCGTTTTCCTCCCACTTTCTTTTGACTTGTTTCACATTGGCCTCTTCAGTAGTCTGTTCTTTAATTCTTTCTTCAATCTGGTTCACTAGTTTGTGAGCCATTCTACATGCCTGTTGTATGGAGGCGGGCTTGTGTGAACTTATATCTTCTTGGATTCTTTTCGATAATCCTTTCACAAACGCGTCGATCTTCTCTTCCTCATCTTCGAACGCTCCCGGACACAATAGGCACAATTCTGTGAATCATCTTTCGTACGTGGTAATATCAAATCCTTGGGTTCGTAACCCTCTAAGTTCTGTCTTGAGCTTATTGACCTCGGTTCTGGGACGGTACTTCTCGTTCATCAAGTGCTTGAATGCTGACCACGGTAGTGCGTAAGCATCATCTTGTCCCACTTGCTCTAGATAGGTATTCCACCATGTTAACGCAGAACCTGTGAAGGTATGCGTAGCGTACTTCACTTTGTCTTCTTCAGTACACTTACTTATGGCAAACACCGATTCGACCTTCTCGGTCCACCGTTTCAATCCGATCGGTCCTTCGGTTCCATCAAATTCCAAAGGTTTGCAGGCAGTGAATTCTTTGTAGGTGCATCCTACACGATTTCCTGTACTGCTAGATCCAAGGTTATTGTTGGTATGTAGCGCAGCCTGTACTGCGGCTATGTTTGAAGCTAGAAAAGTACGGAATTCCTCTTCATTCATATTCACGGTGTGTCGAGTAGTCGGTGCCATTTCCTTCAAAATAGTCAAATGGAACAAGTTAATCATACAGAATATTAAGAGTAGTTAATAGTATTTCGTAGCATAATATGAACTCATTTATAAAAGCTTTTTCTTCATATTAGCGTTTTATAAGTTTAAATTCGGGTAGTACCTACCCGTTAAGTTCATACTTAGTAGCTAATATACAATTCAACTACTACAATTCTATATGAAAAACTGATTATAATAATATTTCACGTTCAAACTTTTACACAATATTTTACAAACTTACAATACCGCTTATTTTACATATAGCATGATATATAGCACACAATAAATTTGATACAAGATGGTTGTGAAGATAATTCTAGTTAGTACACAAGTCGTTCAGCAAAGGCAATAAAGACACGTAATTCATACGTTCAGAAACAAGTCATGCATTCTGGTTTTACTAGGATTACTTCCCATCCTTGGTCTTATGGAACATAACCGTTATGGCCGTTGATAAGACAGCGTGTTGTAACGTCGTCAAAGGGACGAGGGTTACGTAATGTCCAACAGTCCCGTAACAATCTAAAAACCTCATTTCTTACCCCAATTACCGACTCCGTCACTTGTGGAAACGTTTTGTTTAATAGTTGTAGCCCGATGTTCTTGTTCTCACTTTGGTGAGAAGCGAACATTACTAATCCGTAAGCATAACATGCTTCTTTATGTTGCATGTTAGCCGCTTTTTCTAAATCACGAAGTCCAATATTCGGATATATTGAGTCAAAATAATTTCTTAACCCATTGCGTAAAATAGCATTTGGGTTCCCCGCAATATATGCGTCAAAGTAAACACATCGTAACTTATGGATTTCCCAATGTGATATCCCACATCTTTCGAACGAAAGCCTTTTATAAACCAAGGCATTCTTGGAACGTTCTTCGAATGTCTTACAAACTGATCTCGCCTTAAATAGTTGTGCCGAAGAATTCTGACCGACTCTAGACAAGATTTCATCAATCATGTCTCCGGGTAGGTCTCTTAAAATATTGGGTTGTCTATCCATTTTGTGTTTTTATACTGTAAAATAGACAAGAGTTAGATTCATAAAAAAAAAAATACTTATTAATACAAGCAATTTTTACATATATCATAAAGCATAAGCACACTATATTACATATATTACACCACACGAATACAACTATCTTATTCCGACTCGCTTGTTTCTTCTTCTTCGATTTTGGTTCGTTTTGCCAAGTTTCTAGGGATATATGATGTTCCCCTAATACGAGCCGTCATTTTCCACATTGGTTTAGAAAAACCTGGTGGTTTAGAGGTTCCCGGGTCATTGTTACAACTTAAGGACTTCGGGGGTTGACGATACATATAAAGTTCATCGGGGTTGGAATTAGATTTCTCTATTTTTATGCCCTTTCCCTTATTATTTTCTTTTGCCTTTTTAAATTCAGTTGGGGTAATTTCTATAACATCATCGGAATTCTCGTCGGAATCCGATTCCTCGGAGAATTGGTAATCCTCCCAATATTTTGCTTTCTTGGCGGAAACACCATTGACCATAATTAACCTTGGTCGGTTGGTTAAGGATTTTTTTTTACTTAACCGTTTTATTATATCCCCCACCGGTTCTATTTCTTCATCCGGTTCCGATTCTTCTTCCGGTTCTGATTCTTCTTCCGGTTCTGACTCTTCTTTCGGTTCCTCTTCGGGAACTTGTGAATCAGTCCACGAATCATTCCAATTTACATTTGACTCTTCATTATTATTAGGTGAGTCAATGAGACTTGTTCTAGAGGTAGACATCTATCACATAATATTAAACGCGTTAAGAGATTAATATATCACATAATATTCACATGTTAAAAATATATAGTTTCCAACAAAATTTGTTAAGCAATCATTTTTCAAGTAAACACGGTCGAAGTCCAGACTCACTAATGCATCCTAATAAACTCGATAAGACACACTAATGCAAAATTCTGGTTCTCTAAGACCAACGCTCGAATACCAACTGAAATGTCCCGTTCTTATTGATTAAAAACGTTCCATATTAATTGATTTCGTTGCGAGGTTTTGACCTCTATATGAGACGTTTTTCAAAGACTGCATTCATTTTAAAACAAACCATAACCTTTATTTCATCAATAAAGGTTTAAAAAGCTTTACGTAGATTATCAAATAATGATAATCTAAAATATCCTGTTTACACACGACCATTACATAATGGTTTACAATACAAATATGTTACAACAAAATAAGTTTCTTGAATGCAGTTTTTACACAATATCATACAAGCATGGACTCCAAATTTCGTCCTTATTTAAGTATGCGACAGCGGAAGCTCTTAATAATCACCTGAGAATAAACATGCTTAAAACGTCAACAAAAATGTTGGTGAGTTATAGGTTTAACCTATATATATCAAATCATAATAATAGACCACATGATTTCATATTTCAATACACATCCCATACATAGATATAAAAATCATTCATATGGTGAACACCTGGTAACCGACATTAACAAGATGCATATATAAGAATATCCCCATCATTCCGGGACACCCTTCGGATATGATATAAATTTCGAAGTACTAAAGCATCCGGTACTTTGGATGGGGTTTGTTAGGCCCAATAGATCTATCTTTAGGATTCGCGTCAATTAGGGTGTATGTTCCCTAATTCTTTGATTACCAGACTTAATAAAAAGAGGCATATTCGATTTCGATAATTCAACCATAGAATGTAGTTTCACGTACTTGTGTCTATTTTATAAATCATTTATAAAACCTACATGTATTCTCATCCCAAAAATATTAGATTTTAAAAGTGGGACTATAATTCACTTTCACAGATTTTTTTACTTCGTCGGGAAGTAAGACTTGGCCACTGGTTGATTCACGAACCTATAACAATATATACATATATATCAAAGTATGTTCAAAATATATTTACAACACTTTTAATATATTTTGATGTTTTAAGTTTATTAAGTCAGCTGTCCTTGTTAGTAACCTACAACTAGTTGTCCACAGTTAGATGTACAGAAATAAATCGATAAATATTATCTTGAATCAATCCATGACCCAGTGTATACGTATCTCAGTATTGATCACAACTCAAACTATATATATTTTGGAATCAACCTCAACCCTGTATAGCTAACTCCAACATTCACATATAGAGTGTCTATGGTTGTTCCGAAATATATATAGATGTGTCGACATGATAGGTCGAAACATTGTATACGTGTCTATGGTATCTCAAGATTATATAATATACAATACAAGTTGATTAAGTTATGGTTGGAATAGATTTGTTACCAATTTTCACGTAGCTAAAATGAGAAAAATTATCCAATCTTGTTTTACCCATAACTTCTTCATTTTAAATCCGTTTTGAGTGAATCAAATTGCTATGGTTTCATATTGAACTCTATTTTATGAATCTAAACAGAAAATGTATAGGTTTATAGTCGGAAAAATAAGTTACAAGTCGTTTTTGTAAAGGTAGTCATTTCAATCGAAAGAACGACGTCTAGATGACCATTTTAGAAATCATACTTCCACTTTGAGTTTAACCATAATTTTTGGATATAGTTTCATGTTCATAATAAAAATCATTTTTTCAGAATAACAACTTTTAAATCAAAGTTTATCATAGTTTTTAATTAACTAACCCAAAACAGCCCGCGGTGTTACTACGACGGCGTAAATCCGGTTTTACGGTGTTTTTCGTGTTTCCAGGTTTTAAATCATTAAGTTAGCATATCATATAGATATAGAACATGTGTTAGTTGATTTTAAAAGTCAAGTTAGAAGGATTAACTTTTGTTTGCGAACAAGTTTAGAATTAACTAAACTATGTTCTAGTGATTACAAGTTTAAACCTTCGAATAAGATAGCTTTATATGTATGAATCGAATGATGTTATGAACATTATTACTACCTTAAGTTCCTTGGATAAACCTACTGGAAAATAGAAAAATGGATCTAGCTTCAACGGATCCTTGGATGGCTCGAAGTTCTTGAAGCAGAATCATGACACGAAAACAAGTTCAAGTAAGATCATCACTTGAAATAAGATTGTTATAGCTATAGAAATTGAACCAAAGTTTGAATATGATTATTACCTTGTATTAGAATGATAACCTACTGTAAGAAACAAAGATTTCTTGAGGTTGGATGATCACCTTACAAGATTGGAAGTGAGGTAGCAAACTTGAAAGTATTCTTGATTTTATGTAACTAGAACTTGTAGAATTTATGAAGAACACTTAGAACTTGAACATAGAACTTGAGAGAGATCAATTAGATGAAGAAAATTGAAGAATGAAAGTGTTTGTAGGTGTTTTTGGTCGTTGGTGTATGGATTAGATATAAAGGATATGTAATTTTGTTTTCATGTAAATAAGTCATGAATGATTACTCATATTTTTGTAATTTTATGAGATATTTCATGCTAGTTGCCAAATGATAGTTCCCACATGTGTTAGGTGACTCACATGGACTGCTAAGAGCTGATCATTGGAGTGTATATACCAATAGTACATACATCTAAAAGTTGTGTATTGTACGAGTACGAATACGGGTGCATACGAGTAGAATTGTTGATGAAACTGAACGAGGATGTAATTGTAAGCATTTTTGTTAAGTAGAAGTATTTTGATAAGTGTATTGAAGTCTTTCAAAAGTGTATAAATACATATTAAAACACTACATGTATATACATTTTAACTGAGTCGTTAAGTCATCGTTAGTCGTTACATGTAAGTGTTGTTTTGAAACCTTTAGGTTAACGATCTTGTTAAATGTTGTTAACCCAATGTTTATAATATCAAATGAGATTTTAAATTATTATATTATCATGATATTATCATGTATGAATATCTCTTAATATGATATATATACATTAAATGTCTTTACAACTATAATCGTTACATATATGTCTCGTTTAAAAATCATTAAGTTAGTAGTCTTGTTTTTACATATGTAGTTCACTGTTAATATACTTAATGATATGTTTACTTATCATAGTATCATGTTAACTATATATATATCCATATATATGTCATCATATAGTTTTTACAAGTTTTAACGTTCGTGAATCACCGGTCAACTTGGGTGGTCAATTGTCTATATGAAACATATTTCAATTAATCAAGTCTTAACAAGTTTGATTGCTTAACATGTTGGAAACATTTAATCATGTAAATATCTATCTCAATTAATATATATAAAACATGGAAAGTTCGGGTCACTACAGGTTACTCTCACTCGATGGTTCGAACAAACGGAGGCCGTCTTTAGCATAAACGGTTGTCGGAACCAAGACAAGGTCAAATACTCCTCCCACACTTTCGCCGGTGTCACACTCACTTGGTGGAACACTTATGTACAATCGGTGGGTACCGATGAAGCTCACGCCCCTTCTTGGGCCGACTTAAGGGAAAAGATGATTGTCTAATATTTCCCTCGTGAAGAAACCCGAAAGCTCGAACAAGAGCTAAGAACTTTAAAGGCGGTTGGAAACGATCTCAAGGCCTATAATCAACGGTTCGCCAAACTATCTTTGATGTGTCCGAACCTCGTGAACCCTGAATCTCAAAGGGTTGAACTTTATATGGATGGTCTTCCAAAGAGCATCAAACAAGGAGTGATGTCATCCAAACCCGCTAATCATCAAGCCGCTTTGAACATGGCCCGCCAATTGATAGAAACGGTGGATGAAATCGTAGTATCGGCTCCTAAGGCCGAGGACAAATCGGGTGGCAACAAAAGGAAATGGGAAGCCACTCCATCAAGCAACTACAACAACAACACCTCCACCAAAAAGCCTTTCACCAATGACAGCAAGAAAGGTTATGCCGGAACTCAACCTTTTTGCAACAAATGTCACAAGCACCACTCGGGTGAATATGGCAAGCTAATTTGCCACCAGTTCCAAGGAGTTAGTCACAAGGCCAACAATTGCACAAGTGCCACCCCCGTCGCTCGAAAGGGGCCCAATCCTCTAAAGACGGTCACTTGTTATAAATGTGGCCAAATGGGTACGTTTCTTCTCAACAACTCTTATGTTACTTGCTTATTCGATTCGGGTGCCGATAAATGTTTTGTGTCTAAGACTTTGGCTCCTACTCTTTGCATTCCATCACGCCCCTTAGATACTACTTATTCCATCGAAGTGGCCGACAGAAAACTATTAAGTGCCGACACATATTACCGGGGGTGTACGTTAAACATTTGGGTAATGAATTTGAAATAGACTTGATACCCATGGAACTAGGCAGTTTTGATGTAATAATCGGTATGAATTGGATGGTCAAAACTAAATCTCACATTCTTTGCGATCTTCACGTAATCCGAATTCCTATCGAGAATGGTGAACCATTGATTGTCTATGGCGACAAGAATTGCACCGGGCTCAATCTCGTTTCGTGCCTTAAAGTTAGAAAACTACTCCGCAAGGGTTGTTTCGCGATCCTTGCTAACGTTAAGAAAGTCGAGCCCGATGAGAAGCGCATCGATGATGTGCCGATTGTTAGTGACTTTTCCGATGTATTTCCCGATGAATTGCCGGGTCTTCCACCTCATCGACCGGTTGAGTTTCAAATCGATCTTATTCCGGGGGCCACACCCGTAGCACGTGCACCATATAGACTCGCTCCATCCGAATTGCATGAATTGAAAAGTCAAATTCAAGAACTACTTGATCGTGGTTTTATCCAACCTAGCCATTCACCATGGGGCGCTCCGATTTTATTTGTTAAGAAGAAAGGTGGATCCCTACGAATGTGCATTGATTATCGTGAACTAAACAAATTGACGGTTAAGAACCGATATCCTCTTCCTCGCATCGACGATCTCTTTGATCAACTACAAGGGTCTTATGTATATTCAAAAATCAATCTTCATTCGGGTTATCATCAACTAAGGGTTAAAGGGGAAGATGTCTCCAAAACCGCCTTCCGAACTTGTTATGGTAGTTGTGAATTCCTTGTCATGCCATTTGGTATCACTAACGCACCGGCGGTGTTCATGGACCTCATGAACCGCATGTGCAAACCGTACCTCGACAAATTCGTTATCGTGTTCATCGATGATATTTTGGTCTATTCTAAAAGCAAAGAAGAACACGAGGAACATCTCCGACTCGTGCTTGAACTCTTGAGAAAAGAACGACTCTATGCCAAGTTTTCCAAGTGCGAATTTTGGTTGAAGGAAGTTCAATTCCTCGGTCATGTTGTAAGTGATCAAGGCATTAAAGTCGATCCCACGAAAATCGAAGCCATTAGTAAATGGGAGACTCCTACTACTCCTACTCACATCCGTCAATTCTTGGGTCTCGCAGGATACTATCGTAAATTCATCAAAGATTTCTCTTTGATTGCTCGTCCTTTAACCGCATTAACTCATAAGGGAATAAAATTCATTTGGACAACCGAACAAGAATCCGCATTCCAAATCTTGAAGACAAAGCTAACCACCGCTCCTATCTTGTCACTCCCCGAAGACAATGATGATTTTGTTGTATATTGTGATGCCTCGAAACACGGTTTTGGGTGTGTATTAATGCAACGAAAGAAAGTCATTGCTTATGCCTCTCGACAACTCAAGGTTCACGAACGAAACTACACAACACATGATCTTGAACTTGGAGCCGTCGTCTTTGCACTTAAGATATGGGGACACCATTTTTAGGAACCAAGAGTACTATCTTTACCGATCATAAAAGTCTCCAACACATCTTCGATCAAAAGCAACTAAACATGAGACAACGAAGGTGGATTGAAACCTTGAACGATTACAATTGTGAGCTTCGTTACCATCTCGGAAAGGCAAATGTAGTAGCCGATGCCTTAAGTAGAAAGGAAAGAGTGGTGCCTCTTCGTGTCCGAGCTTTAAACAACACCATCCACACCAACCTTAATAGCCAAATTCGGGTAGCCCAAGATGAGGCTCTCAAGGATGAAAACATTGCACGCGAACTTTTAAACATTCTTGTCTCTCGATTCGAGACTAAGGAGACCGGACTTCGATATTACGCGGAAGGATTTGGGTGCCTAGATATGGAGATTTACGAAACCTCATTCTAGATGAAGCCCACAAATCACGATACTCGATTCATCCCAGTGCCAATAAGATGTACCATGACCTTAAAGAACAATATTGGTGGCCGAACATTAAAAAGGACGTTGCTACTTACGTTGCCAAGTGTTTGACTTGCTCTAAAGTCAAAGCCAAACTCCAAAGACCATCCGGGTTACTACAACAACCCGAAATCCTGCAATGGAAGTGGGAAAGGATAACGCTGGATTTTATCACCAAGCTACCGAAAACGTCGGGCGGTTACGATACTATTTGGGTCATTGTTGACCGTCTCACCAAATCCGCACATTTTCTTGCTATGAAAGAAACTGACAAAATGGAGAAACTTGCACAAATTTACATTAAGGAGATTGTAGCCAGACACGGTGTACTTTTATCAATTATCTCCGACCGAGATGGCCGTTTTGTTTCTAGATTTTGGTGCACTTTACAAGATGCGTTGGGAACGTGATTGGACATGAGCACCGCCTATCATCCACAAACCGATGGGCAAAGTGAACGCACAATACAAACCTTGGAGGATATGTTACGAGCTTGCGTTGTCGATTTTGGGAAAGCTTGGGACAAGCACTTACCTCTCGCCGAATTCTCCTACAATAATAGTTATCACGTGAGTATTAAAGCCGCACCTTTTGAAGCATTATATGGCCGAAAATGTCGCTCTCCTCTTTGTTGGGCCGAAGTGGGTGACGTGCAAATCACCGGACCCGAACTCATTCACAAAACCACTGAGAAAACCGTTCAAATCCGAGATAGGCTTCGGACAGCCTGGAGTCGTCAAAAGTGCTATACCGATAAAAGACGCAACGACCTCGAATTTCAAGTCGGTGATCGCGTAATTTTAAAATTAGCACCTTGGAAAGGTGTCATTCGTTTTGGGAAACGTGGGAAACTAAACCCGCGGTATGTTGGTCCTTTCGAAATCTTGGAGCGTGTTGGAACCGTTGCTTATCGTTTAGATCTTCTGCCTCAACTAAGCTCCGTCCACCCTACCTTCCATGTATCTAACTTGAAGAAATGTCTTGCCGAGCCCGATATCATCGTCCCTCTTGAGGAACTTACTATTAATGACGAACTTCATTTTGTGGAGGAACCGGTTGAAATTGTGGACACCGCCGATAAGGAGTTAAAACAAAGCCGAATTCCGATCGTTAAGGTCCGTTGAAACGCCAAAAGGGGACCCGAGTTTACTTGGGAAAGGCGAGATCAAATGCAAAGGAAATACCCTCATCTATTTTCGGTTCCGGAAACATCAGATTCCGAGGAAGAAACAACGATTACTACACCTACTTAAATTTCGGGACGAAATTTCTTTTAAGGAGTAGGTAATGTAACATCCCGCCTTTTTCCGTTATACTATTTTAAAGTCCGTTATATATTTACAACATCTTCCATTAATACGCATTTTAAATTATCTCGTTTAGGTAATTCGCGCACCCGAATGAAACTAGAGGGACCAAACTTGCCAAGAAGCCAAACCTTTGATTAGGTCAAAGGGTCAACACCCTTCTCATCCATTCATTTAATTCATTTTCATTTTTCCTTTTCATTTAATACTTTCAACTTTTCTCTCAATCTTCATCTTCAAGAATCATCATCTATTTTCAATCGATCAAGCTTCAATCCAAACAAATTATATATTTGGAATCCTTGCAACTTTCTCTTCGATTCCATACCGATTTCATTACATTTGGGTAACTTTTTAAAATCACTAGATTTTGTGTTCTTGATGTTTTTAACTTATAAAGTTGTTAATTAGTGTCTATGGCTCAAGTCTAACATGAATATATGATTTATATGTTCGATTTTGTTATTTGAAGTAACTAGCATGAACATGAATTTTGGTGTGTTTGATTTGGTGATTTGGTTGCTTTAATGTTGTTAAATGTTATAAATGAATGTATTAAATATGTTCCTAGTATCACTAGCTTCAATTTGATGTGTAGGTTGCTTTAGAAAACTTCATAAACTTGATTAGTGATTTTGGTGAATTTGGGTTAGGGTTTGATAAGCTTGAAATGGACTTTTGATGTATTAAATGCCATGGATTGTTGTTGGTAAGTAGTTAGTTGAATTGTATGCTTGATTACCTACAAAACGACATGTTATATGTATGCATTAAATGCCCAAATCATAAATGTGGATTTATAAGTTTGAAGCATTAATGATGTGCATTGATTGATCATTTAAGTTGGAAAGTCGGTTATTGCAAATAATGTTTTTGGTTGGTGAAATGTGTTTAGTTGTATTCTTTGTCAAAAGAGCTTTCCAACGATATAAGGTGCGAGTTCTAAGTGTTTGTGGTTTGTGTTATGTGCATAAAAAGATTTTGGTTTAGACTTAGAAAACTGAAACTGGCCAGGTACCAGCTCACGTGTATTGCCGCGGCGCGGCCAGCCTTTGTCGCGGCGCGACAATAGGCGTAGATT
The DNA here is from genome assembly GCF_046630445.1 of Rutidosis leptorrhynchoides. NCBI lineage: Eukaryota > Viridiplantae > Streptophyta > Magnoliopsida > Asterales > Asteraceae > Rutidosis > Rutidosis leptorrhynchoides. The sequence goes on along the minus strand of NC_092343.1, from coordinate 337,092,598 downwards.
TGATTCTGTTTTCTTGTTCGTTTCACGTAAAATGTTTGGCATGCTATGGACCTCCAATTCACATGTAACTTGTTCTAACATGCTTATATATGAATAATTAGAACAGAAAAATAGTTCGGGACTCGACCCGAACGTGTTGACTTTTTCGTTGACTTTGACCCGACCAAGTTTGACTTTTAGTCAAACTTAACCAAATGTTTATGCAATCTTTATAACATGATTCTATACTTGTATCTTGCATGAAACTTGACAATTTAATTCACAAGCTATATAATCGAGTCGTAACGAGCCATAGGACTAATTGAACATCTTTGACCTTTCGTGGTTACCGTTATTGATACAACCTATTTGTTTAGGTCGAGACTAGCTTTGTTCCTTGCACGTTTACTTGTTGAAGTACTATTACACTCTTGTATTCAAGGTGAGATCATAGTCCAACTTTTACTCTTTTGAACTTACATTTGGGATGAGAAAACATAAACGTTTCTTTTTAACTAAGTGAACACAAGTACAGGAAAACAAACATTCTACATACGAGTTTAGAACAAAAATCCTCAATTCAATTATCATTAGTTACACTTGCAGGGTGTAAGTGTAGGCGTGAACTTATGTTGTGTGGCCATACGGATTTGACAAACCCTCATCTCGGACGGTTCGCTACCGTCTATGGATGAAATATATTTTCGAGAAACGGTGTATGTTCTAACACTATTGTGATGGAGTTTCTATAGAAGGAATGTTAAGCCTTGATAATTGGGTGCTCGTGAATATTAACTTTTAGAATGTATTACTATTTATAAATGTTGCAAATCTTGTGGTTCGACTTACTTTTACTCACTTACTTATTTAAACCTATGATTTCACCAACGTTTTCGTTGACAGATTTCTATGTTTTTCTCAGGTTCTTGAACATTAGGTGATACATGCTTCCACTCATTCTTTTTGATACTTGCATTGGATGTCGAGTATACTTGCATACGTGGAGCGTCTTTTGACTACTTTAAACTGTGTCGCACATGTTTCATTTGTACTTTAAACATTGTAATGTACTAGTCGTGGAAACTACTTTTGTAAACTTTGAAACATCCATACTTATGAAATGAATGCGACATATTTTTGGTCAAACGTTGTCTTAAAGACTTATGACCATGTAACGGGACCTAAGTAGACGGTGCCGTCAAATGACGATTTGTCGGGGTCGCTACATTGTAAAAGTAACCAATTTTTTTTTATATATTTTATTATTAAAGAGTATTTTGGTCTTTTTGCACCTTACATATTTATCATTACACAACAAGCAAGTTATTGTTAAAAGGGTATTTTTGTCATTTACACCATAGAACCGGATATTCTAGTTCTCTTTCATAGACCTCGAGAGGTATTTTCGTCTTTTATCTCCATGTGATCTTTACCCTTTCCCACCACCCGCCACCTACCACCTGCCACCATTCACCACTACCACGTACCTCCTACCACCACCACCACCACCTGCCACTGTCACTATTAACCTCACAACAATTACTTCCTGATATGGCCGAAACAGACGGTTTTATTCGCACGGTGTCGTTAAGCCACGGCTCGCCAGAATCAGCCACTCGTGGGAGAAGGTACTTGTTTTAAATTTATATTTAGCGGGGCCTAAATCTTACTACTCCTTATAAGTAAGGGAAGTATGACCTAGGGTCATATTTTTGAGATATCAGTAACATCGAACCTATATTGTAACCTAAGATAGTTAGGGAGTAGTGAATATTTATTTTTAGGATTTTCTAGTTTATAAGATAGATAAAATAAATTCGATAAAATTTGTAATTCAGATAAGGTTAAAGTAAGTGCATACTATGACTTCATCAGTTATTCTGCCGAGATTATGGAATGCTGGCTCATGAATAGGCAGAGGCCTTGTATTCATTACACTAGTCCTAAACGCCCCTGTCATAAGACATGTCACTAGGTAATGCGTTAGGATTGAAGATTCTGAATAGACAGCAACGTCCCTTACCCCCGATGCCCGTGCAGTCTGACTACAGGCATACACGTTCAGACGGCTCATCCAATTGAGCGACTCAGTTGGGTGACGTATTAACATTCCAAAATGGTCTAAACTTTCTTAAGCGTAATAGAATACATGGTTTACCATATCCGAGAGACGTGATGTGTTTCAATGCTTTCGTTAATGATTGGTAAAAGATAGTTAGGCCCTAAAAAGAGTTCAACCATAAAGAACACCATGGCCAAGTCAATACGACTTCCATAAACACGTTCGGTTATCCTAACGGTCCAATCCTTTATGCGTCTAAACAAACAGTTCCTTAATTAACTAAGAATCCCTCAAGCGGGGTGCAATGCTTGAGACCGCGTTATGGTGCAGTGTACTGGTCAACACTAACCGTGTTCCATGGCCTTACTTAGCAGAGGTACAGCTTACAAAAACCACTGTGCTTCGGCGTGCGCGTACGAAGTTTATATGCTTGGTGACTACACTAGCATGGTCTGGGACCGACAATGTACTAAGGGTCTAGTCAGATGTTTCACTACGAAAGAGTCCTCAGTCGGAATCCAAAGCTTGATAGTCTTACTACAACCGGTGTGCCTCAGTCGATCTTACGTTGTATCCGAGAGACTTCTCTTACCAAGGGGTGACACAGATAGTGTACTCTGAATCGGGGTTCACGACTTCCCAATAACAGAGCCTATAACTACGTTCTATTAGTTGGAAAAGCGATTGAGTTTAAAGCATAATCGGAAAGCATTTCGACAACATACACAGACCATAATATTATTTCGCATTATAACTGCTTACATCATAGCATACACTAAAGATAACTACTCGCTAATCATGGCAATAATATCATAAAACATTATATAAGATAAAGGATAGAAGTACCAGTAGATTGAACGAGTTCTGAATACAAAATTGACAACTTCAAGACTCCAGACCGCTCCTAATACAATCTTCAGCATTCTTCTCCGGGTACTAGGTTTCTAGCATGGAGTCGAAGGCCTTGAGAGTATGACTAATATTGTACAAGAGAGAGAAAGAAGTGAATTGAAGGGTGTGTTGGAATGAATGACAAAGACCCTTTAAATAGACTTGAAAAATAGCCAAATACGGCTGGCAGGCCGTTTGGCAGGCCGTTTGCTAGGTATGCCGTTTGGCATCTCATGTGGTGGCACGTATCTGACAGGCTGTTTCCATACTGGCAGGCCATATGGCAGGCCGTTTGCCATGCTGGTCAGCCTGAATTCCCTGGATCGTAACTTGATTTCTTGTCTTTCACCGTTTTCGCTCTAGAATCTTCGTTTTAGCTCCGATTCTCTTGATTCTTTTTGTACCGTCTTCGTAATTACTTGTCCTTCAATTCTAACTGACAAAGTGGGTATTTTACTGACAAAGTTCGAATATTTCTTGTTTTTGGGCCTCAATACCGGGGTGAAAACGTGACTTTTTAGCCGATATCAAATATCCCACACTTAGACTTTGTTTGTCCTCAAGCAAACTCATTTTAAAGACCTTTTTGGTGTTTCTTTTCTAATAGCCTAAGTGGTTTGCTTTTATTATAAGAGCAAAAAGATAAGGTGAGTCATCTATGTTAGGGTTGAAATTATCTCTGCAAGCATGCGAGGAGGTTACATGACATAGGCTAGCTTTCACGGGTCACTCAAATCACTCAAGTGTTTAGGGTTCCCTATAGATCTAAGAAATGAAGTACACTCATAGCCAGTCATGTTGCACCCATCGTCATAGGCTTGATAAAGACTCAAATCCTTGCTGCTAACGCGAGAACGGTAGTAATCTCAGCTTTACGGGTTATTTGTCAATGATGGAGAAGGAATTTTGGAGTGGTAGTGAAGTTGTTTTTGAGGGGTGAGATAAAAAAAAGCGTAATGTAGTCTTTATACAGACTTTATTCGGATAGATAGGAGTGCTGAAGTATTAGAGAAGCACTTTCGAACTTTTCTTCATTTGATAATCATTTTCGGTCGAGTTCACTTCGGCGTTTCTCGTATTTAGTTCTGCTCCTTTTCTCAGAACTTTGAAATCATAGTTTTTTTTTTCGGAGACTTCATCTCGAGAAACTTTTTTCCGGTAAACTTTTTTCAAGACCTTTGCTATGATACTTGAGAGGTTTATAACATCGGGTTTTCGGAAGGAATCTCATTTTCTGGATTTTTCGGATGAATAATAAGGGTAATGTGGATGTGGTGGTGGAGTAGAAGTAGGGGATGTGCGGAAGGTTTATGTTTGACAAATGGGGAGCTATTTTGATTACAACTGAATCACGCTTTGCTGCTTGGAGATGTAGATCTAGAGCAAGTTCTGATTCTGAGCACAGACAACGGCACTCTCAACGAAAAACAGTGAAGCATTAAAGATGAATGCTGGTCTTATTTGGGGTGCCTCACCATAATCAATTTAGGTTGATAATGCCTTAGTCATGCAATGCTCTATTAGAGATTTCAATCTAACAAGAATTCCACCTTACTTAAGCCTTATTTTTATTGACAAATGTTTTAGGTTTTCAAAAATACTTTTTTGAAAAGGGGTTTCTTTTGCAAAAATTTTGAAATTTCGCTTAAGGACTCGGAATCTTCGTAATGGTTTATTATGATATAGCATAAAAAGATACCAACATCCCACACTTAGACGAACATTGTCCTCAATGTTCCTAGTGTATCCCACACTTGGGAGTTTTAGTTGAAGATTTGGAAGTGTTTGTCTAGTGTTTTAATTGGGTGTTATCCCACACTTAGTGATAAGCTAGGATGCGGTATAGTTTGAATCTTGAGCTAGTACCGAAAGAAAGAAATACCCCTAGCAGATGCGGCTGGTTTCCTTGCTTCTTTATCGGCTCATTTGTCATCCTTTATTCTTCTACTCTACATTATTGCACGGGTTGCCTCCCGAGAAGCGCTTTTGTGGATCTTGGTCTTCTCGAGGGAATGTGAGTCTTGGTGGATAAATCCTGAGAAAGTGTCGGACCAACAGTGGTAACAGATTCGGTACTTCTCTTGAAGATCTTCTGAAAGATAAGTAGTGCGCAGTTTCTGCTCTTGATAAGTCTTGAAGTCCGATGAGAATGTGATCCACTGCTCTGCTGGTTGACCCATGAATGTCAATCATAGAAGCAGTGCTGGTGTTGATGATTTCTCTGACGGGATGCTCATTTCTGAGGTCTTCAAACAATGTAAGAAACTGTATCTTTAGAATTTCGAAGTCTTCCGAACGGTGATCTCTACAGTAAGAGTCTGTAGCTTTGCATAGATTAGTTAAGAGACGAAGCTGGAAAGAAGTGAACAGCAATCCTGATCCGAGTATCAATTTCACCGTCTTTGAGTATATCTCCCGACATCCAGCTTTGAATGTGAAACTAGGATCTGTGGATTCGTGGAAGATACGTGATAGCTGCTTCGTAACATAGGTGGCAATGTTGACTCGATCTGGTTCAAGATGAGAGAACGGATTGTTTCGTCTTGCTTCCTCCATAGTAGCGTCTTGTAAAATTTGATAATCAGATCAGCGTGGTGATCAATCGTTACGTAAATCACTAGTTTGTCTGGTGTGCTTTCAAAGTTATCCCTATCCAAAAGAGCGAAAAAACTGTGAATATCCTCGATCATTTGTAAATAAGAGTGATAAGTCGGGCGGCCGGTGGAAAGATCCATATGCTTCCGGATGAGAGTCAGTAGTGCTCGTTCGTTTCGTGAGAACGGAAGTGCAGATCCGGCTAAGGCGTTATAAATCTTAGAGTAAATGATCTTCTGATCTCAACAAAATCTTGTTTCGAGAATAGTGCGAACCACTGAATTATGCTCTCGTTGCCTTTCATCATGATAGATATGATCGTGAAGAGAATTGATAAATTCTTGAATGCGTTGTTCTAGGATTTCTGAAATGTCCCGTTCTTATTGATTAAAAACGTTCCATATTAATTGATTTCGTTGCGAGGTTTTGACCTCTATATGAGACATTTTTCAAAGACTGCATTCATTTTTAAAACAAACCATAACCTTTATTTCATAGATAAAGGTTTTAAAAATCTTTACGTAGATTATCAAATAATGATAATCTAAAATATCCTGTTTACACACGACCATTACATAATGGTTTACAATACAAATATGTTACAATAAAATAAGTTTCTTGAATGCAGTTTTTACACAATATCATACAAGCATGGACTCCAAATCTCGTCCTTATTTAAGTATGCGACAGCGGAAGCTCTTAATAATCACCTGAGAATAAACATGCTTAAAACGTCAACAAAAATGTTGGTGAGTTATAGGTTTAACCTATATATATCAAATCATAATAATAGACCACAAGATTTCATATTTTAATACACATCCCATACATAGAGATAAAAATCATTCATATGGTGAACACCTGGTAACCGACATTAACAAGATGCATATATAAGAATATCCCCATCATTCCGGGACACCCTTCGGATATGATATAAATTTCGAAGTACTAAAGCATCCGGTACTTTGGATGGGGTTTGTTAGGCCCAATAGATCTATCTTTAGAGTTCGCGACAATTAGGATGTCTGTTCCCTAATTCTTAGATTACCAGACTTAATAAAAAAGGGCATATTCGATTTCGATCATTCAACCATATAATGTAGTTTTGATTACTTGTGTCTATTTCGTAAAAACATTTATAAAAATTGCGCATGTATTCTCAGCCCAAAAATATAAAGGGTAAAAAGGTAAATAAAACTCACGCATATAAATATTGTAAAACAGTTAATAAAGCATTGCATGTATTCTCAGCCCAAAAGCGTAAAGAGTAAAAAGGGCAAATGAAACTCACTTTCACAGATTTTTACTTCGTCGGGAAGTAAGACTTGACCACTGGTTGATTCACAAACCTATAACAATATATACATATATATCAAAGTATGTTCAAAATATATTTACAACACTTTTAATATATTTTGATGTTTTAAGTTTATTAAGTCAGCTGTCCTCGTTAGTAACCTACAACTAGTTGTCCACAGTTAGATGTACAGAAATAAATCGATAAATATTATCTTGAATCAATCCACGACCCAGTGTATACGTATCTCAGTATTGATCACAACTCAAACTATATATATTTTGGAATCAACCTCAACCCTGTATAGCTAACTCCAACATTCACATATAGAGTGTCTATGGTTGTTCCGAAATATATATAGATGTGTCAACATGATAGGTCGAAACATTGTATACGTGTCTATGGTATCTCAAGATTACATAATATACAATACAAGTTGATTAAATTATGGTTGGAATAGATTTGTTACCAATTTTCACGTAGCTAAAATGAGAAAAATTATCCAATCTTGTTTTACCCATAACTTCTTCATTTTAAATCCGTTTTGAGTGAATCAAATTGCTATGGTTTTATATTGAACTCTATTTTATGAATCTAAACAGAAAAAGTATAGGTTTATAGTCGGAAAAGTAAGTTACAAGTCGTTTTTGTAAAGGTAGTCATTTCAGTCGAAAGAACGACGTCTAGATGACCATTTTAGAAAACATACTTCCACTTTGAGTTTAATCATAATTTTTGGATATAGTTTCATGTTCATAATGAAAATCATTTTCTCAGAATAACAACTTTTAAATCAAAGTTTATCATAGTTTTTAATTAACTAACCCAAAACAGCCCGCGGTGTTACTACGACGGCGTAAATCCGGTTTTACGGTGTTTTTCGTGTTTTCAGGTTTTAAATCATTAAGTTAGCATATCATATAGATATAGAACATGTGTTTAGTTGATTTTAAAAGTCAAGTTAGAAGGATTAACTTTTGTTTGCGAACAAGTTTAGAATTAACTAAACTATGTTCTAGTGATTACAAGTTTAAACCTTCGAATAAGATAGCTTTATATGTATGAATCAAATGATGTTATGAACATCATTACTACCTTAAGTTCCTTGGATAAACCTACTGGAAAAGAGAAAAATGGATCTAGCTTCAATGGATCCTTGGATGGCTCGAAGTTCTTGAAGCAGAATCATGACGCGAAAACAAGTTCAAGTAAGATCATCACTTGAAATAAGATTGTTATAGTTATAGAAATTGAACCAAAGTTTGAATATGATTATTACCTTGTATTAGAATGATAACCTACTGTAAGAAACAAAGATTTCTTGAGGTTGGATGATCACCTTACAAGATTGGAAGTGAGCTAGCAAACTTGAAAGTATTCTTGATTTTATGAAACTAGAACTTTTGGAATTTATGAAGAACACTTAGAACTTGAAGATAGAACTTGAGAGAGATCAATTAGATGAAGAAAATTGAAGAATGAAAGTGTTTGTAGGTGTTTTTGGTCGTTGGTGTATGGATTAGATATAAAGGATATGTAATTTTGTTTTCATGTAAATAAGTCATGAATGATTACTCATATTTTTATAATTTTATGAGATATTTCATGCTAGTTGCCAAATTATGGTTCCCACATGTGTTAGGTGACTCACATGGGCTGCTAAGAGCTGATCATTGGAGTGTATATACCAATAGTACATACATCTAAAAGCTGTGTATTGTACGAGTACGAATACGGGTGCATACGAGTAGAATTGTTGATGAAACTGAACGAGGATGTAATTGTAAGCATTTTTGTTAAGTAGAAGTATTTTGATAAGTGTCTTGAAGTCTTTCAAAAGTGTATGAATACATATTAAAACACTACATGTATATACATTTTAACTGAGTCGTTAAGTCATCGTTAGTCGTTACATGTAAGTGTTGTTTTGAAACCTTTAGGTTAACGATCTTGTTAAATGTTGTTAACCCAATGTTTATAATATCAAATGAGATTTTAAATTATTATATTATCATGATATTATCATGTATGAATATCTCTTAATATGATATATATACATTAAATGTCTTTACAACGATAATCGTTACATATATGTCTCGTTTAAAAATCATTAAGTTAGTAGTCTTGTTTTTACATATGTAGTTCATTGTTAATATACTTTATGATATGTTTTCTTATCATAGTATCATGTTAACTATATATATATCCATTTATATGTCATCATATAGTTTTTACAAGTTTTAACGTTCGTGAATCACCGATCAACTTGGGTGGTCAATTGTCTATATGAAACATATTTCAATTAATCAAGTCTTAACAAGTTTGATTGCTTAACATGTTGGAAACATTTAATCATGTAAATATCAATCTCAATTAATATATATAAACATGGAAAAGTTCGGGTCACTACAGTACCTACCCGTTAAATAAATTTCGTCCCGAAATTTTAAGCTGTTGAAGGTGTTGACGAATCTTCTGGAAATAGATGCGGGTATTTCTTCTTCATCTGATCTTCACGCTCCCAGGTGAACTCGGGTCCTCTACGAGCATTCCATCGAACCTTAACAATTGGTATCTTGTTTTGCTTAAGTCTTTTAACCTCACGATCCATTATTTCGACGGGTTCTTCGATGAATTGAAGTTTTTCGTTGATTTGGATTTCATCTAACGGAATAGTGAGATCTTCTTTAGCAAAACATTTCTTCAAATTCGAGACGTGGAAAGTGTTATGTACAGCCGCGAGTTGTTGAGGTAACTCAAGTCGGTAAGCTACTGGTCCGACACGATTAATAATCTTGAATGGTCCAATATACCTTGGATTTAATTTCCCTCGTTTACCAAATCGAACAACGCCTTTCCAAGGTGCAACTTTAAGCATGACCATCTCTCCAATTTCAAATTCTATATCTTTTCTTTTAATGTCAGCGTAGCTCTTTTGTCGACTTTGGGCGGTTTTCAACCGTTGTTGAATTTGGATGATCTTCTCGGTAGTTTCTTGTATAATCTCCGGACCCGTAATCTGTCTATCCCCCACTTCACTCCAACAAATCGGAGACCTGCACTTTCTACCATAAAGTGCTTCAAACGGCGCCATCTCAATGCTTGAATGGTAGCTGTTGTTGTAGGAAAATTCTGCTAACGGTAGATGTCGATCCCAACTGTTTCCGAAATCAATAACACATGCTCGTAGCATGTCTTCAAGCGTTTGTATCGTCCTTTCGCTCTGCCCATCAGTTTGTGGATGATAGGCAGTACTCATGTCTAGACGAGTTCCTAATGCTTGATGTAATGTCTGCCAGAATCTTGAAATAAATCTGCCATCCCTATCAGAGATAATAGAGATTGGTATTCCATGTCTGGAGACGACTTCCTTCAAATACAGTCGTGCTAACTTCTCCATCTTGTCATCTTCTCTTATTGGTAGGAAGGGTGCTGATTTGGTGAGACGATCAACTATTACCCAAATAGTATCAAAACCACTTGCAGTCCTTGGTAATTTATTGATGAAATCCATGGTAATGTTTTCCCATTTCCATTCTGGGATTTCGGGTTGTTGAAGTAGGCCTGATGGTTTCTGATGCTCAGCTTTGACCTTAGAACACGTCAAACATTCTCCTACGTATTTAGCAACATCGGCTTTCATACCCGGCCACCAAAAATGTTTCTTGAGATCCTTGTACATCTTCCCCGTTCCAGGATGTATTGAGTATCTGGTTTTATGAGCTTCTCTAAGTACCATTTCTCTCATATCTCCAAATTTTGGTACCCAAATCCTTTCAGCCCTATACCGGGTTCCGTCTTCCCGAATATTAAGATGCTTCTCCGATCCTTTGGGTATTTCATCCTTTAAATTTCCCTCTTTTAAAACTCCTTGTTGCGCCTCCTTTATTTGAGTAGTAAGGTTATTATGAATCATTATATTCATAGATTTTACTCGAATGGGTTCTCTGTCCTTTCTGCTCAAGGCATCGGCTACCACATTTGCCTTCCCCGGGTGGTAACGAATCTCAAAGTCGTAATCATTCAACAATTCAATCCACCTACGCTGCCTCATATTCAGTTGTTTCTGATTAAATATGTGTTGAAGACTTTTGTGGTCGGTATATATAATACTTTTGACCCCATATAAGTAGTGCCTCCAAGTCTTTAATGCAAAAACAACCGCGCCTAATTCCAAATCATGCGTCGTATAATTTTGCTCGTGAATCTTCAATTGTCTAGACGCATAAGCAATCACCTTCGTTCGTTGCATTAATACACAACCGAGACCTTGCTTTGATGCATCACAATAAATCACAAAATCATCATTCCCTTCAGGCAATGACAATATAGGTGCCGTAGTTAGCTTTTTCTTCAATAACTGAAACGCTTTCTCTTGTTCATCATTCCATTCAAATTTCTTCCCTTTATGCGTTAATGCAGTCAAGGGTTTTGCTATTCTGGAAAAGTCTTTGATGAACCTTCTGTAGTAACCAGCTAGTCCTAAAAACTGGCGTATGTGTTTCGGAGTTTCCGGGGTTTCCCACTTTTCAACAGTTTCTATCTTTGCCGGATCCACCTTAATACCTTCTTTGTTCACTATGTGACCGAGGAATTGAACTTCTTCCAACCAAAATGCACACTTTGAAAACTTAGCATACAATTCTTCCTTCCTCAATACTTCTAACACCTTTCTCAAATGTTCACCGTGTTCTTGGTCATTCTTTGAGTAAATAAGTATGTCATCAATGAAAACAATGACAAACTTGTCAAGGTATGGTCCACATACTCGGTTCATAAGGTCCATGAACACAGCTGGTGCATTAGTTAAACCAAACGGCATGACCATAAACTCGTAATGACCGTAACGTGTTCTGAAAGCAGTCTTTGGAATATCATCTTCTTTCACCCGCATTTGATGATACCCGGAACGTAAGTCAATCTTTGAATAAACAGACGAGCCTTGCAGTTGATCAAATAAGTCATCGATTCTCGGTAGTGGGTAGCGGTTCTTGATGGTAAGTTTGTTCAACTCTCGGTAGTCGATACACAACCTGAATGTACCATCTTTCTTCTTGATAAACAAACAGGAGCTCCCCACGGTGATGTGCTTGGTCGAATGAAACCACGCTCTAAAAGTTCTTGTAATTGGCTTTGCAGTTCTTTCATCTCACTGGGTGCGAGTCTGTAAGGAGCACGAGCTATTGGTGCAGCTCCTGGTACAAGATCTATTTGAAATTCAACGGATCGCTGTGGGGGTAATCCCGGTAATTCTTTCGGAAATACATCGAGAAATTCTTTTGCAATGGGAACATCATTGATGCTCTTTTCTTCAGTTTGTACTTTCTCGACGTGTGCTAGAACAGCATAGCAACCTTTTCTTATTAGTTTTTTTCCTTCAAATTACTAATAATATGTAGCTTCATGTTGCCCTTTTCTCCGTACACCATTAAGGGTTTTCCTTTTTTTCGTATAATGCGAATTGCATTTTTGTAACAAACGATCTCTGCTTTCACTTCTTTCAACCAGTCTATACCGATTATCACATCAAAACTCCCTAACTCTACTGGTATCAAATCAATCTTAAATGTTTCGCTAACCAGTTTAATTTCTCGATTCCGACATATATTATCTGCTGAAATTAATTTACCATTTGCTAATTCGAGTAAAAATTTACTATCCAAAGGCGTCAATGGACAACTTAATTTAGCACAAAAATCTCTACTCATATAGCTTCTATCCGCACCCGAATCAAATAAAACGTAAGCAGATTTATTGTCAATAAGAAACGTACCCGTAACAAGCTCCGGGTCTTCCTGTGCCTCTGCCGCATTAATATTGAAAACTCTTCCGCGGCCTTGTCCATTCGTGTTCTCCTGGTTCGGGCAATTTCTAATAATGTGGCCCGGTTTTCCACATTTATAACAAACTACATTGGCATAACTTGCTCCGACACTACTTGCTCCGCCATTACTCGTTCCGACACCATTTGTTCCTTTCGTTCTATTAACCCCTGGTCCGTAGACCTCACACTTCACCGCGCTATGACCATTTCTTTTACACTTGTTGCAAAATTTGGTGCAGAATCCCGAGTGATACTTTTCACACCTTTGGCATAGCGGCTTCTGATTGTTGTTGTTGTTGCGGTTATTATTGTTGTTGGGATGATTGTTGTTGTTGCTGTTGCTGTTGTTGTTGTTGTTGTTGTTGGGCCATTTGTTGTAGTTGCGATTGATGTTGCGATTGTTGGGATAATTGTTGCGATTATTGTTGTAATTGCTGTTGTTGTATTGGTGATTCTTATCACCGTTTTCCTCCACTTTCTTTTGACTTGCTTCACATTGGCCTCTTCAGCAGTCTGTTCTTTAATTCTTTCTTCAATTTGGTTCACGAGTTTGTGAGCCATTCTACATGCCTGTTGTATGGAGGCGGGCTCGTGTGAACTTATATCTTCTTGGATTCTTTCCGGTAATCCTTTCACAAACGCGTCGATCTTCTCTTCCTCATCTTCGAATGCTCCCGGACACAATAGGCACAATTCTGTGAATCGTCTTTCGTACGTGGTAATATCAAATCCTTGGGTTCGTAACCCTCTAAGTTCTGTCTTGAGCTTATTGACCTCGGTTCTGGGACGGTACTTCTCGTTCATCAAGTGCTTGAATGCTGACCACGGTAGTGCGTACGCATCGTCTTGTCCCACTTGCTCTAGATAGGTATTCCACCATGTTAACGCAGAACCTGTGAAGGTATGCGTAGCGTACTTAACTTTGTCCTCTTCAGTACACTTACTTATGGAAAACACCGATTCGACCTTCTCGGTCCACCGTTTCAATCCGATCGGTCCTTCGGTTCCATCAAATTCCAAAGGTTTGCAGGCAGTGAATTCTTTGTAGGTGCATCCTACACGATTTCCTGTACTGCTAGATCCAAGGTTATTATTGGTATGTAGCGCAGCCTGTACTGCGGCTATGTTTGAAGCTAGAAAAGTACGGAATTCCTCTTCATTCATATTCACGGTGTGTCGAGTAGTCGGTGCCATTTCCTTCAAAATAGTTAAATGGAACAAGTTAATCATACAGAATATTAAGAGTAGTTAATAGTATTTCGTAGCATAATATGAACTCATTTATAAAAGCTTTTTCTTCATATTAGCGTTTTATAAGTTTAAATTCGGGTAGTACCTACCCGTTAAGTTCATACTTAGTAGCTAATATACAATTCAACTACTACAATTCTATATGAAAAACTGATTATAATAATATTTCGCGTTCAAACTTTTATACAATATTTTACAAACTTACAATACCGCTTATTTTACATAAAGCATGAAATATAGCACACAATAACTTTGATACAAGATAGTTGTGAAGACAATTCTAGCTAGTACACAAGTCGTTCAGCAAAGGCAATAAAGACACGTAATTCATACGTCCAGAAACAAGTCATGCATTCTGGTTTTACTAGGACTACTTCCCATCCTTGGTCTTGTGCAACATAACCGTTATGGCCGTTGATAAGACAGCGTGTTGTAACATCATCAAAGGGACGAGGGTTACGTAATGTCCAACAGTCCCGTAATAATCTAAAAACCTCATTTCTTACCCCAATTACCGACTCCGTCACTTGTGGAAACGTTTTGTTTAATAGTTGTAGCCCGATGTTCTTGTTCTCACTTTGGTGAGAAGCGAACATTACTAATCCGTAAGCATAACATGCTTCTTTATGTTGCATGTTAGCCGCTTTTTCTAAATCACGAAGTCCAATATTCGGATATATTGAGTCAAAATAATTTCTTAACCCGTTGCGTAAAATAGCATTTGGGTTCCCCGCAATATATGCGTCAAAGTAAACACATCGTAACTTATGGGTTTCCCAATGTGATATCCCCCATCTTTCAAACGAAAGTCTCTTATAAACCAAGACATTCTTGGAACGTTCTTCGAATGTCTTACAAACTGATCTCGCCTTAAATAGTTGTGCCGAGGAATTCTGGCCGACTCTAGACAAGATTTCATCAATCATGTCTCCGGGTAGGTCTCTTAAAATATTGGGTTGTCTATCCATTTTGTGTTTTTAAACTGTAAAATAGACAAGAGTTAGATTCATAAAAAAAATACTTATTAATACAAACAATTTTTACATATATCATAAAGCATAAGAACACTATATTACATATATTACACCACACGAATACAACTATCTTATTCCGACTCGCTTGTTTCTTCTTCTTCAGTTTTGGTTCATTTTGCCAAGTTTCTAGGGATATATGATGTTCCCCTAATACGCGCCGTCGTTGTCCACATTGGTTTAGAAAAACCTGGTGGTTTAGAGGTTCCCGGGTCATTGTTACAACTTAAGGACTTCGGGGGTTGACGATACATATAAAGTTCATCGGGGTTGGAAATAGATTTCTCTATTTTTATGCCCTTTCCCTTATTATTTTCTTTTGCCTTTTTAAATTCAGTTGGGGTAATTTCTATAACATCATTGGAATTCTCGTCAGAATCCGATTCATCGGAGAATTGGTAATCCTCCCAATATTTTGCTTCCTTGGCGGAAACACCATTGACCATAATTAACCTTGGTCGGTTGGTTGAGGATTCTCTTTTACTTAACCGTTTTATTATTTCCCCCACCGGTTCCGATTCTTCTTCCGGTTCCGATTCTTCTTCCGGTTCCGACTCTTCTTCCGGTTCCTCTTCGGGAACTTGTGAATCAGTCTACGAATCATTCCAATTTACATTTGACTCTTCATTATTATTAGGTGAGTCAATGGGACTTGTTCTAGAGGTAGACATCTATCACATAATATCAAACACGTTAAGAGATTAATATATCACATAATATTCATATGTTAAAAATATATAGTTTCCAACAAAAATGTTAAGCAATCATTTTTAAAGAAAACACGGTCGAAGTCCAGACTCACTAATGCATCCTAACAAACTCGATAAGACACACTAATGCAAATTTTCTGGTTCTCTAAGACCAACGCTCGGATACCAACTGAAATGTCCCGTTCTTATTGATTAAAAACGTTCCATATTAATTGATTTCGTTGCGAGGTTTTGACCTCTATATGAGACATTTTTCAAAGACTGCATTCATTTTTAAAACAAACCATAACCTTTATTTCATAGATAAAGGTTTTAAAAAGCTTTACGTAGATTATCAAATAATGATAATCTAAAATATCCTGTTTACACACGACCATTACATAATGGTTTACAATACAAATATGTTACAATAAAATAAGTTTCTTGAATGCAGTTTTTACACAATATCATACAAGCATGGACTCCAAATCTCGTCCTTATTTAAGTATGCGACAGCGGAAGCTCTTAATAATCACCTGAGAATAAACATGCTTAAAACGTCAACAAAAATGTTGGTGAGTTATAGGTTTAACCTATATATATCAAATCATAATAATAGACCACAAGATTTCATATTTTAATACACATCCCATACATAGAGATAAAAATCATTCATATGGTGAACACCTGGTAACCGACATTAACAAGATGCATATATAAGAATATCCCCATCATTCCGGGACACCCTTCGGATATGATATAAATTTTGAAGTACTAAAGCATCCGGTACTTTGGATGGGGTTTGTTAGGCCCAATAGATCTATCTTTAGAGTTCGCGACAATTAGGATGTCTGTTCCCTAATCCTTAGATTACCAGACTTAATAAAAAAGGGCATATTCGATTTCGATCATTCAACCATATAATGTAGTTTTGATTACTTGTGTCTATTTCGTAAAAACATTTATAAAAATTGCGCATGTATTCTCAGCCCAAAAATATAAAGGGTAAAAAGGTAAATAAAACTCACGCATATAAATATTGTAAAACAGTTAATAAAGCATTGCATGTATTCTCAGCCCAAAAGCGTAAAGAGTAAAAAGGGCAAATGAAACTCACTTTCACAGATTTTTACTTCGTCGGGAAGTAAGACTTGGCCACTGGTTGATTCACGAACCTATAACAATATATACATATATATCAAAGTATGTTCAAAATATATTTACAACACTTTTAATATATTTTGATGTTTTAAGTTTATTAAGTCAGCTGTCCTCGTTAGTAACCTACAACTAGTTGTCCACAGTTAGATGTACAGAAATAAATCGATAAATATTATCTTGAATCAATCCACGACCCAGTGTATACGTATCTCAGTATTGATCACAACTCAAACTATATATATTTTGGAATCAACCTCAACCCTGTATAGCTAACTCCAACATTCACATATAGAGTGTCTATGGTTGTTCCGAAATATATATAGATGTGTCGACATGATAGGTCGAAACATTGTATACGTGTCTATGGTATCTCAAGATTACATAATATACAATACAAGTTGATTAAGTTATGGTTGGAATAGATTTGTTACCAATTTTCACGTAGCTAAAATGAGAAAAATTATCCAATCTTGTTTTACCCATAACTTCTTCATTTTAAATCCGTTTTGAGTGAATCAAATTGCTATGGTTTTATATTGAACTCTATTTTATGAATCTAAACATAAAAAGTATAGGTTTATAGTCAGAAAAGTAAGTTACAAGTCGTTTTTGTAAAGGTAGTCATTTCAGTCGAAAGAACGACGTCTAGATGACCATTTTAGAAAACATACTTCCACTTTGAGTTTAATCATAATTTTTGGATATAGTTTCATGTTCATAATGAAAATCATTTTCTCAGAATAACAACTTTTAAATCAAAGTTTATCATAGTTTTTAATTAACTAACCCAAAACAGCCCGCGGTGTTACTACGACGGCGTAAATCCGGTTTTACGGTGTTTTTCGTGTTTCCAGGTTTTAAATCATTAAGTTAGCATATCATATAGATATAGAACATGTGTTTAGTTGATTTTAAAAGTCAAGTTAGAAGGATTAACTTTTGTTTGCGAACAAGTTTAGAATTAACTAAACTATGTTCTAGTGATTACAAGTTTAAACCTTCGAATAAGATAGCTTTATATGTATGAATCGAATGATGTTATGAACATCATTACTACCTTAAGTTCCTTGGATAAACCTACTGGAAAAGAGAAAAATGGATCTAGCTTCAATGGATCCTTGGATGGCTCGAAGTTCTTGAAGCAGAATCATGACACGAAAACAAGTTCAAGTAAGATCATCACTTGAAATAAGATTGTTATAGTTATAGAAATTGAACCAAAGTTTGAATATGATTATTACCTTGTATTAGAATGATAACCTACTGTAAGAAACAAAGATTTCTTGAGGTTAGATGATCACCTTACAAGATTGGAAGTGAGCTAGCAAACTTGAAAGTATTCTTGATTTTATGAAACTAGAACTTTTGGAATTTATGAAGAACACTTAGAACTTGAAGATAGAACTTGAGAGAGATCAATTAGATGAAGAAAATTGAAGAATGAAAGTGTTTGTAGGTGTTTTTGGTCGTTGGTGTATGGATTAGATATAAAGGATATGTAATTTTGTTTTCATGTAAATAAGTCATGAATGATTACTCATATTTTTGTAATTTTATGAGATATTTCATGCTAGTTGCCAAATGATGGTTCCCACATGTGTTAGGTGACTCACATGGGCTGCTAAGAGCTGATCATTGGAGTGTATATACCAATAGTACATACATCTAAAAGCTGTGTATTGTACGAGTACGAATACGGGTGCATACGAGTAGAATTGTTGATGAAACTGAACGAGGATGTAATTGTAAGCATTTTTGTTAAGTAGAAGTATTTTGATAAGTGTCTTGAAGTCTTTCAAAAGTGTATGAATACATATTAAAACACTACATGTATATACATTTTAACTGAGTCGTTAAGTCATCGTTAGTCGTTACATGTAAGTGTTGTTTTGAAACCTTTAGGTTAACGATCTTGTTAAATGTTGTTAACCCAATGTTTATAATATCAAATTAGATTTTAAATTATTATATTATCATGATATTATCATGTATGAATATCTCTTAATATGATATATATACATTAAATGTCTTTACAACGATAATCGTTACATATATGTCTCGTTTAAAAATCATTAAGTTAGTAGTCTTGTTTTTACATATGTAGTTCATTGTTAATATACTTTATGATATGTTTTCTTATCATAGTATCATGTTAACTATATATATATATATCCATTTATATGTCATCATATAGTTTTTACAAGTTTTAACGTTCGTGAATCACCGATCAACTTGGGTGGTCAATTGTCTATATGAAACATATTTCAATTAATCAAGTCTTAACAAGTTTGATTGCTTAACATGTTGGAAACATTTAATCATGTAAATATCAATCTCAATTAATATATATAAACATGGAAAAGTTCGGGTCACTACAATTTCAACATCATTGTCTTCTCTTAGGAGATAGAGTTGGTGTTCTTCTCTGATAGCCATGATTCGTTCTGTTAAGCGCAGCGAGAAATCAATGGTTGATTTTCGGATGGCTTCGAGAATGTCTTCAAATTCATCGGTATCATTGATGAAGTTGATCATGTCTGCATGTGTGGTTATAACCGAAATTCGATCTGCAGAAGAGTCCGGCTCTCCTTGATATGGTTCGGTTAGAGAGTGTGAGTTAGTCAGAATGTCTTCATGATGCTCTTCCTCGTCATCATCGGTATCTTACTCCTCTGAGGATGCGTCTGATGAACAGGTTTCTTCAGTGTTCTGATTCTCCACTTTGATACTTACAGGATCAATTTCTATATCCTTAACCTCAGCCTTCACGGTCTTCTTCTTGAAGCGAATGATTAAACTGTGATCTGCCGTTTCAAGCCTCATTATTTCTTCATGACGCTCAGTGCTTGGAACTGGTGTTGTTGAAGTTTCTTTTACATCTTCCATTTCCTCTTCCTCTTCAGATTCCTCCTCTTCCTCTATTTCTTCGCTGGGATCCTCTTCTTCCATTTCTGGGTCGTCTACAAGCTGTGATTCAACACCCATCTCGACATCATCGGCTGGCAGTAATGACTCATCATCGAAAGTGATCCGTCTAGTGGAAATAGCAAACATCTCTGCCTGTCCAGAAAGATCGGTTGGTCGATCAATTTTGAAGGTAACGCTCTCCCCATGTGATCGTAAGATCATGGTTTGATTGTACACATCAATGACAGTCCTAGCCGTATTCATGAAAGGTCTTCCTAACACTACTGGGGTGTGTAGGTCTTCCTTACTATCTATAACTACGAAATCCGTAGGATACAAGAATTTGTCGACTTTCACCAAGACGTTCTCAACTATGCCCTTAGGATATCGAATTGTGTGATCGGCAAGTTGGATTGTCATTTTGGTTGGTGACAAGTCTCCTAACTCTAATCTCTTGTAGAGAGAGTAGGGGATTAGGTTGATACTTGCTCCTAAATCTGCTAGCGCATGAATGGTTCCAGATTGGTAGATTGAACACGGGAATACGAATCGGCCCGTATCTCCTAGCTTAGGTGGTAGAGAGTTTCTGAGTAATGCAGAGCATTCTTCACTCAGTGGAATTTTGTTAGAGTCTGGTATCCTCTCCTTTGTAGAGAGAAGCCTTCGGATGTATCTCTTATGGTTGGGAACTTTGGACATGGTGTCCAGGAATCTTCCATTAAGTTTGAAAGAATCAAGCTTAGATGGTTCTCCATGTAGCCTCCCCGAATAGGGTACGCGAACTGGAGTTTCAGGAGTCAGCTTCTGAGTATATGTCGATTTGTTCTTGAGCCTAGCTGACCTTCTCCTTGGTTCTTCCTTCGGGATTACAAAATCCATTTGCTTTGCTTCCTCTATGTGGGGATTTTGGATAGTATTACTTGGCAATCTTCCCTGCGGTTGGGTTTCAAGGCGTTGTGATAACTGTCCGAACTGCGTTTCCAAACTTCTGAGCAGAGCCAATTGATTTCTCATTAGTATCTCCGTCTGATCTTGTCTGGCTGCAGTTCTCTGATTTAGCTGTTGTTGTCCTTGAATGAACTGAGTTAACTGTAGTGACCCGAACTTTTCCATGTTTATATATATTAATTGAGATTGATATTTACATGATTAAATGTTTCCAACATGTTAAGCAATCAAACTTGCTAAGACTTGATTAATTGAAATATGTTTCATATAGACAATTGACCACCCAAGTTGATCGGTGATTCACGAATGTTAAAACTTGTAAAAACTATACGATGACATTAATATGGTTATATATATATAGTTAACATGTTTTTATTATAAGTATGTATCTCATTAGGTATTTTAACAATGAGTTATATACATAAAAATGAGACTATTAATTTAAGAAACTCGAAAACGATATATATAACGATTATCGTTATAACAACGTCTTACTAGGTACATATGAATTATATTAAGATATTGATACACTTGGTTAATTATGTTAAATGATAAGTAAATATATTATTAAGTGTATTAACAATGAAATACATATGTAAAAATAAGACTACTAACTTAATGATTTCGAAACGAGACATATATGTAACGATTATCGTTGTAACGACATTTAACTGTATATACATCATACTGAGATATATTATATATCATAATATCATGATAATATAACAATTTAACATCTCATTTGTTATAATAAACAATGGGTTAACAACATTCAACAAGATCGTTAACCTAAAGGTTTCAAAACAACATTTACATGTAACGACTAACGATGACTTAACGACTCAGTTAAAATGTATATACATGTAGTGTTTTAATATGTATTCATACACTTTTGAAAGACTTCAAGACACTTATCAAAATACTTCTACTTAACAAAAATGCTTACAATTACATCCTCGTTCAGTTTCATCAACAATTCTACTCGTATGCACCCGTATTCGTACTCGTACAATACACAGCTTTTAGATGTATGTACTATTGGTATATACACTCCAATGATCAGCTCTTAGCAGCCCATGTGAGTCACCTAACACATGTGGGAACCATCATTTGGCAACTAGCATGAAATATCTCATAAAATTACAAAAATATGAGTAATCATTCATGACTTATTTACATGAAAACAAAATTACATATCCTTTATATCTAATCCATACACCAACGACCAAAAACACCTACAAACACTTTCATTCTTCAATTTTCTTCATCTAATTGATCTCTCTCAAGTTCTATCTTCAAGTTCTAAGTGTTCTTCATATATTTTACAAGTTCTAGTTACATAAAATCAAGAATACTTTCAAGTTTGCTAGCTCACTTCCAATCTTGTAAGGTGATCATACAACCTCAAGAAATCTTTGTTTCTTACAGTAGGTTATCATTCTAATACAAGGTAATAATCATATTCAAACTTTGTTTCAATTTCTTTAACTATAACAATCTTATTTCAAGTGATGATCTTACTTGAACTTGTTTTCGTGTCATGATTCTGCTTCAAGAACTTCGAGCCATCCAAGGATCCGTTGAAGCTAGATCCATTTTTCTCTTTTCCAGTAGGTTTATCCAAGGAACTTAAGGTAGTAATGATGTTCATAACATCATTCGATTCATACATATAAAGCTATCTTATTCGAAGGTTTAAACTTGTAATCACTAGAACATAGTTTAGTTAATTCTAAACTTGTTCGCAAACAAAAGTTAATCCTTCTAACTTGAATTTTAAAATAAACTAAACACATGTTATATATCTATATGATATGCTAACTTAATGATTTAAAACCTGGAAACACGAAAAACACCGTAAAACCGGATTTACGCCGTCGTAGTAACACCGCGGGCTGTTTTGGGTTAGTTAATTAAAAACTATGATAAACTTTGATTTAAAAGTTGTTATTCTGAGAAAATGATTTTTATTATGAACATGAAACTATATCCAAAAATTATGGTTAAACTCAAAGTGGAAGTATGTTTTCTAAAATGGTCATCTAGACGTCGTTCTTTCGACTGAAATGACTACCTTTACAAAATCGACTTGTAACTTATTTTTCCGACTATAAACCTATAATTTTTATGTTTAGATTCATAAAATAGAGCAATATGAAACCATAGCAATTTGATTCACTCAAAACGGATTTAAAATGAAGAAGTTATGGGTAAAACAAGATTGGATAATTTTTCTCATTTTAGCTACGTGAAAATTGGTAACAAATCTATTCCAACCATAACTTAATCAACTTGTATTGTATATTATGTAATCTTGAGATACCATAGACACGTATACAATGTTTCGACCTATCATGTCGACACATCTATATATATTTCAGAACAACCATAGACACTCTATATGTGAATGTTGGAGTTAGCTATACAGGGTTGAGGTTGATTCCAAAATATATATAGTTTGAGTTGTGATCAATACTGAGATACGTATACACTGGGTCGTGGATTGATTCAAGATAATATTTATCGATTTATTTCTGTACATCTAACTGTGGACAACTAGTTGTAGGTTACTAACGAGGACAGCTGACTTAATAAACTTAAAACATCAAAATATATTAAAAGTGTTGTAAATATATTTTGAACATACTTTGATATATATGTATATATTGTTATAGGTTCATGAATCAATCAGTGGCCAAGTCTTACTTCCCGACGAAGTAAAAATCTGTGAAAGTGAGTTATAGTCCCACTTTTAAAATCTAATATTTTTGGAATGAGAATACATGCAGGTTTTATAAATGATTTACAAAATAGACACAAGTACGTGAAACTACATTCTATGGTTGAATTATCGAAATCAAATATGCCCCTTTTTATTAAGTCTGGTAATCTAAGAATTAGGGAACAGACACCCTAATTGACGCGAATCCTAAAGATAGATCTATTGGGCCTAACAAACTCCATCCAAAGTACCGGATGCTTTAGTACTTCAAAATTTATATCATATCCGAAGGGTGTCCCGAAATGATGGGGATATTCTTATATATGCATCTTGTTAATGTCGGTTACCAGGTGTTCACCATATAAATGATTTTTATCTCTATGTATGGGATGTGTATTGAAATATGAAATCTTGTGGTCTATTATTATGATTTGATATATATAGGTTAAACCTATAACTCACCAACATTTTTGTTGACGTTTTAAGCATGTTTATTCTCAGGTGATTATTAAGAGCTTCCGCTGTCGCATACTTAAATAAGGACGAGATTTGGAGTCCATGCTTGTATGATATTGTGTAAAAACTGCATTCAAGAAATTTATTTTGTTGTAACATATTTGTATTGTAAACCATTATGTAATGGTCGTGTGTAAACAGGATATTTTAGATTATCATTATTTGATAATCTACGTAAAGCTTTTTAAAACCTTTATCTATGAAATAAAGGTTATGGTTTGTTTTAAAAATGAATGCAGTCTTTGAAAAACGTCTCATATAGAGTTCAAAACCTCGCAACGAAATCAATTAATATGGAACGTTTTTAATCAATAAGAACGGGACATTTCAGTTGGTATCCGAGCGTTGGTCTTAGAGAACCGGAATTTTGCATTAGTGTGTCTTATCGAGTTTGTTAGGATGCATTAGTGAGTCTGGACTTCGACCGTGTTTACTTGAAAAATGATTGCTTAACAAATTTTGTTGGAAACTATATATTTTTAACATGTGAATATTATGTGATATATTAATCTCTTAACGCGTTTGATATTATGTGATAGATGTCTACCTCTAGAACAAGTTCCATTGACTCACCTAATAATAATGAAGAGTCAAATGTAAATTGGAATGATTCGTGGACTGATTCACAAGTTCCCGAAGAGGAACCGGAAGAAGAGTCGGAACCGGAAGAAGAATCGGAACCGGAAGAAGAATCGGAACCGGATGAAGAAGTAGAACCGGTGGGGGAAATAATAAAACGGTTAAGTAAAAGAAAATCCTCAACCAACTGACCAAGGTTAATTATGGTCAATGGTGTTTCCGCCAAGGAAGCAAAATATTGGGAGGATTACCAATTCTCCGATGGATCGGATTCCGACGAGAATTCCGATGATGTTATTGAAATTACCCCAACTGAATTTAAAAAGACAAAAGAAAATAATAAGGGAAAGGGCATAAAAATAGAGAAATCTAATTCCAACCCCGATGAACTTTATATGTATCATCAACCCCCGAAGTCCTTAAGTTGTAACAATGACCCGGGAACCTCTAAACCACCAGGTTTTTCTAAACCGTTGTAGAAAACGACAGTTAGTATTAGGGGAACATCATATATCCCTAGAAACTTGGCAAAACGAACCAAAACTGAAGAAGAAGAAACGAGAGAGTCGGAATAAGATAGTTGTATTCGTATGGTGTAATATATCTAATATAGTGTTCTTATGCTTTATGATATATGTAAAAATTGCTTGTATTAATAAGTATTTTTTTATGAATCTAACTCTTGTCTATTTTACAGTTTAAAAAAACACAAAATGGATAGACAACCCAATATTTTAAGAGACCTACCCGGAGACATGATTGATGAAAACTTGTCTAGAGTCGGCCAGAATTCCTCGGCACAACTATTTAAGGCGAGACCAGTTTGTAAGACATTCGAAGAACGTTCCAAGAATGTCTTGGTTTATAAGAGACTTTCGTTTGAAAGATGGGGGATATCACATTGGGAAACCCATAAGTTACGATGTGTTTACTTTGACGCATATATTGCGGGGAACCCAAATGCTATTTTACGCAACGGGTTAAGAAATTATTTTGACTCAATATATCCGAATATTGGACTTCGTGATTTAGAACATGCAACATAAAGAAGCATGTTATGCTTACGGATTAATAATGTTCGCTTCTCACCAAAGTGAGAACAAGAACATCTGGCTACAACTATTAAACAAAACGTTTCCACAAGTGACGGAGTCGGTAATTGGGGTAAGAAATGAGGTTTTTAGATTATTACGGGACTGTTGGACATTACGTAACCCTCGTCCCTTTGACGACGTTACAACACGCTGTATTATCAACGGCCATAACGGTTATGTTCCACAAGACCAAGGATGGGAAGTAGTCCTAGTAAAACCAGAATGCATGACTTGTTTCTGGACGTATGAATTACGTGTCTTTATTGCCTTTGCTGAACGACTTGTGTACTAGCTAGAATTATCTTCACAACTATCTTGTATCAAAGTTATTGTGTGCTATATTTCATGCTTTATGTAAAATAAGCGGTATTGTAAGTTTGTAAAATATTGTATAAAAGTTTGAACGCGAAATATTATTATAATCAGTTTTTCATATAGAATTGTAGTAGTTGAATTGTATATTAGCTACTAAGTATGAACTTAACGGGTAGGTACTATCCGAATTTAAACTTATAAAATGCTAATATGAAGAAAAAGCTTTTATAAATGAGTTCATATTATGCTACGAAATACTATTAACTACTCTTAATATTCTGTATGATTAACTTGTCCCATTTGACTATTTTGAAGGAAATGGCACCGACTACTCGACACACCGTGAATATGAATGAAGAGGAATTCCGTACTTTTCTAGCTTCAAACATAGCCGCAGTACAGGCTGCGCTACATACCAACAATAACCTTGGATCTAGCAGTACAGGAAATCGTGTAGGATGCACCTACAAAGAATTCACTGTCTGCAAACCTTTGGAATTTGATGGAACCGAAGGACCGATCGGATTGAAATGGTGGACAGAGAAGGTCGAATTGGTGTTTGCCATAAGTAAGTGTACTGAAGAGGACAAAGTGAAGTACGCTACGCATACCTTCACAGGTTCTGCATTAACATGGTGGAATACCTATCTAGAGCAAGTGGGACAAGACAATGCGTACGCACTACCGTGGTCAGCATTCAAGCACTTGATGAACGAGAAGTACCGTCCCAGAACTGAGGTCAATAAGCTTAAGACAGAACTTAGAGGGTTACGAACCCAAGGATTTGATATTACCACGTACGAAAGACAATTAACAGAATTGTGCCTATTGTGTCCGGGAGCATTCGAAGATGAGGTAGAGAAGATCGACGCATTTGTGAAAGGACTACCGGAAAGAATCCAAGAAGATATAAGTTCACACGAGCCCGCCTCTATACAACAGGCATGTAGAATGGCTCACAAACTAGTGAACCAGATTGAAGAAAGAATTAAAGAACAGACTGCTGAAGAGGCCAATGTGAAGCAAGTCAAAAGAA
Organism: Rutidosis leptorrhynchoides; assembly: GCF_046630445.1. Classification (NCBI taxonomy): domain Eukaryota; kingdom Viridiplantae; phylum Streptophyta; class Magnoliopsida; order Asterales; family Asteraceae; genus Rutidosis; species Rutidosis leptorrhynchoides. The sequence goes on along the minus strand of NC_092343.1, from coordinate 337,065,701 downwards.
AGTGGGAGGAAAACGGTGATAAGAATCACCAATACAACAACAACAGCAATTACAACAATAATCGCAACAATTATCCCAACAATCGCAACATCAATCGCAACTACAACAAACGGCCCAACAACAACAACAACAACAACAACAACAACAACAGCAGCAGCAATAGCAACTACAACAATCATCCCAACAACAATAATAACCGCAACAACAACAACAACAATCAGAAGCAGCTATGCCAAAGGTGTGAAAAGTATCACTCGGGGTTCTGCACCAAATTTTGCAACAAGTGTAAAAGAAATGGTCATAGCGCGGTGAAGTGTGAGGTCTACGGACCAGGGGTTAATAGAACGAAAGGAACAAATGGTGTCGGAACGAGTAATGGCGGAGCAAGTAGTGTCGGAGCAAGTTATGCCAATGTAGTTTGTTATAAATGTGGAAAACCGGGCCACATTATTAGAAATTGCCCGGACCAGGAGAACACGAATGGACAAGGCTGCGGAAGAGTTTTCAATATTAATGCGGTAGAGGCACAGGAAGACCCGGAGCTTATTACGGGTACATTTCTTATTGACAATAAATCTGCTTACGTTTTATTTGATTCGGGTGCGGATAGAAGCTATATGAGTAGAGATTTTTGTGCTAAATTAAGTTGTCCATTGACGCCTTTGGATAGTAAATTTTTACTCGAATTAGCAAATGGTAAATTAATTTCAGCAGATAATATATGTCGGAATCGAGAAATTAAACTGGTTAGCAAAACATTTAAGATTGATTTGATACCAGTAGAGTTAGGGAGTTTTGATGTGATAATCGGTATGGACTGGTTGAAAGAAGTGAAAGCAGAGATCGTCTGTTACAAAAATGCAATTCGCATTATACGAGAAAAAGGAAAACCCTTAATGGTGTACGGAGAAAAGGGCAACACGAAGCTACATTTTATTAGTAATTTGAAGGCACAAAAACTAATAAGAAAAGGTTGCTATGCTGTTCTAGCTCACGTCGAGAAAGTACAAACTGAAGAAAAGAGCATCAATGATGTTCCCATTGCAAAAGAATTTCCCGATGTATTTCCGAAAGAATTACCGGGATTACCCCCACATCGATCCGTTGAATTTCAAATAGATCTTGTACCAGGAGCTGCACCAATAGCTCGTGCTCCTTACAGACTCGCACCCAGCGAGATGAAAGAACTACAAAGCCAATTACAAGAACTTTTAGAGCGTGGTTTCATTCGACCAAGCACATCACCGTGGGGAGCTCCTGTTTTGTTTGTCAAGAAGAAAGATGGTACATTCAGGTTGTGTATCGACTACCGAGAGTTGAACAAACTTACCATCAAGAACCGCTACCCACTACCGAGAATCGACGACTTATTTGATCAACTACAAGGCTCGTCTGTTTATTCAAAGATTGACTTATGTTCCGGGTATCATCAAATGCGGGTGAAAGAAGATGATATTCCAAAGACTGCTTTCAGAACACGTTACGGTCATTACGAGTTTATGGTCATGCCGTTTGGTTTAACTAATGCACCAGCTGTGTTCATGGACCTTATGAACCGAGTGTGTGGACCATACCTTGACAAGTTTGTCACTGTTTTCATTGATGACATACTTATTTACTCAAAGAATGACCAAGAACACGGTGAACATTTGAGAAAGGTGTTAGAAGTATTGAGGAAGGAAGAATTGTACGCTAAGTTTTCAAAGTGTGAATTTTGGTTGGAAGAAGTTCAATTCCTCGGTCACATAGTGAACAAAGAAGGTATTAAGGTGGATCCGGCAAAGATAGAAACTGTTGAAAAGTGGGAAACCCCGAAAACTCCGAAACACATACGCCAGTTTTTAGGACTAGCTGGTTACTACAGAAGGTTCATCCAAGACTTTTCCAGAATAGCAAAACCCTTGACTGCATTAACGCATAAAGGGAAGAAATTTGAATGGAAGGATGAACAAGAGAAAGCGTTTCAGTTATTGAAGAAAAAGCTAACTACGGCACCTATATTGTCATTGCCTGAAGGGAATGATGATTTTGTGATTTATTGTGACGCATCAAAGCAAGGTCTCGGTTGTGTATTAATGCAACGAACGAAGGTGATTGCTTATGCCTCTAGACAATTGAAGATTCACGAGCAAAATTATACGACGCATGATTTGGAATTAGGCGCGGTTGTTTTTGCATTAAAGACTTGGAGGCACTACTTATATGGGGTCAAAAGTATTATATATACCGACCACAAAAGTCTTCAACACATATTTAATCAGAAACAACTGAATATGAGGCAGCGTAGGTGGATTGAATTGTTGAATGATTACGACTTTGAGATTCGTTACCACCCGGGGAAGGCAAATGTGGTAGCCGATGCCTTGAGCAGGAAGGACAGAGAACCCATTCGAGTAAAATCTATGAATATAATGATTCATAATAACCTTACTACTCAAATAAAGGAGGCGCAACAAGGAGTTTTAAAAGAGGGAAATTTAAAGGATTAAATACCCAAAGCATCGGAGAAGCATCTTAATATTCGGGAAGACGGAACCCGGTATAGGGCTGAAAGGATTTGGGTACCAAAATTTGGAGATATGAGAGAAATGGTACTTAGAGAAGCTCATAAAACTAGATACTCAATACATCCTGGAACGGGGAAGATGTACAAGGATCTCAAGAAACATTTTTGGTGGCCGGGTATGAAAGCCGATGTTGCTAAATACGTAGGAGAATGTTTGACGTGTTCTAAGGTCAAAGCTGAGCATCAAAAACCATCAGGTCTACTTCAACAACCTGAAATCCCAGAATGGAAATGGGAAAACATTACCATGGATTTCATCACTAAATTGCCAAGGACTGCAAGTGGTTTTGATACTATTTAGGTAATAGTTGATCATCTCACCAAATCAGCACACTTCCTGCCAATAAGAGAAGATGACAAGATGGAGAAGTTAGCACGACTGTATTTGAAGGAAGTCGTCTCCAGACATGGAATACCAATCTCTATTATCTCTGATAGGGATGGCAGATTTATTTCAAGATTCTGGCAGACATTACAGCAAGCATTAGGAACTCGTCTAGACATGAGTACTGCCTATCATCCACAAACTGATGGGCAGAGCGAAAGGACAATATAAACGCTTGAAGACATGCTACGAGCATGTGTTATTGATTTCGGAAATAGTTGGGATCGACATCTACCGTTAGTAGAATTTTCCTACAACAACAGCTACCATTCAAGCATTGAGATGGTGCCGTTTGAAGCACTTTATGGTAGAAAGTGCAGGTCTCCGATTTGTTGGAGTGAAGTGGGGGATAGACAGATTACGGGTCCGGAGATTATACAAGAAACTACCGAGAAGATCATCCAAATTCAACAACGGTTGAAAACCGCCCAAAGTCGACAAAAGAGCTACGCTGACATTAAAAGAAAAGATATAGAATTTGAAATTGGAGAGATGGTCATGCTTAAAGTTGCACCTTGGAAAGGCGTTGTTCGATTTGGTAAACGAGGGAAATTAAATCCAAGGTATATTGGACCATTCAAGATTATTGATCGTGTCGGACCAGTAGCTTACCGACTTGAGTTACCTCAACAACTCGCGACTGTACATAACACTTTCCACGTCTCGAATTTGAAGAAATGTTTTGCTAAAGAAGATCTCACTATTCCGTTAGATGAAATCCAAATCAACGAAAAACTTCAATTCATCGAAGAACCCGTCGAAATAATGGATCGTGAGGTTAAAAGACTTAAGCAAAACAAGATACCAATTGTTAAGGTTCGATGGAATGCTCGTAGAGGACCCGAGTTCACCTGGGAGCGTGAAGATCAAATGAAGAAGAAATACCCGCATCTATTTCCAGAAGATTTGTCAACACCTTCAACAGCTTAAAATTTCGGGACGAAATTTATTTAACGGGTAGGTACTGTAGTGACCCGAACTTTTCCATGTTTATATATATTAATTGAGATTGATATTTACATGATTAAATTTTTCCAACATGTTAAGCAATCAAACTTATTAAGACTTGATTAATTGAAATATGTTTCATATAGACAATTGACCACCCAAGTTGACCGGTGATTCACGAACGTTAAAACTTGTAAAAACTATACGATGACATATATATGGTTATATATATAGTTAACATGTTTTTATTATAAGTATGTATCTCATTAGGTATTTTAACAATGAGTTATATACATAAAAATGAGACTATTAATTTAAGAAACTCGAAAACGATATATATAACGATTATCGTTATAACAACGTCTTACTAGGTACATATGAATCATATTAAGATATTGATACACTTGGTTAATTACGTTAAATGATAAGTAAATATATTATTAAGTGTATTAACAATGAAATACATATGTAAAAATAAGACTACTAACTTAATGATTTCGAAACGAGACATATATGTAACGATTATCGTTGTAACGATATTTAACTGTATATACATCATACTGAGATATATTATATATCATAATATCATGATAATATAACAATTTAACATCTCATTTGTTATAATAAACAATGGGTTAACAACATTCAACAAGATCGTTAACCTAAAGGTTTCAAAACAACATTTACATGTAACGACTAACGATGACTTAACGACTCAGTTAAAATGTATATACATGTAGTGTTTTAATATGTATTCATACACTTTTGAAAGACTTCAAGACACTTATCAAAATACTTCTACTTAACAAAAATGCTTACAATTACATCCTCGTTCAGTTTCATCAACAATTCTACTCGTATGCACCCGTATTCGTACTCGTACAATACACAGCTTTTAGATGTATGTACTATTGGTATATACACTCCAATGATCAGCTCTTAGCAGCCCATGTGAGTCACCTAACACATGTGGGAACCATCATTTGGCAACTAGCATGAAATATCTCATAAAATTACAAAAATATGAGTAATCATTCATGACTTATTTACATGAAAACAAAATTACATATCCTTTATATCTAATCCATACACCAACGACCAAAAACACCTACAAACACTTTCATTCTTCAATTTTCTTCATCTAATTGATCTCTCTCAAGTTCTATCTTCAAGTTCTAAGTGTTCTTCATATATTTTACAAGTTCTAGTTACATAAAATCAAGAATACTTTCAAGTTTGCTAGCTCACTTCCAATCTTGTAAGGTGATCATCCAACCTCAAGAAATCTTTGTTTCTTACAGTAGGTTATCATTATAATACAACGTAATAATCATATTCAAACTTTGGTTCAATTTCTTTAACTATAACAATCTTATTTCAAGTGATGATCTTACTTGAACTTGTTTTCGTGTCATGATTCTGCTTCAAGAACTTCGAGCCATCCAAGGATCCGTTGAAGCTAGATCCATTTTTCTTTTTTCTAGTAGGTTTATCCAAGGAACTTAAGGTAGTAATGATGTTCATAACATCATTCGATTCATACATATAAAGCTATCTTATTCGAAGGTTTAAACTTGTAATCACTAGAACATAGTTTAGTTAATTCTAAACTTGTTCGCAAACAAAAGTTAATCCTTCTAACTTGAATTTTAAAATCAACTAAACACATGTTCTATATCTATATGATATGCTAACTTAATGATTTAAAACCTGGAAACACGAAAAACACCGTAAAACCGGATTTACGCCGTAGTAGTAACACCGCGGGCTGTTTTGGGTTAGTTAATTAAAAACTATGATAAACTTTGATTTAAAAGTTGTTATTCTGAGAAAATGATTTTTATTATGAACATGAAACTATATCCAAAAATTATGGTTAAACTCAAAGTGGAAGTATGTTTTCTAAAATGGTCATCTAGACGTCGTTCTTTCGACTGAAATGACTACCTTTACAAAAACGACTTGTAACTTATTTTTCCGACTATAAACCTATACTTTTTATGTTTAGATTCAAAAAATAGAGTTCAATATGAAACCATAGCAATTTGATTCACTCAAAACGGATTTAAAATGAAGAAGTTATGGGTAAAACAAGATTGGATAATTTTTCTCATTTTAGCTACGTGAAAATTGGTAACAAATCTATTCCAACCATAACTTAATCAACTTGTATTGTATATTATGTAATCTTGAGATACCATAGACACGTATACAATGTTTCGACCTATCATGTCGACACATCTATATATATTTCGGAACAACTATAGACACTCTATATGTGAATGTTGGAGTTAGCTATACAGGGTTGAGGTTGATTCCAAAATATATATAGTTTGAGTTGTGATCAATACTGAGATACGTATACACTGAGTCGTGGATTGATTCAAGATAATATTTATCGATTTATTTCTGTACATCTAACTGTGGACAACTAGTTGTAGGTTACTAACGAGGACAGCTGACTTAATAAACTTAAAACATCAAAATATATTAAAAGTGTTGTAAATATATTTTGAACATACTTTGATATATATGTATATATTGTTATAGGTTCGTGAATCAACCAGTGGCCAAGTCTTACTTCCCGACGAAGTAAAAATCTGTGAAAGTGAGTTATAGTCCCACTTTTAAAATCTAATATTTTTGGGATGAGAATACATGCAGGTTTTATAAATGATTTACAAAATAGACACAAGTACGTGAAACTACATTCTATGGTTGAATTATCGAAATCGAATATGCCCCTTTTTATTAAGTCTGGTAATCTAAGAATTAGGGAACAGACACCCTAATTGACGCGAATCCTAAAGATAGATCTATTGGGCCTAACAAACCCCATCCAAAGTACCGGATGCTTTAGTACTTCGAAATTTATATCATATCCGAAGGGTGTCCCGGAATGATGGGGATATTCTTATATATGCATCTTGTTAATGTCGGTTACCAGGTGTTCACCATATAAATGATTTTTATCTCTATGTATGGGATGTGTATTGAAATATGAAATCTTGTGGTCTATTATTATGATTTGATATATATAGGTTAAACCTATAACTCACCAACATTTTTGTTGACGTTTTAAGCATGTTTATTCTCAGGTGATTATTAAGAGCTTCCGTTGTCGCATACTTAAATAAGGACGAGATTTGGAGTCCATGCTTGTATGATATTGTGTAAAAACTGCATTCAAGATACTTATTTTGTTGTAACATATTTGTATTGTAAACCATTATGTAATGGTCGTGTGTAAACAGGATATTTTAGATTATCATTATTTGATAATCTACGTAAAGCTTTTTAAAACCTTTATCTATGAAATAAAGGTTATGGTTTGTTTTAAAAATGAATGCAGTCTTTGAAAAACGTCTCATATAGAGGTCAAAACCTCGCAATGAAATCAATTAATATGGAACGTTTTTAATCAATAAGAACGGGACATTTCATTAACTGTTCATCAGCTCCGAGAGTGGGGTTGGATGCTTTTGTAATCTGGGTGGTAGGGGAATTTTCCTCAACTGGGGGACCAGTGAGTGGAAGTGGTTGATCGTAGGTCAATTGAGATTGTTGAGCTGGATAAGGTGGGTAGCGATAGCGGAAAGGTTGATTGCTTCGCTGAAATTGATTAACCCTTGGTGGTTGATTGAATTCGGAATTTGGTGGACGAGCTGGGTATTGGACGTAACAGACTGAACCGTCAGGATTCTCGTACTCAACTTGATATTCTTCAGTGGGTTGAGGGTTGGTACAATTTACACAAGCCTGAGCTTGGTTAACCTGCTGCGGCTGCGTCTTCAATTCTCCGAGTTGCTTGGCAAGATATTCCATCTTATCCGTGAGGGATTTGATGGCCTCCGTTTGATTGTTAAGTGCGGAGAGTGGGGTAGATGATGAAGTTGTTTTACCACTGTTCCAGTCATGATGATGCATCGTCATGTTCTCGAGCAATCCCCATGCTTCATCTGCGGTTTGGTTCATCAGATTCCCTTGAGCTGATGCATCGATCGTCGTCCTATGATTTACCGTAAGACCATTGTAGAAGGTACAGATTTGGGCTGGCCGTTCTAACTGGTGATTAGGGCACTTCTTCAGCAGGGTTTTGAAATGCTCACATGCGGTGTAAAGAGATTCATCATAACTCTGTTTGAAGTTAATGATGTCATTCTTTAGTTTGGTTTGTTTAGAAGGAGAGAAATATTTAGTTAGGAATTTAGTAGCCATCTCCGTCCATGACGTGATGGAATCTTTTTCCAGTCCTTCAAACCAAGTTTGAGCATGATGAGTGAGAGAATAGGGGAACAAGTATAGCCGGACTATATCTTGTCCTATCCCTGGCTGTTTGTAGGAGTTCGAAAGAGATATGAATTTATCAAGGTGAGAATTAGGATCGTCATTCGGTAATCCATGAAACTGACAGCTATTTTGAATGAGCTGAATGATGTGATGTTTTAACTCGAACGAGTGTCCTTGAATCTCTGGAAATCTGATCAGTCCTCCTTGACCTTCAATCGAGGGTTTGGTATTTTCTGCTAAAGTAACGCGTAACGCCATTTTGTTTCTGATTCGTGCTTCCTTGCATGCTTTAGAGATTATTGCATCTGGATCAGGTACGAATAACAACTACCCTGGTCTAGATCGGGTTTGGGTCATACACTGGGTATGCCTTTTTGTTTTTAATTTTTTGCAAATAAACTAAATTATAATACGCTAGACTAATTTATTCTTGGATAATTTTAATCTAAGGTAATCTAATCTAATCTAATTAACCTAAGTTAATCTAAGGTAACCTAATTTAAAGTAATCTAATTTAATTAACTAACTACCCTACGGTGGAATATGTTATTGGTTCTGGCTACTGATTCCCTGGTATTTCGATAACAAAGCTCCGCTTAAACTATCCAACAAACCAAGTGGCCAGGCCGACTACAGAGAGGCGGGATCCTTTTGGTCCCAATATAATTGGCGACTATTCGGAAAATCCAATAACCAAGTCCGTGTATAATTGTCTTTCTTAGACACCACTAAATGCTTGTGAATAAGTTTGATTGAAACAGTATTGCCTGATACCAGTTCCCCGGCAGCGGCGCCAAAAACTTAGTATTTCTCCTAATATGGCCGAAACGGACGGTTTTATTCGCGCGGTGTCGTTAAGCCGTGGCTCGCCAGAATCAGCCACTCGTGGGAGAAGGTTTAACGCCCCATCCTAATCCATCCGGACGAAGTCCATATCGATTATAAACGATTCATAATAGTTGATTACATTGCGAGGTACTTATCCTCTAAATGATACATTTTACAAACATTGCATTAGTTTTTAAAAGACAAACTTTCATTTCATTGAAAGTTGACAGGTATGCATACCATTTCATAATATCCAAACTACAAATGACCTAATCCATCATTTACTTAATAATAATCTCTAATGAACTTCAACGACTCGAATGCAACGTCTTTTGAAATATGTCATGAATGACTCCAAGTAATATCTCTAAAATGAGCAAATGCACAGCGGAAGATTTCTTTCATACCTGAGAATAAACATGCTTTAAAGCGTCAACCAAAAGGTTGGTGAGTTCATTAGTTTATCATAATCATTCACTTCCATCATTTTAATAGACCACAAGATTTCATATATTGTCACGCGAACTCACGAATTTAAATTCATTCATATGGTGAACACCTGGTAACCGACCTTAACAGGATGCATATAGAATATCCCCATCATTCCGGGACTCACATCGGATATGATAATTTGAAGTACTAAAGCATCCGAATTCGGATGAGGCTTGTTGGGCCAAATAGATCTATATATCTTTAGGATTCGTGTCAATTGGTGGCAATTATAATAAACACCAATTCTTAGGCTACCAAGCTAAAAAGGGGCATATTCGGTTTGATAATTCAACCATAGAATGTAGTTTTTGTGTCTATTTCGTAAAACAGTTATAAAAGTTGCGCATGTATTATCAGCCCAAAAATATAAAGGGTAAAAAGGCAAATGAAACTCACCATACTGTATTTTGTAGTAAAAACACATATAACATCATTGAACAAGTGTAAGGTTGGCCTCGGATTCACGAACCTTTCAAATGGTTAAATGAGCTTTTAAAAGAAGGTGCCCTAGCCCGGGCTCGAACCCATGACCTCTCAGTTAAACCACACACCATAAACCATTGTTCTGCTTGTAATCTTTCTGATCTTTAAATCCCTTTTAACTAATGTTTCTGTCTATTCTTCTTTTAAACTTACACAAATCATCATCATCTTATAATCATAAACAACACGATCATAATCATCTTCTTAACAGTGTCTATCATTATTATTAAAATTCGATTACTATCTTAGTCATATTCACACATTTTCATATCTCCATCATCATCTATATCTAACATCATCATCATTCCATCATTCGTCCAACATTGAAGTTTAGTGACCCAAGTTTGTATCATATAGGAAACTGATGGATGATATTATTCGGAAAAGAAATATAGCAGCAAGAAAAAAAAATCAAATCATTTCCTCATCTAGATCAACCTAGGATTCTTTTTCATCCTTATCCTACAGCAAACATTGGCCCCATAACACACCCATGAATACAGCCCAATTAGTAAAAAGAAGCCCAAATGAAAAACCCTTTAAATCCACTAGCTGGTATACACGATTTATTTAAATCCTCCGATGGCTTGTGGGGTTAAGAATTGTCGGCAATAAAAAAGAGGAATAAACACTTTAATAATTGTAACGTATGGCTGGTTCGTACAGGACACATGAACAGAAAAGAAAGGATGCAGGTGGCTTCGTTAGTTGCAGTTTGTAACTCAAGTAACGAGTTAATAGCAATGTTATCAGTTTTTATGGGTGTTATCTTGGGTGGTCTATATGGCGGTTTTAACATGACAAAATTAACAGAAGCAATTGTAGTGATTTCAGGGTTCACGAATGAGAAGGAAGTAAAGAGAGAGAGAGATGTTAGAGAGAGAAAAGAAAAGATGGAGGTTTCTTGGTGGTGTGGCGATAGTGATCATGGAGAAGATGGTTGTTCAAGAAGAAGGATATGGTTTGTAAATCTAGTAGGAACAAGCGGTTCATAAAGAGTAGAAGGTAAAGATGATGATCGAAATAGTAGAAAGCATAAGTAAATGGGTCTTACCTTGGGTTGTAAACAGAAAACATAAGTAGTAGTAAAACAAAACAATGGTGGTATTATGGTTTGAACAAAACAGATAACCCTACAGCAATCTTTTCGTGGGTGTTCAGGCTGTAAACAGAAACGAATATCAGAATTGTAGGAGTGTAGCAGTGGTGGTTTGGCTCGATTTAAATAGAAATTGTCAACGGTACAGCAGCCTGCGGTGGTGGATGTTGTGCAGGTGAAACAGAAACATAATAGCAGGAGTATCGGTTTCAATGGTGCGGATGATGGTGTGGTTGTAGGGTGCGTTTTGGTTCGAGCTAGTAGTAAACAAAGAGGATTGGTTGGTGTGTTTTCGTGGATATCATAAAGAAGAGAAAATGGAATGTTGATGATATAGATATGTGTATGTATATATATGATTATATAATATTAATAATAAACTTTAAAGAAAACATTTTGTATCAAAAGTCTTTAGCAGCCTCAATCATTTATCACCATTTAACGTTATTATCATCATCCAATCTGGTATTACTCGATTAAAACAGCAACGTACAGACATTTGGTTTTTGTTTAAATTATGTATGTGGGATTAGGATCCAAGGAATATGTGACCCGTCCATTCTTCTTTTATTTACTTAATAAGCCTTGTCACCCTCCACTAACCAATATATTACTCCGCATAGTACATGTTTATTCATCAACTTGATGGTGGTTTATGGTTTGATAAGAAAGAAGAGAAGTCGATGGCTAATGTTCCACAAGTGTAAGTAGGTATATGTTATATAAAGTTAGATATGGATACAATAATGCATAATGTAATTATAATAATATCACAGTTTTTAAGAACGTGCAAAATGAATCCATTTTCATAATTAAGTTTTCGACAACCAATAACTAACTTATTTACTCTACATGCTTTCACTTTCACATTAAGTTATTGTGAAAGTTAAGTAATTAACTTATCAAGAGTCACCGGGAAATTATCGTAAAGTACATATTGACAGTTAAGCATGAATCTTCACTAACCCTTGACTAGTTCTCGTTAATTGACAGTTTTGTTTTTACTTGAAATTCACTTTACCATATATTCCGAATACCGTTAAAAGAAACGATTCCTCAAATCAACGTGGACCTCATAACAGAGACTCATATCCATACAATGTATCTGATAAATCAATCATTTGATTTTATCTTTAAATCTCGTCGATAACTATAGTAAACTTATATTGAAACAAAATACGTTCATGTAAAGTATTATATATCTAATACTTTGTTAATGTTTTCAATTAATAAATATATATTATATATACATATCAATATACACATAAATGTCCGTGAATCATCAGGCATGGTCAAAGGGTATTTGATTACATGAATATAGATTTCAAAACTTTCGAGACTCAACATTAAAGATTTTGTTTATCGTGTCGAAAACATATAAAGATTAAAGTTTAAAATTTGATCGAAAATTTCCGGGTCACTACAGAAGGTACATGTTTTAAATTTATATTTAGCGGGGCCTAAATCTTACTACTCCTTATAAGTAAGGGAAGTATGACCTAGGGTCGTATTTTTGAGATATCAGTAACATCGAACCTATATTGTAACCTAAGATAGTTAGGGAGTAGTGAATATTTATTTTTAGGATTTTCTAGTTTATAAGATAGATAAAATAAATTCGATAAAATTTGTAATTTAGATAAGGTTAAAGTAAGTGCATACTATAACTTCATCAGTTATTCTGCCGAGATTATGGAATGCTGGCTCATGAATAGGTAGAGGCCTTGTATTCATTACACTAGTCTTAAATGCCCCTGTCATAAGACATGTCACTGGGTAATGCGTTAGGCTTAAGATTCTGAATAGACAGCAACGTTCCTTACCCCCGACGCCCGTGCAGTCTGACTACAGGCATACACGTTCAGACGGCTCATCCAATTGAGCGACTCGGTTAGGTGACGTATTAACATTCCAAAATGGACTAAACTTTCTTAAGCGTAATAGAATACATGGTTTACCATATCCGAGAGACGTGATGTGTTTCAATGCTTTCGTTAATGATTGGTAAAAGATAGTTAGGCCCTAAAAAGAGTTCAACCATAAAGAACACCATGGCCAAGTCAAGACGACTTCCATGAATATGTTCGGTTATCCTAACGGTCCAATCCTTTATGCGTCTAAACAAACAGTTCCTTAATTAACTAAGAATCCCTCAAGCGGGGTGTAATGCTTGAGACCGCGTTATGGTGCAGTGTACTAGTCAACACTAACCGTGTTCCATGGCCTTACTTAGCAGAGGTACAGCTTACAACAACCACTGTGCTTCGGAGTGCACGTACGAAGTTTATATGCTTGGTGACTACACTAGCATGGTCTGGGACCGACAATGTACTAAGGGTCTAGTCAGATGTTTCACTATGAAAGAGTCCTCAGTCGGAATCCAAAGCTTGATAGTCTTACTACAACCGGTGTGCCTCAGTCGATCTTACGTTGTATCCGAGAGACTTCTCTTACCAAGGGGTGACACAGATAGTGTACTCTGAATCGGGGTTCACGACTTCCCAATAACAGAGCCTATAACTACGTTCTATTAGTTGGAAAAGCGATTGAGTTTAAAGCATAATCGGAAAGCATTTCGACAACATACACAGACCATAATATTATTTCGCATTATAACTGCTTACATCATAGCATACACTAAAGATAACTACTCGCTAATCATGGCAATAATATCATAAAACATTATATAAGATAAAGGATAGAAGTACCAGTAGATTGAACGAGTTCTGAATACAAAATTGACAACTTCAAGACTCCAGACCGCTCCTAATACAATCTTTAGCGTTCTTCTCCGGGTACTAGGTTTCCAGCATGGAGTCGAAGGCCTTGAGAGTATGAATAATATTGTACAAGAGAGAGAAAGAAGTGAATTGAAGTGTGTGTTGGAATGAATGACAAAGACCCTTTAAATAGACTTGAAAAATAGCCAAATACGGCTGGCAGGCCGTTTGGCAGGCCGTATTTGGCAGGCCATTTGTTGGGCAGGCTGTTTGGCATCTCGTGTGGTGGCACGTATCTGGCAGGCCATTTCCATACTGGCAGGCCGTTTGCCATGCTGGTCAGCCTGAATTCCCTGGATCGTAACTTGATTTCTTGTCTTTCATCGTTTTTGCTCTAGAATCTTCGTTTTAGCTCTGATTCTCTTGATTCTTTTTGCACCATCTTCGTAATTACTTGTTTTTTAATTCTAACCGACGAAGTGGGTATTTTGCCAATAAAGTTCGAATCTTTCTTGTTTTTGGGCCTCAATACCGGGGTGAAAACGTGACTTTTTAGCCGATATCACTTCCGACAATAGTTACGGTCGATAACATTCTCCGGCATCCGCTAACCATCACCATCGCCGAGATCTGAAAAAAAAGATAATATAAACATATGAAAAAACAGATCTAAGGAAAAAAAATACAAACTTATTATTTACAAATTTAGAATTTACAGCCACCACTATTAATAACTTACCACCACCATTAAAAAAGAGAAGCATGTCGGAGTAAAAACAACAGCAACAGAGAGAAGGTCAAAGGCGGAGCAGGTGGTCAGAGGCGGTGGCGACGACAATATTGGAAGGAGGGAGAGTGATTTTGAGTTTACGATTTGTGAAATATTGAAGTTAAGTTTTTAGAGAAAGAACGTGGGTTTGGTTTTAATTTTTTATTAGAGAGATAAAATGTTGAAAAAGAAAAGGAAGAAGTATATGGATGGTATTTTAAAATGAAATTAAAAATGTGAATAACAAACTAATTAATTCCTCAAACAAATGAAATACTCGTGGTTAAAAGATAATGTATATGTCCGAGCCTGGGTAATGAGTAGGCAAGTCAAACATTATGACTGATATGGCCGAAACAGACGGTTTTATTTGTGCGGTGTCGTCAGGCCGCAGCACGCCAGAATCAACCACCAAGGGGGTGGGTACTGTTTTAAATTTATATTTAGCGGGGCCTAAATCGTACTACTCCTTAGTAGGAGTAAGGGAAGTATGACCTAGAGTCGTATTTTTGAGATATCAGTAGAATCAAACCTATATTTAAGCCAAAGATAGTTAAGAAGGAGTAGTGGTTACTTAATTTTGGGATTTTCTAATTTATAAGACAGATAAAGTAAATGCGATAAAATTCATAATTCAGATAAGATTAAAGTGAGTGCATACTATGATTTCATCAGTTATTCTGCCGAGATTATGGAATGTTGGCTCATGAATAGGCAGAGGCCTTGTATTCATTACACTGGTCCTAAACGCCCATGTCATAAGACATGTCACTGGGTACTGCGTTAGGCTTGAAGATTCTGAATAGACAGCAACGTCCCTTACCCCCGACACCCGTGGAGTCTGACTACAGGCATACACGTTCAGACGGCTCATCAAATTGAGCGACTCGGTTGGGTGACGTATTAACATTCCACAATAGTCTAAACTTTCTTAAGTATAATAGAATGCATGGTTTACCATATCCGAAAGAGTTTAACCATAAAGAACACCATGGTCAAGTCAAGTTGACTTCCATGAACACGTTCGGTTATCCTAACGGTCTAATCCTTTATGTGTCTAAACAAACAGTTCCTTAATTAACTAAGAATCCCTCAAGCGGGGTGCAATGCTTGAGACCGGGTTATGGTGCAGTGTACTAATCAACACTGACCGGGTTCCATGGCCTTACTTAGCAGAGGTACAGCTTACAACAACCGTTGTGCTTCAGCATGCACGTACGAAGTTTATATGCTTAGTGACTACACTAGCATGGTCTGGGACCGACAATGTACTAAGGGTCTAGTCAGATGTTTCAATACGAAAGAGTCATCAGTCGGAATCCAAAGCTCGATAGACTTACTACAACCGGTGTGCCTCAGACGATCTTACGTTGTATCCGATAGGCTTCTCTTACCAAAGGGTGGCACAGATAGTGTATCTGAATCGGGGTTTGCGACTTCCCAATAACAGAGCCAATAACTACGTTCTATTAGTTGGAAAAGAGATTGAGTTTAAAGCATAATCGGAAAGCATTTCAACAACATACACAAACCATAACATTATTTCGGCATTATAACTGCTTACATCATGGCATACATTAAAGATAACTACTCGCTAATCACGGCAACGATATCACATAACATAATGATAGAGACATTATATAAAGATAAGGGATAGAAGTACCAATAGATTAAACGAGTTTCGAATACAAAAGTGACAACTTCAAGACTCCAGACTGCTCCTAATACAATCTCCGGCGTTCTTCTCTGGGTACTAGGTTTCCCGCACGGAGTCGAAGGCCTTGAGAGTATGACTAATATTGTACAAGAGAGAGAAATAAGTGAATTGAAGTGTGTGTTAGAATGAATGACAAAGACCCTTTAAATAAGCAAGATTTTTGCCTGCAAACGGCTGGCAGGCCGTTTGGCAAGCCGTTTGCAGGGACCGTTTGGTCAGGTAAGCCGTTTAACGAGGCCGTTTGATCTGGGCGTTTGGCAGGCCATTTGACATACTGGCAGGCCATTTGACATACTGGCAGGCCATTTGGCAGGCCGTTTGGCATGCTTATTCCCTGGATCGTAACTTGATTTCTTGTCTTTCACCGTTTTCACTCTAGAATCTTCGTTTTAGCTCCGATTCTCTTGATTCTTTTTGCACCGTCTTCGTAATTACTTGTTCTTCAATTCTAACCGACGAAGTGGGTATTTTGCCGATAAAGTTCGAATCTTTCTTGTTTTTAGGCCTTAATACCGGGGTGAAAACGTGACTTTTTAGTCGATATCAATGGCTTTACCTGTTTTGTTCTTAGATGTCAACTAGTAAAAGTGGCCCGCGCGATGACACGGGACCTTTCGGGTTGCATATTCATAGTTAATGTAGCGTTATGTATCTACGGAAGTAAAAACGCTTTGCTACGGGTATTTTTAGATACACGTAGTTAGTACCTAGTATACCTAATGACCTATGCGTTTTTAATGTGAGGAAAATTGCGTAAAAAAGGAAACATAACCATCGATATGATGTAGTTAGTTTGAGTTGTTTATTATAGGTGTATGTATATTAGGGGTGAGCATGGTGCGGGTTGGGGCGGTTTTAGGTCAAAACCACACCCATAATCATTATTGCAGTTAACTAATTTTCTTAACCAATGGGTGCGGTTAAAAGCGGTTTGGTTTATATGGTTAAATTGGTTAACGATTAATAATAAAACGGTTAATTTGATTAACCATTTACGATTTCTTTTAATTTAATAAGTTTATTTCTATACTACATAAATAACACTTTAATATGAGATTAGGTCATTGTCTCATAATTAAAATTGAAATTAAAAGTAGATCAATATCGTTTTACACTCTAAATTGATGAAAAAGATCATAAATTAGAAAAAACATAAGTTCACGTAAAGTTCTTAATAAATAAACTTTCCTCCAAACTTTATTCTCCCTCCATCAGAGAATCATTGATCAAAGTGTTTTTCTTTGGCGTGTTTCCCTTTGGTATAATTAATATGTATGCTTAATTTTCCCAACATAAACAATAATGTTACGCAATAATCCACAAGGTTTAACATTTCAACATGTTGACCATCTTCCATTACAATGATCATATATAAAATACTAAATGGTGCGGGTGCGGTTAATTCGGTGCAGGTACCTATTATTTTCATAACCGACCCACAAATTGCGGTTAATTTAAAAGTGTTAACCAAACCTGCGGTTATCCATTTGGTTTGGTTAATTTGGTCGGTTGTATCGGTTAATATGGTTAAGGTTCGGTTAATGCGGTTAATATGGTTAAGGTTCGGTTAATGCGGTTTTTTGCTCACCCCTAATGTATATGTATTGAAGGTAGTCCGAGGTATTTAGCATTTTTTTAGAAGTGTCAGTTTCGCGTATAGTTAGTCCCATTGTGTTCGTAAGATTTTTTTGAGCTGAACGGTGGGTTCGAAAAAATTGAACGCGTTACGAGCGGGAAGATATGTCCCGTTGAAGATTAGGGTGTAGTTTGGTTTAAGTTTTTTAATTAAAATAATAAATTTACATTTTGTACCCCTGATTTGAGAGCTGAAGTTGTAAGTTGCTTAAAGTTTGGGGAGAGGATTTTTTTTTTCTTTTTTTTTTTTTTTTACCATGTCGTTTGCCAAGGGAGGGTCAAAACACATAACTCCCATGCATTTTTTTTAGCATATAGAGTAATAATATATATTTAAAATTTAATAGTGTACATTTTACTAAAACCACATTTCTCTTTTATTTACTAGATGATTTTTTAACAAAAATAAATATATCGATCATATGATAATGATCTCACAACAATTTTGAACCACATGATTTACAAAAATACTTTAATTTTTCGCAACAAAGCGCGCTAACCCTTATCATATATTGCAACTTATTATTAGCACATAACGAACATCAATACTTACAAGGTTAACCGCTCTTCCACCGTAGCGAAGCGCGGTTGACGATTAATGTTTCATTTAGACTTTATTATTGAACCTAGTCATCCAAATGAGCTATAAAATATGGTATCCTCTATTTTTATGGTGAACTTGACCATTGCCAAGGTGACCTAGGGCTCGACCCTAGCTATATAGATATGAGTATGGAGATTGGTTAAAATGCCCCAATATTTCACTCTGACCACATATCACACACCGTGTATGTTGCTTAGTGCACGGTGCTTGTTACACAACATTTAACCGAGAAAAGAATGTATACGCACCACCACGCCCCAAGCATTTAGCAACACACACCATGCGTGTTTCTCATTTAAAAAATCATCCCGTTTAGTTTAAATGTCACATGCACCAAAAACTCAAAAAACACACTGAATGTGCGATTTACCAAACTTTTCTCCAGTTCATCAGTTTTTTTATTATAATTTACTCGATCCCAATTATCTTTCAACATACAACCGTGATTATCCCATTAACACGCATGAAAGCAACAAAAAAAAACGAAAAAATCACGTTTTTTAAGAAAATACGGCAAATCCTAGCTATAAAAGTTTTTGATCCATAATTTGGACATTTACACATCTTCCACAATGTTATTATCGATTTATTTGGTTTTTGAGATCTAATTGGCATTGACTCGGTATTCTTTTATCTGGGCATTGAGTTCCACGATTTCACACACCAATTGTACGAAGTCGAGTCAACACGAACACAATAGTTGCGTTAATTGATTTTTTCGATGGGAACTCGTACATTGAGTTTGCATGAGTTGTCACTAAATTTGTGTGAGTTTGTGCGATATATTGGGCTATTGGCAACAAGTAATTGTAATAAGACCATTCACAGTGTAGCGTGTAGGCTTCGATATCACCACCATCGTGCCACCATCGCGCCACTGTGCGGCGTGATAGTGGGTTTTTTTTCCAGGCGTGATGATTCCATCACTGAAAAGATTTCGAGCGTGAGGGATTCTTGGCCCAATCATAATCATAACCTACCACCTCAATTGATTATCTTGTTTTCTTTTTCTTTTTTCTTTTCTAATTTGAAGATCGATTGTTTAAGCTGCTGGTGTTTAAGTTTTTGTACAGAACATGAAGAAGATGATAATCTTATTAATTTACAACTTTGGCCCCTGATTGTTTATAAAGTTTACAATGCACTATTTAACTTATAGTCCTTAAAGTATTAAACTATTTTAAACTAAATTCTAAACTTTTTTTTTAATTACTAAATAGCATATGATTTTATAAATTATATTATATAAATGTATTTAAATTTAAGTCATAATATAAATTTTTATAAATTAATTAAACAAAATAATAAAATAAATTTTTGAAAATGAAAAATAAATTAAAAAGTGAGACCAATTTAACTCATCACACAACCATCACGCCCACCACTACAAACTCCATCACGCCATCACTCCATCACATTTGCCAAATCAGCACTGTACCCCACAAAAATACTCCATCACGGTTCATCACCCCGTCACTACTACAAATGGTCTAAGTGTATTTTGCGATACATTTTTTGAAAAAATGTATTACTCGGTAACATCAAATTTTCTTGTTTTTAACGAATAATGGGTTCTTAGTGGACTGTTAATATAAACAGTGTAGCCCACTCTATAAAGAATGTTGCTATTCTCATTCCAAGGCCCAATACTCTATCCACTCAAATTAAATTGAATTAATTAATCAATTTACACAAATTGGAAAAATAAGCCGTCACTTTAAGATCACGTTTTAGGGTTTTACTTTACTGACGCTTCCTTTCTCCTTCAAGGTAACTCAATCTCTAAACTATTTTTCATTAATTAATCATCCAATATGTGTTCTATTTCGATATTTGTTGATATATTTGGTTTCATTATGTTGTAGATCTAATCTTTATATTCACAGCCGACTCATTTTATTCGAGTAAAGATGAGGTATATTAAGATTCATAGAGCAAACCTTCAATGGCGTCTTATTCAACATCATCCAATCACAATAGTTATTAATACGACGTATTTGTGAGCTTTAAAAACAGGTAAATAAGATAATTCTCTTAGCTCGTGTATGTTTTTTTTTGTTGCTTTTTTATAAATGCTTTTGCTGCAATTTATCATCCGAATTTTGTTTAATATAACATTTTCATGATGATTAGTTTTGTTAGATATTTGATTTACATGATAAAGAGGTGGTTTGTCTGTTTTTGGTCGAAATTGCCTTTGTATTTGCCATATGTTATGCTCAAAGTAGTTGGCATGCTAAATACGACAACAACGCTACCTAATTCCACCAAGTTGGCATGCTACATCATTTCATTTATTTAAATAAGTTTTGAGTTGGTAGGATTGGTTACTCCTTAAGTGTTCTTGTGTTTCTTTGTCATGTATACTGGCAAGGTCATATGGCATTTAGGCGGTACATTGGGTTGTAATGTTGTGTCATCTTGCATTTGTGCCTCATGCAGCCGTTATGCATATTGTATATATCTTATATCATATTGTTAATATAAATTATAAATTTTTTGCTTTAAAGATCTTAATACTCTATATATCTTAAATTAGTGCCATCAACAAAAATGTGGTTGGGAGTGTGGTTATTATGTGATGTCATGGATAGCTAATATATCCTCATCTTCCTCGGTTGCTTTGAGTACTAATGGTGCTGTTAAATTTGAACTCGGGGAGGTAATCTATGATCTTTGTAGACACACATTAATACCAAGTTATGCTTCTAGATCGGTTGTTATTGCGTTGTAGGATTTCAACATTCTTATCATGTAATGTTTTTTTTGGTCAATGCAGTCAAGTTCTTCTAGTAAAAAAGGTCCCTTTAAGGTAGTTGTGCAGTATATGGAAATGGGATTTTCTGAAGCATTGGTGACCAAAGTCATAAAAGAACCAGGTAATACTGCAATTGTAGTTTATGCTTACGTGTTTGTACTTCCATGTCATATTTTCTGTTGGCGGCTAGTCTTTGTTAAATTATTTTAGTATCTACACTTTCTGTTGGCGGTAGACTTTTCCTGACACTTTCTGAGAACACTTTCTGGTGACACTTTCTGCCGACACTTTTTGATGTATTAAAATTCGGGGTCTTACACTATGACAGGGAAATTCAATACGGTAAATTTTCTCAACTAAGACGAATCTTTTTTTGAATATAATTCTTACATTATAAATTATATTATGACATTTGTGATGAAATACCAGAAGATGATGATGAGCCTCAATTTATGGACGAAGATGACGCATTTGACATCATAAAAATTACAACAGGTTATCTTTGTCTATCTGGTTGCTTATATGCACTGTTTGATTCATTTAATTGATTGAAATTGTTGGCTGTTTATTTATCTTATTACGTAGAAAAGAGCGAAAAGATCAGACCAAAAAGAGGCCCAACCAAAAATGCTAACAACTTGGGGAAAAGACGACGGAATTCTAACCACTGTTTTGTTTAATAATCTTGGGCAACTAGTTAGTAAAAATACTAGTGAACTCACCCATTTCTTGGGAACCATGGCCAGGAGTAGCGTATATTGCCCAGTCTACAGGAGATGGAGTAAACTAAGTTCTGATAAAAAGAAACATGTTGCTAAAAAGTAATCGTTGCTTAACGTAGTAACGGTACATATTTAGAATTCTGTATTTGTACTACTAGTGCACTTAATTGATCAAGTTACATGTTATTATTGTAGGTGAAATTCGATATTCCTGATATTGCTGAAGGGTGGATCTTGAGATCATTAGGGAAGAAGGTAAAGAATTGGAGGGAAAGATTAAAAAAGCAATACTATGATCCAACTTTATGACTCCAAGAACAGTATAATTTTAGGTCTTCACAAGTGCAAGAAGAGCATTGGAAAAGACTTGTGAGGTACTGGAATAGAAGAAGCAGCAAGGTATGCAATTGTTATCCTGCCACATCTAATATATTACTTATATCAATGTATTGTCGTTTATGAGACATCATTTTCCTACATCAGGAAGTTAGTGAAAAAAACAAATCGAACTGGGCGAAGAAGAAGCTGATGCAACTACTGGAAAAAAGAGTTATGCACGTGTTCGAGAAGAGATGAAGGTAATTAATTAAACCTGAAAAGGTTATTTTATGATAATTTGTGGATATCATTTATTGTTAAACCAATTTTAATTTAATTGAAACAGGCAAATAATAATGGTCAAGAACCAAGCCGTTTTGAAATGTTTGAAAAGTGTTTCTCTAATAACGAATGATTATACAAATTGCTTGGAAGCTAAAGATGCCATTGTAAGTAATATTGTTACTAGTGTCAATTTTTTGACTGAATGATTTTGCTCATGTGTAATATTTCTGTTACGCTGATCAAACTGATTTAACATGTGGATGTCTTACGATGTTTATTATGCTTGATACAGCGTGAAATGAATGAACTTAAAAAGAACAGTCCACCTAGTATAAGCGATGCGCCTGGGCAGATGACATTTTCTCGAAGTTAAAGGGAAACGATAAATATGGAAATGCTGACTTATACAGCTTAGGTGTCCGGGCTACTGATCTATGGGGTGTAACACCATCTCGTGTTGCTTACACATGAGAGAATCAAATGTTGAAATCAAAGATCGTGGAATTAGAGGCGGAAAGAGCACAACAGAATTGGGAAAAGAATCGGTCCAACAGTGATTTAACTATTTCCCCAGTTACCTCCAACTTTACGGGTATGTTTATGTTATAAAAAAATTTGTCTTCTCAATGTGAACAAATATAGTTTAACTCTTATTTGCTGTAAAATGATATTCAGGTTCGGTCTGGTTGTAGAGTTTATAAATGGGATTTGAGGAGGTTCGGTCTGACGTATATCTGAGGAGCATTCACAAGCCGTTTGACATAGTAGCAAGAGGATGGGTTTTGAGTTTAGATCCAAAAGAGGTGGTGGGAGGGAAAGAGATTGGTACAAGATACTGTTCGGTTAATCCTCAGGTAACAATTCAAAAAGAAGAGTTGGTTAGGGCGTAGGCACAGACGGACACAATTATTGAAGCTATAGGCACGCCTATTGCATGGCCAAGAAATTTTGTCGAGGTATAACCTTCTTAAAGTGTACTTTTGTAATTATAAGTTATTTTAACGCGAAGGTTTAAAACTAACATATGAAATATTTTTTTTTTGTAGGTAGTACCTCTTGATTAAGAAGATTGCTTCATGATCGATCTGCTCGTTCTAAGGATTCATGTGTTTACTTCTTTATTATTATTGTCAAATGTTACTAGACTTTTATATTTGATATTTGTAACTACGTTTACTTCCAGATGAAACATATCTGAGATTCTGAGTTTGCTATTAAATAAAAATCAGTTTTTGGATGTCAATTTCATTTATAGAATTTGTTTGTTTTAATTATAATTTTATGATCATGCCCATGAGAAACTCCCTTCACAAAGTATATGGGCCACACCTTAGTTCATTATACCGCCGAATTGATATAAGGTAGCTCAACTGAATGTTGGTTCCTTTGAAGTTCTTAACGTTCCCAAATACTCCCCAAGGATATGGAAGTCTCTTTTCCTTTCCTCACTCGTCAAATAAGTAACACTTGGACTTTGTCACTTTGAAGTGCTAGTCCAATACCGTACGTGTATTGAAGTCATACACATCAACCGTATACATATCTCCCCCACAATGATGTTGCATGAAATAAAAGCTTCATTGTAAATGATGGTTGATATAATCGACAATTACCAAAAGTATATCAAATAACGCCAATGATAAAAGCCGAGAGGATATTCGAACGCTAAAATCCCGACACCAAATTTCCCTCAATAATGTTGTTAAAAGCCTAAAAACTCAACTTTCGTTAGCTTTCGTGAGGTTCCACCAGCCTTCGTTAGTTGATTTGTACTAGTTCGTTAGCCTCCGTTAGTTGATTTGCACTAGTTCGTTAGCCTCCGTTAGTTGATTTGCACTAGTTCGTTAGGGATTTGCACTTTCTGAAAATATTTGCACAGGAAGTCCTAATTCGGACAAGTACTGTCTTTGTAAAAGATGAGATCCCGAGATGGACTGATTTTGTAAAATTGTCTGATTCTTTCACTTGGGCTTAAAGCATATTGGTTTCAAGATAGATTCTGACAACCCAGTTCTTTTGAGGTTGGCACATTTAATTGTAACAAGTTCCAGGCCAGATTCGGACATATGATGGAAAAATTAACATTCACAATATACATAAAACTCTTTGTTCTTGACTTTCCATTTTAATTGCCTATATTGGAGTTATGCTTTTGTCTTATCCCAAATATAGATTTCGTGTAACCCTAAAGCAATATACTTATAGGGTCGAAATACTTTATCGCGAAAATGATTACACGATTCAAAGGTTTATCCAGACATTCAAATCATATATCCAACAAAGCTATAAAGTTTTTTCGTGTGATAAACCTTTGATGAATCGGGAAAAGGCATGGTCAACATTGGTAAAAATAATCATGGAATCAGTAGAAGATTTATGGGATAATTATTATGGCATGTTTTTGTGTCATGCATATAGTTTATATTGATCGGATAATATGTGCATGATTATTGATTATTATTAATAAGTATATCAGCCTACCCAGTGGTCGGTAGCTACAGTGTTCTGCTGACGTTCGTTTTAAAGCTTTTATTATCGTTTAAGCATCAGAGGTAGTAGTGTGGCACGTGTATGTTTATTACTCCGTAATATATTTCAATTGTAGTATGCAAGTCAACAAAGGTAGGCTAGACATAAGATTAATTGGGCCTCGGCCCAATGGACCTCTTACTAGTTCAATATAAAAGGTGATGGTTAACATTAAATATGATGGTGAAATTTATTAATTATTAATCTTATATACTAAACCTCCTACATATTTCTGTCGTTTTGTGTTTAACAGATTGTCGTTTCGTATAAGTTATATATATTGTTTGCTAATTTGCTAATGTTGTTAAGTAATGTTTTCTGGTGCAGCTGGTTGAGTGACATTATTGTAAATAACGCGTCCCAGGTTCGAATCCCTTCTGGTTCTTTTTTTTCCGAATTTTCTGAGAAGGGCACGTGTGTAATACGTGTCCTGTGACGTGGATTGCACTTTCTCTTTTTGTTTCTTTTATTTTTTATGTTTATTTTTCATTCTTTCAGACTTTACAAACTCACATCCGCTTTAATTTCTCTCTCATATTCCGAATACGGTTTCGTTCTTGCATGCTTAAATTTTGTTCCAGCTTTAGGGTTTTGGTCTTGCGATTGATGGTTGTTGTTGCTGCTACTGTGCCGATTACTTTCTTGCTGCAATCGGGTATGTTTTTTTGCCTTTTTTTTGGGTTTTGTTATATGTTTCATAGTCCAAAATTTCAAAAATTCTAGAATTTTTGTTGTTTCTTTGTGCATTATTGTTGATGAAAAATTGAAATAAACAATCTGAAAATATTGATTTGTATTCTTGTTGCTACCAATTATTCGTTGCTGAGAAAAGGCATATATGTGTCTATATTGTACTGTTTGTAAGAAGAGTTGTGAAATACACATATGCAGGCTACAATTCGAATTTGTAAGACAAATTTAACTAATTTTAAGTTATCGGAGATAAATTATGAAATTGGTTTACTATGCTGCAGCGATTTGTTTGCATGGAGTTTTATGTAATCCATACTTTAGTTTTGAGTCTGACTTTGTGATTGTTATTTGTTGGTATTAGGATATGTAAGATATTTGATGAATTATGATGTTATTTATGGTACAATGTAGGAGTCAGTAAGGAAGAATAAGGTGATCTTATCGATTGAGTTAAATGAAAACCACCAATATTCGATTTGGTTTTGGCTGAGGGTGTATTTGGATGAGGGAATTGGAACTTCTCTTTGAATTAACATTGTGCCTTTCACTCTTAATTTTCTGTTCTAGGTTTATTTGTAGATTTATGTATTAATTTCTGCTTATCTTGAATTGAGTTTTGCACTAAAGAGTGTTTCTTTTTTGCATTTTAATTTAGAGTCTGAAGATGAATGCAATCCATACTTTAGTTTTGAGTCTGAGTTTGTGATTGTTATTTGTTGGTATTAGAATATGTAAGATATTTGATGAATTATGATATTACTTATGGTACAATGTACGAGTCAGTAAGGAAGAATAAGGTGATCTTATCGATAGAGTTAAATGAAAACCACCAATATTCGATTTGGTTTTGGTTGAGGGTGTATTTGGCTGAGGGAATTGGAACTTCTCTTTGAATTAGCATTGTGCCTTTTACTTTTAATTTTCTGTTCTAGGTTTATTTATAGATTTATGTATTAATTTCTACTTATCTTGAATTGAGTTTTGCACTAAAGAGTGTTTCTTTTTTGCATTTTAATTTAGAGTCTGAAGATGAATGCTCAATGTTTGCTATTATTTTTGATCTTTCTTTGTGTATTGTTGTTGCTGAAAAATTGAAAAAACAATGTGAAAATATTAACATGTATTATTGCTGCTGTTAACATTCGTTTACTTTGCTGTTTCATCAGGTTTGTTTGTTGGTGCTGTTATTGTCCTAATTTCGCCACGTTTATCTTCCAAATTTGTGCTTCACCGCCATAGTCAGGTATTTATGAAGTAATATCAACATTATTTTCTTAATTTTTCTGTACACCTGATGATATGTTTTTCTTATTTCTATGTTCTATTTTTTCTTCGGTATTTAATTATATATACTTAGCATTGAAAGTTATATGTTTATTGGAGGTTTACTCTTTCGGCTTATTTGGTGAATTATACGTGGTAGTTTTAAGATATTTCTATTGTCTTTTATCCGTCTTCGGTTGTGTGGTCTTTGATTCTTGGTTACTCACTGCATTGGGACGGGTAAGGTTCAATAATGCCACCTAAAAAACGAATTAGTCAAGTGTCGGAACCTGGTGCACCATCTGTTTTTGATGGTGGAAGTGGTAATATGGAATTAAATTCAACTAGAAAAAAGAAAAAAGTAATTAATAATATACGTCTTCGGAATGATAACCCAAGCAATGTAAGTAGTTACGTGACTTCCTCAACTTCATTTCCAACTGGTTTCTGTGGTGGTTCTGGCTCGCCATTTGCTGCTTCGCGTGAACATACAGGTTCGTTGATTTTATTTCGTATATATGCAATTTTTTCGGGCATCGTTTTTCAAATATCATTAACCGATTTTCCTTCTTTTTTATAGCCGGATCATCTTCTGCTGTATGTATTGCACAGTCTGCCCGCTCTTTGAATGATATTGAAGGTATCGTTGATAATTGTTTTCTAGCTAAAAGTCTATAAAATTTTCGAGATGGTTTAACTAACGTTACTTTTAAATTGATAATCAGGGGTGACGAACGCATATGATGACATTGGTGATTGTAATTGTGTTTGTTCTTTTTGTGGTGCTATGTTTTGGTACGATGAAAGGTTAAAGACCTCTTCAAGAACTATAAGGTTCAATCGTTGTTGTGAAGGGGGTCGTATCGATCTACCACGTGAAGAAGAACCTCCTGCTATCTTTTTGCGACTATTAAGTAACAAAAATTATGTCGATAATATTCGAGCGTATAATCAGATGTTTAGCATGGCGTCATATGGAGCTCAAATTGATGATACTATTAATAGCAGTAGAGGATCATATGTATGTGACGACCCAGAAATTTCTGACCAAATTTAAACTTTAATCTTTATATGTTTCCGACACGATAAGCAAAGTTTGTTAAGTTGAATCTCAAAAAGTTTAAAACTGTGTTCATACATTCATTTAACCTCGACCAGATTCCAATGATTCACGAACCAATATATAATTGGATATGAATATATATGTATATATATATATATATCTATATATATGTATGTGTGTACATATATATATAAACGTTAACAAAGTATTAGATGTATAATATTATACATGAGCGTATTTGTTTCAATATGCTTATCGATAGAATTAGAAGATAATATCAAATGATTGATTTATCAGATACATTGTATGATGATAAGTCTCTGTTGAGAGGTCCACTACGACTTAAGAAATCTGTTCTTTTTAACAATATTCGGAATAAATGGTAAAGTGTTTTACATGTGAGAACAGGGTACCAATTATCGAGAGTTAGTCAAAAGTTAGTGGAGATTCCTGCCTAACTTTCAATGTGTGCTTTACAATAATTTCTCGAGTATAAACTAATCATTAGAATTAAATATGTAAAATAATATATAAAGTAATTAGGTTACTGTTAAAATATATATATATATATATATATATATATATATATATATATATATATATATATATATATATATATATATATATATATATATGTTATTATGAATTTATGTATAATTTCTATTAAATATATATAAAATATATAAATTTTAACTATTCAGTAAATGTTATCATAGAATATAATGTTACATAAATAATAACTGGTATTACACTAAATTGATTGCAAGTTTGAATGTAATTGTTATATTAATATTATTATCGTTACTTTTATTATTGTTAATCTTGATATTAATAATTGTAATATTGATATTATTATTTCATATATAAAATATAAATATGAAATTTGATATGTATAAATTGTTATATTATTATTATTATTAATATTATTAATATTATTATTATTATTATTAGCATATCTATTATTAATATTTATTAGAAAATAATACAAATTATTATTATCAATAATAATATTATTATTAGCATTTTTATAATTATTATTATCATTCTTATTTATGATTGTTACCAATATAATTATTATTATTATTATAGTTATTAATTATTAATATTTATTAAATATAAATCAAAACCATATAACTATAAAGATTATTACAAATCGCTATCTAATTTTTCTTTTAATTTATCTGTTGAATTAAAAGTCGTGATTCCATTGTCAATACAGACAATTCCAAATTCAGTACCAGTCTCTATCTTCTTTTTATTTATTTGTTCTTGTCTGTTAGATTAAAGCATATCAATTTCATTTGCATTACAAACCAAAAATCAGTACAGATCGATATCAGACTTTTATTTTTTTATTTTGTTCTTATCTGTGTGTTTGAAATATTCCTTATCGACCACCAACCTTGAAAACAATCGATCAACTGTTTTACTGAGTCAATTAATCAGGTCTCACAATATAAACCCTTTTCTTGCTACAAATCCTTCTATTCGTTCACTGTTCGATCACCCTTGTTGATGCCATATTTATGTTATTATTCCTGCAGTTCGAACAGCAACTTTGTTGCTGCTTTTATTTCTGTTTTAATCATCACGAATTACCCAAATCACCACACTATCGTTTTACATAATCATCATTCAATTAAAACTACTTTTGTTTCCTGTCGCTGCAACTCAACGAAACTCTGAACCACCTTTGATATTCTATATTTTATGTTACCATTGTGTACTTCAAAAACAAAACCCAATCCGAAACCACCACTTCTAAACAACCATCCGTCACCACAACCCTACAACCCATTTCACCACTATCTCTACCTCTTTCTGTCACACAACAAACTGCAACCACACGATCGATTGTATCTGCAACCATTGGGTGTTACTACTATTATATGCTGCTGCTCGCCAACCCTTCTCTTTATGTTTTCGAAACCATCATCACACAACTCATCAAACTACTGTTGTTACAGCTCACGTTCATCTATTTCGAACCAAGAAAACACCACACAACGTATATATATATATATATATATATATATATATATATATATATATATATATATATATATATATATATATATATATATATATATATATATATATATATATATATATATATATATATATATATATATATATATATTCCAATCATAGCCTGCAATTATAACTCAACCTGCTTTTGCGTATTACTTTTCTTTTTGGTCGACTATTATCAAGTGGGATTACCCCACTTACCATTTTTTTTTTCGCTAGTGGGTAACAATAATAAGTGTTAAAGTTAAACTCATGAATTGGGATGCTGCTTAGTTTACGAAAATCAAACACTTTTATTTAGTGGACGATGATAATAATATTAAGTATTCAAAAAGTAGGCGAGATTGATGATGGAAAGAAAAGGAGGATATTAGTGCGTATTACTTTTCTGTTTTTAAATCTGGACCGACACCACCGATGCATTCATCTTGTTCTCTTAAACTTACCTGATGAAACGATTGAGTTTGATTTTCCTTTATGGGCTGTATACTTGTTTCTAAGTGGGCTGTAATTTGCTAGATGGACTAGAGTAAGGAATGGGCCGTATTACTCTTGTGGTGTTGGGCCAATCATCAACTGATGAATGCTGTGAAACGAATTAAGGAAAGATTAATATACGCTTCTGTTTCCAATTTTATTCTATTTCTATTAATCAATGATAAACGAAAATTATGGGTTGATGATGGTTGTTATGACATTTAATTGATTAATGAATGGTATGATTAAGATATGCGATGGTGATATGATTTTATGATGATATTGATATATCATGTCATTGGAATGATTAGTTGGTGATAGTATTCGATTATAAGGATGATGATGATGTTTAGATTTAAGAGTATGATTAAGATATTGATAATGATGCATAAAGATGGTGATGACGGTTTATAAGAGTATGATTATGATTATGTTTACAATGATGATCATGATGCATATGTTTAAGGGTGTTTTGGGTGAGCGGGAGGTGGCGGGTTCGAGCCTCGTCTGGGCATTCTTTTTAGAAAAGCTTTGAGGGTATACATTCTTATTCTACATCTATTATCATCATCATCATCATCATCATCATCATTATTATTATTATTATTATTATTATTATTATTATTATTATTATTATTATTATTATTATTATTATTATTATTATTATTATTATTATTATTATTATTATTATTATTATTATTATTATAAGAATTAGTATTACTACTATTTTTATTAAAACTTCCCTAATATCAAAAATTAACATATTTTTTACTAAAGTTATTTAAATTTCAGTTAGGATTAGTATTATTATTATGAACATTATTTATATAAATACTTACATATAACAAACTATCGGTTTTTAATATAATACTAAACATATATTATAGATATAGATATATTAATGAATGAATAAATATTAAGTATTTTAAAAGTATATACAGCATAGATATATATAACATATGACTTAAGATATAATACATGTAACTAAAGTATAGGTAATAAATAAACTTTAGTATAGAAATTTATATAACTACAAACACATAAAAATTATATAAGTAATAAATGAAATTGGGATATTTCTATTATATGTTTTAATATAAACACAATTAATATAGGTTCGTGAATCCAAGACCAACCCTGCATTATTCAGTTGTTCAATATAGTCATATGTATTTTTACTACAAAATACATTAGGTGAGTTTCATTTGCCTTTTTACCCTTTATATCTTTGGGCTGAGAATACATGCGCAACTTTTATAAATGCTTTACGAAATAGACATAAGTAATCAAAACTACATTCTATGTTGAATTTATCGAACCGAATATACCCCTTTTTAGCTTGGTAGCCTAAGAATTGGTGTTCTGACACCAATTGACGCGAATCCTAAAGATAGATCTATTTGGCCCAACGAGCCTCACCCGATACGGGGTGCTTTAGTACTTCAATTTATCATTCTGATGAGAGTTCCGGAATGATGGGGATATACTCTATGCATGACGTTAAGGTCGGTTACCAGGTGTTCGACATATGAATGATTTTTATCTCTGCCGTTTGCGAAATGCCAGATTTTGAGATAGTTGTTATGAAAAATAAAATCTTGTGGTCTATTAAAATGATGAAAATGAAATGATTACTATAAACTGATGAACTCACCAACCTTTTGGTTGACACTTTAAAGCATGTTTATTCTCAGGTTTGAAAGAAATCTTCTGCTGTGCATTAGCTCATTTTAAAGATATTACTTGGAGTCATTCATGACATATTTCAAAAGACGTTGCATTCGAGTCGTTGAAGTTCATTAGAGATTATTATTAAGTAAATGACAGATTAGGTCATTTATAGTTTGGATATTATGAAATGGTATGCATGGCTGTTAACTTTCGATGTAAATGAAAGTTTGTCTTTTAAAAAGAATGCAATGTTTGTAAAATGTATCATTTAGAGGTCAAGTACCTCGTGATGTAATCAACTATTGTGAATCGTTTATAATCAATAAGGACTTCGTCCGGATGGATTAGGACTGGTTATGAAAGTTGGTATCAGAGCTGTGGTCTTAGCGAACCAGGTCTTGCATTAGTGTGTCTAACAGATAGTTGTTAGGATACATTAGTGAGTCTGGACTTCGACCGTGTCTGCATGTCAAAAGTTTTGCTTATCATTTTGTAGAAAATTATCTGCTTATCATCCTTAGGAAATTACCTGCTTATCATTTTTAAGTCTAGACGCGCTTTCCTGCATTTATTGCATAACAGTGTATAGACGAATTCATATCTTAGCATATCTGCTAATTAATATCTTAGCGTATCTATTACTGTGAACTTTGACTGACATTTTTTCAAAGATTCCTCCGTAATTATTGGGATTTTGGTATTATATATACATATGTAAATTATGTATTGAAAAATATCAAATCTAACTCCTATAATCTAATTCATACCAAAAATTCATTTTCCCCGATTATACAAGATGGATCCCACATCTAATTCGGATTCCTCAGATTCTGACAGCTATTCCAATATGGATATCTACCTGAGCTCTGAAAGCAGCGTCACCAGAATGGATTAACCAATTTCCCATCATCTATTCTGGATGAATTGGGGATGGGTTCGTAATATACTAAATCACTGGAGACAAGAAGAAGGCGATCCTTTCCACCCACCACAATTGTAGTGACCCGAACTTTTCCATGTTTATATATATTAATTGAGATTGATATTTACATGATTAAATGTTTCCAACATGTTAAGCAATTAAACTTGTTAAGACTTGATTAATTGAAATATGTTTCATATAGACAATTGACCACCCAAGTTGACCGGTGATTCACGAACGTTAAAACTTGTAAAAACTATATGATGACATATATATGGATATATATATATATATAGTTAACATGATACTATGATAAGTAAACATATCATTAAGTATATTAACAATGAACTACATATGTAAAAACAAGACTACTAACTTAATGATTTTAAACGAGACATATATGTAACGATTATCGTTGTAAAGACATTTAATGTATATATATCATATTAAGAGATATTCATGCATGATAATATCATGATAATATAATAATTTAAAATCTCATTTGATATTATAAACATTGGGTTAACAACATTTAACAAGATCGTTAACCTAAAGGTTTCAAAACAACACTTACATGTAACGACTAACGATGACTTAACGACTCAGTTAAAATGTATATACATGTAGTGTTTTAATATGTATTTATACACTTTTGAAAGACTTCAATACACTTATCAAAATACTTCTACTTAACAAAAATGCTTACAATTACATCCTCGTTCAATTTCATCAACAATTCTACTCGTATGCACCCGTATTCGTACTCGTACAATACACAGCATTTAGATGTATGTACTATTGGTATATACACTCCAATGATCAGCTCTTAGTAGCCCATGTGAGTCACCTAACACATGTGGGAACCATCATTTGACAACTAGCATGAAATATCTCATAAAATTACAAAAATATGAGTAATCATTCATGACTTATTTACATGAAAACAAATTACATATCCTTTATATCTAATCCATACACCAACGACCAAAAATACCTACAAACACTTTCATTCTTCAATTTTCTTCATCTAATTAATCTCTCTCAAGTTCTATCTTCAAGTTCCAAGTGTTCTTCATATATTCTACAAGTTCTAGTTACATAAAATCAAGAATACTTTCAAGTTTGCTAGCTCACTTCCAATCTTGTAAGGTGATCATCCAACCTCAAAAAATCTTTGTTTATTACAGTAGGTTATCATTCTAATACAAGGTAATAATCATATTCAAACTTTGGTTCAATTTCTATAACTATAACAATCTTATTTCAAGTGATGATCTTACTTGAACTTGTTTTCGTGTCATGATTCTGCTTCAAGAACTTCAAGCCATCCAAGGATCCGTTGAAGCTAGATCCATTTTTCTCTTTTCCAGTAGGTTTATCCAAGGAACTTAAGGTAGTAATGATGTTCATAACATCATTCGATTCATACATATAAAGCTATCTTATTCGAAGGTTTAAACTTGTAATCACTAGAACATAGTTTAGTTAATTCTAAACTTGTTCGCAAACAAAAGTTAATCCTTCTAACTTGACTTTTAAAATCAACTAAACACATGTTCTATATCTATATGATATGCTAACTTAATGATTTAAAACCTGGAAACACGAAAAACACCGTAAAACCGGATTTACGCCGTCGTAGTAACACCGCAGGCTGTTTTGGGTTAGTTAATTAAAAACTATGATAAAATTTGATTTAAAAGTTGTTATTCTGATAAAATGATTTTTATTATGTACATGAAACTATATCCAAAAATTATGGTTAAACTCAAAGTGGAAGTATGTTTTCTAAAATGGTCATCTAGACGTCGTTCTTTCGACTGAAATGACTACCTTTACAAAAATGACTTGTAACTTATTTTTTCGACAATAAACCTATACTTTTTCTGTTTAGATTCATAAAATATAGTTCAATATGAAACCATAGCAATTTGATTCACTCAAAACGGATTTAAAATGAAGAAGTTATGGGTAAAACAAGATTGGATAATTTTTCTCATTTTAGCTACGTGAAAATTGGTAACAAATCTATTCCAACCATAACTTAATCAACTTGTATTGTATATTATGTAATCTTGAGATACCATAGACACGTATACAATATTTCAACCTATCATGTCGACACATCTATATATATTTCGGAACAACCATAGACACTCTATATGTGAATGTTGGAGTTAGCTATACAGGGTTGAGGTTGATTCCAAAATATATATAGTTTGAGTTGTGATCAATACTGAGATACGTATACACTGGGTCGTGGATTGATTCAAGATAATATTTATCGATTTATTTCTGTACATCTAACTGTGGACAACTAGTTGTAGGTTACTAACGAGGACAGCTGACTTAATAAACTTAAAACATCAAAATATATTAAAAGTGTTGTAAATATATTTTGAACATACTTTGATATATATGTAAATATTGTTATAGGTTCGTGAATCAACCAGTGGCCAAGTCTTACTTCCCGACGAAGTAAAAATCTGTGAAAGTGAGTTATAGTCTCACTTTTAAAATCTAATATTTTTGGGATGAGAATACATGCAGGTTTTATAAATGATTTACAAAATAGACACAAGTACGTGAAACTACATTCTATGGTTGAATTATCGAAATCGAATATGCCCCTTTTTATTAAGTCTGGTAATCTAAGAATTAGGGAACAGACACCCTAATTGACGCGAATCCTAAAGATAGATCTATTGGGCCTAACAAACCCCATCCAAAGTACCGGATGCTTTAGTACTTCGAAATTTATATCATATCCGAAGGGTGTCCCAGAATGATGGGGATATTCTTATATATGCATCTTGTTAATGTCGGTTACCAGGTGTTCACCATATGAATGATTTTTATCTCTATGTATGGGATGTGTATTGAAATATGAAATCTTGTGGTCTATTATTATGATTTGATATATATAGGTTAAACCTATAACTCACCAATATTTTTGTTGACGTTTTAAGCATGTTTATTCTCAGGTGATTATTAAGAGCTTCCGCTGTCGCATACTTAAATAAGGACGAGATTTGGAGTCCATACTTGTATTGTAAACCATTATGTAATGGTCGTGTGTAAACAGGATATTTTAGATTATCATTATTTGATAATCTACGTAAAGCTTTTTAAACCTTTATTGATGAAATAAAGGTTATGGTTTGTTTTAAAATGAATGCAGTCTTTGAAAAACGTCTCATATAGAGGTCAAAACCTCGCAACGAAATCAATTAATATGGAACGTTTTTAATCAATAAGAACGGGACATTTCAGTTGGTATCCGAGCGTTGGTCTTAGAGAACCAGAATTTTGCATTAGTGTGTCTTATCGAGTTTGTTAGGATGCATTAGTGAGTCTGGACTTCGATCGTGTTTACTTGAAAAATGATTGCTTAACAAATTTTGTTGGAAACTATGTATTTTTAACATGTGAATATTATGTGATATATTAATCTCTTAACGCGTTTGATATTATGTGATAGATGTCTACCTCTAGAACAAGTCCCATTGACTCACCTAATAATAATGAAGAGTCA
This sequence comes from Rutidosis leptorrhynchoides, assembly GCF_046630445.1. Lineage (NCBI taxonomy): Eukaryota > Viridiplantae > Streptophyta > Magnoliopsida > Asterales > Asteraceae > Rutidosis > Rutidosis leptorrhynchoides. The sequence goes on along the minus strand of NC_092343.1, from coordinate 337,028,898 downwards.
AATGTAAATTGGAATGATTCGTGGACTAATTCACAAGTTCCCGAAGAGGAACCGGAAGAAGAGTCGGAACCGGAAGAAGAATCGGATCCGGAAGAAGAATGGGAACCGGATGAAGAAATAGAACTGGTGGGGGAAATAATAAAATGGTTAAGTAAAAGAAAATCCTCAACCATCCGACCAAGGTTAATTATGGTCAATGGTGTTTCCGCCAAGGAAGCAAAATATTGGGAGGATTACCAATTCTCCGATGAATCGGATTCCGACGAGAATTCCGATGATGTTATAGAAATTACCCCAACTGAATTTAAAAAGGCAAAAGAAAATACTAAGGGAAAGGGCATAAAAATAGAGAAATCTAATTCCAACCCCGATGAACTTTATATGTATCGTCAACCCCCGAAGTCCTTAAGTTGTAACAATGACCCGGGAACCTCTAAACCACCAGGTTTTTCTAAACCAATGTGGAAAACGACGGCTCGTATTAGGGGAACATCATATATCCCTAGAAACTTGGCAAAACGAACCAAAACCGAAGAAGAAGAAACAAGCGAGTCGGAATAAGATAGTTGTATTTGTAGCGACCCCGACAAATCGTCAAGTGACGGCGTCGGATACGTGGGTCCCATTACCTGATTATAAGTCTTTAAGATAACGTTTGACCAAAATATGTCGCCTTCATTTCAAAATAAAGATTGTTTCAAAGTTTACAAGAATTGTTCAACCAAAAGTTAAGTTACAACGTTATAGATACGATTGAAATCTAGGCGACACGGTTTAAAGTAAAGTCAAAAGGCGCTCCATGAAATGCATGTATACTCGACATCGGATGCAAGTATCAAATAGTAAGCGGAAGCATGTTTCACATATCGTGCAAGACCTGAGAAAAACATAGAAATCTGTCAACGAAAACGTTGGTGAAATCATAGGTTTAAGTAAGTAAGTACAAGTGAACCACAAGATTTGCATCAATGAAATAATAGTAATACATTCCAAAAGTTTGTGTCACGAGCACCCAATTATCAAAGCTTAACATTCCTTCCATTGTATACCCCATCACTTAGTGCTAGAACAAACACTGATTCTCGAAAATATATTTCATCCGTAGACGGTAGCGAACCGTCAAGGATGAGGGTTGTCAACCCATATGGCCATATAACATAAGTTCTCGCTTACACCCGGCAAGTGTAACTAATGATAATCGAATTGAGGATTTTGTTCTAAACTCGTATGTAGAATGTTTGTTTTCCCGTTCTTGTGTTCACTTAGTTCAAAAGAATCGTTTATGTTTTCTCATCCCAATATAAGTTCAAAAAGAGTAAAAGTGGGACTATGATCTCACCTTGAGTGCAAGAGTTAATAAAGTACTTCAACAAGTAGACGCGTGCAAAGACAAAGCTAGTCTTGACCTAAACATATAGGTTATATCAATAACGGTAAACACAAACCGTCAAAGATGTTCAATTAGTCCTATGGCTCGTTACGACTCGATTATATTAGCATGTGAATCAAATTGTCAAGTTTCATGCAAGATACTAGTAAATAATCATGTTAGAAAGGTTGCATAAGTATTTGGTTAAGTTTGACAAAAAGTCAAACTTGGTCGGGTCAAAGTCAACGAAAAAGTCAACATGTTCGGGTCGAGTCTCGAACAAATTTTCTATGCTAGTTATTCATATATAAGCATGTTAAAACAAGTTTCAAGTGAATTGGAGGTCTAGAACATCCCAAACATTTTTGGTAAAATGGACAAGTGGGACAGAAGCTGGACACGGCCTATGCCGCGCCGCGGCCAGGGGTGTCGCGCCGCGACCTAACACGTGGTCTGGCACCTGGTCAGTTTCAAGGTTCAAGCCTTGGTCAAAACTTCAAACAACCACAAAACGCAAACCGTAAACAACTAGAAGACGTATCTTATACCGTTGGAAAGCTCTTTTGACAAGGAACACAACTAAGCACTTATCATCAAACGACAACATCATTTACAATAGCCGAAAACTCATCAAGTGATCATTAAACGTTCATTTCAAGGTTTCAAGTTCATCAAATGCAATTTGAGTTTCGGGAAACCAATTCACATATATGATATGCCGTTTTGAAGGTAATGAGGCATACATTACAACTAAACACTAACAATTAACATTCCATGGCATTCAAGCATCCAAAAATTCATGTCAAGAACCATCAAACCCTAGTCAAACATCTCAAAATCAATAATCATGCTTTTGAAGTTTTCTTAATCAACCTACACACCAATTTGAAGCTAGTGATATTAGAAACACAATTAGAACATGAACTTTTAACATCTAACAACATATGATCATCCAAAATTCAAGAACAACACACCAAAATTCAAGTTCATGCTAGTTATACTAAAACAACGAGATCGAGCATACAAATTACATACACGACATCACAATGAGCCATAGACACTAATTAACAACTTTATAAGTCAAGAACACGAATTTAAAGAAATCTAGTGTTTTAGAAATGTTACCCAAATGAGATGAACTTGGTATCAAGTCGAAGAGGATGAAGAGAGGATTCCAAATATGTAATTTGTTTTGATGTTAGCCTCCAAATCTTAAATTAGATGATGAATCTTGGTTGAGTTCTTGAGAGGAAAATGGAAGTATGAAAAGAGAGAAAGAGAGAAAATGAGAGGAGGAGGTTGAAGGTTTGACTAGTTGACCTAGTCAAATCTTTGGCCTCTTTGCAAGTTTAGTCCCTCTAGTTCGGGTGCGGGTGCGTGAATTAACCAAACGAATTATTTTGAATTACACGAGAGTACGAGAGATGTTAAAATCCAATAACGAAAATATTTTAAGAAGGTTAGCAAATGGAGGCTATGAATCGAGATACTGAGGATAATATTACAATAAAAAGACGGGCGTTAAAATAATTTAACGGAAAAATGCGGGATGTTACAGTATTCGTGTGGTGTAATATATGTAATATAGTGTGCTTATGCTTTATGATATATGTAAAAATTGCTTGTATTAATAAGTATTTTTTTTTATGAATCTAACTCTTGTCTATTTTACAGTATAAAAACACAAAATGGATAGACAACCTAATATTTTAAGAGACCTACCCGGAGACATGATTGATGAAATCTTGTCTAGAGTCGGTCAGAATTCTTCGGCACAACTATTTAAGGCGAGATCAGTTTGTAAGACATTCGAAGAACGTTCCAAGAATGCCTTGGTTTATAAAAGGCTTTCGTTCGAAAGATGGGGGATATCACATTGGGAAATCCATAAGTTACGATATGTTTACTTTGACCCATATATTGCGGGGAACCCAAATGCTATTTTATGCAATGGGTTAAGAAATTATTTTGACTCAATATATCCGAATATTGGACTTCGTGATTTAGAAAAAGCGACTAACATGCAACATAAAGAAGCATGTTATGCTTACGGATTAGTAATGTTCGCTTCTCACCAAAGTGAGAACAAGAACATCGGGCTACAACTATTAAACAAAACGTTCCCACAAGTGACGGAGTTGGTAATTGGGGTAAGAAATGAGGTTTTTAGATTGTTACGGGACTGTTGGACATTACGTAACCCTCGTCCCTTTGACGACGTTACAACACGCTGTCTTATCAACGGCCATAACGGTTATGTTCCACAAGACCAAGGAAGGGAAGTAATCCTAGTAAAACCAGAATGCATGACTTGTTTCTGGACGTATGAATTACGTGTCTTTATTGCCTTTGCTGAACGACTTGTGTACTAGCTAGAATTATCTTCACAACCATCTTGTATCAAATTTATTGTGTGCTATATTTCAGGCTATATGTAAAATAAGCGGTATTGTAAGTTTGTAAAATATTGTGTAAAAGTTTGAACGCGAAATATTATTATAATCAGTTTTTCATATAGAATTATAGTAGTTGAATTGTATATTAGCTACTAAGTATGAACTTAACGGGTAGGTACTACCCGAATTTAAACTTATAAAACGCTAATATGAAGAAAAAGCTTTTATAAATGAGTTCATATTATGCTACAAAATACTATTAACTACTCTTAATATTCTGTATGATTAACTTGTTCCATTTGACTATTTTGAAGGAAATGGCACCGACTACTCGACACACCGTGAATATGAATGAAGAGGAATTCCGTACTTTTCTAGCTTCAAACATAGCCACAGTACAGGAAATCGTGTAGGATGCACCTACAAAGAATTCACGGCCTGCAAACCTTTGGAATTTGATTGAACCGAAGGACCGATCGGATTGAAACGGTGGACCGAGAAGGTCGAATCGGTGTTTGCCATAAGTAAGTGTACTGAAGAGGACAAAGTGAAGTACGCTACGCATACCTTCACAGGTTCTGCGTTAACATGGTGGAATACCTATCTAGAGCAAGTGGGACAAGACGATGCGTACGCACTACCGTGGTCAGCATTCAAGCACTTGATGAACGAGAAGTACCGTCCCAGAACCGAGGTCAATAAGCTCAAGACAGAACTTAGAGGGTTACGAACCCAAGGATTTGATATCACCACGTACGAAAGACGATTCACAGAATTGTGCCTATTGTGTCCGGGAGCATTCGAAGATGAGGAAGAGAAGATCGACGCGTTTGTGAAAGGATTACCGGAAAGAATCCAAGAAGATATAAGTTCACACGAGCCCGCCTCCATACAACAGGCATGTAGAATGGCTCACAAACTAGTGAACCAGATTGAAGAAAGAATTAAAGAACAGACTGCTGAAGAGGCCAATGTGAAGCAAGTCAAAAGAAAGTGGGAGGAAAACGGTGATAAGAATCACCAATACAACAACAACAGCAATTACAACAATAATCGCAACAATTATCCCAACAATCGCAACATCAATCGCAACTACAACAAACGGCCCAACAACAACAACAAAAACAACAACAACAACAACAACAGCAACTACAACAATCATCCCAACAACAATAATAACCGCAACAACAACAACAATCAGAAGCAGCTATGCCAAAGGTGTGAAAAGTATCACTCGGGGTTCTGCACCAAATTTTGCAACAAGTGTAAAAGAAATGGTCATAGTGCGGCGAAGTGTGAGGTCTACGGACCAGGGGTTAATAGAACGAAAGGAACAAATGGTGTCGAAATGAGTAATGGCGGAGCAAGTAGTGTCAGAGCAAGTTATGCCAATGTAGTTTGTTATAAATGTGAAAAACCGGGCCACATTATTAGAAATTGCCCGAACCAGGAGAACACGAATGGACAAGGCCGCGGAAGAGTTTTCAATATTAATGCGGCAGAGGCACAGGAAGACCCGGAGCTTGTTACGGGTACGTTTCTTATTGACAATAAATCTGTTTACGTTTTATTTGATTAGGGTGCGGATAGAAGCTATATGAGTAGAGATTTTTGTGCTAAATTAAGTTGTCCATTGATGCCTTTGGATAGTAAATTTTTACTCGAATTAGCAAATGGTAAATTAATTTCAGCGGATAATATATGTCGAAATCGAGAAATTAAACTAGTTAGCGAAACATTTAAGATTGATTTGATACCAGTAGAGTTAGGGAGTTTTGATGTGATAATCGGTATGGACTGGTTGAAAGAAGTGAAAGCAGAGATCGTTTGTTACAAAAATGCAATTCGCATTATACGAGAAAAAGGAAAACCCTTAATGGTGTACGGAGAAAAGGGCAACACGAAGCTACATCTTATTAGTAATTTGAAGGCACAAAAACTAATAAGAAAAGGTTGCTATGCTGTTCTAGCACACGTTGAGAAAGTACAAACTGAAGAAAAGAGCATCAATGATGTTCCCATTGCAAAAGAATTTCCCGATGTATTTCCGAAAGAATTACCGGGATTACCCCCACATCGATCCGTTGAATTTCAAATAGATCTTGTACCAGGAGCTGCACCAATAGCTCGTGCTCCTTACAGACTTGCACCCAGCGAGATGAAAGAACTGCAAAGCCAATTACAAGAACTTTTAGAGCATGGTTTCATTCGACCAAGCACATCACCGTGGGGAGCTCCTGTTTTGTTTGTCAAGAAGAAAGATGGTACATTCAGGTTGTGTATCGACTACCGAGAGTTGAACAAACTTACCATCAAGAACCGTTATCCACTACCGAGAATCGACAACTTATTTGATCAACTACAAGGCTCGTCTATTTATTCAAAGATTGACTTACGTTCCGGGTATCATCAAATGCTGGTGAAAGAAGATGATATTCCAAAGACTGCTTTCAGAACACGTTATGGTCATTACGAGTTTATGGTCATGCCGTTTGGTTTAACTAATGCACCAGCTGTGTTCATGGACCTTATGAACCGAGTGTGTGGACCATACCTTGACAAGTTTGTCATTGTTTTCATTGATGACATACTTATTTACTCAAAGAATGACCAAGAACACGGTGAACATTTGAAAAAGGTGTTAGAAGTATTGAGGAAGGAAGAATTGTACGCTAAGTTTTCAAAGTGTGCATTTTGGTTGGAAGAAGTTCAATTCCTCGGTCACATAGTGAACAAAGAAGGTATTAAGGTGGATTCGACAAAGATAGAAACTGTTGAAAAGTGGGAAACCCCGAAAACTCCGAAACACATACGCCAGTTTTTAGGACTAGCTGGTTACTACAGAAGGTTCATCCAAGACTTTTCCAGAATAGCAAAACCCTTGACTGCATTAACGCATAAAGGGAAGAAATTTGAATGGAATGATGAACAAGAGAAAGTGTTTCAGTTATTGAAGAAAAAGCTAACTACGACACCTATATTGTCATTGCCTGAAGGGAATGATGATTTTGTGATTTATTGTGACGCATCATAGCAAGGTCTCGGTTGTGTATTAATGCAACGAACGAAGGTGATTGCTTATGCGTCTAGACAATTGAAGATTCACGAACAAAATTATACGACGCATGATTTGGAATTAGGCGCGGTTGTTTTTGCATTAAAGACTTGGAGGCACTACTTATATGGGGTCAAAAGTATTATATATACCGACCACAAAAGTCTTCAACACATATTTAATCAGAAACAACTGAATATGAGGCAGCGTAGGTGGATTGAATTATTGAATGATTACGACTTTGAGATTCGTTACCACCCGGGGAAGGCAAATGTGGTAGCCCATGCCTTGAGCAGGAAGGACAGAGAACCCATTCGAGTAAAATCTATGAATATAATGATTCATAATAACCTTACTACTCAAATAAAGGAGGCGCAACAAGGAGTTTTAAAAGAGGGAAATTTAAAGGATGAAATACCCAAAGGATCGGAGAAGCATCTTAATATTCGGGAAGACGGAACCCGGTATAGGGCTGAAAGGATTTGGGTATCAAAATTTGGAGATATGAGAGAAATGGTACTTAGAGAAACTCATAAAACCAGATACTCAATACATCTGATGTGCAGCGGGGTAGTATATAAAATAGTTATTAATTTTAGCAGAAAATACTATTAAATACGATACAATTTTATACAACATATTTATTTATTTATAGAATGGATATACTTAAACCTTGCTACAATACTTATAGGCAGTGTACCTAATCGTACAGTAGTGTAGTTTTTAGTAAGTCCGGTTCGTTCCACAGGGAAAATCTTTAAACAAAGCTTAACGTTATATTAGTTTACTTTTATAAAAATACAAATATATATATATAAGTAATATTATTATTAAAAAGGGGGGTTTTTACCGTTTAATGACCGGTCTGTCGATTTTAAAACTTTAGTCGCAGTTAAAACCAAATGTAAAATAATAAATACAAGACTTAATTTAAAGCGTAAAGTAAATAACGATAATGAAATTGCGAATAATAAAAGTGCGATAAAATAAACTTGCGATAATTAAAAAGTACGATAATTAAAAGTGCAATTAAATACAATAACAATAAAAATGTGATAATTAGAAGTGCAATTAAATATAAAATAAAGGAAATTAAATATGAAATAAAAGAATTATGCTTATTTAAACTTCCGTAATCATGATGTTTGACGTGTTGATTTTAGTTTTATGCCCATGGGTTAATTGTCCTTTGTCCTGAATTATTTAATATGTCCGTCTGGTTTTTGTCCATAACAGTCCATCAGTCATAAATATAAAGTGCGAGTGTCCTCGTCAAATTATTCTTATACCCGAAGTTAAATATTCCAACTAATTGGGGATTCGAATTGTAACAAGGTTTTAATACTTTGTTTAATGAATACATCAGGTTATCAACTGCGTGTAAACCAAGGTTTTACTACTTTGTTAGCAATTACACCAATTACCCTTGAATGTAATTTCACCCCTGTTTTAATTATTCTAGTGGCTATTAATCCATTCCCGTGTCCGGTTAAATGAACGATTATTCGTACATATAAATACCCCGCCCATCGTGTCCGATCGAGTGTATATGGTAATTTATAAGGACGCCCAATTATAAATCTTTATATTAACCTTAACAAACTATCATTTAGTTAAACAAATATAAAGCCCATTAATAGCCCATAGTCTAATTTCCACAAGTGTCGTTCTTTTGTCCAAACCCCAATTATGGTACAAAGCCCAATTACCCAATTTTAGTAATTAGCCCAACATCATGATTAATTCGTTTTAAATAAGCATAATAATAACTTAGCTACGAGACATTAATGTAAAAAGGTTGAACATAACTTACAATGATTAAAAATAGCGTAGCGTTACACGGACAGAATTTTGACTTACACCCTTACAATATTCGCTAACATACCCTTATTATTAGAATTATAATTAAAATTAAAATATAAATTATAAATATATATATATATATTTTACGTATGAGGAGAAGAAGAAAAAGATGATGAAAATGATCAGATTTCGGTTTGCTTTATAGGGAGTTTCAAAACTGGGGGCTCCGCGACTCGCAGCCATTTTGGCCTTCAAACTCCGCGAGTCGCGGATTTTGAAATTCCAGCTCACACTTTGGAGTCTTTCTCTGCCGACGGTTTTTATTTATAAATATAATATATATATAATTAATATAATTAATTATATATTATATTATATTTATATACATAGTTAACTTGTAATTTTTAGTCCGTTGCGTCGAGCGTTGAGAGTTGACTCTGGTCCCGGTTCCGGATTTTCGAACGTCCTTGCGTACAATTTAATATCTTGTACTTTGCGTTTTGAATCTTGTACTCTTGTAATTTCGAGACGTTTCTTATCAATAATTGGAACCTCTTTGATTGTCTTTTGTACTTTTGAGCTTTTTGGTCGTTTGCGTCTTCAATTCGTCGAATCTGTCTTTTGTCTTCACCTTTTATTATTTAAACGAATATCACTTGTAAATAGAACAATTGCAACTAAAAGCTTGTCTTTCTTGAGGAATAATGCTATGAAATATATGTTCGTTTTTAGCATTATCAAATATTCCCACACTTGAGCGTTGCTTGTCCTCAAGCAATATCGTCTTGAAATACTAGAATCACTTCTTTATTCTTCACACTTTGTACATCAGTGATTTCTATACGGTGGTATGAACAATGGTAGTAACGATATGGTTTACAGTCCCACATGACTATAAAAATTTAGATCCATTAAGGAAATTGTATCTTTATGAAAACATTTGATCTTTTGAAAATTAAATCTAGTTTTTACCCTAGATAAGTTTTCCGGGATAACCCTTTACCGGTGTTTGCAAAATATTTTTGTGGGTTTGGTGGGTTTCAGATTTGAAAATTTTAGCTCAAAACTTGCGGTTTTGTGTCACCCACTTGCTAACCTTGTATTTGGAAAGCAACACGTCCAGTTTACTTGTCCCGTATATTACCTTTCGATAAACTACCGTCCGGTTGTAAACGAAAGCATTGAACAAGCAACTGTTAAGGCAATGTCCCCTGACATGCTTTTAATTATGGTTTATAACGTGTCGGACGCAATTACTATCCTTGGTAGGAGCAATAGTAAAGCTCACCCTTATAATTTTTCGGTATGGCACAAGGTCCTGTCTTTGACCATGCTATGCAACCACCGTTCTTACAGTTGACACCCGATTTAGTTCAGGTGACCTAATGAATTCCAGGTGAATTCCTAGGATTTTACGTTCAATGGTAATGAACGCATTGAAAATAGGGTTTTCAGAAAACAAATCGGTTTGTAATTTTGATCAAAATATTTTCTCGTTCAAGCTCGAGTTTAGATATCATTGAATTCCATGAGTTTGAATTCTCAATCTTTAAGGTCAATCTCAAGGATTGAGTAATATCAGTCTTAAAAGCTGATTTTTAATCTTTAAGGAGATTATCCTTTCTGGGGATCTGATTAATTAGTCTTATCCAGTTAATTTGCATGGTGCCCCCCCCATTGTACAAGATAAATCCTTCTCATGGTTAGGATAAATCTGACCACTTGGCGACCCTGTTTAATGCTGAGGTCCGTGGATTTCCTGCTGATTTTAGTGATGACTTTTCTAGATTTTTCATCAACCTACAGCTGGTCTGGACGACAACTTCTTGACCTAAATCAAGAAGCGCGTGTCTTTTTCAGAAGACTTTACTTCCTTTTAACGATGGAATTGATTCATCGTGTAGATCCATCTCTTCTTTTCTTTTATCGGGTAAAACAGTTTAGTTTAGTCCAAAGCAAAAGTGTTTTCAGTTATTTGTTACAGATATATGTGACATATGTTTAAGATAACTTGGTAAATTTTCCCACACTTGGCTTTTATTTTCCTTTTTATCGTCCTCTATTCCATTTTAAATGAATTTTAACATTTTGGTTTGTTTCTCAATTTATGTCCTTTCCGAGGTAACATTAATTTCGGTGTTAAAACCTAGTTTTATCGTTCATAAATATATATAAACATGAATTTGAGTTCATTTAATTGAAAATTTTTAAAAATTTTACTAGAATTGGGTAGTCAGTATATAAGACCAGGGCTGTTCTTTTTTATCAGAGAGCACTAGATTCTAATACAACTACTGCTTTACTAGTAAAATTTTTAATGGTAACCAAGTGTATAAAGTAAAAAATTTTAAAATCCGAAAGAATTTAACCCCTTCCCACACTTAAGATCTTGCAATGCCCTCATTTGCAAGAAATCAGTAACAATTTAAATTATTGAGGGTGATTTGTGTGAAAATGATTAAATTTTTACCAAAGTTTCCAAATATATTGGCGTTTGTTTGCTGAATGATAAATGGTGCACATCATTTGTTCATTCCGTCTTGTTGTTATTTCACATATATTTTGCTTCTTGTCGTCAAAATTAGTTGCTTTTGCTGAACTTAATGCCAGTCTTTGAAAATGCGTTGTTTTACCCTGTTGTGTACATAAGATAAACTGCAAACATATATACATATTTTTGAAGTTTGGTTTATTACCCCACATTCAAAAATTATTAAAATCTAAGAATAAAAGTTAGACAATTATAAAAATGATTACAATATTAACAAAAGTATTAAACGTATCAATAATTACAAATTACAAAAATAAATAAAACTAAGTATACTAGGGATGATACTGGTACTAATAGGGGTTCCAGGCATAACCGTAGGTGCTATAGAATGCTTCGGCAGGGTCATACGTAGGATACGGTGGCTGCATCTCTATAGACCAGGGAGGGAAGATGGGTTTCGGTGTAGGAATATAGTTTCTACCTATATGTTGGCAATGAGCTATGATTTGGTTCTGATGAACTTGCCAATCTTCAAATGCTCTCTGTCTAGCATTTTCGTATTCCTGAGAAGCTATAAACCTTTGCATTTCTTGCATCTCATTCCCCCCTCCTACATTACCTTGCTGTTGGTTTCTCTCCACCTGTGGATGTCTACCATGGTATCGTACTGCGGCGTTATTTCGCCTCTTCAAAACTTTCGCACCATGGTATACATTTAAACCTATAGTATCGCGGGGTTCTGGTCTTCTACTAATAATCCTCCCCGACTTATATCCACACCGAGATATTCACCAATCAAAGTAATAAAAATACCACCTCCTATTATGCTATGCGGTCGCATCCCCCGAACCATAGCTGATAAATAATAACCCACACAATATGGTATACTTACAGCGCTTTGTGGGTCTCGAATACACATATGGTAAAACAAATCCTGTTCATTTACTTTTTCTTTGTTTTTACCCCTTTGTGTAATCGAATTAGCTAAAAACCTGTGAATCACTCATAATTCGGCTCTATCTATATCCAAATAAGAGTAATTTCCCCCTTTGAAACAGTGATGGCTTGTCATTTGACTCCACACACCGTGTGTATCAAAATTTTCATCTATCTTTCTACCGTTTAGTATCAACCCTCTACAATCGGCAGATGCTAACTCCTCAGGCGTATATATACGTAAAGCCTGAGCCATGTCCAGTAAAGACATGTGGCGCATCGAACCGCCTAACAAAAATCTAATAAAAGAACGATCGGTTAAACTAGCTACCCGATCATTCAACTCTATACTACACAACAATTCTTCACACCATACTTTATATACAGGTCTACGCATGGTGAATAAACGTACCCAGTCATTAAAAGAAGAATTACCATACCTCTGTACAAGTAATTCCCTAATTGGCCCGGCCAATTCTACAGCTTCTAAGGGTCCCCATCCTATGACCCTCGGTACCTCAACAACCTTAGAATGAAGAGTATGCAAACCCCTTTGATATTTTGGATAATCTATCCAAAGTCTGTCAAATCTCAGGTTCGGGTGCAACTCTTCCAAGTGCATATCAGAAAAGGTCATGACTGGATGAGGTATATCCTGCTTGTAGTAGTTATCTACCTCCTGTTGTTCCATATTCTCAGCAGGAGCATTGCGGGCTTGGGATGAAGATTCACCCCTTTCAGTCTGCAAAACACATCAAACACAATTTTTGTGCATCCAAATATGCATTAGTGTCAGCAAAATCATCAATCAAAATAATTACAATGACATGATCAATTTATATCAAACTTAAGCTCATTTTCACATTTTTATCAAATCTACACTTTTTCAAATAAGCATATACGAAAATGTTCGCCAAGTTCATAAGCATTCAACTCAAATAACATGTCAAAATAATCATTACTAGTAATTAAACAAGTTTCAAATGGCATTGTCTTTCAAAATCAAGTTCATGAATTTTAGACTTGAAAAAGTCCACTTTAATTCTCAAAATCATGTTTAGGCTCAAAGTTTGGATCATTTAACTACCTAAACATGTTACACTACTTATTTTAGCAACAATTCATGACAAAAATCGGCCATAACCTGTTTATATCAAAAAGCCCCAAATTGCTCAAGAACACAAACCCTAGATTACTCAAAATTTGAAGTTTAAGGCTTCTAATCATATTAAACAGCATCAATCTAGGTTATACAAGCATAATACATAAACAATTTAAGCCTAATTACACTAAAAAGCATCAAAATCAAATTGGGAAAAAAAATTGCTCAAGAACACAAATTTCGGATTAAATGGTGTTTAGGTGTAGAAATTTACCGTTTTTCTTGAGTAATTCCTAGATAGCATCCTTCTCAACATGATTTTAGTAAAAGATTTGGTGATTAACGGTTAAAAATTGTGATTTTTGGGGTTTTTTCTCGGGTTTTTCGCAGCTATTTTCGCAGGTTTTTAGTTTTTGTGGGTTGGGGACTGATCTGTTCTGCGGTTATATTTTTTTTCTGATTTTTAGTCCCTCCGCGACTCGCGGTGAAATACCCTTCAAACTCCGCGAGTCGCGGAGTTTGCTATTTTTTTTTTTTTTTTATAATCATTAACTTATTAAAACAATTAAGTAATTAATTTTAAAATTTTGTTTCCCTTGTTATTTAGGACGAGGTCGTTTCGGATCGATGTCCTAGTCGGTCCTTCGATAAAATTTTAAAATTTGTCTTTTTGTAGCGATTGTTTTAAAAGCTAAGATTTTTGGGTTTTTTTTAATGTTTTTGGCATACTTTAATTCAATAAGATTAAAAATAATGATAATAAAAATTCTCGTCCCTCCCTCGGGTAAAGCAATTTCGGTTCAAAGACCTAGTCTTCAACTTACGACGAATTTTAAAAATCATATTTTTAACTTAATGAGATAAAGTAAATTTTTGTTTTTAAATTCACACAACTTAAATATAAAATTCAAAATTTATATTAAAAATTCACACCAAACTTAAAATTTAAAATGCATAAAATTAAAAATTTATATTTTAAAAATTAAAAATTCACACCAAACTTAATTTAAAAATTTATAAATTCATATCAAACTTATATTAATTTTTGAAATATTTACAATTTTAAATATATTGTTTTTACAAAGTTTACAATATTAATTTAAGATTTAAATATTAATTTTTAAAAACATGGTAAAAATAAAATTAAAAATCTTTTTGGCTTTTTATCCCACTTTAATCAATCAAATATTATCAAAAATATGCGCCCCTCTTTTCGGTAAAGTAATTTCGGTTCCAAAACCTAATTTAACTCATGACGAATTTTTGAAATATTTTGGGTTGATTGTTTAAAGATATTTATACCTTAAGAATAAACGTTAAATTTCGCAGTGATGTAATAAATTTTTGAATGATATCAATAATTTCGGTCGCCAAACCTAATTTTATTCAATACCAATTTAATACTTTTTAGTGAACAAATTAGCGTTTATTATCAAAAGGTTAAAAATAAAAATAAAAACTGTACAGACATACCTGTGAAATACATTTCTTAGTTATATGATCTATCCCATTCATAAGATAGTCGGTTTAATTGGTTTTCCATAGCTACATAGGCGTAACCTCGAGCATTCAGTGTCTTTTCTTCTAAACATATGAACGGTCCGTCTCTGCATAAAGTAACAAATTCGGTATTTGAATAGGTTTGATTATTTGAACATTTACCTCCATGTGACCATTTTCCGCATTTGTGACATCTTTCTAGGTGTCGTGCTCTTCTTTTCGCTGCGGATTTTGATTTTCCTTTACCAAATTGTAACTTATTATCTTCGCATCTGGATTCTTTTCTAACTCCGTCCATTCTTTCTCTGATTACTGATACTATTTCACTTGGTAGTATGTCATTATTTCTTTTAGTGATCAAAGCGTGTAGCATTAGACCATGGTTTAGTTTACAGGCAGTCTTCATTTCCTAAAAAAAAATAAAAATTCAGAATGGGGGGAGAAGACTAGTTCTTTAGGGTCTGCTAGGGAAAGACCATTCGGGTTCCATTTTCGAGAACTACACGAAAACAGACAATCTAACTCTAACAGAAATACATATTATCCTTTAAAGACTTGATTCTCCCCACACTTAGTTAGCTGTGGTGTCGAAATTGTGATTAACTTCGTTGTCGACTTCCATCGGACCATGTATGTAATTTTTAACTCTGTGACCATTAACTTTAAATTCAATCCCATTTGAATTTATTAATTCTATCGTTCCGTATGGGAAAACTCTTTTGACTATGAATGGTCCAGACCATCTTGATTTCAATTTTCCAGGAAATAGCTTGAATCGTGAATTGAAAAGAAGAACTCTGTCTCCTTCTTTAAATTCTTTTGAACTTCTGATTCTTTTATCATGCCATTTCTTCGTTCTTTCTTTATAGATTAACGAATTTTTGTATGCTTCATGTCTTAATTCTTCTAATTCGTTTAGTTGACTTAATCGTAGATGTCCGGCTTCATGTAAATCAAGATTACATGTCTTCAAAGCCCAAAATGCTTTGTGTTCAATTTCTACTGGAAGATGACATGCTTTTCCATAAATAAGTCTAAAAGGTGTGGTTCCAATTGGAGTTTTGTAGGCTGTTCTAAAAGCCCAGAGTGCATCCTCCAATTTAATGGACCATTCCTTTGGATTTGATCCTACGGTTTTCTCTAGAATACGTTTTAAAGCTCGTTTGGTATTTTCAACTTGTCCACTTGTTTGTGGATGATATGCGGTGGAGATTTTATGAGTTACTCCATATCTTTTAAGAACTTTCTCAAGTTGATTATTACAAAAATGAGTACCCCGATCACTTATTAAAGCTTTCGGTGTTCCAAACCTTGCAAAAAGACGTTTTAAAAAGTTGACTACAACTCGTGCATCGTTAGTTGGGAGAGCTTGTGCTTCCGCCCATTTAGATACATAATCAATGGCTACGAGTATATATAGATTATTATGAGATTTTGGAAATGGACCCATGAAGTCAATACCCCAAATGTCAAATACTTCACATACTTGGATGACATTTTGTGGCATTTCATCATGTTGACTTATTTTTCCGGCCCTTTGACATGCATCACAGGATTTGTAAAGAAGGTGTGCGTCTTTGTAAATTGTAGGCCAATAGAATCCAGCTTCATAAACTTTTCTTGCTGTTAGTTGAGGCCCATAATGCCCTCCTGTTGGTCCTGTGTGACAATGGTTTAATATTTTACTAGCTTCATCTCCAAATACACACCGGTGTATTATTCCATCGGGACAACTTTTAAACAGATGTGGATCTTCCCAAAAATAGTGTTTTATATCACTGAAGAATTTCTTTCGTCTTTGGTACGTTAATCCTTTTTCAAGGAATCCACAAACTAAGTAGTTTGCATAGTCTGCAAACCATGGGATTTCTTTATAATCTATCTTCAATAGATATTCATCAGGAAAATTGTCTTGTATAGCTGATTCATTCAGAACTTCTAATTCCGGATTTTCAAGACGAGAAAGATGATCAGCGGCGAGATTTTCTGCTCCTCTTTTATCTCGGATTTCAATATCAAATTCTTGTAAGAGTAAGATCCAACGGATTAATCTTGGTTTAGCATCTTGTTTTGAAAATAAGTATCTAAGAGCAGAATGGTCGGTATAGACTATCGTTTTTGATAGAACGAGATATGATTGAAATTTGTCAAAAGCAAAGACAATAGCAAGGAGTTCTTTTTCAGTAGTTGTATAGTTCGTTTGTGCTCCTTGTAACGTCTTACTAGCATAATATATAGGTTGAAATCGTTTTTCAATCCTTTGTCCTAAAACGGCTCCCATTGCAAAATCACTTGCATCGCACATTAGTTCAAATGGTAGATTCCAATTTGGTGTTATCATGATTGGCGCATTAGTGAGTTTCTCTTTAAGAATATTAAAAGATTTGATACACTCATCTGAAAAGATGAATGGAGCATCCTTTTCTAGGAGTTTATTCATAGGAGTGGCAATTTTAGAAAAATCTTTTATGAAACGTCGGTAAAAACCGGCATGCCCTAGAAAACTCCTAACTCCTCTAACATTGGTGGGATGTGGAAGTTTAGCAATTACATCTACTTTAGCTCTATCCACTTCAATTCCTTCTTTTAAAATTTTATGACCAAGAACGATGCCTTCTTTAACCATGAAATGGCATTTCTCCCAATTAAGTACTAGATTTGATTTTTCGCATCTAATAAGCATTCGTTCAAGATTAACTAGACATGATTCAAATGTATCACCGAAGACTGAAAAGTCATCCATGAAAACTTCCATGCATTCTTCTATCATGTCATGAAAAATCGCCATCATACACCTTTGAAAGGTTGCAGGGGCGTTACAAAGTCCAAATGGCATGCGTTTGTAAGCAAAAGTACCATAAGGGCACGTGAATGTGGTTTTCTCTTGATCTTCGGGTGCTATTGGAATTTGAAAATATCTAGAAAATCCATCTAGAAAACAATAGTAACTATTTCCGGCTAATCTTTCCAACATTTGATCTATGAAAGGTAAGGGAAAGTGATCTTTTCTGGTGGCGTCATTTAATTTTCTATAATCAATACACACACGCCATCCTGTTACAGTTCTAGTAGGAATAAGCTCATTTTTCTCATTTGTAATGACAGTCATGCCACCCTTCTTAGGTACGCATTGAACTGGGCTTACCCATGGACTATCAGAAATTGGATAAATTAAACCTGCATCTAACAGTTTAATAATTTCCTTCTTAACAACATCTTGCATATTAGGATTTAGTCTTCGTTGGCGTTGCACATACGTTTTATGACCTTCTTCCATAAGGATTTTATGTGTGCAATACGAAGGACTTATTCCTTTAATATCATGAATCTTCCATGCAATGGCTGGTTTATGAGCTTTCAACACAGAAATGAGTTGTGATTTCTCATTTTCAGTAAGAGAAGACGATATTATTACAGGTAATTCAGATTCACCATGTAAATAAGCGTATTCCAAATGGTTTGGAAGTGGCTTTAACTCTAATTTCGGTGGTTCTTCTATCGATGATTTGTATCGATATCTGTCTTCTTCTTTTAGCATTTGAATTTCTTCTGTTGTTGGTTCATATCCATTAGCTATAAGTGTAGCTAACATTTCAGCTTCATCAATTGGTTCATTACCTTCTCCTAAAGAACATTCTCCTGTTCCTTGTAATTCTGGAAATTCTTCTAATAATTCTGCATGTGCATCTATAGTTTGAATATAATAACATGTATCATCTGCAGATTGTGGTTGTTGCATTGCTCTATCAACTGAAAAGGTAACACTCTCATCCTCTATACTTAGGGTCAATTTCTTACCGAACACGTCTATCATTGCTTTAGCCGTGTTTAAGAATGGTCTTCCTAATATGAGAGGAACTTGAGAATCTTCTTCCATGTCCAAAACAACAAAATCTACTGGAAATACTAAAGTACCAACTTTAACTAGCATGTTCTCCATTATCCCTCTAGGATATTTTATTGATCTATCGGCTAGTTGTATGCTTATTCTGGTTGGTTTCAATTCTCCAAGGTCTAGTTTAGCGTATAGTGAATACGGCATTAGATTTATACTAGCACCTAAGTCTGCCAATGCTTCTATTGAACTAAGACTACCCAGAAAACATGGAATTGTGAAACTTCCTGGGTCAGATAATTTTTCTGGTATCTTATTCAACAGCACTGCTGAACAATTAGCATTCATAGTAACAGCCGAGAGTTCTTCCATTTTCTTTCTATTTGAAATTAGATCTTTCAAGAATTTAGCATATCTAGGCATTCCTGAAATCACATCAATGAAAGGAAGATTTACATTTATCTGTTTAAACATATCCAAGAATTTGGATTGCTCGGCTTCAAGTTTTTCTTTCTTCATTTTACTCGGATAAGGAAGTGGTGGTTGATATGGTTTAACATAAGGTTTATCCTTAACTGTGTTATCTTCATTAACCTTTTCAAATACCGGTTCTTTTTCCTTATCTTGATCAGGTTGTGGTTCTTGTGGAGTAGGAATAGTTTCATCAGAAGTTACAGGTATTTCCGGTGGTTTAAGTGTTGTACCACTTCTTGTGGTAATGGCTTTAGCTGTTTCATTTCGGGGATTAGCATTTGTATCACTAGGTAGACTTCCCTATTTTCTTTCACCTATTAACCTTGCTAGGTTACTCACTTCTTGTTCCAGATTTTGAATAGAAGCTTATTGATTTCTAAATGCTTGAGCATTTTGTTCATTGGTTTGTTTCTGAGATGTGAAAAACTGCGTTTGAGTTTCAACTAGCTTTGTCATCATATCTTCTAAATTCGGCTTTTTATCATCGGTTTGTTGTGGTGGTTTGTTTTGAAAATTAGGTCTTTGCTGATTGTAAGTATTATTAGATACTTGTTGATTGCTAGGACCTTGTTGGTTGTTGTATGGAATATTTCGGTTATAATTTTGGTTTTGATTGTAAATCGGTCTTGGCGGTTGATAATTATTTTGATAATTATTTCCAGGCCTTTGGTTTATGTATGAAATATTCTCTCTTTGTTCCATTGTTAATTCAATACTGAGACAATCTTTTGTCAAATGTGGTCCTCCACACTGCTCACAACTAATTCGTATTGAGTGAATATCCTTAGTCATCTTTTCCATTCGTCTCTCCACAGCATCTATCTTTGCGGAAATGGAATCTAAGTCATGGCTAGAATCGGCTCTAGCTGCTTTAGATGATCTAACGATGTCTTTTTCTTGGTGCCACTCATGTGAGTGGGAAGCAGTATTATCAATAATTTTGTAAGCATCAGTTTCGATTTTCTTCATAATAGAACCACCAGCTGCTATATCTATGTCTTTTCTTGTAGTGATGTCGCATCCTTGGTAGAATATTTGTACTATTTGACAGGTGTCTAAACCATGTTGCGGACATCCACTTAACAACTTTCCATATCTTGTCCATGCCTCATATAGAGTTTCATTTGGTTTCTGTGTGAACGTAACAATTTCTGCTTGCAGTCTTACGGCTTTAGATGCAGGAAAGAATTGTTTAAGAAATTTGTCAACTAAAACGTCCCATGTATCGATCGCCCCTTCAGGTAACGATTCCAACCAATCTTTGGCTTCTCCCTTTAAAGTCCAGGGAAAAAACATGAGATATATCTGTTCATCCTCCACTTCTCGGATTTTAAATAGTGTGCAGATCCTATTAAAGGTACGAATATGTTCATTTGGATCTTCCTTCGGCGCACCACTAAATTGGCATTGATTAGTCACCATGTGTAGAATTTGTCCTTTGATTTCATAATCTGGCGCATTAATGTCTGGATGAGTAATTGCGTGACCTTGGCCAGTGCGTTTAGCTCTCATTCGGTCTTCCATACTTAAAGGTTCCAGATTCTCCATAATTGAATTTGTTGAATCGGTATCACTAGATGATTCTGATTTAATGGTTCGTTCCTCAACAATCTCTGTTTGAATGATTGGTGGTTCCGGAGGAAAGTTTAGTGGTTCAGGATCTACGAACCGTTCCTGAATATTTTCCGGATTCTCAATTGTGAGGTTGGGTTCAAAAAATGGATTATCGGAAATTTGAACTGAAGTACTTGGTCTACTGGATGACGATTCTAAAGAAAAATCAACGGCGGTTATATTTGCTAAATGTCTTGATCTAGTTACAGGTGGTGAACGTACAAAAGGTGGTGAACGTCTTGCTCGGTGCATTCACTGAATATCCTATTAGTTTTAAAAAGGAAAGAAAAATTATAATAAGTTATCCAATCAATAGACTTTTCTGATTTTGCCCACGTTTCGAATAGCCAAAAGATGCAGCAGAGGGGCAGGATTCGTTTGGTCTCAATATAATTGAGGACTGTTTGGCTCCAATAACCCGGTCCACGTACAAATCCAACTATTACTACGAACCAGAAAATTTTGATGTCTATCAATTTAACCACTCAAAATAAATTTTCGTAATTTTAAGAAATTTAGATAAGAAGTAGAATAAAAATCTATGTCCTAAAACTAGAATAGCGAGAAATAAGAAAGAAAAAGAGTTCGTCGAAAAAAAGTTGAAAAAGAAAAATGGTTGAAAAAATAAAAGGTGACGGAAAAATAAAAGAAACTTATAAAAACTTAAAAATACTTGACTAACCTAACCTTATTACTACAACTAACTTAAAATTATAATCGCAAATTGAAATTACTAATTGGAATGATAATTGATACATAGGTAAAAAGTCGTCTAAAAATATTAAAGCTTACAGGAAAAACTAAATCCCAAATGGAATTAACTTAAAAAGAAACTAAAACTTAAAAAGGCGTCGCAGAATTCTAAAGTACCTAAATCTTAGTCTAAAGAAAAAGCACTTAAGGAATTCTACGGCAAAGCCTAAAAATCTAGGAGTAAAAATGACTATGGCAAAAACTAAGTTTAAAATTAAATATGAGCTAAAAATACAAATATTGTGTTAAAACGATTGAAAAGGGACAAAATATAAAAATATACAAAAAGTTGTAAAAAGTACAATTTTTATAAAAATATTATTTTTATATTATTTATTTTATTAAAACTATTAATTTTACAATTTAATTAAACTAATTAATACTAAATACATAAATTAAATAAAAAGTAAGTGTTAAAATAAAATTAATTATAATAATAATAATTAGGGTTAATAATAATAATTATTATTAAATACCCCGTAATTAATGCTGAATTAGGGTTCTGTCGCGTGTCAGAGTGTCTCCGCGAGTTGCGGTATTTAAAACATCAAACCCCGCGAGTCGCGGGGTTCAGAATTTCAACTGACAGGTTTAATCTTCAACGCGTTTTTCTTTATTTATTTATTTATTTTATTTTCTGTTTTTAATTTTTTCTGTTTATAAAAAAAAATATGTGTATAAATAAAACTTATATTTAAAACTTAAATAAAAATAGAATCACTTTATAATTTTATAAATAAAAATCTTAAAACTAGATTTATATATATATATATTTTTTTTTTATTAGCGTTGCGCTTCCGGCGTTTAGAAAGTTCCCCGGCAGCGGCGCCAAAAATACTTGATGTGCAGCGGGGTAGTATATAAAATAGTTATTAATTTTAGCAGAAAATACTATTAAATACGATACAATTTTACACAAGATATTTATTTATTTATAGAATGGATATACTTAAACCTTGCTACAACACTTATAGGCAGTGTACCTAATCGTACAGTAGTGTAGTTTTTAGTAAGTCCAGTTCGTTCCACAGGGAAAATCTTTAAACAAAGCTTAACGCTATATTAGTTTACTTTTATAAAAATACAAATATATATATATAAGTAATATTATTATTAAAAAGGGGGGTTTTACCGTTTAATGACCGGTTTGTCGATTTTAAAACTTTAGTCGCAGTTAAAACCAAATGTAAAATAATAAATACAAGACTTAATTTAAAGCGTAAAGTAAATAACGATAATGAAATTGCGAATAATAAAAGTGCGATAAAATAAACTTGCGATAATTAAAAAGTACGATAATTAAAAGTGCAATTAAATACAATAACAATAAAAATGTGATAATTAGAAGTGCAATTAAATATAAAATAAAGGAAATTAAATATGAAATAAAAGAATTATGCTTATTTAAACTTCCGTAATCATGATGTTTGACGTGTTGATTTTAGTTTTATGCCCATGGGTTAATTGTCCTTTGTCCTGGATTATTTAATATGTCCGTCTGGTTTTTGTCCATAACAGTCCATCAGTCATAAATATAAAGTGCGAGTGTCCTCGTCAAATTATTCTTATACCCGAAGTTAAATATTCCAACTAATTGGGGATTCGAATTGTAACAAGGTTTTAATACTTTGTTTAATGAATACACCAGGTTATCAACTGCGTGTAAACCAAGGTTTTACTACTTTGTTAGCAATTACACCAATTACCCTTGAATGTAATTTCACCCATGTTTTAATTATTCTAGTGGCTATTAATCCATTCCCGTGTCCGGTTAAATGAACGATTATTCGTACATATAAATACCCCGCCCATCGTGTCCGATCGAGGGTATATGGTAATTTATAAGGACGCCCAATTATAAATCTTTATATTAACATTAACAAACTATCATTTAGTTAAACAAATATAAAGGCCATTAATAGCCCATAGTCTAATTTCCACAAGTGTCGTTCTTTTGTCCAAACCCCAATTATGGTACAAAGCCCAATTACCCAATTTTAGTAATTAGCCCAACATCATGATTACTTCGTTTTAAATAAGCATAATAATAACTTAGCTACGAGACATTAATGTAAAAAGGTTGAACATAACTTACAATGATTAAAAATAGCGTAGCGTTACACGGACAGAATTTCGACTTACACCCTTACAATATTCGCTAACATACCCTTATTATTAGAATTATAATTAAAATTAAAATATAAATTATAAATATATATATATATTTTACGTATGAGGAGAAGAAGAAAAAGATGATGAAAATGATCAGATTTCGGTTTGCTTTATAGGGAGTTTCAAAACTGGGGGCTCCGCGACTCGCGGCCATTTTGGCCTTCAAACTCCGCGAGTCGCGGAGTTTGAAATTCCAGCTCACACTTTGGAGTCTTTCTCTGCCGACGGTTTTTATTTATAAATATAATATATATATATATAATTAATATAATTAATTATATATTATATTATATTTATATACATAGTTAACTTGTAATTTTTAGTCCGTTGCGTCGAGCGTTGAGAGTTGACTCTGGTCCCGGTTCCGGATTTTCGAACGTCCTTGCGTACAATTTAATATCTTGTACTTTGCGTTTTGAATCTTGTACTCTTGTAATTTCGAGACGTTTCTTATCAATAATTGGAACCTCTTTGATTGTCTTTTGTACTTTTGAGCTTTTTGGTCGTTTGCGTCTTCAATTCGTCGAATCTGTCTTTTGTCTTCACCTTTTATTATTTAAACGAATATCACTTGTAAATAGAACAATTGCAACTAAAAGCTTGTCTTTCTTGAGGAATAATGCTATGAAATATATGTTCGTTTTTAGCATTATCAACATCCTGGAACGGGGAAGATGTACAAGGATCTCAAGAAACATTTTTGGTGGCCGGGTATGAAAGCCGATGTTGCTAAATACGTAGGAGAATGTTTGACGTGTTCTAAGGTCAAAGCTGAGCATCAGAAACTATCAGGTCTACTTCAACAACCCGAAATCCTGGAATGGAAATGGGAAAACATTACCATGGATTTCATCACTAAATTGCCAAGGACTGCAAGTGGTTTTGATACTATTTGGGTAATAGTTGATCGTCTCACCAAATCAGCACACTTCTTGCCAATAGGAGATGATGACAAGATGGAGAAGTTAGCACGACAGTATTTAAAATAAGTCGTCTCCAGACATGGAATACCAATCTCTATTATCTCTGATAGGGATGGCAGATTTATTTCAAGATTCTGGTAGACATTACAGCAAGCATTAGGAATTCGTCTAGACATGAGTACTGCCTATCATCCACAAACTGATGGGCAGAGCGAAAGGCCGATACAAACGCTTGAAGACATGCTACGAGCATGTGTTATTGATTTCGGAAACAGTTGGGATCGACATCTACCGTTAGCAGAATTTTCCTACAACAACAGCCACCATTCAAGCATTGAGATGGTGCCGTTTGAAGCACTTTATGGTAGAAAGTGCAGGTCTCCGATTTGTTGGAGTGAAGTGGGGGATAGACAGATTACGGGTCCGGAGATTATACAAGAAACTACCGAGAAGATCATCCAAATTCAAAAACGGTTGAAAACCGCCCAAAGTCGACAAAAGAGCTATGCTGACATTAAAAGAAAAGATATAGAATTTGAAATTGGAGAGATGGTCATACTTAAAGTTGCACCTTGGAAAGGCGTTGTTCGATTTGGTAAACGAGGGAAATTAAATCCAAGGTATATTGGACCATTCAAGATTATTGATCGTGTCGGACCAGTAGCTTACCGACATGAGTTAACTCAACAACTCACGGCTGTACATAACACTTTCCACGTCTCGAATTTGAAGAAATGTTTTGCTAAAGAAGATCTCACTATTCCGTTAGATGAAATCCAAATCAACGAAAAACTTCAATTCATCGAAGAACCCGTCGAAATAATGGATCGTGAGGTTAAAAGACTTAAGCAAAACAAGATACCAATTGTTAAGGTTCGATGGAATGCTCGTAGAGGACCCGTGTTCACGTGGGAGCGTGAAGATCAGATGAAGAAGAAATACCCGCATCTATTTCCAGAAGATTCGTCAACACCTTCAACAGATTAAAATTTCGAGACGAAATTTATTTAACGGGTAGGTACTGTAGTGACCCGAACTTTTCTATGTTTATATATATTAATTGAGATTGATATTTACATGATTAAATGTTTCCAACATGTTAAGCAATCAAACTTGTTAAGACTTGATTAATTGAAATATGTTTCATATAGACAATTGACCACCCAAGTTGACCGGTGATTCACGAACGTTAAAACTTGTAAAAACTATATGATGACATATATATGGATATATATATAGTTAACATGATACTATGGTAAGTAAACATATCATTAAGTATATTAACAATGAACTACATATGTAAAAACAAGACTACTAACTTAATGATTTTTAAACGAGACATATATGTAACGATTATCGTTGTAAAGACATTTAATGTATATATATCATATTAAGAGATATTCATACATGATAATATCATGATAATATAATAATTTAAAATCTCATTTGATATTATAAACATTGGGTTAACAACATTTAACAAGATCGTTAACCTAAAGGTTTCAAAACAACACTTACATGTAACGACTAACGATGACTTAACGACTCAGTTAAAATGTATATACATGTAGTGTTTTAATATGTATTTATACACTTTTTAAAGACTTCAATACACTTATCAAAATACTTTTACTTAACAAAAATGCTTACAATTACATCCTCGTTCAGTTTCATCAACAATTCTACTCGTATGCACCCGTATTCGTACTCGAACAATACACAGCTTTTAGATGTATGTACTATTGGTATATACACTCCAATGATCATCTCTTAGCAGCCCATGTGAGTCACCTAACACATGTGGGAACCATCATTTGGCAACTAGCATGAAATATCTCACAAAATTACAAAAATATGAGTAATCATTCATGACTTATTTACATGAAAACAAAATTACATATCATTTATATCTAATCCATACACCAACGACCAAAAACACCTACAAACACTTTCATTCTTCAATTTTCTTCATCTAATTGATCTCTCTCAAGTTCTATCTTCAAGTTCTAAGTGTTCTTCATATATTCTACAAGTTCTAGTTACATAAAATCAAGAATACTTTCAAGATTGCTAGCTCACTTCCAATCTTGTAAGGTGATCATCCAATCTCAAGAAATCTTTGTTTCTTACAGTAGGTTATCATTCTAATACAAGGTAATAATCATATTCAAACTTTGGTTCAATTTCTATAACTATAACAATCTTATTTCAAGTGATGATCTTACTTGAACTTGTTTTCGTGTCATGATTCTGCTTCAAGAACTTCGAGCCATCCAAGGATCCGTTGAAGCTAGATCCATTTTTTTCTTTTCCAGTAGGTTTATCCAAGGAACTTAAGGTAGTAATGATGTTCATAACATCATTCAATTCATACATATAAAGCTATCTTATTCGAAGGTTTAAACTTGTAATCACTAGAACATAGTTTAGTTAATTCTAAACTTGTTCGCAAACAAAAGTTAATCCTTCTAACTTGACTTTTAAAATCAACTAAACACATGTTCTATATCTATATGATATGCTAACTTAATGATTTAAAACCTGGAAACACGAAAAACACCGTAAAACCGGATTTACGCCGTCGTAGTAACACCGCGGGCTGTTTTGGGTTAGTTAATTAAAAACTATGATAAACTTTGATTTAAAAGTTGTTATTCTGAGAAAATGATTTTTATTATGAACATGAAACTATATCCAAAAATTATGGTTAAACTCAAAGTGGAAGTATGTTTTCTAAAATGGTCATCTAGACGTCGTTCTTTCGACTGAAATGACTACCTTTACAAAAATGACTTGTAACTTATTTTTCCGACTATAAACCTATACTTTTTCTTTTTAGATTCATAAAATAGAGTTCAATATGAAACCATAGCAATTTTATTCACTCAAAATGAAATTAAAATGAAGAAGTTATGGGTAAAACAAGATTGGATAATTTTTCTCATTTTAGCTACGTGAAAATTGGTAACAAATCTATTCCAACCATAACTTAATCAACTTGTATTGTATATTATGTAATCTTGAGATACCATAGACACGTATACAATGTTTCGACCTATCATGTCGACACATCTATATATATTTTGGAACAACCATAGACACTCTATATGTGAATGTTGGAGTTAGCTATACAGGGTTGAGGTTGATTCCAAAATATATATAGTTTGAGTTGTGATCAATACTGAGATACGTATACACTGGGTCGTGGATTGATTCAAGATAATATTTATCGTTTTATTTCTGTACATCTAACTGTGGACAACTAGTTGTAGGTTACTAACGAGGACAGCTGACTTAATAAACTTAAAACATCAAAATATATTAAAAGTATTGTAAATATATTTTGAACATACTTTGATATATATGTATATATTGTTATAGGTTCGTGAATCAACCAGTGGCCAAGTCTTACTTCCCGACGAAGTAAAAATCTGTGAAAGTGAGTTATAGTCCCACTTTTAAAATCTAATATTTTTGGGATGAGAATACATGCAGGTTTTATAAATGATTTACAAAATAGACACAAGTACGTGAAACTACATTCTATGGTTGAATTATCGAAATCGAATATGCCCCTTTTTATTAAGTCTGGTAATCTAAGAATTAGGGAACAGACACCCTAATTGACGCGAATCCTAAAGATAGATCTATTGAGCCTAACAAACCCCATCCAAAGTACCGGATGCTTTAGTACTTCGAAATTTATATCATATCCGAAGGGTGTCCCGGAATGATGGGGATATTCTTATATATGCATCTTGTTAATGTCGGTTACCAGGTGTTCACCATATGAATGATTTTTATCTCTATGTATGGGATGTGTATTGAAATATGAAATCTTGTGGTCTATTATTATGATTTGATATATATAGGTTAAACCTATAACTCACCAACATTTTTGTTGACGTTTTAAGCATGTTTATTCTCAGGTGATTATTAAGAGCTTCCGCTATCGCATACTTAAATAAGGACGAGATTTGGAGTCCATGCTTGTATGATATTGTGTAAAAACTGCATTCAAGAAACTTATTTTGTTGTAACATATTTGTATTGTAAACCATTATGTAATGGTCGTGTGTAAACATGATATTTTAGATTATCATTATTTGATAATCTACGTAAAGCTTTTTAAACCTTTATTGATGAAATAAAGGTTATGATTTGTTTTAAAATGAATGCAGTCTTTGAAAAACGTGTCATATAGAGGTCAAAACCTCGCAACGAAATCAATTAATATGGAACGTTTTTAATCAATAAGAACGGGACATTTCAACAATCACCTCTTGGCGACGAACCTGAAGCACTTACCGGCGAACCTATTCGAAACACCATTTTCTCTCTCATTTCTAGAGTATCTCGTCACGATTATATACTATCCCATATTATGAATCTTATTCATCCACTCTTTCCAACCGCCAATCATCCCGGTGTAGTAGCAGAAGTTAACGGACTTCTCGCTCGCGTGACGGCTTTGGAAAGTATGGTGCAAGGATTACAAACACCATCAGCAGCACCAGCAGCATAACCAGTACCGCCAGTAACATCCACATGGCATGCCTCAATACCATAAGCACCAGCAGCATCACCGGCATCAATGGTACCACCATCATCAACACCAACAGTATCATTACCACCACCAACAATCACATCCGCATCACATACCTCAATATCGCAATCTGTACCTCAGATATCAACATCACACGCACCATAGATACCAAGGAATACCAACAACAACAAACGATGAAGTATTAATTCATAACTTCATCGAAGAAACATTCTGCGGTGATTATGTAATCTCTAAAGTCTTAGAGATTATTTATCTCTGTCTTAACCATAAATCAGATAAGTGGACATAGATGATAGAAAGAAGAATCGAAACCCTGACAAAAATGGCATGCAATTTACAAGCTAGACTTATTTTACCAGCAGCATCAACAGTACCATTAGTATCACCGGTGCCAACAATATCGTCAGCATCACCAGCACCGTCAGTGTTGTCAGTATCATCAGCACTAGCAGCACCTATAGCATCACGAGCTCCGCCAGTTCAAGAATCGCCGTGGACATCATCACTGATCAACAACGAGTATATTGTATCAACGAGTTATGAAATAATAACTCATTCTTTCGGAAGAATTTATATATATATTTTATATATATGAATTCCGAAACAATATAAATCTTTCGTACTAAGCTATTGAGTATGAATTGAAAAAGGGTATATAATACTCGGTTAAATTCATATTACTAATATGCTATGATGTACATCTTTCGTTAACAACCTAATTATCGTTAACTACAATCTCTGTTTCAATTAAATGAATTCAGTTTCATAATAAATCAAGTGTACCATTCAATAACATGTTGGATTTCACACTCTCATCTTCGATGTACTCGAAACTTACGGGAAAATAACATACATATCTTGCGAAGTTAGCAAAGGGTTCCATGAGCATCAGCATGATTCACTAAGGAAATATCTATAAGAATAAAAATTGAAGTATTGATTACATTAGTGAAATACTCCGCAATGATTATGTAATCTCTAACGTTTTAGAGATATTTCATTTCTAATTCAAGCCGAAAATCAAATGAGCTTAATATTAACTCATTGAATCTGTATTACATTGGAAGAAAATATACCCACATATATTTTCATGAAGACTGTAATGAAAATTATTGTTCAAAATATTATTTGTGAAATTTTTTTTAACGGGTAGGTAATACCCGAGAGATATATAAATTCACAATTAATATGTTACATTCTTCGATTTTAATTCAGTAAATCATCAACTATACTCCATATTTTCACAACAGTATACATTCTTTTATAAGAAATCAAAAACAACCATACTCATTCAATTACATATTCTGATTTTGAAATCTCAGAATACAACTCGAGATATAAGCAAAAATCATCACTCTTAGATCCTTACATTTTTTTTCAAAGCTATATACTTTGACTTCAAAACTGTGATAGAACATCACTTTTATTTGTAACACTCAGAAAGATATGAGAATCAATCGAGATTCATGACGATTTCATCCTTTGGATATTGACAATGACAAGCTGCATTTAAAACACTTCGAAATTTCGGAAGACACTTCAAATAATGAACAATCGAGATGATGATCCAACCACACATTACCCGAAGTCTTGTACCTGAAAAACTTTCGAAACCAAAGTCATAGTTTAACACGTACCCGCGTCGAATTCTTTAGCATTTATTAGTAAAAACAACCTTACGATTCCTTTCCAAATTAGCCAATTTTGTCACAGCTCCAGCAAGTCAACTTCGACATTCATTTGGATTAGTCTTATTATAACCTTGATATATAAGTTTGCCTTTCATCATCGTTACTGGGGAACCTTTTATATCTCACCACATTAGCAGTAAACTTATCAACAACTTCATTAACCTTCGACTTAAACCTCTCCGAAAAATCACTATACTTATTCATTGAAACCCCATCTTTTACTCATCCACATTTTGCAACAAGAATTGCCATACCAATTACTGAAAATCAGCAATCAGTATTTTGAAATCTCGCAGCGTTTTTACATCAACAGTTATATGTATACATATAACGTTTATCTCCTAGACATACATACTTCGAATGTGAAGTTTCTGAAAAACATCTCAAACTATGAACTAGTTCTCGAAATGCTAATGAAGCAGCAAACACTGTAAACGACTTTAACCGTCAAAAGTTTGATGATAAAGGATAATGTGTTGGTAAAGCCCAGAAAAAGAGAAGAGTTGGTACTGAACAACGGATTGAGTAGACCGCGAAGGAGACCAAGGACAAATACAAGGACCAAAGTCTGTATTTAAAGAATCTTGAGGATTCTGTTTCTGACGAAGTCATTAATGAATATCTTGCTCCTGACTCTAACCCTTTGCGGAAAATATTCTTCATCATCATCTTATCTTAAATATTCTAAGATATCATCGCCTCTTTCATTATAAATATCCTCAATATTTCTGAAGATATTTTCATAAGCATTCTTATCTGAAATCATTTATCTCTCTGTAATATAAGCAACATAGAAGAAACTGTGTTAGTTTCTAAATTCTGAAAAATTTGAATAGGAATGTTTTGAAGTAGTGTTGGAAACTGAAGCATGAGTTAGTATAATATAATGACACTTGATCAACGTGATTATATTACATTAATTCATGCATTGTTTCTAATGGAACGTGATGATTCACAGAACATACCGTCATCATATGCCATTTACATGACTCTTACATTCTATCTAATCTCTGAACATATCAAGAAAATATTTTTCTTGATGATTCGGTCTTTTCCGGGATATTCTGGTAATTTGACAAATCAAGATTTTGCCATTACGATTTCCTCCTTAGAATATTAACTATGTTCATTTCAAAATGTATACTTACGAATTCTGGACCATTACTCGCTTTACTAGAGATCGAGAGGAGAATAAAAAGGCAAAGAGATTCGAAATATAAGGGAAGATATAAAACTCAAGAACCACCCAGAAACTACAGACCGTGCATATCAATACGTATTGCCACGTAAAGGCACGGGAAAATTAATAATACTATAACTCCAAGATAATAGTAGAAGTAAATAAAATCCTCCAGTGGTAGATGAAAGAGAAGAATGACAGATGTAAAAATTAAGAGTATATCAAGGATCAGAATGGGATGGAGCATATTGACGAATGATTTAAAGTAGGAATTAAGGAGAAATAATAGAAGGTGTGACTTGTGGAAAATAAAGAAACGAAGGGGGTGGATTTATAGTGAAATATCCGACATAACAATCGAAACAGATTTCCGCATTAAATCAAAGGAGATCCTGACTTTCCTTAATTACCGAAGAATCAAATCTTATTACAAAGATTTTCTCCAAATCTCTTGAACTTGGAAATCAATCCTATCTACGTCAAAAGATATGACGAATCTATACCTACTCATTTTACTCTTGGTGATAGCTTCACTCGTACTATTCACAAAATCAAATGTTTTTATCCATATTACTCAATGATGATAAAACTCTATTTATCAACTCATATTTGTCATAAAAACATTCTTATTGTTATCCATGCTGACCTCTATCAAATTTCGGGGACGAAATTTCTTTAACGGGTAGGTACTGTGACGACCCAGAAATTTTTGACCAAATTTAAACTTTAATCTTTATATGTTTTCGACACGATAAGCAAATTTTGTTAAGTTGAATCTCAAAAAGTTTAAAACTGTGTTCATACATTCATTTAACCTCGACTAGATTCCAACGATTCACGAACCATTATATAATTGGATATGAATATATATGTATATATATATATCTATATATATGTGTGTGTGTACATATATATATAAACGTTAACAAAGTATTAGATGTATAATATTATACATGAGCGTATTTGTTTCAATATGCTTATCGATAGAATTAGAAGATAATATCAAATGATTGATTTATCAGATACATTGTATGATGATAAGTCTCTGTTGAGAGGTCCAATATGACTTAAGAAATCTGTTCTTTTTAACAATATTCAGAATAAATGGTAAAGTGTTTTACATGTGAGAACAAGGTACCGATTATCGAGAGTTAGTCAAAAGTTAGTGGAGATTCCTGCCTAACTTTCAATGTGTGCTTTACAATAATTTCTCGAGTATAAACTAATCATTAGAATTAAATATGTAAAATAATATATAAAGTAATTAGGTTACTGTTAAAATAAATAAATAAATATATATATATATATATATATATATATATATATATATATATATATATATATATATATATATATATATATATATATATATATATATATATATATATATATATATATATATATATATATATATATATATATATATATATATATATATATATATATATATATATATATATATATATATGTTATTATGAATTTATGTATAATTTCTATTAAATATATATAAAATATATAAATATTAACTATTCAGTAAATGTTATCATAGAATATAATATTACATAAATAATAACTGGTATTACACTAAATTGATTGCAAGTTTGAATGTAATTGTTATATTAATATTATTATCGTTACTTTTATTATTGTTAATCTTGATATTAATAATTGTAATATTGATATTATTATTTCATATATAAAATATAAATATGAAATTTGATATGTATAAATTGTTATATTATTATTATTAATATTATTATTATTATTAGCATATCTATTATTAATATTTATTAGAAAATAATACAAATTATTCTTATCAATAATATTATTATTATTAGTATTTTTAAAATTATTATTATCATTCTTATTTATGATTGTTACCAATATAATTATTATTATTATCAATATAGTTATTAATTATTAATATTTATTAAATATAAATCAAAACCATATAACTATAAAGATTATTACAAATCGCTATCTAATTTTTCTTTTAATTTATCTGTTGAATTAAAAGTCGTGATTCCATTGTCAATACAGACAATTCCAAATTCAGTACCAGTCTCTATCTTCTTTTTATTTATTTGTTCTTGTCTGTTAAATTAAAGCATATCAATTTCATTTGCATTACAAACCAAAAATCAGTACAGATCGATATCAGACTTTTATTTTTTTATTTTGTTCTTATCTGTGTGTTTGAAATATTCCTTGTCGACCACCAACCTTGCAAACAATCGATCAACTGTTTTACTGAGTCAATTAATCAGGTCTCACAATATAAACCCTTTTCTTGCTACAAATCCTTCTATTCGTTCACTGTTCGATCACCCTTGTTGATGCCATATTTATGTTATTATTCCTGCAGTTCGAACAGCAACTTTGTTGCTGCTTTTATTTCTGTTTTGATCATCACGAATTACCCAAATCACCATACTATCGTTTTACATAATCATCATTCAATTAAAACTACTTTTGTTTCCTGTCGCTGCAACTCAACAAAACTCTGAACCACCTTTGATATTCGATATTTTATGTTGCCATCGTGTACTTCAAAAGCAAAACCCAATCCGAAACCACCACTTCTAAACAACCATCCGTCACCACAACCCTACAACCCATTTCACCACCATCTCTACCTCTTTTTGTCACACAACAAACTGCGACCACATGCTCGATTGTACCTGCAACCATTGGGTGTTACTACTATTATATGCTGCTGCTCGCCAACCCTTCTCTTTATGTTTTCGAAACCATCATCACACAACTCATCAAACTACTGTTGCTGCAGCTCACGTTCATCTATTTCGAACCAAGAAAACACCACACAACGTATATATATATTCCAATCATAGCCTGCAATTATAACTCAACCTGCTTTTACGTATTACTTTTCTTTTTGGTCGACTATTATCAAGTGGGATTACCCCACTTACCATTTTTTTTTCCGCTAGTGGGTAACATTAATAAGTGTTAAAGTTAAACTCATGAATTAGGATGCTACTTAGTTTACGAAAATCAAACACTTTTGTTTAGTGGACGATGATAATAATATTAAGTATTCAAAAAGTAGGCGAGATTGATGATGGAAAGAAAAGGAGAATGTTAGTGCGTATTACTTTTCTGTTTTTAAATCAGGACCGACACCACCGATGCATTCATCTTGTTCTCTTAAACTTACCTGATGAAACGATTGAGTTTGATTTTCCTTTATGGGCTGTATACTTGTTTCTAAGTGGGCCGTAATTTGCTAGATGGACTTGAGTAAGGAATGGGCCATATTACTCTTGTGGTGTTGGGCCAATCATCAACTGATGAATGCTGTGAAACGAATTAAGGAAAGATTAATATACGCTTCTGTTTCCAATTTTATTCTATTTCTATTAATCAATGATAAATGAAAATTATGGGTTGATGATGGCTGTTATGACATTTAATTGATGAATGAATGGTATGATTAAGATATGCGATGGTGATATGATTTTATGATGATATTTATATATCATGTCGTTGGAATGATTAGTTGGTGATAGTATTCGATTATAAGGATGATGATGATGATGTTTAGAGTTAGAGTATGATTAAGATATTGATAATGATGCATAAAGATGGTGATGACGGTTTATAAGAGTATGATTATGATTATGTTTACAATGATGATCATGATGCATATGTTTAAGGGTGTTTTGGGTGAGCGGGAGGTGGTGGGTTCGAGCCTCGTCTGGGGCATTCTTTTTAGAAAAGCTTTGAGGGTATACATTCTTATTCTACATCTATTATTATCATTATTATTATTATTATTATTATTATTATTATTATTATTATTATTATTATTATTATTATTATTATTATTAGTATTACTACTATTATTACTATTTTTATTAAAACTACCCTAATATCAAAAATTAACATATTTTTTACTAAAGTTATTTAAATTTCAGTTAGGATTAGTATTATTATTATTATGAAAATTATTTATATAAATACTTACATATAACAAACTATCGATTTTTAATATAATACTAAACATATATTATAGATATAGATATATTAATGAATGAATAAATATTAAGTATTTTAAATGTATATACAGCATAGATATATATAACATATGACTTAAGATATAATACATGTAACTAAAGTATAGGTAATAAATAAACTTTAGTATAGAAATTTATATAACTACAAACACATAAAAATTATATAAGTAATAAATGAAATTGGGATATTTCTATTATATGTTTTAATATAAACACAATTAATATAGGTTCTTGAATCCGAGACCAACCCTACATTATTCAGTTGTTCAATGTAGTCATATGTATTTTTACTACAAAATACATTAGGTGAGTTTCATTTGCCTTTTTACCCTTTATATCTTTGGGTTGAGAATACATGCGCAACTTTTATAACTGCTTTATGAAATAGACACAAGTAATTGAAACTACATTCTATGTTGAATTTATCGAACCAAATATACCCCTTTTTAGCTTGGTAGCCTAAGAATTGGTGTTCTGACACCAATTGACGCGAATCCTAAAGATAGATCTATTTGGCCCAACGAGCCTCACCCGATACGGGGTGCTTTAGTACTTCGATTTATCATTCTGATGAGAGTTCCGGAATGATGGGGATATTCTCTATGTATGACGTTAAGGTCAGTTACTAGGTGTTCGACATATGAATGATTTTTATCTCTGTCGTTTGCGAAATGCCGGATTTTGAGATATTAGTTATGAAAAATGAAATCTTTTGGTCTATTAAATTGATGAAAATGAAATGATTACTATAAACTGATGAACTCACCAACCTTTTGGTTGACACTTTAAAGCATGTTTATTCTCAGAATTGAAAGAAATCTTCCGCTGTGCATTAGCTCATTTTAAAGATATTACTTGGAGTCATTCATGACATATTTCAAAAGACGTTGCATTCGAGTCGTTGAAGTTCATTAGAGATTATTATTAAGTAAATGACAGATTAGGTCATTTATAGTTTGGATATTATGAAATGGTATGCATGCCTGTTAACTTTCGATGTAAATGAAAGTTTGTGTTTTAAAACGAATGCAATGTTTGTAAAATGTATCATTTAGAGGTCAAGTACCTCGCGATGTAATCAACTATTGTGAATCGTTTATAATCAATATGGACTTCGTCTGGATGGATTAGGATGGTTTATGAAAATGTATTTAAGATATCGGGCCAAGTTTATCATTGGATTGGGTCACTGTGTCCGGAGGAGGGTAGTCCTCCCCGATTTTTGCAACTATATATATATGATACCGTAAACGAGGTCCAAAATTGTCATAACCCGACCTTAACCATAAGGACGAATACAATAACATATGATTTCATCGCGAGGTATTGACCTCTATATGCGACATTTTTCAAAAACTGCATTCGTTTTTACAATACAAACCATAGCTTTTATTACAAATAGAAGGTTTAAACAACTTAATAATGATTATCGTTTAGCGATAATCTTAGACTTACAAACTTTACATGTGATAATAACAATACGACCTCCAACATATTTTACATTACAAATCCTCCGATATGCAGTTTTATTTTTGACACAAATATGCATACTCAAGATCTTGCTTAAATTCAACATGTTGCAGCGGAAGCTTTTAGTTAACACCTGAGAATAAACATGCTTAAAACGTCAACATAAAGTTGGTGAGATATAGGTTTAATGTCGGCAGCGTTATAAATATAGACCACAAGATTTCATATATAAATGTTTTAATAAAAATATTCTAAGTTGTTGAGCACTTGATAACCATACTTAACATTTAATCAATGTCGCATATTCCCTTTATTATGAAATCTTACTACACCGTACCAAGTGTAGTTACCGAAACAAAGTACTGTGCAACCGTTGAATACTGGTCATCCAGTCCGGTTGGGGTTGTCAGGCCCGATAGATCTATCAACAGGATTCGCGTTTACAATACCTCATGTAAATAATAGTTACCAAGTTACAGGGAAGTATGCCAGTGGTACAACTCAACGTAGAATATATATTTTTAATCACTTGTGTCCATAACGTAAATCATAAAATGCAAGTATTCTCATCCCGAAATATTTAGAGTTTAAAAGTGGAACTATATACTCACCTTTTCCTTGAAGGTATTTAACTCGACTTGGTCTCCGATAGATATCACGAACCTAACCATATATATAATATATCAACATATTTTATTTTCAAGTAATTGTTACATATATATATATATATATATATATATATATATATATATATATATATATATATATATATATATATATATACTTATAATACTTTTAATATTTTCTTAGTCCGTAGTTAGCAGTCTGTTGTTAATGGTCCATAATTAGTTGCTCAATAAAATAAATAAAGACCCCATCGTATTCGTATTGATCAGAATTAATCTCGACCCATGGTACCATGTTGTCAAATGATGTGTTGCGTACATAAAGTACCGTGTTGTCAGATGACGTGTTGCGTACAATCATGAGGTCTTATGATTAATCTTCTCGTGTTGTTTACGGGTGGTCCTGGAATATATAAAATCAAATCATAAGTAAATATATATTAAATATTATGTTAATTAGCCAAGATATGATTAATCTGATTTTGTCATAATATGATATATTACAGGTTTTGAAGTGTTTTAAAAATCAAATTAGAAGGATCTATTTAGTTTGCGAACAGGTTTGAAATCATTCAAACTATGTTCTTGTTGTTAAAAATTTTATAACACAAAATAAGATAGCTATATAAATATGAATCGAATAAGATTATGAATAAGGTTACTACCTCAAGTTACTTGGATAAAGCTACTGGAAAAGATAGAAAATAATCTTGATCAAACTTTCTTATGATGATTATAGGTTGTTCATGAAGCTAGTTCTTCATGAGTATTTGCTGAGATTGTGAAGAACACTTAGAGTTCCTAAGAGTGTGTTTTTGTTTGGTTAGAGAAAGATGGTTGTAAGAATGAAATGAAAAACCAAGGTGATGGTGATACTTATAGGACAGTCTGGTTGTTGAGGGAACAAGGACAAATTATTGTGTTGAATTTTTGAGTAATAATGTATGCTAGCTTACAAATAAGACCCCAGCCAGGGGCTCTGCCCCTTGGACCCCGCCAGGGGTTGCCACCCCTTGGACCCCGCTTATCGGGGGCGCTGCCCCCGAACCCCCGTCATAATCAAGATAAGTTCAAACAAGTGTGCACTCCACACTTCCCCAAACTTGTTCGATATTTATCAAGATTATTTTGGTTACAAATTAATCCCATTACACTTAAATCATATTGGTGACATAAATCACAACACATTATAGATTGTAAGTATATATGTCAAAGAACGTTACATATAGTTATCGTTTTGAAAACTTAAGTTAGTGGTCTCAAAGTATACTTATAACTCATTGTTGTTAGTTCACAATGAAATGTTAAACCATCCTTAAATCATGTTAAATATGTATAGATATGTACATATACATAATCGTATAATTATCGTGTGTTATAGAGTTCGTGATATCATCGGTCAAATTGGACGGTCAAACGTTGTGTAAAACTCTTTTCAAAAATATAAGTCTCAACAGTTTGGATTGCTTATCATGTTGGTAAGGTTTAATTTATGTAAATATTAATCTCATAAGTATAGAACGATCGGAAAATTCCGGGTCGTTACAAAAATAGAATGAGGTTCTTTAATGGGAACAACTCCGATGTACTTAAGGTTGAGATTGTTAGGGAGTTAATAGAAGTTCTAGATGCTAAGAATGAATTAGTTAAGTTATTTAGAACTGCAAGAGATAGGATTGAGATGAATGATGTTCACGTATCAGGCTTTATAGTGTTGTCGGCACAAGGCAATATGAGTTGCCTACTAGCGATGCTATTGGTGCTGTTGTTTTTTATTCGGGTGATAGTACTAGAACTGATTATGATATGATCATAGAGTATAAGGGTGGTACGCCTAGACGTGTTAATAAACTGCATCCCTCTTATATGTCTTTGCAGTTTCTATTACTATTTATGTATGGGCAATCGGGATACCATCCGGAACTAAGACTGAGAAACGTGCGTGGAGGTGGCGGTCGGAGAAAGGATAAGATGACCATGAACATGTGCTATACTTATTAATTACATGATAGGTATAATATTTTTGGTCTGTTATCTAAATGTGGTAGGTTATTTCAACAGTATGTTATCACTGCTTACTGTAGCATTGAGTTAAATGGCTGGATTACGTGAGAAATAATCAGCAAAATATACGTAACGAGTATCTGTCTGGGTTGTATGACGCTATAAACAGAGGAGACCATTATGGGGCTGATGTTGGTTCGAGGACCATATTACCCGCATCGTTCACGGGGGGTCCGAGATACATGTATAGTCACTATCTGGATGCACTTGCTATATGTCATGTGCATGGCAATCCAAAGTTTTTCATTAAATTTACTTGCAAAGCTAAGTGGCCGAAAATCAGAAGGTACTTGCGTAACTTTCCGGGGTTAACTTCGACTGATCGTGGTGACATCATCGCTAGGATTTTCAATATGAAAGTCAAGCAATTTGTTTCTGTTCTAAAACGAGAAGAATTATTCGATCCTTCAACGGCTGGTACGTTTACAATATTATTATAATCTCTTGGTTTTTTTCGTAAATCTATGTTATTTGGTATTGACATTACTAATTACGCATTGTTAATACATTTAATGACCTTTTTAAAAATTAGCATATATAAGTTATTTAATTCTGAAAACAAATAACTTATTGTTATCAGACCATCATTGTAAAAGAGGATGAATAAGCAGTTCAGACTATATATTGAGACGGAACTATGCTGATTGGCTTTAAAATTGTCACTTTAAGATAAAATGGGTTGCTATCGTGTATAATTATATTTTATGGACAGATTATCGGTCATTTTACGTATGTATATCCGTTTATGGTAAAGGACATAAAGTAGGTCCATATCACGTGTGATTATCATTTGCTGATATGAAATGCAAGTGCTGAATAATAATTGGCCGAATAATTGCAGCTAACTTTTACTAAATTTACAACACATTGTTGTATTTTATATTTTATTGCTTAGTTTTTACATAAATGTGGTGTGTAGTTCAGATTCTTAACATACTTTTTTAAACTGTGATTTATTTATACAAAAATTTAATTATTTTTTTATTGTTTGTGCAGTGCTTTATACGATCGAGTTTCAGAAAAGGGGACTTCCACATTGTCATACATTATTATGGATAAAGCCGTCTCTGAGATCTTATTAACCACAGGATGTGGACCGATTCATTTCAGCTGAATTACCAGACCCTGACAGAGACCCTGATTGTTTTAAAGTTGTGTCCGATATGATGATGCATGGTCCTTGCGGTTTGCTAATCAAAAAAGCTCCCTGTATGGAGGAATCAAAAACTACGCAAGAATTTTTTTGTTCCAAGAAATTCCCTAAACCGTTCAATGAACAAACGTATTTCGATAATGACGGTTATGTGCATTACCGAAGGCGCAATCTGGGTATCTCAGCTGACAAGAAGATTTGCAGGCTTGACAACGGTTATGTAGTACCGTATAATCGTGCATTATGTTTACGTTTTCACGCGCACATCAACGTTGAATGGTGCAGCTGGTCGATACTTATCAAATATCTATTCAAATATATATATCCAAGGGAACCGATCATGTTGCCGCTCACATTCCCAGACCCGTTGGTTGTAGCACTTCTGCCGACATTGTACAGAATCCGAACGTTAAAGAAATAAAGAACTTTGTTAATGCTTGGTTTATCTGTGCGCCCGAGGCATTCTGGAGAATATTTAACTTTCCAATTCACAGTCGTGAACCTGCCGTGCAAATACTTGCTGTTCATTTGAAAGATATGCAGTTAGTTAAGTTTCACTCCAATCAGCGTCTAAAATCGATTGTGAACAACCCGGTTTCTAAGAAAACAACATTGACAGAATGGCTGTTCTATAATAGAAATTCTAGCGATGGAAGACATTTAACGTATCTAGACTTTCCTCTAGAATTTGTTTGGGATGACGACCATAAAAGGTGGAAAAGAAGATGTAATCTGAATAAGCCATCTATAGATCCGCTCACATACATGCATCCTGCATTCGGTGAAGTATTTTATCTGTGGATGCTATTATGCCATCAGAAAGGTAGTACTTCATTTGAAGATCTGATGACCGTAAACAATAACGTTCACTCAACTTACCGGGAAGTGTGTCTTGCTATGGGCCTATTAGGTGACGATAAGGAATGGTTCACAGCAATGGAAGAAGCAGCCGCAACAGCAACTTCGGCCCAATTATGCTCACTGTTTTCTCATATACTTCAATTCTGTGATGTCGCGGACCCTCTAAAGCTATGGAAACAATGCTGGAAATTAATGTCTGATGACATACCGATTAGGGTATATGTGACGACCCGGAAATTTCCGACCAAATTTAAACCTAACTTTTATATGTTTCCGACACGATAAGCAGAATTTGTAATGTTGAATCTC
Source organism: Rutidosis leptorrhynchoides (assembly GCF_046630445.1). Lineage (NCBI taxonomy): Eukaryota > Viridiplantae > Streptophyta > Magnoliopsida > Asterales > Asteraceae > Rutidosis > Rutidosis leptorrhynchoides. The sequence continues at coordinate 336,986,517 of NC_092343.1, read as the reverse complement.
AAAAAGTTTGGAACTACATTCATGTAATCAATTACCCTTTGAACGTGTTCGACGATTCACGAACAATTATGTGTATATAGATATGTATATATAATATATAATAACTGAAAACATTAACAAAGTATTTGATATATATGATACTTTACATGAACGTATTTGTTTCGATATATTTATCAACAGAATTAAGAGATAATATCAAATGATTGAATTATCAGATACATTATGATATGATTACGGGCCAATGTTATGAGGTCCACTGTGATTTAAGAAATCTATTCTTTTTGACGATATTCGGAAAATGGTAAAGTGATCTATAAGTAAGATAGTGGAGTGTAAATAACTTAGGTGTTGGATATCGACAAGTTAAGTAACTCGACATTTTTCATTAAGATGATTTCATACGTTTATTAAACCTTTGGACTTTATCCCATTCTTCACCAACAGACTGTAATTTAAAAACTTGAAACCTATTATGAATATATATAATTCTACTTTTCTAAAATGTTTTATGATATAATGATTTAAATTAATATTAAATATATTTATACGCGTATTATACGTACATAGTTTTATATTTTTACTATACTTTAACTTTACCTTTACTTTACTTTTACTTTACTTTTACTTTACTTTAACTTTAATAATTCATACTTTAATAATTCACTTTAATAATTCATACTTTAATAATTCACTTTAATAATTCATACTTTAATAATTCACTTTAATAATTCATACTTTAATAATTCACTTTAATAATTCATACTTTAATAATTCACTTTAATAATTCATACTTTAATAATTCACTTTAATAATTCAAAAATCTATTATAAATAGAATTCAATAGGTTTCATTATTTCATAGAAACTTGAAAATATATTTCTCTAAACTCTCTCAATCGAATTACATATATATATTTACTTAGTATTATTTCAAGATATTATTAGTATACATAAAATACTACGATAGAATTATATTCAGACGATTTCAAAATAAGTTTTCAAACGGGATGGAGCTAAGGAAATTATGGGTTATAGCTATGGAGGTTATGGGTATTGTTCAAGGGTATTGCTCGTGAGGTCAACCTAACGTTTATCATTTTCGTTGCGTCTACGTACTTTCCTGCAATATTGAATCACAATATTGATACGTGAGCATTCATATCTTATCTTTTATATATTAATAGTGTATCCATGACTAGTGCTCGAGTATATATGATTATGCATGTTTGTATGCATAGTTTCGTCGTTAAATAGTTTATGATAAATCACAAATTTGATACATATGCTACTGAGATAAGGTATATGATATGCATGTCGTTGAAAAGCTAAAGAAAAATTAATAACTTTTCATTTAGAAATCGTGTGGGTTCAATGAACGGATTAAAAGATATGGTCAAATTAATTATTATTAATTTTAATATTTATTACTAAAAATTAATATTTTTATTGAAACTATCATTTTATTATTTTTATCATTATTATTATTATCAATATTATTTAATCAAATAAATATGAGTATAAAGATATTTTTACCACACGTAATATAATTACATTAATAATACATACCACTATATTTTTATGATATTAAGTGAATTTTATAAATTTTATTACTTGAGATATATAAAAGTATATTTTTATCATATATGAATTTAAATATAAATTTTTATTTATTAATAAATGACTTGTATTATTTAGTATAATAAGATCAGATAAATATATTTAAATATATAAAATGACTATATATAAGTTATATAATAAACATGTATAGATTTTGGAAGTCATTTTGGGTCAAGTTGACTTTTGTTGACTTTTGCATGTCGGTCTCGAGCATTAGGATTGTGATACACTATGACTTGACCTAAATTGTTAGACAGATATTGACCAACACATAAATATATATACTTAATATAGGTTCGTGAATCCGAGACAAACCCTGCACTTGTTCAGTGCCGTCATATACATAATTGCTACGAAATACAGTATTGTGAGTTTCATTTGCTCCCTTTTATATATATTTTTGGGACTGAGAATACATGCGCTGTTTTTATAAATATTTTATGAAATAGGCACAAGTACTAAAACTAATTATATGTGGGTTTAAACCAGAAATATACCCTTAGCTTGGTAACATTAAACTACTTGTCTATGTACGGTAGGCGCGAATCCTAAAGATAGATCTATTGGGCCTGACAAACCCCATCCTGACTATGAGATGCTTTAGTACTTCGAGGTTATTTTAAACACACCTGATCTGGTGTACTTCAGAGGGTAAAACATGAACGTTAAGGCTTGTTACCGGGTGCCTACAACTTATAGAATACTTTTATACACTTGCGAGTGTACGGATATTTATAGAAACTAAAATCTTGTGGTCTATTACTATTACGGAAATGATGGATTATGATAAACTAATGAACTCACCAACCTTTTGGTTGACACTTTAAAGCATGTTTATTCTCAGGTATTAAAGAAATCTTCCGCTGTGCATTAGCTCATTTTAAGGATATTACTTGGAGTCATTCAAGACATACTTTGAAAGACGTTGCATTCGAGTCGTTGAGTTCATCAAGATTAATATTAAGTCAATTATAGTTGGATGTAATATGAAATGGTATGCATGCCGTCAATTTTTGATGTAAAGAAAGTTTGTCTTTTAAAAACGAATGCAATGTTTGTAAAACGTATCATATAGAGGTCAAATACCTCGCGATGTAATCAACTATTGTGAATCGTTTATAATGTATATGAACGGGTCCTTTCAGTTGGTATCAGAGCGGTGGTCTTAGCGAACCAGGTCTTGCATTAGTGTGTCTAACTGATAGTTGTTAAGATGCATTAGTGAGTCTGGACTTCGACCGTGTCTGCATGTCAAAAGTTTTGCTTATCATTTTTAGTCGGAAATCATCTACTTACCATCCTTAGGAAATTACCTGCTTATCATTCTTAAGTCTAGACGCGTTTTCCTACATTTATTGCATAATAGTGTATAGACGAATTCTTATCTTAGCATATATGTTACTGTGAACTTTGACTGACATCTTTCAAAGATTCCTCCGTAATTTATGGGATTTTGGTATTATATATACATATGTAAATTATGTATTGAAGAATACCAAATCTAAATTCTACAATCTATTTCATACCAAAAAATTCTTTCCCTGATCATACAAGATGGATCCCTCAACCAGTTCGAGTTCCTCGAATTCCGACAGCTATGCCGATATGGATTTCCACATGAGCTCCGAAAGCAGTGTGACCGGAATGGATCAACCAATTAGCCATCATCTATTCTGGATGAATTGGGGATGGGTTCGTAATCTACTTAACCATTGGAGATAAGAAGAAGGCGATCCCTTTCATCCACCACATTGCCCTCTTGGCAATGAACCTGAAGCACTTACCGACGAACCTGTCCGAAACACCATTTTCTCTCTCATTTCCAGAGTATCTCGTCATAATTGTATACTACACCAAATTCTAGATCTTATTTATCCGCTCGTCTGAACCGACAATCACCCCGGTGTAATAGAAGAAGTCAACGAGCTTCGCGCTCGGGTAGTGGCTTTGGAGAATATGGTGCAAAGGTTACAAACACCAGCAGCAGCACCAGCAGCATAACCAGTACCACCATCAACAACATCAACAGTACCATTACCACCACCAACAACAACCGCATCGCAAACCTCAACTTCACAATCTGTCCCACGAGCATCGACGTCATACGCCATGTAGATACCAAGGAATACCACAACGATGAAGTATTGATTCATAACTTCATTGGGGAAACATTCTACGGCGATTATGTAATTTCTAAAGTTTAGAAATTATCTATACTAGCCTTAACCATAAATCAAATGAGTTTAATTTAATATTAACTCATTAAATCAATATTACATCTGAAGAAATATACACATATATATTTCCATAAAGACTGTAATAAAATTCTTTTGTACAAAATATTAATTGTGAAATTTTTTTAACGGGTAGGTAATACCCGAGAGATATATAAATTCACAATTAATATGTTACATTCTTCGAATCTGATTCAGCAAATCATCCATTATACTCCCTACTTTCACAACAATATACATTCTTTTATAGAAATCAAAACAACCATACTCATTCAAAATCTAATTACATATTCTGATTTTGAAATCTCAGAATTCGATTCAAGATATAACTGAAATCATCACTCTTAGATTTCTACATCTTTCAAAACTATACTTTGACTTCAAAACTGTCCTAGAACCTCATTTCTATTCATGGAACTCACAAAAATATTTGTATCATTCAAAATCTTAGAACATCATATGTATATTAACAATTACAATATGTGTTCAAACACTTCGAAATTCTTAAAGACATACAAGATGATGATCCAACCACACATTACCCACTGTCATGCACCTGAAAAGCTCTCGAAACAAAAGTTATAGTTTAACACGTATCCGTGTCAGATCCTTTGATATTTATTACCAAATATAATGTTTTAATCTCTTTCCAAAATAGACAGTTTTGTCATAGCTTCAACAAATCACCTTCATTTGTTTATACGAATAAACCTTATTATAACAATTACTCCTTCATCATTGTTACCGGGAACCTTTCATATCTCGCCACATTAGCAGTAAACTTATCAACAACTTCATTAACCTTCGACTTAAGCCTCTCCGAAAAGCCACTATACTTATTCATTAAAACCCCATCATGTACTCACCTACATCCTGCAACAATAATTGTCACACCAACTACTGGGAATTAGCAATCAGTATTTTGAATATCGCAACAATTTTACGTCAAAAGTTATATGTATACATATAACGTCTATCTCCTAGACTTACATACTTCGAATGTGAATTTTCTGAAAAACATCCCAAACTATGAACTAGTTCTCCGAAATTGGAAAAATACTGATGAAGCAGCAAAAACTGTAAACGACTTTAACAGTCAAAAGTTTGATGATAAAGAATAGTATGGTGGTAAAGCTGAGAAAAAGAGAAGGTTTGAAACTGGAAAACGGATTGAGCAGACCATGAAAGAGGCTGTGGATAAATCATAAAGACTAAACCTGCCTTCAAAGGATCCAAATGATTCAGTGTCTACTGAAATCGTTAGCAAACACCTTACTTCTTATTCTAAACCTTCACAGACAAATCTTCTTCATCATCCATCTATGTTAAGAATTCTAAGATATCGTCATATCTTTTATTATAAATATCTTCGATATTCCTGAAGATATTTTCACAACTATTCTTATCCGAAATCTTCTATCTATTCGCAATATCTGCGTTACAACATAAAAAGAAACTGTGTTAGTTTCTAAATTCTGAAGAAAAAAAAAATTTGAATTTAAAATAGGAATGTTTTTGAAGTAGTGTTGGGAACTGAAGCATTAGTTAGTATAATATAATGACACTTGATCAATGTGATTATATTACAGTAAGTTATACTGAGTTTCTAATGGAAAGTGATGATTCACAGAACATACCGTCATCATGTACTATTTACACGACTCTTACATTCTACCCAATTTCCAAACATATTAAGAACATATCATCTTGATAGCTCTATATTTTCGGATATTCTGGTAATTTGCCAAATCAAGATCGTGCCATTACGATTTTCTTCTTGGAACATTAACTATGTTCATCCAAAAATTCATATCTACAAATTCTGGACCATTATCCGCTTGACTTAAGGTCGGGAAGAGAAAACGAAAGCATGAAGCTCCGAAATATAATGGAGAATATAAAGCCCGATAACAACCCCGAAATTACAAACCTAGTATATCAATGCGTATAGCAATATAAAGACACGGGAGAATGAAAAACACAATAACCCCAAGGTAATGGTAGAAGAAAATAACTTCCTCCGGTGGTAGATGAAAAAGAAGAATGACAGATATGAAAGTTAAGAGTATATCAAGAATCAATACTGGATGAAGCATATTAATGAATGCTTTAAAGTATGAATTGGGGAGAAAGACTAGAAGGTGTGAGCTGTGGAAATAAAGAAACGAAGGGGGTGGATTTATAGTAAAATATCAGACAGAGAAATCGAGACAGATTATCGCATTTAATCAAATAAGATCCTGATTTTCTTAATCGCCCAAGAACCAAATCTTATTGCAAAGATTTTCTTTAAATTCCATGAATTCCAGAAATCAATCATAACTATGTCATCGGTTAAAACGAATATACGTTTACTCATTTCACTCTCTTGCGATAGCTTCACTTATACTTTTCGCGTAATCAAATCGTTTTATCTATATTACTCAATGATGATAAAACTCTATTTATAAACTCATATTCGTCATGAAAACATTTTTAAAGTTAGCCATGACGACCTCGATCAAATTTCGGGACGAAATTTCTTTAACGGGTAGGTACTGTGACGACCCGGAAATTTCCGACCAAATTTAAACCTAACTTTTATATGTTTCCGACACGATAAGCAGAATTTGTAATGTTGAATCTCAAAAAGTTTGGAACTACATTCATGTAATCAATTACCCTTTGAACGTGTTCGACGATTCACGAACAATTATGTGTATATAGATATGTATATATAATATATAATAACTGAAAACATTAACAAAGTATTTGATATATATGATACTTTACATGAACGTATTTGTTTCAATATATTTATCAACAGAATTAAGAGATAATATCAAATGATTGAATTATCAGATACATTATGATATGATTACGGGCCAATGTTATGAGGTCCACTGTGATTTAAGAAATCTATTCTTTTTGACAATATTCGGAAAATGGTAAAGTGATCTATAAGTAAGATAGTGGAGTGTAAATAACTTAGGTGTTGGATATCGACAAGTTAAGTAACTCGACATTTTTCATTAAGATGATTTCATACGTTTATTAAACCTTTGGACTTTATCTCATTCTTCACCAACAGACTGTAATTTAAAAACTTGAAACCTATTATGAATATATATAATTCTACTTTTCTAAAATGTTTTATGATATAATGATTTAAATTAATATTAAATATATTTATACGCGTATTATACGTACATAGTTTTATATTTTTACTATACTTTAACTTTACCTTTACTTTACTTTTACTTTACTTTTACTTTACTTTAACTTTAATAATTCATACTTTAATAATTCACTTTAATAATTCATACTTTAATAATTCACTTTAATAATTCATACTTTAATAATTCACTTTAATAATTCATACTTTAATAATTCACTTTAATAATTCATACTTTAATAATTCACTTTAATAATTCATACTTTAATAATTCACTTTAATAATTCATACTTTAATAATTCACTTTAATAATTCAAAAATCTATTATAAATAGAATTCAATAGGTTTCATTATTTCATAGAAACTTGAAAATATATTTCTCTAAACTCTCTCAATCGAATTACATATATATATTTACTTAGTATTATTTCAAGATATTATTAGTATACATAAAATACTACGATAGAGTTATATTCAGACGATTTCAAAATAAGTTTTCAAACGGGATGGAGCTAAGGAAATTATGGGTTATAGCTATGGAGGTTATGGGTATTGTTCAAGGGTATTGCTCGTGAGGTCAACCTAACGTTTATCATTTTCGTTGCGTCTACGTACTTTCCTGCAATATTGAATCACAATATTGATACGTGAGCATTCATATCTTATCTTTTATATATTAATAGTGTATCCATGACTAGTGCTCGAGTATATATGATTATGCATGTTTGTATGCATAGTTTCGTCGTTAAATAGTTTATGATAAATCACAAATTTGATACATATGCTACTGAGATAAGGTATATGATATGCATGTCGTTGAAAAGCTAAAGAAAAATTAATAACTTTTCATTTAGAAATCATGTGGGTTCAATGAACGGATTAAAAGATATGGTCAAATTAATTATTATTAATTTTAATATTTATTACTAAAAATTAATTTTTTTATTGAAACTATCATTTTATTATTTTTATCATTATTATTATTATCAATATTATTTAATCAAATAAATATGAGTATAAAGATATTTTTACCACACGTAATATAATTACATTAATAATACATACCACTATATTTTTATGATATTAAGTGAATTTTATAAATTTTATTACTTGAGATATATAAAAGTATATTTTTATCATATATGAATTTAAATATAAATTTTTATTTATTAATAAATGACTTGTATTATTTAGTATAATAAGATCAGATAAATATATTTAAATATATAAAACGACTATATATAAGTTATATAATAAACATGTATAGATTTTGGAAGTCATTTTGGGTCAAGTTGACTTTTGTTGACTTTTGCATGTCGGTCTCGAGCATTAGGATTGTGATACACTATGACTTGACCTAAATTGTTAGACAGATATTGACCAACATATAAATATATATACTTAATATAGGTTCGTGAATCCGAGACAAACCCTGCACTTGTTCAGTGCCGTCATATACATAATTGCTACGAAATACAGTATTGTGAGTTTCATTTGCTCCCTTTTATATATATTTTTGGGACTGAGAATACATGCGCTGTTTTTATAAATATTTTACGAAATAGGCACAAGTACTAAAACTAATTCTATGTGGGTTTAAACCAGAAATATACCCTTAGCTTGGTAACATTAAACTACTTGTCTATGTACGGTAGGCGCGAATCCTAAAGATAGATCTATTGGGCCTGACAAACCCCATCCTGACTATGAGATGCTTTAGTACTTCGAGGTTATTTTAAACACACCTGATCTGGTGTACTTCAGAGGGTAAAACATGAACGTTAAGGCTTGTTACCGGGTGCCTACAACTTATAGAATACTTTTATACACTTGCGAGTGTACGGATATTTATAGAAACTGAAATCTTGTGGTCTATTACTATTACGGAAATGATGGATTATGATAAACTAATGAACTCACCAACCTTTTGGTTGACACTTTAAAACATGTTTATTCTCAGGTATTAAAGAAATCTTCCGCTGTGCATTAGCTCATTTTAAGGATATTACTTGGAGTCATTCAAGACATACTTTGAAAGACGTTGCATTCGAGTCGTTGAGTTCATCAAGATTAATATTAAGTCAATTATAGTTGGATGTAATATGAAATGGTATGCATGCCGTCAATTTTTGATGTAAAGAAAGTTTGTCTTTTAAAAACGAATGCAATGTTTGTAAAACGTATCATATAGAGGTCAAATACCTCGCGATGTAATCAACTATTGTGAATCGTTTATAATGTATATGAACGGGTCCTTTCAGTATAAGTCATCCTTACGTATATCAAGGATATATGTAAATTCAGAGGAATTAGAGGGTTACGTTCTCTATGAATTGCAGATTTTATTAAGTCAGTATTCCAAGTCCGTTTCTGATTTTGGTCTCCCTAGAATTCCTCAACATCTGCTTGATGATCTTCAGAACAGACTTATAATGGAAGAAAAGAATTACGATCGCGAAACGTTGCTTGCTGAAAAAATCATACTTGAATCAAAATTAAATAACAAGCAACTAATGATCTACAATTTAGTCATCAGTTCAAATAGCAGTCGAAAGCAAGAACTAATATTTGTCTATGGTCATGGCGGAACGGGCGAAACCTTTCTTTAGAAGGCAATTACGACCGCCTTTCAAGCTGATGGAAAAATAGTGCTCGCCGTGGCATCATCCGGGATTGCTTCCCTGTTACTGCCAGCCGGTCGGACCGCACATTCAAGATTCAAGATTCCTATCGATTTGACCAATGAGAGAATGTGCAATATTAAGGAAAAAACGCAAATGGCATCACTTCTAAAAAAACGGAACTAATCATTTGGGATGAAGTTCCAATGAATGACCAAAAGTGTTTGGAAACCCTCGATAGGACGTTAAGGGATATCTACGATTCTCCAGAAATTCCTTTTGGTAGTCTAACATTCATATTAGGTGGTGATTTCTGCCAAACTCTTCATGTCATGAAAAGATGCGGAAAACGTGAAATCCTTAATGCATCTATAGCAAATTCCTACCTATGGAAGAAATTTACAATCATCACTTTAGAAGAAAATATGCGACTGCATCAGCCAAACCTTTCCACGATACAGAAAGAAGACAATGCTAATTTCGAAAAATGGTTATTACAAATCGGGAATGGCAATATCGGTGTTCCGGATAAATCAGATCCTCACAATGCTTCTTGGGTCGAAATTCCAGAAAGATTTTGTATACCAAATGGCGAAGCCGGTCTCTCACAACTTATATCATTCATTTACGATGAAAGTATGCTACGATTTCTGGATGCAAATTACAACAACAAGCAATCGTTTGTCCAAAAAATGAGACGGTTGATGCCATTAACAACACGATTCTTGCAAGCATAGAAGGTCCACAAAGAACTTACACAAGTTGCGATACAGCAACCCCATATAGCAGTGATTGTGGACAAACTGAGTTACTCTACCCAACGGAATACTTAAACTCTCAAAATTTTCCACGGCTTCCCCCACATGAATTGTGTTTAAAAGTTGGGGTTCCGATCATTTTACTTCGAAATTTAAATGTTGCTGGAGGCTTATGCAACGGAACCAGAATGATAGTAACCCAATTACTATCAAACCTGATTGAAGGCGAGATCATCACAGGAACAAGGGTTGGCCAGAAAGTCCACATCCCTAGAGTTACCCTAATATACAATGACAATGTCTTACCATATATTTTCAAAAGAATACAACATCCCGTTAAGCTGTCATACGCAATGACCATTAACAAAAATCCTGGACAATCCCTAAATAAGATTGGCATATATTTGCCAAAACCCGTATTTGGTCACGGGCAATTATACGTTGCTCTTTCAAGGGCAACATCACCGAACGGTCTCAAAATACTTATAAAAAGTGAAGATGGTCAAAGTCATAATGTGACTAAAAACATTGTCTATAAAGATTTTTTGCAAACCATTTTACGCAAACAGTTCATTAATAAGTAGTTAGTTTTAATATCAAAATTGATAGCAAGTGTACTTTACATAACTGCATATTTATACTAACTGCTTACGAATCCTATACGTATCTAACACCTTAACCTTTACTCTTATTGCAGGATGAATCAACAAGCAGAGCTGGTACCAATCTCAACACTACGCCCGGGTCAGAAATTGAAAGTCATTGAAGCGATAGTATACAAGCTAGGGATAGCTAAGCGACCAAAAGAAATTAGACCTCATGGATATTCCTGCATACTACTTGATGTGGAGGTACACATTCTAAGCACCTATAACGGTTTAGATACACAACCATACTTAATAAAAGGCTCATTTGCCGAAACTGATATCACTGTTTAAATTAGAAAGAAGTCACAATTATTATTCAGTTTCCCGTATGTAATGCGGACCTGCATTTTCAATTTTTTCCATGTGCAGGTTATTTTGTGTCTACAATTTGTTTATAATTTATTTCTACTGATATGACCTACCAAATAGCGTATACTTTATTTTCATTTATTTCCACAACTTATACGACTTATTATTATATTTATAGTGATAGCTTAAATCCGATAAATACAATCACTCATATGGTATTCCTCCTGTACGAATTTTGATGCTTACAATTATTAGATCATTAGATATACAATATAATATAATGCAAGTTATATAGCGAAAAAGAATTGTTGTATAAAATCCGTGATGATGGGTAACAAAAATGAGTCGTATTATTTCTGTTCTATGGGTATCTGTCTATGACTATGTACGAGAATGTTTCTAGCAACAACCGGTGCTGTGTTTACTTGGTACAGAGTATAACATTTCGATTAATTAAGTAATTTAATAAAGATAAAATGTGGTTCAAAATTTTGTTACTTGAATATAAACTAAATATTGTGGCATATAATAATAAAAATCTGATTTTGTTACGTACATGGAAACGCTATTCAGGCTAACATAGATTGGAGAAACAGAAATACTTTGCTACGCGTTCTTCAAGTTAATAGGGCTTATAGGATATCGAACTTCGTATGTACACCATCACAAAAAATAGATCAAGCCATATCCAATCCCACATCCTTAGCTTTCGGACTAGAAACCCGATTTGAAAACATACCAGCTGTCGGTTTCCCATTACATTTTTTTGAATTTACTCCATACACGCATCTCAAACTCTACACAGTCGCAGGTTCAAATGCAATCATAAAATTATTCATCTGCTCCTTTTTAGCTTAAACTCGCTAACTAACATACTATCTATGCAGACTATATAGGATGCATACAGCACGTGGGAGATGTTCAAGAAAGTCGTGGGAAAAAAGGAGAGTTAATTCTACGCCGTTCTATGAACATAATCGATTTAAGGTATGAGTCCTCAACTTTATTAAATATTTCAGTAACATAAACAATACATACATCTGAAAAAAATACCTGAAAAAAGAAACAATATTAATGCAGTGAGATGACGATTGAGTTCACCATATGGAATGACATGGCTACAAATTTCGACATAGAAGCGTACAATGCCATGCCCAAACCGGTGATGATAGCAATTGGCTCTTGCTGGGTGAAGGACAACATAGGTCAGCAAGCTAAACTTATGACCAATAAAACATTGACCTACCTGATGAATTATCTGTTTTTTTTTTTTTTTACAAAAAACTGAAAATATATAAATAGCGTGAAAAGATTGCGAGTTACAAACAGTTAACCAAGTTGGACTTACAAAATCATATTCACTTAGTATAAAAACTTTGAAGACTTTAACAGTAGCATATACAAATTAACTACCTGACGATGTTCATAGCAAATATTTGTGTACAAAAGTAAAAAAAGAAGAAATGAAAGAAAAATAGTTTGAGCGGTTTAGATATTTTGATATAGCTATTGACTGGTTGTTATAGGTATATATTTGTCCTTTGGTTCCGGCATCTGCATCATCCTACAATTATTCTCAAATATAGTTGGCAATTTTTTTTTTATGTTAATTTGCATAGTATTTGTATATAATTCTGTTACCCTATTATGTCCAATAGACATGTACCCCATGTGTATTATTGGGTCATAATATGTGATTTATGATCGGCTAACTATTTCATACTCCGTGCTCCATTTAAATTGTAAACTCTATATGATATATTTTTTTTCAATTTAAATGGTTAAATGATTTTTGACCTATCACATAGAAAATTCAAATTGTATCACTAGAATTGAAACAAAAATTGTCATAAGGTGACTGACCATCGAACCCATCGCCTATTGTATGGCCGCTTTACCATTTTGTTACTTTTTAATCATTTTACAATACCATGACATATATTTCTTAAGTTAGTCATACACGATAAGATACTAATTATTCTACCATATATTTCAGTCACAACCAAAATACAACTTTCCGAGATATCAGCAACACACTATTACCTAAATCCGAATATTGGCGAGTATCATCAGCAAATTGAGCAGTATGTTTTACTCCCACAAATATCAAAATAAAAAAAAACTTCCAAAATTAATCCAAAGGTTTGTGACAGATACCGAGAGAAATTCGCAGTGCAACTGATATGGCCGAAACGGACGGTTTTATTTTCGCGGTGTCGTTAGGTCACGGCACGTCAGAATCAGCTATCACAAGGAGGAGTAGTGGTTGTTTTTTATTTATATTTAGCTGGGGTTCCAAGCTATAGCTCACCTACTTGTCTTCCTTTTAAACGAGTAAGTGGTAAATATAACTCAGATACGCATTTTTGTATGTTTGTTCAGTAATGTGGGACAAAAGTGCCTATATAGTTAACCCTAATGACAAGAGGTGATAGATTAAGATTAACTAGGTAAAATAGTAATTAAACAATAAAAGTAAAGATAGGTATGAAGAATAGAATCCTGAAGGGGAGTTATCGCAAGAGTTCAACTACCTAGGATAAACACTAAACCTCAATCAACTGGCTATGAACCTAACTGATTGTCACTAATAGTTTAGGCTTTGAAGATTCTGGCTAAGACAGGTATCCCTACTCCCAACGCTAACCTGAAAGGTTTAAACGACCTTATGGATAGAATCCTAGGTACATGAACAAAGTGGTTTACCCAATAAAGGAACGTCTCAGCTTTTCTTAATCCTAGTTGGTCTGACTAAAGCAATATCCTACCACTAAATCACTATGCTATGCCTTAACATTAACAGATGTGCAATCTTAGATATCCTAAGGTACTGCTAATTGGGATAGAGGTCTCTCCTTTGCGATCACTTATTCAACCCCGGATCATCTTACAACATCTCAAGAACGTTGCTTCTGATGCGAATCATGCTTCTGAGTAAGCTAGTGTTCACTGAACTCTCTATTGCTAACTCTAACCACAACCTAAATGGGCAGCTCTTCTATGACGAACAAATGGTTATTCGTACGTAGGTACTATATCCCTATTGTGACGTTAAGCACACATAACTACTTACCTTGTATCCTAGGGTTGATCAGGTCCTAATACTAGGTTATAGCCACGTGAATAAGCAGAAAGGGTGATCCTTAAATTAAACCTCTAAACCGTTAAGGTTTCAGCATAACAATATGACAAGTTTCAGATAAAATATTCAACATATGATAAACAATTGTAACAGATAGATAATCATGCAAGATGAAAGCAACTCAAGATAATAACTTTATTAAATTAAGGAAAGCGTTCACCGTTTACAGACGAGATCTAAACCATTACAAGTGCTGACAACCTCTAGCCCGCTCCTGTTACAATCTTCGGCGTTCGCCTCCGGGTACTTAATTTCTCGCTCGGAGGTGAGAAGGCCTTGAAAGCTCTAGTGGAAGAAAGTGTATTGTAGTGAGAGAGTGAAGAGAGGTGTGTGTTGGAATGAATGACAAAGACCCTTTTATTAGACTTGAAAATTTGCCAAATACGTCTGGCAGGCCGTTTGGCAGGCCGTTTGGCAGGCCGTATTTGGCTGGCCGTTTGGCTGGCAAGCCGTTTGGCAGCTCGTGTGGTGGCACGTATCTGGCAGACCGTTTCCATACTGGCAGGCCGTTTGGCTTGCTGGTCAGTCTAAATTCCCTGGATCGTAACTTTATTTCTTGTCTTTCACCGTTTTCGCTCTAGAATCTTCGTTTTAGCTCCGTTTCTCTTGATTCTTTTTGCATTGTCTTTGTAATTACTTTACCTACAAGTTTAACCTAAAAAGCGATTATTTTTCTAACAAAGTTTCGAACTTTATGCTTTTGGGACTCAATATCGGGGGTAAAAACGTGACTTTTTAGCCGATATCAAATATCCCACACTTAGACTTTGCTTATCCTCAAGCAAACTTCTGAACTTAAAACAGTGAGGACTTTAATTCGTAGTGATCAAGCTGTTTTGTTCCGCAAGACGGAAGAGCGGAAACTTGGCTTTTATTCTTTTTGCTATTTTCAAATCTTTTCCCGCAAGCATGAGAGGAGGTTACATAACTGAGGCTATCTCACTCGGGTCACTCATTTCACTAAAGTGTTTAGGGTGTCCTAAAGTTCTAAGAAATGAAGTCACTCTTAGCCAGTCATGCTTACATTCTTCATCATAGGCTTGATCAAGACTCAAATCTCCATCACTTATTTGCGAGAATTTTCGGTTATCGACTCAGCTTAACTTCTGAAGAAACCGGGGGGGGGGGGGTTGAAGTTTCTAGAGTACAAAGGGTTTTGATAGATAGGAGTTTCCTTTTTGAAAGATTGATTTAACGATCCCTTCAGCTTTTATCAGGAATTTCTTGGCGAGCATCCCTCTTTTTGACTGCCAGGAGTTCTTTTCTTGAATCTTTGCTGGTTCTGCTCCCTTTCTCAGAGCCTTTATTCATAGAGACTTTGCTCTAGTTTTTATTTTTATTTTTTTATTATTATTTTTTTGATAGCATCTTTTGCTTTTCTCTTCGAGGTCTCCTTTTGGGCGATCTTCTTTGATAATTGGCTTGAATGCTTGCATTTTTTCTCTATTGCAATTTTGGAGGGTTTCCCGAAAAGAATGATTTAGTCGGGATTTATTCGTGTATGAAGCGGATAGAGTAAATAAGGAAAGGTGAAATGGATTTGTGGAGTGAAAGTGGAAGCGAAGGTGGAGTTTGTTTTTGTCTTCATGAATAGCTGAGGTTTTAACTTAGTCATCCTTGTCAAAATGTGTGATTCTGAAATGTAGATCAAGAGCAAGTTCTGATTCCGAGATGTTAACATCGGCGCACTCAACGGAAATATAGTGAAGCACTAAAAATGAGTGCTTATAAAGCCTTATTTGGGGGTGCCTCACAATAATTATAGCAGGCCGAATTGCGCCTTTTGTTATGCAATGCTCTATTGAGGAAATTGATTTTGATTTTTCGCAAATAGTTTTCAACCTTGTTTTACCCTTTTTGTCAATTTTGTAGCAAAAATTTTTGATCTTTTATAGAATTTTATCATCCTTAGCGTTTTATAATTCGAAAAGTTTTAAATTTTGTGAAAAACTTGAGGATTTTACAAGAATCATTATGTGCAACATTTGCTATCCCACACTTTAAAATAACATTGTCCTCAATGTTAAGGATACGGAGTATCCCACACTTTAATTTTTAAAAGAGGCGTTGTGTTATTAAAAGTTTATGTTGTTGGGGTTGCCAATCCCACACTTAGTTTTTAAAGTGGTATAGTAATTTGCGTATATTCTATTTGCATAGTATTTGTATATAATTTTGTTGCCCTATTATGTCCAATAGACATGTACCCCATGTGTATTATTGGGTCATAATATGTGATTTATGATCGGCTAACTATTACATACTCCGTGCTCCATTTAAATTGTAAACTCTATATGATATATTTTTTTTCAATTTAAATGGTTAAATGATTTTTGACCAATCACATAGAAAATTCAAATTGTATCACTAGAATTGAAACAAAAATTGTCATAAGGTGACTGACCATCGAACCCATCGCCTATTGTATGGCCGCTTTACCATTTTGTTACTTTTTAATCATTTTACAATACCATGACATATATTTCTTAAGTTAGTCATACACGATAAGATACTAATTATTCTGCCATATATTTCAGTCACAACCAAAATACAACTTTCCGAGATATCAGCAACACACTATTACCTAAATCCGAATATTGGCGAGTATCATCAGCAAATTGAGCAGTATGTTTTACTCCCACAAATATCAAAATAAAAAAAAACTTCCAAAATTAATCCAAAGGTTTGTGACAGATACCGAGAGAAATTCGTAGCGCAACTGATATGGCCGAAACGGACGATTTTATTTTCTCGGTGTCGTTAGGTCGCGGCACGTCAGAATCAGCTATCACAAGGAGGAGTAGTGGTTGTTTTTTATTTATATTTAGCTGGGGTTCTAAGCTATAGCTCACCTACTTGTCTTCCTTTTAAACGAGTAAGTGGTAAATATAACTCAGATACGCATTTTTGTATGTTTGTTCAGTAATGTGGGACAAAAGTGCCTATATAGTTAACCCTAATGACAAGAGGTGATAGATTAAGATTAACTAGGTAAAATAGTAATTAAACAATAAAAGTAAAGATAGGTATGAAGAATAGAATCCTGAAGGGGAGTTATTGCAAGAGTTCAACTTCCTAGGATAAACACTAAACCTCAATCAACTGGCTATGAACCTAACTGATTGTCACTAATAGTTTAGGCTTTGAAGATTCTGGCTAAGACAGGTATCCCTACTCCCAACGCTAACCTGAAAGGTTTAAATGACCTTATGGATAGAATCCTAGGTACATGAACAAAGTGGTTTACCCAATAAAGGAACGTCTCAGCTTTTCTTAATCCTAGTTGGTCTGACTAAAGCAATATCCTACCACTAAATCACTATGCTATGCCTTAACATTAACAGATGTGCAATCTTAGATATCCTAAGGTACTGCTAATTGGGATAGAGGTCTCTCCTTTGCGATCACTTATTCAACCCCGGATCATCTTACAACATCTCAAGAACATTGCTTCTGACGCGAATCATGCTTCTGAGTAAGCTAGTGTTCACTGAACTCTCTATTGCTAACTCTAACCACAACCTAAATGGGCAGCTCTTCTATGACGAACAAATGGTTATTCGTACGTATGTACTATATCCCTATTGTGACGTTAAGCACACATAACTACTTACCTTGTATCCTAGGGTTGATCAGGTCCTAATACTAGGTTATAGCCACGTGAATAAGCGGAAAGGGTGATCTGTAAATTAAACCTCTAAACTGTCAAGGTTTCAGCATAACAATATGACAAGTTTCAGATAAAATATTCAACATATGATAAACAATTGTAACAGATAGATAATCATGTAAGATGAAAGCAACTCAAGATAATAACTTTATTAAATTAAGGAAAGCGTTCACCGTTTACAGACGAGATCTGAACCATTACAAGTGCTGACAACCCCTAGCCCGCTCCTGTTACAATCTTCGGCGTTCGCCTCCGGGTACTTAATTTCTCGCTCGGAGGTGAGAAGGCCTTGAAAGCTCTAGTGGGAGAAAGTGTATTGTAGTGAGAGCATGAAGAGAGATGTGTGTTGGAATGAATGACAAAGACCCTTTTATTAGACTTGAAAATTTGCCAAATACGTCTGGCAGGCCGTTTGGCAGGCCGTTTGGCAGGCCGTATTTGGCTGGCCGTTTGGCTGGCAATCCGTTTGGGAGCTCGTGTGGTGGCACGTATCTGGTAGGCCGTTTCCATACTGGCAGGCCGTTTGGCTTGCTGGTCAGTCTAAATTCCCTGGATCGTAACTTGATTTCTTGTCTTTCACCGTTTTCGCTCTAGAATCTTCGTTTTAGCTCCGTTTCTCTTGATTCTTTTTGCATTGTCTTTGTAATTACTTTGCCTACAAGTTTAACCGAAAAAGCGATTATTTTTCCGACAAAGTTTCGAACTTTATGCTTTTGGGACTCAATATCGGGGGTAAAAACGTTTCTTTTTAGCCGATATCAAATATCTCACACTTAGACTTTACTTATCCTTAAGCAAACTTCTGAACTTAAAAAGTGAGGACTTTAATTCGTAGTGATCAAGCTGTTTTGTTTCGCAAGACGGAAGAGCGGAAACTTGGCTTTTATTCTTTTTGCTATTTACAAATCTTTTCCCGCAAGCATGAGAGGAGGTTACATAACTGAGGCTATCTCACTCGGGTCACTCATTTCACTAAAGTGTTTAGGGTGTCCTAAAGTTCTAAGAAATGAAGTCACTCTTAGCCAGTCATGCTTACATTCTTCATCATAGGCTTGATCAAGACTCAAATCTCCATCACTTATTTGCGATAATTTTCGGTTATCGACTCAGCTTAACTTCTGAAGAAACGGGGGGGGGGGGGTTGATGTTTCTAGAGTACGAAGGGTTTTGATAGATAGGAGTTTTCTTTTTGAAAGATTGATTTAACGATCCCTTCAGCTTTTATCAGGAATTTCTTGGCGAGCATCCCTCTTTTTGACTGCCAGGAGTTCTTTTCTTGAATCTTTGCTGGTTCTGCTCCCTTTCTCAGAGCCTTTATTCATAGAGACTTTGCTCTAGTTTTTATTTTTATTTTTTTATTATTTTTTTTTTGATAGCATCTTTTGCTTTTCTCTTCGAGGTCTCCTTTTGGGCGATCTTCTTTGATAATTGGCTTGAATGCTTGCATTTTTTCTCTATTGCAATTTTGGAGGGTTTCCCGAAAAGAATGATTTAGTCGGGATTTATTCGTGTATGAAGCGGATAGAGTAAATAAGGAAAGGTGAAATGGATTTGTGGAGTGAAAGTGGAAGCGAAGGTGGAGTTTGTTTTTGTAACATCCCGCGTTTTTCCGTTAAATTTAATTTTAACACCGTTTTTTTTTTTAAAACATAATCTTTCGTATTTAAATTAATAGTTTCCGTGAGTAACGTTCATTATATTCCCGCTATTTAATTTTGACATCACCCGTTTACTCGAGCGTTTTAAAAATATTCGATCGGTTAAATCCCGCACCCGCCTTGAAACTCGAGGGACCGGAGTTGCCAAATGGGCAAACTAGTTGACTAGGTCAACTAGTCAACCCATTTCTCCACCATTTCCATCATCTCCCTCTCTCTCTTTCTCTCTAGCAAGAACACACACAAACCCCAACTTCATAGAATCATCATCTAAATTCGGATCGGGAAGCAAACTTCAAAACAAATTACATATTCGTGATCCTCTCATCATCCTCTTCGATTTGGTACCAATTTCATCCATTTTGGGTAACATTTCTAAAACACTAAATTTCTCTAAATTCGTGTTTTGACTTGATATGTTGTTAGTTAGTGTCTATGGCTCGTGTATAACATGAATATATGATTTGTATGCTCGATCTTGATGTTTTGGTGTAACTAGCTTGAAAATGAAAAGTGTATGCTTAATCCTTGATTTTGGATGATGAAACGTGTTTAGATGTTAATGTTTGTGTGTTCAAAGTGTTAGTTACTTCAATAGCTTCGTTTTGGTGTGTTGATTGACATGAAAACCTTACATTAACATGATTAGTGATTTTGAGGTTTGGTTAGGGTTTGACAACTCTTAAAACGAACTTTTGATGCGTTGAATGCTTATTAATGTTATTGATAAGTGTTTAGTCGTATTACATATTTCATTACCTTCAAAACGGCATATGATATGTATAAATTGGATCCCCGAAACTTGAATTGCAATTGATGAACTTGAAACCTTGTTTTGGAACGTTTAACGAACTTTCGACGAGATTTTGTTGTCTAAAATGATAAATTTGATTTAGGAAATGTATCTAGTTGTGTTCCTTGTCGAAAGAGCTTTCCGGTGATATAAAATACATGTCTTGATTGTTTGCGGATCATAAACTAGGATTGATTGAAGTTTGGCTCGTGCCTTGTGGTTTCTGCAGACAGGGTCTGTAAGTCTCTTGGGACGCCGTCCCAACCACCTAGACGCCGTCCCACCCTTTATATCAGGACGCCGTCCTGGAAATTGGGACGCCGTCCCACTCTTCACATCAGGACGCCGTCCTGGAAATTGGGACGCCGTCCTGATACACTAAAACTGGCTGTTACTTTGGTCATTTGACACAAAAATGTTTGCTATGCTACGGACCTCCGATTAACATGAAACTTGGCCAACATGCTCATATATGATTATATAACTTAGAAAAATTGTCGGATACCCAACCCGACCCCGTTGACTTTTCTGTTGACTTTGACCCGACCAAGTTGACTTTTAATCAAACTTAACCAAATACTTATACAACCTTTCTAACATGCTTTTATACTTGATTCTCGCATGAAACTTGGCAACGTGATTCACATGCTATATTTAATCGAGTCGTAACGAGCCATAGGACTAATTGAACACATTTCACCCGACCTTGTGTCGTAACCGGTTAATTGATATAACTTACTTGTTTAGGTCAAGGCTAAGCAACTTTCATGCACACGTTTACTTTGTGAAGTACATTTATACTCGTGCACTCGAGGTGAGATCATAGTCCCACCTTTTCAACAATTTTTATTCTTTTAAATCGTGGGCTGAGAAACATATACATTACATATTTATATACATTTCACATGTATATATACTTTTCATACTTTTATACTTTGAACACAAATACGAATACAAAGATACAGACGAGTTTGAACAAAAGTCCTCAATCCAATTATCATTAGTTCCACTTGCAGGGTGTAAGTGTAAGCGAGTGATTATGTTGTGTGGCCATACGGGTTTAACGAACCCTCATTCAGACGGTTCGCTACCGTTAGTGGATGAAATATAATTTCAACGTGCATAGTGTATGTTCTAACACTATATTCAAAAATTCAGAGGGAAGATTCAGTTAAGTTTTGGTAATTGGGTGCTCGTGATACAGACAACATCCTTTGGGATGTATACGCTTGATATTCACTTTATACTAAATCGTGTGGTTTACAAACACATCTTTAGAGATGTATACGCCTTGATACTAAACCTTGTGATTCAAAATATACTTTTACAAATACATTTATGATCTCACCAACGTTTTCGTTGACAGATTTCTATGTTTTTCTCAGGTCTTGCACGATATGTGATACATGCTTCCGCTCATTATTTGATACTTGCATTGGATGTCGAGTATACATGCTTTTCGTGGAACGTCTTTTGACTTTACTTTAAACTGTGTCGCTTGGATTTCAATCGTACTTGTAACGTTGTAACTTAACTTTTGGTTGAACAATTCTTGTAAACTTTGAAACAATCTTTATTTTGAAATGAAGGCGACATATTTTGGTCAAACGTTATCTTAAAGACTTATAATCAGGTAATGGGACCCACGTAGCCGACGCCGTCACTTGACGATTTGTCGGGGTCGCTACAGTTGGTATCAGAGCCTTGGTTGTAGGGATTTAGAGTTCATTTGTGTCCACCCCGAGTCATAGGGTACATAGGTGAATCTAGACTACAACCGGCATATAGACTGCAGTAGGAATTACTTGACTATTTGTGCATTTATACTCGAACTCTTCTATGATATCTAACTCGTATTCGATCTTGATCTTATGTTGATAAATTTTGTTGACGCGCCACCTTGACTTTATGAAGTAATGTTAAATGCACATGAGAATCAGGGTAATATAATTTCCGGGATTATATTACGGTGATTCACATGGACGTTCCGACATTATGACATAAAGAATTTAGGGCGAGTCAAGGAAAATTTTCTCCCTATCCTTATTCCATACTCCGGTTAGTATTGTTGAAAATACTAACCAACGATATTCTTGTGTCTTTAAGGAACAATGGCTCCTCGTCGTGTACGCCGCAATGAAACTCCCGAACAAGCTCTCGAACGGATGATAGCTACCGCCGTAGATGCGGCCATGGCCGGTCACTCATCCAACAACAATAATAATAACAACCACAACAACAACAACAACAACAACAATGGAGCCGGAAACTCAAACGAGGGATGCTCCTATAAAGCTTTCATGGGGTGCAAACCTCACACTTTTGATGGAACCGGGGGACCGGTCGTGCTCACCCGATGGTTTGAGCAAACGGAAGCCGTCTTTAGCATAAGCGGTTGTCGGGACCAAGACAAGGTCAAATACTCCACTCACACTTTCTCCGGAATTGCTCTAACATGGTGGAACACCTATGTTCAATCGGTGGGTACCGATGAAGCTCATGCCCTCTCTTGGGCCGATCTAAAGGAAAAGATGATTGTTGAATATTTTCCGCGCGAAGAAACCCGAAAGCTTGAGGAAGAACTAAGAGCTTTGAAAGCGGTCGGAAACGATCTTAAAGCTTATAATCAACGCTTCGCCGAACTATCCTTGATGTGTCCTAATCTTGTTAACCCCGAATCTCAAAGGATTGAGCTCTACATGCTCGGTCTTCCAAAAAGCATCAAACAAGGGGTGATGTCATCCAAACCCACTACTCATCAAGCCGCTATGAACATGGCTCGCCAACTAATTGAAACGGTTGACGAAATCGTAGTTCCGGCACCTAAGGCCGAGGATAAATCGGGCGGCAACAAAAGGAAGTGGGAACCCTCTCAATCAAGCAACAACAACTTTGCTAAGAAGCCTTACACCTCCGACGGCAAGAGGGGTTATACCGGACACCTACCGTATTGTAACGAGTGCTACAAACATCATTTAGGCGAATGTGGCAAACCATTTTGCTTGAAGTGTCAAAGAAGTGGCCATGTAGCCCACGATTGTAGGAATACCGCTCCCGTCGCCCAAAAGGAGCACAATGCACCCAAGACGGGTGTTTGTTTTGAATGTGGCCAACCGGGTCATTTTAGGAGTGCGTGCCCAAATAAGAAAATCAACCCCAACGCACGCCGTTGAACTTTCAACATCGATACCTAGGATGCCCGAGACGACGATGGACTAGTCACGGGTACGTTTCTTCACAACAAACTGTATATTTCATACTTATTCGATTCGATTACCACTAGATGTTTATTAACCAAGTCTTTGACTAGTGCTCTTTACATTCCACTTTTTTCCCCTAGACACTACTTAGGCAATTTAAGTGACCAACGGAAAAATATTGTGTGCCTATAAATTTTATTGGAGGATATACATTAAAACTTTTGACTTGACACCTATAGAACTAGGGAGCTCGGAACATATTCGTTAAAAAAAAAAAAAAAAAAAAAAAAAAAAAAAAAAAAAAAATGTTTCCCCATCGTCTTGTATAGATTATTATGAACTGAGTAATTTTTCGGTTGGAAACCGATACCCTCTCCCTCGCATCCATGACCTCATGATTATTTGCACGAATCCCGGATGTTCCAAATCGACCTCCGTTCCGGTTATCATCAATTGGGGGTTAAGTGAGACGATGTCTCCTAAGCCACCTTCCGAACTCGCAAAGTTAGATGTAAATCTCTCTTAGTACCGCTTGATTTATTTAGGGCTCGCCCGTATCCATAAACCTCTTGAACCGCGTATGCAAATTCATATAGACTAATCTGTTATCGTATTTATAGATGACATCTTAACTTATTTAAGTAAAGAAGAAAACGAACAACATCACCATCTTAAGCTCGAACTTTTGAGAAAAGAGCAACTTTGTACCAAATTCTCCGAGTGAGAATTTCTGTTGAACGAAGTCCAATTTTCTAGACCATAATGTTAATGGTCAAGGCATTACAATCAATCTCGAAATCAAGCCACATGTAATCAGGAAACTCTCCCCACTCAGACTTGTATTCGTAAAATCTTAGATCTCGTCTGTTATTACCGAAGATTCATTTCTGACTTTTCTCTTGTTACACGACTTTTAAACTCGTTAACTCACTAAGGAAAAACTATAAACCTCTACGTGCCCGAATCTTGAGCGTGATTCTTCACACCAACATTTCTAGTTAAATTCGTTATTTTGCACGAAGAAGTCGAATACTAAATTGTGGATCCGATCAATTTTCTCGTCATCACGTACCACACTACATACCTCTGATATTTCACCATTACCGTCTGATATTACTGGAATTTAAGATAACACACAATCCAACGATACTTCACTCTTCCTTGACTTAACGCCCTTGTGTTTCTGATAATCGGTCAACTATTATTCAACTCCGAACAATACAACTACGTGTACTACCTCGTTTCTCTTTCAGACTTCAACTTTTGACAACTAGAGGCACGTTATGGCAACCTCGAGATGTAAGCTCATCCTATTCAAAGTTCTCATTTCGCTCCTATCTTTATCGCTCGCACTTCCGTATAAGGAAACTTTTGTAACATATCTCAATGGATAGAAAAAAAAAAAAAAAAAAAAAAAAAAAAACTCTTCATATTACATTAGTATTCGCCACGAGGGTGAATAGTCCTAACGAACATTTTTTTTTGTGAACCCTAACTGACTTGTTCAAACATATCTTAAGAGATTCTATTCCAACACGGTGTATCCTTGTCAATTATCCCGTATCGAAATACTCGTTTCACTTCTAGTTTTACAAGAAACCTTGGAGACCGCTTAGGCATGAGTACCGCGTACCACCCACAAACAGACGAACCGAACAAACGAACGATTTACGTCTTCGAAAGACATGTTTCAAACTTGCATGGTCGCTTTTAGTAGATCCCTCTTACAACAGTAGTTACCACTCGTGTGTTCACACGCACTTCCCGAAACCCTATATGACCGCTAATGTCATACCCCTATTCGTTGGACCAAAGCATGTGGCAAACAAAACACCGAATCTTAACTCATCCAAGAAACAACAATTGAGATAATCCAAGTCCGAGAAGGGCTCGAGACGACCCGTAGTCGCCCAAAAGAGTTATACCAAACTTAGATGAAAACCTCACAAATCCCAGTGTGTAACCGCGTAATATTGAGAAACCGCACCTTGGAAAGGTGTAACTCATTTTGGGAAATCGAGGAAGGTTATATCCGCAATATTGAACCTTTTGAAACCTTGGGGCGTATTGGAGCCGCTTCCTACCATTTAGAACGGCCGACTCAATTAAGTTTCCGTTTACTCTACATTTCGTGTAACAAACTTAGAAACGTGTCATGCGGAACAGGAATGTGTAATCCTTTTAGATGCACCAACTATTGATGACAAACTCCTCTTCATGGGAAAACTGGTTGAAATCATGGATCGTGAAATCGAACTTCAATACAACGTAACACCCCGACTATCCGGATTCGTGGAATGTCCAAGAAAGTACCTTCACTCATTCGTAGAGTTACTACTCTAAGTCCCGAGTAAGAGATATCGACTACTACTTCCAACTAAATTTCGGGACGAAATTTCTTTTGAGTTGTGGATAATGTAACAACCCGCGTTTTTCCGTTAAATTTAATTTTAACACCGTTTTTTTTTTTTAAAACATAATCTTTCGTATTTAAATTAATAGTTTCCGTGAGTAACATTCATTATATTCCCGCTATTTAATTTTGACATCACCCGTTTACTCGAGCGTTTTAAAAATATTCGATCGGTTAAATCCCGCACCCGCCTTGAAACTCGAGGGACCGGAGTTGCCAAATGGGCAAACTAGTTGACTAGGTCAACTAGTCAACCCATTTCTCCACCATTTCCATCATCTCCCTCTCTCTCTTTCTCTCTAGCAAGAACACACACAAACCCCAACTTCATAGAATCATCATCTAAATTCGGATCGGGAAGCAAACTTCAAAACAAATTACATATTCGTGATCCTCTCATCATCCTCTTCGATTTGGTACCAATTTCATCCATTTTGGGTAACATTTCTAAAACACTAAATTTCTCTAAATTCGTGTTTTGACTTGATATGTTGTTAGTTAGTGTCTATGGCTCGTGTATAACATGAATATATGATTTGTATGCTCGATCTTGATGTTTTGGTGTAACTAGCTTGAAAATGAAAAGTGTATGCTTAATCCTTGATTTTGGATGATGAAACGTGTTTAGATGTTAATGTTTGTGTGTTCAAAGTGTTAGTTACTTCAATAGCTTCGTTTTGGTGTGTTGATTGACATGAAAACCTTACATTAACATGATTAGTGATTTTGAGGTTTGGTTAGGGTTTGACAACTCTTAAAACGAACTTTTGATGCGTTGAATGCTTATTAATGTTATTGATAAGTGTTTAGTCGTATTACATATTTCATTACCTTCAAAACGGCATATCATATGTATAAATTGGATCCCCGAAACTTGAATTGCAATTGATGAACTTGAAACCTTGTTTTGGAACGTTTAACGAACTTTCGACGAGATTTTGTTGTCTAAAATGATAAATTTGATTTAGGAAATGTATCTAGTTGTGTTCCTTGTCGAAAGAGCTTTCCGGTGATATAAAATACATGTCTTGATTGTTTGCGGATCATAAACTAGGATTGATTGAAGTTTGGCTCGTGCCTTGTGGTTTCTGCAGACAGGGTCTGTAAGTCTCTTGGGACGCCGTCCCAACCACCTAGACGCCGTCCCACCCTTTATATCAGGACGCCGTCCTGGAAATTGGGACGCCGTCCCACTCTTCACATCAGGACGCCGTCCTGGAAATTGGGACGCCGTCCTGATACACTAAAACTGGCTGTTACTTTGGTCATTTGACACAAAAATGTTTGCTATGCTACGGACCTCCGATTAACATGAAACTTGGCCAACATGCTCATATATGATTATATAACTTATAAAAATTGTCGGATACCCAACCCGACCCCGTTGACTTTTCTGTTGACTTTGACCCGACCAAGTTGACTTTTAATCAAACTTAACCAAATACTTATACAACCTTTCTAACATGCTTTTATACTTGATTCTCGCATGAAACTTGGCAACGTGATTCACATGCTATATTTAATCGAGTCGTAACGAGCCATAGGACTAATTGAACACATTTCACCCGACCTTGTGTCGTAACCGGTTAATTGATATAACTTACTTGTTTAGGTCAAGGCTAAGCAACTTTCATGCACACGTTTACTTTGTGAAGTACATTTATACTCGTGCACTCGAGGTGAGATCATAGTCCCACCTTTTCAACAATTTTTATTCTTTTAAATCGTGGGCTGAGAAACATATACATTACATATTTATATACATTTCACATGTATATATACTTTTCATACTTTTATACTTTGAACACAAATACGAATACAAAGATACAGACGAGTTTGAACAAAAGTCCTCAATCCAATTATCATTAGTTCCACTTGCAGGGTGTAAGTGTAAGCGAGTGATTATGTTGTGTGGCCATACGGGTTTAACGAACCCTCATTCAGACGGTTCGCTACCGTTAGTGGATGAAATATAATTTCAACGTGCATAGTGTATGTTCTAACACTATATTCAAAAATTCAGAGGGAAGATTCAGTTAAGTTTTGGTAATTGGGTGCTCGTGATACAGACAACATCCTTTGGGATGTATACGCTTGATATTCACTTTATACTAAATCGTGTGATTTACAAACACATCTTTAGAGATGTATACGCCTTGATACTAAACCTTGTGATTCAAAATATACTTTTACAAATACATTTATGATCTCACCAACGTTTTCGTTGACAGATTTCTATGTTTTTCTCAGGTCTTGCACGATATGTGATACATGCTTCCGCTCATTATTTGATACTTGCATTGGATGTCGAGTATACATGCTTTTCGTGGAACGTCTTTTGACTTTACTTTAAACTGTGTCGCTTGGATTTCAATCGTACTTGTAACGTTGTAACTTAACTTTTGGTTGAACAATTCTTGTAAACTTTGAAACAATCTTTATTTTGAAATGAAGGCGACATATTTTGGTCAAACGTTATCTTAAAGACTTATAATCAGGTAATGGGACCCACGTAGCCGACGCCGTCACTTGACGATTTGTCGGGGTCGCTACAGTTTTTGTCTTCATGAATAGCTGAGGTTTTAACTTAGTCATCCTTGTCAAAATGTGTGATTCTGAAATGTAGATCAAGAGCAAGTTCTGATTCCGAGTTGTTAACATCGGCGCACTCAACGGAAATATAGTGAAGCACTAAAAATGAGTGCTTATAAAGCCTTATTTGGGGGTGCCTCACAACAATTATAGCAGGTCGAATTTTGCCTTTTGTTATGCAATGCTCTATTGAGAAAATTGATTTTGATTTTTCGCAAAAAGTTTTCAACCTTGTTTTACCCTTTTTGTCTATTTTGTAGCAAAAAATTTTTGATCTTTTATAGAATTTTATCATCCTTAGCGTTTTATAATTCGAAAAGTTTTAAATTTTGTGAAAAACTTGAGGATTTTACAAGAATCATTATGTGCAACATTTGCTATCCCACACTTTAAAATAACATTGTCCTCAATGTTAAGGATACGGAGTATCCTACACTTTAATTTTTAAAAGAGGCGTTGTGTTATTAAAAGTTTATGTTATTGGGGTTGCCAATCCCACACTTAGTTTTTAAAGTGGTATAGTAATTTGCGTATATTCTACTTGAAAAGGTGATGAAGACGTAGTACTCCCCTATGGTTTCAAGACGTGCAATCGGATGGCGTGCTGATTATGGATTTTTCAATTCTTGTGCCGACGTCATCCTCGTTCAAGTCGTCTTTGCTCCAGTATCCACCTCGTATGGCCTCGATCGTCGTTTGCTTTGTGAAGTTTATTATGCAATATTTATTCTAAATACAACCATACATGCTAAAAATAAAAGTAGTTATGCCCGAAACCGGGCGTACAGAAACATAATATAATGTAATGTAGAATGTAGTAACAGTAATAAAAGTAGAATGTTCCAAAAGTTAATCAGGATTACTGCTGAGGTGCCGAATACGGGGGAGAGTAGATCACGCTGGTACGGGCTCTGTTCGGGTTCCTCAATCTAGATTGACCCTCGCGGGTCAGTTCCTTGTCTGTGGTAAACTAATCTGCCAACTCTGCTGTATTCACACCCGAGGATATTCTGAATTCTATCTCATCTGATCTCGCGATTAACCCAGTCAACAATGACGTGCTCGTAAACACCATCGGCCCTACCTGCCAACCCATACTATCCTGTGAACCTCTGTCTTGTCCCCACTGCTGGTTCACATCCATATTATCGATACCCTGCGTAACCCCTGCAGTCGTACGCTGCTCCAATGCCTGGTCCCACACAGGGTTATGACCAACAGTAGACGTGATAAGGGGGTCAGTGCTGAATATCTGATTAATAAAATTCTCGGCCCCTGTAGTCTCTGGAGGTGGTGTTGGAGGTGTAGGTGGGATCACTGTACGCTGCGAATAATGATGAGTAGGTGCAGGTGTAGGTCCTAAAAACTGATGGCTCAGGCCTGCTCCCCTAGGATCACGGTAGGCTTGCATTACCAGATACTCATGTGGAAATGGCGGGATGTCGAACTGCCTCCCCGCATAATGCACAAAATGATCCAAATTTTCAAGGATCACGTGATGGGAAAACCAACTCTCCTATCCTGGCACATCCCCCATGTGGTACTGATAGCCGTACGGCGGATATCGCGGACGATCACCCTCTCCGACTAATGAGTGTTGGCGGGTGTCAGTGGGCAGCTCATGGGCCGTCAGGTCATCCTCATCCATAGGTTCCTGGGAACCTCGCCTCCTACTGCCATCCCGTGTCTGAGTGTTAGGTCTGAATCCCTGAACTCTCACCCTTGGTACCGTCCGCTCTTCGGAATCGAGTATCTCTGGGTTCGATTGGATGATCAACTGCTCACCCTCCACGCGAATATACTTCCAGTAACTTAACAACTTATACACCAATCTCCTCTGATACGGCCCCAATCGTATAGTTAAGCCGTCCAACATGCCCTAAAACACCCATGCTCCTGAGTAACTTAGTCACAACACCCCCTAAAACTGGCACAACCGTGCTTGCCGAACTCTTCTCGCTGGTGAGGGCCTGAGCTAGGAGATGCGCCACCTGTAGATTCTGGTTGTTCATGATGGCGTGCATCAGGCGCATGTCTCTGATTGTAACAGCACCGCCAAATCTGGCTTTCGGATGGAGGGTTTTGGTGATTAGGTGGTGGAGGATTTGGAGCACGGGGTTGGCGAACTTTGACGCCTTTTTACTTGACTGCCATTGCCCGTGATCTGTGGTATGTTCTTGCCAAAAAGTCTGGTGATCCATGTAATTCAAGGTGGTCAATCCATCCCTAAATATTCGCCGGTTGAGTTGTGTCGATTTGTACAACTCTAGGTGTCTCGCAAACTGTGCAAGAGTTAAGTGATACATTTGGTTTCGATGCCGAAAGTGGATGCATTCCTGATTATTATAATCAGCCGGATCAACTGTTGAATCAAAACTCCATGTAGCCATAAACTCCACATATGGCTCGTTATATGTTGTTTCGTTTAACTCAAACAACATTTTCCAGGCCCTGTGCGTTCTCCCTTCGGCTTGGAAAGACAACATTCTTTTAAGCTCATCATCCCAACCACACTGTTCTAATATCGTCCAGTTTATGTACTTATTTCCCGATTTCTCTCGGTTAACCCAAACTCTCATGAAGGGCTCATTTTCCTCCGGGTTATCCTGTCCACGAAGACAATGAGGTAACTCGACATGATTTCGACGATTGGCCATCTGCAAAAATTAAGTAAAATAGGTTATGCTCCAAAAATTAAGATTAAGAATCCCAAAATGCCTATATTTTTCGAAAAAAAATTCGAAATGAGGGCTTTAAAAATGGAGTTTTCCAAAATCCTGTTATAGTCAAATATAGCCAAAATTACCGCAAACAACATTTAAACGAACTATAATCTTACTTTTGAGCAAAATTCAAAGCGTACTCGTGATTACAATAAATAATGCAATAAATAATAATTATAGTCATTTAGTCGTAATAAGCAATTTTTAACCAAATGTGATGATTTTTAAGCATACAATGATCCTAAAGACCATTTTTAATTACCTTAAATATTTTTAAACATCAAACTTGAGCTATAACATGTTAAAGTCAAAGATTAGAGCCGTTTGACCGAAAAATATTCATTTTGTTCAAAACGTACAAAATAAGGAAAATCAAGGATTAAGCTACATCGAGCAAATCAATGATTCCATCATTTGAACTAGTTTTAAGGCAATCCTAAGTTTTAAAAACGTTTTAACTATAGGAAAAACCGAAGTCCTAATTACGTGTAGTTTGATCAAAATACCAAATTCAAGTAAACAAGCCTACTTTGTTCCAAATTCAGTTTCTAAACACTCCTAACGAATCACTAAGCCTAAATGAGCTAGCAAAACATCAAATTTCCAAGAATTTCACCAAATTTCACCCTAAAACCTCAAGTAACAAGTCTAGAGCCAAAAACTATCTAAATTGCCTCAATCAAGCCTAAAAACTAACACAAAGCAATCACATTATCTATCTAAGCATAAAGGAATCCAAAATTGAGTCAAAAATCAAGTTTTTCTAAAAAGTCAAAAATTTGACCCTAAGAGAAAATTCGAATTTTTATCAAGAAAGAGTACCTTTTGTTCGAAATTGATAGTAGAATCGTGTTTAGGAGGCTCGAGAGAATAGGTTTCAAGCTTTGATTTGTTAAAAATGGTTGATTTTTGAGGGTTTTGGGATGGTGGTGGTGTGCGACGGGTTCGATGGCAGAGGGAGAAGAAGAAGCTCACAAAATAAAAGGGAAACGAGAAAGAAAGGAGAAGAAAAAGGCCCGTGTGGCTCGCGGGCTTATTTCCCCGACCCGACTTGCACAATTTTTAAGTTTTTATCATTTTAAAATTTAAAGGGTTTTAAGAAAAGATAAATGAAATAAAACCTCGGATTTTAATCCGGTTATTTTTATATATAATTTTTTTATATTTTCTGAGGTGTATTGCAATAAAATAAGAAAAGACAACTAAAAATTAAAATATTTTATTTTTATTAAAAACACAAATTACACAGGTTCTACAACTAAATTCCATAAATGACGCGGAAAGAAAGACAAGTTTAAAGCTTCTTTGACCATCCAGAGCAGATCCGCGGAGTGTACTGAAAATATTTCGAAATCACTTAACATTTTACGCTCGCGCTTCTGTAAATCTCCGATATCGTCCATAAGTTTAACCAAAGCCCTTTTAACTTTTTTAGTATTTGAAATTCCGTCCCTTGGCCCAGTATCTCTATAATTTAGTTCAAAAATAAGTTTTGCCAATGTGTCTTGAAATAAAAGATCTTCCGCGCAGTCAGGATCACCGATAGTAAATTTAAAGTTTGAAGATATTTCTTGAATGATCTTCCTTTGCGGGTTTGTAAATGGAAATTTTGACATAGTGAGGATTTTCACGAGTTCTGAATATACTTCCTTTCTTTTTGCGAAGAAATTCTGATGTATTCTTTCCTCGGTAGAATCCGGAAAAGCTTCAATTAATCTTTTGATAAGAAATGAGGCTGGATCAAAGTAAAAGAAATCTCGGTTCCCGTAGGTTGAAATAGGGTTAGGTGTCTTGCTTTCAATCCAAAATTCTAGTTCAGATATCATTGCCGATACATAACGGTTTATATGAATTGGAGAAACTTCCTTATTGGTGAAATGAGGGAGAAAAGCGACGAATGATTCTAAATCAAATTTGAAATTAATTTCTGCATCCCGATACTTGACGAAAAGGTCATCCCCACATTCTTTTAACAGTTTGTGAAGAGAACGAGTCTGAGAACGCAGCTCTTTTAATAGATTGATTTGAAATGTTGAAAATGGGAAGTCTGAGGAATAGAGGTGCCTAACGAATTATCTATAGAAGTCTAACCTTCTACTAGGATTTAACAGATTTCCAATAAACGGAGCGTTTGTTTTATCAGGGTTTCGTATCTCTTTAGGATTAAATTCGAACAAGTCTGGTTAGTTGAAAATAGTTGGATATTCTTCCCTTATCTCATCTTCCATAATCAGGAGTTCGTTAAGACTGAGCCTCCCTTTTGGATCGTGAAGAGGGTCGAATCCTGGTTCATTTGAGTAAAACTTATCCAAAAGCAATGAAATCTCCAAGTCAGATGAAATTATCTGGCTTCTTGGACTAAAAGAATCAAGAACTAAGTCTTGATGAGACTCATCAGGGTTTAGATTTGTTTTAGGTTTAAAAAGAAAAACTTCGCCGATTTTCGAAGTCGTGGGAGAGCAACTGCCATTCGCACTTTCTTCGTAGTCGGTTAAGTTTGAACTGAAAACTACAGAAATAAAAACCATAATTAATATTTTTATTTTTATATTTATATGAAAGGGGTTTACTATAATGGCGGCTTTAAATCCTATACCGACAAACTCTCTGTTTGCTAAGCATGTGTGATTCTTGTCAATTTATCTTTAAAACAAGTGGCCAGGCAGACGACCTGAGAGGCAGGATCCTTTTGGTTCCAATATAATTGGAGACTGTTCGGAAAATCCAATAACCAAGTCCGTGTATAATTGTCTTTCTTAGACACCACTCAAGAATCTCAGATATCTCAATAGAATCAACGATTACCTTAACAGACAGAAAATAAGTCCCCGGCAGCGGCGCCAAAAACTTACTTCTACTTATGATATGGCCGAAACGGACGGTTTTATTTTCGCGGTGTCGTTAGGTCGCGGCATGTCATAACCCGACCTTAACCATAAGGACGAATACAATAACATATGATTTTATCGCGAGGTATTGACCTCTATATGCGACATTTTTCAAAAACTGCATTCGTTTTCACAATACAAACCATAGCTTTTATTACAAATACAAGGTTTAAACAACTTAATAATGATTATCGTTTAGCGATAATCTTAGACTTACAAACTTTACATGTGATAATAACAATACGACCTCCAACATATTTTACATTACAAATCCTCCGATATGCAGTTTTATTTTTGACACAAATATGCATACTCAAGATCTTGCTTAAATTCAACATGTTGCAGCGGAAACTTTTAGTTATCACCTGAGAATAAACATGCTTAAAACGTCAACATAAAGTTGGTGAGATATAGGTTTAATGCCGGCAGCGTTATAAATATAGACCACAAGATTTCATATATAAACGTTTTAATAAAAATATTCTAAGTTGTTGAGCACTTGATAACCATACTTAACATTTAATCAACGTCGCATATTCCCTTTATTATGAAATCTTACTACACCGTACCAAGTGTAGTTACCGAAACGAAGTACTGTGCAACCGTTGAATACTGGTCGTCCAGTCCGGTTGGGGTTGTCAGGCCCGATAGATCTATCAACAGGATTCGCGTTTACAATACCTCATGTAAATAATAGTTACCAAGTTACAGGGAAGTATGTTAGTGGTACAACTCAACGTAGAATATATATTTTTAATCACTTGTGTCCATAACGTAAATCATAAAATGCATGTATTCTCATCCCGAAATATTTAGAGTTTAAAAGTGGGACTATATACTCACTTTTGCCTTGAAGGTATTTATCACGACTTGGTCTCCGATAGATATCACGAACCTAACCATATATATAATATATCAACATATTTTCTTTTTAAGTAATCGTTACATATATATATATATATACACTTTTAATACTTTAAATATTTTCTTAGTCCGTAGTTAGCAGTCCGATATTAGTGGTCCACAATTAGTTGCTTAAATAAAATAAATAAAGACCCCATCGTATTCATATTGATCAGAATTAATCTCGACCCATGGTACCATGTTGTCAAGTGACGTGTTGCGTACATAAAGTACAGTGTTGTCAAATGACGTGTTTCGTACAATCATGAGGTCTTATGATTAATCTTCTCGTGTTGTTTACGGGTGGTCCTGAAATATATAAAATCAAATCATAAGTAAATATATATGAAATATCATATTAATTAGAAATATATGATTAATTTAATTTTCTCCAAATATTTTCGTAGCTAAACTAGCTTCGGATACCCTATCTTGTTTTAGTCGTTGTTTCTTCATTACAACTCCGTTTTTGTTGGTTCAACTTGCCACTTCCTTGGATCGAGTCAAATTTTAAGAATATGAACTGATAATACCTTAGTTTGTATTCAAAATCACAGGTTATAGATCAAACTTTGGTGAAACTTATGAAAGTGATCATTTTCCATCATTAAAACAACATTTAATGATCATTTTTCTAAAAAATACTTACACTTTGAGTTAAACCATGAAATTTTTATGTGTTAACATATTCATAAGAAATATCATTTTTCCAGAACATGAACTTCTAATTCAAAGTTCAAGATAGTTTTTATTTATCCAACCCAAAACAGCCCCCGGTTGCACTCCGACGACGTAGATTCAGTTTTTAAGGTGTTCTTTGTAAAACCAAGTTATATCTTGTTAAGTTAGCATATCATTATGATATATTACAGGTCTTGAAGTGTTTTAAAAGTTAAGTTAGAAGGATCTATTTAGTTTGCAAACAAGTTTGAAATCATTCAAACTATGTTCTTGTTGTTAAAATTTTACAACACAAAATAAGATAGCTATATAAATATGAATCGAATAAGGTTATGAACAAGGTTACTAACTCAAGTTACTTGGACAAAGTTACTGTAAAAGATGAGAAAAATCCTAGAACCAAAAGAGTGGTGGAGTTGGATTGAAAGGTTGGAAGTAAACTTGTTTACTTGAAAGGATTTTTGAAGTGTTCTTGAATGGATTTTCTTATGATGATTAAGGGTTGTTTTTGAAGCTAGATCTTCATGGTTATTTGCTGAGATTGTGAAGAACACTTAAAGTTCCTAAGAGTGTGTTTTTGGTTAGAGAAAATGTGTAGTAAAAATGAAAATGGAATGGAGTATAAATGGTGGTGAAAAGATGTATAAATTTGTAATATTGTGCAAAAGTCTTGTAATATGCCAAATTGATTAATCATGCATGCTAAGATCCAAAATTGGCTGACTCATGGCTGCTAATAAATTGATTGTGATGTGTATATACCAATAGTAAATACGTATAGAAGCTGGGTATGATACAGGTACATATACCCTAGATATACGTATAAAAATCTTGAGAAAACGGAACAAGGATTCAAATATAGCTATCTTTTGTAAATATACTTATATTGTTTTATGTATATAAATCCTTTAAAAGTGATAAAATACATATCTATACGATACATGTATAAGCATTATAAGTTTTAAGTATTTAAGTCGAAGAACGTCACATATAGTTATCGTTTTGAAAACTTAAGTTAGTAGTCTCAAAATATACTTATAACTCATTGTTATTAGTACACAATGAGATGTTAAAACATTCTTAGATCATGTTAAATATATAAAAATACATATATATACACAAACATATAATTATCGTATGTTATATAGTTCGTGATATCATCGGTCAAATTGGACGGTCAAACGTTGTGTAACACTCTTTTCAAAAACATAAGTCTCAACAATTTAGATTGCTTATCATGTTGGTAAGGTTTAATTTATGTAAATATTAATCTCATAGGTATAAAATGATCGGAAAAATCCGGGTCGTTACAGTACCTACCCGTTAAATAAATTTCGTCCCGAAATTTTAAAATTGTACCTATTTTGCGTTCTCGGGAAACAAATGTGGGTACTTTTGTTTCATCTGATCCTCTCGTTCCCAAGTAAACTCGGGACCCCTTCGAGCATTCCAATGAACCTTAACGATCGGTATGTTGCTCTGCTTGAGTTGTTTAACTTCACGGTCCATGATTTCGGCTGGTTCTTCTATGAATTGTAGTTTCTCGTCGACTTGGATTTCTTCAAGAGGAATGGTGAGATCTTCCTTTGCAAGACATTTCTTAAGGTTTGATACGTGAAATGTATTATGTACTCTGGCAATTTGTTGCGGTAACTCGAGTCGATAAGCTACCGGTCCAATGCGTTCGATGATCTTGAACGGGCCTACATACCTTGGGTTCAGTTTACCCCTTTTACCGAAACGTATTACACCTTTCCAAGGTGACACCTTTAACATAACCATGTCTTCAATCTGAAACTCTAATGGTTTCCTTCGGACATCGGCGTACCTCTTTTGGCGACTACGGGCTGTTTTCAATCTCTCCTTGATTTGTACTATCTTCTCAGTCATTTCGTGTATGATCTCGGGACCAGTTAATTATCGATCTCCTACTTCATTCCAACAGATAGGGGATCTACACTTCCTTCCATACAGTGCTTCGAATGGTGCAGCTTTAATGCTCGCATGATAACTGTTATTATACGAGAATTCTGCTAATGGTAGATATTTATCCCATCCGTTTCCAAAATCGATCACACATGCCCTGAGCATGTCTTCAAGAGTCTGAATTGTTCTTTCACTCTGCCCGTCAGTTTGTGGATGATATGCGGTGCTCATATCCAAACGAGTTCCCAGGGCCTCCTGTAGTGATTGCCAAAACTTTGATGTAAATCTACTATCACGATCG
This sequence comes from Rutidosis leptorrhynchoides, assembly GCF_046630445.1. Taxonomy (NCBI): domain Eukaryota; kingdom Viridiplantae; phylum Streptophyta; class Magnoliopsida; order Asterales; family Asteraceae; genus Rutidosis; species Rutidosis leptorrhynchoides. The sequence continues at coordinate 336,948,288 of NC_092343.1, read as the reverse complement.
GATATAATGGAAATAGGTATTCCATGCCTTGAAACAATTTCTTTTATGTATAATCGTAATAGTTTCTCTATTCTATCCGTTTCCTTTATAGGCAAGAAATGTGCAGATTTGGTGAGATGATCAACTATTACCCAAATGGTGTCATAACCCCAGGCAGTCTTAGGTAACTTTGTGATGAAATCCATGGTAATACCGTCCCATTTCCATTCTGGGATTTCTGGTTGTTGAAGTAACCCTGACGGCTTCTGGTGTTCTGCTTTGACTTTGGAACAAGTTAAACATTCCCCAACATATGTTGCAACGTCTGTCTTCAAATTAGGCCACTAATAATGCGTCTTAAGATCTTGATACATCTTTCCAACTCCAGGATGTATCGAGTATCTTGTCTTAAGTGCCTCATTCAATATCAACTTCCTTAATCCACCCAACTTCGGTACCCAAATACGGTTTACAAAATATCGAATTCCATCTTCCCGCATAACGAGTTGCTTCTCATACTTCTTCATTATTTCATTTCCTATGTTTTCTTTAGTAAGAGCTTCTCGTTGAGCCTCTTTGATTTATGAGTTGAGATTCATGCGAATTTTTATGTTCATTGCTCGTACTCGAATTGGTTCCCATTCCTTTCTGCTTAGAGCGTCGGCCACTACATTCGCTTTCCCGGGATGATAGCGAATCTCACAATCATAGTCGTTTATCAGCTCGACCCACCTACGTTGCCTCATGTTCAGCTGTTTCTGATCAAAAATATGTTGAAGGCTTTTATGATCAGTAAACACAGTGCATTTAACCCCATATAAATAGTGTCTCCATATCTTCAATGCAAACACTACTGCTCCCAATTCTAAATCATGCGTCGTATAATTCTGCTCGTGAATCTTCAATTGTCGGGATGCGTATGCTATAACTTTCTTCTGTTGCATAAGGACACAACCGAAACCTTATCGCGAAGCGTCACAATATATCTCAAAATCATCGTTCCCTTCAGGTAACGATAAAATAGGTACTGTAGTCAACTTCTTCTTCAGTAATTGAAATGCACTTTCCTGCTCAGAAGTCCATTCGTACTTCTTCCCTTTTTGCGTTAACGCTGTTAATGGTTTAGCTATTCGAGAAAAATCTTGAATAAACCTTCTATAATAACCAGCTAAACCCAAAAATTGGCGTATCTGCGTTGGTGTCTTAGGAGTCTCCCATTTTTCAATGGCCTCAATTTTAGCTGGGTCAACCTGAATTCCTTTGCTACTAACAACATGGCCAAGAAATTGCACTTCTTTCAACCAAAATGCACACTTAAAAAATTTGGCGTATAATTGTTCTTTTCTTAACAATTCTAATACCAATCTTAAATGTTGTTCATGCTCTTGCTTACTCTTGGAATAGATAAGAATATCGTCAATGAAAACGATAACAAACTTATCTAAATACGGACTACAAACTCGATTCATGAGGTCCATGAATACAGCTGGCGCATTAGTCAACCCAAACGGCATAACCAAAAATTCGTAATGACCGTAGCGTGTCCGAAAAGCAGTTTTTGGAATGTCTTCTTCTTTGACACGTAGTTGATGATAGCCCAATCTTAGGTCAATTTTTGAGTACACACATGATCCTTGCAGCTGTTCAAATAAGTCGTCAATTCTCGGTAGTGGATACCGATTCTTGATAGTTAACTTATTTAATTCTCGATAATCTATACACATCCTAAAAGAACCATCTTTCTTTTTAACAAATAAAATTGGATCTCCCCACGGTGAAGTACTTGGTCGTATGAATCCACGGTCCAGTAATTCTTTTAACTGACTCTGAAGTTCTTTTAACTCAGACGGTGCAAGTCTATATGGAGCACGAGCCACTGGTGCAGCTCCTGGTACTAGATCTATTTGAAATTCTACAGATCTAAATGGAGGTAATCCCGGCAACTCTTCCGGAAAGACTTCAGGAAAATCTCTTGCCACAGGCACGCCATTGATGCTCTTCACTTTTTCCTTCGTTTTGACTTTATTAACATGTGCTAAGATAGCATAACACCCTTTCTTCAAGCACTTTTGAGCTTTCAAACAACTAATGAGTTTTAGCTTTGAGTTACCCTTCTCTCCATAAATCATTACTGGCGTTTTATCCTTACGAGGAATGCGAATTGCCTTCTTGGCACACACAACTTCAGCTCCTATTTTGGACATCCAGTCCATGCCGACTATTACATCAAAACTTCCTAATTCTACGGGTATCAAATCAATCTTAAATATTTCTCCGGCTAAATTTATTTTACAATCACGGCAAATTTTATCGGCTTTAATTAGTTTACCATTAGCTAACTCAATCATGTACTTAGCATCTAGAGGTAATGATGAATAATTCAATTTAGCGTAAAAGTCTCTACTCACGTAACTTCTATCGGCACCAGTATCAAATATAATAGATGCGAATAAGTTATTAATGGTAAACGTACCCGTAACAAGCTCCGGGTCTTCACACGCCTCTCTAGCATTAATAACAAATGCTCTTCCACGTGCAGATCCATTATTCTTCTCTGGATTCGGACACTGGCTCTTATAATGACCCTGTTTCCCACACCCATAACAGGTAACAGTGGCCAAGGCAGTTCTATTTGCATTAGTGGCAGGAGTCTTGGTGCCATTTGTATTTGTAACAGGAATCCGACAATCTTCAGCAAGATGACCCCTTCGATTATAATTTTCGCACACCACATTACAATAACCAGAGTGATGTTTGTGGCATCTGTTACATAAAGGATTTCGTCCATTGTAACCTGAGTTCGAACCGCTACCCGCACCTTGCGTGGTTTCTTGTTTCTTGTTAGATTGTTGATGATTGCCTTCCCACTTTCTTTTGTTTCCCGATGTCTTGACATCGGTGTTCTTATCCAGAATAATCTGGTCCAACAACTCGTTCACCATGGTGATGGCTTCATGAATAGTCTTGGGTTTCGATGCTGTAACATTTGCTTTGACATTTTTAGGCAAACCATCTTTGTACAGTTCTATCTTCCGTTCTTCAGTTGGTACCAATTCGGGACATAGCAAAGCTAATTCCATGAATCGCTGATTGTAGTTGGTGAGTTCAGTACCAATAACTTTCAGGCTTCGTAATTCAGCTTCCAACTTCCTAACCTCGTTCCTTGGACAATACTCGTTGATTAGCATTGTTTTGAATTCTTCCCAGGGAGTATCATAAGCTACATCTCCTCCTACGGCCTTCACATAGTTTTTTCACCATGTGAGTGCACTATCTTGTAAGGTGCACGATGCATACTTGGTCATGTCCTTCTCAATACAACCACTGATTTTAAACACAGACTCAATCTTTTCGATCCACCGGGTTAAACCGACCGGTCCTTCTGTTCCACTGAATGATGAGGGCTTGCTGTAGTGACCCGAACTTTTCCATGTTTATATATATTAATTGAGATTGATATTTACATGATTAAATGTTTCCAACATGTTAAGCAATCAAACTTATTAAGACTTGATTAATTGAAATATGTTTCATATAGACAATTGACCACCCAAGTTGACCGGCGATTCACGAACGTTAAAACTTGTAAAAACGACATGACGATATATATATATGGATATACATATGGTTAACATGAGATTATGATAAGTAAGTATCTCCATAAGTATATTAACAATGAGTTATATACATATAAACAAGACTACTAACTTAAGGATTTCGAAACGAGACATATATGTAACGATTATCGTTGCAACGACATTTAAATGTATATATATCATATTAAGATATATTAATATATCATAATATCATGATAATATAATAATTTAACATCTCATTAGATATAATAAACAATGGGTTAACAACATTAATTGAGATCGTTAACTTAAAGGTTTCAAAACAACACTTACATGTAACGACTAACGATGACTTAACGACTCAGTTAAAATGTATATACAAGTAGTGTATTTAGATGTATTAAAATACTTTTGGAATACTTCAAGACATATATCAAAACACTCATACTTAACGAAAATGGTTACAGTTACTTTTCCATTCTTTTCTTTCATCAAGAATTCTAGTCGTATTCTTACCCGTATTATACACAGCTTCAAAACGTACTTACTATGAGTATATACCAATAGGAACTAGCATGGGATTCCACTCTTGATTATGTCATGTATGACTAATCAATTTTAACTTCTACCATGAGCTAGTCAACTAACTAGAACTCCTTTTAACCCCACTCACCACTCACCAATTACCACTCATCATTCACTCCATTTCACTTCCAATTCTCTTTCTAATTCTCTCTCAACACACACACACTATTATGAACGTATTTTTCCAGTAGTTAATCATTATCTTCATCAAAAATCACTTCAAGAATCAAGCTATAATCATCATAGGAAGAACACTTCAAGAACACTTCAAAAATCCCTTCAAGTTTACTAATTTACTTCCAAGCTTTCTAATCCATTCCAAGTAATCATCTAAGATCAAGAAACCTTTGTTATATACAGTAGGTTATCTTTCTTATTCAAGGTAATATTCATATTCAAACTTTGATTCAATTTCTATAACTATAAACTATCTTAATTCGAGTAAAAATCTTACTTGAACTTGTTTTTGTGTCATGATCCTACTTCAAGAACTTTCAAGCCATCCAAGATCCTTTGAAGCTAGATCATTTCTTGTCACTTCCAGTAGGTTTACCTACTAAACTTGAGGTATTAATGATGTTCATAACATCATTCGATTCATATATATAAAACTATCTTATTCGAAGGTTTAAACTCGTAATCACTAGAACGTAGTTTAGTTAATTCTAAACTTGTTCGCAAACAAAAGTTAATCCTTCTAACTTGAATTTTAAAATTAACTACACACATGTTCTATATCTATATGATATGCTAACCTAATGATTTAAAACCTGGAAACACGAAAAACACCGTAAAACCGGATTTACGCCGTCGTAGTAACACCGCGGGCTGTTTTGGGTTAGTTAATTAAAAACTATGATAAACTTTGATTTAAAAGTTGTTATTCTGAGAAAATGATTTTTATTATGAACATGAAACTATATCCAAAAATTATGGTTAAACTCAAAGTGGAAGTATGTTTTCTAAATTGGTCATCTAGACGTCGTTCTTTCGACTGAAATGACTACCTTTACAAAAACGACTTGTAACTTATTTTTCCGACTATAAACCTATACTTTTCTGTTTAGATTCATAAAATAGAGTTCAATATGAAACCATAGCAATTTGATTCACTCAAAACGAATTTAAAATGAAGAAGTTATGGGTAAAACAAGATTGGATAATTTTTCTCATTTTAGCTACGTGAAAATTGGTAACAAATCTATTCCAACCATAACTTAATCAACTTGTATTGTATATTATGTAATCTTGAGATACCATAGACACGTATACAATGTTTCGACCTATCATGTCGACACATCTATATATATTTCGGAACAACCATAGACACTCTATATGTGAATGTTGGAGTTAGCTATACAGGGTTGAGGTTGATTCCAAAATATATATAGTTTGAGTTGTGATCAATACTGAGATACGTATACACTGGGTCGTGGATTGATTCAAGATAATATTTATCGATTTATTTCTGTACATCTAACTGTGGACAACTAGTTGTAAGTTACTAACAAGGACAGCTGACTTAATAAACTTAAAACATCAAAATATATTAAAAGTGTTGTAAATATATTTTAAACATACTTTGATATATATGTATATATTGTTATAGGTTCGTGAATCAACCAGTGGCCAAGTCTTACTTCCCGACGAAGTAAAAATCTGTGAAAGTGAGTTATAGTCCCACTTTTAAAATCTAATATTTTTGGGATGAGAATACATGCAGGTTTTATAAATGATTTACAAAATAGACACAAGTACGTGAAACTACATTTTATGGTTGAATTATCGAAATCGAATATGCCCCTTTTTATTAAGTCTGGTAATCTAAGAATTAGGAAACAGACACCCTAATTGACGTGAATCCTAAAGATAGATCTATTGGGCCTAACAAACCCCATCCAAAGTACTGGATGCTTTAGTACTTCGAAATTTATATCATATCCGAAGGGTGTCCCGGAATGATGGGGATATTCTTATATATATGCATCTTTTTAATGTCGGTTACCAGGTGTTCACCATATGAATGATTTTTATCTCTATGTATGGGATGTGTATTGAAATATGAAATCTTGTGGTCTATTGTTACGATTTGATATATATAGGTTAAACCTATAACTCACCAACATTTTTGTTGACATTTAAAGCATGTTTATTCTCAGGTGAATACTAAGAGCTTCCGCTGTTGCATACTAAAATAAGGACAAGATTTGGAGTCCATGTTTGTATGATATTGTGTAAAAACTGCATTCAAGAAACTGATTTCGATGTAACATATTTGTATTGTAAACTATTATGTAATGGTCGTGTGTAAACAGGATATTTTAGATTATCATTATTTGATAATCTACGTAAAGCTTTTTAAACCTTTATTTATGAAATAAAGGTTATGGTTTGTTTTAAAAATGAATGCAGTCTTTGAAAAACGTCTCATATAGAGGTCAAAACCTCGCAACGAAATCAATTAATATGGAACGTTTTTAATCAATAAGAACGGGACATTTCAGTTGGTATCAGAGCGTTGGTCTTAGAGAACCGGAAAATTTGCATTAGTGTATCTTATCGAGTTTTTTAGGATGCATTAGTGAGTCTGGACTTCGACCGTGTTTTCTTTAAAAATGATTGCTTAACATTTTTGTTGGAAACTATATATTTTTAACATATGAATATTATGTAATATATTAATCTCTTAACGTGTTTGATATTATGTGATAGATGTCTACCTCTAGAACAAGTCCTATTGACTCACCTAATAATAATGAAGAGTCAAATGTAAATTGGAATGATTCGTGGACTGATTCACAAGTTCCCGAAGAGGAACCGGAAGAAGAGTCGGAACCGGAAGAAGAAATAGAACCGGTGGGGGAAATAATAAAACGGTTAAGTAAAAGAGAATCCTCAACCAACCGACCAAGGTTAATTATGGTCAATGGTGTTTCCACCAAGGAAGCAAAATATTGGGAGGATTACCAATTCTCCGATGAATCGGATTCCGACGAGAATTCCGATGATGTTATAAAAATTACCCCAACTGAATTTAAAAAGGCAAAAGAAAATAATAAGGGAAAGGGCATAAAAATAGAGAAATCTAATTCCAACCCCGATGAACTTTATATGTATCGTCAACCCCCGAAGTCCTTAAGTTGTAACAATGACCCGAGAACCTCTAAACCACCAGGTTTTTCTAAACCAATGTGGACAACGACGGCTCGTATTAGGGGAACATCATATATCCCTAGAAACTTGGCAAAACGAACCAAAACCGAACAAGAAGAAACGAGCGAGTTGGAATAAGATAGTTGTATTCGTGTGGTGTAATATATGTAATATAGTGTGCTTATGCTTTATGATATATGTAAAAATTGCTTGTATTAATAAGTATTTTTTTTATGAATCTAACTCTTGTCTATTTTACAGTATAAAAACACAAAATGGATAGACAACCCAATATTTTAAGAGACCTACCCGGAGACATGATTGATGAAATCTTGTCTAGAGTTGGTCAGAATTCCTCGGCACAACTATTTAAGGCGAGATCAGTTTGTAAGACATTCGAAGAACGTTCCAAGAATGCCTTGGTTTATAAAAGGCTTTCGTTCGAAAGATGGGGGATATCACATTGGGAAATCCATAAGTTACGATGTGTTTACTTTGACGCATATATTGCGGGGAACCCAAATGCTATTTTACGCAACGGGTTAAGAAATTATTTTGACTCAGTATATCCGAATATAGGACTTCGTGATTTAGAAAAAGCGGCTAACATGCAACATAAAGAAGCATGTTATGCTTACGGGTTAGTAATGTTCGCTTCTCACCAAAGTGAGAACAAGAACATATGGCTACAACTATTAAACAAAATGTTCCCACAAGTGACGGAGTCGGTAATTGGGGTAAGAAATGAGGTTTTTAGGTTATTACGAGACTGTTGGTCATTACGTAACCCTCGTCCCTTTGACGACGTTACAACACGCTGTCTTATCAACGGCCATAACGGTTATGTTCCACAAGACCAAGGATGGTAAGTAGTCCCAGTAAAACCAGAATGCATGACTTGTTTCTGGACGTATGAATTACGTGTCTTTATTGCCTTTGCTGAACGACTTGTGTACTAGCTAGAATTATCTTCACAACTATCTTGTATCAAAGTTATTGTGTGCTATATTTCATGCTTTATGTAAAATAAGCGGTATTGTAAGTTTGTAAAATATTGTATAAAAGTTTGAACGCGAAATATTATTACAATCAGTTTTTCATATAGAATTGTAGTAGTTGAATTGTATATTAGCTACTAAGTATGAACTTAACGGGTAGGTACTACCCGAATTTAAACTTATAAAACGCTAATATGAAGAAAAAGCTTTTATAAATGAGTTCATATTATGCTACGAAATACTATTAACTACTCTTAATATTCTGTATGATTAACTTGTTCCATTTGACTATTTTAAAGGAAATGACACCGACTACTCGACACACCGTGAATATGAATGAAGAGGAATTCCGTACTTTTCTAGCTTCAAACATAGCCGCAGTACAGGCTGCACTACATACCAACAATAACCTTGGATCTGGCAGTACAGGAAATCGTGTAGGATGCACCTACAAAGAATTCACTGCCTGCAAACCTTTGGAATTTGATGGAACCGAAGGACCGATCGGATTGAAACGGTGGACCGAAAAGGTCGAATCGGTGTTTGCCATAAGTAAGTGTACTGAAGAGGACAAAGTGAAGTACGCTATGCATACCTTCATAGGTTCTGCATTAACATGGTGGAATACCTATCTAGAGCAAGTGGGACAAGATGATGCGTACGCACTACCGTGGTCAGCATTCAAGCACTTGATGAACGAGAAGTACCGTCCCAGAACCGAGGTCAATAAGCTCAAGACAGAACTTAGAGGGTTAAGAACCCAAGGATTTGATATTACCACGTACAAAAGATGATTCACAGAATTGTGCCTATTGTGTCCGGGAGCATTCGAAGATGAGGAAGAGAAGATCGATGCGTTTGTGAAAGGATTACCGGAAAGAATCCAAGAAGATATAAGTTCACACGAGCCCGCCTCCATACAATAGGCATGTAGAATGGCTCACAAACTAGTGAACCAGATTGAAGAAAGAATTAAAGAACAGGCTGCTGAAGAGGCCAATGTGAAGCAAGTCAAAAGAAAGTGGGAGGAAAATGGTGATAAGAATCACCAATACAACAACACCAGCAATTACAACAATAATCGCAACAATTATCCCAACAATCGCAACATCAATCGCAACTACAACAAACTGCCCAACAACAACAACAACAACAACAACAACAACAACAACAACAACAACAACAACAACAACAACAACAACAACAACAACAACAACTACAACAATCATCCCAACAACAATAATAACCGCAACAACAACAACAATCAGAAGCAGCTATGCCAAAGGTGTGAAAAGTATCACTCGGGGTTCTGCACCAAATTTTGCAACAAGTGTAAAAGAAATGGTTATAGCGTGGCGAAGTGTGAGGTCTACGGACTAGGGGTTAATAGAACGAAAGGAGCAAATGGTGTCGGAACGAGTAATGGCGGAGCAAGTAGTGTCGGAGCAAGTTATGCCAATGTAGTTTGTTATAAATGTGGAAAACCTGGCCACATTATTAGAAATTGCCCGAACCAGGAGAACACGAATGGACAAGGCCGCGGAAGAGTTTTCAATATTAATGCGGTAGAGGCACAGGAAGACCCGGAGCTTGTTACGGGTACGTTTCTTATTGACAATAAATCTGCTTACGTTTTATTTGATTCGGGTGCGGATAGAAGCTATATGAGTAGAGATTTTTGTGCTAAATTAAGTTGTCCATTGACGCCTTTGGATAGTAAATTTTTAATCGAATTAGCAAATGGTAAATTAATTTCAGCAGATAATATATGTCGGAATCGAGAAATTAAACTGGTTAGCGAAACATTTAAGATTGATTTGATACCAGTAGAGCTAGGGAGTTTTGATGTGATAATCGGTATGGACTGGTTGAAAGAAGTGAAAGCAGAGATCGTTTGTTACAAAAATGCAATTCGCATTATACGAGAAAAGGAAAACCCTTAATGGTATACGGAGAAAAGGGCAACACGAAGCTACATATTATTAGTAATTTGAAGGCACAAAAACTAATAAGAAAAGGTTGCTATGTTGTTCTAGCACACGTCGAGAAAGTACAAACTGAAGAAAAGAGCATCAATGATGTTCCCATTGCAAAAGAATTTCCCGATGTATTTCCGAAAGAATTACCGGGATTACCCCCACAGCGATCCGTTGAATTTCAAATAGATCTTGTACCAGGAGCTGCACCAATAGCTCGTGCTCCTTACAGACTTGCACCCAGCGAGATGAAAGAACTACAAAGCCAATTACAAGAACTTTTAGAGCGTGGTTTCATTCGACCAAGCACATCACCATGGGGAGCTCCTGTTTTGTTTGTCAAGAAGAAAGATGGTACATTCAGGTTGTGTATCGACTACCGAGAGTTGAACAAACTTACCATCAAGAACCGCTACCCACTACCAAGAATCGACGACTTATTTGATCAACTACAAGGCTCGTCTGTTTATTCAAATATTGACTTACGTTCCGGGTATCATCAAATGTGGGTGAAAGAAGATGATATTCCAAAGACTGCTTTCAGAACACGTTACGGTCATTACGAGTTTATGGTCATGCCGTTTGGTTTAACTAATGCACCAGCTGTGTTCATGGACCTTATGAACCGAGTGTGTGGACCATACCTTGACAAGTTTGTCATTGTTTTCATTGATGACATACTTATTTACTCAAAGAATGACCAAGAACACGGTGAACATTTGAGAAAGGTGTTAGAAGTATTGAGGAAGGAAGAATTGTACGCTAAGTTTTCAAAGTGTGCATTTTGGTTGGAAGAAGTTCAATTCCTCGGTCACATAGTGAACAAAGAAGGTATTAAGGTGGATCCGGCAAAGATAGAAACTGTTGAAAAGTGGGAAACCCCGAAAACTCCGAAACACATATGCCAGTTTTTAGGACTAGCTGGTTACTACAGAAGGTTCATCCAAGACTTTTCCAGAATAGCAAAACCCTTGACTGCATTAACGCATAAAGGGAAGAAATTTGAATGGAATGATGAACAAGAGAAAGCGTTTCAGTTATTGAAGAAAAAGCTAACTACGGCACCTATATTGTCATTGCCTGAAGGGAATGATGATTTTGTGATTTATTGTGACGCATCAAAGCAAGGTCTCAGTTGTGTATTAATGCAACGAACGAAGGTGATTGCTTATGCGTCTAGACAATTGAAGATTCACGAACAAAATTATACGACGCATGATTTGGAATTAGGCGCGGTTGTTTTTGCATTAAAGACTTGGAGGCACTACTTATATGGGGTCAAAAGTATTATATATACCTACCACAAAAGTCTTCAACACATATTTAATCAGAAACAACTGAATATGAGGCAGCGTAGGTGGATTGAATTATTGAATGATTACGGCTTTGAGATTCGTTACCACCCGGGAAAGGCAAATGTGGTAGCCGATGCCTTAAGCAGGAAGGACAGAGAACCCATTCGAGTAAAATCTATGAATATAATGATTCATAATAACCTTACTACTCAAATAAAGGAGGCGCAACAAGGAGTTTTAAAAGAGGGAAATTTAAAGGATGAAATACCCAAAGGATCGGAGAAACATCTTAATATTCGGGAAGACGGAACCCGGTATAGGGCTGAAAGGATTTGGGTACCAAAATTTGGAGATATGAGAGAAATGGTACTTAGAGAAGCTCATAAAACCAGATACTCAATACATCCTGGAACGGGGAAGATGTACAAGGACCTCAGGAAATATTTTTGGTGGCCGGGTATGAAAGCCGATGTTGCTAAATACGTAGGAGAATGTTTGACATGTTCTAAGGTCAAAGCTGAGCATCAGAAACCATCAGGTCTACTTCAACAACCCGAAATCCCGAAATGGAAATGGGAAAACATTACCATGGATTTCATCACTAAATTGCCAAGGACTGCAAGTGGTTTTGATACTATTTGGGTAATAGTTGATCGTCTCACCAAATCAGCACATTTCCTGCCAATAAGAGAAGATGACAAGATGGAGAAGTTAGCACGACTGTATTTGAAGGAAGTCGTCTCCAGACATGGAATACCAATCTCTATTATCTCTGATAGGGATGGCAGATTTATTTCAAGATTCTGGCAGACATTACAGCAAGCATTAGGAACTCGTCTAGACATGAGTACTGCCTATCATCCACAAACTGATGGGCAGAGCGAAAGGACGATACAAACGCTTGAAGACATGCTACGAGCATGTGTTATTGATTTCGGAAACAGTTGGGATCGACATCTACCATTAGCAGAATTTTCCTACAACAACAGCTACCATTCAAGCATTGAGATGGCGCCGTTTGAAGCACTTTATGGTAGAAAGTGCAGGTCTCCGATTTGTTGGAGTGAAGTGGGGGATAGACAGATTACGGGTCCGGAGATTATACAAGAAACTACCGAGAAGATCATCCAAATTCAACAACGGTTGAAAACCGCCCAAAGTCGACAAAAGAGCTACACTGACATTAAAAGAAAAGATATAGAATTTGAAATTGGAGAGATGGTCATGCTTAAAGTTGCACCTTGGAAAGGCGTTGTTCGATTTGGTAAACGAGGGAAATTAAATCCAAGGTATATTGGACCATTCAAGATTATTGATCGTGTCGGACCAGTAGCTTACCGACTTGAGTTACCTCAACAACTCGCGGCTGTACATAACACTTTCCACGTCTCGAATTTGAAGAAATGTTTTGCTAAAGAAGATCTCACTATTCCGTTAGATGAAATCCAAATCAACGAAAAACTCCAATTCATCGAAGAACCCGTTGAAATAATGGATCGTGAGGTTAAAAGACTTAAGCAAAACAAGATACCAATTGTTAAGGTTTGATGGAATGCTCGTAGAGGACCAGAGTTCACCTGGGAGCGTGAAGATCAGATGAAGAAGAAATACCCGCATCTATTTCCAGAAGATTCGTCAACACCTTCAACAGCTTAAAATTTCGGGACGAAATTTATTTAACGGGTAGGTACTGTAGTGACCCGAACTTTTCCATGTTTATATATATTAATTGAGATTGATATTTACATAATTAAATGTTTCCAACATGTTAAGCAATCAAACTTGTTAAGACTTGATTAATTGAAATATGTTTCATATAGACAATTGACCACCCAAGTTGACCGGCGATTCACGAACGTTAAAACTTGTAAAAACGACATGACGATATATATATGGATATACATATGGTTAACATGAGATTATGATAAGTAATTATCTCCATAAGTATATTAACAATGAGTTATATACATATAAACAAGACTACTAACTTAAGGATTTCGAAACGAGACATATATGTAACGATTATCGTTGTAACGACATTTAAATGTATATATATCATATTAAGATATATTAATATATCATAATATCATGATAATATAATAATTTAACATCTCATTAGATATAATAAACAATGGGTTAACAACATTAATTGAGATCGTTAACTTAAAGGTTTCAAAACAACACTTACATGTAACGACTAACGATGACTTAACGACTCAGTTAAAATGTATATACAAGTAGTGTATTTAGATGTATTAAAATACTTTTGGAAGACTTCAAGACATATATCAAAACACTCATACTTGACGAAAATGGTTACAGTTACTTTTCCATTCTTTTCTTTCATCAAGAATTCTAGTCGTATTCTTACCCGTATTATACACAGCTTCAAAACGTACTTACTATGAGTATATACCAATAGGAACTAGCATGGGATTCCACTCTTGATTATGTCATGTATGACTAATCAATTTTAACTTCTACCATGAGCTAGTCAACTAACTAGAACTCCTTTTAACACCACTCACCACTCACCAATTACCACTCATCATTCACTCCATTTCACTTCCAATTCTCTTTCTAATTCTCTCTCAACACACACACACACTATTATGAACGTATTTTTCCAGTAGTTAATCATCATCTTCATCAAAAATCACTTCAAGAATCAAGCTATAATCATCATAGGAAGAACACTTCAAGAACACTTCAAAAATCCCTTCAAGTTTACTAATTTACTTCCAAGCTTTCTAATCCATTCCAAGTAATCATCTAAGATCAAGAAACCTTTGTTATATATAGTAGGTTATCTTTCTTATTCAAGGTAATATTCATATTCAAACTTTGATTCAATTTCTATAACTATAAACTATCTTAATTCGAGTAAAAATCTTACTTGAACTTGTTTTTGTGTCATGATCCTACTTCAAGAACTTTCAAGCCATCCAAGATCCTTTGAAGCTAGATCATTTCTTGTCACTTCCAGTAGGTTTACCTACTAAACTTGAGGTAGTAATGATGTTCATAACATCATTCAATTCATATATATAAAACTATCTTATTCGAAGGTTTAAACTCGTAATCACTAGAATGTAGTTTAGTTAATTCTAAACTTGTTCGCAAACAAAAGTTAATCCTTCTAACTTGACTTTTAAAATTAACTACACACATGTTCTATATCTATATGATATGCTAACTTAATGATTTAAAACCTGGAAACACGAAAAACACCGTAAAACCGGATTTACGCCGTCGTAGTAACACCGCGGGCTGTTTTGGGTTAGTTAATTAAAAACTATGATAAACTTTGATTTAAAAGTTGTTATTATTAGAAAATGATTTTTATTATGAACATGAAACTATATCCAAAAATTATGGTTAAATTCAAAGTGGAAGTATGTTTTCTAAAATGGTCATCTAGACGTCGTTCTTTCGACTGAAATGACTACCTTTACAAAAATGACTTGTAACTTATTTTTCCGACTATAAACCTATACTTTTCTGTTTATATTCATAAAATAGAGTTCAATATGAAACCATAGCAATTTGATTCACTCAAAACTGATTTAAAATGAAGAAGTTATGGGTAAAACAAGATTGGATAATTTTTCTCATTTTAGCTACGTGAAAATTGGTAACAAATCTATTCCAACCATAACTTAATCAACTTGTATTGTATATTATGTAATCTTGAGATACCATAGACACGTATACAATGTTTCGACCTATCATGTCGACACATCTATATATATTTCGGAACAACCATAGACACTCTATATGTGAATGTTGGAGTTAGCTATACAGGGTTGAGGTTGATTCCAAAATATATATAGTTTGAGTTGTGATCAATACTGAGATACGTATACACTGGGTCGTGGATTGATTCAAGATAATATTTATCGATTTATTTCTGTACATCTAACTGTGGACAACTAGTTGTAGGTTACTAACGAGGACAGCTGACTTAATAAACTTAAAACATCAAAATATATTAAAAGTGTTGTAAATATATTTTAAACATACTTTGATATATATGTATATATTGTTATAGGTTCGTGAATCAACCAGTGGCCAAGTCTTACTTCCCGACGAAGTAAAAATCTGTGAAAGTGAGTTATAGTCCCACTTTTAAAATCTAATATTTTTGGGATGAGAATACATGCAGGTTTTATAAATGATTTACAAAATAGACACAAGTACGTGAAACTACATTCTATGGTTGAATTATCGAAATCAAATATGCCCCTTTTTATTAAGTCTGGTAATCTAAGAATTAGGGAACAGACACCCTAATTGACGCGAATCCTAAAGATAGATCTATTAGGCCTAACAAACCCCATCCAAAGTACCGGATGCTTTAGTACTTCGAAATTTATATCATATCCGAAGGGTGTCCCGGAATGATGGGGATATTCTTATATATATGCATCTTGTTAATGTCGGTTGCCAGGTGTTCACCATATGAATGATTTTTATCTCTATGTATGGGATGTGTATTGAAATATGAAATCTTGTGGTCTATTGTTACGATTTGATATATATAGGTTAAACCTATAACTCACCAACATTTTTGTTGACATTTAAAGCATGTTTATTCTCAGGTGAATACTAAGAGCTTCCGCTGTTGCATACTAAAATAAGGACAAGATTTGGAGTTCATGTTTGTATGATATTGTGTAAAAACTGCATTCAAGAAACTGATTTCGATGTAACATATTTGTATTGTAAACCATTATGTAATGGTCGTGTGTAAACAGGATATTTTAGATTATCATTATTTGATAATCTACGTAAAGCTTTTTAAACCTTTATTTATGAAATAAAGGTTATGGTTTGTTTTAAAAATGAATGCAGTCTTTAAAAAACGTCTCATATAGAGGTCAAAACCTCGCAACGAAATCAATTAATATGGAACGTTTTTAATCAATAAGAACGGGACATTTCACTTGCAACCTTGAAAAGTTTTGTAAGTGCATCCCACACGAGGATTTGGGTTAACTGCAGCACCTCTTGCAGCCTCGATCCATAACATTCTGTCATTCACTCGCTGATTGATGAGTTCCTGGATTTCTTGTTCCGTCATTCGGTTCAATCGCACCATAATCTTCAATAAAAATGGAAAAAAATAATTATTCACATGGAATATTATAGATGTAGTATGTATTTACAGTACATCGTAGCTTATTAATAATATGAACCAGTTATTATTATAAAAGCTTTTTCTTCTTATTAGCATTTTATAATTATACCTAGGGTAGTACCTACCCGTTAAAGTTCATACTTAATAGCTTAGTACGAAAATTAATTACTATCACCCAAATAATACTCAACCATGGAAAATTATTGCATTTCACACTTCACTATTTTACATATGCTTATCTTACATCAAACATTAAGCAAACCACACTAGTAATATTATACAAAACATTATATGATCCCATGGTTTAAAACAACAGCGCATCATTTAACCCAAAGCATTTGTGTTCAAAGAAATCGCTTAAAGGTTATCCTGGTTGTCTCCCTGCATTTTGGCTGAGGAACCGAAGAACTGGATGTCGGGATAGAACTAATAGGAATAGCGGGAATAGGTGTGGAAGTATCTAGTGGAGTTGGTGCCATAACATCCTCTCTAGACTCGGGATTTGGATTTTCCATTTCAGTAGCCTTTTGTTTCTTTCCTCGTTCGAACTTGTCTTTCATAATTTCCTGTATTTCTTCCTCCTCGGGATCACTTTCCGATTCCTCTTCAATTGATTCATCCGGAACTTGTGAGTCTTCCCCAAAGGTGTCGTTTTCATCATCAGATAGGTTAATGACTGGAACACCATCTGAAGATTCTGGTTCGGAGTCGCTGAATGTGATAACAAGTTCTAAGCTAGACATCTATCACATAACAACTAGCATGTTAGTATCACATAATATTTACATATTAATTTTTTTAACCAACAGGGATAAGCAATAGTTTTCTAAATCAAACACGGTCAAAGTCCAGACTCACTATTGCATCCTAACAAACTCGATAAGACACACTAATGCAAATTTTCTGGTTCTCTAAGACCAACGCTCTGATACCACATGTCATAACCCGACCTTAACCATAAGGACGAATACAATAACATATGATTTCATCGTGAGGTATTGACCTCTATATGCGACATTTTTCAAAAACTGCATTCGTTTTCACAATACAAACCATAGCTTTTATTACAAATACAAGGTTTAAACAACTTAATAATGATTATCGTTTAGCGATAATCTTAGACTTACAAACTTTACATGTGATAATAACAATACGACCTCCAACATATTTTACATTACAAATCCTCCGATATGCAGTTTTATTTTTGACACAAATATGCATACTCAAGATCTTGCTTAAATTCAACATGTTGCAGCGGAAACTTTTAGTTATCACCTGAGAATAAACATGCTTAAAACGTCAACATAAAGTTGGTGAGATATAGGTTTAATGCCGGCAGCGTTATAAATATAGACCACAAGATTTCATATATAAACGTTTTAATAAAAATATTCTAAGTTGTTGAGCACTTGATAACCATACTTAACATTTAATCAACGTCGCATATTCCCTTTAATATGAAATCTTACTACACCGTACCAAGTGTAGTTACCGAAACAAGTACTGTGCAACCGTTGAATACTGGTCGTCCAGTCCGGTTGGGGTTGTCAGGCCCGATAGATCTATCAACAGGATTCGCGTTTACAATACCTCATGTAAATAATAGTTACCAAGTTACAGGGAAGTATGCCAGTGGTACAACTCAACGTAGAATATATATTTTTAATCACTTGTGTCCATAACGTAAATCATAAAATGCATGTATTCTCATCCCGAAATATTTAGAGTTTAAAAGTGGGACTATATACTCACTTTTGCCTTGAAGGTACTTATCACGACTTGGTCTCCGATAGATATCACGAACCTAACATTGCCTTTCAAAAAAAAAAAAAAAAAATATCACGAACCTAACCATATATATAATATATCAACATATTTTCTTTTTAAGTAATCGTTACATATATATATATATATATATATATATATATATATATATATATATATATATATATATATATATATATATATATATATATATATATATATACTTTTAATACTTTTAATATTTTCTTAGTCCGTAGTTAGCAGTCCGATGTTAGTGGTCCACAATTAGTTGCTTAAATAAAATAAATAAAGACCCCATCGTATTCGTATTGATCAGAATTAATCTCGACCTATGGTACCATGTTGTCAAGTGACGTGTTGCGTACATAAAGTACCGTGTTGTCAAATGACGTGTTTCGTACAATCATGAGGTCTTATGATTAATCTTCTCGTGTTGTTTACGGGTGGTCCTGAAATATATAAAATTAAATCATAAGTAAATATATATGAAATATCATATTAATTAGAAATATATGATTAATTTAATTTTCTCCAAATATTTTCGTAGCTAAACTAGCTTCGGATACCCGATCTTGTTTTAGTCGTACTTTCTTCATTACAACTCCGTTTTTGTTGGTTCAACTTGCCACTTCCTTGGATCGAGTTAAATTTTAAGAATATGAACTGATAATACCTTAGTTTGTATTCGAAATCATAGGTTATAGGTCAAACTTTGGTGAAACTTATGAAAGTGATCATTTTTCATCATTAAAACAACATTTAATGATCATTTTTCTAAAAATACTTACACTTTGAGTTAAACCATGAAATTTTTATGTGTTAACATATTCATAAGAAATATCATTTTTCCAGAACATGAACTTCCAATTCAAAGTTCAAGATAGTTTTTATTTATCCAACCCAAAACAACCCCCGGTTGCACTCCGACGACGTAGATTCGGTTTTTAAGGTGTTCTTTGTAAAACCAAGTTATATCTTGTTAAGTTAGCATATCATTATGATATATTACATGTCTTGAAGTGTTTTAAAAGTTAAGTTAGAAGGATCTATTTAGTTTGCAAACAAGTTTGAAATCATTCAAACTATGTTCTTGTTGTTAAAATTTTACAACACAAAATAAGATAGCTATATAAATATGAATCGAATAAGGTTATGAACAAGGTTACTACCTCAAGTTACTTGGACAAAGTTACTGTAAAAGATGATAAAAATCCTAGAACCAAAAGAGTGGTGGAGTTGGATTGAAAGGTTGGAAGTAAACTTGTTTACTTGAAAGGATTTTTGAAGTGTTCTTGAATGGATTTTCTTATGATGATTAAGGGTTGTTTTTGAAGCTATATCTTCATGGTTATTTTCTGAGATTGTGAAGAACACTTAAAGTTCCTAAGAGTGTGTTTTTGGTCAGAGAAAATGTGTAGTAAAAATGAAAATGGAATGGAGTATAAATGGTGGTGAAAAGATGTATAAATTTGTAATATTGTGCAAAAGTCTTGTAATATGCCAAATTGATTAATCATGCATGCTAAGATCCAAAATTGGCTGACTCATGGCTGCTAATAAAGTGATTGTGATGTGTATATACCAATAGTAAATATGTATAGAAGCTGGGTATGATACGGGTACATATACCCTAGATATACGTATAAAAATCTTGAGAAAACAGAACGAGGATTCAAATATAGCTATCTTTTGTAAATATACTTATATTGTTTTATGTATATAAATCCTTTAAAAGTGATAAAATACATATCTATACGATACATGTATAAGCATTATAAGTTTTAAGTATTTAAGTCGAAGAACGTCACATATAGTTATCGTTTTGAAAACTTAAGTTAGTAGTCTCAAAATATACTTATAACTCATTGTTATTAGTACACAATGAGATGTTAAAACATTATTAGATCATGTTAAATATATAAAAATACATATATATACACAAACGTATAATTATCGTATGTTATATAGTTCGTGATATCATCGGTCAAATTGGACGGTCAAACGTCGTGTAACACTCTTTTCAAAAACATAAGTCTCAACAATTTAGATTGCTTATCATGTTGGTAAGGTTTAATTTATGTAAATATTAATTTCATAGGTATAAAATGATCGGAAAAATCTGGGTCGTTAGACGGCACGTCAGAATCAGCTATCACAAGGAGGAGTAGTGGTTGTTTTTTATTTATATTTAGCTTGGGTTCCAAGCTATAGCTCACCTACTTTTCTTCCTTTTATACAAGTAAGTGGTAAATATAACTCAGGTACGTATTTTTGTATGTTTGTTCAGTAATGTGGGATAAAAGTGCCTATATAGTTAACCCTAATGACAAGAGGTGATAGATTAAGATTAACTAGGTAAAATAGTAATTAAACAATAAAAGTAAATATAGGTATGAAGAATAGAATCCTGAAGGGGAGTTATCGCAAGAGTTCAACTTCCTAGGATAAACACTAAACCTCAATCAACTGGCTATGAACCTAACTGATTTGTCACTAAGAGTTTAGGCTTTGAAGATTCTGGCTAAGACAGGTATCCCTACTCCCAACGCTAACCTGAAAGGTTTAAATGACCTTATGGATAGAATCCTAGGTACATGAACAAAGTGGTTTACCCAATAAAGGAACGTCTCAGCTTTTCTTAATCCTAGTTGGTCTGACTAAAGCAATATCCTACCACTAAATCACTATGCTATGCCTTAACATTAACATATGTGCAATCTTAGATATCCTAAGGTACTGCTAATTGGGATAGAGGTCTCTCCTTTGCGATCACTTATTCAACCCCGGATCATCTTACAACATCTCAAGAACGTTGCTTCTGACGTGAATCATGCTTCTGAGTAAGCTAGTGTTCACTGAACTCTCTATTGCTAACTCTAACCACAACCTAAATGGGCAGCTCTTCTATGACGAACAAATGGTTATTCGTACGTAGGTACTATATCCCTATTGTGACGTTAAGCACACATAACTACTTACCTTGTATCCTAGGGTTGATTAGGTCCTAATACTAGGTTATAGCCACGTGAATAAGCGGAAAGGGTGATCCGTAAATTAAACCTCTAAACCGTCAAGGTTTCAGCATAACAATATGCCAAGTTTCAGATAAAATATTCAACATATGATAAACAATTGTAAAAAATAGATAATCATGCAAGATGAAAGCAACTCAAGATAATAACTTTATTAAATTAAGGAAAGCGTTCACCGTTTACAGACGAGATCTGAACCATTACAAGTGCTGACAACCTCTAGCCCGCTCCTATTACAATCTTCGGCGTTCGCCTCCGGGTACTTAATTTCCCGCTCGGAGGTCAGAAGGCCATGAAAGCTCTAGTGGGAGAAAGTGTATTGTAGTGAGAGAGTGAAGAGAGGTGTTTGTTGGAATGAATGACAAAGACCCTTTAAATAGACTTGAAAATTTGCCAAATACGCCTGGCAGGCCGTTTGGCAGGCTGTATTTGGCAGGCCGTTTGGCTGGCAAGCCGTTTGGAAGCTCGTGTGGTGGCACGTATCTGGCAGGCCGTTTCCATACTGGCAGGCCGTATGGCAGGCCGTTTGGCTTGCTTGTCAGCCTGAATTCCCTGGATCGTAACTTGATTTCTTGTCTTTCACCGTTTTCGCTCTAGAATCTTCGTTTTAGCTCCGTTTCTCTTGATTCTTTTTGCATTGTCTTTGTAATTACTTTGCCTACAAGTTTAACCGAAAAGCGATTATTTTGCCTACAAAGTTTTGAACTTTATGCTTTTGGGACTCAATATCGAGGGTAAAAACGTGCCTTTTTAGCCGATATCAGCAACCACTTCTCCAACCAGAACGCATTCAGTTTAGTGATCCTGAGGAAGAAAAGAATGCAGACAGATATCCTCTAGCAGAAATACTTCAGTTCAATCCAACAGCTTACAGGGTACATAAACATACATAAAAAAATATTAGTTTCGTAAGCTTGATAGAGTAAAAATATAATACTTAATGAATAAATTGCAGGGCCGAACATTCAAGTTTGAAGGAATTATCTGCACAATAATTGAGAATAACAATTGGTTCTACTACGGATGCCCAACGTGCGCAAGAGGAATGCGAGGAAACCCGCCAAACTTACAGTGTCCCGATCATGAAACCGAAGGCGAATGCCTTTTCTGGTAAGTTACAAATAATGCAGCACCTTTACCCAAGAGAAATATACTAACGCTTATTATTAAAAAAATAACAGCCATTCATTCAAAGCGACAGTCATGGACGACACCCCCTCAACAATTCTCACTTTCTTCTCAGACTCGGCAGATGCATTAGTGGGTATCGACTACAAAACCATGGTGACGATAATGGGCCACGACAACAAAAGAGAAATTTCACTCCAACTCAAGCAATTAGAAGGAAAACGTCATATAATCGAGATTAGTATCGGAACCGACAGATATGGAGAACCCAACTACGTTTTCAAATGCCATTTCCCACCAACAACACCAACGGAAACCACAACGGAAACTCAATCCACAACATTACCCACAGAAAAGCCAGCCTCACCAGGTCAGCTGAACTAACAAATTATTTTATACCATACACTTGATGCTATAAGACCTTTTGAATAACTGCAACTAGAAACCAGACCGACAACTAACCACTATTCTATAATGCAGAAAAAATGCAAGAAAAACCGCTCCCAACAACACCTGACAAGCAACAGGGAAAAATACCAACCAAGCCAGCAACAACCCCATCACAATCAGGTATGCCATAAAAAATTATAGTAACAATAAAACTAATGTGCATTTTAATCAATAAAATAAAAATAAAATTATAAAACATTGCAGAAATAATAATGTCTACTATAGCAGTCACGAAATATGCCAGCAAGACAACTACAACCAAAGCCTAAAAAGATTTTCAAAATATGAATTTTCAGTTGTGCTGACTTGGTAATATTCGTTTGTCTATGCATAAGCTGAGTTGAAGGTTAAACTTCTCTGAAAATATAAATTCTATCAACCTTGACATGTTGGCTGAATTTTCCCTTCATGAAGCTTCTGAATGACAAAAGATACTCCAGCCCTTGCTATTTTGCTGACCATTATATTCCTTACGCATCAAAACTACTGAACCTTACCAATTACTAATTCAAACACTACGATTCAGGAATAAGCAAGGAAGACATCAGCAGCCAAACTCAGACACCAATTCCTCCGACCCCGGCAAAGAAACAAGAAGAAAAAACAACCCGTGCAGATATGAAACGACAACTCCCAGCAACACATGAAGAAGGAACAGCAAAGAAGAAAAAAGACTAAATATCTGAACAGTTGCTGAAAACAAAAGGAAATCCGTAGAACAACAAACGCAACAATTTTCATTCTGTAAATATTTAATGTTGCATATGTAAGTTAAACAATCGTAAACTACCTAGGATAACATGTAATCGACACTGTCTGCGCAGCCATTTTGATTGTAAATTTATATAGCTGCACTTTGAAAATACCCGGACCACCTTCAAAATATATCATATGGACGACCGCAGCAACGCGCGATCCGTCACAATTCTAGTTTATCCTATTACAATACAATTCTAGTTTATTCTAGTTTATCCTATTACAATACAATTCTAGTTTAAAAAACAAACAAAATAGCCCTTCAAATTTTCTCCAACTAACACTCCTAACCCCCCAAACAAGGGGTTAAAAGTAAATTTATAATTTTAAAAATTTTTTTTAAATAAACTCCACCCAAATTTTTAATGGAACATATCTTCTCGCTCGCTATACGTTAAATTTATTCGACATCACCGTTCAGCTCAAAATAATTTTACAAACACAACGCAACTGGACGTATTTAAAAAAATGTTAAATATTTCGGACTAACTTTCTTACGTATACATACACGTACAATAAACAACTCAAACTAACTACATCCTATCGACGGTTCCGTCCCTTTTTTAGGCAATCTTCCGGTCGTCAAAAATGTATTGACCATTATCTATACTAAGTGCTAACCACGTGTATCTAAATATACCCGTAGTAACACGTTTTTAATCATGTAAATACATAACGTTACGTTAAATACGAATATTCAATTCAAAAAGCCCTGCCGCATCGTGCGGGCCACTTTTTCTAGTTTTGGCCAAAAATCCCACTTGATCAAACGGATTTGTGTTAGATCAAACCGTGGAAAATCATGTACCCTTCACAATACATTCTACTCAAACCTTTTCATTGAGTGGTTTATTCTTTTTCCAGCTGAAGATAATGTTGGTGTACGTCATATTATCATAAAGAAGTACCATAGATATGTCTTTTACTGAATGGTGATATTAAATGGTATTGTATAAAAGTTGGATTTATATTGCTCATGGTATACACCATGCTCAAAAACAGGAAAAGTAACTGGGACAGCCTTGAAAATAACATCAAAAACAAAACGGGCCTTGAAGCCCATTATTCTGTCAATCTAAAAAACAGGCCCAATCCGATCCCAATTACAACAGCCCAGCCCAACAGAGGCATCAACAAACAAATTACACAATCCTTGGATACCCGGATCGTCAACCCTAGCAGACTTTATAATCTGACCTAATCACAGCTCACAACTTATGTTAAAAATACTTCTTTACCCAAAGCATTACCGATCTAAGGTTTTACTTTACTGATCTACTTTTCTTCTTCTAGGTAAACTTAAAATCTATAATCTTTTTCAATTAATCATTATATATGTAGTTTGATTTTGTTTAGTTGTGAATATTTCGTTTATTATGAATTACATTTTTTTTCTTGCTAAAAGCTAATTGTTTCCGATGTATACATGAATAGATACGGGTTTTATATCTAAATTTTGTGTATATAAGTTTCATCATTTGTTGTACGGCTCAAGTTCACTACCACAATTCTGGTCTAATATGGCGACATTATGTCGCCACATTAGGCACACATGTCGCCACAATAGACTGATTTGCGGCGACAAATACGTCACAAAACGGTCGCCGCAATAGATGTGTCACCTTTGATATTATGCGGCGGCGTCTTTTGTGGCGACACATGTGGGGCCCAGACACGGTAAAAGAAAAGGAAAAAGAAATTCTAAAATATAGTTTTTGGCAACAAATTGCGGCAACATTTATTTTTCAAATAAAAGAAAATTAAAATCTATTATGACGTCATCTATTATTAGCGGTGACTTCTTGTGGCGACATGTCGCCACAAAATGCGAAAATCTGCACAGGAGGCAGCTGCTTTTTCTGCTTCCCACGCGAAAATGCTGGGTTTTCTTGCCGCATACAAAACCTGTTATTGCTCGTTTTATAACATGCCAATCAACAAACAAATCTAGTACAAACTAAACGATTTCTAATAACACAAATTACAATCATTTAACATACGAATTACAAACCAAATTGTTCAAAATATCAAATTCTTCAACATTCGAATTACAAACTAAAGTCTAAACACCAAAGTCACGCCAAAGATCCCTATGCACCATCGCCACTATCACCACATCCATCATCTTCATCACTATCACCACATCCGTCGTCTTCATCATTATCACCACAATCATCCTCATTGTCCTCGGAATCAACATACAAATAGGGCTCTTTTCCTTTACCTACCGCATCATAGAGTTTTGAGGTGTAATTCTCATGGTAGTGCTTAATTTGTTCCTTCATCTCCTTTCGGAATTTTTTTCCATTCTCATCATTATCTTCTTTTCATATGCGGCCTGTAAAGCCTCAACCTCGTCCAAAGTATAATATCGTTTAAAGTATAATATCGTTTGCTTGTTTGGGTTGAGGATGTCGTGGATGTAGACGATGAGGGTATTGTCATCCCAATACCTCTCCTCCAACCACGTCTTGCGCCCAAAGCCTCCACCATAATCTCTATCTCACTCAGTTGGGGCTTCTCTTTCTGAAGGCGTTGCATTGAAAGCTGCATAATTACAACAAAAGAATAATTGATATTATATATATATATACGCACACACACACACCCATACAGACAAACATATATATATATACATACATATGTATCTGTTTGTGCATATAGGGACGTAATTGTTGCGTTTAGAACTGTTAGTTTTGATCTAGAGCTGTTCGTTTTTAGCTGCTATAAAAATTAGGTTATGTTCCTGCTATTTGTATATACAACATGTCGTGTGAATATGAGTCATGTAGCTTGAAAATGGGTCATGGGTTCTCTTCATAATCCCACCCCATTCATGTGATAGGTTTGTATGCGCACACACACACACATGTGTGTGTGTGTGTTTGTTTGTGTATATGTATATATATAATGTTATCAAGTATAAATAATTACTTACATAGTACGTTTCGAACTCTGGTTGACGTCATTCCCCATTTTATCCCAGTATTTGGCTTTAACCTTGCTTTTCTTTCCGATGTATCGCTTCGCAAACATCTTATTAATTGCCTTTACAATCGAATCACCGTGGGGTCCCTGAATATGATGATCTAGATCGAAACATTGCTGGAAATTATAACACAATTTCAGATTAACATATTAGTTCAAATATATATATATATATATATATATATATATATATATATATATATATATATATATATATATATATATATATATATATATATATATATAGTTGTAGGATCAAGGGGGAATTAACTATTCGGGGTGAAGTAAATTTTTTTTTTTCGTTTTTTGAAAAAACTTTGTTCTCGAACATTATAGATTGGATGAAAATATGAACATTTAATATAGACACTTTGTGATAAATGTTTTTATTTTGGCGGGAAAATGATCAAAGAAGTAATATATAACAATTATCGTGTTTTTCGAGCGTATGTTGAGGTTTTAGATATTAGGGTTTAGATAGTAGGGCTTATAGGGTTTAGATATTAGGGTTTAGAAATTTAGGGTTTAGGGTTTAGATTTAGGATTTAGATTGATTTTTTAACACGAACGGTCCATAAACCCAAAACACCAAACCCTAAACCCTAAACCCTAAAACTCTAAACCGTTCGTGTTAAAAACTCAATCTAAATCCTAAATCTAAACCCTAAATCTAAACCCTAAACCCTAAATTTCTAAACCCTAATATCTAAACCCTAAACCCCATAAACCCTAATATCTAAACCCTAACATCTAAACCCTAATAGCTAAAACCTCAACATACGCTCGAAAAACACGATAATTGTTATATATTACTTCTTCGAGCGTTTTCCCTCCAAAATAAAAACATTTATCATAAAGTGTCTCTACTAAATGTTCATATTTTCATCCCATCTATAATGTTCGTGAACAAAGTTTTTTCAAAACATGAAAAAAAAAAAAAATTGCTTTCCCCCGCTTTCCCCCGATTGGTTACTTCCCCATTGATCCTACCACTATATATATATATATATACATATATACATATATATATATACATATATATATATACATATATATATATATATATATATATATATATATATGGGCAGGATCAATGGGGAAGTAACCATTTGGGGGGAAGCAAATTTTTTTATTTTTTTTTAAATTTTTTTTCCGGCATCAAGATCACACGAAAATATGAATATTTAGAAAAGAGACTTCGTGATGAATGTTATTATTTAGGCGGGAAAACGTTCGACAAAAATAACATTCAAGATAATATTGTTCGTGAAGAATGTGGTCGAGCAAATTTTGAGCTGGTGAAAATGTAGAACATGCAATGTAGAACACATAAGGTAGAACCGAAAAATGTAGAACACGTTCGAATTTTCAAATTTTTTTCAAATTGGACCTGATTTTCTTCTAATGATAATTTTGTAGAACATAAATAAGTTCAAATTTCTCCAAATTAGTTCGAATTTCACCATTTTTGTTCAAGTTTCACACGTTCTACATCAAAATCAATTTTTTTTTATTTAGCCCGATTTAGAGTTTAGGGTTTCGGGTTTACTCCGTAAACCCTCAACCCTAAACCCTAAACCCTGAACCCTAAACTCTAAATCGTTCGTGTAAAAAACTCATTCTAAACCCTAAATCTAAACCCTAAACCCTAAAATCTAAACCCTGGACCTTAAAATCTAAACACTAAAACCCTAAAATCTAAACCCTAAATCTAAACTCTAACTTAATTTGATGAAAATTGATGTAGAACATGTGTAGAACAGCATGTTCTACATGTTGTTCTACATCATGTTCTACATAAATGTAGAACCAAGCAAAAAGACCAAAAATAAAAATTGTTCGACTAAAAGAATTTTTGTTCGGCCACGTCCTATTTTTTTGCTCGACTACCTTAGTTCTCAGAGTTCTCATTGCTTAAAAGTTCTCATTTGATCCATCTACTATATATATATATATATATATATATATATATATATATATATATATATATATATATATATATATATATATATATATATATATATATATATATATATATATATTAGGAAACCCGGCTAGGTGAGCCCAAACAAGACTAGATAACCCCAAGTTATCAGCTCACTTCCAATAAACGAAAATAGAGTGAAAAATCGTAAAGCTAGCAAGAATGATAAAAACACAGGAATTTAACGTAGTTATATTCAGTGTTTAAACAGTTTTTAGTGACACTTTTTCCGGCATGTTTAAATGTCTCCACACCTCAACAATCCACGAGCTATCAATATGACGTGCTCTTGAGCTTTAAAAAATTTAAAAAAAAAAAAAACAGGTAAATAAGTATATATATTTTTCAATTTGCGTATGTATTTATTTTTGTTGCTTAATTATTATATTATTGCTGTACATTTAGTATTTTGTTGTTGCATGCCATTTATTTCGTTGTCTTGAAATATGGACATAGCGTGATAGCGATAATGGGTGTCTTTTACTGTGATAACTATTGTCTTTTGAGTTTTGATTAGCAATTGCTATATGTAGATAATTTGAATCATTACTTACTATAGAATATAGATGGTTAAATGAAGTATACCATGGGTAATTGTTTTTTCTTTTATCCATCTTACAAATTTGTTGAAGTTAAATAAAACGAGCTTATATGCTAAAGTTGACTTGGTATAATGTTACTCGGGTATACTCATGTATGAACTGTTGATGAGTATATGATAAGAGATGTTTTATGAAGTTTACGACCAATAACAATTGGTTATAATTCTTTTGGTTATTTGTTTGTTTTCACTTTTGTCAGTATCTTGGATTTTATATAGAGAAATTGACCCAAATAGACAAATCTCACCCTATCTCTCAATTATAAGACCGTAGGGGTTTTACCCGTTAGTGGAGACCCAATATAATTGTCGCTAGAGATGTTTCCTTTAGGAACCATAAAAACACTAGCAAATGTTTATGTTTTATAGTAACAAGAAGATATCAATTCAGAAAATCATCATTTATTCAATTGCGCAAATTTGGCTTTACAAATTTTATTGTCGAAAAGCTAAGTTCGACCGTTGCTCTTGCGTGTTCCATCGTTGCGCTTGCGTATTACCTAAAAATAAAGGATACTCTGTAATACCTAAAATATAAACCTTTAACATACCAAATTTTTTGAAATGGTGGATAAAATTTACACATGATTACTTTTAATGAACTTGATATTTGCATTGAGTTAAAATAAATATTTAACTAGTATTATTAATTATTTGTACACCGGAATTTGAATGAGAATTAATTGAAAACAGAGTCTTCAACTCGAAGTGTAAATTTTCTTTTAATTAATTATTTTAATTTGGTGAATATAAAATTGTTACTCCGGAGTATTTAAGAAGAAGAGTCAAAAACAGCACCTGTAAATTTGTTTTTGGGCCACCATAAAAGAATAAAAGCAAGGATATTGCAAATGTGGAAGGGTGGCACAACTTAATTAGATAATACACTTATATGAAAATCTAACAAAATTTATATTAGAGTGAAAATTCCACTGGTTGCCTGTGCACCCAGTAATCATTGAGTGGCTCCGCCACTGGTAATAGACGTTGACTTCTCGGTCAACCATCGCGTATCGCGAAAAAGGGCTAGGCCAATTAGAAACCTCCACGTGTTACGATAGCTCGCGAATCGCGCAAAAACTTTCTCGAAAACATCATAATTCGCGTAAAAACATTGTTGGTAAAAAATCTCGAAAACCGTTTCGAAGATAACAAATATCGCGAAACGTTGAAATATTTCGCGAATTTGGGTTCCCGGTGATAAAGTTTGTATTTGGGTTTAGGGTTCCAATTAAACAAATCCACCGCTATCCCCATCGCCATCGCCACCGTACACCATCTCCACTGTACACCATCGCCACCGTACACCATCGGTGACAAAGGTTCGCATAGTTTGTATTTAGGTTCGCGTATTGACGTATTTTGTTTGCAATTACAGCTTTACACCACCGTATCACCATCCATTGCCACCGTACACCATTATTGTCACCGGACACTATCCATCGCCACCGTAGTTCAAGATTAGAACTCTAGTTAACAGTAGTTCAAGATTAGTTCTTTATTTCTTATTAATTATTTATTTTCTTGTGATTTTAGTTTAAAGTAGTTGATTACATTTAGTTGTTTTTCGTTAACAATTCTAATTAGTACACTGACTAATTAGAACCCTATATATATACTGATTAATTAGAACAGTATATGTTAGCATTATAATTAGTATTTAGTATACTGATTAATTATAACCCTATATGTTGTTTTATATGTTAATAGTTCATATGTTTCATTATACTAATGAAAACCAAGCTATTTTTGGACAAACTATAAGGTTGTGATATAATAAGGAAGCGTAAAGATGAGCCTGACTAATGCCAAAAAAAAAATTACATTAAATTAAGTTGTACTGTTTCTTTGATTAATATTATTTGAATAAATTGTCATTTCATGTATTTTATTCACGTAGTTATATAACACAACGACGGTAACATTGAGGTAAATTAGATACTCCGTAATATCATGCATGGCATATATCTATTTATTATGTTAATCTGAGATGAAAAGTTTATACTTCGAAGCACTACTAAGGGGTTATCTGAGCTTACTGGTACACTTCGTCATTGGCTATTGAATATACAGTGTGTTCATATGCATTCTTTTTAACATTTGAAGTTAATTTTTCTTTTTGGTGTTTGTTGTAATTTTGGCCAAAAATATGTTCGTGGCGTAATGTTTATATCTTGTATCTTGTTTTTATCCCATTTGGTGTTTGAAGTAATAAAAGAATCAATACCCTTGTAAAAAACCTCAAGGGCTAGACCTCTAACTTAAATGGTGCATTATTGTCCAACTTAGAACCATCTACAGTTACTTTTAAATTTTTTTATATTTGTTATCTATTTCACTATTTTGCTAGGTTAAATTCGTTATTGTATTGTATAGGATTTTGCAAGGAGACTGGGTGCTGGAAACAAGTCATACACACCTCCTGAATTGACGATTAGCTATGCTCAGAAAAATGGAGACGGAGTGAAGATAAACATTTACTCTGTATTGGATGTTTATCGATTTTTTTGGCATGCTTTACTACGTCGGCCAACACCACCGCAGTATACAAGTGACCCCACTGACCCCGAATCAAACACCGAAAAGGGATGGCTATCAAATGATGTAAGTAGAAAAGTCACATATTTTTTTATTATTGTCATTATTAGGGGAATGTGAGTATGGTGTTGTCACTCATCTATATGTTCTAACATCATATTAACTAGTGTATGTAATGTATCTTGTAACAGCATATTAAGCTATGGATATATTATTTAAACAGACTGCGACCTGAAAATTCTGATTGGTCTACAGTCAATTGTTTATTCCTAACTTCACTCGTGAAGAATGAATATCATGATATTCCTTCAAATCACTGTAACGGTTACCTTTATCTTGGGAAATGAAAGAACGTCAAACATGTAAGCTACATATTTAATAATTACATTTTTACCGCATTATATGTTGTCTAATATTAATAAAACTTTATAGGTATTCATTACGGCAAACGAGGAAAAATCACATTATTGCCTTATGGTGTTGGATATCATGATCGGAGTGATTACCTATTATGATAGCATGATGTGTGTAGTGGAAGGAGTTCCAATGTGCAACTTATATTGGTCGAGCATGGAGACAATTTCAAAGGATAAGCTCCGAAAATACTTAGACTTGAATGGCGTATTAGAGAGTAAAGGATTCGATGTCAAAGAATACGAGATCACCTTCAAGGTTCATCCAAAACATCTTACTCCACAACAGGCATCGGGTTCAGGTGATTGCGGTGTGTTTGTATGTATGTTTTCATATCGATTAGCTTTTAACAAGTCGGTTCAACACCCCGTACTCGTAATGCCTACACATGCCGCTTTGTGGTATCGAGAGCGAAAATTTGATTTATTTTGGGACTCTAAGATGTAGTAAGCATGTTATGTGCTATTTGTTAATCTTTTTTGATCTATCTTATTTGGTGTTATTGGACACAAATAGTGAATACAAATATCAATAAGCTTAAAACATTAATAAACTCATATTTAAATGCATCTAGATTAAGTAATTTAAACAACAAAATAAACTTAAAACAATGGTAAGCATTTTTAACAAGCATTATGGTTCATTCAAATCACAAGTGGGGAAAATATAGGATTTTGTTGAAGTCATGGAGTCACGACATTGACTATTTTGATGATCGTCAACACCACATCTCCCGCAAACACTTATTTTCACCCTCTCGCCTTTTGATGGAATTCTTGACGTTTTTTTGGGCCTACCAGCATTGCGCTTGTTTGTTGTAGGAGGTAACAAAACTTGATAATTATCTAGAATAACTCAATTACAAACATCATCTACAAAGGTAGTTTCCTCAACATAGGTAGACTTATAATTTCCCACCTTGAGCCATTGTATTGCCAATACCATTTTCCTTATATACGGCTATAACTTAACGTGACCACATGGTAAACCGGAGTTATTCCATTTTCTACACGAACATTCTTTGGTCTCCAAGTCTACGAGACAATTAGATTTTCCATCGTTGACTTGGTAACGAGTTTTACTAATCCCATACACTTTTCACATGTTTGATTTACGTACACTTTTGTAAATCTGTGTCTCGACGTGTGGTATTAAATCTATAGAGTCCAACCTGTATGCTTAATTTGTTGAAAGTTATTAGGTGTAACTGTATCAACCGGTTATCACTTCCACCAAGGATAACCGTGATTTTTTGAGATTATATCAAATAAAAGAATAATCGTTGAAAATTACTTATGACTCTGGTTTAATTGCTTGTTAATTACACTTAACTGATTAGTCAATCTGTATTAACAAAAAAAATTGTACTCACCCCCTATACAAACTTCTTGTTGTTAATTCGGGACCAACAACCCATAATGTCAAACCTTAATTGATCATTCTTCTAATCATTGTTAGGGGCGAATCCTCAAGGGGCAGAGAGGGGTGCTGGTCCCCCAAAATTTTTTAGCAAGTAATGAATATGTTTCAATCATTATAGAGAAAGTATACCGTTAGTTGTAGGTTGTGTTTTAATGAAAGATTGTGTAAGAGGGACTGAGGGAGGGATTAAGATGAGAGTACTTTTAATTTTATTGCACTAAATCCCGTTAAGTTAAATAGTTATACGATTTTAGCCTTCATAATAATAATAATAATAATAATAATAATAATAATAATAATAATAATAATAATAATAATAATTCAACCTTGAAAGACTAAATTCTAATCATGTTTTGGAAACCTTTTTATTCAGAAAATATTTTTTATTACTTCGTAGGCTTTTAACTCTTGTATTAGAATTTTAAAAACTTAAACATTTTTAGAATTTAATTTTAATATTATTTTTTGATGAATGAAAAAAAAAAGTTTACATCAATATTTATTTGTTTAATCAATCAAGTCAAAGTAAAAATCTACTTAATTCTATTATCTTCAATGACCTATTTATTTATTACATAACAAAATAATCGAATATAAGATGACTTTACGTTAAAAGATTTTTACATATTAACTTTTTCGCCCCCTCATATCATATGTTCAAGATCCGGCACTGATCATTGTCCTTTGAAAATGACTTTATATAATTATTGTTTTATTAGCTTTGCATTAGACTGTCACTATCACTAATAGTGTGATTTTTCATGTGTTACAGATAATGCAAAAAGACATTTATGTACTTTGTTGATTTTTTTTTTTTTAAATAGTAATCTTAATGAAGGTTGTTGCAAAAATAGAAAAAACGTTTTATACTTTGGAACTTCGGTTTTACCATATCCGAAGTTTCAAACTTCGGTTTCAGGTGAGGTGTCAGCAGAAAACCTAAACCGAAGTTTGGAACTTCGGTTTTGACCAAATCCGAAGTTCCAAACTTCGGTTTAGGTTTTCTGTATTTTTAAACACTAATTTACTTAAATAACTTAGATTTGATAGTTATTTTACAGTTATATAAGCTACCATTACTTTAAAATCAATAATAACATTACAAACAATAAAATATTAATAGTAGTAAGATGCAAATACAAATTTTTTGAACAATACTTTTATTAATATCAAAATCACAGTTACATTTTTTGAAAATAAAAATACATAATTAAAAACAACACATAGAAATTTAACACATAATTAAATTAGATGCAATGGAAGAGGTTGGTTTTTCACAATTACTTCGTTTTTGATTAAATTTCATTCATCCTCCTCGCAAAGATGCTCGAATTTTCCTTTACCTTCATTCCAAAACATCACGCCTGAGTGTTCTACCGTAGTGTTTTATTTGAGCCACTCAAACACCTTTGAAATTGTCATCTGACTAACATCCACATTTTGAAAGTACTTATATTTGTACCCATAGTAAAACTTGAATTGTGGTGAAAACTTGTAGCGACCCCGACAAATCGTCAAGTGACGGCGTCGGCTACGTGGGTCCCATTACCTGATTATAAGTCTTTTAGATAACTTTTGACCAAAATATGTCGCCTTCATTTCAAAATAAAGATTGTTTCAAAGTTTACAAGAATTGTTCAACCAATAGTTAAGTTACAACGTTATAATACGAATGAAATCTAGGCGACACGGTTTAAAGTAAAGTCAAAAGACGCTCCATGAAATGCACGTATACTCGACATCCAATGCAAGTATCAAATAATGAGCGGAAGCATGTTTCACATATCGTGTAAGACCTGAGAAAAACATAGAAATCTGTCAACAAAAAAACGTTGGTGAAATCATAGGTTTAAGTAAGTAAGTGAGTAAAAGTAAGTAAGTCGAACCACAAGGTTTGCAAAGTTGAAATAATAGTAATACATTCTAAAAGTTAATATTCACGAGCACCCAATTATCAAAGCTTAACATTCCATCCATTGTATACCCCATCCATAGTGCTAGAACAAACACTGATTCTCGAAAATATATTTCATCCGTAGACGGTAGCGAACCGTCAGAGATGAGGGTTGTCAACCCATATGGCCATATAACATAAGTTCTCGCTTACACCATCTGATGTAACTAATGATAATCGGATTGAGGATTTTCGTTCTAAACTCGTATGTAGAATGTTTGTTTTCCCGTTCTTGTGTTCACTTAGTTCAAAAGAATCGTTTATGTTTTCTCATCCCAAAAGTAAGTTTAAAAGAGTAAAAGTGGGACTATGATCTCACCTTGAGTGCGAGAGTTATAAAAGTACTTCAACAAGTAAACGCGTGCAAATACAAGGCTAGTCTTGACCTAAACATATAGGTTATATCAATAACGGTAAACACAAACGGTCAAAGATGTTCAATTAGTCCTATGGCTCGTTACGACTCGATTATATTAACATGTGAATCAACTAGTCAAGTTTCATGCAAGATACAAGTAAATAATCATGTTAGAAAGGTTGCATAAGTATTTGGTTAAGTTTGACAAAAAGTCAAACTTGGTCGGGTCAAAGTCAACGGAAAAGTCAACGGGGTCGGGTTGGGTATCCGACAATTTTTCTAAGTTATATAATCATATATGAGCATGTTAGCCAAGTTTCATGTTAATCGGAGGTCCGTAACATAGTAAACATTTTACGTCAAAAGATCAAAGCAAACAGCCCATTTTAGTGTATCAGGACGGTGTCCCAAAAATCAGGACGGTGTCCTGATATGAAGAGTGGGACGGCGTCCCAAATATCAAGACGGCGTCCCAATATGAAGAGTGGGACGGCGTCCCAAATATCAGGACGGCGTCCCAATTGCCTTCCAGGCCCTGTTTGCTGAATTTCTCAAGTGCACGACCCAAACTTCAAACAATCACAATTTATGATCCGCAAACAATTAGAACATGTATTTTATATCATCGGAAAGCTATTTCAACAAGGAATACAACTAACCACATATCATAAATCAAAATCATCATTTAAGACAACAAAAACCTCGTCGAAAGTTCGTAAAACGTTCCAAATCAAGGTTTCAAGTTCATCAATTGCAATTTAAGTTTCGGGAATCCAATTTATACATATGATATGCCGTTTTGAAGGTAATGAAACATGTAATACAACTAAATACTTACTAACAACATTTCATGGCATTCAAATCATCAAAAGTTCATTTAAAGTCTATCAAACTCTAACGAAAATTCACAAAAATCAATAGTCATGAGTTTGATGTTTCCTTAATCAACCTATACATCAAAACGAAGCTAAAGATACTAGTAACACTTTTAAAACATGCACTTTAACAATCTAACAACATTTGATCATCCAAAATCAAGGATTTAGCAAGAAATTTTCATATTGAACTAGTTACACCAAAAACAACGAATCGGGCATACAAATTACATACACGACATCACAATGAGCCATAGACACTAATTAACAACTTTATAAGTCAAGAACACGAATTTAAAGAAGTCTAGTGTTTTAGAAATGTTACCCAAAATCGAAGTAGTTAGCATCAAATCGAAGAGGATGATGAGAGGATCAAGAATATGTAGTTTGTTTTGATGTTTACTTCCTTGGTGAGATTTGGATGATGATTTTATGTTTGAGAAATGAGAGAGTTTGAAAGTATCAAAAATGGAAAAAGGGAGGATGAATGAAAGGGATGAAGGAGGTTGACTCTTTGACCTAGTCAAAAGTTTGATACTTTGGCAAGTTTGGTCCCTCAACTTTGAATCGGGTGCGGAAAATAACCGAACGAATTATTTTAAGTTACACGGGAGTACGGGAGATATTAAAATCCGATAACGAAAATATTTAAAATGTTACATAACAAAGGATACGAATTTAGATACGAAGGGTATTATTTAAAAAGAAAAAGACGGGCGTTAAAATAATTTAACGGAAAAATGCGGGATGTTACATTATCCACACCTCAAAAGAAATTTCGTCCCGAAATTTAGTTGAAAGTAGTAGTCGATATCTCCTACTCGAGACTTTACGTTGTCAATGCTATGAATAAGTGAAAGTACGTCCTTGAGTGTTCTCATGAATTTGGATAGTCAGGGTTTTACGTTGTATTAAGGTTTGGTTTTACGATCCCCAGTTTCAACTGGTTTTCCCCTATGAAGAGAAGTTTGTCATCAATAGTTGATGTATCTAGCAGGATTGCACGTTCCTGTTCCGCAGGACACGTTTCTAAGTTTGTTACACGAAAAGTAGGGTAAACGGAAACTTAATTGCATCGGAAGTTCTAAACGGTAGGAAGCGGTTCCAATACGCCCCAAGGTTTCAAAAGGTTCAATATTGCAGATATAGCCTTTCTCGATTTCCTAAAATGGATTTCACCTTTCCAAGGTGCGGTTTCTCAATATTACGCGATTACACACTGGGATTTGTGAGGTTTTCATCTAAGTTTGGTATAACTCTTCTGGCGACCATGGGTTGTCTCTAGCCCTCCTCGGACTTGAACGATCTCAATTGTTGTTTCTTGATGGAGTTCAGATTCGGCGATTTGCTTGCCGCATGCTTTGGTTAAATGAACAGGGGTATGACATTAGCGGTCATATAGGGTTTCGGAAGTGCTGCGTTAATATACGAGTGATAGCTGTCGTCGTAAAAGGAACTACTAAAGGTGACAATACCAGTCTGTAACATGTCTTTCCAAGATTGAATCGTACGTTTGCTCGGTTCGTCGGTTGTGGGAGATACGCGGTACGTATGTCCAAGTGGGTTTCCAAGGTTTCTTGCAAAACTAGAAGCGATACGAGTATTTTGATCCGAGGTAATTGGCAATGGTACACCGTGTTAGAATAGGATCTCTTAAGATATGTTTGAACAAGTCAGTTAGGGTTCGAAAAAAAAATGTTCGTTAGGACTATTCACCCTCGTGGCGAATACTAAGGTAATATGAGGAATTTCTCTATCCATGGAGAAATGTTACAAGGAGTTCCCTTAAACGGAAGTGCGAGCGATAAAGATAGGAGTGAAACGAGGACTTAGAATAGGATGAGCTTACATCTCGAGGTTGCCATAACGTGCCTCTAGTTGTCAAAAAAAAAAAAAAAAAAAAATGAAGTCTGAAAGAGAAACGAGATAGTACACGTAATTGTATAGTTCGGGGTTGAATAATGGTTGGACGATTATCAGCAACGCAAGGGCGTTAAGTCAAAGAAGAGTGAAGTATCGTTGGATTGTGTGTTATCTTAAATTCCAGTAATATCAGACGGTAACGGTGAAATAACATAGGTATGTAGTGTGGTACGTGATGACGAGAAAGTTGATCGGATCCACAATTTAGTATTCGAATTCTTCGCGCAAAATAACGAATTTTAGTTACGTTGATTTTGAGTCGAGAGAGTATGCCTTTCGGCGTTCAAGTAGAAATATTTCCATGTTTGAGTTCCATCTAGTGCTATACGAATTTAGCTAGGAAGGTTGGTGTGAAGAATCACGTTCAAGGCTCAGACATGAAGAGGTTTAAAGTTGTGTAACACGAGAAAAGTCAGAAATGAATCTTCGGTAACAATGTAACATCCCGCCTTTTTCCATTTACTTTTCCGTTATACTAATATAAAGTCCGTTATATGTTTATAACATCTCCCGTTGATACGCGTTTTAAATTATCTCGTTTAGGTAATTCCCGCACCCGAACGAAAGTTGAGGGACTAAACTTGACAAGGGATCAAACCCTTGACTAGGTCAAAGGGTCAAACCCCTTTCACCCATTCATTTCCACCTCCATCTCTCTCTCTCTTTCTCTCTAGCAAGAACACACACTCAAAACCAAATTCATTCAACCATCATCTAAATTCGATCTAGGAGGCTTACAACAAAATAAACTGCATATTTGTGATCCTCTCTTCATCCTCTTCATTTTGGTACCAACTTCATCTCATTTGGGTAACTTTCTAAAATCACTAGATTTTGTGTTCTTGATGTTTTTAACTTATAAA
This sequence comes from Rutidosis leptorrhynchoides, assembly GCF_046630445.1. NCBI lineage: Eukaryota > Viridiplantae > Streptophyta > Magnoliopsida > Asterales > Asteraceae > Rutidosis > Rutidosis leptorrhynchoides. The sequence goes on along the minus strand of NC_092343.1, from coordinate 336,908,516 downwards.
AGTGTTAATTAGTGTCTATGGCTCAAGTCTAACACGAATATATGATTTATATGCTCGATCTCGTTGTTTTAGTGTAACTAGCATGAACTTGAATTTTGGTGTGTTGTTCTTGAATTTTGGATGATCATATGTTGTTAGATGTTAAAAGTTGATGTTTTAATTGTGTTACTAGCATCACTAGCTTCAATTTGATGTGTAGGTTGCCTTAGAAAACTTCATGAACTTGATTAGTGATTTTGGTGAATTTGGGTTAGGGTTTGATGAACTTGAAATGGACTTTTGATGCATTGAATGCCATGGATTATTATTGGTAAGTGTTTAGTTGGATTGTATGCTTGATTACCTTCGAAACGGCATATCATTCATGTAAATTGGTTGCCCGAATCATTGAATTGCATTTATGAACTTGTATGCGGTTAATGTTAAGCATTAGATGCGGTTTTGGTTGTTGTAATAGGTAGATTGATTGATGAAATGTGTTTAGTTGTTTTCCTCGTCAAATTACCTTCCCAACGGTATAAGATACTTGTCTTGATTGTTTGCGGATCATAAATGGTGATTGTTTGAAGTTAGGTTCGTGCATAAAACTTAAAAACTGCCAGAATTCTCTGCACAGGTACCCGCGCGGCGCGCCATATACCCGCGCGGCGCGCCGTTTGGGTCTGTCCAACTTGGTCAATTTTCGAATAATGTTTGCTCTGCTACGCACCTCCGATTCACATGTAACCTGTCCTAGCATGTTCATACATGATTAAAAACCTCAGAAAAATAGTTCGGGACACGACCCGAACGTGTTGACTTTTTCGTTGACTTTGACCGACCAAAGTTTGACTTTTTGTCAAACTTAACCAAATGATTTTGCAACCTTCCTAACTTGTTTATATACTTGTATCTTGCATGAAAATTGACAATTTGATTTCACATGCTAAATAATCGAGTCGTAACGAGCCATAGGACTAATTGAACATCTTTGACCTATCGTGTTTACCGTTATTGATACGACCTATTTGTTTAGGTCAAGACTAGCATTGTTCTTTGCACACGTTTACTTGTCGAAGTACTTTACTACTCGTGCACTCAAGGTGAGATCATAGTCCCACTTTTACTCTTTTTGAACTTATATTGGGATGAGAAAACATAAACGATTCTTTTGAACTAAGTGAACACAAGAACGGGAAAACAAACATTCTACATACGAGTTTAGAACAAAAATCCTCAATTCGATTATCATTAGTTACACTTGCCGGGTGTAAGCGAGAACTTATGTTATATGGCCATATGGGTTGACAACCCTCATCTTTGACGGTTCGCTACCGTCTACGGATGAAATATATTTTCGAGAATCAGTGTTTGTTCTAGCACTAAGTGATGGGGTATACAATGGAAGGAATGTTAAGCTTTGATAATTGGGTGCTCGTGAAGTAAACTTTTGGAATGTATTACTATTATTTCATTGATGCAAATCTTGTGGTTCACTTGTACTTACTTCCTTAAACCTATGATTTCACCAACGTTTTCGTTGACAGATTTCTATGTTTTTCTCAGGTCCTTGAACGATACATGATACATGCTTCCGCTCATTATTTGATACTTGCATTGGATGTCGAGTATATGTGCATTTCATGGAGCGTCTTTTGACTTTACTTTAAACCGTGTCGCCTAGATTTCATTCGTATTATAACGTTGTAACTTAACTTTTGGTTGAACAATTCTTGTAAACTTTGGGAACAATCTTTATTTTGAAATGAAGGCGACATATTTTGGTCAAACTTTGTCTTAAAGACTTATGACCACGTAACGGGACCTAAGTAGACGGCGCCGTCAAACATGATTTGGTCGGGTCGCTACAAACAACCGGTGAGATCTAAGATTTTTACGAATACAAGTCTGAGTTGGGAGAGTTTCCTGATTACATGTGGCTTGATTTCGAGATTGATTGTAACGACCTGACCATAAACATCATGGTCTAGAAAATTGGACTTCGTTCAACAGAAATTCTCACTCAGAGACTTTGGTATAGAGTTGCTCTTTTCTCAAAAGTTCGAGCGGGAGATGGTGATGTTGTTCGTTTTCCTTCTTTACTTAGATAGGTCAAGATATCATCTATAAATACGATAACGAATTAGTCTATATAAATTTGCATACGCGGTTCTAGAGGTTTGTGGATACGGGCGTGCCTTGGATAAATCGAATGGTACCAAGAGAGATTTACAACTAACGTTGTGAGTTCGGAAGATGGCTTAGGAGACATCGTCTCCCTTAACCCCCAATTGGTGATAACCGGAACGGAGGTCGATTTGGAATACACGCGAGTTTCACGCAAATAATCATGAGGTCATGGATACGAGGAAGTGGGTATCGGTTTCCAACCGAAAATTATTTAGTTCACAAAAATCCATACATAATTGTAGGAAAGAAAGAAAAAAAAATTCTCCTTAACGAATAGGTTTTGAGCTCCTTAGTTCTATAGGTGTCAAGTCATAATTCTTAACGAATATCCTCTGATAAAATTTATAGGCACACAATATATTCCGTTGGTCACTTAAATTGCCTAAGTAGTGTCTAGGGAAAAAGTGGAGTGCAAAGAGCACGAGTCAAAGACTTGGTTATAAAACGCCTAGCGGTAATGGAATCGAATAAGTATGAAGTATACGGTTTGTTGTGAAGAAACGTACCCGTTACTAGTCCATCGTCGTTCCGGGCATCCTAGGTGTCGATGTTGAAGGTTCAACGGCGTGCGTTGGGGTTGATTTTCTTATTTGGGCACACATTCCTAAAATGACCCAGTTGGCCACATTCGAAGCAAGCACCCGTTCTGTGTGCGTTGGGCATCTTTCGAGCGATGGGTCCTTGGCGCCGGTGGCGAAACCTGCCACATCCTTCAAAGTGATGCTTGTGGCATTCGTTACAAAAAGGTAGTTTTCCGGCATAGCCTTTCTTGTCGTTGGAGGTAAAAGGCTTCTTGGCGGGGTTGTTGTTATTGTTGTGGTTGCTTGATTGAGAGGCTTCCCATGTTCTTTTGTTGTTACTCGGGTGGTTCTCGACCATTGGTGTCGGTGCTTCCATTTCATTCACCGTTTCTAAGGCTTGGCGGGCCATTGTTAAAGCCTCTTGTAGGTTAGTGGGTTGAGATGTCATTACCTTGTGTTGAATGCTCTTAGGGAGGCCATCCATGTAAAGTTCGACTCTTAGGGATTCGGGAGTCATGAGATTTGGACACATCGAGACTAGTTCGGTAAACCGTTGATTATAAGCTTCGAGGTCATTTCCGACCGTTTTTAAATTCCTTAGACCCTGTTCGAGCCTTCGAGTCTCGTCGCGCGGGAAGTATTCGGTGATCATTCTTTCTCTTAATTCGGTCCAAGAGAGTGTGTGGGCTTCATCGCTTCCCACTAATTGTACATACGTGTTCCACCATGAGAGAGCAATACCGGTGAAAGTGAGGGTGGAAAACTTGACCTTATCTTGGTCTCGACAACCGCTTGTGTTAAAAACGGTCTCCATTTGTTCAAACCATCGGGTGAGAGTAACCGGTCCCCCGGTTCCATCGAAAGTGGGAGGATTGTACTTCATGAAGTTCTTGTAGGAGCAACCTTCGATTGAATTACCGGCTCCATGATTGTTGTTGTTAGAAAAGTGATCGGCCACGGCCGTACCCACGGCGGTGGTTATCATTCGTTGAAGAGCTTGTTCTAGAGTTTCGAGAGGAGTATTGTGTTGACCTTGGTGAGCCATTGTTCCTTCATGAGACAAGAATATCGTTGGTTAGTATTTTCAACAATACTAACCGTGGCATGGAATAAGGATAGAGAGAAAATTTTCCTTGACTCGCCTTAAATTCTCTATGTCATAATGTCGGAACGTCCATGTGAATCACCGTAATATAATCCCGGAAATTATATTACCCTGATTCTCATGTGCATTTAACATTACTTCATAAAGTCAAGGTGGCGCATCAACAAAATTTATCAACGTAAGATCAAGATCGAATACGAGTTAGATATGATAGAAGAGTTCGAGTATAAATGCACAATTAGTCAAATAATTCCTACTTCAGTCTATATGCCGGTTGTAGTCTAGATTCACCTATGTACCCTATGACTCGGGGTGGACACAAATGAACTCTAAATCCCTACAACCAAGGCTCTGATACCACTTGTAGCGACCCCGACAAATCGTCAAGTGACGGCGTCGGCTACGTGGGTCCCATTACCTGATTATAAGTCTTTTAGATAACTTTTGACCAAAATATGTCGCCTTCATTTCAAAATAAAGATTGTTTCAAAGTTTACAAGAATTGTTCAACCAATAGTTAAGTTACAACGTTATAATACGAATGAAATCTAGGCGACACGGTTTAAAGTAAAGTCAAAAGACGCTCCATGAAATGCACGTATACTCGACATCCAATGCAAGTATCAAATAATGAGCGGAAGCATGTTTCACATATCGTGTAAGACCTGAGAAAAACATAGAAATCTGTCAACAAAAAAACGTTGGTGAAATCATAGGTTTAAGTAAGTAAGTGAGTAAAAGTAAGTAAGTCGAACCACAAGGTTTGCAAAGTTGAAATAATAGTAATACATTCTAAAAGTTAATATTCACGAGCACCCAATTATCAAAGCTTAACATTCCATCCATTGTATACCCCATCCATAGTGCTAGAACAAACACTGATTCTCGAAAATATATTTCATCCGTAGACGGTAGCGAACCGTCAGAGATGAGGGTTGTCAACCCATATGGCCATATAACATAAGTTCTCGCTTACACCATCTGATGTAACTAATGATAATCGGATTGAGGATTTTCGTTCTAAACTCGTATGTAGAATGTTTGTTTTCCCGTTCTTGTGTTCACTTAGTTCAAAAGAATCGTTTATGTTTTCTCATCCCAAAAGTAAGTTTAAAAGAGTAAAAGTGGGACTATGATCTCACCTTGAGTGCGAGAGTTATAAAAGTACTTCAACAAGTAAACGCGTGCAAAGACAAGGCTAGTCTTGACCTAAACATATAGGTTATATCAATAACGGTAAACACAAACGGTCAAAGATGTTCAATTAGTCCTATGGCTCGTTACGACTCGATTATATTAATATGTGAATCAACTAGTCAAGTTTCATGCAAGATACAAGTAAATAATCATGTTAGAAAGGTTGCATAAGTATTTGGTTAAGTTTGACAAAAAGTCAAACTTGGTCGGGTCAAAGTCAACGAAAAAGTCAACGGGGTCGGGTTGGGTATCCGACAATTTTTCTAAGTTATATAATCATATATGAGCATGTTAGCCAAGTTTCATGTTAATCGGAGGTCCGTAGCATAGTAAACATTTTACGTCAAAAGATCAAAGCAAACAGCCCATTTTAGTGTATCAGGACGGTGTCCCAAAAATCAGGACGGTGTCCTGATATGAAGAGTGGGACGGCGTCCCAAATATCAAGACGGCGTCCCAATATGAAGAGTGGGACGGCGTCCCAAATATCAGGACGGCGTCCCAATTGCCTTCCAGGCCCTGTTTGCTGAATTTCTCAAGTGCACGACCCAAACTTCAAACAATCACAATTTATGATCCGCAAACAATTAGAACATGTATTTTAAATCATCGGAAAGCTATTTCGACAAGGAATACAACTAACCACATATCATAAATCAAAATCATCATTTAAGACAACAAAAACCTCGTTGAAAGTTCGTTAAACGTTCCAAATCAAGGTTTCAAGTTCATCAATTGCAATTTAAGTTTTGGGAATCCAATTTATACATATGATATGCCGTTTTGAAGGTAATGAAACATGTAATACAACTAAATTCTTACTAACAACATTTCATGGCATTCAAATCATCAAAAGTTCATTTAAAGTCTATCAAACTCTAACGAAAATTCACAAAAATCAATAGTCATGAGTTTGATGTTTCCTTAATCAACCTATACATCAAAACGAAGCTAAAGATACTAGTAACACTTTTAAAACATGCACTTTAACAATCTAACAACATTTGATCATCCAAAATCAAGGATTTAGCAAGAAATTTTCATATTGAACTAGTTACACCAAAAACAACGAATCGGGCATGCAAATTACATACACGACATCACAATGAGCCATAGACACTAATTAACAACTTTATAAGTCAAGAACACGAATTTAAAGAAGTCTAGTGTTTTAGAAATGTTACCCAAAATCGAAGTAGTTAGCATCAAATCGAAGAGGATGATGAGAGGATCAAGAATATGTAGTTTGTTTTGATGTTTACTTCCTTGGTGAGATTTGGATGATGATTTTATGTTTGAGAAATGAGAGAGTTTGAAAGTATCAAAAATGGAAAAAGGGAGGATGAATGAAAGGGATGAAGGAGGTTGACTCTTTGACCTAGTCAAAAGTTTGATACTTTGGCAAGTTTGGTCCCTCAACTTTGAATCGGGTGCGGAAAATAACCGAACGAATTATTTTAAGTTACACGGGAGTACGGGAGATATTAAAATCCGATAACGAAAATATTTAAAATGTTACATAACAAAGGATACGAATTTAGATACGAAGGGTATTATTTAAAAAGAAAAAGACGGACGTTAAAATAATTTAACGGAAAAATGCGGGATGTTACAAAACTGACCATTCCAATAGACATTAATCTAAACAAGAATTGGTGACATGTTTACAAATTTAAAATTTAGGTTTGGAGAAGAGAGTGATACATCCGTTTCTTGTAATAGATGTCGGTTTATATAGAGTAGTTTTTAATTAAAAACCGGCATTTCAAAATTCGGTTTCAGTAAAAGCTACCGAACAGTAAAAGGTAACAGTAACATATCTTTAGTTGCTTTTTATGACATGTCTAGTACCTGACAAACCGAAGTTTCAAACATCCCTTTTGCATGCTTTTTTTGAAAGGTCTGAAACTAAACTTTAAAACTTCGGATTATTTGTAGATTTACGCTTATAAAAGTGATTTTTGATAGTTTCATAAACACATAACAAAAATGGAGCCGAAATACGTATCAATAGACGTGTATCATGGTTGTGATTTTGAATGGAATGATGGCAAAACGGAACTCTCTAAAGGGCCTAAAATGACGTTTGATAACGTAGATGTTCGGGGCTTTAATATGGAGAAGTTAAATGAGTTTCTTCGAGAAAAGCTACCAAAGAATCCACGTTCAATGGACATATATGAAATGTCCCGTTCTTATTGATTAAAAACGTTCCATATTAATTGATTTCGTTGCGAGGTTTTGACCTCTATATGAGACGTTTTTCAAAGACTGCATTCATTTTTAAACAAACCATAACCTTTATTTCATCAATAAAGGTTTAAAAAGCTTTACGTAGATTATCAAATAATGATAATCTAAAATATCCTGTTTACACACGACCATTACATAATGGTTTACAATACAAATATGTTACAACAAAATAAGTTTCTTGAATGCAGTTTTTACACAATATCATACAAGCATGGACTCCAAATCTTGTCCTTATTTAAGTATGCGACAGCGGAAGCTCTTAATAATCACCTGAGAATAAACATGCTTAAAACGTCAACAAAAATGTTGGTAAGTTATAGGTTTAACCTATATATATCAAATCGTAACAATAGACCACAAGATTTCATATTTCAATACACATCCCATACATAGAGATAAAAATCATTCATATGGTGAACACCTGGTAACCGACAATAACAAGATGCATATATAAGAATATCCCCATCATTCCGGGACACCCTTCGGATATGATATAAATTTTGAAGTACTAAAGCATCCGGTACTTTGGATGGGGTTTGTTAGGCCCAATAGATCTATCTTTAGGATTCGCGTCAATTAGGGTGTCTGTTCCCTAATTCTTAGATTACCAGACTTAATAAAAAGGGGCATATTCGATTTCGATAATTCAACCATAGAATGTAGTTTCACGTACTTGTGTCTATTTTGTAAATCATTTATAAAACCTGCATGTATTCTCATCCCAAAAATATTAGATTTTAAAAGTGGGACTATAACTCACTTTCACAGATTTTTACTTCGTCGGGAAGTAAGACTTGACCACTGGTTGATTCACGAACCTATAACAATATATACATATATATCAAAGTATGTTCAAAATATATTTACAACACTTTTAATATATTTTGATGTTTTAAGTTTATTAAGTCAGCTGTCCTCGTTAGTAACCTACAACTAGTTGTCCACAGTTAGATGTACAGAAATAAATCGATAAATATTATCTTGAATCAATCCACGACCCAGTGTATACGTATCTCAGTATTGATCACAACTCAAACTATATATATTTTGGAATCAACCTCAACCCTGTATAGCTAACTCCAACATTCACATATAGAGTGTCTATGGTTGTTCCGAAATATATATAGATGTGTCGACATGATAGTTCGAAACATTGTATACGTGTCTATGGTATCTCAAGATTACATAATATATAATACAAGTTGATTAAGTTATGGTTGGAATAGATTTGTTACCAATTTTCACGTAGCTAAAATGATAAAAATTATCCAATCTTGTTTTACCCATAACTTCTTCATTTTAAATCCGTTTTGAGTGAATCAAATTGCTATGGTTTCATATTGAACTCTATTTTATGAATCTAAACAAAAAAAGTATAGGTTTCTAGTCGGAAAAATAAGTTACAAGTCGTTTTTGTAAAGGTAGTCATTTCAGTCGAAAGAACGACGTCTAGATGACCATTTTAGAAAACATACTTCCACTTTGAGTTTAACCATAATTTTTGGATATAGTTTCATGTTCATAATAAAAATCATTTTCTCAGAATAAAAACTTTTAAATCAAAGTTTATCATAGTTTTTAATTAACTAACCCAAAACAGCCCGCGGTGTTACTACGACGGCGTAAATCCGGTTTTACGGTGTTTTTCGTGTTTCCAGGTTTTAAATCATTAAGTTAGCATATCATATAGATATAGAACATGTGTTTAGTTGATTTTAAAAGTCAAGTTAGAAGGATTAACTTTTGTTTGCGAACAAGTTTAGAATTAACTAAACTATGTTCTAGTGATTACAAGTTTAAACCTTCGAATAAGATAGCTTTATATGTATGAATCGAATGATGTTATGAACATAATTACTACCTTAAGTTCCTTGGATGAACCTACTGGAAAATAGAAAAATGGATCTAGCTTCAATGGATCCTTGGATGGCTCAAAGTTCTTGAAGCAAAATCATGACACGAAAACAAGTTCAAGTAAGATCATCACTTGAAATAAGATTGTTATAGTTATAGAAATTGAACCAAAGTTTGAATATGATTATTACCTTGTATTAGAATGATAACCTACTGTAAGAAACAAAGATTTCTTGAGGTTGGATGATCACCTTACAAGATTGGAAGTGAGCTAGCAAACTTGAAAGTATTCTTGATTTTATGAAACTAGAACTTTTGGAATTTATGAAGAACACTTAGAACTTGAAGATAGAACTTGAGAGAGTTCAATTAGATGAAGAAAATTGAAGAATGAAAGTGTTTGTAGGTGTTTTTGGTCGTTGGTGTATGGATTAGATATAAAGGATATGTAATTTTGTTTTCATGTAAATAAGTCATGAATGATTACTCATATTTTTGTAATCTTATGAGATATTTCATGCTAGTTGCCAAATGATGGTTCCCACATGTGTTAGGTGACTCACATGGGCTGCTAAGAGCTGATCATTGGAGTGTATATACCAATAGTACATACATCTAAAAGCTGTGTATTGTACGAGTACGAATACGGGTGCATACGAGTAGAATTGTTGATGAAACTGAACGAGAATGTAATTGTAAGCATTTTTGTTAAGTAGAAGTATTTTGATAAGTGTATTGAAGTCTTTCAAAAGTGTATAAATACATATTAAAACACTACATGTATATACATTTTAACTGAGTCGTTAAGTCATCGTTAGTCGTTACATGTAAGTGTTGTTTTGAAACCTTTAGGTTAACGATCTTGTTAAATGTTGTTAACCCAATGTTTATAATAACAAAAGAGATTTTAAATTATTATATTATCATGATATTATGATGTACGAATATCTCTTAATATGATATATATACATTAAATGTCGTTACAACGATAAACGTTACATATATGTCTCGTTTCAAAATCATTAAGTTAGTAGTCTTGTTTTTACATATGTAGTTCATTGTTAATATAATTAATGATATGTTTACTTATCATAATATCATGTTAACTATATATATAACCATATATATGTCATCATATAGTTTTTTTACAAGTTTTAACGTTCGTGAATCACCGGTCAACTTGGGTGGTCAATTGTCTATATGAAACCTATTTCAATTAATCAAGTCTTAAAAAGTTTGATTGCTTAACATGTTGGAAACATTTAATCATGTAAACATCAATCTCAATTAATATATATAAACATGGAAAAGTTCGGGTCACTACAGTACCTACCCGTTAAATAAATTTCGTCCCGAAATTTTAAGCTGTTGAAGGTGTTGACGAATCTTCTGGAAATAGATGCGGGTATTTCTTCTTCATCTGATCTTCACGCTCCCAGGTGAACTCGGGTCCTCTACGAGCATTCCATCGAACCTTAACAATTGGTATCTTGTTTTGCTTAAGTCTTTTAACCTCACGATCCATTATTTCGACGGGTTCTTCGATGAATTGGAGTTTTTCGTTGATTTGGATTTCATCTAACGGAATAGTGAGATCTTCTTTAGCAAAACATTTCTTCAAATTCGAGACGTGGAAAGTGTTATGTACAGCCGCGAGTTGTTGAGGTAACTCAAGTCGGTAAGCTACTGGTCCGACACGATCAATAATCTTGAATGGTCCAATATACCTTGGATTTAATTTCCCTCGTTTACCAAATCGAACAACGCCTTTCCAAGGTGAAACTTTAAGCATGACCATCTCTCCAATTTCAAATTCTATATCTTTTCTTTTAATGTCAGCGTAGCTCTTTTGTCGACTTTGGGCGGTTTTCAACCGTTGTTGAATTTGGATGATCTTCTCGATAGTTTCTTGTATAATCTCCGGACCCGTAATCTGTCTATCCCCCACCTCACTCCAACAAATCGGAGACCTACACTTTCTACCATAAAGTGCTTCAAACGGAGCCATCTCAATGCTTGAATGGTAGCTGTTGTTGTAGGAAAATTCTGCTAACGGTAGATGTCGATCCCAACTGTTTCCGAAATCAATAACACATGCTCGTAGCATGTCTTCAAGCGTTTGTATCGTCCTTTCGCTCTGCCCATCAGTTTGTGGATGATAGGCAGTACTCATGTCTAGACGAGTTCCTAATGCTTGCTGTAATGTCTGCCAGAATCTTGAAATAAATCTGCCATCCCTATCAGAGATAATAGAGATTGGTATTCCATGTCTGGAGACGACTTCCTTCAAATACAGTCGTGCTAACTTCTCCATCTTGTCATCTTCTCTTATTGGTAGGAAGTGTGCTGATTTGGTGAGACGATCAACTATTACCCAAATAGTATCAAAACCACTTGCAGTCCTTGGCAATTTAGTGATGAAATCCATGGTAATGTTTTCCCATTTCCATTCCGGGATTTCGGGTTGTTGAAGTAGACCTGATGGTTTCTGATGCTCAGCTTTGACCTTAGAACACGTCAAACATTCTCCTACGTATTTAGCAACATCGGTTTTCATACCCGGCCACCAAAAATGTTTCTTGAGATCCTTGTACATCTTCCCCGTTCCAGGATGTATTGAGTATCTGGTTTTATGAGCTTCTCTAAGTACCATTTCTCTCATATCTCCAAATTTTGGTACCCAAATCCTTTCAGCCCTATACCGGGTTCCGTCTTCCCGAATATTAAGATGCTTCTCCGATCCTTTGGGTATTTCATCCTTTAAATTTCCCTCTTTTAAAACTCCTTGTTGCGCCTCCTTTATTTGAGTAGTAATGTTATTATGAATCATTATATTCATAGATTTTACTCGAATGGGTTCTCTATCCTTCCTGCTCAAGGCATCGGCTACCACATTTGCCTTCCCCGGGTGGTAACGAATCTCAAAATCGTAATCATTCAATAATTCAATCCACCTACGCTGCCTCATATTCAGTTGTTTCTGATTAAATATGTGTTGAAGACTTTTGTGGTCGGTATATATAATACTTTTGACCCCATATAAGTAGTGCCTCCAAGTCTTTAATGCAAAAACAACCGCGCCTAATTCCAAATCATGCGTCGTATAATTTTGTTCGTGAATCTTCAATTGTCTAGACGCATAAGCAATCACCTTCGTTCGTTGCATTAATACACAACCGAGACCTTGCTTTGATGCGTCACAATAAATCACAAAATCATCATTCCCTTCAGGCAATGACAATATAGGTGCCGTAGTTAGCTTTTTCTTCAATAACTGAAACGCTTTCTCTTGTTCATCATTCCATTCAAATTTCTTCCCTTTATGCGTTAATGCAGTCAAGGGTTTTGCTATTCTGGAAAAGTCTTGGATGAACCTTCTGTAGTAACCAGCTAGTCCTAAAAACTGGCGTATGTGTTTCGGAGTTTTCGGGGTTTCCCACTTTTCAACAGTTTCTATCTTTGCCGGATCCACCTTAATACCTTCTTTGTTCACGATGTGACCGAGGAATTGAACTTCTTCCAACCAAAATGCACACTTTGAAAACTTAGCGTACAATTCTTCCTTCCTCAATACTTCTAACACCTTTCTCAAATGTTCACCGTGTTCTTGGTCATTCTTTGAGTAAATAAGTATGTCATCAATGAAAACAATGACAAACTTGTCAAGGTATGGTCCACACACTCGGTTCATAAGGTCCATGAACATAGCTGGTGCATTAGTTAAACCAAACGGCATGACCATAAACTCGTAATGACCGTAACGTGTTCTGAAAGCAGTCTTTGGAATATCATCTTCTTTCACCCGCATTTGATGATACCCGGAACGTAAGTCAATCTTTGAATAAACAGACGAGCCTTGTAGTTGATCAAATAAGTCGTCGATTCTCGGTAGTGGGTAGCGGTTCTTGATGGTAAGTTTGTTCAACTCTCGGTAGTCGATACACAACCTGAATGTACCATCTTTCTTCTTGACAAACAAAACAGGAGCTCCCCACGGTGATGTGTGTAGTGACCCGAACTTTTCCATGTTTATATATATTAATTGAGATTGATGTTTATATGATTAAATGTTTCCAACATGTTAAGCAATCAAACTTGTTAAGACTTGATTAATTGAAATAGGTTTCATATAGACAATTGACCACCCAAGTTGACCGGTGATTCACGAACGTTAAAACTTGTAAAAAACTATATGATGACATATATATGGTTATATATATAGTTAACATGATATTATGATAAGTAAACATATCATTAATTATATTAACAATGAACTACATATGTAAAAACAAGACTACTAACTTAATGATTTTGAAACGAGACATATATGTAACGTTTATCGTTGTAACGACATTTAATGTATATATATCATATTAAGAGATATTCGTACATCATAATATCATGATAATATAATAATTTAAAATCTCTTTTGATATTATAAACATTGGGTTAACCACATTTAACAAGATCGTTAACCTAAAGGTTTCAAAACAACACTTACATGTAACGACTAACGATGACTTAACGACTCAGTTAAAATGTATATACATGTAGTGTTTTAATATGTATTTATACACTTTTGAAAGACTTCAATACACTTATCAAAATACTTCTACTTAACAAAAATGCTTACAATTACATTCTCGTTCAGTTTCATCAACAATTCTACTCGTATGCACCCGTATTCGTACTCGTACAATACACAGCTTTTAGATGTATGTACTATTGGTATATACACTCCAATGATCAGCTCTTAGCAGCCCATGTGAGTCACCTAACACATGTGGGAACCATCATTTGGCAACTAGCATGAAATATCTCATAAGATTACAAAAATATGAGTAATCATTCATGACTTATTTACATGAAAACAAAATTACATATCCTTTATATCTAATCCATACACCAACGACCAAAAACACCTACAAACACTTTCATTCTTCAATTTTTTTCATCTAATTGAACTCTCTCAAGTTCTATCTTCAAGTTCTAAGTGTTCTTCATAAATTCCAAAAGTTCTAGTTTCATAAAATCAAGAATACTTTCAAGTTTGCTAGCTCACTTCCAATCTTGTAAGGTGATCATCCAACCTCAAGAAATCTTTGTTTCTTACAGTAGGTTATCATTCTAATACAAGGTAATAATCATATTCAAACTTTGGTTCAATTTCTATAACTATAACAATCTTATTTCAAGTGATGATCTTACTTGAACTTGTTTTCGTGTCATGATTTTGCTTCAAGAACTTTGAGCCATCCAAGGATCCATTGAAGCTAGATCCATTTTTCTCTTTTCCAGTAGGTTCATCCAAGGAACTTAAGGTAGTAATGATGTTCATAACATCATTCGATTCATACATATAAAGCTATCTTATTCGAAGGTTTAAACTTGTAATCACTAGAACATAGTTTAGTTAATTCTAAACTTGTTCGCAAACAAAAGTTAATCCTTCTAACTTGACTTTTAAAATCAACTAAACACATGTTCTATATTTATATGATATGCTAACTTAATGATTTAAAACCTGGAAACACGAAAAACACCGTAAAACCGGATTTACGCCGTCGTAGTAACACCGCGGGCTGTTTTGGGTTAGTTAATTAAAAACTATGATAAACTTTGATTTAAAAGTTGTTATTCTGAGAAAATGATTTTTATTATGAACATGAAACTATATTCAAAAATTATGGTTAAACTCAAAGTGGAAGTATGTTTTCTAAAATGGTCATCTAGACGTCGTTCTTTCGACTGAAATGACTACCTTTACAAAAACGACTTGTAACTTATTTTTCCGACTAGAAACCTATACTTTTTTTGTTTAGATTCATAAAATAGAGTTCAATATGAAACCATAGCAATTTGATTCACTCAAAACGGATTTAAAATGAAGAAGTTATGGGTAAAACAAGATTGGATAATTTTTCTCATGTTAGCTACGTGAAAATTGGTAACAAATCTATTCCAACCATAACTTAATCAACTTGTATTATATATTATGTAATCTTGAGATACCATAGACACGTATACAATGTTTCGACCTATCATGTCGACACATCTATATATATTTCGGAACAACCATAGACACTCTATATGTGAATGTTGGAGTTAGCTATACAGGGTTGAGGTTGATTCCAAAATATATATAGTTTGAGTTGTGATCAATACTGAGATACGTATACACTGGGTCGTGGATTGATTCAAGATAATATTTATCGATTTATTTCTGTACATCTAACTGTGGACAACTAGTTGTAGGTTACTAACGAGGACAGCTGACTTAATAAACTTAAAACATCAAAATATATTAAAAGTGTTGTAAATATATTTTGAACATACTTTGATATATATGTATATATTGTTATAGGTTCGTGAATCAACCAGTGGCCAAGTCTTACTTCCCGACGAAGTAAAAATCTGTGAAAGTGAGTTATAGTCCCACTTTTAAAATCTAATATTTTTGGGATGAGAATACATGCAGGTTTTATAAATGATTTACAAAATAGACACAAGTACGTGAAACTACATTCTATGGTTGAATTATCGAAATCGAATATGCCCCTTTTTATTAAGTCTGGTAATCTAAGAATTAGGGAACAGACACCCTAATTGACGCGAATCCTAAAGATAGATCTATTGGGCCTAACAAACCCCATCCAAAGTACCGGATGCTTTAGTACTTCGAAATTTATATCATATCCGAAGGGTGTCCCGGAATGATGGGGATATTCTTATATATGCATCTTGTTATTGTCGGTTACCAGGTGTTCACCATATGAATGATTTTTATCTCTATGTATGGGATGTGTATTGAAATATGAAATCTTGTGGTCTATTGTTACGATTTGATATATATAGGTTAAACCTATAACTCACCAACATTTTTGTTGACGTTTTAAGCATGTTTATTCTCAGGTGATTATTAAGAGCTTCCGCTGTCGCATACTTAAATAAGGACAAGATTTGGAGTCCATGCTTGTATGATATTGTGTAAAAACTGCATTCAAGAAACTTATTTTGTTGTAACATATTTGTATTGTAAACCATTATATAATGGTCGTGTGTAAACAGGATATTTTAGATTATCATTATTTGATAATCTACGTAAAGCTTTTTAAACCTTTATTGATGAAATAAAGGTTATGGTTTGTTTAAAAATGAATGCAGTCTTTGAAAAACGTCTCATATAGAGGTCAAAACCTCGCAACGAAATCAATTAATATGGAACGTTTTTAATCAATAAGAACGGGACATTTCAGTTGGTATCAGAGCGTTGGTCTTAGAGAACCAGAAAATTTGCATTAGTGTGTCTTATCGAGTTTGTTAGGATGCATTAGTGAGTCTGGACTTCGACCGTGTTTTCTTTAAAAATGATTGCTTAACATTTTTGTTGGAAACTATATATTTTTAACATATGAATATTATGTGATATATTAATCTCTTAACGTGTTTGATATTATGTGATAGATGTCTACCTCTAGAACAAGTCCCATTGACTCACCTAATAATAATGAAGAGTCAAATGTAAATTGGAATGATTTGTGGACTGATTCACAAGTTCCCGAAGAGGAACCGGAAGAAGAGTCGGAACCGGAAGAAGAATCGGAACCGGAAGAAGAATCGGAACCGGATGAAGAAATAGAACCGGTGGGGGAAATAATAAAACGGTTAAGTAAAAGAAAATCCTCAACCAACCGACCAAAGTTAATTATGGTCAATGGTGTTTCCGCCAAGGAAGCAAAATATTGGGAGGATTACCAATTCTCCGATGAATCAGATTTCGACGAGAATTCCGATGATGTTATAGAAATTACCCCAACTGAATTTAAAAAGGCAAAAGAAAATAATAAGGGAAAGGGCATAAAAATAGAGAAATCTAATTCCAACCCCGATGAACTTTATATGTATCGTCAACCCCCGAAGTCCTTGAGTTGTAACAATGACCCGGGAACCTCTAAACCACCAGGTTTTTCTAAACCAATGTGGACAACGACGGCTCGTATTAGGGGAACATCATATATCCCTAGAAACTTGGCAAAACGAACCAAAACCGAAGAAGAAGAAACGAACGAGTCGGAATAAGATAGCTGTATTCGTGTGGTGTAATATATGGAATATAGTGTTCTTATGCTTTATGATATATGTAAAAATTGCTTGTATTAATAAGTATTTTTTTTATGAATCTAACTCTTGTCTATTTTACAGTTTAAAAACACAAAATGGATAGACAACCCAATATTTTAAGAGACCTCCCCGGAGACATGATTGATGAAATCTTGTCTAGAGTCGGCCAGAATTCTTCGGCACAACTATTTAAGGCGAGATCAGTTTGTAAGACATTCGAAGAACGTTCCAAGAATGTCTTGGTTTATAAGAGACTTTCGTTTGAAAGATGGGGGATATCACATTGGGAAACCCATAAGTTACGATGTGTTTACTTTGACGCATATATTGCGGGGAACCCAAATGCTATTTTACGCAACGGGTTAAGAAATTATTTTGACTCAATATATCCGAATATTGGACTTCGTGATTTAGAAAAAGCGGCTAACATGCAACATAAAGAAGCATGTTATGCTTACGGATTAGTAATGTTCGCTTCTCACCAAAGTGAGAACAAGAACATCGGGCTACAACTATTAAACAAAACGTTTCCACAAGTGACGGAGTCGGTAATTGGGGTAAGAAATGAGGTTTTTAGATTATTACGGGACTGTTGGACATTACGTAACCATCGTCCCTTTGATGACGTTACAACACGCTGTCTTATCAACGGCCATAACGGTTATGTTGCACAAGACCAAGGATGGGAAGTAGTCCTAGTAAAACCAGAATGCATGACTTGTTTCTGGACGTATGAATTACGTGTCTTTATTGCCTTTGTCGAACGACTTGTGTACTAGCTAGAATTGTCTTCACAACTATCTTGTATCAAAGTTATTGTGTGCTATATTTCATGCTTTATGTAAAATAAGCGGTATTGTAAGTTTGTAAAATATTGTATAAAAGTTTGAACGCGAAATATTATTACAATCAGTTTTTCATATAGAATTGTAGTAGTTGAATTGTATATTAGCTACTAAGTATGAACTTAACGGGTAGGTACTACCCGAATTTAAACTTATAAAACGCTAATATGAAGAAAAAGCTTTTATAAATGAGTTCATATTATGCTACGAAATACTATTAACTACTCTTAATATTCTGTATGATTAACTTGTTCCATTTAACTATTTTGAAGGAAATGGCACCGACTACTCGACACACCGTGAATATGAATGAAGAGGAATTCCGTACTTTTCTAGCTTCAAACATAGCCGCAGTACAGGCTGCGCTACATACCAACAATAACCTTGGATCTAGCAGTACAGGAAATCGTGTAGGATGCACCTACAAAGAATTCACTGCCTGCAAACCTTTGGAATTTGATGGAACCGAAGGACCGATCGGATTGAAACGGTGGACCGAGAAGGTTGAATCGGTGTTTGCCATAAGTAAGTGTACTGAAGAGGACAAAGTGAAGTACGCTACGCATACCTTCACAGGTTCTGCGTTAACATGGTGGAATACCTATCTAGAGCAAGTGGGACAAGATGATGCGTACGCACTACCGTGGTCAGCATTCAAGCACTTGATGAACGAGAAGTACCGTCCCAGAACCGAGGTCAATAAGCTCAAGACAGAACTTAGAGGGTTACGAACCCAAGGATTTGATATTACCACGTACGAAAGACGATTCACAGAATTGTGCCTATTGTGTCCGGGAGCATTCGAAGATGAGGAAGAGAAGATCGACGCGTTTGTGAAAGGATTACCGGAAAGAATCCAAGAAGATATAAGTTCACACGAGCCCGCCTCCATACAACAGGCATGTAGAATGGCTCACAAACTAGTGAACCAGATTGAAGAAAGAATTAAAGAACAGACTGCTGAAGAGGCCAATGTGAAGCAAGTCAAAAGAAAGTGGGAGGAAAACGGTGATAAGAATCACCAATACAACAACAACAGCAATTACAACAATAATCGCAACAATTATCCCAACAATCGCAACATCAATCGCAACTACAACAAACGGCCCAACAACAACAACAACAACAACAACAACAGCAACTACAACAATCATCCCAACAACAATAATAACCGCAACAACAACAACAATCAGAAGCAACTATGCCAAAGGTGTGAAAAGAATCACTCGGGGTTCTGCACCAAATTTTGCAACAAGTGTAAAAGAAATGGTCATAGCGCGGCGAAGTGTGAGGTCTATGGACCAGGGGTTAATAGAACGAAAGGAACAAATGGTGTCGGAACGAGTAATGGCGGAGCAAGTAGTGTCGGAGCAAGTTATGCCAATGTAGTTTGTTATAAATGTGGAAAACCAGGCCACATTATTAGAAATTGCCCGAACCAGGAGAACACGAATGGACAAGGCCGTGGAAGAGTTTTCAATATTAATGCGGTAGAGGCACAGGAAGACCCGGAGCTTGTTACGGGTACGTTTCTTATTGACAATAAATCTGCTTACGTTTTATTTGATTCGGGTGCGGATAGAAGCTATATGAGTAGAGATTTTTGTGCTAAATTAAGTTGTCCATTGACGCCTTTGGATAGTAAATTTTTACTCGAATTAGCAAATGGTAAATTAATTTCAGCAGATAATATATGTCGGAATCGAGAAATTAAACTGGTTAGCGAAACATTTAAGATTGATTTGATACCAGTAGAGTTAGGGAGTTTTGATGTGATAATCGGTATGGACTGGTTGAAAGAAGTGAAAGCGGAGATCGTTTGTTACAAAAATGCAATTCGCATTATACGAGAAAAAGGAAAACCCTTAATGGTGTACGGAGAAAAGGGCAACACGAAGCTACATCTTATTAGTAATTTGAAGGCACAAAAACTAATAAGAAAAGGTTGCTATGCTGTTCTAGCACACGTCGAGAAAGTACAAACTGAAGAAAAGAGCATCAATGATGTTCCCATTGCAAAAGAATTTCCCGATGTATTTCCGAAAGAATTACCGGGATTACCCCCACATCGATCCGTTGAATTTCAAATAGATCTTGTACCAGGAGCTGCACCAATAGCTCGTGCTCCTTACAGACTCGCACCCAGCGAGATGAAAGAACTGCAAAGCCAATTACAAGAACTTTTAGAGCGTGGTTTCATTCGACCAAGCACATCACCGTGGGGAGCTCCTGTTTTGTTTGTCAAGAAGAAAGATGGTACATTCAGGTTGTGTATCGACTACCGAGAGTTGAACAAACTTACCATCAAGAACCGCTACCCACTACCGAGAATCGACGACTTATTTGATCAACTACAAGGCTCGTCTGTTTATTCAAAGATTGACTTACGTTCCGGGTATCATCAAATGCGGGTGAAAGAAGATGATATTCCAAAGACTGCTTTCAGAACACGTTACGGTCATTACGAGTTTATGGTTATGCCGTTTGGTTTAACTAATGCACCAGCTGTGTTCATGGACCTTATGAACCGAGTGTGTGGACCATACCTTGACAAGTTTGTCATTGTTTTCATTGATGACATACTTATTTACTCAAAGAATGACCAAGAACACGGTGAACATTTGAGAAAGGTGTTAGAAGTATTGAGGAAGGAAGAATTGTACGCTAAGTTTTCAAAGTGTGCATTTTGGTTGGAAGAAGTTCAATTCCTCGGTCACATAGTGAACAAAGAAGGTATTAAGGTGGATCCGGCAAAGATAGAAACTGTTGAAAAGTGGGAAACCCCGAAAACTCCGAAACACATACGCCAGTTTTTAGGACTAGCTGGTTACTACAGAAGGTTCATCCAAGACTTTTCCAGAATAGCAAAACCCTTGACTGCATTAACGCATAAAGGGAAGAAATTTGAATGGAATGATGAACAAGAGAAAGCGTTTCAGTTATTGAAGAAAAAGCTAACTACGGCACCTATATTGTCATTGCCTGAAGGGAATGATGATTTTGTGATTTATTGTGACGCATCAAAGCAAGGTCTCGGTTGTGTATTAATGCAACGAACGAAGGTGATTGCTTATGCGTCTAGACAATTGAAGATTCACGAACAAAATTATACGACGCATGATTTGGAATTAGGCGCGGTTGTTTTTGCATTAAAGACTTGGAGGCACTACTTATGTGGGGTCAAAAGTATTATATATACCGACCACAAAAGTCTTCAACACATATTTAATCAGAAACAACTGAATATGAGGCAGCGTAGGTGGATTGAATTATTGAATGATTACGATTTTGAGATTCGTTACCACCCGGGGAAGGCAAATGTGGTAGCTGATGCCTTGAGCAGGAAGGATAGAGAACCCATTCGAGTAAAATCTATGAATATAATGATTCATAATAACATTACTACTCAAATAAAGGAGGCGCAACAAGGAGTTTTAAAAGAGGGAAATTTAAAGGATGAAATACCCAAAGGATCGGAGAAGCATCTTAATATTCGGGAAGACGGAACCCGGTATAGGGCTGAAAGGATTTGGGTACCAAAATTTGGAGATATGAGAGAAATGGTACTTAGAGAAGCTCATAAAACCAGATACTCAATACATCCTGGAACGGGGAAGATGTACAAGGATCTCAAGAAACATTTTTGGTGGCCGGGTATGAAAACCGATGTTGCTAAATACGTAGGAGAATGTTTGACGTGTTCTAAGGTCAAAGCTGAGCATCAGAAACCATCAGGTCTACTTCAACAACCCGAAATCCCGGAATGGAAATGGGAAAACATTACCATGGATTTCATCACTAAATTGCCAAGGACTGCAAGTGGTTTTGATACTATTTGGGTAATAGTTGATCGTCTAACCAAATCAGCACATTTCCTACCAATAAGAGAAGATGACAAGATGGAGAAGTTAGCACGACTGTATTTGAAGGAAGTCGTCTCCAGACATGGAATACCAATCTCTATTATCTCTGATAGGGATGGCAGATTTATTTCAAGATTCTGGCAGACATTACAGCAAGCATTAGGAACTCGTCTAGACATGAGTACTGCCTATCATCCACAAACTGATGGGCAGAGCGAAAGGACGATACAAACGCTTGAAGACATGCTACGAGCATGTGTTATTGATTTCGGAAACAGTTGGGATCGACATCTACCGTTAGCAGAATTTTCCTACAACAACAGCTACCATTCAAGCATTGAGATGGTGCCGTTTGAAGCACTTTATGGTAGAAAGTGCAGGTCTCCAATTTGTTGGAGTGAGGTGGGGGATAGACAGATTACGGGTCCGGAGATTATACAAGAAACTACCGAGAAGATCATCCAAATTCAACAACGGTTGAAAACCGCCCAAAGTCGACAAAAGAGCTACGCTGACATTAAAAGAAAAGATATAGAATTTGAAATTGGAGAGATGGTCATGCTTAAAGTTTCACCTTGGAAAGGCGTTGTTCGATTTGGTAAACGAGGGAAATTAAATCCAAGGTATATTGGACCATTCAAGATTATTGATCGTGTCGGACCAGTAGCTTACCGACTTGAGTTACCTCAACAACTCGCGGCTGTACATAACACTTTCCACGTCTCGAATTTGAAGAAATGTTTTGCTAAAGAAGATCTCACTATTCCGTTAGATGAAATCCAAATCAACGAAAAACTCCAATTCATCGAAGAACCCGTCGAAATAATGGATCGTGAGGTTAAAAGACTTAAGCAAAACAAGATACCAATTGTTAAGGTTCGATGGAATGCTCGTAGAGGACCCGAGTTCACCTGGGAGCGTGAAGATCAGATGAAGAAGAAATACCCGCATCTATTTCCAGAAGATTCGTCAACACCTTCAACAGCTTAAAATTTCGGGACGAAATTTATTTAACGGGTAGGTACTGTAGTGACCCGAACTTTTCCATGTTTATATATATTAATTGAGATTGATGTTTACATGATTAAATGTTTCCAACATGTTAAGCAATCAAACTTGTTAAGACTTGATTAATTGAAATAGGTTTCATATAGACAATTGACCACCCAAGTTGACCGGTGATTCACGAACGTTAAAACTTGTAAAAAACTATATGATGACATATATATGGTTATATATATAGTTAACATGATATTATGATAAGTAAACATATCATTAATTATATTAACAATGAACTACATATGTAAAAACAAGACTACTAACTTAATGATTTTGAAACGAGACATATATGTAACGTTTATCGTTGTAACGACATTTAATGTATATATATCATATTAAGAGATATTCGTACATCATAATATCATGATAATATAATAATTTAAAATCTCTTTTGATATTATAAACATTGGGTTAACAACATTTAACAAGATCGTTAACCTAAAGGTTTCAAAACAACACTTACATGTAACGACTAACGATGACTTAACGACTCAGTTAAAATGTATATACATGTAGTGTTTTAATATGTATTTATACACTTTTGAAAGACTTCAATACACTTATCAAAATACTTCTACTTAACAAAAATGCTTACAATTACATTCTCGTTCAGTTTCATCAACAATTCTACTCGTATGCACCCGTATTCGTACTCGTACAATACACAGCTTTTAGATGTATGTAATATTGGTATATACACTCCAATAATCAGCTCTTAGCAGCCCATGTGAGTCACCTAACACATGTGGGAACCATCATTTGGCAACTAGCATGAAATATCTCATAAGATTACAAAAATATGAGTAATCATTCATGACTTATTTACATGAAAACAAAATTACATATCCTTTATATCTAATCCATACACCAATGACCAAAAACACCTACAAACACTTTCATTCTTCAATTTTTTTCATCTAATTGAACTCTCTCAAGTTCTATCTTCAAGTTCTAAGTGTTCTTCATAAATTCCAAAAGTTCTAGTTTCATAAAATCAAGAATACTTTCAAGTTTGCTAGCTCACTTCCAATCTTGTAAGGTGATCATCCAACCTCAAGAAATCTTTGTTTCTTACAGTAGGTTATCATTCTAATACAAGGTAATAATCATATTCAAACTTTGGTTCAATTTCTATAACTATAACAATCTTATTTCAAGTGATGATCTTACTTGAACTTGTTTTCGTGTCATGATTTTGCTTCAAGAACTTTGAGCCATCCAAGGATCCATTGAAGCTAGATCCATTTTTCTCTTTTCCAGTAGGTTCATCCAAGGAACTTAAGGTAGTAATGATGTTCATAACATCATTCGATTCATACATATAAAGCTATCTTATTCGAAGGTTTAAACTTGTAATCACTAGAACATAGTTTAGTTAATTCTAAACTTGTTCGCAAACAAAAGTTAATCCTTCTAACTTGACTTTTAAAATCAACTAAACACATGTTCTATATTTATATGATATGCTAACTTAATGATTTAAAACCTGGAAACACGAAAAACACCGTAAAACCGGATTTACGCCGTCGTAGTAACACCGCGGGCTGTTTTGGGTTAGTTAATTAAAAACTATGATAAACTTTGATTTAAAAGTTGTTATTCTGAGAAAATGATTTTTATTATGAACATGAAACTATATTCAAAAATTATGGTTAAACTCAAAGTGGAAGTATGTTTTCTAAAATGGTCATCTAGACGTCGTTCTTTCGACTGAAATGACTACCTTTACAAAAACGACTTGTAACTTATTTTTCCGACTAGAAACCTATACTTTTTTGTTTAGATTCATAAAATAGAGTTCAATATGAAACCATAGCAATTTGATTCACTCAAAACGGATTTAAAATGAAGAAGTTATGGGTAAAACAAGATTGGATAATTTTTCTCATGTTAGCTACGTGAAAATTGGTAACAAATCTATTCCAACCATAACTTAATCAACTTGTATTATATATTATGTAATCTTGAGATACCATAGACACGTATACAATGTTTCGACCTATCATGTCGACACATCTATATATATTTCGGAACAACCATAGACACTCTATATGTGAATGTTGGAGTTAGCTATACAGGGTTGAGGTTGATTCCAAAATATATATAGTTTGAGTTGTGATCAATACTGAGATACGTATACACTGGGTCGTGGATTGATTCAAGATAATATTTATCGATTTATTTCTGTACATCTAACTGTGGACAACTAGTTGTAGGTTACTAACGAGGACAGCTGACTTAATAAACTTAAAACATCAAAATATATTAAAAGTGTTGTAAATATATTTTGAACATACTTTGATATATATGTATATATTGTTATAGGTTCGTGAATCAACCAGTGGCCAAGTCTTACTTCCCGACGAAGTAAAAATCTGTGAAAGTGAGTTATAGTCCCACTTTTAAAATCTAATATTTTTGGGATGAGAATACATGCAGGTTTTATAAATGATTTACAAAATAGACACAAGTACGTGAAACTACATTCTATGGTTGAATTATCGAAATCGAATATGCCCCTTTTTATTAAGTCTGGTAATCTAAGAATTAGGGAACAGACACCCTAATTGACGCGAATCCTAAAGATAGATCTATTGGGCCTAACAAACCCCATCCAAAGTACCGGATGCTTTAGTACTTCGAAATTTATATCATATCCGAAGGGTGTCCCGGAATGATGGGGATATTCTTATATATGCATCTTGTTATTGTCGGTTACCAGGTGTTCACCATATGAATGATTTTTATCTCTATGTATGGGATGTGTATTGAAATATGAAATCTTGTGGTCTATTGTTACGATTTGATATATATAGGTTAAACCTATAACTCACCAACATTTTTGTTGACGTTTTAAGCATGTTTATTCTCAGGTGATTATTAAGAGCTTCCGCTGTCGCATACTTAAATAAGGACAAGATTTGGAGTCCATGCTTGTATGATATTGTGTAAAAACTGCATTCAAGAAACTTATTTTGTTGTAACATATTTGTATTGTAAACCATTATATAATGGTCGTGTGTAAACAGGATATTTTAGATTATCATTATTTGATAATCTACGTAAAGCTTTTTAAACCTTTATTGATGAAATAAAGGTTATGGTTTGTTTAAAAATGAATGCAGTCTTTGAAAAACGTCTCATATAGAGGTCAAAACCTCGCAACGAAATCAATTAATATGGAACGTTTTTAATCAATAAGAACGGGACATTTCAATGTGCTTGGTCGAATGAAACCACGCTCTAAAAGTTCTTGTAATTGGCTTTGCAGTTCTTTCATCTCGCTGGGTGCGAGTCTGTAAGGAGCACGAGCTATTGGTGCAGCTCCTGGTACAAGATCTATTTGAAATTCAACGGATCGATGTGGGGGTAATCCCGGTAATTCTTTCGGAAATACATCGGGAAATTCTTTTGCAATGGGAACATCATTGATGCTCTTTTCTTCAGTTTGTACTTTCTCGACGTGTGCTAGAACAGCATAGCAACCTTTTCTTATTAGTTTTTGTGCCTTCAAATTACTAATAAGATGTAGCTTCGTGTTGCCCTTTTCTCCGTACACCATTAAGGGTTTTCCTTTTTCTCGTATAATGCGAATTGCATTTTTGTAACAAACGATCTCCGCTTTCACTTCTTTCAACCAGTCCATACCGATTATCACATCAAAACTCCCTAACTCTACTGGTATCAAATCAATCTTAAATGTTTCGCTAACCAGTTTAATTTCTCGATTCCGACATATATTATCTGCTGAAATTAATTTACCATTTGCTAATTCGAGTAAAAATTTACTATCCAAAGGCGTCAATGGACAACTTAATTTAGCACAAAAATCTCTACTCATATAGCTTCTATCCGCACCCGAATCAAATAAAACGTAAGCAGATTTATTGTAAATAAGAAACGTACCCGTAACAAGCTTCGGGTCTTCCTGTGCCTCTACCGCATTAATATTGAAAACTCTTCCACGGCCTTGTCCATTCGTGTTCTCCTGGTTCGGGCAATTTCTAATAATGTGGCCTGGTTTTCCACATTTATAACAAACTACATTGGCATAACTTGCTCCGACACTACTTGCTCCGCCATTACTCGTTCCGACACCATTTGTTCCTTTCGTTCTATTAACCCCTGGTCCGTAGACCTCACACTTCGCCGCGCTATGACCATTTCTTTTACACTTGTTGCAAAATTTGGTGCAGAACCCCGAGTGATTCTTTTCACACCTTTGGCATAGTTGCTTCTGATTGTTGTTGTTGTTGCGGTTATTATTGTTGTTGGGATGATTGTTGTAGTTGCTGTTGTTGTTGTTGTTGTTGTTGGGCCATTTGTTGTAGTTGCGATTGATGTTGCGATTGTTGGGATAATTGTTGCGATTATTGTTGTAATTGCTGTTGTTGTTGTATTGGTGATTCTTATCACCGTTTTCCTCCCACTTTCTTTTAACTTGCTTCACATTGGCCTCTTCAGCAGTCTGTTCTTTAATTCTTTCTTCAATCTGGTTCACTAGTTTGTGAGCCATTCTACATGCCTGTTGTATGGAGGCGGGCTCGTGTGAACTTATATCTTCTTGGATTCTTTCCGGTAATCCTTTCACAAACGCGTCGATCTTCTCTTCCTCATCTTCGAATGCTCCCGGACACAATAGGCACAATTCTGTGAATCGTCTTTCGTACGTGGTAATATCAAATCCTTGGGTTCGTAACCCTCTAAGTTCTGTCTTGAGCTTATTGACCTCGGTTCTGGGACGGTACTTCTCGTTCATCAAGTGCTTGAATGCTGACCACGGTAGTGCGTACGCATCATCTTGTCCCACTTGCTCTAGATAGGTATTCCACCATGTTAACGCAGAACCTGTGAAGGTATGCGTAGCGTACTTCACTTTGTCCTCTTC
The DNA here is from genome assembly GCF_046630445.1 of Rutidosis leptorrhynchoides. NCBI lineage: Eukaryota > Viridiplantae > Streptophyta > Magnoliopsida > Asterales > Asteraceae > Rutidosis > Rutidosis leptorrhynchoides. Next base: position 336,880,641 of record NC_092343.1, on the reverse strand, counting down.
AGTACACTTACTTATGGCAAACACCGATTCAACCTTCTCGGTCCACCGTTTCAATCCGATCGGTCCTTCGGTTCCATCAAATTCCAAAGGTTTGCAGGCAGTGAATTCTTTGTAGGTGCATCCTACACGATTTCCTGTACTGCTAGATCCAAGGTTATTGTTGGTATGTAGCGCAGCCTGTACTGCGGCTATGTTTGAAGCTAGAAAAGTACGGAATTCCTCTTCATTCATATTCACGGTGTGTCGAGTAGTCGGTGCCATTTCCTTCAAAATAGTTAAATGGAACAAGTTAATCATACAGAATATTAAGAGTAGTTAATAGTATTTCGTAGCATAATATGAACTCATTTATAAAAGCTTTTTCTTCATATTATCATTTTATAAGTTTAAATTCGGGTAGTACCTACCCGTTAAGTTCATACTTAGTAGCTAATATACAATTCAACTACTATAATTCTATATGAAAAACTGATTATAATTATATTTCGCGTTCAAACTTTTATACAATATTTTACAAACTTACAATACCGCTTATTTTACATAAAGCATGAAATATAGCACACAATAACTTTGATAAAAGATAGTTGTGAAGACAATTCTAGCTAGTACACAAGTCGTTCAGCAAAGGCAATAAAGACACGTAATTCATACATCCAGAAACAAGTCATGCATTCTGGTTTTACTAGGACTACTTCCCATCCTTGGTCTTGTGCAACATAACCGTTATGGCCGTTGATAAGACAGCGTGTTGTAACGTCATCAAAGGGACGAGGGTTACGTAATGTCCAACAGTCCCGTAATAATCTAAAAACCTCATTTCTTACCCCAATTACCGACTCCGTCACTTGTGGAAACGTTTTGTTTAATAGTTGTAGCCCGATGTTCTTGTTCTCACTTTGGTGAGAAGCGAACATTACTAATCCGTAAGCATAACATGCTTCTTTATGTTGCATGTTAGCAGCTTTTTCTAAATCACGAAGTCCAATATTCGGATATATTGAGTCAAAATAATTTCTTAACCCGTTGCGTAAAATAGCATTTGGGTTCCCCGCAATATATGCGTCAAAGTAAACACATCGTAACTTATGGGTTTCCCAATGTGATATCCCCCATCTTTTAAACGAAAGTCTCTTATAAACCAAGACATTCTTGGAACGTTCTTCGAATGTCTTACAAACTGATCTCGCCTTAAATAGTTGTGCCGAAGAATTCTGGCCGACTCTAGACAAGATTTCATCAATCATGTCTCCGGGTAGGTCTCTTAAAATATTGGGTTGTCTATCCATTTTGTGTTTTTAAACTGTAAAATAGACAAGAGTTAGATTCATAAAAAAATACTTATTAATACAAGCAATTTTTACATATATCATAAAGCATAAGAACACTATATTCCATATATTACACCACACGAATACAACTATCTTATTCCGACTCGCTCGTTTCTTCTTCTTCGGTTTTGGTTCGTTTTGCCAAGTTTCTAGGGATATATGATGTTCCCCTAATACGAGCCGTCGTTGTCCACATTGGTTTAGAAAAACCTGGTGGTTTAGAGGTTCCCGGGTCATTGTTACAACTTAAGGACTTCGGGGGTTGACGATACATATAAAGTTCATCGGGGTTGGAATTAGATTTCTCTATTTTTATGCCCTTTCCCTTATTATTTTCTTTTGCCTTTTTAAATTCAGTTGGGGTAATTTCTATAACATCATCGGAATTCTCGTCGGAATCCGATTCATCGGAGAATTGGTAATCCTCCCAATATTTTGCTTCCTTGGCGGAAACACCATTGACCATAATTAACTTTGGTCGGTTGGTTGAGGATTTTCTTTTACTTAACCGTTTTATTATTTCCCCCACCGGTTCTATTTCTTCATCCGGTTCCGATTCTTCTTCCGGTTCCGATTCTTCTTCCGGTTCCGACTCTTCTTCCGGTTCCTCTTCGGGAACTTGTGAATCAGTCCACAAATCATTCCAATTTACATTTGACTCTTCATTATTATTAGGTGAGTCAATGGGACTTGTTCTAGAGGTAGACATCTATCACATAATATCAAACACGTTAAGAGATTAATATATCACATAATATTCATATGTTAAAAATATATAGTTTCCAACAAAAATGTTAAGCAATCATTTTTAAAGAAAACACGGTCGAAGTCCAGACTCACTAATGCATCCTAACAAACTCAATAAGACACACTAATGCAAATTTTCTGGTTCTCTAAGACCAACGCTCGGATACCAACTGAAATGTCCCGTTCTTATTGATTAAAAACGTTCCATATTAATTGATTTCGTTGCGAGGTTTTGACCTCTATATGAGACGTTTTTCAAAGACTGCATTCATTTTTAAACAAACCATAACCTTTATTTCATCAATAAAGGTTTAAAAAGCTTTACGTAGATTATCAAATAATGATAATCTAAAATATCCTGTTTACACACGACCATTACATAATGGTTTACAATACAAATATGTTACAACAAAATAAGTTTCTTGAATGCAGTTTTTACACAATATCATACAAGCATGGACTCCAAATCTTGTCCTTATTTAAGTATGCGACAGCGGAAGCTCTTAATAATCACCTGAGAATAAACATGCTTAAAACGTCAACAAAAATGTTGGTGAGTTATAGGTTTAACCTATATATATCAAATCGTAACAATAGACCACAAGATTTCATATTTCAATACACATCCCATACATAGAGATAAAAATCATTCATATTGTGAACACCTGGTAACCGACAATAACAAGATGCATATATAAGAATATCCCCATCATTCCGGGACACCCTTCGGATATGATATAAATTTCGAAGTACTAAAGCATCCGGTACTTTGGATGGGGTTTGTTAGGCCCAATAGATCTATCTTTAGGATTCGCGTCAATTAGGGTGTCTGTTCCCTAATTCTTAGATTACCAGACTTAATAAAAAGGGGCATATTTTTTTTTTTTTTTTTTTTGAAAGGCAATGTTAGTGGTTAGCTCACGAAGTTAATTCACGAAAATCCCCCCCCCCCCGAGACTCGAACCCTGGTCTCCTCGAACACCATGTTAACATGTTAACATATTCGATTTCGATAATTCAACCATAGAATGTAGTTTCACGTACTTGTGTCTATTTTGTAAATCATTTATAAAACCTGCATGTATTTGTAGTGACCCGAACTTTTCCATATTTATATATATTAATTGAGATTGATATTTACATGATTAAATGTTTCCAACATGTTAAGCAATCAAACTTGTTAAGACTTGATTAATTGAAATAGGTTTCATATAGACAATTGACCACCCAAGTTGACCGGTGATTCACGAACGTTAAAACTTGTAAAAACTATATGATGACATATATATGGTTATATATATATAGTTAACATTATATTATGATAATTAAACATATCATTAAGTATATTAACAATGAACTACATATGTAAAAACAAGACTACTAACTTAATGATTTTGAAACGAGACATATATGTAACGATTATCGTTATAACGACATTTAATGTATATATATCATATTAAGAGATATTCGTACATCATAATATCATGATAATATAATAATTTAAAATCTCTTTTGATATTATAAACATTGGTTTAACAACATTTAACAAGATCGTTAACCTAAAGGTTTCAAAACAACATTTACATGTAACGACTAACGATGACTTAACGACTCAGTTAAAATGTATATACATGTAGTGTTTTAATATGTATTTATACACTTTTGAAAGACTTCAATACACTTATCAAAATACTTCTACTTAACAAAAATGCTTACAATTACATCCTCGTTCAGTTTCATCAACAATTCTACTCGTATGCACCCGTATTCGTACTCGTACAATACACAGCTTTTAGATGTATGTACTATTGGTATATATACTCCAATGATCAGCTCTTAGCAGCCCATGTGAGTCACCTAACACATGTGGGAACCATCATTTGACAACTAGCATGAAATATCTCATAAAATTACAAAAATATGAGTAATCATTCAAGACTTATTTACATGAAAACAAAATTACATATCCTTTATATCTAATCCATACACCAACGACCAAAACACCTACAAACACTTTCATTCTTCAATTTTCTTCATCTAATTGATCTCTCTCAAGTTCTATCTTCAAGTTCTAAGTGTTCTTCATAAATTCCAAAAGTTCTAGTTTCATAAAATCAAGAATACTTTCAAGTTTGCTAGCTCACTTCCAATCTTGTAAGGTGATCATCCAACCTCAAGAAATCTTTGTTTCTTACAGTAGGTTATCATTCTAATACAAGGTAATAATCATATTCAAACTTTGGTTCAATTTCTATAACTATAACAATCTTATTTCAAGTGATGATCTTACTTGAACTTGTTTTCGTGTCATGATTCTGCTTCAAGAACTTCGAGCCATCCAAGGATTCATTGAAGCTAGATCCATTTTTCTCTTTTCCAGTAGGTTTATCCAAGGAAATTAAGGTAGTAATGATGTTCATAACATCATTCGATTCATACATATAAAGCTATCTTATTCGAAGGTTTAAACTTGTAATCACTAGAACATAGTTTAGTTAATTCTAAACTTGTTCGCAAACAAAAGTTAATCCTTCTAACTTGACTTTTAAAATCAACTAAACACATGTTCTATATCTATATGATATGCTAACTTAATGATTTAAAACCTGGAAACACGAAAAACACCGTAAAACCGGATTTACGCCGTCGTAGTAACACCGCGGGCTGTTTTGGTTTAGTTAATTAAAAACTATGATAAACTTTGATTTAAAAGTTGTTATTCTGAGAAAATGATTTTTATTATGAACATGAAACTATATCCAAAAATTATGGTTAAACTCAAAGTGGAAGTATGTTTTCTAAAATGGTCATCTAGACGTCGTTCTTTCGACTGAAATGACTACCTTTACAAAAACGACTTGTAACTTATTTTTCCGACAATAAACCTATACTTTTTCTGTTTAGATTCATAAAATAGAGTTCAATATGAAACCATAGCAATTTGATTCACTCAAAACGGATTTAAAATGAAGAAGTTATGGGTAAAACAAGATTGGATAATTTTTCTCATTTTAGCTACGTGAAAATTGGTAACAAATCTATTCCAACCATAACTTAATCAACTTGTATTGTATATTATGTAATCTTGAGATACCATAGACACGTATACAATGTTTCGACCTATCATGTCGACACATCTATATATATTTCGGAACAACCATAGACACTCTATATGTGAATGTTGGAGTTAGCTATACAGGGTTGAGGTTGATTCCAAAATATATATAGTTTGAGTTGTGATCAATACTGAGATACGTATACACTGGGTTGTGGATTGATTCAAGATAATATTTATCGATTTATTTATGTACATCTAACTGTGGACAACTAGTTGTAGGTTACTAACGAGGACAGCTGACTTAATAAACTTAAAACATCAAAATATATTAAAAGTGTTGTAAATATATTTTGAACATACTTTGATATATATGTATATATTGTTATAGGTTCGTGAATCAACAGTGGCCAAGTCTTACTTCTCAACGAAGTAAAAATCTGTGAAAGTGAGTTATAGTCCCACTTTTAAAATCTAATATTTTTGGGATGAGAATACATGCAGGTTTTATAAATGATTTAAAAAATAGACACAAGTACGTGAAACTACATTCTATGGTTGAATTATCGAAATCGAATATGCCCCTTTTTATTAAGTCTGGTAATCTAAGAATTAGGGAACAGACACCCTAATTGACGCGAATCCTAAAGATAGATCTATTGGGCCTAACAAACCCCATCCAAAGTACCGGATGCTTTAGTACTTCGAAATGTATATCATATCCGAAGGGTGTCCCGGAATGATGGGGATATTCTTATATATGCATCTTGTTATTGTCGGTTACCAGGTGTTCACCATATGAATGATTTTTATCTCTATGTATGGGATGTGTATTGAAATATGAAATCTTGTGGTCTATTGTTACGATTTGATATATATAGGTTAAACCTATAACTCACCAACATTTTTGTTGACGTTTAAAGCATGTTTATTCTCAGGTGAATACTAAGAGCTTCCGCTGTTGCATACTAAAATAAGGACAAGATTTGGAGTCCATGTTTGTATGATATTGTGTAAAAACTGCATTCAAGAAACTGATTTCGATGTAACATATTTGTATTGTAAACCATTATGTAATGGTCGTGTGTAAACAGGATATTTTAGATTATCATTATTTGATAATCTACGTAAAGCTTTTTAAACCTTTATTTATGAAATAAAGGTTATGGTTTGTTTTAAAAATGAATGCAGTCTTTGAAAAACGTCTCATATAGAGGTCAAAACCTCGCAACGAAATCAATTAATATGGAACGTTTTTAATCAATAAGAACGGGACATTTCAGTTGGTATCCGAGCGTTGGTCTTAGAGAACCAGAATTTTGCATTAGTGTGTCTTATTGAGTTTGTTAGGATGCATTAGTGAGTCTGGACTTCGACCGTGTTTATTTGAAAAATGATTGCTTAAAAAATTTTGTTGGAAACTATATATTTTTAACATGTGAATATTATGTGATATATTAATCTCTTAACGCGTTTGATATTATGTGATAGATGTCTACCTCTAGAACAAGTCCCATTGACTCACCTAATAATAATGAAGAGTCAAATGTAAATTGGAATGATTCGTGGACTGATTCACAAGTTCCCGAAGAGGAACCGGAAGAAGAGTCGGAACCGAAAGAAGAATCGGAACCGGAAGAAGAATCGGAACCGGATGAAGAAATAGAACCGGTGGGGGAAATAATAAAACGGTTAAGTAAAAGAAAATCCTCAACCAACCGACCAAGGTTAATTATGGTCAATGGTGTTTCCGCCAAGGAAGCAAAATATTGGGAGGATTACCAATTCTCCGATGAATCGGATTCCGACGAGAATTCCGATGATGTTATAGAAATTACCCCAACTGAATTTAAAAAGGCAAAAGAAAATAATAAGGGAAAGGGCATAAAAATAGAGAAATCTAATTCCAACCCCGATGAACTTTATATGTATCGTCAACGCCCGAAGTCCTTAAGTTGTAACAATGACCCGGGAACCTCTAAACCACCAGGTTTTTCTAAACCAATGTGGACAACGACGGCTCGTATTAGGGGAACATCATATATCCCTATAAACTTGGCAAAACGAACCAAAACCGAAGAAGAAGAAGAAACGAGCGAGTCGGAATAAGATAGTTGTATTCGTGTGGTGTAATATATGTAATATAGTCTTCTTATGCTTTATGATATATGTAAAAATTGCTTGTATTAATAAGTATTTTTTTATGAATCTAAGTCTTGTCTATTTTACAGTTTAAAAACACAAAATGGATAGACAACCCAATATTTTAAGAGACCTACCAGGAGACATGATTGATGAAATCTTGTCTAGAGTCGGCCAGAATTCTTCGGCACAACTATTTAAGGCGAGATCAGTTTGTAAGACATTCGAAGAACGTTCCAAGAATGTCTTGGTTTATAAGAGACTTTCATTTGAAAGATGGGGGATATCACATTGGGAAACCCATAAGTTACGATGTGTTTACTTTGACGCATATATTGCGGGGAACCCAAATGCTATTTTACGCAACGGGTTAAGAAATTATTTTGACTCAATATATCCGAATATTGGACTTCGTGATTTAGAAAAAGCGGCTAACATGCAACATAAAGAAGCATGTTATGCTTACGGATTAGTAATGTTCGCTTCTCACCAAAGTGAGAACAAGAACATCGGGCTACAACTATTAAACAAAACGTTTCCACAAGTGACGGAGTCGGTAATTGGGGTAAGAAATGAGGTTTTTAGATTATTACGGGACTGTTGGACATTACGTAACCCTCGTCCCTTTGATGACGTTACAACACGCTGTCTTATCAACGGCCATAACGGTTATGTTGCACAAGACCAAGGATGGGAAGTAGTCCTAGTAAAACCAGAATGCATGACTTGTTTCTGGACGTATGAATTACGTGTCTTTATTGCCTTTGCTGAACGACTTGTGTACTAGCTAGAATTGTCTTCACAACTATCTTGTATCAAAGTTATTGTGTGCTATATTTCATGCTTTATGTAAAATAAGCGGTATTGTAAGTTTGTAAAATATTGTATAAAAGTTTGAACGCGAAATATTATTATAATCAGTTTTTCATATAGAATTGTAGTAGTTGAATTGTATATTAGCTACTAAGTATGAACTTAACGGGTAGGTACTACCCGAATTTAAACTTATAAAACGCTAATATGAAGAAAAAGCTTTTATAAATGAGTTCATATTATGCTACGAAATACTATTAACTACTCTTAATATTCTGTATGATTAACTTGTTCCATTTAACTATTTTGAAGGAAATGGCACCGACTACTCGACACACCGTGAATATGAATGAAGAGGAATTCCGTACTTTTCTAGCTTCAAACATAGCCGCAGTACAGGCTGCGCTACATACCAACAATAACCTTGGATCTAGCAGTACAGGAAATCGTGTAGGATGCACCTACAAAGAATTCACTGCCTGCAAACCTTTGGAATTTGATGGAACCGAAGGACCGATCGGATTGAAACGGTGGACCGAGAAGGTTGAATCGGTGTTTGCCATAAGTAAGTGTACTGAAGAGGACAAAGTGAAGTACGCTACGCATACCTTCACAGGTTCTGCGTTAACATGGTGGAATACCTATCTAGAGCAAGTGGGACAAGATGATGCGTACGCACTACCGTGGTCAGCATTCAAGCACTTGATGAACGAGAAGTACCGTCCCAGAACCGAGGTCAATAAGCTCAAGACAGAACTTAGAGGGTTACGAACCCAAGGATTTGATATTACCACGTACGAAAGACGATTCACAGAATTGTGCCTATTGTGTCCGGGAGCATTCGAAGATGAGGAAGAGAAGATCGACGCGTTTGTGAAAGGATTACCGGAAAGAATCCAAGAAGATATAAGTTCACACGAGCCCGCCTCCATACAACAGGCATGTAGAATGGCTCACAAACTAGTGAACCAGATTGAAGAAAGAATTAAAGAACAGACTGCTGAAGAGGCCAATGTGAAGCAAGTCAAAAGAAAGTGGGAGGAAAACGGTGATAAGAATCACCAATACAACAACAACAGCAATTACAACAATAATCGCAACAATTATCCCAACAATCGCAACATCAATCGCAACTACAACAAATGGCCCAACAACAACAACAACAACAACAACAACAACAGCAACTACAACAATCATCCCAACAACAATAATAACCGCAACAACAACAACAATCAGAAGCAGCTATGCCAAAGGTGTGAAAAGAATCACTCGGGGTTCTGCACCAAATTTTGCAACAAGTGTAAAAGAAATGGTCATAGCGCGGCGAAGTGTGAGGTCTACGGACCAGGGTTTAATAGAACGAAAGGAACAAATGGTGTCGGAACGAGTAATGGCGGAGCAAGTAGTGTCGGAGCAAGTTATGCCAATGTAGTTTGTTATAAATGTGGAAAACCAGGCCACATTATTAGAAATTGCCCGAACCAGGAGAACACGAATGGACAAGGCCGTGGAAGAGTTTTCAATATTAATACGGCAGAGGCACAGGAAGACCCGGAGCTTGTTACGGGTACGTTTCTTATTGACAATAAATCTGCTTACGTTTTATTTGATTCGGGTGCGGATAGAAGCTATATGAGTAGAGATTTTTGTGCTAAATTAAGTTGTCCATTGACGCCTTTGGATAGTAAATTTTTACTCGAATTAGCAAATGGTAAATTAATTTCAGCAGATAATATATGTCGGAATCGAGAAATTAAACTGGTTAGCGAAACATTTAAGATTGATTTGATACCAGTAGAGTTAGGGAGTTTTGATGTGATAATCGGTATGGACTGGTTGAAAGAAGTGAAAGCGGAGATCGTTTGTTACAAAAATGCAATTCGCATTATACGAGAAAAAGGAAAACCCTTAATGGTGTACGGAGAAAAGGGCAACACGAAGCTACATCTTATTAGTAATTTGAAGGCACAAAAACTAATAAGAAAAGGTTGCTATGCTGTTCTAGCACACGTCGAGAAAGTACAAACTGAAGAAAAGAGCATCAATGATGTTCCCATTGCAAAAGAATTTCCCGATGTATTTCTGAAAGAATTACCGGGATTACCCCCACATCGATCCGTTGAATTTCAAATAGATCTTGTACCAGGAGCTGCACCAATAGCTCGTGCTCCTTACAGACTCGCACCCAGCGAGATGAAAGAACTGCAAAGCCAATTACAAGAACTTTTAGAGCGTGGTTTCATTCGACCAAGCACATCACCGTGGGGAGCTCCTGTTTTGTTTGTCAAGAAGAAAGATGGTACATTCAGGTTGTGTATCGACTACCGAGAGTTGAACAAACTTACCATCAAGAACCGCTACCCACTACCGAGAATTGACGACTTATTTGATCAACTACAAGGCTCGTCTATTTATTCAAAGATTGACTTACGTTCCGGGTATCATCAAATGCGGGTGAAAGAAGATGATATTCCAAAGACTGCTTTCAGAACACGTTACGGTCATTACGAGTTTATGGTCATGCCGTTTGGTTTAACTAATGCACCAGCTATGTTCATGGACCTTATGAACCGAGTGTGTGGACCATACCTTGACAAGTTTGTCATTGTTTTCATTGATGACATACTTATTTACTCAAAGAATGACCAAGAACACGGTGAACATTTGAGAAAGGTGTTAGAAGTATTGAGGAAGGAAGAATTGTACGCTAAGTTTTCAAAGTGTGCATTTTGGTTGGAAGAAGTTCAATTCCTCGGTCACATAGTGAACAAAGAAGGTATTAAGGTGGATCCGGCAAAGATAGAAACTGTTGAAAAGTGGGAAACCCCGAAAACTCCGAAACACATACGCCAGTTTTTAGGACTAGCTGGTTACTACAGAAGGTTCATCCAAGACTTTTCCAGAATAGCAAAACCCTTGACTGCATTAACGCATAAAGGGAAGAAATTTGAATGGAATGATGAACAAGAGAAAGCGTTTCAGTTATTGAAGAAAAAGCTAACTACGGCACCTGTATTGTCATTGCCTGAAGGGAATGATGATTTTGTAATTTATTGTGATGCATCAAAGCAAGGTCTCGGTTGTGTATTAATGCAACGAACGAAGGTGATTGCTTATGCGTCTAGACAATTGAAGATTCACGAACAAAATTATACGACGCATGATTTGGAATTAGGCGCGGTTGTTTTTGCATTAAAGACTTGGAGGCACTACATATATGGGGTCAAAAGTATTATATATACCGACCACAAAAGTCTTCAACACATATTTAATAAGAAACAACTGAATATGAGGCAGCGTAGGTGGATTGAATTATTGAATGATTACGACTTTGAGATTCGTTACCACCCGGGGAAGGCAAATGTGGTAGCCGATGCCTTGAGCAGGAAGGACAGAGAACCCATTCGAGTAAAATCTATGAATATAATGATTCATAATAACCTTACTACTCAAATAAAGGAGGCGCAACAAGGAGTTTTAAAAGAGGGAAATTTAAAGGATGAAATACCCAAAGGATCGGAGAAGCATCTTAATATTCGGGAAGACGGAACCCGGTATAGGGCTGAAAGGATTTGGGTACCAAAATTTGGAGGTATGAGAGAAATGGTACTTAGAGAAGCTCATAAAACCAGATACTCAATACATCCTGGAACGGGGAAGATGTACAAGGATCTCAAGAAACATTTTTGGTGGCCGGGTATGAAAGCCGATGTTGCTAAATACGTGGGAGAATGTTTGACGTGTTCTAAGGTCAAAGCTGAGCATCAGAAACCATCAGGTCTACTTCAACAACCCGAAATCCTGGAATGGAAATGGGAAAACATTACCATGGATTTCATCACTAAATTGCCAAGGACTGCAAGTGGTTTTGATACTATTTGGGTAATAGTTGACCGTCTCACCAAATCAGCACACTTCTTGCCAATAAGAGAAGATGACAAGATGGAGAAGTTAGCACGACTGTATTTGAAGGAAGTCATCTCCAGACATGGAATACCAATCTCTATTATCTCTGATAGGGATGGCAGATTTATTTCAAGATTCTGGCAGACATTACAGCAAGCATTAGGAACTCGTCTAGACATGAGTACTGCCTATCATCCACAAACTGATGGGCAGAGCGAAAGGACGATACAAACGCTTGAAGACATGCTACGAGCATGTGTTATTGATTTCGGAAACAGTTGGGATCGACATCTACCGTTAGCATAATTTTCCTACAACAACAGCTACCATTCAAGCATTGAGATGGCGCCGTTTGAAGCACTTTATTGTAGAAAGTGCAGGTCTCCGATTTGTTGGAGTGAAGTGGGGGATAGACAGATTACGGGTCCGGAGATTATACAAGAAACTACCGAGAAGATCATCCAAATTCAACAACGGTTGAAAACCGCCCAAAGTCGACAAAAGAGCTACGCTGACATTAAAAGAAAAGATATAGAATTTGAAATTGGAGAGATGGTCATGCTTAAAGTTGCACCTTGGAAAGGCGTTGTTCGATTTGGTAAACGAGGGAAATTAAATCCAAGGTATATTGGACCATTCAAGATTATTGATCGTGTCGGACCAGTAGCTTACCGACTTGAGTTACCTCAACAACTCGCGGCTGTACATAACACTTTCCACGTCTCGAATTTGAAGAAATGTTTTGCTAAAGAAGATCTCACTATTCCGTTAGATGAAATCCAAATCAACGAAAAACTCCAATTCATCGAAGAACCCGTCGAAATAATGGATCGTGAGGTTAAAAGACTTAAGCAAAACAAGATACCAATTGTTAAGGTTCGATGGAATGCTCGTAGAGGACCCGAGTTCACCTGGGAGCGTGAAGATCATATGAAGAAGAAATACCCGCATCTATTTCCAGAAGATTCGTCAACACCTTCAACAGCTTAAAATTTCGGGACAAAATTTATTTAACGGGTAGGTACTGTAGTGACCCGAACTTTTCCATATTTATATATATTAATTGAGATTGATATTTACATGATTAAATGTTTCCAACATGTTAAGCAATCAAACTTGTTAAGACTTGATTAATTGAAATAGGTTTCATATAGACAATTGACCACCCAAGTTGACCGGTGATTCACGAACGTTAAAACTTGTAAAAACTATATGATGACATATATATGGTTATATATATATAGTTAACATTATATTATGATAATTAAACATATCATTAAGTATATTAACAATGAACTACATATGTAAAAACAAGACTACTAACTTAATGATTTTGAAACGAGACATATATGTAACGATTATCGTTATAACGACATTTAATGTATATATATCATATTAAGAGATATTCGTACATCATAATATCATGATAATATAATAATTTAAAATCTCTTTTGATATTATAAACATTGGTTTAACAACATTTAACAAGATCGTTAACCTAAAGGTTTCAAAACAACATTTACATGTAACGACTAACGATGACTTAACGACTCAGTTAAAATGTATATACATGTAGTGTTTTAATATGTATTTATACACTTTTGAAAGACTTCAATACACTTATCAAAATACTTCTACTTAACAAAAATGCTTACAATTACATCCTCGTTCAGTTTCATCAACAATTCTACTCGTATGCACCCGTATTCGTACTCGTACAATACACAGCTTTTAGATGTATGTACTATTGGTATATATACTCCAATGATCAGCTCTTAGCAGCCCATGTGAGTCACCTAACACATGTGGGAACCATCATTTGACAACTAGCATGAAATATCTCATAAAATTACAAAAATATGAGTAATCATTCATGACTTATTTACATGAAAACAAAATTACATATCCTTTATATCTAATCCATACACCAACGACCAAAACACCTACAAACACTTTCATTCTTCAATTTTCTTCATCTAATTGATCTCTCTCAAGTTCTATCTTCAAGTTCTAAGTGTTCTTCATAAATTCCAAAAGTTCTAGTTTCATAAAATCAAGAATACTTTCAAGTTTGCTAGCTCACTTCCAATCTTGTAAGGTGATCATCCAACCTCAAGAAATCTTTGTTTCTTACAGTAGGTTATCATTCTAATACAAGGTAATAATCATATTCAAACTTTGGTTCAATTTCTATAACTATAACAATCTTATTTCAAGTGATGATCTTACTTGAACTTGTTTTCGTGTCATGATTCTGCTTCAAGAACTTCGAGCCATCCAAGGATTCATTGAAGCTAGATCCATTTTTCTCTTTTCCAGTAGGTTTATCCAAGGAAATTAAGGTAGTAATGATGTTCATAACATCATTCGATTCATACATATAAAGCTATCTTATTCGAAGGTTTAAACTTGTAATCACTAGAACATAGTTTAGTTAATTCTAAACTTGTTCGCAAACAAAAGTTAATCCTTCTAACTTGACTTTTAAAATCAACTAAACACATGTTCTATATCTATATGATATGCTAACTTAATGATTTAAAACCTGGAAACACGAAAAACACCGTAAAACCGGATTTACGCCGTCGTAGTAACACCGCGGGCTGTTTTGGGTTAGTTAATTAAAAACTATGATAAACTTTGATTTAAAAGTTGTTATTCTGAGAAAATGATTTTTATTATGAACATGAAACTATATCCAAAAATTATGGTTAAACTCAAAGTGGAAGTATGTTTTCTAAAATGGTCATCTAGACGTCGTTCTTTCGACTGAAATGACTACCTTTACAAAAACGACTTGTAACTTATTTTTCCGACAATAAACCTATACTTTTTCTGTTTAGATTCATAAAATAGAGTTCAATATGAAACCATAGCAATTTGATTCACTCAAAACGGATTTAAAATGAAGAAGTTATGGGTAAAACAAGATTGGATAATTTTTCTCATTTTAGCTACGTGAAAATTGGTAACAAATCTATTCCAACCATAACTTAATCAACTTGTATTGTATATTATGTAATCTTGAGATACCATAGACACGTATACAATGTTTCGACCTATCATGTCGACACATCTATATATATTTCGGAACAACCATAGACACTCTATATGTGAATGTTGGAGTTAGCTATACAGGGTTGAGGTTGATTCCAAAATATATATAGTTTGAGTTGTGATCAATACTGAGATACGTATACACTGGGTTGTGGATTGATTCAAGATAATATTTATCGATTTATTTATGTACATCTAACTGTGGACAACTAGTTGTAGGTTACTAACGAGGACAGCTGACTTAATAAACTTAAAACATCAAAATATATTAAAAGTGTTGTAAATATATTTTGAACATACTTTGATATATATGTATATATTGTTATAGGTTCGTGAATCAACAGTGGCCAAGTCTTACTTCTCAACGAAGTAAAAATCTGTGAAAGTGAGTTATAGTCCCACTTTTAAAATCTAATATTTTTGGGATGAGAATACATGCAGGTTTTATAAATGATTTAAAAAATAGACACAAGTACGTGAAACTACATTCTATGGTTGAATTATCGAAATCGAATATGCCCCTTTTTATTAAGTCTGGTAATCTAAGAATTAGGGAACAGACACCCTAATTGACGCGAATCCTAAAGATAGATCTATTGGGCCTAACAAACCCCATCCAAAGTACCGGATGCTTTAGTACTTCGAAATGTATATCATCTCCGAAGGGTGTCCCGGAATGATGGGGATATTCTTATATATGCATCTTGTTATTGTCGGTTACCAGGTGTTCACCATATGAATGATTTTTATCTCTATGTATGGGATGTGTATTGAAATATGAAATCTTGTGGTCTATTGTTACGATTTGATATATATAGGTTAAACCTATAACTCACCAACATTTTTGTTGACGTTTAAAGCTTGTTTATTCTCAGGTGAATACTAAGAGCTTCCGCTGTTGCATACTAAAATAAGGACAAGATTTGGAGTCCATGTTTGTATGATATTGTGTAAAAACTGCATTCAAGAAACTGATTTCGATGTAACATATTTGTATTGTAAACCATTATGTAATGGTCGTGTGTAAACAGGATATTTTAGATTATCATTATTTGATAATCTACGTAAAGCTTTTTAAACCTTTATTTATGAAATAAAGGTTATGGTTTGTTTTAAAAATGAATGCAGTCTTTGAAAAACGTCTCATATAGAGGTCAAAACCTCGCAACGAAATCAATTAATATGGAACGTTTTTAATCAATAAGAACGGGACATTTCAGTATTCTCATCCCAAAAATATTAGATTTTAAAAGTGGGACTATAACTCACTTTCACAGATTTTTACTTCGTCGGGAAGTAAGACTTGACCACTGGTTGATTCACGAACCTATAACAATATATACATATATATCAAAGTATGTTCAAAATATATTTACAACACTTTTAATATATTTTGATGTTTTAAGTTTATTAAGTCAGCTGTCCTCGTTAGTAACCTACAACTAGTTGTCCACAGTTAGATGTACAGAAATAAATCGATAAATATTATCTTGAATCAATCCACGACCCAGTGTATACGTATCTCAGTATTGATCACAACTCAAACTATATATATTTTGGAATCAACCTCAACCCTGTATAGCTAACTCCAACATTCACATATAGAGTGTCTATGGTTGTTCCGAAATATATATAGATGTGTCGACATGATAGGTCGAAACATTGTATACGTGTCTATGGTATCTCAAGATTACATAATATATAATACAAGTTGATTAAGTTATGGTTGGAATAGATTTGTTACCAATTTTCACGTAGCTAAAATGATAAAAATTATCCAATCTTGTTTTACCCATAACTTCTTCATTTTAAATCCGTTTTGAGTGAATCAAATTGCTATGGTTTCATATTGAACTCTATTTTATGAATCTAAACAAAAAAAGTATAGGTTTCTAGTCGGAAAAATAAGTTACAAGTCGTTTTTGTAAAGGTAGTCATTTCAGTCGAAAGAACGACGTCTAGATGACCATTTTAGAAAACATACTTCCACTTTGAGTTTAACCATAATTTTTGGATATAGTTTCATGTTCATAATAAAAATCATTTTCTCAGAATAAAAACTTTTAAATCAAAGTTTATCATAGTTTTTAATTAACTAACCCAAAACAGCCCGCGGTGTTACTACGACGGCGTAAATCCGGTTTTACGGTGTTTTTCGTGTTTCCAGGTTTTAAATCATTAAGTTAGCATATCATATAGATATAGAACATGTGTTTAGTTGATTTTAAAAGTCAATTTAGAAGGATTAACTTCTGTTTGCGAACAAGTTTAGAATTAACTAAACTATGTTCTAGTGATTACAAGTTTAAACCTTCGAATAAGATAGCTTTATATGTATGAATCGAATGATGTTATGAACATAATTACTACCTTAAGTTCCTTGGATGAACCTACTGGAAAAGAGAAAAATGGATCTAGCTTCAATGGATCCTTGGATGGCTCAAAGTTCTTGAAGCAAAATCATGACACGAAAACAAGTTCAAGTAAGATCATCACTTGAAATAAGATTGTTATAGTTATAGAAATTGAACCAAAGTTTGAATATGATTATTACCTTGTATTAGAATGATAACCTACTGTAAGAAACAAAGATTTCTTGAGGTTGGATGATCACCTTACAAGATTGGAAGTGAGCTAGCAAACTTGAAAGTATTCTTGATTTTATGAAACTAGAACTTTTGGAATTTATGAAGAACACTTAGAACTTGAAGATAGAACTTGAGAGAGTTCAATTAGATGAAGAAAATTGAAGAATGAAAGTGTTTGTAGGTGTTTTTGGTCGTTGGTGTATGGATTAGATATAAAGGATATGTAATTTTGTTTTCATGTAAATAAGTCATGAATGATTACTCATATTTTTGTAATCTTATGAGATATTTCATGCTTGTTGCCAAATGATGGTTCCCACATGTGTTAGGTGACTCACATGGGCTGCTAAGAGCTGATCATTGGAGTGTATATACCAATAGTACATACATCTAAAAGCTGTGTATTGTACGAGTACGAATACGGGTGCATACGAGTAGAATTGTTGATGAAACTGAACGAGAATGTAATTGTAAGCATTTTTGTTAAGTAGAAGTATTTTGATAAGTGTATTGAAGTCTTTCAAAAGTGTATAAATACATATTAAAACACTACATGTATATACATTTTAACTGAGTCGTTAAGTCATCGTTAGTCGTTACATGTAAGTGTTGTTTTGAAACCTTTAGGTTAACGATCTTGTTAAATGTTGTTAACCCAATGTTTATAATAACAAAAGAGATTTTAAATTATTATATTATCATGATATTATGATGTACGAATATCTCTTAATATGATATATATATACATTAAATGTCGTTACAACGATAAACGTTACATATATGTCTCGTTTCAAAATCATTAAGTTAGTAGTCTTGTTTTTACATATGTAGTTCATTGTTAATATAATTAATGATATGTTTACTTATCATAATATCATGTTAACTATATATATAACCATATATATGTCATCATATAGTTTTTTTACAAGTTTTAACGTTCGTGAATCACCGGTCAACTTGGGTGGTCAATTGTCTATATGAAACCTATTTCAATTAATCAAGTCTTAACAAGTATGATTGCTTAACATGTTGGAAACATTTAATCATGTAAACATCAATCTCAATTAATATATATAAACATGGAAAAGTTCGGGTCACTACAATATACTACTACAAACCAGGAGTTACTGAACCCGAAGCAATGTGCTATGATGAAGAATGGTATACATTAGTAGGGAAAGTGTGTATACTTTCATAAAATATCGAGTTGTATGTTTTATTTGGAGTTTTTGAAGACGCACTTGAGTTCGATACGATGTATGATAGTCATGGTGAATATTATTATGCACCTAGACCTTTTATAAATTAAAGTTACTTGTAATAGATTAGTACTTGAATAAGATTAGTAACGTGCAATTTCATTATTTCAACAACACTTTTTTATTCATAAACATAATTAGCGATTACAACAAACAAAGTACAACAAATTACTACTGAAAACCTATGGCATTCTAGTAGTTGGACCGGTATTCCTGTTGTGACCTTCAGCCCTGCATATACCATACTTTGATTTTTGCTTTTCACGTTCATCCATCTGGTTCTTAATATGTTTTGATTTCTTCCGCCCCCTCTGCTTAATCAATCTTGATGGATCGGCCATAATGTTCCATTCTATATGTGCCCAGTAGCTCGCGTCTCTTAGTGGATTAAAATGATGGCTATATTGCTTTCTCTATGTAGGAGTTGTGTACTTTTTACTGATGCATTTATTTATATCCTCGTTTAGATGGCTACACACAAAAATGGCATGAGAGCAAGGTAATCTTTGGTGTTGCCAAATTCCACATGAACACCTTTTCTCTTTAAACTCCACTGTGTAATCGGTACCACCTTCACCACTTCTTTGATAAGTTGATTGAACCTTGAACACACCTTGTTGTTTGTTATAACATGTTGTTTTGTATCGTTGAGCTCTTTTTGCCCGTTCGTTAAAGATGTTAAACATGTTCTTGGACAGTGGTGAATTACATTGCCTTGCATCTCGACTTTGATCATAGAAGTGTTGTCTGGTGTAATCAAATGTATATTCAATACACGCTTTGATCGACATCATACGGGCATGACGGAACACATTGTTGAGAGACTCAACAATATTTGTCGTTGTGTTACCCCAACGACTCCTCAGTCTGTCCCTATACACAGTCCACTTGCCTAAATCAGCATCATGCAAATATTGCCAAGCCTCAATACTAGCTTGTTTGATGGCTTTGAGGGAATTCTTGTACAATATTTAATTTGTTGTTGAACCGACTGAAGTGTTTGAGCGATTTCACTTTAGTATATTTGCTCAACAAGTTGCTACGAATGTGACGCAAACAGTACCTATGTTCCCAACCATATGTTTGAGCACCCATTGCATGTAAGATACCTGGGTGTCGATCAGAGATGACACACAACTTTTCGTTTTCAATAACATTTTTTTGGAGCATTTGCAAAAACCAAACCCAACTTTCGTTACTTTCTTCATCAACTAGTGCAAAGGCAACGGGTATAATTTGATTGTTAGCATTTTTGCCAACTGCTGTTAACAACTTACCCTTATAACTACCTTTCAAATGGGTGTCATCGATGCAAATGATCGGAATACACAATTTATATGCTTTAATGGCTGGACCGAATGCCCAAAACACAAATTTAAATGTGGCGAAACCTGCTTCAATTTCAAGTCCATTTTCAAACATAACAATTGTGTCTGGATTGGTAGTAACTAATTCATTCAAATAATTTGGTAGTTGAATAAAATTACTTTCCCAAGTTCCAAACAATCGTTCGATTACAATACGCCAAGCATTCCATGCTTTAGCATAACGGACATCCACATGCCATGTATTTTTTATTTGGGCTTGGATGTTGGCAACAGGATAAGCAACGTTTAAACATATTTGATGCTCAATTTCACTAGCAATTAAGCTAGAGGTTAAACAACGATTGTTGTTTTTCGATACGTGTCCATAACACATGTGTTCATCTTTCCATTTTGTAATTTTCCATAAATTCGATCGATTGTGAGACGAACCACTTACACTCCAACAACAATGGTATCTTTCTTGTCGACCCTTGTAACTTGAGCTAGTTGTTCTACAACGTGTTTGCCAATAACCGGGATTGCTTTGTGTAACAACTATTTCTCTATTATGGTGTATATTCCATTTCTGAACAGCATATATAAGTTCGGCTTTGTTCTGGAACACCATTCCTTTTGAAATAATACCGATCTCCTTATCATAAAAACCCATGAAGCTTCTTGGTCGTCATCGAATGGAAAACTATTACTAGTCTCACCTTGATTAACAAACCCGAAACGTGAAACTGGGGCAGGCTCCAGCTGTGGTTCCACTTCCTCGTCTCTACCTTCGTCACCAGAAACATTCTCTTCAACGGTATAATTAGAAACTGTACCGTCGGTTGCAGTAGACATACCATCATCTGATTCTACTACATTTTGTTCTTCATCTCTTCGTTCTTGTTCATCTTCAACAACTGTTGAATGGTAGTTTGATGTTGATGGACCACCTTCCAAAGTTTGAATAAGATCCATATAACCCGAACTTTGGGTGGTTGGAAAAACTTTCTCAAACTGAATTTCAATTTGAGCCTCGTAATTTGGATCATTATGAGAATAAAAATATATTGTTTCCAAAGTGTTATCATCAGTAAGTTCACTTTTCCATTCATTTCCATTGAAAAGAACCCACAAGAATATTTTTAACGTGTGTGATCTTTGACTCACACCTACATAATTATACGCCATTTGGTTTAACTGCATACAGTTAGCCTTGGTGTTCAACACAAAACTCCTTCTAATCGTTGTGTTATCACCAATAAGCCAACCATTTTGGAATGAAATTTGGCCTCTCCAAATAAAATGAACCATAAATGGAAGAATTATAGACATTTTTGTAATTGTTGATGTATGAAAATGATTAAGATTTGTTTGAATTGTGTTGTTGGTGTTTGAAACTGACTTTAAAATGTTTGAATTGTGTTCTTGGTGATGTTTGTGTTTGAGTTCATGATAATGGTGATATAAATAATTGTAAAAAGATGATAAATCAGATTTTGACATGATAGGGTAGCAGGTTTCAGTCCATAATTGAGACTAGGGTTGCAGGTTTCAGTCCATTATTGAGACTATTGAAGCAGACTACAAAATCGAAGTTTGAAACTTCAGTTTTACTGTTTATCTGCAAAACCGAAGCTCCAAACTTCGATTTAGGGTTTCTACTGACACAGCAGGCCAAAACCGAAGTTTGAAACTCCGGGTATGGCAAAACCGAAGTTCCAAACTTCGGTTTTACCATTTATGTAAAAAAACGTTTTTTTCATTTTTGCAACAAACTTCATTACTATTTAAAAAAATCGTACTTTGTTGGAGTTGATAATGGGTTGCGACAATGCACGAGGGTCTGTTTACAACCTGAAGACGGATGTTGATTTGGGCTCAAAACTTTATGATTTTCAGTTGTTAAATATTTAACATTATAACAGTTGATTATGAATTTGTCTATGGTGTCGAGTTTTCTTTTTTTCTTTTTTTGTTTGACAACGAAATCTGATGCAACTTGCTCCAACAAAATTGAACAAAACTCACAAGGGAGCTAAAATCAGTATTCATTTTCTTTAATGCATACAAGGATCGGTATAATGTAAGTCGATCTGTATTATTTGAGTATAGTTTGTGATCATTTAAGCTATACACTCATTTTAGAATCAAAACATGTTGTGTGAAAATGCATATCATTTAGGTGCAAAGCAACCAAAAACATATCCATCCTTACTCTTTGTTTGTAAATTTACTGTTTAATAGTGATTTTAAATAAACATACCATGTTATATTACAAAATTTTAACACGTAGTACTGCTCATCAAGCTCATATATACTATACTGGAAAAATAAAAACATGTCCGCCTCTTTTATCCAAAATTAGTAAGAACCAACAACATTGGACAACTACAATTGATTTGGATATGGTGACTTTTAGAGTAAGTCAAACCTCAAAGTCAATGCTTGAACGTTTCGGTCAAACGCTACAATTGTCTACGTCGAAGTTCTTCTGGGATGATAGAGCATATTGTAAAAGTAACCAATTTGTTTTTATTTTATTTTATTACTATATGGCATTTTGGTCTTTTTGCACCTTACATATTTATCATTACACAACAAGCTAAGTTATTGTAAAAAGGGTATTTTTGTCATTTACGCCATAGAACATGGGTATTTTAGTTCTCTTTCATAGACCTCGAGCCACCGCCACCACCAGTTGCCACCATCACTATCAACCTCACAACAACTACTTCCGATAATAGTTATGGTCGACAACATTTTCCGGCATCCGCTAACCATCACCATCGCCGAGATCTGGAAAAAAGATAATATAAACATATGAAAAATCAGATCTAAGGAAAAAAAAAAATACAAACTTATTATTTACAACCACAACCATTAAAAAAAGAGAAGCATGTCGGAGTAAAAACAACAGCAGCAGAGCAAGGTGACAGCGGGAGAGCAGAAGGTCAGAGGCGGAGGCGACGACAATATTGGAAGGAGGGAGAGTGATTTTGAGTTTAGGGTTTGTGAAATATTGAACTTAAGTCTTTAGAGAAAGAAAGTGGGTTTGGGTTTAATTTTTTATTAGAGAGATAAAGTGTTGAAAAAGAAAAGGAAGGAGTATATGGATGGTTACAGCTGAATTGATTCTTGAGATGACAAAAACATATTTTAAAATGAAATTAAAAATGTCGTGATACTCCTCAGATAAAGACCTGAAGTTTGCGTCTCAAAGACTTACCTTCTAATTAATTCCTCAAACAAATGAATACTCCTGGTTAAAAGATAAGTGTATTCTGTATGTGTGTGAGCCTGGGGTAATGAGTAGGCAAGTCAAACTTTATGGCTTTACCTGTTTTGTTCTTAGATGTCAATAATAATATATTTAAAATTTAATATGAGAATTGATATTTCCAAATTATTTTTTTATAAATCCACTACTATTTTAGTGTGCTACCAAAAATACCCTATTCTTTCCACTACACATTTACTTTTCTTCAACTGTACATCTCTACCACTGATCCCACCTTCCTATTTCTATCTTCTCATTCGTAATATAATAGAGCATTTCTACTATAACTATTAATGTTAGTTTTTCAATGGAAACAATATTCGACATAACTTATTCAATCTAATCAATAATGAATTCGTGTATCAATGTTGTAAATTCTAAAACAGTTGCAAACACAAGCCCTTCCAAAAAGTATGAACTCTCACACTAGCTAGGTTTCCACTAAAATTAGAGGGCTTTTCTGATTGATGATGATATTTCGTTGTATTTTTAGGGATGATGTCGATTGTAGCAGTTGATTTCTTATGCTTCTGATTTCACTCCACCTTTAGGGCTTATTATTTTGAGTAATGAGAGCCGTAAGATTGAGATTCACATTGTTGCTGATATTTCATTTTAGATTTTGGATATAAATTTGCATTAATGGTTGGCTTATTTGAATGTGAATAATGAAATTTTATCATCCAAAGTTCTAATAACAACAAAGCGAAGTTAATGGGTGGGTTAATTCAACCATAAGCAATCTAAAAACTGAAAAAATCAAGCTGTAAATCAGACTTGATACTAAAAGTGAACCATATCATAAGTATAAAAGGAAAACTAGTACTCCGTTAGATAAAGATCTCAAATGAATTTGAGTCATGTTTTTGTTATGAATGATTATTTCAAAAAGTGTACTTTGAAATAAAACTTAAAAAAAAAATGTATTTGAGCCAATTTCCCTATAATTTATAGAGTAATGTATTTTATATACTTTGTAAGAGACAATCATCATATATATGGAGGGTATTTTAGGAAGTTCAGTTAAATGTTAGTGGATTTACAAAAAAGAATTTGGAAATATCACTCCCCAAATAATATATTTTACTAATTACTAATACCACATTTCTCTTTTATTTAACAGATGTTTTTTAACGAAAATAAATATCAATCATATGATAATGACCTCACAACAATTTTGAACAAAATGATTTACAAAATACTTTAAATTTTGCACAACAAATCACGCTAACCCTTATCATATATTGCAACTTATTATTAGCACATAATGAACATACTTACAAGGTTAACCGCTCTTCCACCGTAGCGAAGCGCGGTTGACCATAAACTTGTTAATGTTTCAATTAGAGTTTATTATTGAACCTAGTCATCTAAATGAGCTATAAAATATGTTATCTTCTATTTTTATGGTGAAATTGACCATTGCCAAGGTGACCCATATAAAGGCTCGACCCTAGCTATATAGATATGAGTATGGAGATTGGTCAAATGCCCCATTATTCCACTTTGACCACACGTCATACACCGTGTATGTTGCCTAGTGCGCGATGCTTGTTATCCAACATTTAACCGAGAAAAGAATGTATACACACCACCACGCACCAAGCATTTAGCAACACCCCCGTGCGTGTTTCTCATTTAAAAAGGCATCCCGTTCAGTTTAAAATGTCACATGTACCAAAAACTCAAAAAACGCACTGAATGTGCGATTTACCAAACTTTTCTCCAGTCATCAGTTTTTTTATTGTAATTTACTCGATCCCAATTATCTTTCAACATACAACCATGATTATCCCCATTAACACGCACGAAAGGAACAAAACGAAAAAATTGTGTTTTTTTTAAGGAAATACGGTAAGTCCTAGCTATAAAAGTTTTTGATCCATAAATTGGACATTTAAACATCTTCCACAATGTTATTATTTGTTTATTTGGTTTTTGAGATTTAATTGGCACTTTTTTTTCACCAGTAAACTAGTATTTTTTTATCTGGCCATTGAGTTCCAGAATTTCACACACCAATTGTACGAAGTCGTGTCAACACGAACACAATAGTTGCGATAATTGATTTTTTCGGAGGGAACTCGTACATTGAGTTTGCTTGAGTTGTCACAAAATTTGTGTGAGTTTGTGCGATATATTGGGCTACTAGTTTAATGATCCGTGAAGTCACGGTTTGATAATAAAAAATATTTTAATGATATGTTCTTATATTATATTTTATCATGATCTGTAAATTCACGAGTTTGGTAAACATATATATTAATATATACGAATATTAATTCAAAAATATACAAATATAAAGATATTAATTTTAAAATATACAAAAACTAATATTAAAAATTCAATATACAAATATTAATCTTTTGAATCTTAATGTTAATTCGACTGATATTAATATATTAAAATTATGTTCATTCAGAATAATATTTTAAAAGTCAGAAGTAATATACAAATATTAATTCATATACAAAATATGATAATTCTGATACAATGATTATTTCAAAGTTAACTTATATATAAATCAAATTTAACATATATAAACATGGTTTTAAGACAAAAATTGAATTCATATTTTGTGTTAAGAGGATGATAAAAGATCATATTACAAACATGTATTTGGAAAATAATTGAATAAATAGAAGATTTCATGATGTTAAAGTTGAAAAATTATTTGAAAAAAAAATTATGAGGAATAATTAATAGAATAAATTAAATAGTGTTTTTATGAATATTAAAAATTTTGAGTAATTTTTTTTTTTTTTACTATATATCCTAGTTAATATTGATTTTGTTTATGATGGATGATTGTAAAATAGTAATATTTTTGGTATTTATTAAAATATTTGGTAACATAACTAATGCCATTAAATTAGCCCGAATTGTTTTCTCTCTTTTTTGCCATTTTTTTTAAATACGTGTAATTCATGAAATTACAAAACATGACATTTAGAAAATTTTTTGTAACTTAATAAATACTATTAAAATAGCCGATTCTATTTCCCTATATTTTCATATTTGTTTTTTGTTATAATTTTAATTGAGTTTATTATTGTAAAATGCAAGATTTATGACATCCGCTTATGCCCTAATATATTTCAAGAGATTGACATGTTATTAAAAGTGACATCATCTTGATAAAGATTTAATATATACTATATATATAGATTGCCAACAAGTAATTTTAGTAAGGGTCTGTTTACTTTTTTTTCCCATTAAACTATGTATGGATATAGATAACAATATGGATACATAATGGTTATATGTAGTAAGAACAAAATGAAAATTGTTGTTTACTTTTTGTTCTGAATGAAGTGACTGAATAATGTAATTGACTATTTTACCCTAGACTATATAATTATTTGTTTTAAAATTAATTTAATACGAAGTATAATAGTAGACATAATAATCCGATAGCTCCTTACATGTTACAATTTTCTCAATTATAAACAAAGAGAACCACATCTGATTAACCATGACAACCTCGATACACAAACAGTCCCTTGAATTGATTTGTGCTAGTGTGCTACTTCTGCCCCAAAAACCTAATATCTTGAAACCATGACTATAGAATAAATAAAACTTATATACAAACAAGAAACTTGTAATGATATGAACAAACCCATATTACAAAACCCAAATTATAAACCCAAACTCAAATTCGGAATTTATGTAACCTATAACATATCGCCTGAACAAAACCAAATTTTCAATTTATATAACCTTCAGAAGCCTAATTTCGTCATCAAGTCTTCGATTTTTTCTTTCGAATCTTCTTTTATTTGGATTAAAGAATTTTCGCAGCTCGAATCTTCTTTTAATTTCAACAAACTTTACTTGCTAGTAATCATCGTCAATACTTTATTCCCTTTATCAAATGAGGATTTTTTTGGGGGGTCGATTAAATTTGGTGTGTTTTGATGTGGGGATGATTGTTTGACAGGGGAGAGAAGAAAGATAAATGAAAAGGGTACAAAAGGGATTATTTTGGCTATATGGGGGAGGACATAGCTTTTCTAACTTAATAATAATCTTTCAACTCAGCTTGCCATTTGGAATTAAGTTGAAAGTAAACGGTCAGGGGTGGTGACCGAATAAGGAGCCCAGTCACATCATCTCAATGAGTAAAAAAGAAACAGGCCCTGAGTGTATTTTGCGATAAATTTATTGAAAAAGTGTATTACTCCGGGTGCGTTTGATAAAACTGAATGATTTAGCGCTGAATGGTTCAGAATCTGAATGATTTAAAGCCTCTGAATAAAGTTTGTTCTGAATGAAAATAAGCTGTTTGATAATCATTTAGAATGAACGATATAAACTAAGTAAAATTAGCTTATCAAAGTGTAACATGAATAAAATATTCAATACTTGTTAGTTAAGTGTTTAGGATAGGATTTGAGGATAAAATTAGTATAAATTTAGGCTCTTAATGGTTAAGAGAATGTTTCATTTCTGAATGATTCAACACTGAATGCGGAATGGTTCGGCATTCAACACTGAACCATTCCATTAAGAGGCAAACAAACGCACCCTCCGTAACCTCAATTTTTCTTGTATTTAACGAATAATGGGTTCTTAGTGGACTGTTAATATAAAAAGCGTAGCCCACTCTATAAAGAATGTTGCTATTGTCATTCTAAGGCCCAATACTCTATCCACTCAAATTAAATTTAATTAATTATAATTATTAATTAATTAATCAATTTTACACAAATTGGGAAAACTAGTGCAGAGTGTAGTGACCCGAACTTTTCCATGTTTATATATATTAATTGAGATTGATATTTACATGATTAAATGTTTCCAACATGTTAAGCAATCAAACTTGTTAAGACTTGATTAATTGAAATATGTTTCATATAGACAATTGACCACCCAAGTTGACCGGTGATTCACGAACGTTAAAACTTGTAAAAACTATATGATGACATATATATGGATATATATATATATAGTTAACATGATACTATGATAAGTAAACATATCATTAAGTATATTAACAATGAACTACATATGTAAAAACAAGACTACTAACTTAATAATTTTTAAACGAGACATATATGTAACGATTATCGTTGTAAAGACATTTAATGTATATATATCATATTAAGAGATATTCATACATGATAATATCATGATAATATAATAATTTAAAATCTCATTTGATATTATAAACATTGGGTTAACAACATTTAACAAGATCGTTAACCTAAAGGTTTCAAAACAACACTTACATGTAACGACTAACGATGACTTAACGACTCAGTTAAAATGTATATACATGTAGTGTTTTAATATGTATTTATACACTTTTGAAAGACTTCAATACACTTATCAAAATACTTCTACTTAACAAAAATGCTTACAATTACATCCTCGTTCAGTTTCATCAACAATTCTACTCGTATGCACCCGTATTCGTACTCGTACAATACACAGCTTTTAGATGTATGTACTATTGGTATATACACTCCAATGATCAGCTCTTAGCAGCCCATGTGAGTCACCTAACACATGTGGGAACCATCATTTGGCAACTAGCATGAAATATCTCATAAAATTACAAAAATATGAGTAATCATTCATGACTTATTTACATGAAAACAAAATTACATATCCTTTATATCTAATCCATACACCAACGACCAAAAACACCTACAAACACTTTCATTCTTCAATTTTCTTCATCTAATTGATCTCTCTCAAGTTCTATCTTCAAGTTCTAAGTGTTCTTCATAAATTCCAAAAGTTCTAGTTTCATAAAATCAAGAATACTTTCAAGTTTGCTAGCTCACTTCCAATCTTGTAAGGTGATCATCCAACCTCAAGAAATCTTTGTTTCTTACAGTAGGTTATCATTCTAATACAAGGTAATAATCATATTCAAACTTTGGTTCAATTTCTATAACTATAATAATCTTATTTCAAGTGATGATCTTACTTGAACTTGTTTTCGTGTCATGATTCTGCTTCAAGAACTTCGAGCCATCCAAGGATCCATTGAAGCTAGATCCATTTTTCTCTTTTCCAGTAGGTTTATCCAAGGAACTTAAGGTAGTAATGATGTTCATAACATCATTCGATTCATACATATAAAGCTATCTTATTCGAAGGTTTAAACTTGTAATCACTAGAACATAGTTTAGTTAATTCTAAACTTGTTCGCAAACAAAAGTTAATCCTTCTAACTTGATTTTTAAAATCAACTAAACACATGTTCTATATCTATATGATATGCTAACTTAATGATTTAAAACCTGGAAACACGAAAAACACCGTAAAACCGGATTTACGCCGTCGTAGTAACACCGCGGGCTGTTTTGGGTTAGTTAATTAAAAACTATGATAAACTTTGATTTTAAAGTTGTTATTCTGAGAAAATGATTTTTATTATGAACATGAAACTATATCCAAAAATTATGATTAAACTCATAGTGGAAGTATGTTTTCTAAAATGGTCATCTAGACGTCGTTCTTTCGACTGAAATGACTACCTTTAGAAAAACGACTTGTAACTTATTTTTCCGACTATAAACCTATACTTTTCTGTTTAGATTCATAAAATAGAGTTCAATATGAAACCATAGCAATTTGATTCACTCAAAACGGATTTAAAATGAAGAAGTTATGGGTAAAACAAGATTGGATAATTTTTCTCATTTTAGCTACGTGAAAATTGGTAACAAATCTATTCCAACCATAACTTAATCAACTTGTATTGTATATTATGTAATCTTGAGATACCATAGACACGTATACAATGTTTCGACCTATCATGTCGACACATCTATATATATTTCGGAACAACCATAGACACTCTATATGTGAATGTTGGAGTTAGCTATACAGGGTTGAGGTTGATTCCAAAATATATATAGTTTGAGTTGTGATCAATACTGAGATACGTATACACTGGGTCGTGGATTGATTCAAGATAATATTTATCAATTTATTTCTGTACATCTAACTGTGGACAACTAGTTATAGGTTACTAACGAGGACAGCTGACTTAATAAACTTAAAACATCAAAATATATTAAAAGTGTTGTAAATATATTTTGAACATACTTTGATATATATGTATATATTGTTATAGGTTCGTGAATCAACCAGTGGCCAAGTCTTACTTCCCGACGAAGTAAAAATCTGTGAAAGTGAGTTATAGTCCCACTTTTAAAATCTAATATTTTTGGGATGAGAATACATGCAGGTTTTATAAATGATTTACAAAATAGACACAAGTACGTGAAACTACATTCTATGGTTGAATTATCGAAATCGAATATGCCCCTTTTTATTAAGTCTGGTAATCTAAGAATTAGGGAACAGACACCCTAATTGACGCGAATCCTAAAGATAGATCTATTGGGCCTAACAAACCCCATCCAAAGTACCGGATGCTTTAGTACTTCGAAATTTATATCATATCCGAAGGGTGTCCCGGAATGATGGGGATATTCTTATATATGCATCTTGTTAATGTCGGTTACCAGATGTTCACCATATGAATGATTTTTATCTCTATGTATGGGATGTGTATTGAAATATGAAATCTTGTGGTCTATTGTTACGATTTGATATATATAGGTTAAACCTATAACTCACCAACATTTTTGTTGACGTTTAAAGCATGTTTATTCTCAGGTGAATATTAAGAGCTTCCGCTGTTGCATACTAAAATAAGGACAAGATTTGGAGTCCATGTTTGTATGATATTGTGTAAAAACTGCATTCAAGAAACTGATTTCGATGTAACATATTTGTATTGTAAACCATTATGTAATGGTCGTGTGTAAACAGGATATTTTAGATTATCATTATTTGATAATCTACGTAAAGCTTTTTAAACCTTTATTTATGAAATAAAGGTTATGGTTTGTTTTAAAAATGAATGCAGTCTTTGAAAAACGTCTCATATAGAGGTCAAAACCTCGCAACGAAATCAATTAATATGGAACGTTTTTAATCAATAAGAACGGGACATTTCAGTTGGTATCCGAGCGTTGGTCTTAGAGAACCAGAATTTTTCATTAGTGTGTCTTATCGAGTTTGTTAGGATGCATTAGTGAGTCTGGACTTCGACCGTGTTTACTTGAAAAATGATTGCTTAATAAATTTTGTTGGAAACTATATATTTTTAACATGTGAATATTATGTGATATATTAATCTCTTAACGCGTTTGATATTATGTGATAGATGTCTACCTCTAGAACAAGTCCCATTGACTCACCTAATAATAATGAAGAGTCAAATGTAAATTGGAATGATTCGTGGACTGATTCACAAGTTCCCAAAGAGGAACCGAAAGAAGAGTCGGAACCGGAAGAAGAATCGGAATCGGAAGAAGAATCGGAACCGGATGAAGAAATAGAACCGGTGGGGGAAATAATAAAACGGTTAAGTAAAAGAAAATCCTCAACCAACCGACCAAGGTTAATTATGGTCAATGGTGTTTCCGCCAAGGAAGCAAAATATTGGGAGGATTACCAATTCTCCGATGAATCGGATTCCGACGAGAATTCCGATGATGTTATAGAAATTACCCCAACTGAATTTAAAAAGACAAAAGAAAATAATAAGGGAAAGGGCATAAAAATAGAGAAATCTAATTCCAACCCCGATGAACTTTATATGTATCGTCAACGCCCGAAGTCCTTAAGTTGTAACAATGACCCGGGAACCTCTAAACCACCAGGTTTTTCTAAACCAATGTGGACAACGACGGCTCATATTAGGGGAACATCATATATCCCTAGAAACTTGGCAAAACGAACCAAAACCGAAGAAGAAGAAACGAGCGAGTCGGAATAAGATAGTTGTATTCGTGTGGTGTAATATATGTAATATAGTGTTCGTATGCTTTATGATATATGTAAAAATTACTTGTATTAATAAGTATTTTTTTTATGAATCTAACTCTTGTCTATTTTACAGTTTAAAAACACAAAATGGATAGACAACCCAATATTTTAAGAGACCTACCCGGAGACATGATTGATGAAATCTTGTCTAGAGTCGGCCAGAATTCCTCGGCACAACTATTTAAGGCGAGATCAGTTTGTAAGACATTCGAAGAACGTTCCAAGAATGTCTTGGTTTATAAGAGACTTTCGTTTGAAAGATGGGGGATATCACATTGGGAAACCCATAAGTTACGATGTGTTTACTTTGACACATATATTGCGGGGAACCCAAATGCTATTTTACGCAACGGGTTAAGAAATTATTTTGACTCAATATATCCGAATATTGGACTTCGTGATTTAGAAAAAGCGGCTAACATGCAACATAAAGAAGCATGTTATGCTTACGGATTAGTAATGTTCGCTTCTCACCAAAGTGAGAACAAGAACATCGGGCTACCACTATTAAACAAAACGTTTCCACAAGTGACGGAGTCGGTAATTGGGGTAAGAAATGAGGTTTTTAGATTATTACGGGACTGTTGGACATTACGTAACCCTCGTCCCTTTGACGACGTTACAACACGCTGTCTTATCAACGGCCATAACGGTTATGTTGCACAAGACCAAGGATGGGAAGTAGTCCTAGTAAAACCAGAATGCATGACTTGTTTCTGGACGTATGAATTACGTGTCTTTATTGCCTTTGCTGAACGACTTGTGTACTAGCTAGAATTATCTTCACAACTATCTTGTATCAAAGTTATTGTGTGATATATTTCATGCTTTATGTAAAATAAGCGGTATTGTAAGTTTGTAAAATATTGTATAAAAGTTTGAACGCGAAATATTATTATAATCAGTTTTTCATATAGAATTGTAGTAGTTGAATTGTATATTAGCTACTAAGTATGAACTTAACGGGTAGGTACTACCCGAATTTAAACTTATAAAACGCTAATATGTAGAAAAAGCTTTTATAAATGAGTTCATATTATGCTACGAAATACTATTAACTACTCTTAATATTCTGTATGATTAACTTGTTCCATTTAACTATTTTGAAGGAAATGGCACCGACTACTCGACACACCGTGAATATGAATGAAGAGGAATTCCGTACTTTTCTAGCTTCAAACATAGCCGCAGTACAGGCTGCGCTACATACCAACAATAACCTTGGATCTAGCAGTACAGGAAATCATGTAGGATGCACCTACAAAGAATTCACTGCCTGCAAACCTTTGGAATTTGATGGAACCGAAGGACCGATCGGATTGAAACGGTGGACCGAGAAGGTCGAATCGGTGTTTGCCATAAGTAAGTGTACTGAAGAGGACAAAGTAAAGTACGCTACGCATACCTTCACAGGTTCTGCGTTAACATGGTGGAATACCTATCTAGAGCAAGTGGGACAAGACGATGCGTACGCACTACCGTGGTCAGCATTCAAGCACTTGATGAACGAGAAGTACCGTCCCAGAACCGAGGTCAATAAGCTCAAGACAGAACTTAGAGGGTTACGAACCCAAGGATTTGATATTACCACGTACGAAAGACGATTCACAGAATTGTGCCTATTGTGTCCGGGAGCATTCGAAGATGAGGAAGAGAAGATCGACGCGTTTGTGAAAGGATTACCGGAAAGAATCCAAGAAGAGATATAAGTTCACACGAGCCCGCCTCCATACAACAGGCATGTAGAATGGCTCACAAACTCGTGAACCAAATTGAAGAAAGAATTAAAGAACAGACTGCTGAAGAGGCCAATGTGAAGCAAGTCAAAAGAAAGTGGGAGGAAAACGGTGATAAGAATCACCAATACAACAACAACAGCAATTACAACAATAATCGCAACAATTATCCCAACAATCGCAACATCAATCGCAACTACAACAAACGGCCCAACAACAACAACAACAACAACAACAGCAACTACAACAATCATCCCAACAACAATAATAACCGCAACAACAACAACAATCAGAAGCAGCTATGCCAAAGGTGTGAAAAGAATCACTCGGGGTTCTGCACCAAATTTTGCAACAAGTGTAAAAGAAATGGTCATAGCGCGGCGAAGTGTGAGGTCTACGGACCAGGGGTTAATAGAACAAAAGGAACAAATGGTGTCGGAACGAGTAATGGCGGAGCAAGTAGTGTCGGAGCAAGTTATGCCAATGTAGTTTGTTATAAATGTGGAAAA
The DNA here is from genome assembly GCF_046630445.1 of Rutidosis leptorrhynchoides. NCBI lineage: Eukaryota > Viridiplantae > Streptophyta > Magnoliopsida > Asterales > Asteraceae > Rutidosis > Rutidosis leptorrhynchoides. The sequence goes on along the minus strand of NC_092343.1, from coordinate 336,846,058 downwards.
CCGGGCCACATTATTAGAAATTGCCCGAACCAGGAGAACACGAATGGACAAGGCCGTGGAAGAGTTTTCAATATTAATGCGGCAGAGGCACAGGAAGACCCGGAGCTTGTTACGGGTACGTTTCTTATTGACAATAAATCTGCTTACGTTTTATTTGATTCGGGTGCGGATAGAAGCTATATGAGTAGAGATTTTTATGCTAAATTAAGTTGTCCATTGACGCCTTTGGATAGTAAATTTTTACTCGAATTAGCAAATGGTAAATTAATTTCAGCAGATAATATATGTCGGAATCGAGAAATTAAACTGGTTAGCGAAACATTTAAGATTTATTTGATACCAGTAGAGTTAGGGAGTTTTGATGTGATAATCGGTATGGACTGGTTGAAAGAAGTGAAAGCGGAGATCGTTTGTTACAAAAATGCAATTCGCATTATACGAGAAAAAGGAAAACCCTTAATGGTGTACGGAGAAAAGGGCAACACGAAACTACATCTTATTAGTAATTTGAAGGCACAAAAACTAATAAGAAAAGGTTGCTATGCTGTTCTAGCACACGTCGAGAAAGTACAAACTGAAGAAAAGAGCATCAATGATGTTCCCGTCGCAAAAGAATTTCCTGATGTATTTCCGAAAGAATTACCGGGATTACCCCCACATCGATCCGTTGAATTTCAAATAGATCTTGTACCAGGAGCTGCACCAATAGCTCGTGCTCCTTACAGACTCGCACCCAGCGAGATGAAAGAACTACAAAGCCAATTACAAGAACTTTTAGAGCGTGGTTTCATTCGACCAAGCACATCACCGTGGGGAGCTCCTGTTTTGTTTGTTAAGAAGAAAGATGGTACATTCAGGTTGTGTATCGACTACCGAGAGTTGAACAAACTTACCATCAAGAACCGCTACCCACTACCGAGAATCGATGACTTATTTGATCAACTACAAGGCTCGTCTGTTTATTCAAAGATTGACTTACGTTCCGGGTATCATCAAATGCGGGTGAAAGAAGATGATATTCCAAAGACTGCTTTCAGAACACGTTACGGTCATTACGAGTTTATGGTCATGCCGTTTGGTTTAACTAATGCACCAGCTGTGTTCATGGACCTTATGAACCGAGTGTGTGGACCATACCTTGACAAGTTTGTCATTGTTTTCATTGATGACATACTTATTTACTCAAAGAATGACCAAGAACACGGTGAACATTTGAGAAAGGTGTTAGAAGTATTGAGGAAGGAAGAATTGTACGCTAAGTTTTCAAAGTGTGCATTTTGGTTGGAAGAAGTTCAATTCCTAGGTCACATAGTGAACAAAGAAGGTATTAAGGTGGATCCGGCAAAGATAGAAACTGTTGAAAAGTGGGAAACCCCGAAAACTCCGAAACACATACGCCAGTTTTTAGGACTAGCTGGTTACTACAGAAGGTTCATCCAAGACTTTTCCAGAATAGCAAAACCCTTGACTGCATTAACGCATAAAGGGAAGAAATTTGAATGGAATGATGAACAAGAGAAAGCGTTTCAGTTATTGAAGAAAAAGCTAACTACGGCACCTATATTGTCATTGCCTGAAGGGAATGATGATTTTGTGATTTATTGTGATGCATCAAAGCAAGGTCTCGGTTGTGTATTAATGCAACGAACGAGGGTGATTGCTTATGCGTCTAGACAATTGAAGATTCACGAACAAAATTATACGACGCATGATTTGGAATTAGGCGCGGTTGTTTTTGCATTAAAGACTTGGAGGCACTACTTATATGGGGTCAAAAGTATTATATATACCGACCACAAAAGTCTTCAACACATATTTAATCAGAAACAACTGAATATGAGGCAGCGTAGGTGGATTGAATTATTGAATGATTACGACTTTGAGATTCGTTACCACCCGGGGAAGGCAAATGTGGTAGCCGGTGCCTTGAGCAGGAAGGACAGAGAACCCATTCGAGTAAAATCTATGAATATAATGATTCATAATAACATTACTACTCAAATAAAGGAGGCGCAACAAGGAGTTTTAAAAGAGGGAAATTTAAAGGATGAAATACCCAAAGGATCGGAGAAGCATCTTAATATTCGGGAAGACGGAACCCGGTATAGGGCTGAAAGGATTTGGGTACCAAAATTTGGAGATATGAGAGAAATGGTACTTAGAGAAGCTCATAAAACCAGATACTCAATACATCCTGGAACGGAGAAGATGTACAAGGATCTCAAGAAACATTTTTGGTGGCCGGGTATGAAAGCCGATGTTGCTAAATACGTAGGAGAATGTTTGACGTGTTCTAAGGTCAAAGCTGAGCATCAGAAACCATCAGGTCTACTTCAACAACCCGAAATCCCGGAATGGAAATGGGAAAACATTACCATGGATTTCATCACTAAATTGCCAAGGGCTGCAAGTGGTTTTGATACTATTTGGGTAATAGTTGACCGTCTCACCAAATCAGCACACTTCTTGCCAATAAGAGAAGATGACAAGATGGAGAAGTTAGCACGACTGTATTTGAAGGAAGTCATCTCCAGACATGGAATACCAATCTCTATTATCTCTGATAGGGATGGCAGATTTATTTCAAGATTCTGGCAGACATTACAGCAAGCATTAGGAACTCGTCTAGACATGAGTACTGCCTATCATCCACAAACTGATGGGCAGAGCGAAAGGACGATACAAACCCTTGAAGACATGCTACGAGCATGTGTTATTGATTTCGGAAACAGTTGGGATCGACATCTACCGTTAGCAGAATTTTCCTACAACAACAGCTACCATTCAAGCATTGAGATGGCGCCGTTTGAAGCACTTTATGGTAGAAAGTGCAGGTCTCCGATTTATTGGAGTGAAGTGGGGGATAGACAGATTACGGGTCTGGAGATTATACAAGAAACTACCGAGAAGATCATCCAAATTCAACAACGGTTGAAAACCGCCCAAAGTCGACAAAAGAGCTACGCTGACATTAAAAGAAAAGATATAGAATTTGAAATTGGAGAGATGGTCATGCTTAAAGTTGCACCTTGGAAAGGCGTTGTTCGATTTGGTAAACGAGGGAAATTAAATCCAAGGTATATTGGACCATTCAAGATTATTGATCGTATCGGACCAGTAGCTTACCGACTAGAGTTACCTCAACAACTCGCGGCTGTACATAACACTTTCCACGTCTCGAATTTAAAGAAATGTTTTGCTAAAGAAGATCTCACTATTCCGTTAGATGAAATCCAAATCAACGAAAAACTTCAATTCATCGAAGAACCCGTCGAAATAATGGATCGTGAGGTTAAAAGACTTAAGCAAAACAAGATACCAATTGTTAAGGTTCGATGGAATGCTCGTAGAGGACCCGAGTTCACCTGGGAGCGTGAAGATCAGATGAAGAAGAAATACCCGCATCTATTTCCAGAAGATTCGTCAACACCTTCAACAGCTTAAAATTTCGGGATGAAATTTATTTAACGGGTAGGTACTGTAGTGACCCGAACTTTTCCATGTTTATATATATTAATTGAGATTGATATTTACATGATTAAATGTTTCCAACATGTTAAGCAATCAAACTTGTTAAGACTTGATTAATTGAAATATGTTTCATATAGACAATTGACCACCCAAGTTGACCGGTGATTCACGAACGTTAAAACTTGTAAAAACTATATGATGACATATATATGGATATATATATATAGTTAACATGATACTATGATAAGTAAACATATCATTAAGTATATTAACAATGAACTACATATGTAAAAACAAGACTACTAACTTAATGATTTTTAAACGAGACATATATGTAACGATTATCGTTGTAAAGACATTTAATGTATATATATCATATTAAGAGATATTCATACATGATAATATCATGATAATATAATAATTTAAAATCTCATTTGATATTATAAACATTGGGTTAACAACATTTAACAAGATCGTTAACCTAAAGGTTTCAAAACAACACTTACATGTAACGACTAACGATGACTTAACGACTCAGTTAAAATGTATATACATGTAGTTTTTTAATATGTATTTATACACTTTTGAAAGACTTCAATACACTTATCAAAATACTTCTACTTAACAAAAATGCTTACAATTACATCCTCGTTCAGTTTCATCAACAATTCTACTCGTATGCACCCGTATTCGTACTCGTACAATACACAGCTTTTAGATGTATGTACTATTGGTATATACACTCCAATTATCAGCTCTTAGCAGCCCATGTGAGTCACCTAACACATGTGGGAACCATCATTTGGCAACTAGCATGAAATATCTCATAAAATTACAAAAATATGAGTAATCATTCATGACTTATTTACATGAAAACAAAATTACATATCCTTTATATCTAATCCATACACCAACGACCAAAAACACCTACAAACACTTTCATTCTTCAATTTTCTTCATCTAATTGATCTCTCTCAAGTTCTATCTTCAAGTTCTAAGTGTTCTTCATAAATTCCAAAAGTTCTAGTTTCATAAAATCAAGAATACTTTCAAGTTTGCTAGCTCACTTCCAATCTTGTAAGGTGATCATCCAACCTCAAGAAATCTTTGTTTCTTACAGTAGGTTATCATTCTAATACAAGGTAATAATCATATTCAAACTTTGGTTCAATTTCTATAACTATAATAATCTTATTTCAAGTGATGATCTTACTTGAACTTGTTTTCGTGTCATGATTCTGCTTCAAGAACTTCGAGCCATCCAAGGATCCATTGAAGCTAGATCCATTTTTCTCTTTTCCAGTAGGTTTATCCAAGGAACTTAAGGTAGTAATGATGTTCATAACATCATTCGATTCATACATATAAAGCTATCTTATTCGAAGGTTTAAACTTGTAATCACTAGAACATAGTTTAGTTAATTCTAAACTTGTTCGCAAACAAAAGTTAATCCTTCTAACTTGACTTTTAAAATCAACTAAACACATGTTCTATATCTATATGATATGCTAACTTAATGATTTAAAACCTGGAAACACGAAAAACACCGTAAAACCGGATTTACGCCGTCGTAGTAACACCGCGGGCTGTTTTGGGTTAGTTAATTAAAAACTATGATAAACTTTGATTTTAAAGTTGTTATTCTGAGAAAATGATTTTTATTATGAACATGAAACTATATCCAAAAATTATGATTAAACTCAAAGTGGAAGTATGTTTTCTAAAATGGTCATCTAGACGTCGTTCTTTCGACTGAAATGACTACCTTTATAAAAACGACTTGTAACTTATTTTTCCGACTATAAACCTATACTTTTCTGTTTAGATTCATAAAATAGAGTTCAATATGAAACCATAGCAATTTGATTCACTCAAAACGGATTTAAAATGAAGAAGTTATGGGTAAAACAAGATTGGATAATTTTTCTCATTTTAGCTACGTGAAAATTGGTAACAAATCTATTCCAACCATAACTTAATCAACTTGTATTGTATATTATGTAATCTTGAGATACCATAGACACGTATACAATGTTTCGACCTATCATGTCGACACATCTATATATATTTCGGAACAACCATAGACACTCTATATGTGAATGTTGGAGTTAGCTATACAGGGTTGAGGTTGATTCCAAAATATATATAGTTTGAGTTGTGATCAATACTGAGATACGTATACACTGGGTCGTGGATTGATTCAAGATAATATTTATCGATTTATTTCTGTACATCTAACTGTGGACAACTAGTTATAGGTTACTAACGAGGACAGCTGACTTAATAAACTTAAAACATCAAAATATATTAAAAGTGTTGTAAATATATTTTGAACATACTTTGATATATATGTATATATTGTTATAGGTTCGTGAATCAACCAGTGGCCAAGTCTTACTTCCCGACGAAGTAAAAATCTGTGAAAGTGAGTTATAGTCCCACTTTTAAAATCTAATATTTTTGGAATGAGAATACATGCAGGTTTTATAAATGATTTACAAAATAGACACAAGTACGTGAAACTACATTCTATGGTTGAATTATCGAAATCGAATATGCCCCTTTTTATTAAGTCTGGTAATCTAAGAATTAGGGAACAGACACCCTAATTGACGCGAATCCTAAAGATAGATCTATTGGGTCTAACAAACCCCATCCAAAGTACCGGATGCTTTAGTACTTTGAAATTTATATCATATCCGAAGGGTGTCCCGGAATGATGGGGATATTCTTATATATGCATCTTGTTAATGTCGGTTACCAGGTGTTCACCATATGAATGATTTTTATCTCTATGTATGGGATGTGTATTGAAATATGAAATCTTGTGGTCTATTGTTACGATTTGATATATATAGGTTAAACCTATAACTCACCAACATTTTTGTTGACGTTTAAAGCATGTTTATTCTCAGGTGAATATTAAGAGCTTCCGCTGTTGCATACTAAAATAAGGACAAGATTTGGAGTCCATGTTTGTATGATATTGTGTAAAAACTGCATTCAAGAAACTGATTTCGATGTAACATATTTGTATTGTAAACCATTATGTAATGGTCGTGTGTAAACAGGATATTTTAGATTATCATTATTTGATAATCTACGTAAAGTTTTTTAAACCTTTATTTATGAAATAAAGGTTATGGTTTGTTTTAAAAATGAATGCAGTCTTTGAAAAACGTCTCATATAGAGGTCAAAACCTCGCAACGAAATCAATTAATATGGAACGTTTTTAATCAATAAGAACGGGACATTTCACAGAGACCCGTGAATTCACGGGATTTTAAAGGAAAAATTATAGCAGATCATATTTATTCTACTGCCAACAGCTCAAGTCATTGAAACAATTATCTAACAAATAAGTAAATCATTAATTCTTCTGAACAAATGCACTAACATTATCATTATTAGGTTCCTATCAATGGTTTTCACTACCATAGTATACACTATATATATGGTTCTCTTAAATAAAAAAAAAAAAAGAACAAAAGTAATTTTGGACAAATTGAGTCAATATCACTACAAATTAAATGGGTAAAAGTTAAAGACACCCATGTCTACTACTATAATGGAATGTTTATTCAACATTCCAATTTTTAGCATCCTCGATAAGAAGCGTGCGATCTTCCAACTCAGGTTCATTTCTCCGAGTATTATACAAACATCACCACCAGAAAGATGGCAATTCGTTCAGAACAGCTTTTCAAAATGTTTACAGGTTCTGTTTTGGCAACTCCTTGATCCGATTAGCCCTACGTTGTACCTTGTCCTTTGATGCATTATCATCAATTATTGTTGAGTGATAGTTGATACTTATCTGCTTGGGGTTCCCAAGCTCTTCAATCGAGGTTTCAATCAGCGAAACATATAAGCAACAATAGTAACGTACCTGTCACAATGACAATATTTTGTAAAAGGGCTTAATACTCAAATGAATCATAATTTGCAAATATTTCTTAAAGCTTTTTTACATAGCAAACATATCGTGTCAGTCCTCCTAATGATGCTATACCATCATATATAAGCAAAGATGAAATATTAGAAGCAACCATAAAGCATAAATCAAATGACCATAGACCAAACCATTTGAGGTCAATTGCCTCAAACCCGACTTTCTACTCGAAATCTTCACTTTTTATAAAAAATTAGAAAAAAATAAATGACGACAACCAACTTAAAAAGGTTCCTAATAAACAGAAACCCTAAAAATTAATTTTGATGTATGCAACTGAAAATTGATTACTACATGCCTTTAAAAAAATTGATTACTACAAATCACAATAATGCTAAAAACATAAATAATAAGGGTCAATGACCTTTCTTCTCCGGGTCAAAAAGCAAGCTTGACTGCAATCCCCAAACTAAACCCTCAACATTGTAAAAAATAAGCAAAAGTAGATAAGTGTACATAAAGACTTTTTCCAATTATACATAACTGTCACCTTATTCTTTTTGTTAACAATAAAACTTTCGATGTTGACTGGATCAGCACTCCTCAATCTCATCCCAGAACATATTGTAATGACCCGCACTTTTTCGATCATTCTATATTTATAAGATTAATATTTACATAAATTAAACCTTACCAACATGACAAGCAATCCAAATTGTTGAGACTTATGTCTTCGAAAAGAGTTTTACACAACGTTTGACCGTTCAATTTGACCGATGATATCACGAACTATATAACATACGATAATTATACGTTTATGTATATATATGTATTTATATATATTTAACATGATCTAAGGATGTTTAACATCTCATTGGGTACTAATAACAATGAGTTATAAGTATATTTTGAAACTACTAACTTAAGTTTTCAAAACGATAACTATACGTAACGTTCTTCGACATAAATACTTATAACCTATAATACTTATACATGCATCGTATAGATGTGTATTTTATCACTTTTAAAGGGCTTACATACATAAAACAATATAAGTATATTTACAAAAGATAGCTATATTTGAATCCTCGTTCCGTTTTCTCAAAGATTTCTACACGTATATCTAGGGTATATGTACCCGTATCATACGCAGCTTCTAGATGTATTTACTATTGGTATATACCAATAAAAATCTGCTCCTTAGCAGCCTTAAATGATTAAGAAACATGTGGAACCAACCATTTGTCAAGTAGCATGAATTATTTAGCAAGAAAACAAAGTTAGGTATTTTTTTTTCCTTTATAACCTAAAAACGTTTTTATGCATGCACACCATTTCTTCACCCCATTTTCTCATACTTACACTCCCATTTCTCTCTCAAAATACTCTTAACTTCATACTTGATCATCTCCAAGCATTTTCCCCATCATTTAGCTTCAAAAACATCACTTAATCACCATAAGAAAACCCTTACAAAAACACTTCAAGAATCCTTCCAAGAACACAAACTTACTTCCAATCTTTCATCCAATTCCATCACCCTTTTAGTTCTAGGTTCTTACTCCTCTTTTACAGCAACCTTGTCCAAGGAACTTGAGGTAGTAACTATGTTCATAACCTTATTCGATTCATATATATATAGCTATCTTATTTTGTGGTATAAAATTTTAACAACAAGAACATAGTTTGAAAGTTTTCAAACTTGTTTGCAAACTAAATAGATCCTTCTAACTTAACTTTTAAAATACTTCAAGACCTGTAATATAACTTAATTACATGCTAATTTAACAAGGTATAACTTGGTTTTTCAAAGAACACCTTAAAAACTGTTTTTACGACGTCGGAGTGCAACCGGGGACTGTTTTGGGTTGGATAATTAAAAACCATCTTAAACTTTGAATTGGAAGTTTATCTTCTGGAAAAATGATTTTTAATATGAATATGATAACACATAAAAATTTCATGATTTAATTCAAAGTATAAGTATTTTTAGAAAAATAATCATTTAAGGTTGTTTACATAAAGGAAAATGTTTAACTTCATAAGTTTCACTAAAGTTTCACCTATGCCGTGTGATTTTGAATACAAACCAAGGTATTTTCAGTTCATAGTCTTAAAGAGGAACTCGATCCAAGGAGATGGCAAGTTGAATCAACGAAAACGGATTTGTAACGAAGAAACTATGACCGAAACAAAATTGGTTATCCAAGACTTGTTTAACTTCGGGATTAATTGGGAAAAATTAAATAAAATCACATCTTTCTAAGATAACATGATATTTTATATATATGTACTTATAATTCAATTTTATATGGTTCAGGATCACCCATAAACAATACGAGAAGATTAATCATAAGATCCCATGTTTGTACGCAACACGTCATTTGACAACACCGGTACTTTATGTACGCAACACGTCATTTGACAACACCGGTACCGTGGGTCAAGATTAATCTCGACCAATACATATACGATGGGGTTTTATTTATTTCATTGGGGGTTTTATTTATTTCATTGCGGGTATATTAAACATCTACAAATGAACCATTAAAATTGAATTACTAACAACGAAATGTTAACTACGGACTAAGGAATTATTCAAAGTATTAAAAGTATAACAAGTATATATATGAGACGTTTGTTTAAAAAGAAAAGGTATTGATATATTATATATGGATAGGTTCGTGATATCAACCGGAAGACCAAGTCAAAAATATATATATCTTCAAGACGAACGTGAGTATATAGTCCCACTTTTAAACTCTAAATATTTCGGGATGAGAATACATGTATTTTATGTTTTACGTTATGGACACAAGTAACTGAAAAATATATTCTACGTTGAGTTGTACCACTGGCATACTTCCCTGTAGCTTGGTAACTAATATTTACAGCGGTATTGTAAACGCGAATCCTGTTGATAGATCTATCGGGCCTGACAACCCCAACCGGACTGGACGACCAGTATTCAACGGTTGCATAGTACTTCGTTTTGTGACTACACTTGGTACGGTGTAGTAAGATTTCATATTAAAGGGAATATGCGACGTGATTAAATGTTAAGTATGGTTACCAAGTGCTCAACCACTTAGAATATTTTTATTAAACTGTTTATATACGAAATCTTGTGGTCTATATATATATATATTGCTGCCGGCACTAAACCTATATCTCACCAACTTTATGTTGACCTTTTAAAACATGTCTATTCTCAGGAGATTACTAAAGCTTCCGCTGCATAATGTTGAATTTGAGCAGGATCTTGCGTACGCATATTTGTGTCAAAAATAAAACTGCATACCCGAGGATCTGTGTTGTAAAATATGCTAGAAACCGTGTTGTTATCATTATATGTAAAGTTTGTAAGTCGAAGATTATCGCTAAACGATAATCATTTTTATGTTGTCCAAAGCTTGTAACAAAAATAAGAATCATGGTTTGTAATGTATAATATATGCAGTTTTTCTTTTAAAAATGTCGCATATAGAGGTCAATACCTCGCAATGAAATCATACGTTATTTAACACGTTCTTATGGTTAAGGACGGGTTATGACATGTGGTATCAGAGCGGTGGTCTTAGCGAACCAGGTTTGCATTAGTGTGTTTAACCGATAAGTCGTTAGGATACATTAGTAAGTCTGGACTTTGACCGGGTCTGATTTAAAAACCATTGCTTATCATTGTTGGTTAAAATTTATATGTAAATATTATGTAGTACTAATGGGTTAGTTGTTGTATGATAGATGTCGGGCTCAAAACTTGTTATCACATTCAGCGACTCCGAACCAGAATCTTCAGGTGGTGTTCCAGTCATTAACCTATCCGATGACGAAAATGATATCTTTGGGGAAGACTCACAAATTCCGGATGAACCAACTATAGAGAACCCGGAAAGTGAACCCGAGGAGGAAAGTGAACCCGAGGAGGAAAGTGAACCCGAGGAAGAAATACAGGAAATTACAAAAGACGAGTTCGAACTAGGAAAGAAACGAAAGGCTAATGAATTAGAAAATTCAAATCCTGAGTTTAATAAGGATGATGTGGCACCAACTCCACTAGACACTACCACCCCTATTCCCGCTATTCCTATTCGTTCTATCCCGGCATCCAGTTCTTCAGTCCCACAGCCAAAATATAGGCAGACAGCCAGGATAAGCGTTAAGCGATTCTTTGAACCTAAACGTCCTAGAAAATAGACCAAACGATGCGCTGCCGTATTAAACCATGGGATCATATAATGTTTTGTATAATATTATTAGTGTGGTTTGCTTAATGTTCGATGTAAGATAAGCATATGTAAAATAGTGAAGTGTGAAATGCAATAATTTTCCATGGTTAAGTATTATTTAGATGGTAGTAATTGATTCTGTACTAAGCTATTAAGTATGGACATTAACGGGTAGGTACTACCCTAGATATAATTATAAAACGCTAATAAGAAGAAAAGGCTTTTATAATAATACCTGGTTCATATTATTAATAAGCTATAATGTACTGTAAATATACACTACATCTATAATATTCCATGTGAATAATTATTTTCTTTTCATTCTTATAGAAGAATATGGCGCGATTGAACCGAATGACGGAACAAGAAATCCAGGAACTCATCAATCAACGAGTGAACGACAGAATGTTATGGGTCGAGGCTGCAAGAGGTGCTGCAGTTAACCCAAATCCTCATGTGGGGTGCACTTACAAAACTTTTCAAGCTTGCAAGCCCTCATCATTCAGTGGAACAGAAGGACCGATCGGTTTAACCCGATGGATAGAAAAGATGGAGACTGTGTTTAAAATCAGTGGTTGTGTTGAAAAGGACATGACCAAGTATGCATCATGCACTTTACAAGATAGTGCACTCACGTGGTGGAAAAATTATGTGAAGGCTGTAGGAGGAGATGTAGCTTATGATACTCCATGGGAAGAATTCAAAACAATGTTAATCAACGAATATTGTCCAAGGAACGAGGTTAGGAAGTTGAAAGATGAATTACGAAGTCTGAAGGTTGTTGGTACTGAAATCACCAACTACAATCAGCGATTCATGGAATTAGTTTTGCTATGTCCTGAATTGGTTCCAACCGAAGAACGGAAGATTGAAATGTACAAAGATGGTTTGCCCAAAAAGGTCAAGGCAAACGTTACAACATCGAAACCTAAGACAATTCATGAAGCTATAACCATGGCAAACAAGCTAATGGATCAGGTCATCATGGATAAGAAAGTATCCAATACTGATGTGAAGGTATCAGGTAACAAAAGAAAGTGGAATGGAAATTATGATCGAGGTAACCAACAACAATCTTTTAAGAAACAAGAAATCACGCAAGGTGCGGGTAGTGGTTTAAGCTTTGGTTATAAAGGACAAAATCCTTTATGCAACCGATGCCACAAACATCACTCTGGTTACTGTAATGTGGTATGCAACAAATGTAATCGAAAGGGTCATCTTGCTGAAGATTGTAGGGCTCTCGTTATAAATACAAATGGTACCAAGACTCCTGCCACCAATGCAAATAGAACTGCTTTGGCTACCATTACTTGTTATGGGTGTGGAAAACAAGGTCACTATAAGAGCCAGTGCCCGAATCCAGAGAAAAATATCGGACCTGCACGAGGGAGAGCATTTGTTATTAATGCTAGAGAGGCGTGTGAAGACCCGGAGCTTGTTACGGGTACGTTTACCATTAATAACTTATCCGCATCTATTATATTTGATACTGGTGCTGATAGAAGTTACGTGTGTAGAGACTTTCACGCTAAATTGAATTGTTCATCATTACCTCTAGATGCTAAGTACATGATTGAGTTAGCTAATGGTAAACTAATTAAAGCCGATAAAATTTGCCGTGATTGTAAAATAAATTTAGCCGGAGAAACATTTAAGATTGATTTGATACCCGTAGAATTAGGAAGTTTTGATGTAATAGTCGGCATGGACTGGATGTCCAAAATAGGAGCCGGAGTTGTGTGCGCCAAGAAGGCAATTCGCATTCCTCGTAAGAATAAAACGCCAGTAATGATTTATGGAGAGAAGGGTAACTCAAAGCTAAAACTCATTAGTTATTTGAAAGCTCAAAAGTGCTTGAAGAAAGGGTGCTATGCTATCTTAGCACATGTTAATAAAGTCGAAAAGAAAGAAGAAGAGAAGTGCATCAATGAGGTGCCTGTGGCAAGAGATTTTCCTGAAGTATTTCCAGAAGAGTTGCCAGGATTACCTCCATTTAGATCTGTAGAATTTCAAATAGATCTTGTACCAGGAGCTGCACCGGTTGCCCATGCTCCATATAGACTTGCACCGTCCGAGTTAAAAGAACTTCAGAGTCAGTTAAAAGAATTACTGGATCGTGGATTCATACGACCAAGTACTTCACCGTGGGGAGCTCCAATTTTATTCGTCAAGAAGAAAGACGGATCTTTCCGAATGTGTATAGATTATCGTGAATTAAATAAGTTAACTATCAAGAATCGGTATCCACTACCGAGAATTGACGACTTATTTGATCAACTCCAAGGATCATGTGTGTACTCGAAAATTGACCTAAGATCGGGCTATCATCAATTACGTGTCAAAGAAGAAGATATACCGAAAACTGCTTTTCGGACACGCTACGGTCATTACGAATTTTTGGTTATGCCGTTTGGATTGACGAATGCGCCAGCTGTATTCATGGACCTCATGAATCGAGTTTGTAGTCCATATTTAGATAAGTTTGTTATCGTTTTCATTGATGATATTCTTATCTATTCCAAGAGTGAGCAAGAGCATGAGCAGCATGTAAGGTTGATATTAGAGTTGTTAAGAAAAGAACAGCTATATGCTAAATTTTCTAAATGTGCTTTCTGGTTGAAAGAAGTGCAATTTCTTGGCCACGTTGTTAGTAGCAAAGGAATTCAGGTTGATCCAGCAAAAATTGAAGCCATTGAAAAATGGGAGACTCCTAAGACACCAACGCAGATACGCCAATTTTTGGGTTTAGCCGGTTATTATAGAAGGTTTATTCAAGATTTTTCCCGAATAGCTAAGCCGTTGACAGCATTAACGCAAAAAGGGAAGAAATACGAATGGACCTCGGAGCAGGAGAACGCATTTCAATTACTGAAGAAGAAGTTAACTACGGCGCCTATTTTATCGTTACCTGAAGGGAACGATGATTTTGAAATATATTGTGACGCTTCGCGACAAGGTTTTGGTTGTGTTCTTATGCAACGAAAGAAAGTTATTGCATACGCATCTCGACAATTGAAGATTCACGAGCGGAATTATACGACGCATGATCTAGAACTGGGAGCAGTCGTGTTTGCGTTAAAGATATGGAGACACTACTTATATGGGGTTAGATGCACTGTGTTTGCTGATCATAAAAGTCTTCAACATATTTTCGATCAGAAACAGCTGAACATGAGGCAACGTAGGTGGGTCGAGCTGATAAACGACTACGATTGTGAGATTCGCTATCATCCCGGGAAAGCGAATGTAGTGGCTGACGCATTAAGCAGAAAGGAACGAGAACCAATTCGAGTACGAGCGATGAACATAAAAATTCGCATGAATATCAACTCACAAATCAAAGAAGTTCAACGAGAAGCACTTACTAAAGAAAATATAGGAAATGAAATAATGAAGAAGTATGAGAAGCAACTCGTTATGCGGGAAGATGGAATTCGATATTTTGCAAATCGTATTTGGGTACCCAAGTTGGGTGGATTAAGGAAGTTGATATTGAACGAGGCACATAAGACAAGATATTCGATACATCCTGGAGTTGGAAAGATGTACCAAGATCTTAAGACGCATTATTGGTGGCCTAATTTGAAGACAGACGTTGCAACATATGTTGGGGAATGTTTAACTTGTTCCAAAGTCAAAGCAGAACACCAGAAGCCGTCAGGGTTACTTCAACAACCAGAAATTCCAGAATGGAAATGGGACGGTATTACCATGGATTTCATCATGAAGTTACCAAAGACTGCCTGGGGATACGACACCATTTGGGTAATTGTTGATCGTCTTACCAAATCTGCACATTTCTTGCCTATAAAGGAAACAGATAGAATGGAGAAATTATTACGATTATATATAAAGGAAATAGTTTCAAGGCATGGAATACCTATTTCCATTATATCTGATCGTGATAGTAGATTTACCTCAAAGTTCTCGCAATCACTACAGGAGGCACTAGGAACTCGTTTGGATATGAGTACCGCATATCATCCGCAAACGGACTGGCAGAGTGAAAGAACAATTCAGACTCTTGAAGACATGCTCAGGGCATGTGTGATCGATTTTGGAAACGGATGAGATAAGTATCTACCATTAGCAGAATTCTCGTATAATAATAGTTATCATGCGAGCATTAAAGCTGCACCATTCGAAGCATTGTACGGAAGGAAGTGTAGATCTCCTATCTGTTGGAATGAAGTAGGAGATCGACAATTAACTGGTCCCGAGATCATACATGAAACTACTGAAAAGATAGACCAACTGTGACGATCGCCCCAAATCCATATGGACGAACACGTCATTCATTGATTTCATTGCGAGGTATTTGACCTCTATATGATACGTTTTGTAAACATTGCATTCTTTTGAAAAGGCATACCATAAATGAATATTTAATTCCAAGGTTTTCGACATCTGATGATTTCTACATATAGACAATCACCGTAAATAATAGTTTACAATAATAATACTTCCGTTGACAATGCAGTCAAAATAGATACATGATGATGGTTTTGTGAATGCAACGTTTTCTTGAATAAAGCATGCAAGACTCCATGCACATAGCTTGTATATCATGTAAGCAAACAGCGGAAGACTTCTAGGGAACCTGAGAATAAACATGCTTCAAGTGTCAACACAAAGGTTGGTGAGTTCATAGTTTTAATATTACACATAATCCGTATATCAATGTGGATTACAAAAGTTCAGTTGTTTTATTCAAAACGTTTATCATTATGTTTTAAATAAAAGGTGGATCACAAGATTTTAGTTGTTTCATCCGAAACGTTTATCAATCGGTTCTACAAAGTTGAGCACCCTGGTAACTAAACTTTAACGTTTATATAATTTGTACCCTTTGTATAATCATCTTAATAATACACGCAAACCAACGTGTACGTTTCTCAAATAGCATACGTCCGTTAAAAGGCTAGCGCTCTAGCTCGGACGGGGATGTCAAGCCCTATGGATCCATATACTACTACTCGCGCCCACCAGTTCTTATAACCGGCAGTTACTAGTTACCAAAGCTAAGGGATTTTCGGTTCAAACTCAGTGTAGAATTTAGTATGTACTTGTATCCATTGTGTTTAAAATAAAGTGCATGTATTCTCACCCCAAAAATATAGATTACAAAAGCAATTAAAAAGGGAGCAATAAACTCACGCATATAAATCTAGTATTTTTAGTATTTATAAACAGTCGCATGTATTCTCAGCCCAAAAATATATTGAGTAAAAGGGATCATATGAAACTCACACAAAATCAGTTTTAGTATTTGTATCCATTTAGTAAAACAGTTTATAAAACTGCGCATGTATTCTCAGCCCAAAAATATATATTGCAAAAGCAATTAAAATGGGAGCAAATGAAACTCACTGTTTAATATTGATATACAATATTGCAGGAAAGCACGTAGACGCATCGGAGATGATAAACACGAGGTTTGATTCACAAAAAAATACCCCCGAACATTACCCATAACCTCCTTGGCAATAACCCATAATTTCCTTAGCTCTAGCTTGCTCGAAAACTCATTTTGAAAATTACTTGGACAGCACCCCGTCGTAATATTTGATGTACATTATTATTTTTGTATCGCAAAAATAATAACACTAAATAAAAAAAATAATAAGATTAATAATAATCTTATTAATAATAATAATAATAATAATAA
Organism: Rutidosis leptorrhynchoides; assembly: GCF_046630445.1. Lineage (NCBI taxonomy): Eukaryota > Viridiplantae > Streptophyta > Magnoliopsida > Asterales > Asteraceae > Rutidosis > Rutidosis leptorrhynchoides. Next base: position 336,828,793 of record NC_092343.1, on the reverse strand, counting down.
TAATAATAATAATAATAATATAAATAATAAATAAAATAAATACGGAGTAATATGTATGTGTGTGTTTTTTTTTCTTTACTCGGCAGAAAATGTTGCAATTTATAGAACCTGGCCTGAAATCTGGAGTCATGCGACTCGCATGGAAATGGCCTTCTGGCCATGCGACTCGCATGAGGACCAGGGACAGCTCACATTGTTTTGGCTCCTAGCTTGTCGACATAATATAAAATAAATATATAATATATATAATTTAAATAATTACTTGTAACTTTTGTTCCGATAAGTCGTACGTTGTTACTTGACTTATGTCCCGGTTCCGGTTTTTCGAACGCCCTTTCGTACGCTGAGAAAACTTGTACTTTACGTTTCGTGAATCGTACCTTTGTCAAAATATAGTCTTAAATCATCCATAAAATATACCACTGTAGCAAAGTTACTGTAGCAAAGTCAATTTTTACTGTAGCAATTCACTGTAGCAAAGTCAATTTCACTGTAGCAAATAGTGATTTTCGAAAACACTGTAGCATTTTGAGTAATGTGGCAATTTGAAAACACTGTAACAAATTAGTGTTTAACTGGTTCATCTTAAACGCTTTAGTTAACTTATCTAAATATCAATTGAATCAATAAACGAATGTTACTATCGTTTATTATATATATGTATATATCTTTTTAATATACATAAATCAGTTTTTAAATACACATTGGAAGTTATTTATAAATAAATTTTAATAATAAATACTTCAACTTATCATATACATTCAAATAGATATTTAAACCAATAAGTTTAATGTACGGTATCAAACAATTAATACATTGTTACCTTTTCATGTTATAGTATATATGTATCTATTTACATATGATTGTTCGCGAATCGTCGAAAACAACCGAAGGGTATTTAAATATATAAAAGTAATTCAAAAATTTTGAGATTCAGTTTTACAGACTTTGCTTATCGTGTAGGAAATGTTAATCATACAAAGATTAAGTTTAAATTTAGTCGAAATTTTCGGGTCATCACAACAAATCAAAGAGAGATTGAAAACAGCCCGTAGTCGCCAAAAGAGCTACGCCGATGTCCGAAGGAAACCGTTAGAGTTTCAGATCGGTGACATGGTTATGCTAAAGGTGTCACCTTGGAAAGGTGTAATACGTTTCGGTAAAAGAGGTAAACTGAACCCAAGATATGTAGGCCCGTTCAAGATCATCGAACGCATTGGACCGGTAGCTTATCGACTCGAGTTACCGCAACAACTCGCCGGAGTACATAATACCTTTCACGTCTCGAACCTTAAGAAGTGTCTTGCAAAGGAAGACCTCACCATTCCTCTTGAAGAAATCCATGTCGACGAGAAACTACAATTCATCGAAGAACCAATCGAAATCATGGATCGTGAAGTTAAACGGCTCAAGCAGAGCAACATACCGATCGTTAAGGTTCGTTGGAATGCTCGAAGGGGTCCCGAGTTTACTTGGGAACGAGAGGATCAAATGAAACAAAAGTATCCACACTTGTTTCCCGATGACGCAAAATAGGTACAATTTTAAAATTTCGGGACGAAATTTATTTAACGGGTAGGTACTGTAATGACCCGCACTTTTTCGATCATTCTATATTTATAAGATTAATATTTACATAAATTAAACCTTACCAACATGACAAGCAATCCAAATTGTTGAGACTTATGTCTTCGAAAAGAGTTTTACACAACGTTTGACCGTTCAATTTGACCGATGATATCACGAACTATATAACATACGATAATTATACGTTTATGTATATATATGTATTTATATATATTTAACATGATCTAAGGATGTTTAACATCTCATTGGGTACTAATAACAATGAGTTATAAGTATATTTTGAAACTACTAACTTAAGTTTTCAAAACGATAACTATACGTAACGTTCTTCGACATAAATACTTATAACCTATAATACTTATACATGCATCGTATAGATATGTATTTTATCACTTTTAAAGGGCTTACATACATAAAACAATATAAGTATATTTACAAAAGATAGCTATATTTGAATCCTCGTTCCGTTTTCTCAAAGATTTCTACACGTATATCTAGGGTATATGTACCTGTATCATACGCAGCTTCTAGATGTATTTACTATTGGTATATACCAATAAAAATCTGCTCCTTAGCAGCCTTAAATGATTAAGAAACATGTGGAACCAACCATTTGTCAAGTAGCATGAATTATTTAGCAAGAAAACAAAGTTAGGTATTTTTTTCCTTTATAACCTAAAAACGTTTTTATGCATGCACACCATTTCTTCACCCCATTTTCTCATACTTACACTCCCATTTCTCTCTCAAAATACTCTTAACTTCATACTTGATCATCTCCAAGCATTTTCCCCATCATTTAGCTTCAAAAACATCACTTAATCACCATAAGAAAACCCTTACAAAAACACTTCAAGAATCCTTCCAAGAACACAAACTTACTTCCAATCTTTCATCCAATTCCATCACCCTTTTAGTTCTAGGTTCTTACTCCTCTTTTACAGCAACCTTGTCCAAGGAACTTGAGGTAGTAACTATGTTCATAACCTTATTCGATTCATATATATATAGCTATCTTATTTTGTGGTATAAAATTTTAACAACAAGAACATAGTTTGAAAGTTTTCAAACTTGTTTGCAAACTAAATAGATCCTTCTAACTTAACTTTTAAAATACTTCAAGATCTGTAATATAACTTAATTACATGCTAATTTAACAAGGTATAACTTGGTTTTTCAAAGAACACCTTAAAAACTGTTTTTACGACGTCGGAGTGCAACCGGGGACTGTTTTGGGTTGGATAATTAAAAACCATCTTAAACTTTGAATTGGAAGTTTATCTTCTGGAAAAATGATTTTTAATATGAATATGATAACACATAAAAATTTCATGATTTAATTCAAAGTATAAGTATTTTTAGAAAAATAATCATTTAAGGTTGTTTACATAAAGGAAAATGTTTAACTTCATAAGTTTCACTAAAGTTTCACCTATGCCGTGTGATTTTGAATACAAACCAAGGTATTTTCAGTTCATAGTCTTAAAGAGGAACTCGATCCAAGGAGATGGCAAGTTGAATCAACGAAAACGGATTTGTAACGAAGAAACTATGACCGAAACAAAATTGGTTATCCAAGACTTGTTTAACTTCGGGATTAATTGGGAAAAATTAAATAAAATCACATCTTTCTAAGATAACATGATATTTTATATATATGTACTTATAATTCAATTTTATATGGTTCAGGATCACCCATAAACAATACGAGAAGATTAATCATAAGATCCCATGTTTGTACGCAACACGTCATTTGACAACACCGGTACTTTATGTACGCAACACGTCATTTGACAACACCGGTACCGTGGGTCAAGATTAATCTCGACCAATACATATACGATGGGGTTTTATTTATTTCGTTGGGGGTTTTATTTATTTCATTGCGGGTATATTAAACATCTACAAATGAACCATTAAAATTGAATTACTAACAACGAAATGTTAACTACGGACTAAGGAATTATTCAAAGTATTAAAAGTATAACAAGTATATATATGAGACGTTTGTTTAAAAAGAAAAGGTATTGATATATTATATATGGATAGGTTCGTGATATCAACCGGAAGACCAAGTCAAAAATATATATATCTTCAAGACGAACGTGAGTATATAGTCCCACTTTTAAACTCTAAATATTTCGGGATGAGAATACATGTATTTTATGTTTTACATTATGGACACAAGTAACTGAAAAATATATTCTACGTTGAGTTGTACCACTGGCATACTTCCCTGTAGCTTGGTAACTAATATTTACAGCGGTATTGTAAACGCGAATCCTGTTGATAGATCTATCGGGCCTGACAACCCCAACCGGACTGGACGACCAGTATTCAACGGTTGCACAGTACTTCGTTTTGTGACTACACTTGGTACGGTGTAGTAAGATTTCATATTAAAGGGAATATGCGACGTGATTAAATGTTAAGTATGGTTACCAAGTGCTCAACCACTTAGAATATTTTTATTAAACTGTTTATATACGAAATCTTGTGGTCTATATATATATATTGCTGCCGGCACTAAACCTATATCTCACCAACTTTATGTTGACCTTTTAAAACATGTCTATTCTCAGGAGATTACTAAAGCTTCCGCTGCATAATGTTGAATTTGAGCAGGATCTTGCGTACGCATATTTGTGTCAAAAATAAAACTGCATACCCGAGGATCTGTGTTGTAAAATATGCTAGAAACCGTGTTGTTATCATTATATGTAAAGTTTGTAAGTCGAAGATTATCGCTAAACGATAATCATTTTTATGTTGTCCAAAGCTTGTAACAAAAATGAGAATCATGGTTTGTAATGTATAATATATGCAGTTTTTCTTTTAAAAATGTCGCATATAGAGGTCAATACCTCGCAATGAAATCATACGTTATTTAACACGTTCTTATGGTTAAGGACGGGTTATGACACATATTAACACGTTATTTGAGCTCAAAAAAAAATTAAAAAAATAAAATAAATAATCACGTTATTTAGAAGTTTAGCTGTGTAAGGTCGTTGAGATAAAACATAATCAAATTTGACACATTTATAAGTAGACATGTTAAATCAGCTTCTTATAGTCAGGTGTTTACAGTATCATCTATAAAAGTTTAGTAGCTTAATTGCAAATTTCAGTATCATCTATAAACACCTGTAAAAATTTAAATTAAATCAAAGTTTACGGTAACATAATTGCAAACCTTTACAGTGACTTTCAATAAGAACCACATCACATCAAGTATGAACTCCACTCACCTATAAGAAATCAAAGTTTACAGTAACATATATGTTTGATATTTGACTACTGAAATTAGCATCTCATTATATCATCGTAATATTTGAAACTTTTGTAACCATTTCTGATACAATACCTTGAATACATGCGTGTATAACCTCCATCATAAAATCAAACAACTAAATAAGTAGAATTTAAGACAAAGGTGATAGTACAGACCTTTTTTTTACACGCCTTCAATCTCTAAGAGTAATGAGGCTCAAGTATGTATATAAAATCGAAAAAGAAAACATGAATTGTAAAGATCATTGATAAGAGTACACAAAAAGATGGAACAAAGAGTTGAATTTGTTTTACCCATTATCATTTACAGACCGACACACCATATTTCACATTCACAGCATTTAATCATCCAACTCCTCCTACACGACATCAATAATTAGAATTAATTAGGCTTTACATGATCTTTTTGTGTTCGGTCACTAATTTCATCAGACGCTACATATACATTCTACATTCTACATCATATAAAAAACAACATAAAATAAAAGAGAGTACTTATAGTAAAATCATTGTTTAATGTTTACCTTGGATTTTTGTAGAAAAGATTACATCTGAATTGTTCTCTTTTGTTCCAGCCATCACACTATTTACATTCAAGCAAAAGTCTCCAAATAATCAAAATCAAAAACCAATAAATATCACTATCGATTTATTTTTAAGGAACACTTTATCGAACACCATGTAATATTCTAACCAATAAATAGCCAAAACGGTTCTATCAAATACCATGTAATATTCTAAGGAACATTTTATCGAACACCTTTCGTGCAATTCCATAACCACCATCTAACAACCACACTTGAAAAACATGTATGATCTTTATAAAACGGATTTAATGACCCATTCTTGAAAAACATCAGTTTAACATAGTTACAATCAAACTAAGTCTATTTAAATTAAAAACAATATTACTGAATCATATGACCAAAAATAGAACTTTATAACTTAATTTGAGCAACACACATGTATAATTTTTGGTTCTTTGATTTAGTGATAATGGGATATTGAAAAGCTCATACCAATTTTAAACTCACGCCATTCGTATTCGTATTCATCGTCCAGATTGCACATGTGGTACTTTGATTTAGTGTATATACCACCTTGCATAGTCTCTCCAGTTGAGCATATTCTGCAACTGAACTTGAGATTACTACTGAACAATCATCTATTTCCATGATTAAACATAATAAAAAGTAGAAACATGAATGAAGTGTTTAAAATCAATACAAACCATATTTAAAGGAAATAAAGATGTGCTTATCAAGTAAGGAAAAAAACAGGAAGTATCACCATCTACAAATGAATCACTTTGAATAAGCATATACAGTTGAAAAAACATTATCAACGATTTTATCCAATGAGATGTGCTTTTTCCAAACCAACATAATTCTGATATTCCAACAAAAGAAAGTTGGACATTGTACGCAAGACTATAACTGATCATAAATATACATACTATAATTTTGAAATGAAATAGCTAAGTAAGTACCGGCCACATAACCACTATTTCAACGAATCAATTGAACATAGTCTCCAAAATTACCATATAAAATTTACCTCAAACTCATGAAACACTTTCGTGAAAAAACCTTGACTCAACACCAGCAACTACTTTATAGTTCAATCTCCATATAAACTTTTTTATCTTGGAATAACTTAAAGTCAAGTATTAATTGTTCATTTCACAAATTCCTAAACTTCTTGACCGGTAAAACCTAAAAAGCACAAAATGAGTTCAAACATGACAGCCTTGCAGCTCATTATCAATTGAGAGTCAATCAAGATTTTGCACACATATAAAAAAAATAAACTAAAGACAAACACCGAGTATGCATAAATCGTACCTTTGCAAAACCAATACACTAAGATTTTATGAATGAGATCTCGTTTTTCAAATCTGCAAAAAACTACATATCAACCAAAACTGTAAAGTGAGTCGATCGTACCAGCAAACTCATTGACATATAGAAAAATAGCAGAATACTCTTTAAATCCAAACATGACCAAATACAAAGCCGAAAAAATATCTGGCATTTTATCGAACAATTGTTGTTCAACAAATATATATATAAAGCTAATCTCATTCAACGTCTGAATAACCACTAAAAAGTTTGTAAAGTAAAAAATAAAGAATATTAAACAAACCTTTTGTTGGAAGCTTCGACGAGCCCAACACACCCACTATAGAGGACCTAGGTTATACTCACTCACTACACCAACACTTTGACGTTGGTTAGCCTTTAATTTTATAAATCCTTAGTGCACAATAATACTTAGGCGACAGTGTCGACCATATATCGTTCAGGCGGTATAACCGACCATATATCACTTAGGCGGCAAAACCGACCATATAATAGATACAACACAAGTGCACTAAGAACTTAAACACAAAATGAGGCTTAACTGGGAAACTTATCAAATAACACTTTTATTAATACAAAGAAACAATTACAATATTATTGACTCAACTCACACTCTTACTTCTTCACAACTTCTACTTCTAACTCTTCTTCACTTCTTACTTCTTCTCTACTTCACACTTCACTTACTCACACATTACAAATGAAATTTTCACCTCTATTTATACTACTCCATGGAAGTTTCTAGAAACTAGATATTTTCATGGATATATATAAATATCTAGATATTTTTATACATATAAATATCTAGATATTTCTTACACACATAAATATCTAGATTTTTCTTTACATTTTAATATCTAGATATTTTTCATATACATATTAATATCTAGATATCTTACCCATATACATATACTAATTCCATATTATTCTAAATTTGCATTGTATTTTAACACTCCCCCTCAATGCAAATTTTCTTCCGACGATGTCTTGCAGACCATTCCAAGTGCTTCTCTGAATTTTGTAAACTTCGGTTTACTTAGGCTCTTGGTGAATATATCCGCAACCTGTTCATCTGTCTTTGTTGGCATCATCTTGATCTCTCCTTCAAGGACCTTCTCGCGAACATAGTGATAGTGCACTTCTATATGTTTTGTTCTCACATGAAAGACTGGATTTTCTGCTAGACGAATAGCTGATAGGTTATCGCAGAAAAGCTTTACTTGATAATCTGTTGATTGATGAAGATCTTCCATTAGTTGCTTCAACCACATAATTTCTTGTGTTGCTGATGCTGCCGATCGATATTCTGCTTCAGTGCTTGACAAGGATACTGTTGGTTGTCTCTTGCTGCACCATGATATTACTCCCGATCCAAGACTAAACATGTATCCAGTTGTTGACCGTCGTGTATCATAGTCTCCAGCGTAATCGGCGTCACAATATCCAGTCACGTGACATTCTTTTGTTTTCTTGTATAAAATACCAAAGTTAATAGTGCCTTTAACATACCTTAAGATGCGTCGTACAACATCAAGGTGAGGCTTCTTCGGATTGCTCATGTATCGACTAACCACTCCAACTGCATAAGATATATCTGGCCGGCTTAGTGTGAGATAAATAAGACTTCCGACCATCTTTCGATACATGGTAACATCTTGAAGACTTTTTCCTTCATCTGCTCGTAGTTTTGTATTCGGATCCATCGGAGTTGAGATAGGTTTGCAATTAAGCATTCCGTACTTTTGTAAAAGATCTCGCGCATATTTCTGTTGTCCCAGAAATAATCCTTCTCTTTTCTGCTCTATTTCGAGTCCAAGAAAATGTTTGAGTTCTCCAAGCTCCTTCATATGAAATCTGATAGACAGATTCTCTCTTGTTCTTTGGATATCCTCATAGTGATCTCCCGTGATGATTAAGTCATCCACATATACTAGCACTATGGCTAGTTTTCCTTGATCTTGTTTCACAAATAAACTAGAATCTGAAGGAGCAACTGTGAAACCACTTTGTACTAAGAACTCGCCAATCTTCCCGTACCAAGCTCTTGGAGCCTGCTTCAAGCCGTATAGTGCTTTCTTTAATTTGCAGACATGCTCAGGATGGATCTTGTTCTCAAAGCCTCTTGGTTGCTCCATATAAATGTCTTTGTCAAGTTCTCCATGTAAGAAAGCGTTCTTGACATCCATCTGCCACAGCTTCCAAGATTTACTAGCGGCTAAAGCTAGTAGAGCTCGAATTGTTATGATCTTCGCCACTGGACTAAACGTTTCTTCATAATCCAGCCCATATTGTTGAGAAAAACCTCTAGCAACAAGTCGAGCTTTATACCTTTCAATGGAGCCATCTGATCGAGTCTTCACCTTGTAAACCCACTTACAAGATATTGGTTCCACATCTTTTGGCTTTGGAACTAAATTCCATGTCTGATTTTCTGTTAGTGCATTAATTTTTTCTTCCATTGCTTTCCGCCATTCTTGACTTTGTGCTGCTTCTTCATAAGTGGAAGGCTCAATAGGTATTGATTCATCCACATGAGCAGCATTGGCATACCTCGGATTAGGTTGCCTCGGCCTTGTTGATCTCTGTAATTCTTGCACATGCTCCTCGGCATCCATTTGGCTTGGACGAACCTCTTCGGATGTAGATTGATGTACCCCAGTTTTCCATGGACTCGTTTCCTTAGAGTACGATCCATCTCCTTCTTTAATTGGATCCGATATGTGCTCTTTATGTTCTTCTTTCTCTTTTGGAACTTCTTCTAATCCATGAGATTCTGGATGCTCTATCTTTTGAGGTGACCACCATGAAGAAGCTTCATCAAATACCACATTTCTTGAAGTATGACACTTTCTAGTATTTGGATCACAACATCTCCATCCTTTTCTTGATTCATCATAACCGACAAAAATGCACCGAATTGACTTCTTATCAAATTTGCTTCGTAGATGATCTGGTATGAAGACGTAACATACACATCCAAAAACCTTGAGATGGTTGACGGTTGGCTTGATCTTCCATAAATTTTCGTAAGGTGAAATATACCCCAACTTTGTTTGTGGGAGTCTGTTAATCACGTACGACGCCGTCCTCATACATTCGGCCCAAAATCTACCTGGTACATTCTTACCATGAAGCATACTTCGACAAGTTTCGGCAAGGTGGCGATTCTTGCGTTCCGCCACTCCATTCTGCTGTGGAGTATTGGGGTAAGTTAATTGCCTTCTGATCTTGTGCTTCTCAAGATAGATATTGAAATCGGTTGATAAATATTCTCCTCCATTATCTATGCGTAAGCATCGAATCTTAGTATTGAGCTCACTTTCTACCTTGTTCTTGAACTCTTTAAACTTCTGAAAAGTCTCCGACTTTTCCTTCATGAAGTAAACCCATACATACCTTGAGAAGTCATCAATGAATGTCACCATATACTTCATACCTCCAAGTGATGTTTGTTTCACTGGGCCGAAGACATCTGAGTGTATGAGCTCTAGTGGTGTCTTGGACTGATGCGCTGACTCCTTGAATGGCAATTGGTGAGCTTTGCCAAATTGACATCCAGCACATATTGTATCTGTTCGGATATTAATTTGAGGAAGCCCATTTACTTTTTGTTTTACCATCATCTCCTTTAACTTGTTGTAGCCCACATGCCCAAGACGTTCATGCCAAAGATCAGCCGTCTCATTTTTTTGAGTCTTATCCACATATGCTGTTTCAGCAGATAGTACATAGACCGACTCTATTCTTCTTCCTTGCATAATTGGATTGCCAACCACCTTCACTCTCTTGAATACGGACACATCTTCTGGTCCAAAGAGCACATAATTCCCTTCTGCTGTCAATTGTGGTACTGACAGTAAATTCTTCTTTAGGCCAGGGACAAGATACACCTTCTCGAGTTGAAGCTTATGAGATCCACCTTCAATTGGAATTATTGTCTTTCCAATGTGAGAAATAGACAACCTTGAATTGTCGGCTGTCAAAACGACTCTCTTTCCTTTGTAATCATCCATTTCTTGCAGCTTCGTCTCATCATTAGTCATATGATTTGAGCACCCAGAATCAATGATCCAATCATCTTTGTAGTTTATTTTTGACTTTAAAGTTGTTGTAAGAGCTTGATCATCTATGTCAGCTTCAACAGAGAGTCCAGCTTCTGCATCCCAAGTTTTCTCATTAATGGATGCTTCGAATGTGACCTCTTTCTTCTCATCTCTTGCGGCGGCCACATTTCCTTCGAAAGTTCGCCTTTTGGGGAATCTACAATCTCGAGCAAAATGACCCTTCTTGCCACAATTGAAGCATTCACCATTCTTTATCTTATCATTTTCTCCATATTGTTGGCGATGATATTTTCTTCCTTTTTGAGCTCCCCCTGAAGCGTTGTTTTTTGATTTTAGGTGACCCTTCCACCCATATGTCTTACTTTCTTTCATCGCCTCTTGTCTTCGAGATGTTGCTTTCTTCTTATTGGTGAAGAGTGCATCTTCTCCGTCTTTTATGGTTACTTCATTCATCTGCTTGGCTAATGCCTCTTGATTAGCCAATAAATTCTCCAGCTCTATTAATGATGGTTGAGTAGGCCATCCTCTTACAGCGGCTATAAATCCATTATACTCGGATCTTAAGCCATGGTTGATAATTCTCTTCATCCTTGCATCACTCACTTTCTCTTCAGGAGCAAGTTGAGATATCTCACGACAAATAGATTTCACCTTAGTAAAATACTGAGAAGTAGACAGACTTCCTTGTGAGATACCCGTGAGCTCATTTTCCAAGAGCTGGAGGCGTGCTTCATTCTTCTTTGAAAATAATTTTTCAAAAGTTTCCTAAGCTGCCTTTGGTGTTTTCTCATCACGGATGTGCTCCAATAGATCCTCCTCGATTGTAGTCTTCAATATAAATAAAGCCTTCCCGGCCTTGATGTTCCATTTTCTCAAAGCTTCAGCATTTTCTTTCGGTGGAGGCGTTGTGTCACTGCCAACAACTATTTCCCATAAATCATGTCCTTGTAGGTAGGATTCTATGCAAGTCCGCCAATAACCATAGTTGTAGTTATTGAGACTCTTGATTCCACTGCTCGTACTTGCAAGATCTGCCATCATGACGTCCAACGTCTAATAAGCTTGGTCCCAGACCGATGAGCTTTCATAGTTCCTAACTGTGCTCCGACAGAATCTCCCTTAGGGCCTTGGTGAAAACAAGTCGATGTAAACGTCCAACGTTTACCGATGAGTTCCTCCACTAGCAATGGTCCCGAACGACCCGCTCTGATACCAATTGTTGGAAGCTTCGACGAGCCCAACACACCCACTGTAGAGGACCTAGGTTATACTCAATCACTACACCAACACTTTGACGTTGGTTAGCCTTTAATTTTATAAATCCTTAGTGCACAATAATACTTAGGCGACAGTGTCGACCATATATCGTTCAGGCGGTATAACCGACCATATATCACTTAGGCGGCAAAGCCGACCATATAATAGATACAATACAAGTGCACTAAGAACTTAAACACAAACTGAGGCTTAACCGGGAAACTTATCAAAGAACACTTTTATTAATACAAAGAAACAATTACAATATTATGGACTCAACTCACACTCTTACTTCTTCACAACTTCTACTTCTAACTCTTCTTCACTTCTTACTTCTTCTCTACTTCACACTTCACTTACTCACACATTACAAATGAAATCCTCACCCCTATTTATACTACTCCATGGAAGTTTCTAGAAACTAGATATTTCCATGGATATATATAAATATCTAGATATTTTTATACATATAAATATCTAGATATTTCTTACACACATAAATATCTAGATTTTTCTTTACATTTTAATATCTAGATATTTTTCATATACATATTAATATCTAGATATTTTACCCATATACATATACTAATTCCATATTATTCTAAATTTGCATTGTATTTTAACACCTTTTAGTAGCGTTAGTGGGTTCATAAGCATCCATCTAAGTCCCAAATCAATTTCCTTCAAGATATGATCATATAATATGAAAATCGGTATTCAATAATCAATAATAAAGATGACGATGAAGAAGAAAGATGATGTAACGACCCTGGAATTTCCAACGTCTATTTATTAATAATAATTATTATTAATACGTATGATTAAATGAATGTATGTCATCACATTTACATGTTACCATGATTGCCCGTACTTGACTTTTAAGTGCCCGAAACGTCTTTGTGACACACGAAACTTCACGAACAATATTTTCAAGTATTATTTACATTCATGATTAGTTTTATTAATTATTTTAATTAACTAAGGTTTTTAGTTAATTACATGGGCTTTAATTGGATTTATTTGTTAATTAAGTGAACTTGGGCTTTATTAGTGTTATGGACTTATGACTTTGGGCTTATAAGCCCACCCTACATTATTAGTGGACTTAGTTAGCCCACTCTTCCACTTGTAAGTATTACTTGAAACATTAACTAGTTAGTTGAAAGAATTGGAATCTAGTTCACTCATAATCCCCATGCATAACCATTCTTTATCCAACTTTTTCAAGCTTTACATACAAGTAACCATAAGACTTCTCCTTCCCTCCTTTTTGCTGCAGAAAGTCGTGGCCTTTAGGCCATTAGATGGGCATTTTAGTTTCATTTTTCATTACTACTTGCTCACTTGTTACTCTCTCAAAAACACACACTTGATTCCTCTCAAACTTGCTTCATTCTCTCTCACTTTTTCTCTAGTTCTTGTAAGTAATCTTGAAGACTTTTTCTTTTCTTCTTTTCTTCTTAAAATCGAATTTATACAACCCATAATCATCATCATACGTTGTTTGTTTTAATCTTTGTTTACTTGTGTTGATTACTAGTAGTTGTTAGTTATTTACTTACTTGATTTCAAGAAACAAACTTGCTAGTTTCTTTCTTCTTTTATCTTGTATTTATCAAGAACACTCAAGAACATAACTTACTAGTTATGATTCTACATATACTTTCTTAAAAGATTGCAAGTTCATGTGTTGATTAAACTCATACTTGAAGTTCATGAAGTAAACTTTAAAGTTTACTTTCTAAAGATCAAACTTTGGTTTGAATCTTTAAAGTATGAACATCCATGAATAATTTACTTGTTTACTTAGTTTACTTCTTCTTGCACTTTACTTTCATGTAATTAGTTTAAATGGTCAAGTACTACAAGTTAGTCTTGATCTCATTAATCTTGAACTAAAAGTTAACCTTGAAAGTTAAAGAACATACAAATAAGTTTTCTTTAAATATAACCTTGTATACTTATGCTTGATCTAGACTTTTGAGTCTTGGATCTTCAAGATCTAACTAAGAACTATGTTCTACATTTTAAGATCTTGATTAATTAGTTTACTTTCAAGTTTGTAACTTGTTATTAGCTTTAAAGTTCATGTATGTGTTAGATCTAAGACTTTGATGTAACTTTGGTTCATCAAACTTCATACAACTCTTAAGTGAGTTGTGCTTCATGTCTTAGACTTGCACTAGGGTTATTAAAATGTCCCGTTCTTATTGATTAAAAACGTTCCATATTAATTGATTTCGTTGCGAGGTTTTGACCTCTATATGAGACGTTTTTCAAAGACTGCATTCATTTTAAAACAAACCATAACCTTTATTTCATCAATAAAGGTTTAAAAAGCTTTACGTAGATTATCAAATAATGATAATCTAAAATATCATGTTTACACACGACCATTACATAATGGTTTACAATACAAATATGTTACAACAAAATAAGTTTCTTGAATGCAGTTTTTACACAATATCATACAAGCATGGACTCCAAATCTCGTCCTTATTTAAGTATGCGACAGCGGAAGCTCTTAATAATCACCTGAGAATAAACATGCTTAAAACGTCAACAAAAATGTTGGTGAGTTATAGGTTTAACCTATATATATCAAATCGTAACAATAGACCACAAGATTTCATATTTCAATACACATCCCATACATAGAGATAAAAATCATTCATATGGTGAACACCTGGTAACCGACATTAACAAGATGCATATATATAAGAATATCCCCATCATTCCGGGACACCCTTCGGATATGATATAAATTTCGAAGTACTAAAGCATCCGGTACTTTGGATGGGGTTTGTTAGGCCCAATAGATCTATCTTTAGGATTCGCGTCAATTAGGGTGTCTGTTCCCTAATTCTTAGATTACCAGACTTAATAAAAAGGGGCATATTCGATTTCGATAATTCAACCATAGAATGTAGTTTCACGTACTTGTGTCTATTTTGTAAATCATTTATAAAACCTGCATGTATTCTCATCACAAAAATATTAGATTTTAAAAGTGGGACTATAACTCACTTTCACAGATTTTTACTTCGTCGAGAAGTAAGACTTGGCCACTGTTGATTCACGAACCTATAACAATATATACATGTATATTAAAGTATGTTCAAAATATATTTACAACACTTTTAATATATTTTGATGTTTTAAGTTTATTAAGTCAGCTGTCCTCGTTAGTAACCTACAACTAGTTGTCCACAGTTAGATGTACAGAAATAAATCGATAAATATTATCTTGAATCAATCCACGACCCAGTGTATACGTATCTCAGTATTGATCACAACTCAAACTATATATATTTTGGAATCAACCTCAACCCTGTATAGCTAACTCCAACATTCACATATAGAGTGTCTATGGTTGTTCCGAAATATATATAGATGTGTCGACATGATAGGTCGAAACATTGTATACGTGTCTATGGTATCTCAAGATTACATAATATAAAATACAAGTTGATTAAGTTATGGTTGGAATAGATTTGTTACCAATTTTCACGTAGCTAAAATGAGAAAAATTATCCAATCTTGTTTTACCCATAACTTCTTCATTTTAAATCCGTTTTGAGTGAATCAAATTGCTATGGTTTCATATTGAACTCTATTTTATGAATCTAAATATAAAAAGTATAGGTTTATAGTCGGAAAAATAAGTTACAAGTCGTTTTTGTAAAGGTAGTCATTTCAGTCGAAAGAACGACGTCTAGATGACCATTTTAGAAAACATACTTCCACTTTGAGTTTAACCATAATTTTTGGATATAGTTTCATGTTCATAATAAAAATCATTTTCTCAGAATAACAACTTTTAAATCAAAGTTTATCATAGTTTTTAATTAACTAACCCAAAACAGCCCGCGGTGTTACTACGACGGCGTAAATCCGGTTTTACGGTGTTTTTCGTGTTTCCAGGTTTTAAATCATTAAGTTAGCATATAATATAGATATAGAACATGTGTTTAGTTAATTTTAAAAGTCAAGTTAGAAGGATTAACTTTTGTTTGCGAACAAGTTTAGAATTAACTAAACTATGTTCTAGTGATTACGAGTTTAAACCTTCGAATAAGATAGTTTTATATATATGAATCGAATGATGTTATGAACATCATTACTACCTCAAGTTTAGTAGGTAAACCTACTGGAAGTGACAAGAAATGATCTAGCTTCAAAGGATCTTGGATGGCTTGAAAGTTCTTGAAGTAGGATCATGACACAAAAACAAGTTCAAGTAAGATTTTTACTCGAATTAAGATAGTTTATAGTTATAGAAATTGAATCAAAGTTTGAATATGAATATTACCTTGAATAAGAAAGATAACCTACTGTATATAACAAAGGTTTCTTGATCTTAGATGATTACTTGGAATGGATTAGAAAGCTTAGAAGTAAATTAGTAAACTTGAAGGGATTTTTGAAGTGTTCTTGAAGTGTTCTTCCTATGATGATTATAGCTTGATTCTTGAAGTGATTTTTGATGAAGATGATGATTAACTACTGGAAAAATACGTTCATAATAGTGTGTGTGTGTGTTGAGAGAGAATTAGAAAGAGAATTGGAAGTGAAATGGAGTGAATGATGAGTGGTAATTGGTGAGTGGTGAGTGGGGTTAAAAGGAGTTCTAGTTAGTTGACTAGCTCATGGTAGAAGTTAAAATTGATTAGTCATACATGACATAATCAAGAGTGGAATCTCATGCTAGTTCCTATTGGTATATACCCATAGTAAGTACATTTTGAAGCTGTGTATAATACGGGTAAGAATACGACTAGAATTCTTGATGAAAGAAAAGAATGGGAAAGTAACTGTAACCATTTTCGTTAAGTATGAGTGTTTTAATATATGTCTTGAAGTCTTCCAAAAGTATTTTAATACATCTAAATACACTACATGTATATACATTTTAACTGAATCGTTAAGTCATCGTTAGTCGTTACATGTAAGTGTTGTTTTGAAACCTTTAAGTTAACGATCTCAATTAATGTTGTTAACCCATTATTTATTATATCTAATGAGATGTTAAATTATTATATTATCATGATATTATGATATATTAATATATCTTAATATGATATATATACATTTAAATATCGTTACAACGATAATCGTTACATATATGTCTCGTTTCGAAATCCTTAAGTTAGTAGTCTTGTTTATATGTATATAACTCATTGTTAATATACTTATGGAGATACTTACTTATCATAATCTCATGTTAACCATATGTATATCCATATATATATCGTCATGTCGTTTTTACAAGTTTTAACGTTCGTGAATCGCCGGTCAACTTGGGTGGTCAATTGTCTATATGAAACATATTTCAATTAATCAAGTCTTAACAAGTTTGATTACTTAACATGTTGGAAACACTTAATCATGTAAATAACAATTTCATTTAATATATATATAAACATGGAAAAGTTCGGGTCACTACAGTTATGATGGTCAGGACTTGGTTGAGATGATGTAGATACATCAATGAGTTGTACACTTGAAGCTATATGCATCAAGGACGAGAACCATGATGAACATCAAGCACCAAGGCCACCGGAACTCACTTAAACTTACTGTTTCTGTCCAAAACTTACTGACCTGCTGTTTCTGTAACAGACCAGTAGACCTGGGCTGTTCTAACCACGATTTTTAGATAGAACTTTTCGAGTAGATAACTTTTCATATAGGACTCGTCTTAATCCGAGTTACGGTTTAGGATTTATGGCCCTCCGATCGTCACTATGTCCTTTAACGTTGTGTAGAAATTTCTGACCTACTCGTACTTAGACCGTCGCCACGGTCAAACCAAGACGAGTTTGCTTTTGTAAATTTTACCACACTTAAGGGACTCATAGACGGAGCCATGGACACTGGTCTCACCTTAATTCAGTAAGGGTAGAGGCCGTGGTGACTGACTGAAGTCAGCTTTTGTTTTAAACTACTTTCATGAACGAAACTTACTTTACACCTTTTGTTAAATGATGAATGATGATGACCCTTAAGACCTTAATTACATACTTTTACAACTATTAAGACGATTTACTGACTTAGTACTATTTGCCTTAGGTTGAGGACCTTCGGACCGATTACTTGCACACCTTTTCCGAACCGACTTTACGACTACATTATCATTGTGAGTTATAGCATTCCCTTTTTACTTTAACTTTTTGGGAACTGAGAATACATGCGGATTTTATGTTTTACATACTAGGCACGAGTACTTAAACTTATATATGTGTGGGTTATACAACGGCATAAACATTCCCTTTAGCTCGGTAATGTTTAGTCATTGGTTTTTGAACCGGTGAACGCGAATCTTAGATATGGATCCATAGGGTTTGACATCCCCACTCGGGCTAGTAGCGCTAGCATTTAACGAGTGTTTAATACTTTGTATACATACGTACTTGCCAAGTGTACTTTCAGGGGGTATAAACGTTAAGTTAGTTACCAAGTGCCCACGGTTAACATATACTTTATCATACTGTTTTGAAACGCTCTTTGTAGCACTGAAATCTCGTGGCCTACCTTACTTACTGTTATACTTAAACTATAGCTCACCAACCTTTGTGTTGACGTTTTTAAGCATGTTTTTCTCAGATGCTTGAGGTTAGCTTCCGCTGTGTACTAGTCGTGCTGTAGACACCCGCTGCTTAGAGTTGCTATCGCATGAACTACTTTATTTTGCATTCAAACATTCGTACTTTTGAACTATGACTTGTAACGACCATTGTGGTCACATACACTTATTATTTGCTTCTACTTAGTGGAGCATGTTTTTGAAATGTAAAACATTTGATGTCGGTTATGACATCACCTTTTTATCGTGAATGTAACTTCTTTTGTTACAGCATATAGTACTTAACCTTGTAATGATCCTGTTGTTGATGATTCGTACACGATGGTTTTGTACGGGGCATCACATTTGGTATCAGAGCATTGGTTGTAGGGAATTAGGTTGCATTAGTGAGTCTAAGACCGACCCGAGTAGGATTCACTAATAGGACTAATCTACAACTTGCTAGTTTACGTGTTTCTGCTGAACTTACTGCATGATGCTGCTTACTTTTACTGCTATATGCCGTATGCTACTACATGATTTCACTACTGCATGATATTACTTGCTTTCGATTGCATGCTACTTCTGTACGATTCGTTATTATTGCCATGCTACTTATTGTTATACATGATTTAAACTGTTGGCCTAATACGTGCTTGCTTATGACTTACTGACATGGAAAATTTATTTTTCCTTGTTCAGATGTCGAATGTACCACCTGCTAGCGTTTTGGGCAGTTCGGACTCAGACTCCACCACACCACCTGCTACTGTTGCTGATACACCGGTTCCGTTACCCACTAGTGATCCCGGCGCTTCGTCTTCCGGAGCGAGTAGTAGTGTGCCAGCAACTGTGACCACTTCTGACCCTACAGAGATTCCAGCTCCGTCTGCTCCCGGACCCTCGGGGTCACACCCCCGTATCTGTGGGATTGAGATTCCCGCGGAGTTCGGGAAAAGGCCGTTTCGTAACCACATGCGCACGCCTTGCCGACGCACTCCCGACGAACATTTAGTGCCGATTCCGCCAGGCAGACACAGACAGATGTTGGCCGCCTTCGGACTGCCAGTTGAGCCACCCGTGTCCCCACCACATGATTCAGACGACGGGTCTTCCACTGATGCTCCATCAGACGACACCTCTTCGGATGACTCCAGTGATGATGAGGATCCTGCTGACGTACCTATTCAGGCACCCTCCACCCCGCCGAAGAAGCGGTACCGCCCTGATGGCACCGTTATTCCAGGGGTGAATGGAGGTCGTGCTTTCACTGACGCTTTTGGTCGGCGTCGGAGGGTTACTGCCCGTAAGTGGCTTGTACCGTACCCTACCGACCCACAGATACGTAAGGTTCCCCGTTACGTATTGACTATTCCTGGAACCGTACCGCCTAGATTTAGATACGGACCATCCCCATCTAGGGACGTACCGTCTACATCCGGAGCTGGACCATCTACTTCAGCACCACCCGCACCATCGGCAGCACCAGCACCATCCACTCCACCGGCCCCACCTGCACCGCCAGCACCACCTGCCCCACCAACTCCCGCTGTCGAGGAATTGACAAGGGAGGTGGGAATCCTCCGAGCTCGGGTTACTGAGCTCGAGGAGCAGTTGGCTCAGGTTTAGACACCCTACACCCACCTTCACCGTAGGACTTTTGTATTAGATTTCATGATGTAATCTAGTTGTAGATTCTTGTATTATTTATGTATTGTACGGACTTATTCAGATGTATGAAACTTATTATTATTAATGAATGGAACTTTGCATTATTAAATTCTTGCACGATGTTCTATTTACATTACTGTACGATGATTCTGTGGTATTTGTACCTAGATGCGTTATTTAATAACATGAGATGTTTTGTTTCCATGTTGGTTGCTATATACTATATTACTACTATATTGAATGCTGGATTTTGACTTGGGTCAAAATTTTTGTTTAGAATATCATGGCTAACGGAAGATCCACACCTACCGCCGCCCAGATTGAGGACATGATCAACGAACGGGTCGCTGCAGCCCTAGCAGAAAGAAATCTCCAAGCTCCACCGCCACCACCACCGGTTATTCCACCCATTCAAAATGGGTGTACATACAAGGAATTCCAGAGTTGCAAACCGCATAACTTCAGCGGCACCGAGGGACCAGTTGGTCTCACCAGATGGTTCGAGAAACTTGAATCAGTATTCCGAGTTAGCAACTGTTCGGAGGACAACAAGACCAAGTTTGCATCTTGCACGCTATCTGACGGCGCTCTAACGTGGTGGAACACGCTAGCTCAAGTGAAAGGCATTGACGAGGCGTATGCTACGCCATGGGAGGAATTCAAGGCTGCTATGATTGATGAGTATTGTCCGAGAAACGAAATCCAGAAGATGGAAATCGAATTTATGCAGTTAAAGGCCGTTGGGAACGACCTTGATGGTTACAACAGGAGGTTTCTTGAGTTAGCTCTTATGTGCCCAACAATGGTCACACCGGAATTCAAGCGTATGGAGAGATACTTCTGGGGACTCCCTAAGCCCATCAAAGGAAATGTCACCTCATCCAAACCACCGAATGTTCCCGAAGCAATGCACATGGCGCATACTCTCATGAATCAGATTCTTATTGATGAGCCGGAGAAGGCTAAGTTTGAGGCTGGTAGTAGCGAAAAGAGGAAATGGGACAACAACCACAACAACAACAACAACAACAGGGGGAGAAACTACGATCAAACACCCCCCAAGAGGCACAACAACGGTGGAAACCCTAATCCCAACACCAACCCGAACTACAAAGGAACCTTACCTCAATGCAAGCGATGTTACAAGCACCACACTGGGTATTGCAATGTTGTCTGCGAGAAGTGCCAACGGTCTGGGCATATCGGAAAGGACTGCAAGGTCACCACTTTGAATGGGAAGCCGAACCCCACAGGGCCGAAGAAGTGTTATGAATGCGGGCAGACGGGCCATTTCAGAAATGCGTGCCCAAACAAGCGAAAAGACAGAGGACCACCCCGTGGTAGAGCTTTTAATGTTAATGCAAGGGATGCACGCGATAACCCCGACTTGGTGACAGGTATATTCAAAATCAACAATCTTTTAGCTTCTGTCTTGTTTGATACTGGTGCGGATAGAAGTTATGTATGTAGACATTTTTGCGATAAGATTAATTGGTCATTAGTCCCATTAAAAGAAAGTATGTTTGTCGAGGTCGCCAACGGTAAACTTGAAAAGGTTGACCACATTAGTCGAGGAGCTATTATCAACATAGCTGGTGCAAATTTCGAAATTGATTTGATACCTATCAAACTAGGAAGTTTTGACGTGATCGTCGGTATGGATTGGTTGAGCAAGATAATGGCCGATATTATCTGTGGAGATAAAGCACTTCGCATACCACAAGGAGATGGCGAACCACTGGTTATCTATGGGGAGAGATGTACCTCGAAGTTGAACCTCATTAGTTGCGTGAAAGCGCAAAAGATCATGAGGAAGGGATGTTTTGCTGTCCTAGCACATGTGAAAGCGGTAGAAACTGAGGAGAAGAGCGTGAACGACGTTCGAATTGTGAACGAATTTTCCGATGTCTTCCCAGAGGAATTGCCTGAATTGCCGCCGCAGAGAGCTGTAGAGTTTCAGATTGATTTAGTGCCAGGAGCTGCATCTGTAGCTCGCGCACCTTTAGACTCGCACCTTCCGAGATGCAAGAATTACAAAGCCAACTGCAAGAACTACTTGATCGAGGATTTATCCAACCAAGTTTCTCGCCTTGGGGCGCACCTGTGTTGTTTGTGAAGAAGAAGGATGGATCCTTCCGTATGTGTATCGACTACCGTGAACTCAACAAATTAACTATCAAGAATCGGTATCCTCTTCCATGAATTGACGATCTTTTTGATCAACTACAAGGATCGAGCATTTACTCAAAGATCGATTTGCGATCCGGATATCACCGGCTGAGGGTGAAGGAAAGTGACGTGATGAAAACTGCATTCAGGACCCGTTATGGTCATTATGAGTTTCTCGTGATGCCGTTCGGTTTAACAAATGCACCTGCCGTGTTCATGGACCTCATGAATCGTGTCTGCAAGCCTTACTTGGATAAGTTTGTTATCATCTTCATAGATGATATCCTCATCTACTCAAAGAGCGAAGAAGAACATGAGCAACACCTCCGATTAGTGCTTGAACTCTTAAGACAAGAGCAACTTTACGCCAAATTCTCCAAGTGAGAATTTTGGTTGAAGGAAGTACAGTTTTTGGGTCATGTTGTGAGCGACCAGGGTATCAAAGTTGATCCCGCCAAGATTGAAGCCATCAGCAAGTGGGAGACCCCCACTACTCCGACGCATATTCGCCAATTCCTAGTCCTCGCCGGTTACTACCGAAGATTCATCGAAGGATTTTCTCTGATTGTGCGTCCTTTGACCGCGCTGACTCACAAGGGCAAGAAGTTCATTTGGGAACCCGCACACGAATCAACATTTCAAACTTTGAAGAAGAAGTTAACCTCCACACCTGTAACAACCCGTCCTAATCCTCCTGGACGAAGTCATCAACATTTAGTTCCATTGCAATGATCGATTCCAAGATAAGTCCTTAACATGAGCAAATGCACAGCGGAAGACTTAATTCATACCTGAGAATAACATGCTTTAAAACGTCAACATAAAGTTGGTGAGATATATAGGTTTGATGCTAGCAGCGTTATAACAATGGAACACAAGATTTCATATATAAACATTTTAATAAAAATATTCTAAGTGGTTGAGCACTTGGTAACCATACTTAACATTTAATCACGTCGCATATTCCCTTTATTATGAAATCTTACTACACCGTACCAAGGTGTAGTCACGAAACGAAGTACTGTGCAACCGTTGAATACTGGTCGTCCAGTCCGGTTGGGGTTGTCAGGCCCGATAGATCTATCAACAGGATTCGCGTTTACAATACCGCTGTAAATAACAGTTACCAAGCTACAGGGAAGTATGCCAGTGGTACAACTCAACGTAGAATATATTTTTCAGTTACTTGTGTCCATAACGTAAAACATAAAATACATGTATTCTCATCCCGAAATACTTAGAGTTTAAAAGTGGGACTATATACTCACCTAATGTATTTTGTAGTAAAAATACATATAACATCGTTGATCAAGTATAAGGTTGGCCTCGGATTCACGAACCTATATCAATTTTATATTTATATTAACACAGGTAATCGTAATCAAACAAATTATATATAATTGTTAATTGTTACTTTGGTAACTTATATATTTCATTAATAACTTAATTGACTATATTTATTTCATATATTTTAAATAAATAACTAGTATTTATTATAACAATATTAATATAGTTATATAATATGTAATAATTATATTTCTCTTATGTATACAATATTTATTTGGCAAATTAATAATAATAATTTTAATGGTGATAATGGAAATAATAATTTTTATATTGATAATAGCTATACATGTAATAATAATTAATGATAGTAATAATATTAATTCTAATAATAATAATGATTATAATGATAATTAAAATGTTAATATTTATAGTAATATTAGTGATGATAAAATATTAATACTAATGATAATACTAATTTAATTATAATGTAAATTTTAATGATAATAATAGTAATAATATTAGTTACAATAATAAAGATAACATTAGTTATACCTTGTAGTGTAAAAAAAATGATTAAACTGCCCAAAGTGGGACTCGAACCCGAGACCTCTTGAAACCCGACACAATCCATTAACCATCCAGGCTAGAGCCTATTTTCTGATTTATACTCCTCCTTTAATTCTTATAAACCGTGTTATAATATCATATTCTTCTTCTTCCTCATCGTTTAAATCGACCAGAATCAGATCAAACCCAACTTTTAACAGTTATTAACTAGTTTTAGGATTCAATAATGAACAACAACGATTACAGTTTGTTTTGAATTAATTAAAACTGAAAGAAAAGAAAACAAATAGCTGTAACAGCGGTTTATATAAATCGTTTGAACTCAAACTCAATTTATGATTTTCAATTCGTTTCAGACTAAAGTTATAACATGGAAGATGTATTAAAACGTTCCTAGAATCTTTATAGGCTTTTAATTTCATCTGAAACATCAAGATAAACTCCAATTTTTTTGAAATCAACACGTTTGATTTTTTTTTAAATTATACATTGACTCGAAATTAGAACTCGGTAGTACAGATTGAGCATTGAAACTCTACAGGAAGTTTAAATGGAACGTTTTTAATATTACAGCATTCATACAATTTGAAATTTGTTACAAAATCGTCCAGTTTGAAGAAAGGAGTAAGAACAAGGCAGTGCACCTGTTTCCTTAATTCTTCTTTGATTAATTTCGATTACAAGGAAGCTGTTAAAGCTTTTTGTGGTTCGTGAATGATAATGCGAAAATATAGGATATCAGTTAACCACTAGATTAGATTTATATTGAGGTAAAATTTACAGTTCCTTCAATTACGGGATATTATGAATCAATTAATCAGATATAAACAAAAATATAAAAGATTCGATGTGGACATGAACAGAGATTTATTTTGTATCTAGTGCTAAAAAAATCCGTGGTTATATCTTTTTTTTTATTTTATCTAAATCTATATTTTATAAATGTATTTATATAAATCTGTATTTATATAGTTATATATCCTTAAATATTAAACAAGTTCTTATTTTTTTGTAATTAACTAGTATAATACAATTAATAACTAATAATACTAATAATAATAATATTACTAATAATAATAATAAAGTCTGATAAAATAGTAATATGATAATTTTTAATAATTTTTAATGATAATAATATTATTGATAATAATAGTAATAATTTTATCATCTATACATATTAATAACCATAATAATAATGAAAGCAATAATATTAATATAGAAATTATATTTTTTTTAAACCTCCAATTACATTTAATATTACATATTATTATTAATTATGTAATACTTATTTTATAAAATAAAAATATCAAATATTTAATATTTTACCACATACATATAGTATTAATTGTGTTTAAAAAAAAAATTTATATATATATTCTCATTTGATAATAACCTAATAATTTTATATATTATTTTGTATTCTCTAGTTCTAGTTGGTTAAAGTGTATTTATTTAATTCAAATTATTATATATATATCCTTGTATTTATTTATATATATATCTATGTTTATATTTTCAATTATAGGTTCGTGAATCGTCAGGCTTGGTCAAAAGGTAACTGATTATCCGAAAATAGATTTCAAACTTTCTAGACTCAATATTACAGATTTTGCTTATCGTATCGGAAGTATATAGAGAATAAGGTTTAAATTTGGTCGGAAATTTCCGGGTCGTTACAGTACCCACCCGTTAAAGAAATTTCGTCCCCGAAATTTGATAGAGGTCGTCATGGATAACAATAGGAATGTTTTCATGACGAATATAGGATAATAATGGAATTTTATCATTATTGAGAGATATAGATAAAACGATTCGATTATGTGAAGCGTACGAGTGAAGCTATCACAAAAGAGTGAAATGAATAAATAAATGTATTCGTTTCAACCGATGACGTAGTTACTATTGATTTCCGGTATTTAAGGGATTTAAAGAAAATCTTACGTAATAAGATTTGTTTCTTCAGCGATTTAGGAAACAGGATCTCCTTTGATTAAATAAAATAATCTGTTTCGATTGCTCTGTCGGATATTTCACTATAAATCTACCCCCTTCGTTTCCTTATTTCCATATCTCACATCCTATTCTTTCTCCTTAATTTCTACTTTAAGACATTAGCCAATATGCTCCATTCCATTCTGATTTTTTTTGAGATATACTCTTAATTTTCACATCTGTTATTCTTCTTTTTCATCTACCACCAGAAGAATCTATTTACTTCTACTATATTCTTGTGTTTATAGTGTTTCTAGTTCTCCCGTGTCTTTATATTGCTATATGCATCGATATACACGGTTTGAAATTTCTGGGTTGTTATCGACCTTTGTATTCTTCATTATTTTCCAAAGCTTCATGCTTTCGTGTTCTCTCCCCGAATTCGAGTCAAACGAGTAATGGTCCGGAATTCGTAGGTATGAAATTCGGAATGAACATAGCTAATGCTCTTAGAAAGAAATGGTAATGGCACGAGTTTGATTTGTCAAGTTTCCAGAATATCCTGGAAAAGATAGAACTATCAAGATGATATGTTCCTAATATGTTTGGAGATTAGATAGAATGTATGAGCCGTGTAACATGGCACATGATGATGGTACTGTGAATCGTCACATTCTATTAGAAACGCAACATGACTTACTGTAATATAATGAAGTTGATCAAGTTTCATTATATTATACTAATTCACGCATCAGTTCCCAACACTGCTTCAAAACATTCATATTTTAAACTTGAAGATTTCAGAATTTAGAAACTACCATAGTTTCTTTTATGTTGTAACGCAGATATTACGGGGAGATAGATGATTGCAGATAGGAATAGTTGTGAAAATATCTTTAGAAATATGGAGAATATGTATAGCGGAAAATATGAAGATATCTTATAATATCTAAGATAAGATGATGATGAATAATATCATCTGAAAAAGTTTAGAATAAGGAGTAGGGTTCATACCGACGGTTTCAACAGACACTGAATCATTTGCATTATTTGAAGGCAGGTTCATTCCTTGTATTTGTTCTTTGTTTCCTTCACGGTTAGCTCAATCCATTTTTTTTTTCAGCACTAAATTTTCTATCGAGCGTTCCTAACATTCCCTTCTTTATCATCAAACTTTTGGCCATTTAGGCCATCTAAAATTTTACTGTTTCCTCTGCATTTAATGCAGTCATATCTGAATCGTCGATTATCAATCCGAGGTGTTTTTGGGCGAATTGTGTTTTTAGATGATTAAATGCTGATGATAAAATGGCGGAGTATGAAAGGTTCCCCGGTAACGATGAGGAAAACCAATCGTATATATCAAAGTTATAATAAGACTTTTTTTCGAATGAAAGGTCGAAGTTGTTCTGCTGAAGCTGTGACAAAATTGGCTACTTTGAAAAGGAATCGTAAGGTTGTTTTTGCTAATAAATGCTAAAGAATTCGTCGCGGTACGTGTTGAACTATGACTTTTGGTTCAAGAGTTTTTCATGTGTATAGATCTTTTCTTCTGTAGATGAAGTGCGGTCGGTTTAACTTCTCGATTGAGGTATTTTCAAGAATCCTGATAGGTTTGTACGCGGATTGTAAACGTCGTGATACAAATGAGGTTTAGGATGAAATCAAGTGGCAAACTTGAAGATTAGTTTAGTTTCATATGTTATAATCAATATTTTAATTCATTTTAATTGTCCAAAGTTAGCAGTCCAATAGTCCGATTGTACAATGATCCAATATATTCATATATAAATTAAATATATAATATTTGAATTAACTAATACGTATCGTGACCCGTGTACCAGTCTCAGTGTCGATCACAACTCAAAGTATATATATATTTTGGAATCAACCTCAACCCTGTATAGCCAACTCCAACATTCACATATAGAGTGTCTATGGTTGTTCCGAAATATATATATAGATGGGTCGATATGATAGGTCGAAACCTTGTATACGTGTCCCGTTATTTAAAGTGCGTAAAATAAATAACAGAACTTATATGACAATAAACTAAATTGCGATAAAATGTAATACGGAATTAACAGTTAGCTGGAAACAGTTAACTAGGAACAGTTAGCGTGGAATCCTTAACAGATTTCAATTAGTTAATTCGTGTGTTTCTAACAATTTTTAATTTGTCCAATGTTTCTTCTTTATGCCACTTGTTGGATTCTGATAGATAAAAATCCAAATTTGAAATTGAAACGGAAATGGTAAATCTGGGGTGAACAGATTACGTATATCGGTGATTGTAGGTGAGATAGCAAATAACCGTTGAATCAGATTCGAAGAATATACACTGTAACTTATTAATGTGAGATCTAAATATTCCTCGGGTACTACCTACCCGTTAAAATATTTTCATCATTAACAGTTTGTACGAAAGAATTTTTAATTACAATCTTTATGAAAATATACTTGTATATATATTTTCTTCAGATGTAATCATGGATCTAATGAGTCAATAAGATATTAATTTTTTTTTTTTTTGATTTATCGTTAATACTTGATTACATGATCTCTAAAACATTAAAGATTACATAATTACCATGTCGAATGAAGATAAATGAGATAGAACGATAAGTAAAGCGAAGATAATCGATATAGAATGATATGTAAAACGAAGATCATACTCGAAGTACAGATAGTGATATTGAGGTGTGTGATGTTGATATCCGAGGTACAAATTGTGATGTTGAGGTTTACGACGCGGTTGTGGTTGAGGGTGATATGGGTACTGTCGGTGTTGATGATGGTGGTACGGATTATGCTGCTGGTGCTGCTGCTGGTGTTTGTAACCTTCGCACCATATTCTCCAAAGCCGTCACGCGAGCGCGAAGTTCGTTAACTTCTGCTAGTACACCGGGATGATTGGTGGTTGGAGTGAGCGAATGAACAAGATCTGAAATATGGGATAGTATATAATCGTGACGAGATACTCTAGAAATGAGAGAGAAAATGGTTTCTCGAACAGGTTCGCCGGTAAGTGCTTCAGGTTCATCGCCAAGAGGGCAATTTGGTGGATGGAAGGGATCACCCTCTTCATGTCTCCAGTGACTTAGTATATTACGAACCCACCCCCAATTCATCCAGAATAGATGATGGGAGATTGGTTGATCCATTCCGGTGATGCTGCCTTCGGAGCTTGAATGAAAATCCATATCGGCATAGCCGTCATAATCTGAGGAATTCGAACTAGATGCGGAATCCATCTTGTATAATCGGAAAAATGAATTTTTGGTATGAAATAGATTATAGAAGTTAGATTTGGTACTCTTCTATACATACTTTACATATGTATATATAATACCAAAATTCCGTAAATTACGGAGAATCTTTGAAAAGATGTCAACTAAAGTCCAAAGTAACAGATATGCTAAGATATGAATTTTGTCTATACACTATCGATGCACTAAATGCAGTAAGACGTGTCTAGACTTATGAATGATAAGCAGGCAATTCCCTAAGGATAATAAGCAAATAATTTACGACTAGAAATGATAAACAAAACTTTTTGACAGGTAGACACGGTCAAAGTCCAGACTCACTAATGTATCCTAACAGCTACTAGTTAGACACACTAATGCAAGGCCTGGTTCGCTAAGACCAACGCTCTGATACCAACTGTAACAACCCGTCCTAATCCTCCTGGACGAAGTCATCAACATTTAGTTCCATTGCAATGATCGATTCCAAGATAAGTCCTTAACATGAGCAAATGCACAGCGGAAGACTTAATTCATACCTGAGAATAACATGCTTTAAAACGTCAACATAAAGTTGGTGAGATATATAGGTTTGATGCTAGCAGCGTTATAACAATGGAACACAAGATTTCATATATAAACATTTTAATAAAAATATTCTAAGTGGTTGAGCACTTGGTAACCATACTTAACATTTAATCACGTCGCATATTCCCTTTATTATGAAATCTTACTACACCGTACCAAGGTGTAGTCACGAAACGAAGTACTGTGCAACCGTTGAATACTGGTCGTCCAGTCCGGTTGGGGTTGTCAGGCCCGATAGATCTATCAACAGGATTCGCGTTTACAATACCGCTGTAAATAACAGTTACCAAGCTACAGGGAAGTATGCCAGTGGTACAACTCAACGTAGA
This sequence comes from Rutidosis leptorrhynchoides, assembly GCF_046630445.1. Classification (NCBI taxonomy): domain Eukaryota; kingdom Viridiplantae; phylum Streptophyta; class Magnoliopsida; order Asterales; family Asteraceae; genus Rutidosis; species Rutidosis leptorrhynchoides. The sequence goes on along the minus strand of NC_092343.1, from coordinate 336,798,373 downwards.
ATATATTTTTCAGTTACTTGTGTCCATAACGTAAAACATAAAATACATGTATTCTCATCCCGAAATACTTAGAGTTTAAAAGTGGGACTATATACTCACCTAATGTATTTTGTAGTAAAAATACATATAACATCGTTGATCAAGTATAAGGTTGGCCTCGGATTCACGAACCTATATCAATTTTATATTTATATTAACACAGGTAATCGTAATCAAACAAATTATATATAATTGTTAATTGTTACTTTGGTAACTTATATATTTCATTAATAACTTAATTGACTATATTTATTTCATATATTTTAAATAAATAACTAGTATTTATTATAACAATATTAATATAGTTATATAATATGTAATAATTATATTTCTCTTATGTATACAATATTTATTTGGCAAATTAATAATAATAATTTTAATGGTGATAATGGAAATAATAATTTTTATATTGATAATAGCTATACATGTAATAATAATTAATGATAGTAATAATATTAATTCTAATAATAATAATGATTATAATGATAATTAAAATGTTAATATTTATAGTAATATTAGTGATGATAAAATATTAATACTAATGATAATACTAATTTAATTATAATGTAAATTTTAATGATAATAATAGTAATAATATTAGTTACAATAATAAAGATAACATTAGTTATACCTTGTAGTGTAAAAAAAATGATTAAACTGCCCAAAGTGGGACTCGAACCCGAGACCTCTTGAAACCCGACACAATCCATTAACCATCCAGGCTAGAGCCTATTTTCTGATTTATACTCCTCCTTTAATTCTTATAAACCGTGTTATAATATCATATTCTTCTTCTTCCTCATCGTTTAAATCGACCAGAATCAGATCAAACCCAACTTTTAACAGTTATTAACTAGTTTTAGGATTCAATAATGAACAACAACGATTACAGTTTGTTTTGAATTAATTAAAACTGAAAGAAAAGAAAACAAATAGCTGTAACAGCGGTTTATATAAATCGTTTGAACTCAAACTCAATTTATGATTTTCAATTCGTTTCAGACTAAAGTTATAACATGGAAGATGTATTAAAACGTTCCTAGAATCTTTATAGGCTTTTAATTTCATCTGAAACATCAAGATAAACTCCAATTTTTTTGAAATCAACACGTTTGATTTTTTTTTAAATTATACATTGACTCGAAATTAGAACTCGGTAGTACAGATTGAGCATTGAAACTCTACAGGAAGTTTAAATGGAACGTTTTTAATATTACAGCATTCATACAATTTGAAATTGGTTACAAAATCGTCCAGTTTGAAGAAAGGAGTAAGAACAAGGCAGTGCACCTGTTTCCTTAATTCTTCTTTGATTAATTTCGATTACAAGGAAGCTGTTAAAGCTTTTTGTGGTTCGTGAATGATAATGCGAAAATATAGGATATCAGTTAACCACTAGATTAGATTTATATTGAGGTAAAATTTACAGTTCCTTCAATTACGGGATATTATGAATCAATTAATCAGATATAAACAAAAATATAAAAGATTCGATGTGGACATGAACAGAGATTTATTTTGTATCTAGTGCTAAAAAAATCCGTGGTTATATCTTTTTTTTTTTTATCTAAATCTATATTTTATAAATGTATTTATATAAATCTGTATTTATATAGTTATATATCCTTAAATATTAAACAAGTTCTTATTTTTTTGTAATTAACTAGTATAATACAATTAATAACTAATAATACTAATAATAATAATATTACTAATAATAATAATAAAGTCTGATAAAATAGTAATATGATAATTTTTAATAATTTTTAATGATAATAATATTATTGATAATAATAGTAATAATTTTATCATCTATACATATTAATAACCATAATAATAATGAAAGCAATAATATTAATATAGAAATTATATTTTTTTTAAACCTCCAATTACATTTAATATTACATATTATTATTAATTATGTAATACTTATTTTATAAAATAAAAATATCAAATATTTAATATTTTACCACATACATATAGTATTAATTGTGTTTAAAAAAAAAAATTTATATATATATTCTCATTTGATAATAACCTAATAATTTTATATATTATTTTGTATTCTCTAGTTCTAGTTGGTTAAAGTGTTTTTATTTAATTCAAATTATTATATATATATCCTTGTATTTATTTATATATATATCTATGTTTATATTTTCAATTATAGGTTCGTGAATCGTCAGGCTTGGTCAAAAGGTAACTGATTATCCGAAAATAGATTTCAAACTTTCTAGACTCAATATTACAGATTTTGCTTATCGTATCGGAAGTATATAGAGAATAAGGTTTAAATTTGGTCGGAAATTTCCGGGTCGTTACAACACCTATCCTATCGCTTCCCGAAGGCAGTGACGATTTCGTTGTTTATTGTGATGCATCGAAGAGTGGTTTTGGTTGTGTACTGATGCAACGATCAAAGGTTATTGCCTATGCCTCCCGCCAATTGAAGATTCACGAGCGGAACTACACTACACATGATCTTGAACTTGGAGCCGTTGTCTTTGCACTCAAATTATGGAGACATTATCTGTATGGAACTAAGAGCACTATCTTCACCGACCACAAGAGTCTCCAGCACATCTTTGATCAGAAGCAACTAAATATGAGACAGCGTCGATGGATCGAGACGCTCAACGACTACGATTGTGAACTCCGTTATCACCCTGGAAAGGCCAATGTTGTAGCTGACGCTTTAAGCCGAAAGGAGAGGACGGCACCTCTTCGTGTTAGGGCTCTGAACATCACCATCCATTCGAACCTCAATAGCCAGATCAGAGTAGCCCAAGATGAGGCTCTCAAAGAGGAGAACATATCTCACGAACATTTGAACATACTTGTCTCTCGATTCGAGGTTAGGGAGTCTGGACTCCGATGTTATACCGGAAGAATTTGGGTACCTTATTATGGAGATCTACGAAACCTGATACTTGATGAAGCACACAAATTGAGATATTCGATTCACCCCGGTGCGGGCAAGATGTACCACGACCTTAAAGAACAGTATTGGTGGCAGAATCTTAAGAAGGACGTTGCGACTTATGTTGGTAAGTGTTTGACTTGCTCAAAGGTTAAAGTCGAGCATCAGAGACCTTCTGGTTTACTCCAACAGCCGGAGATCCCACAATGGAAGTGGGAAAGGATCACAATGGATTTCATTACTAAGCTGCCGAAGACGGTGGGCGGATACGATACTATTTGGGTTATTGTTGACCGCCTTACCAAATCTGCACACTTCCTAGCGATGAAAGAAACAGATACAATGGAAAGACTTGCTCAATTATACATCAAGGAGGTTGTATCATGACATGGTGTACCTTTATCGATCATCTCCGATCGCGATCCACGTTTTGCTTCTAGATTCTGGCGTTCTTTGCAAGAAGCCATGGAAACTCGTCTCGACATGAGTACTGCTTATCATCCTCAGACTGACGGGAAAAGTGAGCGAACGATTCAGACCTTGGAGGACATGCTGCGTGCATGTGTCATTGATTTTGGAAAGGCCTGGGAAAGGCATTTGCCACTCGCCGAATTCTCGTACAACAACAGTTATCACTCAAGCATTATAGCTGCACCTTTTGAAGCATTGTATGGCCGTAAGTGCCGATCTCCTATTTGTTGGGCCGAAGTAGGCGAAAAGCAAATCACCGGACCCGCGGTAGTCCACGAAACGACGGAGAAGATTGCTCAGATTCAAGCTAGACTTAAGACTGCCCGTGATCGCCAAAAGAGTTATGCCGATCTTAAACGTAAAGACTTTGAATTCAACGTTGGTGATCGTGTAATGTTAAAGGTTGCACCTTGGAAAGGTGTGATCCGTTTTGGAAAACGTGGAAAGTTGAACCCACGATACATTGGTCCTTTTGAAATCTTAGAACGTGTTGGACCTGTTGCTTACTGTTTGGATCTACCAGCACAATTGAGCTCAGTTCATCCTACCTTCCATGTGTCAAACTTGAAGAAGTGTCTTGCTGCACCAGAACTTATCATACCATTGGAAGAACTTACAATTGATGACAAACTCCACTTTGTGGAGGAACCTGTTGAAATTATGGATCGTGAGATCAAAACTTTGAAACGCAACAAGATTCCGATCGTCCGAGTGCGATGGAATGCTAAACGAGGACCTGAGTTTACTTGGGAGTGAGAGGATCAAATGATGCGAAAGTATCCTCACCTTTTCCCGACTCCTCCATCTGCCTCAGCTTAAATTTCGGGATGAAATTTTCTTTAACAGGTGGGTAATGTAACGACCCTGGAATTTCCAACGTCTATTTATTAATAATTATTATTATTAATACGTATGATTAAACGAATGTATGTCATCACATTTACATGTTACCATGATTGCCCGTACTTGACTTTTAAGTGCCCGAAACGTCTTTGTGACACACGAAACTTCACGAATAATATTTTCAAGTATTATTTACATTCATGATTAGTTTTATTAATCATTTTAATTAACTAAGGTTTTTAGTTAATTACATGGGCTTTAATTGGATTTATTTGTTAATTAAGTGAACTTGGGCTTTATTAGTGTTATGGACTTATGACTTTGGGCTTATAAGCCCACCCTACATTATTAGTGGACTTAGTTAGCCCACTCTTCCACTTGTAAGTATTACTTGAAACATTAACTAGTTAGTTGAAAGAATTGGAATCTAGTTCACTCATAATCCCCATGCATAACCATTCTTTATCCAACTTTTTCAAGCTTTACATACAAGTAACCATAAGACTTCTCCTTCCCTCCTTTTTGCTGCAGAAAGTCGTGGCCTTTAGGCCATTAGATGGGCATTTTAGTTTCATTTTTCATTACTACTTGCTCACTTGTTATTCTCTCAAAAACACACACTTGATTCCTCTCAAACTTGCTTCATTCTCTCTCACTTTTTCTCTAGTTCTTGTAAGTAATCTTGAAGACTTTTTCTTTTCTTCTTTTCTTCTTAAAACCGAATTTATACAACCCATAATCATCATCATACGTTGTTTGTTTTAATCTTTGTTTACTTGTGTTGATTACTAGTAGTTGTTAGTTATTTACTTACTTGATTTCAAGAAACAAACTTGCTAGTTTCTTTCTTCTTTTATCTTGTATTTATCAAGAACACTCAAGAACATAACTTTCTAGTTATGATTCTACATATACTTTCTTAAAAGATTGCAAGTTCATGTGTTGATTAAACTCATACTTGAAGTTCATGAAGTAAACTTTAAAGTTTACTTTCTAAAGATCAAACTTTGGTTTGAATCTTTAAAGTATGAACATCCATGAATAATTTACTTGTTTACTTAGTTTACTTCTTCTTGCACTTTACTTTCATGTAATTAGTTTAAATGGTCAAGTACTACAAGTTAGTCTTGATCTCATTAATCTTGAACTAAAAGTTAACCTTGAAAGTTCAAGAACATACAAATAAGTTTTCTTTAAATATAACCTTGTATACTTATGCTTGATCTAGACTTTTGAGTCTTGGATCTTCAAGATCTAACTAAGAACTATGTTCTACATTTTAAGATCTTGATTAATTAGTTTACTTTCAAGTTTGTAACTTGTTATTAGCTTTAAAGTTCATGTATGTGTTAGATCTAAGACTTTGATGTAACTTTGATTCATCAAACTTCATACAACTCTTAAGTGAGTTGTGCTTCATGTCTTAGACTTGCACTAGGGTTATGATGGTCAAGACTTGGTTAAGATGATGTAGATACATCAATGAGTTGTACACTTGAAGCTATATGCATCAAGGACGAGAACCATGATGAACATCAAGCACCAAGACCACCGGAACTCACTTAAACTTACTGTTTCTGTCCAAAACTTACTGACCTGCTGTTTCTGTAACAGACCATTAGACCTGGGCTGTTCTAACCATGATTTTTAGATAGAACTTTTCGAGTAGATAACTTTTCATATATGACTCGTCTTAATCCGAGTTACGGTTTAGGATTTATGGCCCTCCGATCGTCACTATGTCCTTTAACGTTGTGCAGAAATTTCTGACCTACTCGCACTTAGACCGTCGCCACGGTCAAACCAAGACGAGTTTGCTTCTGTAAATTTTACCACACTTAAGGGACTCATAGATGGAGCCATGGACACTGGTCTCACCTTAATTCAGTAAGGGTAGAGGCCGTGGTGACTGACTGAATTCAGCTTTTGTTTTAAACTACTTTCATGAACGAAACTTACTTTACACCTTTTGTTAAATGATGAATGATGATGACCCTTAAGACCTTAATTACATACTTTTAAACCTATTAAGATGATTTACTGACTTAGTACTATTTGCCTTAGGTTGAGGACCTTCGGACTGATTACTTGCACACCTTTTCCGAACCGACTTTACGACTACATTATCATTGTAAGTTATAGCATTCCCTTTTTACTTTAACTTTTTGGGAACTGAGAATACATGCGGATTTTATGTTTTACATACTAGAAACGAGTACTTAAACTTATATATGTGTGGGTTATACAACGGCATAAACATTCCCTTTAGCTCGGTAACGTTTAGTCATTAGTTTTTGAACCAGTGAACGCGAATCTTAGATATGGATCCATAGGGTTTGACATCCCCACTCGGGCTAGTAGCGCTAGCATTTAACGAGTATTTAATACTTTGTATACATACGTACTTGCCAAGTGTATTTTCAGGGGGTATAAACGTTAAGTTAGTTACCAAGTGCCCACGGTTAACATATACTTTATCATACTGTTTTGAAACGCTCTTTGTAGCACTGAAATCTCGTGGCCTACCTTACTTACTGTTATACTTAAACTATAGCTCACCAACCTTTGTGTTGACGTTTTTAAGCATGTTTTTCTCAAGTGCTTGAGGTTAGCTTCCGCTGTGTACTAGTCGTGCTGTAGACACCCGCTGCTTAGAGTTGCTATCGCATGAACTACTTTATTTTGCATTCAAACATTCGTACTTTTGAACTATGACTTGTAACAACCATTGTGGTCACATACACTTATTATTTGCTTCTACTTAGTGGAGCATGTTTTTGAAATGTAAAACATTTGATGTCGGTTATGACATCACCTTTTTATCGTCAATGCAACTTCTTTTGTTACAAAATATAGTACTTAACCTTGTAATGATCCTGTTGTTGATGATTCGTACACGATGGTTTTGTACGAGGCATCACAGATGATGATGATGAAGAAGAAACATTGATATGGTTGTAAATCTGAAAGGATTTTTTGGAATTGAAAGTATTAGGAATAATTTGATTATTTAGGGTTTCTCAATTGAAAAAGATAGCATCAGCGGAAACAGCAAACAACAGCGGTAGCAGCAGCGGAAATGGCAGTGGTAGCAGCAGCGACAACAACGACAGCGACGATAGTGGTAAGAGCAGCGGCAACGGTGGTGGTTGATGGTGGTTGATGATGGATGAAGGATGAAGATGGATAGAGGTGGTGTTTTGATTTTGGGAATTATTGAGGAGAAATGATTTGAATTAAAGTGTATAAGAGAAGAATAAGGCGTGCTTTTTTGATAACCGTATTTACTTTCCCAAGAATTAATAATGATGTGGTAAATTTGAATTCAGTATTTAAATTTGAAATTTAAATAATTAATTTAAATATTTACTATAAAAAAACAGTTTTTAAAAAATTTTTATGTTAATTTTTTAAATAAAATTAATTAAGGGAGTGATGTCATCAAGTGGTGTCCATGATGTGCCATGTGTTCCTGAATTTTTTTTAACCTATAGTTTTAATTATAAAATGATGTCATTCTATAGCCATTTTCATAGAATGTAGTAGATAAGCCGTCATTTTGAGATCACATCTTAGGGTTTTACTTTACTGACGCTTCCTTTCTTCTTCAAGGTAAAGTCAATCTCTAAACTATTTTTTCATTAATTAATCATCCAATATGTGTTCTATTTCGATATTTGTTGATATATGTAGTTTCATTATGTTGTAGATCTAATCTTTATATTTACAGCCGACTCATTTTATTCGAGTAAAGATGAGGTATATTAAGATTCATAGAGCAAACCTTCAATGGCGTCTTATTCAACATCATCCAATCACATCACAATAGTTATTAATACGAGGTGTTTGTGAGCTTTAAAAGCAGGTAAATAAGATAATTCTTTTAGCCCGTGTATGTTTTATGTTTCTTTTTAAATGCTTTTGCTGCAATTTATCATCAGTTCTTTGTTAAATATAACATTTTCATGATGATTAGTTTTGTTAAATATTAGATTTACATGATAAAAAGGTGGTTTGTCTGTTTTTGGTTGCCTCTGTATTTGCCATATGTTATGCTCAAAGTAGTTGGCATGCTAAATACGACAACAAGCTACCTAATTCCACCAAGTTGGCATGTTACATCATTTATTTAAATAAGTTTTGAGTTGGGAGGATTGGTTACTCCTTAAGTGTTCTTGTGTCTCTTTGTTATGTATACTGACAAGGTCATATGGCATTTAGGCGGTACATTGGCTTGTAATGTTGTGTCATCTTGCGTTTGTGTCTCATGCATGCAGCCGTTATGCATATTGTATATATCTCATATCATATGGTTAATATAAATACTAAATTTTGCTTTAAAGATCTTAATACTCTATATATCTTAAATTAGTGTCATCTACAAAAATGTGGTTGAGAGTGTGGTTAATACATGATGCGGTGGATAGCTAATATATCCCCATCTTCCTTGGTTGCTTTGAGTACTAATGGTGCTGTTAAATTTGAACTCGGGGAGGTAATCTATGATTTTTGTACACACACATTAATACCAGGTTATGCTTCTAAATCGGTTGTTATTACGTTTAGGATTTCAACATTCTTATCATGTAATGTTTTTTTTTTTTTGGTCAATGCAGTCAAGTTCTTCTAGTAAAGGTCCCTCTAAGGTAGTTATGCACTATATGGAAATGGGATTTTCTGAAGCATTGGTGACCAAAGTCATAAAAGAACCAGGTAATACTGCAGTTGTAGTTTATGCTTACGTGTTTGTACTTTAGTATGTCATATTTCTGCAGGTGGCAAGTCTTTGTTAAATTATTTTTGTATCTACATAATGAATTAAATAGCCCTCTCATTTGTTATTGATAATAATTGTTTTAGGTACGGGTTACTTGAGAACGTACAAAATCATACAGAGTAAAAGACTTAGGGTGCGTTTGATTACCTCTTAATCGGATTGTTCAGCGCTAGCGCTCAGAATTCAACACACTTGTTTCTTACCTGACAATCAAACAACTCTACTGTTTTTTATGTAATTTATGTAATTTACTTTTTTACTTTATAACACAAACACTTATTTAAACAACTTCAGTGCTTTTTATTCAATCAAAATTAAACAACTCCATTGTTTATTATTCAATAAAAAGGTCCATATGATAATTTTGCATTATTCACGCTATTCATTATTTCAAAAATGATGCAAAAAAACAGGCTTTTGCATTTGGTACCAGAGAGTTGAGGTGCATGTGGGAAGAAAGCTTGCAACAAATTCGTGGTGTCTCATGTAGACACTGTCTATGAGTGTCACAAAAGGGTATTAAACATTATTATCGGATGAAATACATAGTTACAGTTAATGATTTTATATGTAACATTAACATGATGTAATATCTTATTTTGTATCATCAGATCTTGTTTCAACGTCTAAACCTGAAACCACAGCCGCAACAAAACCTTCAACCAAACTTGTAACCACATCTGAAACCACAGCTGCAACAAAACCTCTAACCAAACCTGCAACCATACCTGAAACCACACATGCAACCAAACCTGTGACCACATCTGCAACCAACCGTGCAATGTTCATCAAACCATTGACCATTAACCAAACGACTAATTTATCACAGAAATGTCATACCGCTCATTCACCATCATCCCTTATTAGGACTACAAGATCTAAGTTGAACAACTTACAATTAACTGACAAATATATTGCAGTCACGAGTAAGGAAAAGGAGTTTATTCAAGTGGTTGATCAAAATGAAACACAACAGACCAAATCAACAACAAAAGTCATGACTGGTGGGTTAATTTTTAATTTTTTTTGTTAGACAAAAAGAAAGCCTTAGGTATATTATTTTTGATATTTAATGACTATTATTACTATGACTATTTACTTAACAATTTCATAACCGATTTTAATTGCAATTACAGAAACAAATAGGAATGAAGAACAAAATAAAACTAGCAACGACTTATTCAATAGAGATGAACGTGAAGTGCATGAAGAAAGTGCAGAACTGATTATGAAGACGGTTTATTTGCTATATTGTCATTTGTTTTCTAATATTTATATTCTTACTTTCATTATGACTATTCTAATACTTAAATCATTTTTGATATTTAATGATTAGTATGATTATGAATATATACTTATACAATTTCATATTATTTTTATTGCAAATACAGAAACAAATAGGAATGAAGAACAAAATGAAACTGACAACGACGTCTTCAAGATGAAAATGAACTGCATGAAGAAAATCAAGAAACTGAATATGCAGCCGGTTTATTTGCTATACTCACATGACTCTTTCATTTGTTTACTAATACTTAAGTATATTCTAACTTTCATTATGACTGTTGTGATACACTAACATATATATATATATATATATATATATATATATATATATATATATATATATATATATGACGATTGTGAACATTTCCACGAACACTATGACAGGGAAATTGAATACGGTAAATTTTCTCAACTAAGACGAATCTTTCTTTGAATTTATAATTCTTACATTATAACTTATATTATGACATTTGTGATGAAATACCAGAAGATGATGATGAGCCTCAACTTATGGACGAAAATGACGTATTTGACATCACAAAAATTACAGCAGGTTATTTTTGTCTATCTGGTTGCTTATATGCACTGTTTGATTCATTTAATTGATTGGAATTGTTGGCTGTTTATTTATCTTATTACGTAGAAAAGAGCAAAAAGATGAGACCAAAAAGAGGCCCAACAAAAATGCTAACAACTTGGGGAAAAGACGACGGAATTCTAACCACTGTTTTGTTTAATAATCTTGGGCAACTACTTAGCAAAAATACTAGTGAACTCACCTATTTCTTGGGAACCATGGCCAGGAGTAGCGTATATTGCGCAGTCTACAGGAGATGGAGTAAACTAAGTTCTGAAAAAAAGAAACATGTTGCTAAAAAGAAATCGTTGCTTAACTTAGTAAAGGTACATATTTAGAATTCTGTATTTGTACTACTAGTGCACTTAATTGATCAAGTTACATGTTATTATTGTAGGCAAAATTCGATATTCCTGATATTTATATTGCTGAAGGGTGGATCTTGAGATCATTAGGGAATAAGGTAAAGAGTTAGAGGGCAAGATTAAAAAAGCGATACTATGATCCAACTTTATGACTCCAAGAACAGTATAATTCTAGGTCTTCACAAGTCCAAGAAGAGCATTGGAAAAGACTTGTAAGGTACTGGAATAGAAGAAGCAGCCAGGTATGCAATTGTTATCCTGCCACATCTAATATATTACTTATATCAATATATTGTCGTTTATGAGACATCACTTTCCTACCTTAAGAAGTTAGTGAAAAAAAAAATCGAACTGGGCGAAGAAGAAGCTGATGCAACTACTGGAAAAAAGAGTTATGCACGTGTTCGAGAAGAGATGAAGGTAATTAATTAAAGGGGAAAAAGTTATTTTATGATAATTTTTGGATATCATTTATTGTTAAACCAATTTTAATTTGATTGAAACATGCAACTAATAATGGTCAAGAACCAAGCCGTTTTGAAATGTTTGAAAAGGCAATACAAATTGCTTGGAAGCTAAAGATGCCATTGTAAGTAATATTGTTACTAGTGTCAATTTTTTGACTCAATGATTTTGCTCATGTGTAATATTTCTGTTACGCTGATCAAACTGATTTTAACATGTGGATTATGTCTTACGATGTTTATTATGCTTGATACAACGTGAAATGAATGAACTTAAAAAGAACAGTCCACCTGGTACAAACATTGCGCCTGGGCCATATGACATTTTCTCGAAGGTAAAGGGAAACGATAAATATGGCAATGCTGACCTATACGGCTTCAGTTTCCGGGCTACTAATCTATGGGGTGTAACACCATCTCGTGTTGATTACACACGAGAGAATCAAATGTTGAAATTAAAGATCATGGAATTAGAGGCGGAAAGAGCACAACAGAATCGGGAAAAGAATCAGTCCAACAGTGATTCAACTATTTCCCCAGTTACCTCACCAGTCGTTGAACCTCCACCTTTACGGGTATGTTTATGTTATAAAAAACTTTGTCTTCTCAATGTTAACAAATATAGTTTACCTCTTATTTGTTGTAAAATGATACTCAGGTTCGGTCTTCGATCTGACGTATATCTGAGGAGTATTCACAAGCCGTTTGACATGGTAGCAAGATGATGGGTTTTGAGTGTAGATCCAAAAGAGGTGGTGGGAGGGAAAGAGATTGGTACAAGATACTGTTCGGTTAATTCTCAGGTGGCAATTCAAAAAAGAGAAGAGCTGGTTAGGCCGTATGCACAGATGGACACAATTATTGAAGCTATAGGCACGCCTATTGCATGGCCACGAAATTTTGTCGAGGTATGACCTTCTTAAAATGTACTTTTGTAATTATAAGTTATATTAACGCGAAGGTTTAAAACTAACATATGAATTTTTGTTTTTGTAGGTAGTACCTCTTGATTAAGAAGATTGTTAGGATTCATGTGTTTACTTCTTTATTATTATCGACAAATGTTATTAGACCTTTATATTTGATTTTTGTAACTATGTTTACTTCCAGATGAAACATATCTAAGATTTTGAGTTTGCTATTAAATAAAAATCAGTTTTTGAATGTCAATTTCATTTATAGAAATTGTTTGTTTTAATTATAATTTTATGATCATGCCCATGATTATTTTATATTTGTCATCACCATTATAGATGATTTGCGCGAACCTAAAAACGGTTTCATAATTTTACTTTGAGATTTAGGGACCCTTTTAAAAGTTCCTTTTTCTTTGAAATGATGCATTTTTTATTAAATAAGCGAATGGCTAAACGTTTAAATCAATAGCAACACACAAGTAGCGAGCTGCCACTGCACTCCTAATTACAAACACCCAATTAAAAGTACACCAAGATGGTAAAATTTTAGGAACTCCTAAATTATATTCGCCATGCTCAAAAGCAGGAACAAAAACTGGGGCAGCCTGGGAAATAACATGAGAAACAAAACGGGCCTTAAGCTCCTTAAGCTGTACATCTCAAAAAAAGGCCCAACCGGATCTGAATTAAAACAGTCCGGCCCAACAGTGGCATCAGCAAACAAGTTACTCAAATGCTTGGATACCCTTGTTTTACCTTGGATACCCTTAGTCGTAAACCCTAGCAGACTCCAAAATCTGACACCTACTACCTCATCTTCAACACCTTCTTTATAAGCATTTTTTATGCCTTTGAACTGTCCAGAGTAAACAATCGAGGCCGATCCAGCAGCCACCGTAGCACCACCATATCCGTAGACCATCCATCATTAAACATCCGTTCGATCACTGACGAGTCCCCATCACAATTTAGGGTTTTATTTTACCGACGCTTTCTTTCTTATTCTGGGTAAACTCAGTCTTTAAAGTATTTCTTAATTAATTATCCAATCTGTGTTCTTTCTCGATATTTGTTGGTATTTGTAGTTGGATTTTGTTCAGTTGCGATTAATTTGTTTATTATGAATAATTTTTTATTTTTTATTTTTTTGCTAAAAGCTCATCGTATCAGATGTATATTGCATAGATACGGGTTTTATATTTATGTTTTGTTTATATAAGTTTCTTCATATGTTTCATAGCCCAAGTTATACTTTGATTATAGCAATCGATAGTTATTTTTTTTGTGTATTTTAAAAAGATTTTTTTGTTGTTGTTGTTGTTGTTGTTGTTGTTGTTGTTGTGAATAATCATGTTTTATATCAAAAATACTTTGCACAAATTACAGTATGTTGTAATTTTTACACAGATGACAGTTAGTAGTTTATTCTTGTATGTTCTTGCGGTACTCTGTGATCATTTATTTATTTTTTTGTTTGAGTACTAGTTTTATAAACAAAACAAGACACGGGCCCTAATTTTTGATCATGTAAATTTAATCAATGTTATTTTAAACAAGTGATTTATAGTTAAGAAAGTTGCATTATGTTATAGATCTAATTCTTTTTATTTGCAGTTGACAATGAGGTATATTAAGATTCATAAAGCAAACCTTGAATGACGTCTTATTCAACATCATCCAATCGCAGTTATCAATATGACGTGTTCGTGAGCTTTAAAATACAGGTAAATAAGATAGTTTTTTAATTTATTTATTTTTGTTGCTTATTTATTATTTTTTTGTTGTAAATTTATTATTTTTGTTGTTGTTGCAATTTGAGATTAGGTTTGTTAATTATATAAATACTTAATCTATAGGGTACGTATTTGGAAATAAATATTAATAACTTGTAATATGTCAACATTTTTGGAAGACATTTGATTGGACATCCTAAGTTAATGTTAACCCTTACTATATATCATCGTATATATTTGATACTGTTGCAAACTTTTTATGAGGGATAATAACCCTTCATTTATTTAATTAAATAATAATTATTGTCCTTTATTTTTATTGTCTTGAAATATGGACATGGCGATTATGGGTCTTTTTAGTTTTGACTAGCAATTGTTATGTGTAGCTAAATTTGAATCGTCATTTTTAGTTTTGATGAGTATTTATTAGGTAATTGATGATTAGCAACTGTTATGGTGCAACCAATTTAACAACAGAAATTTTTTACTTTGAATGTAGCGACTTCCAAACGAATTTTTGCAAATTCCAGAATTGAAACATGAATGCAAATACAAGTGATGGGATGCAGATGCTGATGTTTACATATGGGGGTTAAGGAGGGACAAAAAGAAGAGGAAACGTAACTTATTCGTATCATCCGGTTGGACACAGTTTGTGCGTGAGAATGGATATGAGTATGGAGACGAGTTGTTGATTTCATTCAAACGAGATGAACGCATCTTTGTTATTCTACTAGAAAAGTTCCACAACATTCCGTCAGATCGGTACCTATCAATCTTATCACCAGCTTAAATAAACGTTATGCATCTATGCTTTTTGACTTGGCTTTTGGGAATGGTAGTTTGAAAAAAATCAATGTCTTTTGT
This sequence comes from Rutidosis leptorrhynchoides, assembly GCF_046630445.1. Classification (NCBI taxonomy): domain Eukaryota; kingdom Viridiplantae; phylum Streptophyta; class Magnoliopsida; order Asterales; family Asteraceae; genus Rutidosis; species Rutidosis leptorrhynchoides. Next base: position 336,783,113 of record NC_092343.1, on the reverse strand, counting down.
GTATAAATATGTTATTGATCTGGATGTAATCAAATTCTATTATCTTGTGCTGGTCTCTATTAGTAACTAAGTCGAACAATTCGTCTATGGAAGCAAATTATGTACAACTCCAATTTTTTTTAATGATTACCTTTATTAGAAATGTTATTTGTCTTAACATTTATTTAAAGTTATGTACCTTTTGTTATATATCTATCTATATTTAAGTCACAGTGAAATATGGAGGGTATTTGTAATAATACTTAAAAAAAAAAATTCTGCGTTCATCTCACAAGCAAATTCTACGTACTGCCAGAACTTAAGGACGTGATAGAAGGTGGTTGCATTGATGAATCAAAAGTTAGTTGGGCATCGATAATGTTTATTGAGGGTAACAAAAACATAAGTAATTTGTGTGTATCGTCTACATGTGACCTTATATTAAACCTCACGGATTGAATGTATGTGATTAATGTGTCATTGCGTCCTTGGCAAAGCACACTTCATCCACCTACCTACTCCAAATAAATAATTTTCTGTCCACCTTTTATACATCAAGATAAGTTGACAATGTTGATAAGTATTAGATTCATCATATACTGAAACTATATATAACAACTCATCCGGATTTTGTAATTTACATTTATAACCTTACATAAGACACTTAACAATAATAAGATATAGATAACGTCTTGATACGTAAATAGAAAAAAAAATTACATCAACAAGAGAAAATGAAGAGGAGTTAGGTGTTGTTGATGACACATGGCATAATTTAGGGTTTTATTTTACCGACGCTTTCTTTCTTCTTCTGGGTAAACTCAGTCTTTAAAGTATTTCTTAATTAATTATCCAATCTGTGTTCTTTCTCGATATTTGTTGGTATTTGTAGTTGGATTTTGTTAAGTTGCGATTAATTTGTTTATTATGAATAATTTTTTATTTTTTATTTTTTGCTAAAAGCTCATCGTATCCGATGTATATTGCATAGATACGGGTTTTATATTTATGTTTTGTTTATATAAGTTTCTTCATATGTTTCATAGCGCAAGTTGTTAAACTTTGATTATAGCAATGGATAGTTAATTTTTTTTTGCGTATTTTAAAAAGTGTTTTTTTTTTTTTTTTTTTTTTTTTTTTTTTTTTTTTTTTTTTGTGAATAATCATGTTTTATATCAAAAATACTTTGCACAAATTACAGTATGTTGTAATTTTTACACAGATGACAGTTAGTAGTTTGTTCTTCCATGTTCTTGGGCGGTACTCTGATCATTTTTTTTTTTTGTTTTTTTTTGTTTGTGTACTAGTTTTATAAACAAAACAAGACACGGGTCCTAATTTTGATCATGTAAATTTAATCAATGTTTTTTTAAACAAGTGATTTATAGTTAAGAAAGTTGCATTATGTTATAGATCTAATTCTTTTTATTTGCAGTTGACGAGGTATATTAAGATCCATAAATAAAGTAAACCTTTAATGGCGTCTTATTCAACATCATCCAGTCACAGTCACAGTTATCAATATGACGTGTTCGTGAGCTTTAAAAAACAGATAAATAAGATAATTTTTTTTTATTTGTGTATATATTTATTTTTGTTGCTTATTTATTATTTTTTTTGTTGTACATTTATTATTTTTGTTGTTGTTGCAATTTGAGATTAGTTTTGTTAAATATATCAATACTTAATCTATAGAGTACGTATTTGGAAATAAATAACTTGTAATATATCAACATTTTTGGAAGACATTTGATTGGTCATTGTAACAACCCTGTTTTTTTCGTCACTTCCGTTAACTTTCTTTTAGTTAATTTAATGTAACAATCCTGCTTTTTCCGTCACTTTCGTTAATTTTTTGTTAGTCTATTTAACGGCGATTACTTGACGTTTATGTGTTTATGTGTATTAAATACATACTTTATCCTTGGAGGGTTATAATAATTAATATGGGTTAATATTAATTCGAATAAATATTTCAGATAAAGAAATGCGATAAAATCGATACGGTTTTAATAACTGCTTTTCGAGCAACGAAACACTCGGGTTTATTTTAATAATTAATTTATTAATTATTAACTTTTTTAAAAAATATTTAATTTATTGGGTTTTTAATAAATTAACGTTTGGTTGCGTTTTAACGATCGGTTAGCGTTCCGGGCCTTCGGTACGACTAAACGGCACTTGAAACGGACCACGATTACACGCTTTTGTAAAACGAGAGCCCGTAAATACCCCATTGGGTCATGTTGGCCGATTCCCCCATGTCCTCCCCTTTTATTTTCTAAATTGGGCCACTTACTTGTTTAACCCATGACTTAATTTAGTATTAGGCCCTAATTAATTATATTTAGCAAGCAAATATTAGAAACCCTTCCCATTATTTTTTTGGTCGACCAATTTGTTTCCCTCCCTCCCATCCTGCTGCCGTCGCCATCCCAACACACACACATACACAAAAATTATTTTTTTGATCAATCTTGCTTCATTAAAGTTGTAATTCGTGTCATCTTCTACGCGTGTGTATTGTTCTTTTCGCGATCAAAGGTATATTTGCATAAACCCTAATCTTAAAAATCTGATTTTTGTTAAAGTTTCATGGATTAGGTTGTCTATTGCTCAAGTCTTGATGTGTGATTGTTATTTGATGCGTTAATTTGTCCGGTTTTGTTGATTAACATGAAAACCGAATTGTTTATTGCATGTACAGTAAATTTTGATTTTTCAAATGCATGATATTATGTGATAATTAGATTCCCTGCGAAAAACTATTGATTTTAGGCTTTGGAATCGCTTGATTTCGTTTCCGGATGATCATGGCCAATTGAAATTAACGTTGTGTTTTTGTGATTGATCAGAAATTCTGGGTTTGATAGACCACGACACGAATTGGCTTGTGAAATTAATACCATTGGATACATAATTTAAAAACACTCAGGTTACACTAGGATATCATGTCATTTGCTTATGTATAACTTGAGATATGATTGATTTAGTGAAAATGTGGATTTTGACAGCACTTGCATGAAAACAGCCTTGTATGATAAAATTTGTTAGCTTCTGGATTTATAGCTTTGCATATTTGAAATGTACACAAAAGGTACTTCACTTTTCATGTAGATATCATAGTCTAATTGTATCTTGATCTTCGGATAATTGCGTGCGAATGTGACTAGCTAAACTAGGATCAAATCAGCAACTTGCTCTCTGTTTTATACTCTTTGTTTTGTGTTTATTGAATTAGCATGTATGCTTCTGGAAAATGAATCTTGACATGATATGTGACATATGGTTAGTTAATTTCAATCTCTAAAACCTTATGCATTGGACACAATAGGGCCATATATTATGTAAATTCTGAATTGAGCTGAAAACTGAACTTCCAACTTGCATGAATAAACTGTACAAATTGGCTAAACAAAAATTGCTTATCTTTTGATATATGTTAGTTTAACTTATCCTTGAACCGTGGCCACTGGTCTTGTATCAATTGCATGTCCCTAGCTCCGGTTATAGCCAAAACCAAATCAGTGCGCGGTCAGAAATTGATTTGACAAACTATAAATGTAGCCCTTATGATTCCTGACTTTTAATTATCGTATGAGACCCTGGACGGACTTTTTGGAATCGATTTTGAGTATACTTATGATCTGGAGTTTGCTATGTTTGCATGAATTTTGTACTATGAGATAATATGCTAAGTTTGCTACATGTACATGAACTTTGTGCACAACGATAAACTGAAATTGTGAATTTGACCTGTTATGATCCAAAACGCGTTGTTTGACTTAGGTTTGACATGTTGACCAACATTTGACATGAACCTACTAATGTTGACCTTAGTTGACTACTTTGACCAAGTTTGACTTTTGGTTTGACTTTGGTTGACTTTGTTTGACTTGCATGATCTAGTTGACTATATGTTGACTTTTACTTGGAAACACGTCGAGTCGAGAAATAAGACAACTTATACTATGAAACCACATTTGTTTAGGACATATTTATTGACCAACCTAAATACGTATATTTAGGTTGCATTACTCGGCTATAATCCGTACACGTTATTTGTCCACTTTCCAATCCAAGCTTATTCAAAGGTGAGTCTACAGTCCCGCTTTTTACATGTTTTCAGGAATGAGAATACACGCTGTTATACTTACATTATCAAATGCTTTTGTATTGACACGAGTACTATATATGCATATTGAGTTTGTTCACAAAGCCTCTAGCTTGAATACTTTTAATACCATTGGTGTAAGCACAATTTAGATGGACGGATCCGTTAGGTTGACAATCTCACCCTACATTATTAACTGTGGTGCATTTACTTTGAACATTAGATACACTCGAACAAGTGTATAACATTTTATGAGGTAAAGGCGAGTATAGTGGATTCTATACTCGGGTCATTGCTAGTATTCAGGTGCTCATAGATTATGAAAACGTTTCGCAACTTGGAGTTGTACTTGTAAAATCTCGTGGTCAAGGAACTTAAACTATTTTTCTGATAACTGTTTTTCAGATACCGTTACTTTACTTTAAACCTGTAGATTCACCAACATTATATGTTGAACTATTTTTGCGTGTTTTATTCTCAGGTCCTTAAGAGGTAGACTTCCGCTGTGTTTGCTGCATGGTCTGGCCGTTGAGTCAGCATACTATTTAAAGAACATTATTTACTTTCGCATTTAAAAATTTTACAACTGTTTAAATACTGTTGGCTTGTGGTTACGATCACAAGATTGTTTCTATTTTGGGATTTATTGACTTATGTTTTGAAAGTCAACTTTTAATAAAATTAAATGCAATTGCTTTAAACGTCTCATATAGAGGGTGTAACTGTTAACTGTGGGACCTTGATTAACACGCCGTCAGATGGTAATTTGGCGGGGTGTGATGACCCGGAAATTTTGACTAAATTTAAACTTAATCTTAAATGATTAATGATTTCGACACGATAAGCAAAGCCTATGAAGTTGAATCTCAAAATTTTGAACTATTCAATTACCCTTCGGTTGTTCTCAACGATTCGCGAACCATTATATGTAAATAGATACATATATATACTATAACTTGAAAACGTAACAAAGTTTTAATTGCATGATACCATACATTAAACTTATTGGTTTATATATCTATTTGAATATATATGATTTCAAGTTATTTAGTAAACGATAGTAACATTCGTTTATTGATTCGATTGATATTTAGATAAGTTAACTAAAGCGTTTAAGATGAACCAGTTAAACACTAATTTGTTACAGTGTTTTCAAATTGCCACATTACTCAAAATGCTACAGTGTTTTCGAAAATCACTATTTGCTACAGTGAAATTGACTTTGCTACAGTGAATTGCTATAGTAAAATTTGACTTTGCTACAGTAACTTTGCTACAGTAAACGCTATTATAAAAATGTATTTTAACAAATAGCGAGACGATGATTTATAGAAGTAAATGACCAAAACACTCGAAAGTTTAAGATACACTTTGAGTGATATAATTAAGGGATAATTTAAGGCTATTGATAAGGCTAAAAAGGAACATATATTTCATAGCATTATCGCCC